>NC_064422.1:9607500-12007500 GCF_023375975.1 Astyanax mexicanus
CCTTCACATAACAGTCGGATTTATACTGAGACTAAATTACACACAGCTGCACTCTATTCTCTATTATTATTATTATTATTATTATTATTATTAAGTCACATCTGAAGGCAATTGGTCTATCACTTAAAATATCAATAAAATACATTTAAGTTTGTGGTTGTGTAGCTCTGAGTGGTCCAGTGGTCTAAAGCACTGCTACTATGGATTGGGAGATCGCTGGCTCGAATCCCGGTCATGCAGCTTGCCATCAGCTAACGGAGCCCTCAGAGAGAACAACTGGCCTTGCTCTCTCTGGGTGGCTACAGTAGATGACGCTCTTTCCCCTCATCACTCCTATCGTGATGTTGATTAGCACAAGGCTGCGTCTGTGAGCTGATGTATCAAAAGAGGCAGTGACATCACATGTATCGGAGGAGGCATGTGCTAGTCTTCACCCTCCTTGTGTTGTGGCATCATTAGTGATGAGTAGCAGGTGAATAAGTGGGACAAGTGACTTAGCTAAAGCATCATCATTCCGTATAAAACTCAGAGGACACGCGTAGGTTCACAGGTGGGGTTGTATAGTAAATACAATGGCGTCTGACACCTGGTTCCAAGCAAGTACGGCTCATGTGCTCAAGAAAGCTGCTCCAGAACATCCTGTTCTATTGGTAAAAGCTTTCCTATAAAGGGATTACAGCTCTGTGTCTGCAGTGTGTCATCCTCAAAGCAGCTGAACTCATGAATAACTGATGTCTACAGTCTTCTACACAAAGAACACATCAGTTACACACACCAGAAGCTCACCTGTAACCCGTCAACCAACCAACCTTCCTGACTGACCTCAGTGACTGGGTACAGAGGACTGACCCTGAGTCAGCTGAGGTTAGACTGGTAGCTACAGTAATTGAACTTCAGAAGTGAAAGACATTTCCAAAAATCTCATCTTTAAAAGCAACTGTTTACACAGCAAAGAGTGAAAATACACACACACACACACAGGCTCTGTAGATGTGAAGACTGCAGTCACAGAAAATAAATTTAATACTGACGAATCTAAAACAGTCAGTCGTATTGTATGCAATATTTAGTCACGCAAACATCTGCTGTGTCTCTAATGCTACAGAACAACTGGACTACAACTGTGTGTGTATGTGTGTGTGTGTGTGTGTAGTTCAGTTAAGGTTAAGTTCAGCACATAACGTCCAAACTTGCCCTCAGACGACCCAAACAGCAGACAGTAGTTGTTCAAAAGCATAAAACCAGACTATTGCAAAAATCATTAGGAAGCTCAAACAGACCTCTGAATATTTTAAAAGGGTTTTGGACATTGTGGATATTCTTTTGTAGACTGCTCTACACAGAGCCTTTCAAAATCTTTCTATAGCACTGAAAAAAGTAAGGTTAACCTAAAAAAAACTTTTTAGTAATAAGTTCACTCTTGTTGCTTAAAAATATCGGAGTGAATAATATATAATATTTATATAAAGAGTAATTTAGAGTATAATTACAAGATATGTATAATAAGAAATTATAAAATGCTGTGTCTGTATCTACTGGAGTATTGTTTTTACTTAACTACTGTACTTAAGTACTCAAATACTGTATCTGTATCTACTGGAGTATTATTTTTACTTCACTATTGTACTTATGTACTAAAATGCTGTATCTGTATCTGTTGGAGTATTATTTTCACTTCACTACTGTTCTTAAATACTAAAATACTGTATCTGTATCTATTGGAGTATTATTTTTTACTTCACTACATATTTTGGATGAGTTTATTACTGTTATTCTGATATATTGGTTATGCGCTGCATCGTTATTTGTTATAATTATAAAAATGTTAGGAATCATTCTAAACCCACATTACTCATTACACATTACCCACATACTTATACTTTTACTCAACCACCTGGTAACCAAGAAACATCATAGTAACAATTTAGCATCAGCATTAAAACCACCTAGCAACAACATAGTAACCACCTAGGATACCATTAAAAACCCTTGGCAACATTAAAGAAACCACCTAGTAACGACTTGACACCATTTTTTCCATGTTTGATCTTTGATTTGTTTAATTTAATGTGATTAATAACAGTATTAGTGGGTTTTCTGGGCCGGGAGGATGGATTTGTGTATTTTTGATTTTGTCAGCGTTTTCTCCTCTGCTTTCTCTTTTCTAAATGAACTGTTTCTTTAAGATCAGTTCTCTAGAGTCCTAAAATTCAGATGTTTGATTACCGAACAAGCTCAGAAACTGAATCACTCCTCTACAAGCACTCCACACGCACTTCTCCTGAGCTCATTAGCGTACGAGAGCAGCTAACCATCATCCATCATGGTGTCACCTCCGCTACCGGGGAACTCCAACAAGAGCAAACAACGTCAGAATCACCGGGTTTTATTTCAGCTTCCTTTCAGCTTCAGACGTGCTTTCCTGCCTGGATTCAGTCCCAGTAAAGTAAAAGCTGCTGCGATGTTAAGAATAAAAAGAATTCAGAATGAAACGTATGATAATAATGTAGATTTTATTGGGATAATGCACTAGCGATACATTTGCGATGTGTTTTATGTTCATGTTCTCATGTTTGTCTCTTTTAGGATGAGGGGACACTGAACAAATGGTCTTAAACATTTGGGGTCAACAAATGTGATGGTGAATCAAATTTAATCTGTCACTTAATATCTTTATGATTAAAAAAAAAAATCACAACTGAGAAACGTGTCTTCTATAGATAATTCAAAACGACTTCAAACCATTTCCAATAAAACATTACATATTGACTTTAGAGTTGGTTTGACAATCTTTTACTGGTCTTTAATGGTAAAACCTAACAAAAATTGTCCCCAAGTTAGCATTGTTAGCAGTTTTAGTTAATAATAATGCATTATTTGGTATGTCTGACTGTATGACTGATTTAATGAGATATAAATAGAGAGAAGTGATGATAAACTGAATAATTCTACTGCTTTTACTACTGTTGATGTGGCAGGCAGCCATCTTGGATTCTGAACTTTTAGGCTTTTAGGAGTGTTCCTGTTGAAATTTCCCACTTGGAAATAAAAAATTCAGACATCCGAGTTTAAATGGATTGCAGAAAAACTTCATTGTATATATGTTGTAAAATGCAAAATATATATATATATATATATATATATATATATATATATATATATATATATATATATATATATATATGAGTGCATTTGTGTTAAAAAACGTTTGCACACAACTTATATTCAGTGTTTTTCATTATTTTAAAATGGTCTGCATTGTAAATTAAAACAAAACTCATCCAAACTAAGTTTTAAACAAACTAGAATATGTTTTATACTGTAGATTCTTTATAGATTCAAGTAGACAGTTTTGCACATCCAAGAATTTTCTCAGTCAGCTTCATGAGGTAGTCATTGAGGAAGTCATTTATGAGGTCAGAACACTGCTGTAAGGAGAAACTAGCCATAAAAGCTGGTACTGTTCATTAATTTAGCAGCTCAAAAGTATTGGATGGTGGTCCATCACTCCAGAGAATACAGATCTACTACAGCCCTTTAGGCAACGATTGGCACTGGGCATGGTGGTCTTGGGCTCATCTAATTCAGAGCATCCCATTCTATTAGTTAGGACTTGTATGGTGTGTGTTCACAGCTTGTGAAATCTGATTGTGTCAGTAAATGGTAAAATTTAATATAAATGTCTAGTTGCTTCTGTACAAATATAATATTCTATAGTACCAGTCAAAAGTTTGGATGCACCTTCTCATTTAATGTTCTTTATTTCTATATTTCTACATAGTAGATTAACAGTAGGACAAAAGGACATCTGAGCAGTAGGACAAGTTGGTATAGGACAGCATGACAGGAGGACAGCGGGAAATTAAGGCAGCAGGACGGTGGGACTGCAGGACAGTAAGAGAGTTGGAGAGTAGAACAGCAGGACATTAGAGCAGCAGAACAGAGGGACAGCAGAACAGTGGTACAGCAGGACAAAGGGACATCAGAGCAGTAGAACAGTTGGGCTAACAGCGAGACAGGAGGACATCTGGAAATTAAGGCAGTGGACAGCGAGACAGTAGAGCAGTGGAACAGGAGGACAGTAAGACAGTGGAACAACAGAGCAGCAGAACAGCAGGACAGCTAGACAGGAATATCAGAGCAGCAGAACAGTTAGGCTAAAACAGCCAGACAGGAGGACATCTGGAAATTAAGGCAGTGGGACAGGGGGACAAACAGTGTAACAAGAGGACAGTAGGACAGAGGGACTGCTATATAGTAAGATAGTAGAGCAGCAGGGGTGTAGGAAACCGGGACAACAGGACAGCAGGAATCTTGCAGTCTTCACAAACAAGGCAGACAGGTCTGTAATGTTCAGAGCAGGATAGACGTGATGCTAACAGCCAGCCTCGGAAGGGCTGGAACTGTAATGCTAAACGACACAGCAGCTGGATCAGCACAGTTACAGCGGTTTAACAGCAGTGCTGTGTTTAAAAAAATATATTTTTCAATTCAAATTGATCTTCATTTAAATGATCCGATATCGATTTATATAAACCCAAGATCGATCCTTAGAGTTAGCCCAGTTTCCCCATATATGCACACAGTTTTAATGTCTCGCATTTTATCTTGTGAGACCATCTTTTGTTTTTAGCACCCAGGAGTCAGCACTGCGGGGAGTTTCTGTAAAAATATAAGTGTTTTCTTCTGTATTTCCACTCACCGCTGCCTGTGTTTAGCAAACTAGTACATTTAACACCATTTTAAGTTGTTTTCCAGTGTTTTTTTCCCCTGTACTTAAAGCGTTAGCTTTAACTAACTAACTTAACTAACCCCCGCTAGCATGCTAAACCCTGCTGGCTTGCATCAGCGTCAGGAGGTTATACAGTGTAAAAGGTTTACCTTTCAGATGGAATAACTGTGGACTAACCTGTAACTTATTTAGTGAGTGATTTAATGTGTAAATAGTGGGATTATGATTATGTTCTTTATGAAGTGCTGTTACTAATTTAGATTATTTTGTCCCCAGGGATGAACGCGATTACCGGGCTGGGGAAAAGGCTTTTATAACAGGGGAGATTAACTTTTTTTCTTTGAATTTAAAGTTTTAAATAAACTTTTCTATCTTAACATTATTTTTTTGGCTTGTTTTTGTTTTGTTGTCACTTTGCTCATTATAGTGTCATATCTGAACTAGTAGATATGGATTTCTTGTATAGCTAATTTTTTTATTTAATTTTTTTTTTTGTTGTAACTGAAATTTTCTTAAATGAATCAAATCAATATTGAATCGAATCGGATTCTTGTAAAAAGGAATCGAACTGAACTGGGAAATCAGTGGCGATGCTCATCCCTAGATAACAGTGTTGCTAATAGGGAGATTCGGCAGGTGCTGGTGCTCTAGTGCCAGACTGACCATAAATAACATACAAACACACTGAGCTTTACTGTATAGTTGAGTCTGAGATATATATATATATATATATAGATCTATAAGAGTAGACCAAACACATAGCCAAGTCTTTAAAACTGGAACAAATGTTCATATGAACTGTGCTTTACAGCATCACTAATACTAGCCTGTGTGTGAAACACTTGTAGTAGGCCCCATGGGTGGAATAGTGAAGTTCCTCCTCATAGTGGCATCCTCCAGCAGAGGGAACGTCTGAGATAATAGGCAGTAAGAGAACACAGCGGAGGGTCTAAAACGAGCTGCAGTATTCTCAGGGGTGGGCTGTCATTTTCTACCTCAGTGGAGAGCATCTGAGCTCTATAGTGGAAAGCAGAAGAACATTTTTTTTCCACAGAAAGAGAGGACCAGTGTCCAAAAGGATCTAGATAATGAGAGAGCTGAGCTATTTTAAGGTGCTCCCACTGCTGACACAGGTGTTCAGAACTACACACACACACACACACACACACACACACTATAAAAGAACTGATAATAGAACAGGACACTCTGGAGCAGTCTCCAACAAACTAAAGAGCCCCATGCCCAATGCTGGGGGGGCTTTATACCTTCTAGCCACACTCAGCACTAAGCAGCGATGATGGAGCACCATCCAGTACACATAGGATAAGTTAAAGTGGCAGAACAAGCTAATCATTCAACTTCAGAACCTGATCTCAGTGATTATGTGGTCATTTGTTAGCCAAATGCATTAAAATCCTCATCACAGCAACATTCAAGCATTTCATGTAAAGCCTTTCCAGAGGAGAAGAGGGTTTTACTACAGTAAAGGAGGCAAATATCTGTTTAATACTGTTGAGAAACACTGGAGAGGTAGGAGGACTTATTTTACTAAGTTGGAAAATAGGAAAGATGGACACATTTACATTTACATTTATGGTATTTAGCAGACGCCCTTATCCAGAGCAACTTACAACAGTGCTTCAAAGTTACTTAAGATATCCCAAGCTAGTTTGTAGACTAGGATCAAGAGATACATAGAACTTAATCATGTTAAGAACTCTAGGAACCTTTTTTTTTTTTTTTTTTTTATTATTATTAGTTTAGGAACTCTTTGAAAAGATGTGTCTTCAGTCGACGTTTGACACCAGACAGCAGGGCTGCGGTAGTGTAGGAGAGCAGGACAGAGGGACAGCAAGACAGTAGGACAGCTGGACTGCTAACGGTACAGTAGAAAAGTGGAACAGAAAAACGAACAGTAGAGCAGTAGGTCAGCTGGAAAATAGGACAACGGGACAGACAGACAGCGGAACAGATAGGACAGAAGGACAGCAGGGGATTAGGATGGCAGGACAGTAGTGCTAAAAAGCAGGTCAACAAGACATCAGGACAGTAGGGCAGAAGAACAGTAGGACAGCAGGACTGTAAGACAACAGGACAGCAGGACAGTAGAACAGCAGGATAATAGAACAGTAGAACAGCTGGTAGGATGGATAGTAGGACAGAAGAATAGCAGAACAGTAGGATAGTAGGACATTAGAACAGCAGGACAGTAGAACAGTAGAACAGCAGGGAAGACCGATAATAGAACAGAAGAACAGCAGGACAGTAAGAGAGCAGGACAGTAGGATGCCAGGACAATAAGACAGTTGGAAAACAGGGCAGTACAACAGTAGAACAGCAAGGAAGACGGATAATAGGAAAAAGAACAGAGGGACAGTAGAACAGCAGGACAATAGAACAGTAGAACAGCAGGAAAGTCAGATAGTAGGACAGCAGGACAGAAGAAAAGCAGGACAGTAGGATTGAGAACAGCAGGACAGTAGAACAGCCAAACAGCAAGACAGCAGGTAATGTGTTTATGATTGATGCCCTTCAGCGCCAAACTGGACAGACAGCCCACCTTTGTGCCGCGTGCATCACACACACACACACACACCGTGTGTAACATATCGAGCACAGCAAGATCGTGAACATGCAGCCCGGATCACCATGGCAACCTGTGAGCGAATGTGAGCACCGACAGGTTCTTGTGCACCTTCCCTCAGAAAAACATCCATTTACAGCCTCAGTATAAACACTGCAGGGCTGCCACACACACACACACACACACACACACACACACACACACACACACACACACACACACACACACACACACACACACACACAAACACACACACACACACACACACACACACAGAGAGACACACACACAGAGACACACACACACAGAGACACACACACACATGTGCCTTTTTAGCACCAGCCTCCAAACCCCATCACCACCTGAATCATCTCACACACTTTGCTTCATCTACACAATCAGAACCCAACACTCAATATACTAAAGATTAGTGTTACAATATTTACAATAAGAATCAGCAGTTTATTTATATAAAAACATTTTTAGACATTACATGTTTTTTCCTAAAATTATCTCGTAAAATGGAAGCTTTCCTCATTACGTTTTTTTCTATTAAAATGTATTTTTAAAAAACAATTCTGTTCTAAATTATATTTTTTCCTCACTATTCTCTCTTTTTAGTAACCATCATGCCCTAAAATATGAACAAAATAAATGTATATACAGCTCTGGAAAAAAAATAAGATAGTTTGAGTTTCTTTGATTTGACCAAATTGGAATATAATTAAGAGGAAGATGGATGATTACAAGCCATCAAACCACCAAACTGAACTGCTTGAATTTTTGCACCAGGAGTAAAGCAGCATAAAGTTATCCAAAAGCAGTGTGTAAGACTGGTGGAGGAGAAGCCAAGATGCATGAAAAAAAATGTGATTAAAAACCAGGATTATTCCACCTATTATTGATTTCTAAACTCTTAAAACTTTATGAATATGAATTTGTTTTCTTTGCCTTATTTGAGGTCTGAAAGCTCTAAATGACAATATTTTTATTTGGAATTTGGGAGAAATGTTGTCAGTAGTTTATAGAATAAAACAACAATGTTCATTTTACTCAAACATAAACCTATAAATAGCAAAATCAGAGAAACTGATTCAGAAACTGAAGTGGCCTCTTAATTTTTTCCAGAGCTGTACATACATAAATTGTGACATCTCAATTCTCATATCATAAGACAATTCTCCACTATACTTCACAGCATCTGTATTACTGAAGAGAATAAAATACTCCTAAATAAGCAAATACTAGGAGTTACAAATTTATTGGTGTTTTAGTTTCAAAGAATTTAAAAACCAACACTCTCAGTGCAGGTTTAGGAATAATGAAGCAGTAACTTTAGTAAGTATTATTAGAGGAAGAGTTTTGGGGAGTTAGAGAAATAAGTTTCAATAAAAATATTAATATTTGACCTGACAAAAAAAATGCGATATATAGCAATACATCTCCACCCCTAATCATTTTATTTTGTTGTCAGAATAAAATGTTTAATTAATCATGATACTGATTCAAGGTCATGTATAGCATCGCTGGTTTTTGAAGCCTGTATGCTTTGACTGTCAGCAGTAATTAATGCAGAAGCGGTTCTGTAGCTGGACTGAATTCTGCAGTAATATCAGAAACAGATGAACAGGTCAGGACCGAATGTGACGCATGTGATCATCAGCAGAACCAGGTCCAAATAAAGGCAGCATTTCTCTGTAATGTCCATCTAAGTGATTTTAGGTGTGAGTCAGTGGACAGAAAGGGCAGACCCGTGGGCTGCAGTACAGCAGCTCTGATCTGCTGATGCTGAGTTTAAATTGGAAGTTCACTCATCAGAAAGCAGCTGAATCACTGTTAAACCAGCAGGTACAGTATTAGAAAAATGGAGAAGAAGTGAAGCAGTTTTATACTCTGCCTTCAGGGCAGTAAACTGTGTTTGGGGAAAATTTAGCAATCTGTAGGTGATGCATCAATAACGCACAGCACAGCTGAATTTAGGGCATGTCAGTGTGTCTTTGGTATAAACTCTTTTAAATAAATTATTTTAATTAACCCTATAATGCATGAATTATGACAACATAAATCAGGATTTTCTCTAAACAGTTACTGTTATTTTATGCTGACAAAATGTAATTTGTTTTTAGTATTTTAAATGCAATCATGCAATCAACTGAAGAAAAATAATCAAATAAATTAAGTAAAATGGAAATTTAATGCTGCAGAACAAATATTACCCAGTGTTTTACAAAAATCCCAGAATTTCTTTAACTTTAAAAAAGATTTTTTTTTTACTTTTTTAATGCTGATTTACATATTAAGCAATGACTTGAATAACTGTCTGTATTTTAGTGACTACTATGCATAAAAGGATTTATCATGGGTGTGGCTAATTTTGGGCGAAACGTGAAATAAACCAATAAATCAGTGTGTCACTTGCTTTTCCCTTTAAGAGTCAGGTGAGCTCTGACTTTGGTGCGTTCGTATCTTAACAGCGCATCACTTTTGTGTGTCTCAGCAGGAGAAGACACGTGTGCGAGCGCTGGGTGCAGCTACAGGAATGGACTCTGATGATCGACTGTTGTCAGGGTTTTAATCAGTCAGTGGAGCTCCTGTGTTTTCCACCAAAACAGACATAAATAAATAAAAAAAAAATATTCCCATCACTAAACAGCAATGCAGACCAGCGGATACTTTTGGCAATATATACTGTATCTGAGTGTGATGTCATTCCCAGCTCTGAAGTAAAACATCCAGGGTAAATGAAATGCACCGGTAAAGTCGTCATCTACTGGAACGTCTTTCTGAAGATACCACAGATACCACCTTCATGTAGAAGTCACGTACAATCCGCTGTTTTGATGGTCTGAGGAGGAAACGCCAGCGCATTAGGAAGGTGGTCATAATGTTGTGGCTCATCGTTGTGTAATATGGCAAGTGTGTCTAATATTACTGATCAATAAACAGGCTGAGGGCATTAGTGAGGTAATGAGGAGGTAAAGGTGAGCAGGGTATGAACTACACTTTAATGGAACTGATCAGACACACCTGGAGCGAATCAGAGCCTACATAATAGCTCTAGACACACACACACATTAGCAAAAGCTATCACATGCACACACACAAACACACACACACACACACGAAAACGGGCACAGCTATGGTGTAAGAGCTGCAGCCACTTTCTCATACACCCACCGAGCGCAAACAAACACCCTCAGCACCACTAGTATTAGCTGAAGAGATGGATGTAACACACTGGTAATCCCACTGCTCTGTTTTGTAAGCAAGTCATTATCAAGCCTATTAATAGCACACTGCATCTCTCTCTCTCTCTTTTTCACTCTCCCTCTCTTTCTCTCTCTCACTTTCCCAATCCAATCCCGCTAAGCCTTCCTACTGCGAGGCTGATGGACGGCAGTCGTCTTTATTTATCCCTTCTCTCCACGTTTTTCTTCAAATGTGACGCTCAAGATGGATGTGATTCAAAGCTGGTTCTCTCAGTCAAGCTGATCCAGCCTGAACGCAGAGGTTCTCACTGAAGGTGCTGAAGTATTTCAGAAGAAAATGGAGGCAGTGGTCCGACTACAAGCTCTCCTGAATCGATACTTATCGTCAAGAGTTCATAAATCACCGCTAAACTGCTAATTGAGAACACACCGGCCAATACCTGAGAGACAAAAAACGCTGGAACAAACTGTGCTGAGAGAAGTTCTGAGGAACTGTTTCACACTAAGTGTAGCAGAGTCAGAAACTCAACACTGCAGTGATACTCTACATCTGACAACATCAACAATATGTGATACATTTGTAGCACAATAAAGTCAACATAGACATCTGACCTCAATTCATGATCACATCTAAACAGAGGTGTCAAGTAACAAAGTAGAAATAGTGTTACCGAAATCAGACAACGTTTTACAGTCGGTACTTCAACTTCTACAGACGTACTTTAAAACCTTGTGTCAATACTTATATACTATACTGAATGTGAATACACCTTTACATCTAAACACTTGAGGAGAGAGAGGAGAAAAAAGGAGAGAGGCGAGAAAGAGGAGAGGAGAGAGAGGAGAAAGGAGAGAACGAGGAGAGTAGAGAGAGAAAGGGGCAGCGGAGAGAGGAGAGAGTGAAGAAAAAGGAGAAAGGATAGAGAAGAGGGAAAAAAGGAAAGAAGAGAGAAAGAGGAAAAAAAGAGAGAAAGAGAAAAATGAGAAAAAGTCGAGAGAAGAAAAGAGAGAAAGGAGAGGCAGAGGAGAGAGAGAGGAGAGACAGAAGAGGAGAGAAAAGATTACAGGAAGACAGAGGAGAGAGAGAAAAGAAAGAGAGGAGGATAGAAGAGAAAGAGAGATGCGAGTAGAGAGAGGAGAGAAAGAAGACTGGTGAGAGAGGAGAAAGAGGAGAGAGTGAGGGGAGAGAAAGGAGAGTGGAGAGAAAGAGGAGAGAGCGGTGAGAGAGGAGAAAGGAAAGAGAGAGGAGAGAAAAGAGAAAGAAAAGAGGAGAGACGCGAAAGGAAAGAGAGGAGACAGAGAAGAGAGATGGGGAAAAAGAGAGAGGGGAGAGAAGAGAAAGGAAAGAGAGGAGAGAGAGGAGAAAGGAAAGATATGTGAGAAAGGAGAAGTGAGAGAGGAAAGAGAGAGGAGAGTAAGAGAGAAGAGAAAGAGGAGAGAGAAAAGAGATGAGAGAAAGGAAAGAGAGAGGAAAGAAAGGAGAGAGAGAGAGGAAAGAGAGAGGACAGAGGACTCAGCTGTCTCTTTTTTAGCTCAGTCAGCTCCTGTATCTCGGCTCATAACTGGATCACTGTTCTGATTGGTGTGCTGTGAGGGAGCGAGACTGGAGCAGAGGAGCTGAGGCGTGATGTCGACTTATGAGTTATTTCTCAGAGGCCACGAGGCCAGAGAGGAAATCAGGCCTGAAAACTTGAGACTAATTTAAACTTCACAGCTCTCTGAGAAGATTCACAGTATCACTCAAAGTTTGGATGGAGAAAAGAGTTTCTTTTATGATAAAGCTGACAAAGAAATCTGTGAAAAGTTTTTTTGTCTGTAAGTGAACATTTTAAAAAATGCTGTGATGAAAATGGATTTTGAGCTGATTATGCATCGCAAAATTACAGTTTTCTTTACTTTTTTATTTTATCATTTTATTATTTTACTTGCTTTACCATCTGTCTGCATCCAAACTACTGTTTGTTCTCCTTTGACTGGTGGCCACAACACAAGGAGGGTGAAGACTAACACATGCCATCTACCCACCCAGAGAGATCAAAGCCAATTGTGCTTTTCAGTCACATGGCAAGCTGCATGACAGGGATTCAAATCAGCAATCTTCCCATTATAGTTGCAGCACCTCAGACCGCTGGACCACTTGACGTCCCTTATTTTGAGATTATTTTTTGCTTAATGATAATTAAAACAAAAGCCTTTAAGCTTAGTTACATCTAAAGTATGATTCTATTTAAGAATATATACAGTTTACAATTTACAGCAAATTGTTTATTAATCATTACACGTTTATACTGCAGTGAATATGCAGTGAAGGCTGTATAAATTATGTCTCACAGCTCGAGTTCAACAGGAGTTTGTTAATCAGGGGTCGGCAAATAAGTTTGGCCTCGGGCCAGATATCTTCCAAGCCATTACGTGGTTTTGGAAAATTAAGTGTAGTGATACAGACTAGTAGCTCTCCAGCCCAGAAGGTTGTCGAACCCAATTGCAGAACAGCTGTTCTCAAAACAGGTAAACCCAAGAAAAAAGGGATGAATAAATAAATAAATAAAAACACACCGCTCCTCACGTGGGATCGAACCCGTGTCATCAAGGTCGCGATCCAATACACTACCGCTGCCCCGGCTAGTGAATTGGGACACGGATAGAAAAAAAGGCCTTTAAAGGAGATAGGGAGGCCGAGAACGGGTGGAATGTAATTTAAAAGCTCACCAGAGAAGCATTTTATTATTATTCTTTTTTTTATTATCGTTCATTATGGTTCAAACAACCTCACGATGTTTCATGCCCGTGTGGCGGGCCACATCTTCCCTAGCTAATGATCATGGTTTACCCAGAACAGGAGACACGTCAACCTAGCTAACCTAGCTATGTCATAAGCTTACCTTCCTAAATGTCTCAGTAGTGAGGCATATGCCTTATAAGGTTCGCTTTTACGCTTATTTTTCCTACATATTTTTCCTAAGTATTGTTTTCATAGTACAGCTAAATTACCCCAATATAATGTGTGAGGGGCTTGGAGAACGCCACTGTACAGTAATAAAATTTATTACAGAAAATGTCCCATTCGTCAGTCTTTGATAGTTTCGTTTAGTTTTTATTTGTTGATGAAAAGTGTAATAAATTTCGTCATAGTTCTTGTTTTCAAGAATTAACTTTTTATTTAGTTCTCTTCTCATTTTCAGAATGAAAAACAGAAAAGAGGTAATCAACAAATATCCTTAGTCATAGTTTTTGTTAACAAAATTAACACTGCTGTGAGGGTACACAGGTCTTTAGGGGAAATCTGTAGAAATCTCTGTCCCACTGCTGTGAAAATTAGTAGACAACATCGCTGTGGGAACCAAATATGTTCCAGTTAAACCAGCTTATTGACATTAAAAAAAAGTTGTGTTACATTTTGCCCCATGTTAGATAGCGACACTCTTCCCTACACCACCAATCAATCAAATCAATCAATCAATCCCCCTATAGCTAATCAGATAATCAGTTTCTCTGGCTGAAAAGATCCAGCAGGATAAGAATACAGAATCCAGATGGCAGATTCCTACAGAGAAGGTTATGGATATATCATCAAACGATGTGTTATATAATCTGCTTATATAATAACACAGTGCTTTAGCTGTGTGGGTGCGCTTGCTTCTGTGATATGCAGGTAACTGGAGCAGAGG
This sequence comes from Astyanax mexicanus, assembly GCF_023375975.1. Classification (NCBI taxonomy): domain Eukaryota; kingdom Metazoa; phylum Chordata; class Actinopteri; order Characiformes; family Acestrorhamphidae; genus Astyanax; species Astyanax mexicanus. The sequence goes on from NC_064422.1 coordinate 9,621,694, forward strand.
CTTTCCCGATATAGACGGAGCTCTGGTCTATATGAAAGACGTGTTTTTACTGTTCTGTTAGTTGTTGTGATTTGTGTTGTGTTATTGATATGCTGCTGTTATTGATTTTGTAAGTAACCTTGAGCTGGACAAAGGCCATGCAAATAAACACAAAATTATTATGATACAATCCTTATTACATTGGGAACAGTGTATTTTGGTCTCAACTTTCTTAATATTAAAATGCCACAGTTTTGAATCCTCACACTGGTCTTCTGTGCAGGTAAAGAGTAACAGACAAGGCAAGAGATCTGTAATTCTGGCCTGTTGTTTTAAAGGTAGTGTGGCCATATTGGCAGCCAATGGTTGTCATTTGAAATGATATAAGGACACAATTTGTGTGTTGGATCTAGGCTAATCCTCATAACCTCACCGCTCATAAAAAAAAATAAAAAAAAACATTTCTTTCCATTATTAATGCTCCAATCTGTCAGGTATGACAGTGCATTTACAGTGCTCACATTAACACATTAACGCATGGCAATGTACCCCATTTATTTTCAATGGGAAGCATTGGCTCCGTCAGACGCAGTCGCATGGGGCATCATGGGTCCAGCGTTTCAAGTCCCGGAGATGTTGAGCTGAGGTGAACTTTATGCAAATTAATCCCTCCAAAACAATGCATTCATCCAATCAGAGAGCAGGTGTTTGCCTGATACGTGTCCTCATATACAGCGCAGTGTATAAAAACATTTTAGTTCCGCTTTCAAGCGTCCAGAGAAGCATTGAAGAAAAGCTAATTACTGCAGTTTCAGGCTGCCCTGTCCTTTATGATCAATCCCTGCTGATTTACGAGGACTCTGATCAGCTTAATCCTAAAATTTTAGCTTAGATCTCATTTTTAATATCATTAAAAATTACTACTATTGTCCGCCAATCTGGCCACAGACTGTTGGGGTCTCTGGTGGGTTTTGAAAATATTAATATATAATTTAATTTGAAAAGTTTGCTTTTGGTAGCCTATAAGCCGCTCACTATACAGTGTTATGAAGCTCAATTAAACATTTACTGTATATTATCTCTCCATGTATTGCTCCGCCACATACAGGTAACCTAGAAACGTTGCAGCGCTTACAAACCAAACAGCACAGCTACAAACAGAGCAGCAATGAAACTATTTTAACTTGTATTTTTTGTTTATAGGAAATAAATCTTGTTTAAAACTATTTCATTTGACAACAAAGTGAACGCCCACATTTGTGTTCATGTGCATTGACACAATGTCTCGCACCAGTCTGCCCAGTTTAGCTAGAGCATAGTATTTAGTATTCACCTCCTGTGTACCTTGAACTGAGCTCATATGCTTCTCCAGATCAGTCTTTTTGGATCTGTGATCCTGGACGTGAACTCTCCCAGAGACTGGCCAGAGATCTGGCAGGATTGTTATTAAGCGAATTCAAAGTAAAACAGTATTTTATCAAATTATAAGCAAAATAACTAGAATTCCTTGCTATCCTACTAAAAAAACGGATTATTTATGCATGTGAGTTGAGACCAGTGTTGGGCACGTTACTTTGAAAAAGTAATTAGTTATAGTTACTCGTTACTTCTCCAAAAAAGTAACTGAGTTACTAACGGAGTTACTCCACTATAAAAGTAATTAGTTACCAATAAAAGTAACTATCGCGTTACTTTTATTATTCGCCCGTCAAAAAAAGGAAATCAATTATGCATTTACTATTATTATTAGAAAAATAACAAAAAATAACAAACGAAAATAAACCCAAAATGTTGAGAAAAATATAATCTAACGAATTTCAAAAAAATAAAACGAAATTCTCCACACAACCAAAGAAAATTACTAAAACTTGTAATACTGAAAAAAGCGGAAAAACGCGTCTGGGGATGAAATTTAACAAACCAAGCCACACTCAAAAGAAATATGTATATATAAACAAAAAAAAATAATGGACAAAAACAACAATTTAATGCCCGTTAAAATGGTATTAATATAACAGCTTCACCAAAAGAGAATAGAGCTTAGATCCTGCCCAAAAAATCCGACCCAGCCGGAGCCCGTGCACATTCTGCCCAAGCCCGAACCATAAACTGTCATTATGAGCCTGACCCGATCCGCCCCATAAACTGTCTGTTTTCGGGCTGATTGAATGAGCGAAATATAATCAGAATTATGTTAATTAACACTGTAACATAGAAGCATAGAACTATTATTTAATTTAAATGATTTTTAAGAACAGCTACACACAATGCTGCAAGTCAAACGCGGAGGCGTTCACGTGCGCCCAGAGCTACGTGATTACAGTTTTCATTTTTATTATAGTTTAATTTTATTTTGTTTTTATTTTTTCTGTTCATTTTAGGGTGGGCTTGCTAGCGCGAGCGCTTTACACAAGAACTAACGGACCACGAGTGCCGCGCGCTCGGCACAACAACTCCCGCTGTACAACTCCGCTGTACAACAGCGCTTATAAATAAATTAAACACAAAAATGAGGGTATTCTATCAGTAATTTCAGTTCGTTTTAGTTAGTTTTATAAACACAAAATACAGTTCGAGATAGTTATGTTTTTCCTTTTAATTACCGTTTTTATTAGATTCAGTTAACACAAATGTTTTTCACTTTCAATTTTCGCTATTTCGTTCGCTTTAGTGAACAATAATAATTGGTTACTTAGCAACATTGTGATTATCACACCAGAGCTTTATATAAAATAAAAATAGGAGCCCGATTTTGGGTCGGTCCTCAGGTCAGGTGGGATTCGGGCAGAGAATCTAAGCTCTAAAATAGAAAGCAGCAGCACCACAAAAACCGGAGCAGCTAAAAAGAGCTTAACGTCCTTAATTCGGAACTTGGGTTGTCCACGGCAATCACTGAATTGATTAGAGCACGCAAATCGTCACAATTGTGCCTCACTTCACCACGCCAAACCACAGGCACAGCGGCCAGAAGCTCAAGTTCACCGGACAGAGGAGGGGTTAACCAGGGCAAAGCGAAATAAAAAAAAAAAGTTCATAGAGCTGCTAAAGTAACGTGCAGTAACGGGGTGTCGGAAATGGTAACGGCGTTATAGTTACAGTCATAGTAATTAGTTAGATTACTCGTTACTGAAAAAAGTAACGGCGTTAGTAACGCCGTTAGTTTTAACGCCGTTACTCCCAACACTGGTTGAGACTACACCTATTGTACAACACTGTGAGGGTGAAAGCTAGCTCATTCTAGCTTTTTAATTCCTAATCTGACATCAAACATTGGCCATTTCAGTCAAAATATTGGAAAACTGAGAATACTGTAAAATAAATGGAAGCGCTTTACTAACGCAAATACAAAAACAGGTTTCAGGAGAGAAAAGCATGTAGATTAAATTTTTTTTTTTTTTTAAGAATTACAGTTTTGGTGGAATTAGGAACCTCCCAGCAGCAAGACCTGCTGAATTAAAGGGTCCCCTATTACCAGCCACCTTACTTTCCACTAAAAACACCCTATTTATACTAGAAAATATGAATACCTAAGGTTTTATTTTAATAATAACAACTCTCAATATGATAGTGGTAACTGATAATGTGTGTAATAATGAGTATTTATAAATCACTGGACTTATTTTTATCATTTGTGGGGCCGCCTATTGGAGACATGGCTTAGCGTTTCTGCACTATGCTTATGGGATCCAGTGGCTCCCAGTGGTTTAAAATAAAATCACATTTGTCCTGTGTGGGCATCCATACTCTTTTTCCACCAGGAAAATATGGAGACACCCTTGTTCAATTCGATTTAGGCAACCTAAGAAGTGAACATTAGAATTGAGAAAATAATGCTGTTGCACTACGGAAATGCGGTGCGCGCTCCGTATAGTTTTGTACGCACCGATTTACAACATTGTTAGCGATATAAAATACTGTTTAATGATGTGATTTTTTGTAAGAATGACGTTTACGTGTTTGTCTAAGGTTGGAGCTGACGTGTTTTGAATTTCCTTAACACGACTGGCAGATAGCTAGCAAACTAGCTAGTATGTCAGCCTAACACAAAGTTTAAGAACAAATACAAGTACAGGAATGTCAAGATAATAGAAAGAGAAAACAGACCTTTACCAGCTAACTGGTTAGCTTGATAACTGAAGGGTTTGGTTATTAGCTTGAGTAGCATTTCTGAATTCTAAGACTTTTTAAGCCAAAAATAAAACAAGAGAAATGTATGATTCACAAGAGAAGCTAACACAACAAACCAGTTTGTAGCTTTATTTGACTACTGACTACCTAGTTAGCTAGTGAGCGAATGGATTTCATAGAATGTTAAGTCAAATACAAAATCTTAAGTCTTTAAAGTCTATGAGGCTAACAAAACGAAGCCTTGCTTTTCTTTAGATACAAACAGAAAGCAGATTAACTTCATTCAGTAAAGCAGTTTTGGTTGTTGAATAAATTTTTGAATAAAGTTTGTTTGTAGTCACCTTTAACCATAGACTGTATATAAAGATGGACGCCATGTCGCCGTTCCCATTCATTCAATGAAAATGAAGCCAAAATCTTCCGCCATTTTGGCGATTCAGAGACCAGAGTCTGCGCAGTAGAGACCAGAGGAGGGAGAAAGGCTGTGGAGAGACCGCCTACTCATTTAAATAACCCCGCCCCTGAAGGCTGCCTCGCGGTCACAGACTGCAGAGCGGGGCGGAGCGGAGCTGACTGTCTGTTATTGGTCCCGCCCATAAGCAGCCCTTTTACGATAACCAAAACTTTTTTTGAATAGAGCCGAATAAAGTTTTAAAAACCGAATTCTGTGGGGATATAAAAATTTGACAATATAAGCAGAGGTTACACTAGCTGTTGCATTTAAATAAAGGAGGTAGAATAACAGTATATTAGAAAAAAACGTGATTGAAAGTTGTCTGTTTTGCCATTGAAACCTATGGGGATGGGTGGAATTACACAGCTTTCTGCAGCCGAACAGCAGGGGGCGCCCGACCTGTGGTGGCTTCACTTTTAAGAGACGATGCTCTGTCCAGTTATATACAGTCTATGCCTTTAACTAAGTCAAGAAAATGGAAAACGTATGTAAGTGTAATATGCCTTTTGAAACATATCATATGCTACTCAGATACAAACAGTTAGCTAGTTAGCTTCATTAGGAATGCTATCTAGGAAATATTACATCTTATATTTAAGAATAATGCAAAGTAATGAACTGGCATGTGTATGTGAGCAAATTGTGTTTCAAATGACCCAGTTCCCAACACCCAGTCAAAAGTTTGGACACACCTTTTTTATTTAATGTGTTTTCTTTCTTTTTATGATTTTTTTTTTACATTGGAAATGTAATACTGAAGACTTTATTAAAGCTATTCAGGAACACAATATAGAATTATTTAGTAAAGAAAGTGTTTAAGAAGTGTTGTTAGTGTTAGCGACTGTTTAGCCCTATAAGCCTACACATTTAGAGTAAAAGTAAAGGATAACATCGTGCACCAGTTTGTGTCTTTTATTTCACACAGATACAAACCTTCAGTATGTATTTAGAGTAGTTACTAGGCTTGGGAATCGAGAATCGATTCCTGTTGAGAACCGATTCCGTGTGTTTCGATTCCACGGAATCGTTTGGCACCTTGCTTAATGATTCTCTTATCGATTCCAGACAGCACGCTCACGCAAGTTACGCATGTTACGCAAGTTACGCATGATTCAGTAAGCACGTCTTTTCAATGGCGTCCACTAGGTTAAAACGCTCGAAAGTTTGGCTTCATTTCACACTACACAAGGATGGCAACAGGACGTTTTGCAACCTTTGTAATTTTTTGATAACATCGCCAGGAGGGAATACATCAAATATGCACAAACATCTGCGCACACAACATTATTAGAGAGTATTTGCTACATTTCCATATTGCCAGTTGCACATTGTTGTGGACATGTTGACCTTGTTGTTGAGTTTGTAAGGTCGTATGATATTTAAGTAAACAAAGTTGGTGCTTATGAAACTGTTTGCTCTCCTTTTTTCCCCAAATTGGAATCGATAAGAGAATCGATAAGGAATCGAATCGTTTCACAGAATCGATAAGGGAATCGGAATCGGAAAAATCTTATCAATTCCCATCCCTAGTAGTTACATAACTATCTTATATTATTGTCTTATAATAATTATCTTATACTAATATATAAACAGATGACTTGTTAGCTTCATGCTGAATGCTAATCAGCACGTATCTAAGAAAATTTTCATAGACCTATGAACAATTATACATGAGTAAAGTACCTGTGAAAATGGGGGCAAACAATACATTTTTAGTTTTGAGCCAAGTATGGGTTGAGTTAATGCACCACTTAATATCTTTCGGTGACCTTGAATGTAAAAATTGTATTGCGATGCAAAAAACACGTTCATCAGAGACGTTAAACGATCTGTTTCGTGGTCTAAATGCTGGAGTGTACAGATCAGCATCGCTGAGACTGATCTATTAATACACTGGTACATTGTGTTTACCCTCACCTGTAGAGCTCGCACTCCTGACTCGGCCTCCAGCAGGCGCGTCATACGGGTATGAATAGTGTAGCTACCTCCACCATACACAAACACACACAAAAGGGGGACCACTCGATAAATGCATCATCGATCAGCCCACGTACGATAAAGCGCACAGGCTAAAGCATCCTCCTGACCACCCAAAGAGCAGATCAACACCGCTCACCCACTCGCTTTTCTGATTCACCCGGTGCGAATTGAACAGAAGCTGAGCGCGACGCTGCCGCACACTCCACCGCCTCCCACAGGTCCTTCAGTTAGCATCGTTAAGTTTCTGCCTGTCACTTACACAGCCTTAATGAAGCCCATTCAGCCCCGGCAAAATGACTAAGCTGCAGCGAGACACTGAACTACAGCAGGGATGGAAGAGGTTCTACAGGGTTTGGGAAGGTCTAGGCATCAATAACAACAACCCCCGCCGCTCTACCATTGACATTCTGTAGACCCACCATGATAGCAATTTATATATTTTTATATATATATATATATATATATATGCCTGGGCGGAGAGCGAGAGATAGAGACAGATAGAGGGATAGACAGCGCAAGAGCGAAAGAGGTAAATACAGAGGGTGGGGTTCGGTAGCTTACCATGCTCATACCAGTTCCCGCATTGGGCAGCCAGACTGGCATAGGGCACCAGCTCTCGTCCGTCGCCCTCTCCGTCCAGAGACACACACAGCCCCTGCAGCCGCCTCAACGATGGCCAGCTCATCCACAACACTTCGCTGTGCGCCCACACAAGCACACAAGCACACAAGCACACTCACACACACACACACACCCTCCGGTCAGAGCTTCCGACGGATGCTGATACGCAGGTCCACGCGATCAAAGCCAGTGCAGAGCGAGAGCGACCCTGAGAGACGGAGGAGAGATGGGCGGATGGACAACGACTGAAGGTGGAGAGACGTCAAGTCAAGGAGACCTCTTCTTTCTTGCCTGGAGCAGAAAGACAGACCTTGGACTTCAGTCCTTCTCCTCATTCATCTTCCTCCGGGCAAAGCCTCTCTCCTCGGTGGAGGCGGTTCCACCGATTGGTGGCCGACTGGCACGTCCTAGACCAGCACCATGAAGCAGAATGGTGATGAAAAACTGTGGAGCGTCGGAGCTGGAATTGTGGAATGGTGAGGAGGGAGAGGGAGAGGTAGCGCGAGAGCAAGAGCGAAAAAAAAAAAGAGAGAGAGAGAGAGAGAGAGAGAGAGAGGGAGAGAGAGGGAGGGAGAGGAAGAGAGAGAGAGAGCAAAAGAGAGAGCGCTCATGTCTCTGCTGCTACAGCCCATGAATGGCGCAGTGCTGCTGTTGTCATGGCAACCACTGGGGAGGAGGCTGAGACAGAGAGAGAGGGAGAGAGGAAAAGAGAGAGCGAGGAAGGCTTGCAGGGTTGTGTGTTGGGATAGTTTAACAGTATGAATAGAGTGGGAAAAGTAGCAATAGTTAAAAACAGTCATGGATACGGGGAGACAAACCTGCTGAGATGACATCAGTCCATCTAACATAGCACAGCCTCAGGCCACCACAACCTTATTTTACCCCTTTAGAACCCTGAACTGAAACTGAGATGCTCACCACGGCCATTCAAAAAAACAACATCTGCTGGTAACCTGTTTATAACACAGAGCCAGATCCCACCCAGTGTTGGAATCGGTTACAAAATCTGGGCTCCAAAGTTGGCTGTACTCCACCCAACAGTTTCCCAGTTTCTAAATGTCAGAGATCCTTTATTTATTTAATTTCCAGTCAAAACAGCCATCGAGTACAAGTGCTTCATTTTGCAGCTTTAGGAGAATCAAAAAGCGCCATCCATTCCTGCGTTAAAGCTTCCTTTTTTTTTTAAGATAAATCTTTCAATCATATCCTGCATTCACACTGGCCGAAAACAAGTCGCTCATGTCATCCCAAGATTGATTTTTAAGTGTGTTCATGGCCGCTTACATTAATACATAGGGGCATGCATCAAAAGTGGCCAGTTAGCACACTGGCTAATCTAGTAAAACAAGCTAGTTTAATCAAGTGCATCTTATGTATGAATTTTACCAGTCAGGTATTAAGGAGCAGTAAAGCCACTCCACTGAAGTACAGAGTTATACAGGAGTTTCAGATTAGTTCTACAGCAGCATTAGCATTACCCGCTAAGTGCTAGCCATTTGGCCGTTCAGAAGCGAGTATTATCGACCTGAAGCCTGCTTCTAACCCTGGCTAGCACTGCTGGAGCAGCATAAGCATTACCCACTAAGCTCTAGCTCTTTCATCATTTAGAGGTGAGTATTACTGGTCTGTAGCCTGTATGTTTATCGTGTTAAAACAAGCTCCGTGGGATGACCTGCTAGCCAATATTGCCCTGGTTTACCAGAACAATCAGGGTTCCTCAGTGTAGCACTGTCAGGAGGGAGTTAGGCAGCATTATCGGTTAGAAAATCTATGGTTAATGGAAATCTAAGCTTACTGTAAATAAACAGAAGCACTTTACTCACCCAAACAAACAGTTTTCAGGAGAGAAATCTGTGTAGATTAACTCCTGTCCATTTCTTCTGTTTACAGCACATCAATTTCAAAAATTGACTGATAAATATATCCAGTGAAACCAGATCATCCATGTTATATATTCACATCATCTCACAGTGTTTCTAGTGTTTTTACTGATCAGTGTATTATCGGTCAAATCTCGACGTTCCTTCATCTCTCCACCAGCTCAGATTCATTTAAAGAGCCTTGGGCAGTGATGACTAATCAAATGTGCTATTTATTCCTGCATGTTTAAATACGTATGATATTCATTGCAGAATCTTCGTTTACAAGTTCTGATGCCAGTTCTCTTTTTCTCGCTGCTGTCCTGCCCTTTTCCTACTGCCCGTTCACTCCGTTCACTCTTCTGCTCTTTTGTCTTCTGCTGAGAGATTGCAGACCTGAGGCTCACACTCTGTTAGGAATTATAATGCGAATCTCTGCAGCCGGCGAAGTTTCATGCGTTTCCATCTACCGCTATCGAGAAGAGAACGCCTCCTCCTCCCTGTTTGAAATTCTACAACAGTGTCCTAATGCTCAAAGTCAACATAATTGCTCTTTTGATACTGATTTGAAGGGGCACAGTTGCATATTTGATATTCAGATGGTGAAGATGACAGTCTGGTTTATGACATGACGTGGCGTATCTGCTTCAGTGAAGCAGGGCACAGCTGGTTTAGATTACACTGCTGGACACTGCAGCCATGGGTCCTTGGCCAGCAATACCCAGCAGCCAGTGATACTGGCTTGTTTTTCTGCACTGCTGAAGCGGTGGCGTTGTTTCAGGGGGACCTAGAGGGGCACAGGCCCTGGACCTCTGACTGCTCTCCAATGCCAGTGAAAATAATACAAACTGCAAGCCTCATTTATCTTCCTGAACTTAAACTGGGTTCTTGCACAATTTTAAAAGTCAAATTTAATGCTTTTTAAGACCTTTTTAAAACCTTGCTAAATATAAATGAAGACCCCAAAATTTAGTCATAATGTCTTTGGAAGAAAATAATTTATTGTATTGAAAATCAATTTTTCAATGTTGTTCCATTGTGATGCAGAAAAGAGTTGCATGAGCTCTTATGGTGCTTCCTGACATATAGAAAAAAAAGATAAAATGATCAATTAAATTGTAGTGATGATGTTTATAATACTAATACTACTACTAACACCATTGCTACTTCTACTGGGTTATTGATGGCAGGGTTGATGGCTGGGTTTGATACCCAGGTTCAGCACACTGCCACTGTTACCCCTCAGTGCACCCTGGGTACTGTAGCAATAGTTGTCCACTGTGTTCAGAGTCCAATATGTTTACAGTAACACTGTGTCTGTGTGTGTGTGTGTTTTCTCACTTTTCTGTATATATATGTGTGTGTTCCCTGCAAGGATGAGTTAATGGCAGAAGCCTATGTTAAATATATTGCAGTCTTGTCTTGTCATGTCTTGTCTTATGACAATGTTAAATTGTAGTCACTGTGTACAGGTGACAGTACTTTTGTTCATGTAGTGCATCTCCTTTAATGGAAAATAACTTCCAATAACAGATTCCAAGGTGAAGAAGTTGGATCTTCAGGACATTTGTTAATGATTTTGGGAGCAGTTGTTTGGTGGAAAGGTCATGCGAACAAGATTCCTCTGCTTTAAATTGAGCTTTAATTAACCGGCTGTTCTTCGTCTATGACAGAACAGAACAAGCACTTTCTCTGAATGCGATTGTGGATTGCTAAACAAGACATTAGAACACTGAAAGCAGGAGGCTGAAACGCATCAATGATTCATTTTGCCACTACAAACAGTTCACTTTTATGGAAACCTGTGCTGAATACTAATCCCCCCTCGTCTGCTCTGTGTTTATCCAGCTCTGCAGTGACCTGATAAATGTATTTGTTCTAGTTAAATGGACAGACTTTTCTGACATTAATCTCACCTGCCCACCCCTCTGTCCTCTGAATGTCAGCTATCAGCCCTGCATGATAAACACAGCAGCCTCAGCGGGGACCTTATTATATGCACTGCCCATACAGATGATGGACTCTAATGGTTCTACAGGCATTATTAAAGCCCGGATTTTATAAATTAAAAATGTGAACTTGAATTTATTCAGAGAGTGTTCGTCGTAAAACACTCTGCTGTAGAGAATCTTACCCAGTCAGAACTGTTTACGGTGGTGATGAATGGAATGTCTGAACCTCTAAATGCTTCTCACAGGATATTATTACACCAAATGATTATAAATATGCTGCCTAGTGACTGAAAAACAAGCTGGGTTCCAAAGCCAGAATGGAGGCTGATATATCACAGAAGGCTGTTTAAAACATACTAGTGCATCTCAAAATAGATAGAATATCATTGAAAAGTTACTTACTTTCATTATTGTCAGTGTAAAATGTAAAACTCATATATTATATAGATGTATTACACACAGAGTGATCAATTTTAAGCATTTATTTCTTTTATTGTTGATGATTATGGCTTACAGCCAATGAAAACCCAAAAATCTATGTCTCAGAAAATTTAAATACTATATAAGACCATTTGGATCTTTTAGCAGTTTTGGCAGTGTGCCAAGTCCTGCTGGAAAATGAAATCTTCATTAAAGTTGTCAGTAGCAGAGGGAAGCATGAAGTGCTGTAAGATTTTGTGGGAAAACAAAACTGCACTGACTTTAGACTTGATAATAAAACACAGTGGATCAACACCAGCAGATGACATGACTCCCCAAACCGACAGGGAAACAAGATGCAAAATTTATTCTGTGAAAATGCATGAATATTATAGAGATATTTAAGCAACAGCTAGAGTTACTTTGCATGTGCACCCCTATGCCACTATCACTAGCATTGTAAGACTTTTGGAAGTATTGGCTAAAAGTACTGTATACTGGAAGGAGGGGGAATTTTACTACACCCCAAGCCTATTCACACCAGATTTCTTATTTAAGGGAATTTTTGTATAATTGTTTGTTCGAAGTTTATATGCATGCACTAAATACAAATACTTTAATATTTTGCTACATAATTTGTTACATTGTTATAACATTCAAAATGAAAATCCAATACAGAAATTGTCTTTTTTTTATATAAATTGTACAATATAAATTATTCAGTGTTTTCAGTGTCATTTATCCAAGAACATCAGTATCGCAAAAATATCCTGAAATATCGTAATACTATTTTAAGGCCATTTCTCCCACCATGTTTACTGTTTGTGAGTTTTAAGAAGATTTTCTGGTGGAGGAATACATTTTTGTGTTGTTTAGCTAGAGAAAAAAGATATTTATTCAGATTTGCCCAAATTTAACCACCATCAACATTCCATAAGCTCAGAAGACACGTGTAGGTTCACCAGGGGGTTTTCAAGTGACCATATCCGATTTATACGGTCAGACTGTAATCATATTCGCTGTATAAACAAATCCACATCGGTTGCCATAGTAACGAGTTCAACAGCAATCCAAGCTGCCTGAAACGTGTTAAATTAGAACCACTGCACTGACATTCCTGCACTGGTTACATCACTTTGAACATTAGAATATTAGACAAAAAAGGTGCTTTTGTACAGGAAATAGTTCTGGTGAGTGAGATTAAATTTGTGTTGGAATTTAACATTCCTCGAACCTTAGTATCACATTTGATCCAGGAATATCTCAATGGAGACATTACCACCCATAATGGACATGCATTGGGTAGTAATAATCATGACAGGTAACATCTGCCTCAAATTGTCCATGCAGACAAAAAAGCGAAACCAAATGGACATGGCAAAAGTCATGGTACACAATACTACTGTACTTCTAATCCCATGACTGATTAGTTATGTCAGTATAAACAGCAATATTGTCCAAAATGTGCAGATAAATGTCATTTGTCAGTGTCCTGTACAAGATCAGTACTCATATTCAGCCTTAGAACATATTGTCATTTGAACAGAGGTACCAAAACTTTTGCATGTTCTTTTTGCTCTCATTCTCTTCCTGTCCCCATCATCCTCTCATCAGGGCGCCTCTGTTCTCCACCTGCAGAAAGCTCTGTCGTCTGCAAATGTCACATTTCCATTCAGCGGTAGCTGTGACTGGGCGAGCGAGGGAGGCGGCGAGGGAGGAAGTGGGGCATGGGTGGGCTGGGGTTGGAAGGGGGCAATCGTGAGGCGATTTGGAGAGTCAAGGTTGAGGGATTAAGTGGCTAACAGGAGCGGAAGAGATGAAATGAAGAAGAAGTGCGGCGGTTAGCGTCCCTGCGGCTCATCGTCTTTAGAGACGGGTCTTTGTGTTCTCTCTGGAGCACCGTGAACAAATATAAAGACGTAGGTCGCGGGGCTATAAGAGACCACAGCTTTGAAAACAAGACAATGGTCTAATAATAGCATTTTAATTGTGGAATGGATGAGGTGAGGGGGCACCGAGGGGGTGGTATAATTTCATGTCGGCTAATGGGCACAGAGAGGCTAATGCAATTGTGCTTACTTCTTCCAGGAATCTGTAGGGAAGGTGGTAATTGTATTGATTGTGGTGGTTAATTAGCATTGATACAGGAGCAGACAGAAGGATTGGGGACTTGAGAGCTTCGCTGGTTCTAGCAATCAACAGATTGCCCATCAAAGGTTGGATTGGACATTAAATCAAAAAGAACTACAATTACTTTAACCATAATAACCACTGTAGTCAATATGTCAATATGAGCCAACTGTAAGAACTGATTCCAGTATTGGGAGGGTTTGAGTTCAATACACAGTGATGCCATCTTTGGTAGAACAAGTTTGGTACATTTCCTGTAAAAATGCATGTAAAATTGGTATGGAGATTTATATGGAGTTAATTTTTTGACCAAGGTTTTACATAAAAATATAAAATCTGCAATTCAAATTCCAGAAGCAGCAAATTCACAAAAAATCATAGAAAATCCACAAAAACACAAAAATTAAATCAAAGACTAGCAAAATTCAAATGCAAATAGCTGCAAAGAATAATAACGCAACCAGGTATATTTAAAAAATATACCTATATAATCATTTATATGCTTTGAATTTGCTACATACACACTTTTCTTCTGATTCTTCACATTTTATTGCAGATTTCATTTTTTGGCCCAAAATTAACTAACCTCCTTGCCATGAGCACACTGGCCAGTGTTCAGCCGCACTCACAAGATAACACCTCACAACTTATACAGGTTTGGACATTCCCAAGCCATATCTTATTGTATATACTGCTATTCCAATTAGTTATTTACAGTAACAAAGTATTTGACCAGAGGTTTCCACACTTTGCATGCCAATGTGACTAAAATATACTAAAGTTCACATCAAAAACTATTTTTGATCAAATCTTAATATTAATCTTAATAATTAGCTTGACAAAAGGTTACACCAATGATGAAAGTGCTGATAAACAATAAAAAATAATATAGGTTGTGATGCAATAAAAGCTGTAACAAAAGCCAGATTTCCATACCGACTTCAAAAGTAATTTTTAAATTTCAGCAAAAAAAAAAGTGAAATAAGCTGTGTTTTTATTTACTACAGTTATAAAATATATATATATAAAAATAAACCATAGATTAGGCTATTGGGACTGGGACCAGACACTAAATAAGCAAAACAGAGAGATTTGATTCAGTTTTTGCTTTTGCCAGAATCATTTTCATATCCATATCCACTAGACGTGCACAGACAATAGCACAGCGTAATTACACTGTGCTCCACATTACACAGGTGTATGCTGCGCTGGATGCACACACATCCCAATCCTCCCTCCAGCGGTTGGGTGTAGGGATTATGTAAATAGGAAGGGGATGGTCTGCTATTGTGTTGCACTTGTGGATGAACAGCTGGTGATGTGTGTTTATTTGCCTGGAAGCACAAATAAAACATCACATCTCTTCAGGTACAGGTTATTGATGGGCGGTATGACAAAAAATGTATATAACAGTATTCTTCAAGATTCTGATGGTTTCACGTTATACAAAGGTATTTTATTAATAATTATTATTATTAATTTTATTTTTTGTGTGTTTTTGTGTTTTATATAGGTTTTTGACTTACTCTACTGTTAGGAATGTACACAAAATAAAACACTAAGGCTTTACATTAAGGCATTAGTATTGGTTTTACTTTGTCTAACAAAATTACACAATATATAAAGAAATCAGACTTTATTAGCATACAAACTGGTTAAAAGCCTTAAAAAGAGATACGCCATAAACTTTAACAAGGCTTCCTTTACAAACAGATATTTTAAACACTATAAACAGACTAAAATACTCAAAATGTAAGTATTCAAAAGAGATATTACTCAAATGTTCTATTGCACAAGTTTAATATAAATTTACAATATGTTATATTATTGAAAACATTAAAGGCATTACAGTATTTATGTAGCTGTTTATAAGTTTACCACAATTCTCTTAGTTCTCCAGTTAACAAATACATTTAGTTCAGTGTGTAATAATATTATCCTTCAAGCTACAGTATTAATATATTTAAAAGGTCAGTAGTTACTGCTCTTGAAGCTTTTTTGCACCTCGTATCCAGTGTTTTAGGGAGTTTTATTATTTGTGCTGAATATCGGAAATTATTCTGTACTCAGGATAACTCCATTCCCCTCTTTTTCTCAGAATAAATAAATGCAATATTTGTATTATTATTATTATTATTATTATTATTATTATTATTATTATTATTTTTAAATTGTGTCCTTTCCTCCAAAAATTTAAATGCGCAAAAACATAGTGTATCAAAACCCTCTTCAGAAATGTTACACAGCAGCGAATCCTAAAATAGCCAATAAGCAGCCAATAAGAAGGCTCCAGTGGAGGATGAGCGTTTGATTAAAGGTCGATAGATCAGCTGAGCGCCGCTGAGGCCGTATCAACACAGACCCGTCACATCCCGAGGGGAATTAAAGGCTTCTCTACAGGCGAGCGGGAGCATAATGGCTGCTGCCGGCATGCGTCTGAAGTGGCATTCTCCCTCAGACTGAGGCCTGACCGAGGAGAACTCGTATTATGAAGGCTTGTGAGGGGGCAGGGCTGGCGGGATGGGGGTCTCCTGCGGGAGGGGTCTGCAGCCGGATCGATTGGATAAAAAGGTTGGTGCCCTCGTGCTGCGATGCAGAGGCGGAGAAGAATGACCCGTTTTCACTCTCGACATAAACACTCACCTAACTAACATTAGCTCTTATTTTTAAAAAAACTATTATCAATCTATAATATTTGTAACAGTGATGATGCATACAACCCTAAATCACTGCAGACAGTGTAAAGATAATTCTTTTTTGTCTGGTCAACTAGATTTCATTATTATACATCCATTCCTGCATTTGCAACCAGCAACATTTTCGAAAATAAGTCGTAACAAAAGGGCAATCTATATAATTAATGATATAATGATATTTTAAATAAAAGAGGTGACTGTATTCATGATTTGGTATTAATTTCAGCATCCATAAAAGTCTGAGTTTGTGAGTAGCAAAGATGTACAGTAAATTCTAGTGTGAATTAAATGTGAAGTTTAAACACAATATAATTTAAAAAAAGACTACAAGAGATTTTAATATTTCTGCATCTATGGAGCCTAATATCATTACGTTTCAAAGATCTGGGAGGAAATTCACTGTGCAAATAGAAAGGTCACAAGCATATCCTAAACACCTGTGATGTCTGATCCCTTAGAGCAGGGATCTCAAACTAGCGTCTCGCAGAATGATATTTTGTGGCCTGCTACTTGAAATTAATATTTTAGTTTAAAATTCACACCCTCTCCCAATCACAGTACATATCCACTAGCACAATGCATCCTATATTCATTTTAATAAAGATGCCACAATGTATGCTGGGTTGTGTACCGTTGAACTCACTGTCCGGCAAAAAAGTTCAGCAGAGCTCATTATTCAAATGAATCCGTCCGCTGTGCTGCGTCCAGCCAATTGGGGAACAGCAGGCTCTGACTTCACATGCATACGAGCCTCACAGACACAAAACAGCCGCCTTTCAACCACAGAAGAGAAGCTAAAGATGATGGAATATGGATTTATAGAACTATAGATCACAATGAGGCTGATTAAAAATTTAAAATCCTAAACTTATGATTGACTACATCTGTTATTTACAGTAACAAAGCATTTGCCCAGAGGTGTCCACCCTTGCATGCCAATGTGACTAAAAATATACTAAAGTTTACATCAAAAATAACTTTATGATCAAAACCTAATATTAATCCTAATAATTAGCTTGACAAAAGGTTAAATCAATGATGAAAGTGCTGATATTAATAATAAAAATGAATTTTAGTTGTGATGCAATAAAAGCTGTAACAAAAGCCAGATTTCCATCCTGACTTAAAAAAAAATCAAGTATTCTTTCAATTTTAGCAGAAAAAAGTGAAATAAGCTGTGTTTTCATTTACTACAGTTATGAAAAAAATTAATATAAAAATAAACCTTAGATTAGATTGGCAGCCGCCTTTCAACCACAGAAGAGAAGCTAAACATTGCGGAATATGGATTTTTAGAACTATAGATTACAATGAGGCTGATTAAAAATAAAAAATCCTAAACCTATAATTGACTACATCTGCTGCTTCATTTGAATTTTGCCTCATCCAGACTCCAGCAGCTCCCAGATAAAATAAGATTGAGACCACTACCTTAGACAAAAACGCATTAAAATGAGATTGAGATTACATTGACAAACCTTTGGCAAACCTCAAACACAACAATACAGAGTTACATTCAGAAACTTAAAACATTACTGATCAAAACAGAAGCCTTGAGTTAGCAATGTACAGAAGTGGCATCCACTTCTTTGACTCTGGAGAAAGACCTGTCCTGACCTCTCAATAAATCTGTGAAGAATTTCATAAAGGAAAAAAAGTGACAACCAGGAATAAATAAACACGTATATAGCGCTTTTCTAGAAACCCGAGGAAGCTTTATAATTTACACGTTTTACACACAACCCCTCATACTCAGCATTCATCCACACACCGGTAAGAAGCAGCAGCCAATAGCGCACAGCGTACTCTCAACCGGAAACAACCGTCCACCTGGAGGACTCCATTGGTCACTACAGCAATTGCCCAAGACAAAGGATCAATCCATATCTGGGCATACATTTTATCCAGACACACAGAATCCTATACAATACACATACCTATATATACATACTGCATACAAACCAATTTAGAGTATCTAATTAACCTGATCTGCATGCTTTTGGACTGTGGGAGGAAACTGGAGTCCCTGGAGGAAACGCACTCAGACACAGGGAGAGAACATGGAAACTTCACCCAGATAGAGACTTGAACCTAAGACCCCAGTGCTGAGAGGTGAACGTGTTATCCACTAAGCCACCGTGCTGCCAATGAATACTGTACAAACTGTTGCACATCTTTAGATGTGTAAGCAGTAAGAATGGGACAATTTTTTTTAGTATTGTGAGTTGAAACAGCAACAATACAAAGTGGGTTACAGTCCCAACTTTTTTTGGAAAGTGTTGCAGTTTTAAAGAGGCACCTATAAAAAGCCAGGTGACCCCAAACTAGGGACAAGCAGCTTCAGCTACAAAACATCTGCATCCAGCTGATGCTGTTTATGGAGCCGTGCAGCAGCGTGGCGAGGCTTATCTTCTGAGCCTCGGCGGCGAGACGTTCACTGCTTAATGAACACACAGGGAATGAATAAACAGTAGAGGATGAAACGGCTCGCTCATAAAGCACTGACTTTCATTAATGGAGATGAGAAGCTCGGCACAGCGTCTCTCACCAAAGAATTACAAATTAGCTGCAGAGAAAACACTCCAAATTGCTGCTTGATGGGGTTAGCCTCAAATTAAAGACATGCACACGCACACACACCTCTGCCGACATACAGTACTTTGATAAGTCAGGTTCGATATGCAGCCGAATCCAATTAATTCCTCACGAGCATTGTTTTTGAAGGCAAACTTGATTGCAATAATTGAAATCTAAAAAAAAAAAAAACATGCTACGCTCAGACTAGCCTCTCCTAATCCCTGGGAATGTGTTACTGTGCCTTTTTGTATATAAAATATGCAAATCAGCTCGGCTATGTCGTATTGTAAAAAGCAGACCCAGATGAAAGTTCTATTGATATCACAGAGAAGCTTAAAACATGAGGGTGGGAAAGCAGTGCTGTCTACTGTGGGGTGTAAGTCCCATCCAGGTTTTTTAACATTTTCTTCTGCCACTCCTTTCAAAGTCTCGTAAAGAAGGAAAAAAATAATAAAGTGGAATTTGAACATGATTTTGAGAATACTGTAAACTTCCAACAATCACTCATAATATACTGAAAACAGTGTACTCACTACATAAGCTGAATGTGGGCCGAAAAAAAAAGCATCAGACAAAATGCTATGTGCAATAAATGTTGCTGATAAACTGATAAATTAAGGTCTGATTTAAGTTCCTCAAAAGTTTTTGGGCACTTGGTCTGAACGGATTGTATCTACCTAGTGTTCACTGTTGACCTTTGAACTGTGCCTCACACAGTTAAGTGTAAAACATGATGAGCTCCCTCTATAGCTGCATGCAGGAATTGCAGTTAAATTAGGCTGTTAATCAGTTTGTTATCGCAGCTCTTTCTATTGGTAACAATAAAAATACAATTCATTCCGCATTTTTGTTTAAATACAGTCAATAAAATATTGAATTCCCCATATTTTATAAAGGCAGCATGTTAAAATAAACATAATTAACATTCAAATATGTTTCCATGAACAGCACAGCGCATTTAAAGGAGAACTCTGGTGTAAAATGGACTTTTGTTGTAGTAAAACATGATAAAAACTGCTTACCTTTAATGAACAGCACACCTCTGTTCTCCCACAGCTTTACGAAATCAGTTTGTACAAACAACCTTCAGACTGGGTGACACGGGGCATAATTTACCTTATTTTTAATAAGCTTCTTCTGCACTTTTTAAGTTAATAATGCTTTGTTTTAAATGTCAGGGCTCTCCGGATCTAGCAAGGAGGTGTGTAGCTACTGATTTATCGGTGTAAATTAAGCCCTGTGTCACCCAGTCTGAAGGGTGTTTGGACAAACTGTTTAAATTTCTAGATCTCTGAACGCTGTGGGAGAACAGAGGTGTGTTATTCATCAAAGAAAATAACTTTTATCATGTTTTACTACAACAAAATCCATTTTACACCGGAGTTTTTCTTTAACTGACTTTAACCCTTGTATGGTGTTCGGGTCTGAGGAACCCGTTTTCATTTTTCATCAAATGATACTAAATTTTTTTTTTTTTTTTTTAACTCAAACTCATTGGCATTGGCTCATTTTTTGTGAAAAACATATATCAAAACATATTTTCGATAAACACACACTGTACACCCCCTCCCCCTCCCTCCCTACACATTTATATTACATACAGTATGTTTGGCCAAGGGCTAATAAACATTGCTTCATTTGTAAATTTGAAACTAAACACATTTTCTACTCATATCTTGAGTTTAATTCATTTTCTTTTACATTTTATTAAAAAAAACTAATAAAAAAAAGAGTAGCACTTTTTGAAAGAAATGTAACATAAGAAAGGTAAAGGGCAAATATTAACCATGGAAGCTGTTTATATTGCTTGCAATTTAGGTGAAGCGAGCATGTGTAAAGCATTTTAATGTGAAATTGCTTAATTTTGCTGAATTAAATACAAGTAACAAAGTAAACGAGTAACAAAAATATGAACACCACACAAGGGTTAAACTAGCTGTAAATATGGTTCAGACACTCACGTTTTTCTATTCTGATGCATATTAATGATGAAGTAGTGTCTGAATTCAATCATATTTGTGCTGCCACTCAATAAACTGAGCACATATTTAGTAATATCGTTTATTTATAGAGTTCATTAATAACAAGCATTATTAAATATTCTTAAACAAACTGGTTAGTGACACTATATCAGTGTCACATATGACTACATCACTGTAGTTTTGCAGAGTAGGGGCCCTTTAAGTTGAAACCAGACAAAAACACGTCTGAACTGGAGGGACAGAAAGACAAACACACTCAGAAAAAGAAACACCAACAGAGCCTCCTAGCTGCGTCTCTGTGACGCACATCAATGGGCACTTTGATACAGACTGCACACACACACACACACACCAGCTGTACATCAGGGGAACACACACACACACACCCGAACACTCATTTCCATTTCAAACTAACAACTTTAGCGCAATTAAGAAAAACTACTCAAAATAGCTTCCCAGCACGTCCCCCCACCACATCACACATTCATACACCTTCAGACTGAAGTGCTGCACAACGGCGCAATTACAGCAGGACGCTAGCACACCCTAGTGGACACTGCAGGAAGTAACTCCACACACAAAAACCAGACACATCTTCAGCCCGGCTGCAGAAACAGCACACCTACACACTGTAATCAGACACACTCGCCTCCAATCAGACACCAGACGCCTCTCAGCACATTTACAGTGAATAATGTAGAAACCTCAGACAATATAAACCAGTGGACACTTGTGAAGGAACCAGGCTGAGGCTCAGAGGCTGAAAGAATGGCACTGCTATTGGCTTGGTGTGTGTGTGTGTATGTGTGTGTGTGTGTATAAAGGTATCAGCTTTATAAGGTAGAGTCATCTTGAATTCAGGCTTTCAATTAACAGCTGTACTGAACTCATCAAGAGTTAATTACTTGAATTTCTTGTCTCTTAATGCGTTTGAGAGCATCAGTTGTAAAGTAGTGAAGAGGTAGAGTTACAGGTATACAGTGAATAGTGAATATTTGAGTAATGTTCTAATCCAGATTATGGTAAGAAAATGACTTTAAGAAATGAAAGTCAGTCAATCCGAAACATTTCAAGAAGTGAAAGCATCCCCAAGTGCAGTCGCAAAAACCATCAAAAGCGATATAATGAAAAAACTGGCACTCATCAGGACCTCTCCAAAAAAGAGCAAAAGTTCCCTCTGTTGTACAGGATAAGTTCATCACAGTTACCAGCCTCAGAAACAGCAAGTTAACAGCTCCCCAGGTAAGAATGCTTCTTCACAGAGTATTTTGTTTTGTTTAACACTTTTTAAGTTACTACATGATTCCTTATGTGTTCCTTCATAGTCTGGATCACTTCACTATTCATTTACATGTAGGAATTGAATTAAAATGAGATGGTGTGTCCAAACTTTTGACTGGTACTGGTACCGTGTGTGTATATAGGTTTATGTCAGCTGTTACAAATGTAGCACATGTCTATATAGGTGTCATTTTATCTCAGTATTGAAGTGTTGAAACAACAAGTGCTAGTGATACATGCCAATACATGGCTATGTAGGCTTTCTTCATTTGTTATGAAGGGTCTACGTACATGGTTCATAAACTTTTTAACCTATACATTTTCATGACTTTTCCAGACAAATTTTCATGACCATACGATTTTTAAAACACCCGTGAAGATATAGACAATAAAACTAAATATCAACTAAAACTATCTTCAAAATTGATTATAGTAGGCCTAAAATGAATCTGGCACACATTTTTTAATATTAAAATGTGTGTCAGATCCTGAGAGCTCCATTGTGTGGGGCTAAATTTCTGAATTAACTCTAAGCTGATGTATTCGTAGCTCAGAATTGATTTTCTCCATCGATTAACGGAAACGCAAAGCATTATAGACCAAATTTCCATGGCTTTTAAAAAACTTTCTGGGTATTTTTATTTTTCCAAAACAGGCCTCGTTTTTAAATTTCATGATTTTTCCAGGTTTTCATGACCATATAAACCCTGTATGTAAAGATCACTTATCCTTATGAACCCTTACTGCCCTTCAATAAAGTGTTCTACTACTTATGTGGATACAGACACTGTTAATCTGTAAACATTCTTATTTAGTGTGGAGTCGTACCCATAAACTCCTATTAGTGCAGTGTCTTGTGTTTGCCCGGCTAGGGAATTGAACCCACATCGATGATAGTGTTATCCACTACACTACACCGACTATCCAACTATCTACTAGTGGTGTTTATGTGTGAGAGTACCTGTGGCTGCTCCACTGATCTTCTTGACCGGCGGTATCCTGGGGCTGACCGTCTGGTGAGTGAGGAGTGGGGAGGAGGGCAGAGAACGAGACACGCCCTCCATGATTCGTATGTGCTGGAGCCCCTCAGCCATGGAGAGAGGGGGAACGCCGTACTCGCCCTCGAAGGCACAGTCACTGTCTATACTGCCACCTACAGCACGGGAGGAACAAATGCACGCATTAAAAAAAATTCATTCACAAAGTCACTGCTGACAGCTTAATTATTTAAAATTAAAATATTATTTTACCTTGGGGATAAGTAATCAGAATTTCTAGGTTAGTAGAAAGTAGCTGAGATCTTGTAATTTAGTATAAACAGCAACGCTTGATTCCAGATTTCTTTCGGACCTCCCAGCAAGCGCCCCCAGAGAATACGTTCAATTCTATCACTGGCTCACCAGATTTACCAGCATTAAGCTCTGATTTATCAAATAATGTGCTGATTTGATGATAACCATTAATAATACTGGACTCCCATTAAATAATCTCGGAGATGTTTTAATGAACACATAGTTTTTGTATGAACGCTCCCTCTCAGACCACAATCACATGCTCCTTTTCAACCAACCATGGACTTCCCACGCTCTTAGTCACCTGAATACTGATCCTCTGCACCTGTGACTAATTAGTGATTCTCTTCACCTGTGCCTGATTGCACGTGTGTGAATGTAAGCCCTGTTTGTTTGCATTTGCTCTTTTGTACTTGCTTCTTTGCTTTTTTAAATTTTGTCTGATTTTAAATTCCCTGCTTTATCACTATATGTTTGCTTTTGATATTTATGTTTTTGATCTGGCCTGGCTTTTTGACTAGTCTTTTGGATCAGCCTTACAACATTTAACTGGTTTGTCCTAGCAACATGACAAATTAAACTAAACATGACTTTACAATACTACAGTATAACAGATGCTTAATTGTTATTGTTCACATCATACTACAATATATTACTAGTTTTGCTTTTAAGAAATGTTCTTATTTCAATAAAGAGTGTTCCAATGTTTTAATTATCATAATATACAAATAATAAACAACATCACAACTAGGTCTGTCAGGATAATTACAACATACAATTAACATACAATATATGAAAATGACCTCAATAGTTTATGCTGAACTTGTTACAGCCTATATGTGTTTATTTATCAAGAAGAGCCCACTTCTCATAAATTAGCTGCTATATCAACTTAATGTTATGTTACATTTACTACATCACTACATTATTATGCAACTATATTATCATTATAATCAGTAACATAAAATTATATAAAAATGACAATTTTTGTAAACAAAGTAGTAATTGTGACAGAGATAGACTCTTTAAGTGACAGACCTGTTCAGAAACTGGGCTGTGATCTTTAGTCTGTGCTGAACAGTGAGGGACGACAGACATATTGGCAACAAGCTGCTAACCCCATACCAGATCCCTGAGGCTAAAACGTGTCTACACACACACACACACACACACACACACAGACAGAGTTCATTTCTGTGTTTTGCTGTATTATTCTTCACTGTATGGGTGTAGACAATCTTTTTGAACTTGATTGAACATGGGTAAACTGTGATAGGCTGAATGGGTGAAGATAACCTTTAGAAAGCAGAATGGGTGTGGCTACACTGCTCAAGGCTAAAAAGTTGGAGTAAAACTACTAAAGTCTGAATGGGTGGAGCTAAACCGCTGTATGCTAGATGGGTGAGGCTTAATTGTGAGGCAAACTGCTGGAGGTTAAAAAGGTACAGTATATACTTAAAGGATAAATGGGTGGGTCTAAACTGCCTTAGGTTAAATAAGTGAGAGTCTAAACTGCTGTAGGCTGAATGGGTGAGAGTCTAAACTGCTGTAGGCTGAATGAGTGGGAGTCTAAACTGCTGTAGGCTGAATGAGTGGGAGTCTAAACTGCTGTAGGCTGAATGGGTGGGAGTCTAAACTGCTGTAGGCTGAATGGGTGGGAGTCTAAACTGCTGTAGGCTGAATGGGTGGGAGTCTAAACTGCTGTAGGCTGAATGGGTGGGAGTCTAAACTGCTGTAGGCTGAATGAGTGGGAGTCTAAACTGCTGTAAGCTGAATGAGTGGGAGTCTAAACTGCTGTAGGCTGAATGGGTGGGAGTCTAAACTGCTGTAGGCTGAATGGGTGGGAGTCTAAACTGCTGTAGGCTGAATGAGTGGGAGTCTAAACTGCTGTAGGCTGAATGGGTGGGAGTCTAAACTGCTGTAGGCTGAATGGGTGGGAGTCTAAACTGCTGTAGGCTGAATGGGTGGGAGTCTAAACTGCTGTAGGCTGAATGAGTGGGAGTCTAAACTGCTGTAAGCTGAATGAGTGGGAGTCTAAATTGCTTTAGGTTGAATGGGTGGGACTCTAAACTGCTGTAGGCTGAATGCAATTTAAAATAAACCAAACTGGGAGAGACACCAAAACAGAAAGAGAGACATATAAAGTAGGGCCTACCCTGGCCGGCCAGGTTGTGGTGGGGGTCCAGGCTGGCGCTCCTGAGCTCGCTGGGATCCTCGCTACCTCCATCTGCAGAGGAGGAGTGGGAGAAAGAGGAGAGAGAGTGAGCGCGAGGAGTAAAAGGAGGCGTACCGTCGCCCGCCGGCTGGTCGAGGAGGTAAGACACGTGCATGTCCAGCAGCCATGTCCTAGCTTGCAGTATCCCCAGCAGGGTGCTCACACACAGACCTTCCACGCTCCTGCGACGGGTCACGGAGCGCTCCCTCAGGGTGGCAAACTGAGAGATGGAGGGCAGACGCCGTTTCTTAGCCTTCCCCATTGTTAGCATCCAAACTAAAGACCGCTAGCTACTGTAGAGATTCAAGTTAACCCATCTGAGATGATAGCTGATAGCTGTGAGTGGACCAGCTCAGTCCCAAAAGTGAGCACTGCAGAGGCTTTGCGTTTTTTTTGCGGTTTGCTCTTACTGGGACGATGTGCGGGTTGGGGGGGTTGGATGATGGTAAGCTGCTGTACAGTAGGATTAGCATGGTGCTACCAGCAGCAGGATCAATTACTGTAAGCCC
Organism: Astyanax mexicanus; assembly: GCF_023375975.1. Lineage (NCBI taxonomy): Eukaryota > Metazoa > Chordata > Actinopteri > Characiformes > Acestrorhamphidae > Astyanax > Astyanax mexicanus. The sequence continues at coordinate 9,647,769 of NC_064422.1, forward strand.
TGAGGCCGTGGGGAGAGCTGGGACAGAGCTTGCAGGTCGATGGGAATCTGGCTCAATCTACTGGACAATACCTCTGACAATAAAGATTACACTACATAGCCAAAAGTATCCAGAGATCAGTTATATATGTCAGGTATATATTCAGGAGGATATAGAGTAGACAGGAGAATATAGAGTATGAATCATTTAACCTCTTAACAGGCCAGGATTTTTGTCAATTTTCTGCCTGACATTACACCACTAAACCTTGAGGATTTTTATTCAAGCATTACATAAAAAGTTTTCATGATTGATAAGGAACATTACTGAAAATCATAATTGTAATTATAATAGAAAGTATAGCAATATATTCAAGTAAATCTACAACTCTCAAAATGTAATGAATAAAATCATAAAAAATGAAATCAGTATTTTCCAGTACAGTTCATGTCCTCCAAACCTTTAGATTCATTATGTCTACCTTTGTCAACTTTTTATGTATTCTTTTTAAACCTGCAGAATTTGAGTTGATTCCTGTTACTGATCTGGAATTATTAAGTGGAGTAGAGAGAAAACAGGCAGCTTCTCCAAGTATCCTGTAGAAGATTTCAAAGCCCTCAAAGTGTTCAGAGTGTGAATAAGTAAATTTTTCTTCAAGGCATGTTAAAAGGTTGAAGTGCCTGATTACATTAAATTAAAATTGGCTGACACTTTTATCCAAGCAAAAGAGGACATAAAAGTTCAAGGTAAAAAAAAATACATTTTTAGACAGGGCCTAAAAGAGGGCCAAAGGGAAATATTGGCATAGAGGAGGAAAAGGAGGGGGGAAGGAAATGAGGTTAGAAGTAGTTAGTATGTTAGAGGTGTTAGGAGAGTAAGTGCTCTTTGAAGAGCTCTGTCTTCAGGAGTTTATTAAAGATAGCGAGAGATTCTCCTGATCTGGTAGTAGAAGGTAGTTAGTTAGAGGTGTTTGGAGAGTAAGTGCTCTTTGAAGAGCTCAGTCTTCAGGAGTTTATTAAAGATAGTGAGAGATTCTCCTGATCTGGTAGTAGAAGGTAGTTAGTTAGAGGTGCTAGGAGAGTAAGTGCTCTTTGAAGAGCTCTCTCTTCAGGAGTTTATTAAAGATAGTGAGGGACGCTCCTGATCTGGTAGTGGGCGGTAGTGTATTTTGTGCCACCATTGGGGAACTCTGTATGAGAACAGTCTGGATTGTTCTTTGCTTTGTGTAAATGTTTGGTAAAACTTGGCGACTTTACTGGAAAAGCTCAATGGCCAGGAGGTAATATAGACCTTTAGGAGTGATCAGTGCAGGTAGAAGGGAGCCAGTTCTGACATCACCTTGTAGGCAATTGTAAGAGCTTTTTTAATTTAATGCAAGCAGCAATCGGTAACCAATGGAGCTCAATGAGTAGTGGAGTGACATGTGCCCATTTTGGCTGGTTGAAGACCAGGCACACTGCTGCGTTCTAAACCAATGACACCTGAACAGGTAAAGGGGTGGGGCTAAAATCCTGAAGGTTGAATATCTGAATAATTCTGTTACCTCATACACACATAATCTGGTGTCATACTTTATACACTAGATATGGATTTGTTTCTGGTTCTGTCAGTGATGGTCAGTGAACAGCAACAATTCCAACACACACACAGACACACACACACACACACACACACACAGGCATCCATCATGGTTGGAAAGATCAAGCTCATCGACAGCTCAATATTAGTAGCCTTAGGGTGAAAAACTGTGGCATATCACAATAAAACCAGGCCTATATTAGCCTGGCTAGTGGCTAGCAGCAACCTCATTTCCCACCCTGTCACAGTCCTGCTTTCAATCTGGTTTTAGCACCTCCGCTTTTATCCTAAATGCTGCACAGGCGATGGAAATCTAAGGAAATGCTTACGCACTGCTTTTCAAGCTGCTTTACAAACGCTAAATCAGCTTGGGCTGCCTCTGTTACGCTAGCATCCGTTTTTTTAGGAAATTGCCATGTTGCTACAAAGCATCAAGCAGGAATTTACCACAGCGGAGATCAATTTCCCATTACTCGCCGAGCACGGGAGATAAGGAGCTGAAGGAAGACACACTCGCTCTAAGTGTTAGCGGCTAACAGAAGCGCTATCAGTACTGTAAACAGAGACAGACAGTTCTAATGCTATAAAACAGAAATCAGTACTGAACTTAACGATGTCTAATCTATTACCACCTGCAGGGCTCTCTGATGGTTTTATTTCTAATTCTATTGGGAACCAGTGCTGGCTCTATGATTAAGGCTTGACTAGTGGGTCAAGACCACCCATTTGTATCACAGCCCACCAAAACAACAGCTCAAATGAACCTTCAGCTTCAGAATCTTATGATTACACCCCAAAGTGAGGAGTGTGTTGATAGCCAGGGTAATGTATTCACTCAACACGGGATTAAATCCTCAGGGGCTAATTAGCACACTTGCTAGCGGGGTTTATTTTCCTACCTTTCCCACGTTAGAACTACTAGGCAGCTTCCTCCTGAATACACTGTACCCTGTGTCACTGCATTTATGTCATATGGTAATATTACATTGCCATCAGTTTGTGACCTCAAGCTCAGGTGTACTTGGGTTCTGCAGCAGGACAATGACCCAAAGCACACAAAGAAGAAAGAAAGTCCACCTCTGAATGGCTTAAAAAACTCTGATTGAGATGCTGTCGCATGATCTTAAACAGGTTGTTCATGGTGGAAAACCCCCAAGTTATCTGAATTAAAACAATTATGCAAAGAAGAGTGGAAAAAAAAACTCGGTAAAGCTTGATTGCAGTGTTTCTGCAAAGAGTGAAACAACCAAGTAATTAGGTTTAGGGGGTAAACACTTTTTTACACACGGCCAGATTCGTTTGGATAGTTTTTTTCTTTAGTACATACAAATATTATTTAGTAAGTGTTTTTTTTTCATATATTTACTTAGGCTATCTTTGTCTGATATTAAGGTTGTTCGATAATTGGAAAAATATTAGTATGACAAGAAAGCCAAAACAAATAACATCTGTAGGGGGAAAATACTTTTTCATGCCACTGTATGTATGTGGCATCCTGCATTAAATCTGTATTGTGAGTTGCTTGTGTGTTTTTATGTTCATTACCATCCACTGCACTGCCCACTGTGGGTGGTAATGTCATCTAGGATGTAATCTGTAAATGTACCGGCCTTGCTCATACTCCAATAATTGATGTAGCCTTGCCATGAGCACAATGGCCAGTGGTCAACCTCACTCACAAGATAGCATCTCTCTTAACTTATACATGTGAAGCAACACCTGATTAATATACTAACTGATATCCTATGATCTTTGGCATGTCAGTGTTGCTGCATCTGTGGCCACGCCCGTTCTCCACTGTGACGTGAACTGTGGATGCTGAGTGAAAGCGTGGGCTTCTAAAGTTCCTCACTGAGCTTCATTGTGTCGGTGTGTGTGTGTGTGTGTAACTACAGTGCCATTAAGTCCCATCTCTCTGTAAGTGGAGCGGCACTTCAGAGCTGAGCTGATAATCACCCCCCTGCCCTCTTATGACGACTCAGACCTGGGGAGCCTCTTAAATATAACCTGAGTGTTTAACATGAGTCAGACTCTGAGCCTCGACTGAGACCCACACAGTCTACAGCCCAACCCGGAGGTCTGAACACCTGAGCAGAGGAAGCAGATAAGAGTTCACCTCAATTTACTGCAACTGGAAAAGCTTTACATTTGATTTTGGTAGATTTAGGCTGTGAGGAGGATTTGATTTCAGCCGGTCGTGATAATTACATTATCGACATAAGGTACACTAAATGAACATGATGTTGATCATTTTTGCTGTTGAGTTTATTTGTGTGTTTTTAAGTGGAGAATTAAGTTGAACCACTTTTATAATGGAAATTATGAGATTGCTTGGAGATCCCATTAATGTGACTGAGTCAGTATGACAACTTTATTTAAAAAGTGTTTAATATGTATGTGTATACGTAGCAATTTTTAAAAATTTCAATAATATTGTTTATCACGATAAATCCGAGGACAATTTATAGTAAGTAAGTAAGTGTTTTTTTTTTATATAGCACTTTTCTAGAGCATTTTTCAAGTGCTTTTCAGACAACATAAAATAATCTAAAACACACAAAAAAAAAAATTTCAACATAATTATCAAGGTTCAAAAGTCTTAAAGGTCTCATTGCATCATTTTTGTGTGGAAGAATTAGCTCAGTGCGAACATACTACTAAAATTCAATATGTGCGTTAGTGTGAATTAGCCTTACAGTAGGGAAGTGCTGTTTTTACTACATAGATTATTACTGTTAAACTGTCTCTTATCGTTATAGCTGACACACACACACACACACACACACACACACACAAGCTCTGTAGACGCTCACTAAAAGCTGTGTGTGAGAGTGTGTTGGCGGGTGCGTCAGATTAAGTAGCTGCGGTCCAATCTGAAGGGAGCTGCCCAACTAGGCAGCATTTTCAGGCAGCATAGGCGCGCTCCCGAGAAAAGGACTGTCCCATTCGGAAGGTGGCATGTGCTGCCTACCTGGGCAGCTGCCTTATTTTACCCCGATTCTGAAGGCAGCGTGAGATGTATCCTTCACGGCGAAGGCAATCCCATGATGCATTTCACCAGCTCAGAGTTCCAGCGCTCAGATTTAAAAACATGGCGGACGGAGCCGGCATTGCGAGGGAGTTTCTGTACGAATGTAAGTAATTCCCTCCTGTATTTCCACTCACCGCTGCGTGGGTTTATCAAACTAGCATATTTTAGACTGTTTTAAGTTGTTTTCCATCGTTGTTTTCACCTGTACTTCATTTAATGTAAGACCTGACCGGCGGAAGCTACCGTTAGCTTATCGCGCTAATTTACCGGGTAAGCTAACACGCATCTAGCCGACTTACAGAGTACCAAACGCGGCTGCAGCGCTGAGGAAACCCCCGCTAGGAAACAAAGATACCCTGGCCGTCCAGTATAAAAAGTTTTAACTGTTTTAAGTCACTGTTACGTATAACTAAGTGATTTACTGTGTAAATAGTGTAACACTGTAGAATAACCTGTAATTCAGTGATTTAATGCGTAAACAGTTTAATTGTTAGAGGGAATAACTAGATTTACCTGTAACTGAGTGATTAATTGTGTAAATAGTGGAATTATGAGCGTGTTCTCCATAAACCGCTGTTACTAATTCAGATTTATTTTTTCCACAGGGATGAACGTGGGCCGGGGAAGGTGAACGCTGGTCAGACCGGCTGGAGGCAGCGTTAGCTCCCTTTATGAATATATATATTTTTTCTTTGAATGTAATAAAGTTTTCTCTCTTAACATTATTATTTTTGCTTGCTGTGTGTTTATTGTCACTATGCTTATTGTAGTATCACATCTCAACTAGTGGGTATGGGTAAATAAAAAAAAAAAAAGTTTATGAATCATGTGTTTTATGCAACTAAAAGATAAAGATATAATACAAATTAGCTGACTGTGTATGAATGTACTATTGTGTGAAACGTAGCTTAGTTTGATAATTTAGCTCTGGCTCATACAAAATATTTATTATATTATGGTTTCATTACTCATGCATTTCTACAAAGCATCTAATCAAAAATAAAATAAATGCATACATAAAACTGACCATACTCTGAGAATGAAGTGAGGAAAAGTGTATAATTAAAGTAAATCATGAATATTTAAATATCTGTAATATTTGGATGAGTAAAAGAGAAAAATCTGCCGCTGCATTAAGATTTATCCCGAGGTAAGTGATCATTAACTTTAGTTATTTATAAACAGCTCACGGGCACAGCGCGCTAGACGTGATGACGTATGCTGACTCCAGAGGGTGTCCCGAACGCGCTGCCTTATAAGATCCCTTATGGGTGAAAATGCTGCCGAACGAGGGAGCTGCCTTTGAAGGCAATGACTACCTAGGCAGCTCCCTTCAGATTGGACCGCAGCTAGTGTGTGTTGGGTGTGTGTCTGAACGAGCAGCGTGAGCCAGATCTTTTATACTCGCTTTAAAGTTTAAAGAGATGCACTTGAATGAATCACTGCAGACAAGTCTGCAGCACGCACACGCACACACACACACACACACACACACACACACAGAGTATACTTTTAGCAGCAGTTTTATTAGAATAAGAATCATTTTAATCCACCTTAAATGGTGCGACAGCCCTCTCTTCGAGTCTGAGCAACTTAAATGTTGCTTAGCAACCATCCAGACAGTAATAGACAGATGTCTGTCATGCATTCTCATAAGAATATTATTACCACGCCCACACAGTTCTGAGAGCGGTGGGAAGAGTGTATTTTGGTGATTTGTGAGGAGAATTTTCTCATATTTATGTTTTGGGATTTCTACTTAATACATTGCTAAATGCTTCACATAAACACCCAAAGTTAACAGTAGGAAAAGGCTTCAGGGGCAAAAGGCTTTAGACAACACCTGAAGGTATAATTCACTTTCCACCTTAAATGGTACAGCAGTTATATTACAGTATCTGAAATAATAATGTAAAGTGGAACAGAAAACAAGGAAACAACTGATTATTGAATAATTTAATAGTTGAATTAGTGCATGATTTTTATGCATAGGGAGGCCGGATTTCCTAATTAATTTGTTCTACTGAACAAAATGTATGGCGTTTGCTGTCCATTCCTCAGTGTGAGTGGATGGGATAAATATATAACAGTAGAAGGAAAGTGAACTAAGAACAACAGAAATCTGATCCACCTCTGAAGCCCGTCTCCAAACAGTGTCTGAGGGTCTCTCCTGGATTAGTGCAGTCTCCAGTGTGGATATGGATTAGCTGGGCACACACTGTGTGGACGTTGGGAATGAAGCTCCCGGCCAAGGATGCTGCATATCTAGCTTAACCTCATCCATAACAAATACTGTAGAAATCCTCACAGAGATCACATCCCGGATCTCTGAGCTTTACTACTGCTGTGTTCAGAAGAACTACGGAGCACTGAATTAAGATTCTGAACTAACTGATTCAGATCCAACTGAATGAATGAAACTAGCCTGTCATACAACAATAATACATAAAGCAGGCTCTTGTCTACAACCTACTAGAGCTGCAACGATAAGTCGATATAGTCGACAATGTAGATTATTTAAATTTGTCGACTACAAATTTCATTGTCGACTATATTGTTAATTTGTAACAGTACCGCATTACACAAAGTGCTGAAGACAGAAAAAACTTGGTCTGTGTCTCAAAAAGTGCCCAAACTCAACAGATTACATATTTATTCACTAAATATCAGTGCTCTCCATGTTTAAACAACATATGGACATTTCCTTTTAAAATATCATGTTTAGCTGTTTTTCTGTTGTTTTTAAAGATGGAGGACATGGCAGAAATAATCGTTGACTAATCGAAAAAATGATCATCAGATTAGTCGACTACCAAAATAATCATTAATTGCAGCTCTACAACCTACCAGTATGTGTGTTATAAAAAACAAACATACAACAAAAATACACTTTTTAAAGAACATTTATCCACGCTGAATATTTAATCTCCACACATACTGTACTGTACATATATATCCAAATATTTACTAAATATACCATCTATCCAAACATACCCAAAAATATATTTCTTACTGAAATACATACTGTAGACAATAATGAACAGAAAAATCTGAACTCTACTTATATCCAGTATTTGTTAAAATATACTGAACTACAACCTGAACACACTATGAATAAAAATATACTGTAATACCAAGTATACCAAAAAAATGCACATGCTGCTCATCCTAATACTCTGAAATATATACTGCACACACTACTCATCTAAATACACTAAAATACATACTGCACACACTACTCATCTAAATACACTAAAATACATACTGTACAAAATAGGCAAAAAGTGTCACATTAATCTCACTGTATAAAAGCAGTGATTTTAGCAGAAGTCTGGAATATTTTGGCGAGATCAAAGAGAGGCACACTGTTGCTGCTGCAGCTCAGCCAATGAGCTCTCCCCTCCTGCCCTACCTCTAAACCCATACATCAGGGGGTTTGGTGCCCCTTTAAGTAATAATAATGCTCTCCCACATACATCAAGTGTTTCCCAGGAATATCTCACCAGATTGCAAGATTAAATCACCAATTTAGCATTTATGAGAATAGTTAGGATTCCTGCAACTTACGAGTATACAGCAGGATCTACAGGCTCAGCTGCTATATCTGTGGGTAAATGTGCTACAGGATGCCATACAGGGCTGCAACGATTAAGTCAGTAATAATCAATAATGTTGATTATTTAAATTTGTCGACTACAACTTTCACTGTCGACTAATCATTAATTTGTGACAGTACTGCATTACACAAAGTGCTGGAGACAGTAGTGCAGTGGGAGATAAATAAAAATAATCGTCAGATTAGACTACCAAAATAATCATTAGTTGCAGGCCTAATGCCATATTGAACCTGTACTCCTCCATGCCCAACCGTTTTACTGCATACTGTCAAATACGGATCCAAAAAATATATTTTCTCTTCTTCTGACACATTTTCAATCTGCACCCTGCACAGTTTCTCTGCACAGTTTCTCTGCACAGTTTCTCTGCACAGTTTCTCTGCACAGTTTCTCTGCACAGTTTCTCTGCACAGTTTCTCTGCACAGTTTCTCTGCACAGTTCTTTCAGTCTAAAATAACTTGATGTCACTGCAGGTCAAGTGTGTGATGCATCTTCATTATGGAGCATCGTGTGGAAAAAAGAAATGAATGGAAAAGAAAGGGACTGATAAACAAGGAGCTGAGGAGGCTTTGTTCTGAGTCGGGCGGTGCTCAATTTGGTCTGTAGGTCAAAAGTGCTAAATAAGTGTGACTAAAAAGTACTGCAATGTAAACTGAGCAAGCGAGTGAACAAGAGAGGAAGAGAACTTGTTGAAAAGTGTTGCTATCGCTCAGAGAGATTACACAGCAGTAGTGAGATCAGCCATCACGCTCTACTCATCCCACCACTGCCATGGCAACGGCAGAGACAATGCAGCCCAGCCCAAACGATCAGGATTCACTGATGAAGACACCAGAGGCCAGGTCACTGTATGAGGTCACAGTAAACATGTGTATAATCCATCCCTTCATCTAACAGGTTTACCCCAGTTTACCCACAAGTTACAGCAGAGAGCGGCAGCGAGACACCCCGTAACTTCCTGCCCATCATCGTCTCAGACACGCCGCCCGGGGAGACTATCGATGAGGTCGAACTCTCTGTGAAATGTCACTGATCACTCCGACTTCACCAAACCACAAACTGACGCCTTCGGTCTTGTTGCCATGGGAGCCAAACTGTGAGGTTAAGACCATAAGACTGGGTAAAGTAACAATTAGCAAACATGCCAGCATCTCAAATAAACAGGAATTATTTACAACACATACCCCCTACCCCTTGTTTTCGAGGGTAACCCTTCCCCTTGGAGAGAGTTAGACAGAGTTATAAGGAGAGGCGGTGAAATCCTCCCCCTAAAGAGCACTAAAGTTCAGTAACCAATCTGCTGATTAACTAGTTAACTTTAGGGCATATTTTATTGTATGTCTTCAGAAAGGGGAGGGGGGGGGGGTCATCAGTGCAGAAAAAAACAATTATTATTGTGCATTTCTTAATTTCTCTGTAAAGGGAAGCTGAAATTAGCTTTGATTAGCTTTTATTTTATTTAATTTTTCCGTTCTGCCTTAAATACGGCAGCCTCTGCCATCTGTTGCACCATTTAAGGTGGAACAGGAAAGTTAGTTAGCTAGCTATCTACTGAGACAAACTACTAGCAATCTTTTTATGCTTGTTGTTAAGAATTCGGCCATCAAACATGAAACTACATATTTATGTATGGTAATATCATGCTGATAGTCACTTTTATTACTCATATTTACATTTGTGGGATTCTTACCAGTGACTCTCATACCCCTTTTTTTTTTTGAAGTGTGTAACTGAAAAATCTCTGTATTAATGGCTAACAAGCCCAATCCTTTCCCCTAACTTAACCCTCCAGCTTAACAAGAATCGGGACACCTTGCTGTCTTCTCAGCTCTTCTCAGAAATTCTACCATTTCTAAAAATAGCAGTGTCATCCAGTGAGGATCCATGATTAATCCTTTGAGTAAAACACTCAATAATAATCTCTCCTTCAAAAGTTTATTTCTGTGACTTGTTTAATGCGTTTAATTTAAGAAAAAACATGCATTCTGAAGTATAATCCAGTGTCTGAGGAGAGCTCTGTGTTATCTCTGAGTTTCCCCTGATATCAACTCATGGGCTTGTAAACAATGTTTTGAATCACTGATTCGAACTTGCACTCGATTCATGAACTGATTCACTCAACCCATTGTGTAAGTTCCTCAAAGCATTTTTAGTTAAAATTTTTAGTTGAAATGTCTAACTTAAACCTCACTTGATCAACCATGCACATTATTTCACTGGCGTTGTGACTACCTAGATGATGGACTGGTGGTATTCTTTAAACCAGAACTCACCTCATATTTATCTGCTACTTTTTAACAAATCGTTGTTGGTTTCACCCAGTTGGAGAAAAATGCTAACTAATGCTAACTGCTAATTCTGTTAAACCAGTTAATGCGGGGGATGGGAAGCAAAAGGAACATCCTACCCACACAGAGAGTGATAGAACAGATCTGCTCTCTGGACACCCAAACACAGACGGTTGTGATATCACTGGAGACTAAACCCACAACCTCCTGAACCAAAACAGGCAGTCTAGCACATTGTCTCTTTTTAAAATTAGCAACATGACTAGTGGAACTCCAGCTGTGTGAAAGACGGTCACTGTGTTCTGGTGGGTGAGGTGTAGAGTTGAGGTGAGGTGAGACTAAGCTCGATTATAAAACAGCACATTGTGTGTGTGTGTGTGTGTGTGTGTGTGTGTGTGTGTGTGTGTGTGTGTGTGTGTAGATCTGTAATATGGGCTAATTGCTGTGGGCTGAAACGCTCTCCACACAATTCTCTGAGCAGGAGGAGAAAACATGACGCCAAACTCTGGACGTCTGGTACTTAAGGGGTGGGCAATATTATATCGTATAAAATATATTGTGACACAGAAATATCATGATATTAAAAATCCATATCGTGATAATAGAGATGTTCTGTCTTAAAAGTAGTCTATTATTTACTGTGAAGCTTTAGGTGTATTTATTGTATAATTGTTTTAGTTTGCAGTTTATATGCATGCACTAAATATTCTGCAATATTATTTGCTGCATTATATTATTTTATGCTATATTATTTATTTTGCCACATTATGATTACACTGTTATTTTCTTATACTATATTCCTGAAATGAATGAATTATTTTAGTTTTCCTATATCGCCAAGTATATCGTTATCGCAAAAATACCCTGTATTTCGTGATATTATTTTAGAGCAATATCGCCCACCCCTACTGGTACTGAGGAGTAGATCCTAACTCTTTACGTCATCAGATCTACACATGAGGGGTGTGGGTTTATCAAATCGTCCGCAATAACATCGTCATAATTTACTGTGAAGCTTTAGGAGGAATATACTGCACTTCAGAAATGTGGTATACAGTAGGGCAGGGCGATATGGCCCTAAAATAATATCACAATATTTCATGGTATTTTCGTGATAACGATACTCTTGGTGATATGACGAAATACTGAATTAAAAAAATGATTTCAAGAATACACTACTGCACCAAAATAAATATTAAGTTTTCTTATTGCATACGATATGATATGGCACACCCTTAACTGAAATTTTAAAAAATACAATAATGTAATCAGTAACATTAATTTGTAACAGAAGTCAATGATCCAGAATGTCATGATACTAGTAATGTGTGCTATATATCTGCATATATCCAGGATTAAAATAAAATGAATGATTGTGGACAGATATAATCTGTCTCTAGTAGATATATAATGGGAAATGAGTAGTACCCTGATGTGATAATTAGGGTGGGTGATATGGCACCATATTTCAGGGTATAATATTATTGAAAAATGTTGCAGATATTATCGCGTACGATGTGGCGAACCCCTGGTATACATTTTTATACGTTATATTATTTAATATTATTGGTCATTTTTTTTATTTTGTTATATTATTATTATAAAAAAAAATGGTATTATAAAAAAAAAACTGGCCCTGGTAAGCTGGAACTTTTGGCTATTGGAACTGTTATATCTATATGAAATAAAACTCTTTTGTACATTGTATATGGATGCAAATGCTGACATATACACACTCCTATACCTTGTGGAAAGCCTTCAAAGAAAAGTTGAAGCTGTTAGCTGTTCTAGGTATCTCTATTGATTGAGAATGAAATAATACTTACAATAGCATCATTATATTTCACTGTGAAGCATTAGGAGCAATATTCTGCACTTCAGAATTGTAGTATAAATGTATTTTATACACTACATTATTTAACATTATTTGTTACATTTTCTATATAGTTACATTATTATTATAAAAATGAGACTTGGCAAGTTGCTGCTGGAACTGTTATAGTTATATGAAATAAAACTTTTGCATTTATTTTTATATTCTATATTTTATAGTATATTTAAAAAATATTTATTCAGTGTTTTAATCATATTGCCAAAAACATCCATATCGAAAATATATTGTGATTTTATTTTGCACCTGCTTATTTTTGTTTAAAGAATTATTGCACACTTTCTGTAAATCCAATAAACTCAATAAAATCATTTTCACTTCTCTAATATCACTGTGTTTTTCTGCTATGTGATATAATGAACAGAAATTGCTGATCCCAACAATTAATGATTTATAAAGGAAAACCCTGAAAATGAAACTTTTTTTATGAATTTGGGACCATTGATTAATCCTGATACTTTTATATTTCACTGAACTGTTCCTTTAACATGCTAAACCCCTATAGTCCATATCTACAGGCTGCTTCAAGAAATCCTCAGCCAGAAGAATCACACACACAATGTCACCTCTGAGATATTTTATAGAAAAGTGTCTATACGTTATTTCTGCCCGAAGTCAAGTTTGAATAAGAGTAGAAATAGTCCATAAACACCTACACATTAGTCATTTAATCAGTCTGCTCACAGGGAAAGGTCAGCAGGTCTAGACTGGAGAATGTGCTTTCATGTTTTCAGGAATGCAGACGGTACATGCGGTGCTAGTGCAGGCCAATGTTTAAATGTTCCAGTTCAGGTTGCCAAAAAGAACCTCTTTCAAAAAACAGACTGGTGTATAAGAAATGAGAGACTGACCACTGCTGCTGTTGCGGCTCTTCCTGTTGGCCTTGCCCCCCAGCAGCATCTTCAGGCTATTCCTAAACATGGTAGCAGAGGGTGGAAGGGGCTAAAGAAACACCTGCACAGAGAAAAAGACAGACACAGAGAGAATTAGACAGATAACTACACAATGGAACTTTCCAGACTGCATCTGTAGCACAATGAACATTTCTGCTAGCGCCTCTATAGGAACAGTAGTGACTTGTTAGCACTTTTTTTTTTTTTTTACTGTGTGACCCCCCCTTTTAGGGTTCAAAATATTTTACTACCTAAAACTTAACTTTTATTTAATTATATTTGACCAAGATTAAGGGACAATACTGACACACTTAAAGACTGGTCATTTCCAGCATTAAGCAGCACTTTAGGGACTGTAGAAAAAATACAGAACAAAACAAATACTGAATAAATCTATTTAACTGAAAATGTGACCTTGTGATGTCTAACCAACAGTTAAATACAAAGATACACAGATATGTTATTTTTTAAGTTATAATTTTAAGAAATTTATTTCTTAATTTCAGGGCTGCAACAGCTAATCAAGTAAATAGAATAAAAGTGATTTTTAAAATTGTTGGCAACTAATTTAATTTAGGCAAGCTACTGTTCTATTTTTCTATCATTCAGTGTTATCAGAGCCTGCTAGAGTAGTTAAACACAACGTGTCCTTTTTATAAAATTTATATCCTACTCACTTTTTTTTTATCCTACTCACGTTTTCCGTTCCACCTTAAATGCAGCTTTAGTAGAGTTACAGCCTTTTTCAAGGTCTTATTTGATGTTGTGTGGAAGAGTTTGAGAATCACAGCCAAGTGTAGATTTACATTATACACACTGTTGTTGTTTTATTAAATAATGATAATAATAAAATTACATTTTTTTTTATGTAAACACTAATATTTCTTAATAATGGTAGTTTTTTGTATCCTTATACAATTAAGAAATTTGTACAAACACAGCTCACATTTTCTTTGTTTTTTCTTTTTAATCGACTAATAATTGTTATACAATTTATTACAATTTAATTTATATAATTTATTTATTTATTCAATTTTATCCCATTTCATCCTAATTTGGAAGGCCCACTTACTCATTAAAACTCCCACTATCACTATGACTATGACACTTTTCCAGCTTTTTTCAGCTTGAAGGAAAGCACAGCTACCCAGCTCTGATACAACAGCTAAAAGAAGCCTGTGCTGACCAACTTTACATTAGTAGTGATGAGGGAAAGAGTGCCATCTACCCACCAGGCCAATTGTGCTCTCTCAGACTCCGGCTGCTGATGTTTGTGATTTAAACTCTTTAGTGTCGCAACTTTTTTGGAACACAACTGTGACTTATTGAGGCAAGATTTCTGAAGGGATCCTGTCATTGTGTTATCTACCATTAAAACGTGAGCAGAAGATCCTTTAAGTCCTGCATGTTATTAAGTGGGATCTTGGTGCATAACCCCTTTGACTGGTGCCACTGACTCCAGATCATTACAAGTAGAGGTTGAGTCAGGCTGTGGACAGGCCTGCAGGTCATTCAGGTTCATAAGGAGGTGAAGAATTTCACTGAGTTACAGAAGAGATTTCAGTCACCCTGCTCTCATAATGTAGTGCAGCTTTTCACACCTGTCAGGGATTACGTTCTACAATTTTCAAAAGAAAGTTCCTCTCTTCTCTCGGCAGTGTCTAAACAGCGTCCTAGCAGGAGAAGATCAAAGCTGTAATGCCCCTCTGCGCTCAGAGCCTTCAGAGTTCAAACCCTGCACCCAAACACTGCTCTAAAATACCCTTTACAGCAGAGCCCCTCACTGAATCCAGCTCATCAGTCATGCAAATGGGCTTCTCAACCTGAACACTCACACACACACACACACACACACACACACACACGCCCTAAGGCACAACAATGGCTTTGGAAAGGATAACATAACCCATTATATGCAGGACACAGTCCCAGTGCTGTTCTCCTTTGTAATTTAATTCAGGAATAGCCAAACCAGAGCAAAAACACATCTGAACACCTCCTCAGCTTCACTGTTAGAAATATGAGGTTCTTATAGCATTATTATCCAGGATGAAGTTCCTACTACACTGTATAAGATCATGAAACCATTCAAGGAACACCCATGATGTTGTATGATCCCTCAGACGGCACTGTATCAAAATCAGTCATAGCGTTTTTCCAGGGATGTGTGGCACCGGCACTGTTCTGGTTTCGAAGCTAAATTTTGAATCGGTTCACCAAGTTTCCACCAACAAAAGTAGGTTCCAGAACCAGAAACGTTCGTTTTCAGCAGGAACCAAAGAATACTACGTTCTTCAGTGCAAACTGTTACGACATCTGTGAGCAAAATGGTGACCAAATCGCATATGTTGTTGATGATGTATGATGTGACGTTTTGACGGTTCCACTAAAACTGGTGGAAATGCAGGCTGGTTCGCTGAAACACCACGGTTCTTATAAGCCTGAACGGAACTGGTTCAAAAATGAGAGTTCTTTTGGTGGAAAAACACCTAAAACTTTACTGTGCGAAACACATTGTTTACCTTAACCATTAACTTCTCTCAGCTCAGAGGCATCTGAGATGGACCATCACCCAGTAGAAATGTGTCAATTTTGGTCAGACGAATTAATATTCCAGAATGGATGACATTGGCACAGATTAAAAAAAAGAACATCCAGACTGTTATCAGTAGCAAGTCCAGACGCATTAACTGTAATGGTATGGGGTTGTGCAAGAACACATAAATATAGAAAAGTATACTGACTTCTGCCTTACACTTGATGCCCACAACCCCTCCCAACCAGGTGTTTACAAGACGAATGGGACAAAACAGCACCTAAAACACTTTATTGCTAGGTATTTTTGGTGCCTAAACATCTAAGCATTGTGAGAAGGAATAGCAACATTACAAAGCAGTAAATTATTTACAGTCCCAACTGTTTTGGTGTTGCTGTTGCAGAACTGGATGGATTAGGGACGGGCGATTTATTAAAAAAAAAAAAAAAAAAGTGATGCACAAGCTATTGTCTCATTTACATTATATTAAAAATATTTTTTTATGAATAATAGGCAGCCCCCTTTAACAATACATGAAGCTTATATATTAAACATGGTGTAAGCATAACCTCCTTATACTTCAGTTAATGAAAGCTGTAAAATATGTAAATCACTGCCACATAGAAAAAATCTTTACAGGTTTCTGACAGAAGCAAATATCCATCTAATGAGATTCACTCTGTCAGATTCCACATGTAAAGATATGCAATCTCCATTATACCATTTTGAAAATCGCATTAAGACCATAATTTGATTAATCAAATTAAAATGATTACCCTCTGAACCCTAGAATGGATGTATATCAATGAATAAAATGATGTTGAGCAGATAAAACATGAAATATCTGAAACACTATGTTTTTTTTTCCATATTATCACAACTTTATTTCTGAACCGAGATTATATCTGTCTGCATCTCTATCTACTAACAAACACATACACACACACACACACACACACACACACACACACACACACACACACACACAACACAAATACACACACAAATACACACACAAATACACACACACACACCAAACACTTTCTCGAGGCGTTCCAAGAACAGGAACATATTTCTTAACAACATCCGGCAAGTGATAACAGCGGGGGTCCCGTGTCCAATTACAGAAGCATGTGCCTCTGTATAAGCCGGTCTATTTTCCCTTCTGGAATTTTCTCCTGGTCTTTAATTGGCTCATCAGCGGAGATACCGATCCTCCTCTGTCAACACGTTCTACAGCTCAGCGAACGCCCCAATCCAACAGATCCGCATTTAATACAGCGTTCCCCTCGCCTCAGACAGCGGTGCAGCCGGGAGCGCCGCGGCACGCCGCCGGACACGGCCGGCCGGAAAAGAGCAAAAACAACATTTACATAAAATAACGAGGTTTCAGGAGGTGAAGTGGGAGAGAAATGAAGTCTGCGCCGCCTGTTAGCATAAGCCCTTCAGCGCTAGTCAGTGTCAGAGGACGTGTCAGAGTGTCAGGCAGTGTGTGATGCAATGTGTGAGGCGGTGAGTGAGGCGGTGTGTGAGGCAGTTTGTAATATGCTATTAAGTCTC
This sequence comes from Astyanax mexicanus, assembly GCF_023375975.1. Taxonomy (NCBI): domain Eukaryota; kingdom Metazoa; phylum Chordata; class Actinopteri; order Characiformes; family Acestrorhamphidae; genus Astyanax; species Astyanax mexicanus. Next base: position 9,665,143 of record NC_064422.1, read on the forward strand.
ACTTACAGCTCGGCCAAGACAGACAGTGAGACATTGTGTGAGGCAGTTTGTGTTGTGTTTAGTTTGTGGTGTGGTGTGTGAGGTAGTATGTGAGGCAGTGTTGCAATGTGTGAGGCACTTTCATTATTAAATGAAATGGTTTTCCGACAGTCTTGAAGGAAGGAGTTCCCAGAGGTGTTTAGCACTTGTTGCCCTTTGCCTTCTTCACTCTGTGCTCCAGCTCACCCCAAACCATCTGGATTGGGTTCAGGTCTGGTGACTGTGGAGGACAGCTCATTTTTTGTTAAGTACATAAAACTCCACGTGTTCATTCATAGTTTTGATGCCTTCAGTGAGAATCTACAATGTGAATAGTCATGAAAATAAAGAAAATTGAATTGCATTGAATTAGAAGGTGTGTCCATGTGAGGCTATGTGTGATGCACCTTATGTTCAGTGTGTGGGGTAGTTTTTATAGCAATGTTTAAAGGCCAATTTTTACTTCTGTGTCGAACCTACGCTGTAGCCTACACATCGCTGCGTTTAAACTGCAGAGTGAAGCAGGGCCGCTGATATGTGCACGCAGGAGTATATGCTAGATACACATAGGCTATGGTGTAGGTTTGACGCAGAAGTATAAATTGGTATTAAAGCAGTGTGAGACAGTTTGTGTTGTGGTGTGTGAAGCAGTGTGTGAGGCAGTTTATGTTGCATGAAAATGAATAAAGAAACATGGTAGAATTTGGTAGAATTTGTAGTTTTGCTTCCCCTACTTTTGTAAATTGTAGGACAGAGAAACAGCTGCAGAAGTCAAAGAAGCATGTGGACTGAGGTAGTAGAGTAATATTAGAGGATTTAACACTAATATGACTCGGGGATCTTGTGCGGTTCCACCGAAGTTCTGCAGTGCAGTAGCAGAGCGGGAATTATAGAATGGCCATTTTCCCTAAATACAACAGTATGTGCAGTATCAGCATTACTCTGAAGCTTCTATGTCAGAGTAGAATTGCTATATAATGCTGAACAGCAGGTAAAAAAGTAGACTATGTGTTATGTAAACAGCAGCTGTTTATTTAAAAGCTCCAGCTAATACTAAGCAGCTGAAATTAACGCTACATGTGGCTAGCAAGTACATTTTAACCACAGTATGAGTTTAGTAGGGCGATAAGGTGGACATCATTTTTCGTTGACTTTTGTAAACCAAACAGCATGTAGCCTGCAGATCTGCAATTACAGCCATTGTCTGAAAAAGAAGACTGGAATTATGAATCATTAGTGAATGCTGTGATTACAGATTTGACCAGAAACACTAGACTCTCTCTCTCTCTACGTTGGGTAATCAGTTAATTGCATCAGACGTTACGAAAGGCCCAGTGACTCAATTAATGAGTCACTATTGAAGCTCATTGTTGATTCTGGAGAGCAATTTCGATACAAGAGGTTCGGGGCTGTTACAGTCGGCGTCTGCCCAAAATTAGAGCAACAGTAAAATTATCTAACAGCCATCAAAAGGTGTTTTTAATTTACGGTAATTATTGCTAATTAGAGAAAATATTAGCCGGTAAATAACAAAACACAAATTTTCCTCACAGCAATGCGGCCCAACAGCCAAAACATGTTCAGAAACACTTCATTCATTTTAGCACTGGAGCTACGAGGCAAAATTGTATTATTACCAAATAGCATGATGCTAACTAATTTGGCAAAATTAGTGAAATGACTTATAATTTATACGGAACAATTAAATAAAAATTGATTTTAAGTCCTATTTTAGCATTTACTTTTTTTTTTTTTTTTGGCCCAACCACCACCCCCCCTCTTCGGAGGACAATTAATACTTTATTTTTATTTATTTATTTATTTATTTTATTTTTTATTATTATTATTTTTATTATTATAAGACCTAAACAAAAAACAAACAAACAAACAAAAAAATAATAATAAAATAAAATAAACATAAAATAAAAAAACATACATACATACACATACTCACATATCTAACTATACATATGCTTATACATATACACACATACATAAATATACATACATATTAATACATACACATAAATACATACACACACACGCACAGTTACTTCTATTCTATTGTTTTTTGCAAAAATATGTCATGTGTTACGGATTATGTCATGAAATGCCTACCACAATGGAGGCAAGAAACCGCCACCATGCCCCTGCGATCCAGAGGCAGATAGGGAAGAACCCAGTGGACCCAGACCATCCACAGCCCATTAGGAGCCCAGAAGACCCGCGGCCACACATCCCGATGGTAACCATGCGCACACCCCAGATGAGGACGGGGGAGACTCCAGACGAAGCCCCCATGGCAAAGAGCAAGAGTCCAGAGAGCCAAAGGAAGCGAGCAGGCCACCCCCCCGGCAGGCCAGCACCCCCTGCACGAGCCGAGCATGCGGCCCCCGAGATCCCAAGCACCCGGGAACAGCCCGACACCCAGCAGGCCCCCCCCCCACGCCAAGGGGGCCCAAGCCACCCTCAGGCCACAGCCACCAAGGGGGCGAGCCAGAGACCACATTAGGGCATCCGGCCACGCACCCAGGGACCCACGGACGCCCACCCCCCCAGGAACGGCAGTGACGATCGGCAGAGAGCAGCGTGGAGCGGTAGGGGGGGCAAAAACCCGCCCTCCGCAACCATGTCCCACAGGTGTCCATGCTCAGTCAGCCCCAAACCCAGGACCAACTGTTCACGCACACATGCACATTCACACACCCGTCACACACACATCCGTCACACATACACCCGTCGCACACGTGCACATTCACTCACAGACCAGTCACGCACACCAGTCACACACACAGAACATACATAAACACCTAATGCGGGCATGCGGGCACCAGTACCGAGCCAGCGGCAACCTAGGGAAGCAGCCAACCCGGCCCCGAACCACCACCCGACCCACACCCCAGGCAGGGTGCACGAAACCAGGGTGTGAGAAGACCTGACCCCCCTCCTCCCCCCACCCAGCATGTTGCAGTGATATGAATGTGTATAATGAGAAGAATGAATGAAAGCTACAGTGCTATTAAAATTGGAGGGACAGCTGTAATATGAGAACTGAATAACAGCACCCAACCACACTGCCCCCCCAAAGGCCCTCAATGTCTAAAATGCGAAATAAAATTGAGGAGCAGGGAGCACCTGCCCCCCCAAAACCCTATGTGTAATATGATGTGTGTAAGCTGTATGATGAGTTTGTATGTGTAATGCAATGTTAGACTGAGTAGGAGTCGGGGAAGGGCCAGGAAAGGACCGAGGGGCAGAGGACTACCCCCCGGAGGAAGAGAGCCAACTACTGCTGGCTCACTAGGCACCCAGTTCCATACACCCAACCGCGGTACAGGGAAGGCAAGTCCAGGGTGTAGAGCGGCTACGGCCCCAGGACACCGCCGCTCTGCAAGACAGCGCCCCCATCCCCACACTGCAATACAACATAAATACACACCCCACTCACATACAAAAGACAACAGATATTACACACACGCACACACACACACACACACACACACACACACACACAGACACATTTACAATAAACATCCCACTCTTTCTCATACACACACACAGTGGTCTTGAGCCCAGGACCAACCGGTCTTAAGTGGGAGACTGCCGCTTCCCCACCTGAGCGCCCCTACCTCCCCACAGGGAGGGCACCCAGAATCCCGGAATGCCAACCAGACACCCCAACACGGACCAAACCACCACCCCCCACGACGGCGCGCCCAAGAGAGGCATAGACCCTCCCCAGCGCAGGGAGGGACCCAAACAGGCGACAGACGCCCACGGGCACCAGGGCCCCGGACTCCGCACCCCGACCGCCACAGGGGAACACAGCCAACCGGACAGGGCCAGCACCCACCACCATGGGCCCCCCAGACCCACACCCCAAGACCACAAGAGCATACATCCAGGCCCCCCCCACCAACAACCAGGGCCCGCACACAGAGATCACCAAGCGGCAGCCACCGTCCCCAGTCCAAGTGCCATCAGACACCCGAATCCCCCGATCCCCCCCCAGCCACCTGCCGGACGCACCAGGAGACACGACTACAGCCGCCCACCCCCATCATGTGATGGAGCTTATCAGTGGGAACCAGAGAGATTCAAATGTAGCCAATTGGTTTTTTGAGGTTGCAGACATTCTATCCAGACTAATGTGGTCTAAAAGTAAATTTCTATAGTGATTTATGCATAAATCATTTTTTGATTTCCACTTCATGAGGATAGTTTTCTTAGCGATGCATAAGACAGTGAGAACTATGTGCAATATATTTGTTTCCATGTTTAGTTCATTTACATCACCTAAAATGCATAGTTTGGGTGAAGCTGGGATATTGCAATTAAACCAGGTAGATAAGTCTTCACATATCATCTGCCAGAATCTCTGAACAGGCATGCAAAACCATATAGCATGTATATAATTCTCAATATAATTGCCCGAACAGTTAGTGCATATATTTGTTTCTCTAAGGCCCATTTGGAACATTCTATGCCCTGTATAATGTGTTCTATGGAGAATTTTGTATTGTATGAGTTGTAAACTTGGACTTTTCGTCATTTTGAAATTGTTTAAACATATCTGTGTCCAAAAGTTCTTATCTGGGTTCATGGAGAGATCTCGATCCCATTTTGTAATTGGGAGGGATATTGAATCATTAATTTTGGATAATAACATATATTTCTGATAACAATTTAGGAGTATAGAGATTCATGAACTCTTTTATCAATGCTGGGATTTCTGATACAGATGAGAACTTATCTATGAGTGTGATTGTCTTTAGCAGAGAAGTTTGTGAGTCAGTCCCTAAGGAAAAGTAATACATCATCAGCATAAAGGCTTATCTTATGGTCTGTATTTTCTGTTTGAATTCCTTTTATATCTACACTTTGTCGTATTTTGCTGCTAGTGGTTCAATAAAAAATACAAAAAGTGAGGGAGAGAGCGGGCAACCCTGTCTGGTGCCTCTCTGCAGAATAAAGCTTTGTGAAATAAGATAATTTGTCCTAACCCGTGCATTGGGAGAGCTATATAATGTTTCAATCCAGTTTATGAAGGATGGACCAAATCCAAATTTATTTAGAACTGCTAACAGAAATTTCCAATTCACCCGGTCGAATGCTTTCTCTGCATCTAAAGAGACAACTATGGTTTCTAATTTGTTAATGGAACAGTAATCTATTACATTTATTAGTCGACGTGTGTTATCGGCTGAGTGCCGGCCTTTGATAAAACCTGTTTGGTCCGAATGTATAATGGATGGAGTGATTTTTTCTAACCTCCTTGCAAGAACTTTGCAAATTATTTTAAGGTCTACATTTATAAGCGAAATTGGGCGATAGCTGGATGGGAGTGTTGGATCTTTGCCTGGTTTAAGAAGCAAGGTAATGTTGGCAGAGTTCATGTTTGGAGATATTATGCGGTCCTTCTTGATTTGAGTGACCATTCTAAAAAAAAATGGGTTCTAACACAGACCAGAATTCTTTATATAACTCTGCAGGAAAGCCATCTGGACCTGGAGCTTTATTATTTGGGAGATCCTGTATTGCTTTAAAGAATTCGGAAGATGAAAAAGGTGAATCAAGAGTCATAACCTGTTCCTCATCTAGTTTAGGTAGATTTATATTTTTCAAAAATTCTTCAATGTCAGCATCAGATGGATTCATCTGTGATGAGTATAATGCCTCATAAAAGTCTTTAAAATTGTTATTAATTTCTTGTGGGTCATGAGTAATGTTACCAACAGAGTCTTTAATTGAAGAAATAGCTGTTTTTTCTTTATTTAGTTTTAATTGGTTTGCCAGGAATTTTCCAGATTTATTTCCATGCTCGAAGTTTTCCAAACGCAGCCTCTGCAACATAAATTGTGTTTTTTTTATCAATTATTTCATTTAGTTCCAATCTTAATTTCCGCAGGGTGTTAATTATATGTTCTTGTGGTGAAGCAGCATAGGCAGTTTCTAAAGATTTTATTTTCTGTTCCAATTCTGACACACAAGTTTTTTCTTTAATTTTCTTATGTGCGCAGTAAGATATTATTTTACCCCGCATTACTGCCTTCCCTGCTTCCCAAAGAACACATGGCGATATTCCAGGCAGGTCATTATGTTCTAAATATATAGCCCACTCTTTTTTGAAGTAACTAATGAAATCTTGTTCGTTAAGTAATGATGTATTAAATCTCCAGTTCCTAGCTGGTGGTATAACTCTTTTCCGTGTCAAAGACATAGACACCGGTGCGTGATCGCTAATAATGATAGGGTGAATTTGAGTGTCTGTGATTTCCCTCATCATAGAGCTGCTAACTAAAAAGTAATCTAAGCGAGAGTGAGATTTATGTACGTGTGAGAAAAAACTATACTCTCTCAGAGTAGGGTGATGTGAACGCCAAGCATCGCATAGACCAAAATCCTTCATGTACTGTTTAAGAATGTCTGCAGACTGCCAGTTCCTTTGACTCACTGCTGTACTGAGCCTGTCAATCTCTTCATTAAGTACCAAGTTGAAGTCTGCTCCCATCACCAGTGTGGTGTCAGAGTGATCAGAAAGTGAAGTGAAAAAGGTATGAAAGAAGGAGGGGTCATCAACATTTGGCGCATATATACTAGCAATGCAAAAATTTATATTTTGAATAGATAAATTAAGTATTATAAATCTGCCTTCTGGGTCTGATATAGTATTTCTGATGGTGAAGTTTAACTTTTTGTTAATCAATATAGCTACACCTCTTTGTTTGGAGTTATAACAGGCTGAGTATGTGTGAGGAAACTGTGGAAAGGAGAATGTTTGCGCAGATGTTTTAGATACATGTGTCTCCTGTAGAAACACAATGTCAGCCTTTAAATCATTTAACCGATGGGCAATTTTTACCCTCTTTTCCCCCGAACCAGCTCCACGTACATTCCATGAGACAAACCTCAGCATGCTCATATTTGAGTTACCTGGGAAAGTCACGTGTGCTCACTAACGGTGTGTGTGTGTGTGTGCTCTCGCATGTAACCTGTATAACTGTGTGCTCGTGTGGTAAACATGTTGGGTGCAAAAAAAAACAAAAAAACAAAAAAACAAAAACAATGAGTGCTTAACATGGTAACAGTCTGCTATACTGATTGACCCGGCATTAATAGTTATAAACAGACATATCTAATGAGCTTTTAGCGGAGAAGGAGTGAAAGAGTCAGAACAGACGTGTTTGTATACAGATCACCTGGTCAGTATAGCCATGGCGTGGTTTCCTGGTCGCGGTGAAGCTGTCCGTTCACGTAGAGTTTATCCACCGCGATGACAGCCCGAGAACCTTCCTGGATGTATTTTTTTCGGATAGGGAACAGAACTTTGCGTCGCTCCAGGATTTCTTTGGGAAACTGGTTGTTAACGCTGAAGTCCGTTCCCCTCAGCTCTCGCCCACGGCTCTTAACCAGTTCCTTCTGTTTGAAGTGTTCAAACTTAGCCACGATGGGTCTGGATCGGTGTCCTCCGGGTCGTTTAGCTCCTATGCGGTGAACGCAAGCGAAGGTGATGGTCTTCACGGTGTCCTCCGAAAGCTTCAGGTAAGTCTGTATGAACTCCTTCACTGTTGTCTCCGGGTTTTCCTCTTGCTTCTCTGGTAATCCAGAAAACACGAGGTTGTCTCTCATGCCGCGGGTCTGGAGCTCGAGGACGGTCTCTTTTATTTTTTTATTTTCCTCTGAGAGCTGGGTCATTCCCTTAGTGAGGGAGTTCACCGACTCTCTGAGGGCAGTGTTTTCCGCAGCGAGTGTTTCCACCTGCTGCTGGCTGAACTCCACAGACTCCCGCAATGCCTGAAACTCCTTATGGAGAATTTCCAGAATGGAAAGGCGAGCGTCGAAACTGGACAGCTTCTTATCTATGGACTCCAGAATATCCACCATATCGCTGGAATGAGAAGTAGCCCCAAGGAGAATCATCAGGGCGACTCCTCTTGGCGGACGGAGCTCCTTTTTTACCTGAGGGGGTCGGCGTTTTGTCTGGCTTCCCCATGACAACTCGCTCGAAACACTCGTCAATAAAAGTTTGCAGACTGTCCAGGTCCTCTTCGCCATCCTCCAGTGCGCTTCAGGTAGTTATTATCTAACTAATATAAACTTTATAGCCTTTAAAGCTGTCTAAATCTAAGCTGGCTAATTAATCTATACAGCTAGTGTTTAGCAATCACTGCCTCGCTGCCTTGCTCAGTACTGCCGAGATTCGAGTTAAGGTCTCGCGTTACCTCAGCATCTCGCCGCCCATTTACTTTAATGTAGCAATTAACTTTTTTTTTTAAAACAGCAGCACTACTGAGGTACATTTATAATTAATTTAGCAGCACTAAAGTAAATTCATGACTAATACTGTACTGCTTAGGTATATTTATTATAACAAGTATGGTAATATGTACAGTTTGTTTTCTTGGAAAACAAGTGCTCAATACATATTTTAAAATATTTTTCTTAGGCTATTTAATGTATTTAAGGGTGAAAAAAAGTGGTAAAATCAATTAAAACTTGCAGTATTTGGTCAAATGTTTTTTTTCCTGACATTTTTTATTTCAGTGCATCTTCAATAAAATAAGCTTAAATACATGAGCATTGGTAAAAACAACTTGAACCTTGTATTTCCCCCCCATGTTGTAGATTAGCAGTGAGCAAGTGTAAGCTAACTTGTTACAGACCATAGAACAGGATCTGTTCTAGTAAATTCTGCTCGGTCACTCAAATATAGACAGTAAGATCTCATATCTGGCATTGAAATAAGATAAATCTGCCACCACTATTTTCCAACTCCTGCTGATGCATCACTGCAGAGTAGCTAACGTGGAAAGCACAGCAACTCGGTTCTGATACAAAAGCTCACAGATGCCTTGTGCTGATCCACATCACCCTAGGAGTGATGAGGGATAAGAGTGCCATCTACTGTACCCACCCAGAAAGAGAGCAAGATTAATTGTGCTTTTAGGGCTTTGGCAGCTGATGGCAAACTGCATGACTGGGATTCAAACCAGCGATCCCCTGATCATAGTGGCAGTGCCTTAGTCTGCTAGACCACCTAGAGCCCCTGTTCATGAGATTGTCATTATTTTAGCGACGTAAACCATGTTCAAATGGAAATTAGACCTTTGTTTTCGAGTATTTTGTTTGTCCGTTTTTAAAATGAGGAAAGGCTGTTCTTGTATGAATGGATATAAATGCCTGGTTGCATTTTAAAGATGGCCACCAACTTGCCTTTAAAGACTTTGGCAAAGGTTTCTTGAGTTGAGGGTCAAATTTACTTTACTATTTATCTTAAACTCATAAATTCCAACAACAGAGTTCACAAGGAATGCAGCTTTAAGCCGTATTTAAATTATTTAATTTAAGTTAGCGTAACTTTAGTCTAGGCTTGATTCCAGATAACTGATGCTCAAATTACTTTCGATTTCAGAAACCAATCTTAGCCAATCGTCTACATACAGGAGAAGCTTTGTGTGGGTTTGTGGTTTAGGCTTTAGTTTTTACAGATTCTGTTCCTGAAAACCAATTTCTGAAGAGATGAAGATGATCTATGGGCCTGAACAGATAAGCATGTGTGTATTTTTCCACTCTCTGGCTCTCTCTGCTCTGAGCTGTTGGACGGTGAAGGCATGGTCATAAATCACCATCATCACCACAACCAGCACAGACAGCTCAGTAACTGGGGCGTGGCACGTAGACTGGGCAGGGAGGGTGATGATCTGAATTGTGTTTGCTGGCACTAGCGGGAAACTGTTTCCAATATTATAGGAAAACTTCATCATATTCCAGAATAACCTCTAATCTGCTGTATCTGCAGCACACAGTCAGTTACACTGGCAATGAATTCCACACACTGAGAGAAAAATGCTTCATATTTGATACTGAGTTTTATAAAGCTCAGCAACATCAGTGTGACAAATATTTAATATTTATTCAAAGTGATTATTAAATTATTAAATCATTATTTAAAGTGATTATTAAACAATATCTGATAAATAGAAATAACTTATAAAGGATTGAATTATTCTGGTCAGGGTTGCAGTCGTCACTAGATGTCAGTACTGTAAGTAACTATTATGTGTATGATGGTTACGTGTATTATGGTCCAGCTTCCGACAAGAAAAAAGGCACAAAAAATTGTATTGCTAATACAACCCTAAAACAACATCTATTAATGTGTGTTTGTATTAAACATGTCTTTCATAACTAAATTAAAGATCACTTAAATGGTTAAAAATAAGTAGAATTTATAGAATTTAAGACATTTTTAGTCCCACTTGAAAAATATACATTTTGGAGGAAAAATATGGTATAAATATGAGGAACCACTTGGTCACTTTGTTCTACAGCTTCGACTCCTTAGCTTGCCAGACTCTTGCCCATTTCTGTGATTTACCTGCACTGGAACGAAAAAAAGTGGTTGCAGGATATTAGAAAAATTGTACATTGCAAATGTTCTTTTCCGACAATGTATATATATCTCAATATTAAACAATGCAGGGCCCATAACGTCACAGCAAAACAACAGTAATCAGTCCTTTAATCAGGCATTTAAATGGCTTTTTAAATGGTAAATAAGAGCATTTGTTTTTCTGGGATTTAAAGCGTGAATTCACCTGTAACTGGACATATCTGCACAAAACTGTACTGGACTGCTTGTGGGCTCCCCGTACAGTTGTATAGTGTAATAAATGTTTCAGGCGGATTAGTTTCTCTTTCTCCTTTTCTGGCTTTCACAGATATATTCGTTCTCTTTCCAGCTTCTGCCAGAGTGTCTGTATGTTAGTTTGTAAAGAATTAACCAGTAGTCCTTGTTGAACTGTTAGAACTAAAGGTCGGAAAGCAGGTCGCAGTTCTCGCGAGCGTTGGTCGCGGCCTCCTCTGAAAACTTACAGAGTCTGGTTTGAGCTCAGAGGAGGTCTGGCACAGACACGAGAGCACCGCTATTCCTCCTATTACACCTCAAGCTGTGATTTCACTTCTTTAAAAAGATCAAAAATCAAGGAAACCATACCTAGTGCTGCTTTAAGTAATTTACTCTTTTTTACCCTTTTTTTTTAGTTTTTGATGGTTTAGACTTAAAAGGGTTAAAAGAGAAACAATGCAGGCCTGCTTTCACAACTGCCCATTTGATTTCCATTATAACTGCTCTAAAAATCATTTGGCTCATTGTTTTTTAACCAAACACAAGGTACTACAAGTCCTTAAGATTACTGGCTGTGAGACTTTATAAAACCCTATAAGGCATTTAAGCACACCCCTTATGTAACATCATAAGTATTAATGACATCATTATTAGTAAAAAGGTGAATGTAAAAGCATAATTTTCCCTATAGACTGGGTAAAGAAAGGGCAGCGTGCATTATGGGAATCGTATCTTTATGATTTATAAAAAGAAACTAAGCAACAGTTTGAGGTTCATTTAAAAAAAATATGCAAAAAGACGTAAAAATAAACAACTTTAAAATGAAATCTGCTTAAATTCCCTGTTCAGTCTGAGCTGAAGGGGAATGGCAGCGACAGCGTCTGAAAGGCCGTTATTGCTTATGTAATAGGAATGCATTATGAATGAAGTCCCTCTGGATTCCTGGTTCTCTATTCGCCATGTAGAAAGTGAAACAGACTCTAAAGAGCCTCGAAAAGTAGAGCTCACCTCCCATTGACTCTCAGAATGGGATTGGGGGGTGGGGGGGGGGGGGGGGGAGTGTATGCACACTCACCGGTCAGACTCTGTATCAGTGCAGATCACTGACGTTTTACGTGCTTTACCCATTGGCCTGTTTAAATTCATATATTTACATACTGTATATCTGCCTGTTTAACATTCAGCACTTTAAACCCAACCTATTCATGAGAAATACACAGAAAAAATGACAAAAATTTTAAACTTGCTAGCCATTGGTTAGGCAGCCTAAACTATCCTGCTGATGGTAAGTTTAAACTACAGTGAGGTGAATGAGAAATTACTACAGGCTGAATGGGTGGAGCTAAACTACAGGAGGTTAAATAAGAAACTACTATATGTTTAATGGATATGGCTAAACTACAGCAGGATGAATAAGAATAAGAAACTGCTGTAGCCTGAATGGGTGGGGCTAAACTTGTGTAGGCTGAATGGGTGGGGTTAAACTACAGTAGGATTAATAAGAAAGTACTATAGGTTTAATGGATAGGGCTAAACTACAGTAGGGTAATCGGATGGGGCTAAACTGCTGTAGGCTGAATGGGTGGGGCTACATTTCTGTAGGCTGAATGGGTGGGGCTAAATGGGTGGGGCTAAACTTGTGTAGACTGAAAGGATGGGGCTAAACTACAGTAGGATTAATGGGTGGGGCTAAACTGCTGGATGCTGAAAGGGTGGGGCTAAAATACAGTAGGTTGAACAAGAATACTATAGGCAGTACATTTGCAGTAGTCAAAGTGGGTGGGGCTAACCTGCTTTAGGCCAAACAGGTGGGACAAAGATGAGTTAATTTAGAGTTAATAAGTGGGGTTAAACTGCTACAGGCTGAAAAGGCTGGGTTAACTTGCTATAGGATGAATAGGTGGAGCTAAACTGCAGTAAACACAACAAGCCGACCTTAACTAATATACTATAAATGGATGAGATTAAATTTTACTAGGCTAAATGGGTGGGGTTACACTGACGATTGGGAGAGTTAAACAACTGCAGGCTGAGGAGGCGGGGCTAAACTGCAGAAGACTAAACAAGTGGATATCGCTGCTGTCCAATAATAAACAAGTGCCTTATTTTTTTGTGCATTTTTAGTTTTCACCATCATTTATAGCTAAGCATGTAGCTTATCTGTATACTGTTTAAATAATTCTGGATGACTTGACCAATAGAAATGCTCTAAAATTACTCTAAAAACTTATATTACATTCAAAGTTAGGAAGATTTTTGCTTTCCCCCAATAAAGTCTCTATTTTGGAGATAAATGTTTGAGGATATAAGGAAATGTGTCAGATATTGTGACATCACAAGAATAGGCTGTTTTTATAGACTGGTTTCCTTATATGGACTAGAGAACAGACAGAACACATATTTATACATTTTTGCAATGCTTAAAAGAAAGCTATTGAATGCTATAAAACAGGGTTGTTTTGAATAATATGCCGTATCATCACACTAAACCCTCATCATCACATAAAGGTTCTCGTTCAGATCTCAGTGAGAGGTAAGGTGCAGTGTGTGTGAGGTGTTGATGGTGTGCAGGCCTGCTGTGCTGAGCGCTGAAGCTTCTGACTGTGATGAGTGGGAACTGGTCCAGCAGCCCACGGACACTGTAAGCTGGAGTGTGGAGCTTTTGCTGCGTCATCGCTCTGACGGGCAGCGGCGCTGCCTCCTACACAGGCCAGAGAGCAGCAGATACATTAGACATGCTGAAAACTCTACCTAGAAGCAGACCTCTCTCTCCCCCTCTCTCTATCTCTCTCTCTCTCTCTCTCTTCCTTTCTCCCTCTCTCTTTCTCTCTCTTTTTCAATGTGCACAATCATCCACTGCATTCTTTCTCCTTTTCTAGAACAAAACACACACACACACACATTCTACTTTTACTCTTTTGTCTCCAGACACACTTGAAGAGCTGTGGCCTGCATTTACCTTTATGTATTATTTTGTTCATACAGTCATATAAATAAAAAAAATGTCAGAATTAATTTCTACATTTCTTAACATAAAAAAGGTCAGGTAGACTGAAAAAGTAGGACTAGACTGTAAGCTGAATGAGCAGGGTATGAGCAAGTGACAAAGAATAAATGGGTGGAGCCTAAACTGCTAAACTGCTGTAGGCTAAATGGGTGGAGCTAGACTGCTGTAGGCTAAATGGGTGTGGCTACACTGGCAAGGTTAAATGGCTGCAGTGTTAAGGAACTGGGTCTAATCTGCTGTAGGTTGAGTGGGTGGGGCTAAATAGGTGTACGATAATTTGCTGCGGCTAAACTGCTGTAGGCTGAACGGGCGGGGCTAAACTGCTCAACGGATAAAGCTGCTGTAGGTCAAATGGGAGGGGCTAAATTGCAGTTCAATAAAGAGATTACAATAAAGTGGATGAGGTAAAGCAGCTGTTGACTGAGTGGGTGGGGCCAAGATGCTGGAGGGTAATTGGAGGTTTTGTTAAACTGTTATAGACTAAATCTGAGTATATAATTTAGTGTAAGCTAAATGGGTGTGGCTGCATTGCCATAGATGAATGGGTGGTGAGCCGTGTGGATAGTCCCTTATTGTGACATCACATCCCCCTTAACCATCAACCCACAGCAGAGTCTGATCATCACTTGATCAGTTATAGATCCACCATATGGTCTGCTGGCTGGGAACCTCAGACTTTGTCTGATGGAGGAATCTATGGCAAGTCTGGGTGGGACCAAGGCAAGTGAGCAGATGAGGTAGATATAAGTACTTTACAAGCTAACAGAATATACATGCCATAAAAGTGACAGAGCACTTAAACTATTTATTTTGAAAGGAATTTAAACTGGTAAGCATAGAGCTGGTGAGATTGATTTTGTGCAAAGAACTTCATGAACATGTTTTGTACTGCAGCCCATCTACATATTCTAGCTTGTGTAAAAAGAGATATGATATGCCCCCTTTAAAGTTTTGTCACAACCATAATGGTGTTTCAACTGAGTGAAATCGTGAATCTGAGTGAGCACAAACAAAACTATATATAAAAATCTATATATTTTTATTTAATTAGTTTACTGACTGACCTAAAACAAAAGAAAAACACCATTAATTAAACTAAAGTATTATAAATAAATTCATGAATACATATGAGAACCCTTAAAGTCCAGGATTTGGACCAAAGTTTCCCAACAGTGCAGACTGCTGTTTCAACATCAGGACTAAGAAAAGAGATGTGAATATTAAGTATATTAAAACTAATGCTGTACTAAACCTAAACAATCTGTTTGGTCTCTGTGGAGACAGCAAAGCACCTCGGACTGAGCCGACGACATCTGTTCCCTCATTAGCAGCCGATCTCAGAGTGAGCAGAGCATGAGCAAAGGCCTGACAGCGTCACACTCACTTTAATTAATATTGAACATGCAGTAGCACAGACTAGACTCCACTGACCAGATATGACCATTAGCACTGAGCTAACACTGCTTACCAAACACAGCTAAATCAACTCCACTCAACACAAACTGCACAAAGCCTTCAATTCCAATAAAAGGGCATGAAGTCCTGTAAGACCTTTTCAGGGAAAACTCTGCACTGACTTTATATAACACAGTGGACCAACACCAGCAGATGACATGTCTCTCCAAACCATCACTGATTGGAGGAAACTTCACACTAGACCTCGAGCAGTTTGGACTGTGTGTCTCTCCACTCTTCCTCCAGACTCTGCTCCCTTGATTTACAAATGAAATGTAAAATTTACTGATGATCAGTGATGGAGAGACATGTCATCTGCTGGTGTTGATCCACTGTGTTTTATTATCAAGTCTAAAGTCAGCGCAGTTTTGTTTTCCCACAAAATCTTACAGCACTTCATGCTTCCCTCTGCTACTGACAACTTTTATGGACACACTGCCCACACTGCCAAAAGTACCAATTGCTCTTAAATAATATTCTAATTTTCTGAGACACTGACTTTTGGGTTTTATTGGCTGTAACACATTGTTGTTTTATTCTATAAACTACTGACAACATTTTTCCAAAATTCCTTATAAAGATATTGTCATTGAGACCTCAAATAATGCAAAGAAAACAAGTTCATATTCATAAAGTTTTAAGAGTTCAGAAATCAATATTTGGTGGAATAACCCTGGTTTTTAAGATGCACAGTTTTCATGCATCTTTGCATGTTCTCCTCCACCAGTCTAACACACTACTTTTGGATAACTTTATTCCTTTACTCCTGGTGCAAAAATTCAAGCAGTTTAGTTTGGTTTGATGGTTTGTGATCATCCATCTTCCTCTTGATTATATTCTAGAGGTTTTCAATTTGGTAAAATCAAAGAAACTCAACATTTTTAGGTGGTCTCTTATTTTTTCCAGAGCTGTACGCATATTTAAAAAACTGTTATCATCGTTATGACAGGCCTACTCATGCGGATGTTTGCCAGATACTTCATTATTTATAAAACTTTATAGCAGATAGAAATACAGAAGAAGAATGTGTTTGTGACTCATCTGCTAAGAACACAATAGGTGTTAATGACGGCGTGATTTAATCAGACTGCTTTGTTGATAAACCCATAATGATGCAGCAGAGCCGGGGCGCGTATCTCCTGAAGGCGAGGACTCAGAGCGCTGTGTAAATCCAGCGCAGCGTTCGTCTGTGCGGATGATTAATGGATCGGGATGAAGGCGAGCAGGACTGCGCAGGGAGCCGGCAGTTACATCACGGATTCCAGACAGGTCTATTGGTATGCTGCACGGCCCCTCTGTCTGCCTGATCAGACAGCGAGAGAGAAAGAGCGAGTGTGTGTGTGTGTGTGTGTGTGTGTGAGTGTGAGTGTGTGTGTGTGTGTGTGTCAGAGGCTGTGTCCATGACAGGCTTTCTAAGAGAGTAAATGAAGTTGTGACATGGGGGCAGGGGGGCCGCTGGCTATTCACCATAAGGAAAAGTAATCAACCCTGGCAGCAGCACTGCATTAGCATCCAGATGAAGGAGTTTTTATCCACGCCTAAAACCATCAGTCGATCCGGGTCCGGACTGAATCCCTCACTATTGGAGTGGGCACGGCATTGTGTGTGTGAGTGTGTTTGTGTGAGAGAGAGAGAGAGAAAGTAAAGGAAAGCAGTCTTACTGTGTGCTCCGTGGTGGGCTGCCTGCAGGTTCAGGTTAACTGGTCCACCTCCTCCCTCCATGCATGACGAAGCAGCGGGCAGCTGCAGGAACAGGGTGGAGGTCAGTAATGCATCACTGATATATAAATACTGTGTCCTCTAAAATTCTAGAAGATTTCATATTCTACACTAACCAAAATACAACTAATGCTGCTTAACCTCAGTATAAATTCCCTACTAGTATTTTTTTTATGTAATTTATTTTCTACATTGTAGATTTCTATTGAAGACATGAAAACAATTAAGGGACACATATTGAATTATGTAGTAAACAGTAAAAAAAAAACTATTGAAACTGATCTAAAGCTGATGAACTGAGATGGTGATTTGAGGTGATTTAATTGGGATGAGCTGGAGCTTCACAGCATGAAGGAAAAGCTGCAACTATTGTCCAGCACCTCCAGAAACTCCTTCCTTCAAGACGCTGAGAAAACTATTCCAGGTGACTCTCCCTCATGAAGACACTTCTAAAGAAGAATCTAAAGTATAAATCATATTCTTATTTGTTTTACACTTTACTAATAATTCTAAATAAAATAGCTTTATTCTGCTGAAATAAGCTAAATAAAATGGCATAATAAAACAGATAAACACATAAAAAAGCAATTAATCATTTATTATTAATAATAGTTAAGCTGAAATTGGAATATAGAAAAATACAAAACATAAACCAGTGTGTTTAAAAAAAATGTAATAAAAAAAATCTGATTAATCACAACAATATTCTGTGATTAATTGTGATTAATCGCATTTGTTCTTTTTAAGACGCAAGTTTTTATAGTGGCTATTTAAATGTAAATAAAATAATGAATGGGGCGCTGGAAAAAAGAATACATGATAAATTTATTAGAGGTAACTTATTTTACTATATTGTAAACATCTTAGCTTGGATGTAAGGATTTCTGTAAGGATTTCTGAATAAGAACTTTTTAGATGAGTATAGCAGTGAACGCTGCACATACCACTTTCCTAGTGTGTAAACAGCATGAAGCAGCAGAGACAGCGTTTTGTGTTCATAGCAGTATATTATCTGGGTAAAATACCAGATTAGACTGCTCCTTATCAGCAGTTTAGCTCAATTAAAAAGAAGTGAATTTGATAGCTGGGTCGGTTTGAGACAAGATCACATTTTAAATCACAACCGAACCACTGAAAAAAAGAGAGAGAAAAAAAAAAAGAAATCCCCGTGTTGGGCAAGGGTGGGGCAGATGCTGGCAGAAGTTGGGGTCAAACTTGTTGGGGTAATTAATTATTTGCATATAAAACAATAGTAACACATTACTGATTGCAAATTAATCATGCATGTTAATGCTTTACAAATGACAGCCCTACAAAAAATCAACTTTTAAGCTAAAACCATGAGCAAAACTGATTTAAGCTAAAATCGATTATGTAATTACTGTGACAGGCCTAGTTTTTGGAAACCTGCATGAGTGTTAAAAGGGCATTTAAAAAAACAAATACTTAAAAGAAGCTGCTGAAGGTCCTGACTGAACTGAATAGAAACGAGCATTATCTAATTACTTCATCCAGCAAAGCCAAATCACGGTCAAACCTGCCAACCAGGAAACTATTAAGAGCTATTAAATCAGAAATGACTCATATATCACTCCTATATTACACTCATAATCTGCAGTGAGTCACAGAGCAACAGATTCAGATACGACTTCTAGACTCAGAAGCTTCTTTCTGATGCAGAAACTGGATCTCAACAAGCTGGAACCATCAGCTCTGAACTCTTCACCGGCCTCCAACAAATAATCCAAACATCATCCAGAACCCCACAGCTTCTCCTTTCATCTTCCTCACACTGGGTTCAGACTGGAGGCTGTTATATAACTCACAGATCTCGAGACGAGGCAGATATGACTGGATAAGATACACTAGAGGATAACTATCACACAGCCAGCGGCTCTTAATGCAGAGGAACTCCAGCTGCATCACGGACATCAGATTACACAACTACTGTACTTCATTATCCCGCCTTACTCACAGTAAAGACTGGAGAGCCTACAGATCATATAAACTATACATTATTGATTCAATGTATCAAAAACAATATTTTTATTGAAACTTATCCGCTCTCAAAACTCGCCCCCAGCTTGTCATTTTAAATTTACTGCATAATTAGAGCTGGGTATTGTGAACATCATGTACATTTTCGATACAGATACCAGTACAATACTTTGAATTCAATACCAATACCCAAATTACACTTTTTTAAAAATACTTTTTTCAAAATAAATTATAACCAAAAAATACAAAAAGCAATAATTATTCTCATAAAATGAATTTACTTAAGAGCCGACATGAGTAATCTCATTCTCATACTGTGTCATCATGTGTCATCATCATCTTGTTGGAACAAACAATGAGCATGCCTATTTTTTGGCACTTTATAAAAAAAAAAAAAAAAAAAAACAGAATTACTGTTTATACTACAATTATTTTTTTCCTAAGCATATAGCTGGATTCATTTCAGTTTTTAAGAGTTTTTTTAAGAAATATCAGCATTAGATATTACCAAAAATTCGGTATTATCATGAGGGGACAGTAATAATAGAGTAGTGTGGTTTAGGTCTGGTGTACTACGGCTTTTTTACTGGGGGGGGGGGGGGGCTCTGCACAAGTGAGCAGGGAAAGAGCCAGTGAGCGAGAGACGAAGCAAGTGAGAGAGAGAGAGAGAGAGAGAGAGAGAGAGAAAGAGAGAAAGTGAGAGTTTTTCTGTTTGCTAAAAATCACCCTCTCCTTTTTAAAGACTTTTTTAAAATATGTTAAATATAATTTATGATATACCATTACAATATATGTTTTTTAATATTATTTTTTTCTGATTTGAGTCCATTTGTTTTTCTTAAAGACCCTTTCAGTTCACTGCCAGTTTTTGTACTGTAGCACAGATATGGCCATCCTTTTATTGTGTTAACTGTGAATCTTTAAACTCCTGCTCATTGTGGAGAAAATACTACATTTCTTAAATATTTTCCAATTAGATAGAAGTGAAAGCCTTATGACGTTTCTTTTAATATATATTTTTTATTTTAAATTTAAATCTCTCTCTTTTTTGTTCATAATAAGCGATGATACATCTTGTACAGTTGCATAATTGTGTATGTTATACACAATTAAAACAATGAATTAATTAATTCAATGTTTGTTCATGTGCTCTGTGGGCGTGGCCACAGAGATGTCACTCAAAAATCCCTAAAAGACTTTCTGGGTAGAGGTACTCTGGTACATCCTCTGCTGAAAGAAGCTGCAATGAGGATTTTAAGCAGCTTCTTCTGTCTCCTCTGGTATTCGGACAGGCGGAAAAATGGAGTGACAAAATGAGTTTCCGGGTCAAGGAGGAGAGGAGGAGGAACAGAAGGAAAAAGGAGTAAATTTTGGGTTTATGGATGCAGCGACAGTCTGAACATCCCTCCAGTCTGTACTGGATCCTGGGCTGAAGGGAAATGCTGGTCTTTACTGCCCCCTTCAGGCTGTTTACAGAATTACATCAGATAGAGAAATAGATTTAAATCTATTGCTGTTCAAATATTAACACTGCCAGATAGACACAATTAAATACATGTGGGCAGGAACAATATGACTCCATTAGCAGTGAAATATTAATTATTAATAATTCAAATGTTATGTAAACATAAATGGGTAGATGTTTTCTGATTTTGAGTCTTGGTTTCTCTCAGTGGTTGCTCCTCATGCTTGATAAACAGCAGTGTAAGGTGATGAGTGTGTGTAATGAATTGGTTTGAGCTGCATCAGGTGTTGTTGCGTGTTCAGAAATAAAGAAATAAATGAGAAGAGGGACTGGCGGGGTACTGGTAGGACTGGCGCTGCTGAGGGGAGGCCAGTGATCGACTCTTTCATGTGTGGCTTTGATTCTATTCCCTCTGAGTAAATTAGCCTCTACAGAGTGAATCCACAGCTGCCCCCCAAACCCAGTCTGCTGCCGAGCCCTGCTGCCCTGCCCGAGCCCATCTGTGTGACAGATCAGAGTGTGTGTGTGCGTGTGTGTGTGGTTCTACATCACAGGCTGCATCCCACACATCTATGATGAACCGACGGGGTCAGATCTCTAACTTCACAAAAGATTCAGAGTCTGTATGAAATAAACTGTCGCATTGCCATCGTATTTAAAGAGTGTTTTAGATGGTGGTTGCTCAAGTGCTCTTCTATAACTATGGTGGTGTTTCAAGTGAGCACTAGATAGCTAGGTGGTTACTATAATGCTGCCAGAAGGTTGCTAAGGTGTGGCTAAGGTGGTTGGTATGATACCACACACTGCTTTGTAGGAAATGAGGAAAATCTCCCATTGCTATTGTGTTTAAAGGTGTTGACATGGTATGCTAAGTGAGCATGAGAATGTTGGAAGGTGGTTGCTCGGGTTCTCTTGTATGGCTATTATGGTGTTCCAGGTGAGTATATCAAAGCTCTAACCTTACAACAAAACTGATTCTGTAGGAAATCAGGAAACTCTTACATTGCCATCATATTTAAAGTGGTTAATATAGTATGCTAGGTGAGTGTGAGGATGTTAGAAGGTGGTTGCTCAGGTGCTCTTTTGTGTTATTGTAGTGTTCTAGGTGAGTACTATAATGTTGCCAGCAGGTTCCTACACTGCTCTGTAGGAAATGAGAAAAATCTCGCATTGCCATTGTATTTAAAGTAGTTGATATGATGTGAAAGGTGTAAGGATGTTGGAAGGTGGTTGCTCAGATGTACCTTTATGGCTTTTATGGTGTTTTAGGCGAGGACTGGCTAGCTAGGTGGCTACAATAATGTTGCCAGGTTGCTTCAGTAATGCTAAGGTGGTTGCTAAGATATCCCACATGGCTCTAAGCCTGTTAAAACTAGTATTCATCAAATCTCTAACCTCACAACAGTCAAACTGTTTCTGTAGGAAATGAAGAAACTAACACTGCCATTGCATTTAAAGTGGTTGATATGGTGCGCCAGGCAATGGTGCATGTTAACCTTCCCCTTCCCAAGTAAAGGGACTAGTTTTAAGGGGGTTACACTTCCACTCCATTAGACAGACACTGTCTTTCAAACTACTGTGTGTGTGTGTGTGTGTGCTGTCACTACACATCACGTCGGCACTTCCTCTGCAGTCCAGTCAGACCTAGTCAGATAGAATTGAGGCAGTAAGTCGACAGCTGATGTTGAATGGCTGCAGATCCGTTACTGCGCTCGTATTGCAAATGAGAGCTTGTGAAACTATTAATGGCATTTATAAATCTCTATTACATTCACAACTGCCACTGTTCATCCTTACAGCGTCCACCCCCCCGTCCCACCCCCTCGCCTGCCTGAAGAGTGCGATTAATCACCGCCAGTTCTGTTCTCCCTCACTCATCTCTTCTGCTCACTTGGATTGTCCTTATATCGTTTTGTTACCCCACACTTCCCACAAATCTCATTTTACTGCCAGTGTTACATTACTCTCCACTGTCCTAATGCTCTAGTGCACTAGTATCCAGGGTCCTAACACTCCAGTGCTGTTACGTTCACTAAGCCATTGCACTCCACTGACCTAACACTCTAGTGTCCTAATGCTCCAGTGCTGTTACACCCCAATCATTATGCTCCAGTGATATTACGCTCCAGTGATGTTACACTTCAGTAATGTCACTCTCCAATCCTGTTTTATACCAGTGATGTTACACTCCACCCTACACTCCAATCAATCATTACACTCCAGTGATGTTACACTCCACCCTACACTCCAATCAATCATTACACTCCAGTGATGTTACACTCCACACTACACTCCAATCAATCATTACACTCCAGTGATGTTACACTCCACATTACACTCCAATCAATCATTACGCTCCAGTGATGTTACACTCCACACTACACTCCAATCAAATATTACACTCCAGTAATGTCATCCTCCAATCCTGTTTTATACCAGTGATGTTACACTCCACACTACACTGCAATAAATCATTACGCTTCAGTGATGTTACACTCCAGTGATATCACGCTCCAATGCTATTACACTCCAGTGATGTTACACTCCACATTACACTCCAATCAATCATTACACTCCAGTGATGTTACACTCCAGTAATGTCACTCTCCAATCCTGTTATACACCAGTGATGTTACACTCCACATTACACTACAATCTATGACTACACTGTGCTATTACCTTTAAAATGTTGCTACACTGCAGTGTATATAAAAAGCAGTGTTATTACATAAAAGTGCTGGGACATTCCAGTCACGTTCTCCAGTGATCTTATGCTCCAGTCTTGTTACACTCTTGTTGTTGCCAGTGATGTTGCACTCCAGTGATGTTGCACTCCAGTGATGTTGCACTCCAGTGATGTTGCACTCCAGTGATGTTGCACTCCAGTGATGTTGCACTCCAGTGATGTTGCACCCCAGTGATGTTGCACCCCAGTGATGTTGCACCCCAGTGATGTTGCACCCCAGTGATGTTGCACCCCAGTGATGTTGCACTCTTGCATAGAGGAGTACTTACAATCCAGCAATGTTGCACTCCAGTGATGTTATGTTGTCTAACATGACGACCTAGTGATGTTACACTCCAATCCATCATTACAGTATTCTTATTACACTGCATTCATTATTTAGGAGGTTCTTATTCAGGAGTCTCTGAGCTCTGAGTGGACTGAACTAAGTCACTACTACTATCCGAGGATCAACGGTTAGAATCCAAGATCGTGCTGCTGGCCATCAGCAGCTGAAGTCTGAGAGAGCACAATTGGCCATGCTCTCTATGGGTGGGTGGGAGTTGCCTTCTCCCCATTTCACTTCTAGTGTGATGATGGGTGGTACAGAGTGCATCTGCTGGCTGCCTAGTGATGCTGCATCAGTGCCAGTTGGAAAAGAGGTGGTGACCTCTTATAAAAGTCCTTCTGTTTAATTCAGAAGTCCTAAACTATCCTAGTCCTAAAATATTTTCCCTCTACTCAGGAAGGCTGGTCTCACGTACACACTAAAAAGCAGTGGTGTATCAAAACAGCCTCTTTAGCACCCTGTGACACACCTCTTCCCTAGAAAACACATTCACTGCAATCAATTATGTGCCACCAATGGCAGGAATTAAAGCTCCTCTAATCCGAGGATAAAGAGGCGGCAGACGCGAGTGACTCACCTGGCTGCGTCGCGTGTGTGCTAACACACTGTCGGTCGTCTCTATCTCACCGTCGCCCCACACTCTGTATGCAGACGCATGAGTGGGGAAGTGAGTCATAACAGGAACGCAAACAGAACAAACCGTGTTATCCTGCATCAGCGCCTGGGATTAGAGGAGCAGCAGGATGGGCAGCTGGGAATTCCACCTTTGAGGGATCAGAGGAGCGTTGGCCTGTGGTGCCAGCGAGAGGATGTGGAATTTCAACTGAGAGGAAGAGGATTTGGAGGGGACTCAGGCTGCTCCTGAGATAACACTGAATTCACAAGAGCCCTGAAGGCATCCTGTGGTATCTGGACACCTTTAGACATTAGCAGCAAATCCTCCAGGTCCTGTAAGTTGTGAGGTGGGGCCTGTATGAGCATGAGTGACCTGTGGGAGCCCACAATCCCGTTGTCACTTGCTGGTTCAACAGATACATTCCTTGGAGAACTTTTGGTACGTACTGACCACTGCAAACAAGGAACACCCCACAAGACCTGCCCTGATGCCTGATGTTTTGGAGATGTTCTGACCCAGTCTTCTAGCCATCACAGTCTGGCCCATGTTACAAACTAAAAACATGCCATTTTTCCTGATTCAACGCATCACCTTTAAAAACAGACTGTTCACTCGCTGCCTAATATATTTACACTTTTGCAGATGTCATTATAATCAGCTCATCAATGTTACTCAATTCACCTGGCAGTATTTACAGTAGCAGATCCAAATGGCTATGACATTACCAAGGAAGTAGTATTGTGTTCCAGGACTTTTGTCATAACAAACATTAAAGAATGTTGTACTGGATTAGGGGTGTACCACATCATACGCAATAATATCGCCAACATTTTTTAATATTGTGAACAATATTATACCCTGAAATATTGTGCCATCTCACTCACCGCTAATTATCACACAAAACATAGCAACAGAAAAATTCACACTGTTCTCATTTCCCATAAAATATCTACCAGAGACAGATTATATCTGTCCAGTATCATTTATTTTACTTTAATCCTGGATATATATGGAGATAGTTGGAGTGCATTGTTATTAGTACCATTACATTCTGGATCATTGACTTCTTCTACAAATCTGATAAAATTCTTCAATTTTTTAATCTCTCAATTCTGTTGCAGTATTGTTTTTATTAAAACGTTTTTTTTAATTCAGTGTTTTGTCATATCGCCAAGAGTATCATTATCATGAAAATACCATGAAATATTGTGATTTTAGGGTCATATTGCGCACCCTTATACTGGATACACATTAAGTGTGGATGCGATTTCTGCTTAATTGTCTGTTTGCGAGGACAATTCTACCCAGACACCACATATCACAATCAATACCACCCACTGCAATGTCCACTTATTAAATGCTGTGATGAAACTGGCTCTCATCAGGACTGCATCAGTTTCCTCTGTTGTACAGGATAAGTTTATTAGAGTTATCAGTCTCAGAAATCATTAACTGAAAGCTAACAGCTGCCCAGATAAGATAATTCTTCACAGAGTATTTTGGTTTGTTTAACACTTTTAAGTTACTACATTATTCCTTATGTGTTCTTTCACAGTCTGGATGATTTCAGTATACTATGTAGGAAAAATAAATAACTAAGTAAATAAAAGCACTGAATGAGAAGATGCATGCAAACTTTTGACTGGTACTCTATTTTTTTTTTTTTTTTTACATGGTCTATCAGTTATTTCAGCTTGTGGTCAGAAAGTCTGCACAGGAAGTTCACAGAAGGAAACTTGGACCTCAACTTCAACAAACTCCTGTTTTGTTCAACAACAAAAATGTGCTAATCTGCAAGTCAAATGCTAACAGTATGTGCTCTGCCGGCCTGTGGCTTCGGTCGTAGGCTACAGTGACTGCATCATTTATGAAGTTCTCATCATGAATGCTCTCTTTATATGCTCTCTGTATACACCAATAGCAAATCCCCACCAAAAGCTTTTAAACGATGCTCACATACGTAAAATTGTGGCGCATAGACAGGTCAAAAGTCACATTTGTGCCTTCAGTCTTCTCAAAGCCCTTCATTCTGCGCATTCGTACATCACGCAGGTCATGTATCATTTCAGTTATTATTCTTCTAAGCACAGAGACCCCGCGCCCCCGACCCGCCTCGCTCTATTCTCAATGGCTGGGCTGTCGGCTCCAACACCCACTCCACATGCCAGCGCAGTGAGCCGGAGATAGGGAGCGAAGGAGGAGAAGGAATGCCACGGGCAGACAAAGGCATCCTTCACACCCAGCTCAGACCCTCCACGTTCAAGAGCCTTCTTCAATAGGCCTAGAATACACACACACACACACACACACACACTGCTTACAGTGCTCTTTTATGGTGAGCTTCCAGAGGGACTTCCCTGTTTACTGGGCTTTCTATCTTTCTATAGCTGAGTCAAGTTTATTGTGCCTGCAGCCGCAGCCGATGACTAATGATGAGTTATGGTCAAACTTAACAGTGCGTCTGATTTCTCCTCCTCTAAGGCTGCAGCAGTGTTACTGTTTTTAGGTACACAATGGTTTAATATTAGTGTTAAAAAAATATGCAACCAAACAAATAATACCACCAATTTCTAAAAAAAAAAAAAAAAAAAAGATCAGAAAAAGAAGAGAAAGAAAAAGAAGAAGAAGAAGAAGAAGGAAAAGAAAAAGAAGAAGAAAAAGAAAAAGAAGAAAAAGGAAAAGAAGAAGAAGGAAAAGACAAAGAAAGAAAAGAAGTAAAAGAAGAAAAAGAAGAAGAAAAGGAAGAAGAAGAAGAAGAAGAAGAAGAAAAAGAAGAAGGAAAAGAAGAAGGAAAAAAAGAAGAAGAAGAAAAGGAAAAGAAAAAGAAGAAGGAAAAGAAAAAGAAGAAGAAAAGGAGGATAAAAGAAAAAGAAGAAGAAGAAGAAAAGGAAAAGAAAAAGGAGAATGAAAAGAAGAAAAAGAGGAAGAAGAAGAGGAAGAAGAACGTGAGGAGGAAGAAGAAGAAGAAAAAGATGACGAAGAAGAAGAAGAAAAAAAAGAAGAAGAAATTTCTCAGCCACTATGCCTTTGAAGGTTGTTTCAAAGTGAAGCATCCTTCATCTCCAGCCAAGGAATGCAGTAGATGTTTGGAGTGAATTGAAGGACGCGACTGATGTATCCTTTATTAATGATGTGGCAATACTCTCTCAACTGAGTTACTCACAATTCACCGGGCACGTCCAAACACATGGGTAAAGCACCAAGAAATTGGACAAAAACAGCAGGAAAACGCAGTCTATAGTGCAAATATTTACAATTATTTAATATGTATTTCCATGAAGAAATAATGTGATGTCACCACAACACCTCGATTTTTCCAAATGTGTGACCAACAGATCGCAGAAGAACGTCTTTCATGAGTGTCTTCATAGGAATGTCCTACGGAACACAAACTCTACCTCAACTGTGTTGTGATGACAGCTGTGTCTGTGGCCACGCCCCTTTCCCTATAAGATGAGATGCTAAAAGTGGGAGTGGATTAAATCAGAAAAGATTGCGAAGTTTTAATAATGTACACAGTTTAAAGCAGAGTTAAGAGAGAGAAGATAAAAGGGCTTAAAGAAATAGTAAGGAGTTAGTGGAAGTGGGTGTGGCTTTAAGAATATATGAATAATATGTAGCTGAATTGGACCTGGTTTAAGCCAATTAAGTGTGAGGTGCTGCAAGTACCGTAAGTGTGGATAAATACATAAATTAAAGCATACAGGTGTTCCACAGCAGTCGGGACAACCTGAACGCCTTTGAAACCTTCATGAAGCACAACCAATCAGAATCAAGATCACGCTCCCGGCGGCAACCCAGTCATTTTTCCAGGTGACATCACAGGCATGTAATTTCTCAGCAGCCCAGAATAGAGCAGAAATGAGTAATCGCTTCAGAAACACCTCTCTGAGTCACAACAGAGAGGTTAGGAGAACCATTAACACACCTGTTTCTGGTTGTTTCATATCCAGAGGAACAGCAACACTGCTACCTGTCTGCACACCTGAGGAGAGGAGAGGAGCTCCTCTAACACTTTTACTCTCTCTCTCTCTCTCTATTACAGCCTCTGCACCACACCTCCATACTGCCTATATACCAACAAAACAGCAGCAATCATCCCCTTCATTTACACACAATTACAAACATTCTACACACATTCAGTATTTTTTGCACTATAAGGTGCACTTTTAAAAAAATCGTCAGTGTGTCTTATAATCCGGTGAGCTTTGTGTATAAATTCTACCAGTCAGGTATCAAGAAGCAGTAAAGCCCATCTGCTGAAGTACAGCAATATAAGGGTGAGTTTTAAGTGAAGTTTCTCCAGCACTAAGGCTGGGTGCAGCAGCATTAGCATTAGCTGCTAATCACAGCGCTGGCTCTTTCCCCGTTCAGAGGTAAGTATATTGGAATATAGTCTGTTTGTTTGCTGTGTTAAAACAAGCTACGTGGGACAAACCGCTGGCTAAGAGCGTCCTGGGTTACCGGAACACTCAGGGTTCCTTACCCTGTGTTCACAATGGAAAGCCACAACATGACAGGTGGCCATTCATTTCCTATGGCAAGGTGCGATGTGTTGCCGCTACATGCAAGAGGCGACAAATGACAAAGCGGCACAGAGCTGAAATTTTTTCAACTTTATACAAATTAAATATAATGCGGTGAAGCGATATTCTAACCCGATTGGCTTACAGCACTTCTTTGGACCTATCACATACAAAGCCCTTTGAACTTTTGGCTCCTTTCACATTTTGTTCCTACCATCACAGAAACAGCCAAGAGTCTAGCAAAGAAGCCATCGCTGCAGAAGTGGCCAAGCGATCCATCCTATTTATATCATATTTTCACTGTAAAATGTATATTTTTCAAGACAGAATAAAAATGTTCGGATGGTGAATGTTATTTATATATATACACCATGTCTTGTTCAAATCTATTTATTTTTAACCATTTTAATAATATTAATTTAGTTAACAAACACACATATTATTTTAATAAATATATATATTTTTAGGGCCGTTGAAGCAATACAATTTTTTGTGCCTTTTTTTTTTTTTTTGCCGGAATGTCGGAAGCTGGACCATGACACACGCGCACGTTGAGCTTTGACACGCCCACAAACAATAAAAACACAGGGCGACATGAGTAACTTAACGCATTCTAGAGTGAATGCAGGGTTAGTTTAGTGCTATTGGGAGGCATTTACGTCCCACCTTTTTTTCTATGTAGCATTATCAAGCACATTAGATTTATAAAGCTTTTAAATAGTTTATAAAAAACTGGCAAGTTTTCCAGACAGGGATTAAGCCTAGTCGTAGACTATATTTTCCTTTAATCTCCTTTCAAATTGTCCAATGTGTCCAAGACTAGGCTTATCAGTCTGGGAAACTGCCCCTTTGTGATATACTGTCTGTATTATATATTTGTAAGTTAAAAAATAATTTTTAATAAAGAATCTTAAGCTATGGTCTTTGTACACAATCCTTTTTCCATGTTAGCATCCAATAGCAGCCGTTTGCACTTTGTCTGCTTTCCACTAAATGTTCATAAATGTTTTTACACTTTGTCCATTGTCCAGAGTACATCCAGCCATCACAAAAACCAGGAAGCAACCTCTTTAATAAATGGTTTACCTCAACACATACAAACATAAATTATCTATTAATTCTAATCCAATAATTAATCAGCTAATCAATATCACATTAACCAGCTCATTTATATCTAGAGAAACAAACGCCCACCAACACAAACACGATTTATTTCAGCACACGTCCAGATGCAGCTAATCCACTTAGCAGCTAATTTAATCTGACTCTCAGCTCAGTCCTGGTCAGGTCAGGGGTCGGCGCTCGTGCTGAAAGGCTTTCGGTCTGAAGCTTTGTCTTCTAGAACCCTAAAGGTCAGTGCACTAAACAAAGCGGCTCATAAAACCCTACACAGCACTGAGACAATTTGTCAGGCACTAAAACCCCCTATCTCCTCTACGGTTCCTCTGAATAGAACGCCTGGGGCTTTTACTGCTGTCCTCAACAAAACGCATCTCCTCCACAAACAGAGGAGCAGTTCACTCAACAGCGTCTCCACAGTGCTGCCCACGACTGGAGACCACGCTTCTACTAAGGACACACTGACCCAAAATAACTAGTATGGTCTTGGTAAAGTAATTTAAGAGATATACAAATTTATTTTAAAAATCATTCTGACAGGCTGTGATACATCATATAGGACATAGTAGACTCTCTATAATGTTCACAGGATTCACACACTCACTCCGACAGAACATAAGATACACTACAGAGAGAAAATGGGGCGCTCTATGATGTAGCAAGAAGATCTGTGCAGTGTGAAGCTGCTGAAAAATTGTCGGTGCGTTTTCAAACACATTGTTTTTATTAGGACGTGAAGCGCAGATGTACACATAGCAAACTGAGTCACGTGGCTGCAAGCAGTGAACGCAGCACAGACGGCGCATTTTTTGTCGGAAGCTTTTTTGTCCTTTCAAATTGTCCAATGTGTCCAAAACTAGGCCTAATATCAGTCTGGGAAACTGCCCCTTTGTAATATACTGTCTGTATTAGGAGTGTCACGATTCTGTAAATCTTCGATTCGATTGTATTTCTGATTTTAGGTTCACAATTCGATTCTCGATTATCTTTTTTTTTTTCTTTTTTTTTTTTTTACAGCAGAGAGGCCTATGCCGGTTTTAGATTAGTCTATGGTCAGTCATTGGTTTGATTCATCAAATTTACAATATCTTATTTCAAAAGGTGGGCCTGATATAGGTGAGGCAAAGTGATACACGTGATCTGTAATACACCACATTAGGCACTAATGGAATTGAAATAATTTAAGATATAAATGTAATGCCATCTAGTTTTCAAACACATTGTTTTTAATAGGACGTGAAGCGCAGATGTACACATAGCAAAATGAGTCACGTGGCTGCAAGCAGTGAACGCAGCACAGACGGCGCATTTTGTTTTTGTCGTTTCAAACTGTCCAATGTGTCCAAAACTAGGCCTAAAATCAAGCAGTGAACGCAGCACAGATGGCGCATGTAAACAGCATGAGACAGTGTTTGCTCATAGCTGTGCTAATTAGCGTTATCTGGCCAATATATCAGATTAAACTGCGCCTTATCAGCAGTTTAGCTCAAATAACTGGGGTAGTATACTTAATAGCTGGGTCGGTTCAAGACCCAACACATTATTATCAGGTGTTTTCACACCTGCTTAATCAAACCTGCTCTTTAATGTTGGGGTCCACAGTGTCATTTGGAAAGACTGTAATACACTACGGGAAGCATAGAGGAAGTTCTATAACACTCTCTAATATTCATAGAATCAGCATGCTTATTCTAATAGACTGTAATACAACATAAAAAGCATAGGTGTACTTCATAATGCTCTATAATGTTTATATGATGCACACGGTTAATCTAAGAGATGGGAGTACAACACAGGAAGTGTTAGAGTGATGTCTAATGCTCTATAATGTTCATTAAATTCACACACTCATTGTGTTAGACTGTAATACACTACATGAATTATATTGGTGCTCTGTGCTGCTCTATAAATATTCATTTATTAAACATTGGCCACAACAAGATGTTAATTATCTGTAATTTATGCAGATTTCTATTTAAATGTCTAATAACAGATGTTGAGCATCCTTTTCCCAGACAGGAAAACACAAAAATAACAATAAAAACAAAGGCAGCATTTTTCTTAACACGATCAGTCAGCTAACCCAGTCGCTCCACATGAAAGCCAATTACTTCAGCACCTGTGAGATTCAGAGAGACTCCGAGCCGACTTCCTCCTCTCTCTCTCGCTTTCAACGCAACTGAATATATCCCGCGCCGTGTCACTTCTCTTATCCCTCACCGTATCCTCCAGGGAAATCAGGCCAGTTCTCTGGGAAGGCTCCTCCATCCGCACTCCGTCGCTCTCATATCGGCGGGAACCAGCTGCCGCAGCTTCACGTTCAGGCCTGCGATGAATATTCATCACATCTCGACCCAATCTCAGAGGGGTCCCCGCAAATCTGCACTCGGGGTCTGGCTGATGAGGAGGTTACCTAACCGGGAAAGGGCTTGACCATGCTAAATTAAACCCAACACCTCGGGTTTAGAGTTTCAGGACGTAGCTGTGATGCTTGTGCTGAATGGTTAACTGCAGGGACAGTCAGTGAAGTGCTAGAGGACATACCGCGGATGCTCAATGTAAATTAAAAAAGTACAAGTATTAAAGATTGTCTATGATCAATTGGTTAGGTATTGATATTGGCCAATATTTCTCTGATTTAGCAGCGAGAGTCGCTAATCAGCAGTCAGGGGAAGGAGAATAAAGGTTTTAACCCCACTAACCAGATAATACCTCTCTCTAGGGTCCCTTTCTCAGCCCAATCAGTGAGTAGCAGAGCTAATCTAACACCAGATTAGATTATTGTTGATATTATTCAATTTAAAACATTTTTAATTTTTAAATATAGGCTATTTTAGGCAGTAAGATGACTCTTGAAAACATCCCTTATAAAAGAAAAGTACATTTAAGTACATATTTTTTTAAAATATACTTAACGTGGAAGTATGCACTTTTAACATTAAAATTAATACTAATTGATGTAACTATATACTAAATGTACTATTTTGGAACAACGTAAAGCAACTTAAGTATATTTCTATTGTAATGTAAAGCTATATTTAAATACAACATAAAAGCATTAGGTTGTGCTTTTGAGTTTTTTTCGTATAACTGCGAACTTAATGAGATTTAAGTATGTGTTTTTAAACATAATTTTTAAAACACTTGAAGTATATGGTAAATGTGCTACTTTCCATATTGATACACATATTGTATAGAACTTAATGATAGTAGAAAAAATAAAACTACACTAAAATGCACTTTAAGCAGTATTTAATGCCATTATATATACTATATTATATTTATTATGTATTTATCAACACAACGTTTAATTTAAAGCATACAGCTAAAAAATACATTTTATGCAAATACAGAGAAAGTATATTTAATGTGTATTTTTATAAAGTATATGAAATAGAAAATGTTTTTTTGTATTTTTTAACCCAATTTAAACATACTTTTAATGCAGTGAGGCGGCAGATATTGGGATACCCATTTCTGTTGTAATAGAGTCTAAGTAAATAAAAAAAAACATTATTAGAAAAATAAAAAAATGTACATATCTCTTTTGAAATTCGTTTATTCGCTCCTGTTTATTTAAAATCAGCTTAGATTTTCAGTGTTTGCTCAGCTATACCAAGTTTGCCTGGCATCTGTGTGACATTAATGTGGCACCTGACCCTGCACGATCTGCTAATAAAACAAGGCCTATTTTAAGGTCTTTCAGGGCCTGATAGTGGGTACCAGAGGAATGGGTCAAGATTTGGCATCACAGAAGCCATTACCACCCACAGTTTATGGAATAATCTAAATATATGGTCCTCAATCCCCCAACTGTTGGTTTGTCAAGTTAGTTTGAAGCAATAATCTGAAGTATACGTAAGCTGTGACGTAAAGGAAATGATGCTGTAGTGCAGATCAGGGTCACTGTCTCTGGCTCGGCTGTGCGACTGATGAACTGGACTGAATCAGTTGATCGGAGTGAGTCAGACAGTTAGAAAATGGCAAAACTGTGGGTGGACAAAACACTAACTCGCTCAGTTTACTTCCACAGAAACATCATTTAACCCTCATCTACACTCTGACACCGTTCTGGACAAGCAAACAGACCCAAAGCTAACAACAGTCAACTCCACAAACACCACTCTAAACACCTTCTGCACCACTGGAGGAGACGTTCCTGCAGCTAGGAGACATGGGTGGAGAAAATCTCTTTAAAAATGTGGATATATTCTGTGGTTTAAAACAGCACATATATCAAACATAACTGATAGAAAGGTGCAGTGAAAGGTGCCTGTTTTCTGACTGTTTTCCTCCTACTCCACTTAATAATTCCAGATCAGTAACAGGAATCAACTCAAATCCTGCAGGTTTGAAACTAGACCTAAAAACTAGACTAACATAAGGAAAATAAAAGCTGTTTGATTTGTATTCAGGAAAATACTGATTTTCTGATTTTATTCACTATATTTTTATATTGCAGATTTACTGAAATATTATTTTATAATTTCTATTACAATGCATGATTTCACAATGGAGATCAGTGTTGAAAAAAAAAAACTCTTATAATAATAAACAACAAAAAAAAAAAAAAAAAAAAATATATATATATATATATATATATATATATATATATATATGTGTGTGTGTATATTAATACTTTATACTACACTACATTTTGTCTATGGTTAAACATTCTTAAATATCTGAACCGTACGGGAGTTTAAACGCTCGTCTCTTGTGAAGCTGGATCTGTGTACTGACAGAGGAGCTGAAGAGCAGTGAAGCGGCGGCTGCTGGTCCTGAAGCCGTGCACACATCAAATATGCATGAATCAGATCCAGCGCCTGGGGAGTGAGAGTGAGCCCCGGTCCCATCCGGAGCAGATATTACTGACACCTACCTCCTCTTTCTGTTTAAATCAGCAGTTCAGGAACAAATCTAATGAACATGATAGAGTCTCAGGGTCAGTCTATCAGACAAGATATGTTCTGTTCCTGATATGAGCTTCTTTAGTTTACAACAACAGATGCTAGGCTAACGAAGCTAACAAAGGCCTAGACTCAGACGGTCACCAATCTGACCTCTGTGAACACCACCACTTTCCTCGGGCCGGGTTGGGTCGGGCTCTGTTTTTTTAATAATACTATTTTATTTTATAAAGTAACGGAGTGATAATCACAATATAGCAAAGTAACAAGTCAAACAGTGTTTTTATAAAGGTTGCACAAGTTAGAATGTTATAATCACATCATAACTGCACAAGCTTCTCCGCTTGTCTGCATTACACACTTAACTTGCAGCACTGTCTGTAGCTTGGCCAACAATATGGAGCTTTCTGAAGTAAGGAGAAAAATGACAGTTTTAATGCTGTACTTATTTTAAAAAAATGTGGGGTTTAAATCGGGCTTGGGCTCATAATGACAGTTTATTAGGCGGGTCGGTGAGGCTCAGGCTCAGGTAGAATGTGCCCGGACTCGGGCCAGGTCGGGCTGAATTTTTTTGGGCCCAATCTAAGCTCAGACACACAACCAGGTCTAAATTTAAGTTTGTGCAAATATATTGTACGATAAGTTGGTGATGTATATTGTGACAGTGGTGTTCAGATTTGTTTGTTTTTCACACCTGCAGTTAGTCAGCTGAGGAGTTTGTTTACTTGTAGTGTTTTCTCCTTTGGTTTGGTTTGTTTTCACACAGGCAAAAACCTAAAAAAGCACCAAAACGCGCACCAATAAACCATGTGAGCACAAGGTCTCTTCTGATTGGTCAGAGTTATCTGGTGCAGGAGCAAGAAGGCCAATATAGCAAGAAGCTTCTGTGTTCCAGACCAACATGGGCACACATTTAGCGTGAAAACAGCTCGGCATGGAGCAGCAGCAGAAACAGCGATTGATCAGTTTTGTAGGTAATCTGGGTAATTAATCAAGTTAAACTGCACCTGAACAGCTGATTAGACTTTTGTTTGGAACCAGACTGAGGTCTCTTTTATATTTTGACATAATCTGTTTATATTATTTTATATTTTGACATGCCCTGTTTTCTTTCAAGAAACGCTAAAAGAATAAATTCAGTTAAACTAAGTGTTTTATGCATTTTCATTATTATATCTAAAATCATAGGACCCTGATGGGCCTAATCATTGAATAATCACTTAAATTATCAGCAGAGCTTTTCATTTAAATGGCATCTATCGACTGAATAAGAACCAAACTGGAAAATTATTAACAGTGAGGAAATCAAAGAACTACCTCCAGGCAGAAGAAAAAAAGGCCTGTAAAAAAAGAAATGAATAAAAGAGGTGGAAACATTTTAAAGCACTTTGTGGCCTTTACACTTCAATAGGCAGGGAATTCATTCAAATCTGTGAATTAAACAGAACACTGTGCGGATAGCCTGTAGAAGGTCGGGGCTATTTTGCAGAGTCAAGGTGATGGAAATTAATAATCCATGTAGAGTGTTCAGCAAACTCCAGAGGAGGAATAATCAAATGATTTATGCAAAGTTAGAGAAACCTTCATAAGCTCAGGTTTATATGAGACCATTCAGTCTGCTCTCACTCTCTCGCTCTCTCTCGCTCTCTCTTTACTGTCTCTTGGAGATTCTTGTGGGACTCGACAGGAGATCAATTAGGAGCTCATTAGTCGCAGCATGGTCACATCCTCTAAGCTTCCGCTGTTGGGTCCAGCAGAGACAGGGAGTGACCCTGACCTCTCCACTAAGGGGGTTGTTTTGTCTGACTCTGCAGTCCCCCTTTTATCCTCCAACGTCAACACAAAAAATAACCAAAATAAAAGTCCTCCACAAGTGACATGTTAGGAAAACACATCAGAGTACCAGCAATAGCTTATCTGTGCTCTTAATAATCCTGCTCAAGACCTTTTAAATTTTTTTTTTACTGGTAGC
The DNA here is from genome assembly GCF_023375975.1 of Astyanax mexicanus. Taxonomy (NCBI): domain Eukaryota; kingdom Metazoa; phylum Chordata; class Actinopteri; order Characiformes; family Acestrorhamphidae; genus Astyanax; species Astyanax mexicanus. The sequence goes on from NC_064422.1 coordinate 9,701,649, forward strand.
TGCTCATAGAAGGTCCTCGGGTATTTTCACACCTGCACTTTCTAGTGTGATTAAAGAAGAACTCTGGTGTAAAATGGACTTTGTTATAGTAAAACATGATAAAAAGCACTTATCTTTGATGAATAGCACACCTCCGTTCTCCCACAGCATTCAGAGATCCAGAAATTTCAACAGTTTGCCCAAACACCCTTCAGACTGGGTGACATGGGGCATTATTTGCCTCGATAAATCATTTTACACCGTTATCCAGCTCAAAGTAGCTACACACCTCCTTGCTAGAATCCAGAGAGCCCTGATATTTAAAACAAGGCATTATTAACTTAAAGTTGCACAAGAAGCTTATTAAAAACCACTGTTTACATCCATCCTATACCGCTAGCTTTAGCTCCGTGCTCCGCCATTATTGTACTGATAATGACAGACATATACATACATAGACTCCGCCTAGGTAAGTATTTTTTATGTTTTACTACACCAAAAGTACATTTTACACCAGAGTTCTCCTTTAAAGGCACTAAAAAAGCAACCTTTTCCAGTTTGCTGCATTTCATACTGTCTGAGATCATAAAAGAGTCTTTTGAAGACAGCTGAATAAATTAAGGTTCCCTCAACAGCCCTTGTGATCTATATCCCATCAGCTTCCAAGTCTTGGGCATCACAAACAAACAAGTCATGCAAACGAATCAGATACATATTCAGTAAGGGTGTAAATCCCAGGGCATCTCACAATACTTTGCCCACAATAACAATAGTATCAATATAATGTAAAAGGTCACACACTCTAATATTGGACTTTAATAATATGGCACACCTTTATCTTTGATTGCTGCATGCATTTACTGTGGAATTGTTTCAATAAGCTTCTGCAGTGTCACAAGATTTATTTCAATCCAGTGTTGCTGGATTCATTTTTCACCAAGATCTTGCAGCAGCATTGATGATGGTAGAGTCTGACCACTGCACAAAGCAGCTCTTCTCCATCCAGCACATCCCAAAGATTCTCAATGAGGTTAAGATCTGGACTCTGTGGTGAACTCTCTCTCAATCCATGTGTGAAAATGATGATCTCATGCTCCCTGAACCCTGAACTCTTTCACAATTCCAGCCCCATGAATCCTGGCATTATCTTGAAATTGATGGAATAACCTGGTCTATATTCAGTATATTCAGGTAGTCAGCTGACCTCATTCTTTCAGCACATACTGTTGCTGAACCTAGACCTTGTAGAACCACCTACGGGAGTCAAATCTAAAAAGCCTTCTGGAAAAAATCAGATTTGTGTCACTTCTGCAAAAATAGCCACAGATACAGAAAGCTATAGCAACATAACCAACCAGTGCTTATTTCAAATTATCCAGACCAGGCCTTCTGTTATCTTAAACATACGCCTGTGCAATACTAGCCCTTAAGGTAAAGTAAAACCCTGACAGCTAGCTTGATTGCTAATACTGTATTATAGGACCTCAGGCATCTAGGAGAAGATAAAGTCCTCATGCTAAACTACAACACTAATCACAACATTCACACCAGTGCAGACCAGTGTGCAGTTCGTTCACACCAAACATCCCCAGGCAAGTTATGAAATTACATGTTCTGCTGCTTATCAGGTTCACTATAACAAGGGAAGGAACAGCACGGCTGCTGGAGAAGTTACAGCTCTGTATTAGCTAGGCTGTCTCATTCTAAACTAAATCATGAGCATAAATTGATTTTAAACAGAGGAATGTCGGAACAAGGTTTTAAACATGTAGTAGTCACATTATTGAGGCAAATTTTAATATCACCCTGATCTAATAAAAAAAGAATAAGACTGGCTTGCTGGCTGTTTTCTTCTTATTTAGGGGAATACTTTGGCCTGGGGGGAACCACGGGAGATTACACTACCCCGACACACACACACACACACACACACACACACACACGTGAACACACACGCGAACACTCTGCCTAACATCAAAGCTTCTAAAATATAACCCCCTGCAAACAGAATCCCTGAAAAGGGCATTACAGCATTTCACAGAAATCTCAAAGAGGATAATAACCAGCAAGCCTGAGAAAACAGATTCTACACGCATCCATAATTAAATTAAACAGGTAATGTGTTATTACTGAACAAACATCACCATAAAGTAAAGAGATCATGAACTGCCAGAAAACAGAATTAAAAGAATTGGTAGTAGGCCTATCACGATAGCATTTTGTTGTGGACGATATATCATCTCAGAAATTATTGTGATAAACGATATTATTAGAATTTTTATACAATTTAAATTTAAATGTCACTGACTTAATGATAATAGTTTAGCATAGCAAAGCATTTATACCCTTTTAAATACAACAAAGTTTAGTTTTCTTTACCTAGTGCAGTCCACACTGTGTGTATGAAGTTGCAGATTTTGATGATTTTTTTTTTTTTTTTTACAGCATGACTGGACTAAAATACTGTTTTCTGTTATATATGTCAAAACCATTCAAATAAAGATAATAGACTATATCACGATGATCAAATATTATTGAAGCAGTGTCCATTTATTGTTCGATAAGTCGATAATGTAATTATTGTGACAGGCCTAATTGGTAGTGAAGATTAATTATCAATATTGAAAAGTAAAATACTTAAAAAGCAATTAACTATACGTGTATACTCGCCACTGTGTCACGATCATTGTACTCCCCAAATAATTAAACATTTTACAGGATATCTTTAAATACAGCCAAGATTTTTGAATATCGTGAATGATATTAAACCCTGAAATATCGTACCATATCATCCTACCTCTAATTATCACATCGGGGTACTACTTTTTTTTTTTTAACTGTTTTTAGCAAAAGAAAAATTCACACTGTTCTCATTTCCCATTATATATCTACTAGAGACAGATTATATCTGTCCAGTATTATTTATTTTATTGCAGTACTGGATATATGGAGATATATGGAGTGCATTATTAGTATTGTGCAGTAGTGTATTCTTAAAAAAAAAATTGTATCAGTTTGTCATATCGTCAAGAGTATCGTTATCGCAAAAATACCATGAAATATCGTGATATTATTTTAGGGCCATATCGCACACCCTAAGTTAGTACTCTATCATGTTTTACTACACCAAAAGTCATTTTTACACCAGAGTTCTCCTTTAAAATAAACAATCTTGACAAACCTGTTGTAATATTAAACAGACTATTGTGACTATTGTGATCTCTTTAATACTGGGTTAGCTATAGAATAAGGGACAGACGCTACAGTATGTGAGTGTGTGTGTGTGTGTGTGTGTGTGTGTGTGTGCATGTGTGTGTTAGGGGGCATGGGTGAAGGTATTTTTAGACTGGCGTGTGTACTCCATATGTTCACACATGGCATAGGTGGAATACAGTAAGCTGAGATATGGACACAGATATCCCCTCATGCTACACACACGTCCACCATAAAACCATTCAGCACTACCACCCCCCTTCCCCCCCCAACCCCCTCACACACACACACACTGCTCTGACCACAGGCCTGAAGAAACAAGATGCACTTTCACTTACCCCCGCCCGAGCGATCAATAACAGAATGTAAGGGCAGTTTACACCAGGGTGAACTGAAACCAGGTGCTGCAGAAATGGATTCCATCAAAGAAACAACCAGAACAAACTAGAGATGTGATGGTGCTTTGCAGTATGAGCAGAAATGTATATAACAGAATATTTGTTTAAGATTCTGACAGTTTCACAGTATATCACTGTATTTTATATAGGTTTGTGACTTGCTGTACTGATAGAAGTACAAATAATAGAAAACATTAAGGCTTTAAATTAAGGCTTTAACACGATATAATGACGAATGTAAACAATAGACCTCAAACAGAAATACGCCAACAACTTCAACATGCTTCCATTACAAAACTGAATATATAAATATATATATTTATTTAATATTTTACTATATAGTTCCATAAACACTAACTAAATAGACCTAAAATACTCAAAAAGTAAGTATTCAAATAAATATTTCACAAGTAAGGCAAGTACATTGTTCTTGAAACCATTAGAGGCATTACAGTATTAAAAGCAGCCACATTTCCTTATTTTCTCTAGTTAACAACTACATTTAATTCACAGTCGATTAATATTATCCTTCAAGCTACCGTATTAATATATTTACAATAGTTACTGCTCTTCAAGCTTTTTTGCACCTCGTATCCAGAGTTTATGGAGTTTTATCTCTTGTGCTAAATAAATGATTCTATACCCAGCACCAATTCTGGGCTCGGCTAGGGGACGAGATGTACTTTTCTCAGAGCTGTAGATCGATTGCCTAATTCCCTTTGTCATTTTTCTGAGTGACCAATTGCTGTTTTCTGTTGTTTTTCTATTTTACTCAGATAAAAACTCTCATTCAATAAGGAACTGCAGCAGGAGCTGCAGTTCCTTATGGTATGGAGGTGGTATACTGCCCAGCACTAGGATATTGTTCATGAACATATACTGGGACTAAACCCACTCCAGTTGATGCCAACCTCGACTGGGCTGATGCTAACAGACACAGCAGCTGGACCGTACAGTCTATGAACCAGTCCCAGACTCCCAGCCCGTAAGATAACTCTGAAGTCTGTCTGGCTCCGTTTCGTGTCTGGAAATCCAGTGAAGTGCTGCCACTGCTGAAAGATATTTTTGGTTGCCAAATATTCAGTGCATCCCTAGAACTAAAATGAAGCAAAATATAAAAGTTGTTTTGTATTTTCTCATGTTGAACTTTATTTTTCTAATCTGCTTGAAACATGTAGCATTAGCAGAGCCAAGAGCAATTAGCTTTGATTAACTTTTCAGTGGTGCTAATAAGCCAAATATGAATGAATCCAGTGTGATTAAAGCTTATGTAGGAGAGATGCTTAAACTGATAGTATTTTGTGAAAATTTAAAAAGGTTTAAAAAAATGAACAACATGCATTCACCTTCACAGTAAACATGGGAAGGAGATTTTTTTTGTGAAGGTTTTACACAAAAATATAAAATATGCAATAAAAATTGCAGATTTTATACATACAGACAAAAAAAGCAGTAGCAAACTAAAGATTGCACAAGCAAAAGCCTTTAGCAGCAAAATCTATAAAAACAAAAAAAAATGAAAGCAAAGACTGTCAAAATCAGAAAACTGCCAATATTTTTAAATAACTAAAGTAAAAACAAGTATATTTAAAAGTATATATTTAATTTAAAAATCTGTAATTTGAGACTTTTTCCTTTTGATTCTTAAAATATTTATTGCTTATTTTATTTTTTATGTAGAACTTTTGGCACAAAATTAACTCCATAGATTTTACTGTGGTTTGAACACTGTGTGACTTTTTGTCCCCTCTATAAATATTTTGGCCCCTTGATAGCCCCTTATTTACAAAAATATTAGATTCACCACTAACACTTTGAGGAGAAACTGGCAAATATTATGGGAAATCATAGACATTTGCGTAGACAATTGTGTGCAGAAAGAATCAGTCATGGGCGTAGCAAATTCTTTTTTTAGAGGGCTCAACTACTCTTAAAACGTGTCCTCACATCCCAAAAAGTGAAAGTTGCGATTTGGTTGCTTGTTTAAACAGAAGTTTGTCTCTAATAAGCTAAAAAATGGTAAAATGTTAAAAAGCTAATCATTAAACACAAATATAACATCGAAAATACAGCAGTCTTGTGTGTTTATATTAAAGCCAGTGTGTTAGACTAGTGCTGTATGTATCAGATAGTGTTCCCACCACTAATGTGGAAAAACGTTCGATATAAAAAAAAAAAAAAAAAAAAAAAAAATGTACGCCCAGCACCCCTAAAACTGATTCTAGAATCACCCTGGCAACAGGGGATACACTTATTATTTTCAATAATGTTCGTAAACATGTGACTCTGTGAAGGATAGTACATAGGTAGAATTATTTTTATCATTATTATTATTATTATTATTAATTAGTTCCAAAAGAAGCAAAATGCATAAAGCATTCCAGCATCACCTAAACTCCTGCACTCCTGAAACACTTCTCTGTATATTTACCCAACATGTGCTCAGCTGCCCTGGAACTACTGCATTACATCCAGCAGGTGATGTTCCAGTTTTAAAGCAGCACTTCAGTGTGGAAATAAACCCTGTAGATGAAATATTACTTCATTCTGAGTGTTGTCAGGAGCAGCTGGCCAACTTTGCCACAGCCAAGGTCGTGGTAAACAGCACAGCAGAGGGTCGAAGGTTAGGGAGAGCTGCTGACAGTCTTGGGGGGAAGCTGTGTCGGAGACTGGCCCATATTAATCCCTCCGTGAGCCGCCTCTGCTCACTGCTTCAGTGATCAGTCAGGAGGAAAAACGGACCAATTCCAACTCTGAATGCAAATAAAAAAGTCCTGTCTGCAGCATACCGAGCTGTGAATTCATTTACAAGACAATGTTTAGGATGGACAATCGAGACAGAAAAGATTAGAAATGGGCAAGATTACAAAACTGTAATCAGCCAAGTTAGATTATGTCCAAGATAGAAAACAACCAATATCAGGACTTTCCAAAATCAGAATCGGTCATATTCAGAATTCAGCCAAAATGAGCTAATATTACACTGAACAAGATAGTAAAAAAAACAAAATGCTGCAAACACGCCAAGTTCTAAATCAGTCAAGACTGGAAACTACCATAGTTGAAAATGGCCAAGACTGAAACAATTGGCAAAAATCTGAAATAAACCAAGATCTAAAAAGCATAAGCTTAAGAAAAAGCATAAGCTGCATAAGATAAGAAAAAACTGTTATTAGCCAAAATCATAAACAGTTAAAACTAGTATTTTTTTGTATTATATATGACATCGGAAATTGGCCACTTTAATGTTTTCTGTGATAAATCAATGTCAAAGTAAATGACATAAATAATCTGAAGGGTGCCACTACTCTATATCTGATTAGATGCTTGAATGTACTATATATTAGAATGTACTGATCTTTAGAATTAAGTTTAGGAAACTAGGTGTCCCTCAGGGCTCCATGCTGACACCAATCTCATTTCATTAAATCTACTTATATACTCACACAGAATCCTATAAACACAAACACAGCATTTCCCCTGCTGATTAGCAGCTGCAACACAGCAACACAGGCAGCTTGCTAACTGGCTAACCGACCGACAGTGTACAGGATGAGGGCTTGGGAGATGGAGGCTTATTGGATACAACCACTTATCTCCACTCTGCTGGAAATCACAGTGTAAATGCTTTTCCCTAAAACACACACCTTCCGTACTCGTATACACCAAACACCTCTCTCTCCTTCTGAACATGTTCCTCTTCCTCCTACCGTCCAAACACACACTTTTATGGACTGCAGCCGTAAATTGCTTATCACAAAGTGAAAAGAGTTCAACAGGGCAGTCAATTCAAAACAGTGATAAGGAGCCGGAGATAGGGTGATGTAATTGAGGTCAGAATGAGCTCGTCAGCCTCGCCTGCAAACCCGGGATGGTATCAGGACAGCACTTCCCTCTCCGACAATGCAGCTGATAAGGGTCTGTTCTGCAGTCCAGGCAGAGAACAGACGGTTTGTTTGTACAGTGGGGTCAGTCAGTCTGAAGGTGGTCAAAGGCAGGGTAAATCCAATCATCGCTTATAAAGAAAGACTTAACTACAACAGATAATATACAAATCTGAGCCAAGGACTTTGACTATTATCTGTACTAGAGGCCTGAGCACAGCGGTAAGTAATACGTTAATTACTTCATTTCACACAAACCACACTGAGACACCAGTGTACATTTATACAAAATGTTATACTTAAAGGGGCACTAAACCCCCAGATTTTAGTGGACTCCATCCTCAGCTCCTGTTTCGCAGGAGCACTAGGTGATGTATGGGTTTAGGGGCGGGGCAGGAGAGAGAGCTAATTGGGCTAAGCAGTGTTCCTCAGGTAGCGGTGAGAAGCAAACGATTGGACAACACCAGGGGGACGATATTATTGACTGATTGATTTAAATATTGTTGGTGTCCATGTACCAAAGCACACAAACACCTTATCCACACCTATTACACACAAAAGACTAGTATGTTTTATTATTTTAGAGGAACACATTTCAGCTATTCATTTAAAAGAATATGTACACACCACCAAAGACTTTTCTCAGCCAATCAGGTCTGTTCAGATTAGAGAGAAAGGCCCCTCTCACAGGGGGAGGTATGAAGAGAGAAGAAACTTTCCGAGAATAAAATAAGTGAAAAAAGACTAATTCAGGAGAAAAAAAAAAAAAGGAGATAGTGAAAACAAACTTTGGCAGCAAGAGTTGAAGTCTTGCCTGCTTATTATTCTTACGTCTCTTATGGCCATGTGATATTTTAGTTTTTTGGGATTTTTTTTTTTCATATTTTTGCAATTTTTGCATATTTTTGCCCCTTTTTTTTTGTCAAGATGGGGTGCTGAGTGTACAATAATGAGTTTGTGAGGAATTAACTTTTTTGTTGATTTTAGCAAATGGCTGCAGTGAAATACAGAATTAAAATTTAAAGGGGTCTGTATACATTCCGTACCCACTGTATGTGATATTAATGTGGCATTCAGCCCCGCCCAAGATCGGTATCAGCAATCGGTCAATTGAGCAGAAAGACAATCAGTGATCAAAAACATGGAACATGGCCCCAAAACATGAATTAGGTCCAGTCCTATTATGAATCAGTTCAAGGTGTTAAGATGCAAAAATACTTTTTTTTTTCTAAAAATATTTTAATGTTTAATTTTTCTTATGTAGACATTAATTTTATGTGTACACATTATTTTGGCTGCAGACAGATATCATGTTCATACAGAAATATGCCTAAACGCCCAAAACAAAAAAAAGATGTAAAAAGCCATGATTACAGCATACAGAGCTCAAAGATTAAACAATCTGAAATAGCTAAGATTGGAAAACAGTCAAGAACAGAATTGGACATAATCAGAAATCTGCCAAAACAAATACTAGAATCAGCCAAAACTGGAAAAGGCCAAAAATGGAATCTGCCACGGAATGGGTAAAACCCAACAAATGCGCCAAAAACAACAAAGATTAAAATGAGCCAAAAATGGCCAAATCTGGAAAACAGCAAGCATCAACAGCAAAACAGCAAGCATCAAATAACATTAAAACTGTAGCTGTTGAGCTGCTCTGGTTGATTGTGGGGCTGTGGGTACATATTATGCTTGTATAAAAAAAAACAGCTATACTATTTACTATACTACACAGTTTGCAATTTATGCAGCATTAGATTTCAGACATGAGGCTTCATGACAAAATGCACAAATTAACCTTAGTCTAGTCTCTCGTACAGCAGGGGAAATGGAGGACCAACGCTCTCAGGTGAACCAGGGTCAGAAAGAAGCTCAGCATAAGGGTCCTTATTTCTCCGTTCCGCCTTAAAAGATGCCACTGTCATATTCTGGTGTCTGTGCAGCACTTAAGATAACTGCTGCATCATGCAGCCTCAGACACTAAAGTTAACAGTCACCGTGGCAACAGCTCCCCATTTACTGTCAGTTTCACACAAACCAGAGCAAGACACCAGCGTTTCCACACATGAACCCAACCCACAATATCTACAATATCGCCATGCTTACTGATCCTATCTAAACGCATCTGCTCAGCTGTACTGGTTAATACTGGTTAATACCATACAGGACAGAGAACTGTTATACACATCATCAGATCACTGCATTTCAGACGTTTCAGACATCGAACTAAACATTTTCCGGTATGATTTCGAAAGTACTTTGTTTGACAAAACGTTATCAATTAAAACAAAACAAACAAAAAAAAACACTAATGATTTTAAATCATTATTCAAAGCTGTTAAAACTGGTGTCAGACAGTGGTTAATTTTGTGTTGTTTAAACCCCGCCCACTGGATAGAAGTGTTCAATCCTTGTTCAGACTGGATAATAAGTCAGTCAACTTTTCCTGTAACTACAAAAGATCACAATCATAACCCCATAACCCCAATAAATCACAATCATAAGCCCCGTAACCCCAATACATCACAATCATAACCCCATAACCCCAATAACTCACAATCATAAGCCCCATAACCCCAATACATCACAATAATAACCCCATAACCCTAATAAATCACAATCATAAGCCCCGTAACCCCAATATATCACAACTGTAACCCTAATAAACCACAATCGTAACCCCCATAACCCCAATAAACCATGATCGCAACTCTAATATATCAAAATCGTAACCCCAATATATCACAATTACAAACCCTGTAACCCCAATATATCACAATCACAACCCCCATGACCCAAATAAATCAAAATCATAACCCCGATAACCCCAAAACATCACAATCGTAAACCCGTTATCCCAATATATCACAATTTGTTACCACCCTGTAACCCCAATGAATCAAAATCTAACTCCATAAACCCATCATAATCCCTATATATCACATTTGTAACCCCTGTAACCCCAATATATCAAAATCATAACCCCAACAAATTACAATAAATTTTGCGTTGCGCTGCAGTTTAAATCATGAAGGGGGGAATGTGTGGGTGGGAATATGAGCAGAGTGGAGCACACAATTAACAGAACATGTTAAAGTCAGCAGATATAGAGATGTACGAGATCTCGACACACCCCTATTTGATGTAATAACTTTCTTTTACTTGTTGTTTTACAACAAACCTGCTCTGATTGACTTAAATTCACATCATCTTAACTGAGTAATTAAGAAATTAAAAGGAAGTGCTTCAATTAAAACTCACGCTTTAATCTTTTACATTGTAGTCAAAATAAAAATGCTGGATCATCTGATGCTCAGCATATCAATATTGCTTTATTTTCTGTCCATCTCTCTCCACGTCCATCAGACGCACGTTCATCAGAATTGAGCATTCTGCTCATTCCCCCTGGGGAGGGATCAGCGTCTGAGCGAGGGAATGCACAGAGAGCGCAGCCATTATTGCTCCTCATTAAGAGAACTCACATCAGAGTCAATTCATCGAACAAAGCAATTAGCCAACATCAACAGGCCAGCACAGACATTTATACCAGGTTGCTCTTTTATCTCGCAAGTAGGAGGCAGATACAGGAACGTGCTGTCAATTCCTGCGTCTCTCAGAACTCCTGCCTACAGCAAAGGTTTATTTTTCGAGGACGGCTAATTATTGAGGCAAGCGTTCAGTTGAAACCAGAGCATAAAAAAGAGAAAAACCGCCAATGCAATTTATTCTTTATATACACACAAACAGATCTCTCGCTCTCTCTCTCTCTCTCTCAATCTTTTTTTCTGAAAGTGAAACACAAAAGCAATCCAGAAACACATTAATGTGCATTCACACACCGACTTTCATACACCCCAGCTGTGCATATTCAAGGTCTAACAGACCCCTGGCTGAAGCACCTGATTGGCTGTTTTAGAAGCGAGTCCCATTTCTATCAACGCCGAGAGAAATGACTCGGCCAGCGGCCCACGAGACAGCCCACCTCTGCCTCCACTTCTGGCGCTTTTCCGACCATTTTCTCCTCTGATTATATTTAGTCGGCGGTAGCAGGAGGTGGAGGGAGGGAGAGGACCAAAATATGATGCACCAGCAGCAAAAATAAAACAGCGAGAGATGGGAACCACGCATCTCTCAGAACTGCAGCGGCTGCCTGACAAACACGAAGAGGTCGAAACTAAACCAAAACTGTGCTCAAGAAAACACTGCAGTGATTATTAGAAAAATACATGTTATTTTGAAAAACATAGGTCTCAAAAAACACTGATAATAACTATGATGGTGCTCAAAGAAAACTCAGTGTGTCGGTACAGCACTGTATTTGCACAACATCAAGGGTCAGTGTAACGTTTAGCAATTAAATTTTCTGACAGTATCAAGCTAAATTCAGAAAAGAAAAAAAAAAGTATAGTCAGGAAGAAATGTGTTTTTATCCAACTTTTCAATTATCTAGTTCTTTGTTTTGGCTTTTCACAAACAGAATTTTAAGAAAAATAAAAAGGTGATCTGAGGGTATAATCCAACTTGCAAAGTGCAAAAATGGAAAAATCTGAAAATAAAGACATTCTTTTTTTTTTTTTATCTTCCCTGAAATTACGATTGTGTAAAACTGGATAAATGAGTGAAAACTTCATATTTGCATCCTGCATCAAATTTCCTATTTTTTGCATTTAGCCTAAAATGGTCAAAAAATGTATATAATCATCACACCGACCATCAAGCATGCTCCACATTCATTTTCTATTTTGGCCTTTAATTACCTGAAGCACATTCAGAAATTGGAATTCCTCAGAGCTCCATGTTAAGCATCATCTCATTTCATTATGTGCAAATCATTCTCACTACACTGACATGCAAAATACCATGGGATGGAAGTATGTAAATGGATCATGAGGTGTTGCCTCAGAAAAGCCCACACCTGTGTACACTGTGAGGTGTTATCTTGTGAGTGTGGCTGGCCATGTGCACATTGTAAATGTGCACATGGCCATTATTAAGTCCAGATAATTCTAGCATGGCCTGATGGTGGGTGCCAGTAAAAACCCTGTAAAAAAGCCCAAGCCAAAGAGCTGTCAAACAAGTGCCCTAGCTTGCCTACTAAACATTGTCACTGCTTTGCAAGCAGATGTTTCTACTGCACTTGACAATTTGATCAGTTTCTGTTAACACACAATTATCCTAAGTAAGTTTGAAAACTAGGTGTTCCTCAGGGCTGCAGACTTGGCCCAATATCATTTCATTATGTGCACATTATACTCACTACTACCACTGCACAAACACACCTCTTTCATTAACCAAATCAAAACATCCCAATTAGAAACTGGTCAGTCTCATTCGTGTGTGTTATCACCACGCACCAGTTCCCATGCTGTTCCTGTTTGCCTGACAGAAGGACGTCTGGCAGCGAGCATGGAAACTGGACCCGGCCTCTCTTACAGCAAGAGATAAAGCTTAAAACAAGGTCGAGATACAGAGAGGGCTTTCGCTACGAGAAGGTATGCCACATACACGTACAAGGGAGAGAGAATAAGTCCATATGAATAAGAGGAAGACAGATTTAAGGACAATCCTCTTAATCCTCTTTTATCTTCAAAAGAAACAAGCTTTTAAACGTCACACATTTACATTATCTCACTTCACAGATCTACACAGCTTCTTTCATTTTCACGGATGAATCCATTGTTAAAGGGGAATTCCACCAACTGTTAGGAATTCTCTGTTTAAGTCAGCATTTGAGAGAAACACATTCTGAGTAGGTTTAGACATTTTCCGTCTTTTTTCTGAATTATTTACAGTGGTCATGAATTTGGACAAACATAAGTCAGGTGCTTAAAGTTTCTACAAGGCACTCCACAACACCCACCAAGATTCTTTCACCGACTCACCCTTTCGCATATTGGGCTTACAATTGCTAGCATGTAAACAGCAATGTAAAAATGTGTATACTCACTAGGGAGGCAACAGTACAGTATGCCCGTTTGGTTTTTATCACAATTTTTGGCAACAGTTTGGTTTCATTATATTTAATAAGTCCCTCCACTATAAAGCAGTACACAGATATTATAAATTGTATTTATCGAAATAATATTTGATAGTAGTCCAAAACATAAAAAAAATAGTTTATCTGTCTATTTTATGTGGTATCTATATTTATATTGGTATTCTAGACTGTGGATGTGTTGTTTCTGAGCTGTGGGCTTGTATCTAAGAACAGAAACAGAAATAAAAGCTGTTGGGCATTTAAACTTTAAATCTGCTCAAATTGAGTAAATCTGATGTGATCTGTGAAATGTTTGGTCACTTACACTGTGCCTTTGCTGACGAGTCGCTTTTTACAGTGTCATCAGGTGTATCTGGGTGTATTTACCAAACTCTTCGATAAATTACCATTGCATACCTAATATTTAAAGTTTATCAATTACTATTTTAAACAGTACAAATGTATATATAGCGGATTATTATTATCAATATTTATTGTGTTTCTGCCACAGTGAGGGATGTAGCACCCAAGATTTCCACTCCCCTGTACATCTGTGTTACACGAACATGACAAAAAAGTTTTTTATTTGAATGGAACTAAGTGTTAGTCACCATGAATACAACACAATTATCTGAGTAATAAGAAATTATGCAAATGTGATGATGTTAAATTAGTGATTAATCTAAAAAACAAGTTTTGGGGACTATTTTGCTTTAGGACCCCCTACTATTTTTGTTCCACAAAAAAATATATATATTTAAATTTTCCAGTCATTTTTGCAGATGTAGGCCAAAACATTTACAACAGTCAAAACAGTGAACTCAGTCATTGTCAGTCACACTCAGTCACACTGCCGGTGTTTTATTAACACTCCTAAAGCGAGGGAAAAAAGGCAATTCAGACTCTCTGAACTAAGCATATGACCCTGAACTACTCCATATTTAACTATGCTTCCATTTAAAAAAATATGTATTAAATGACAGCAAGCAAATAGTCTTGTAAATTTAGTCTTAAAAAGGCAGAGAAAACTGAAAACGGGTCTCTTGCATCTTTTAAAACTCAAGATAAACATGGTGTTCAACATGGTGAAGATGTACATCACTTTTATGGGGGTGTAGCTGTAAGACAGGAGCTCTGAAAGAGTCTCTGATGAGAGTGATTGCTTATAATCCTAGTCATTTTAGCCCAGTCATACCTATCTAGTTACCTGCTGTTTTTCATCAATGGTAAAACAGTTTCAGTGCAGTAACTAAGAAGCCCAGTAGCCCACCAGCTGAGTATCCTTAGACATTATTGGAGGAGATGCAATTTGGAGAACATACAGTAATAAACAACAAGCTCGTACATGAGTTAATTCGTTTATATTTAACCATGAAAATTACTAATCCTACACATTCAGAGAAGCTGGAGAAGTTGGCTTGGGTTTTTCAAATTGTCCATTCCACCTTAAATAGTGCAGCAGTTCTATTCTGGTGCCTCAGCTTGGCACCCGTCTTGTAGTCCTTCTAGAATCTAAGCTAATCTTCTTAGACTGAAGATGAACATGGTGTCTTCATAACATGGTGAAGATGTGGACAGCTTCAGTTAGGTGTAGCTCTAAGACAAGATCTATCTTCCTGCTGTTTTTCATCAGTGGTAAACTGCTTTAGCGCAATAGCCAAGGAGCTTAGCAACAAACCAACTGAGTATCATTAGACATTATTGGAGGAGATGCAGTGATGAAAAACAGCAAGCTCAATAACGTTTTCTAAAAAAAATACTAATCCTACATGTTTACAGACGTTGTAGAAGTTGGCTTGGGGCAGCAGTCCCATTTTGCACCACAGCTTGACACCTGTCTTGTAGTCCTTCTAGGATCTAAGCTGTCTGCATCTATATCACGCATCTTCTCAAACTGAAGATGAACATGGTGTTCAACATGGTAGCAGTAGCCAAGGTGCGCAGCAGCCCATCAGCCCAGTACCATGCAGTGTTGAACAGCAAGCTCAAAAGGTACACAATGGAGATTTAAGGTGTACAACACAGGCTTTAATTAAGCTACAAAGGTGAAATACTGACTTATACGCGTTAATTAGCTCATATTTAAAGTTTTCCATGAAAATGACTAATTTTACATGTTTACAAAAGCTGGAGAAGTTGGCTTGGGGCAGCCGTCCCATTTTGCACCACAGCTTGGCACCTGTCTTGTAGTCCTTCTAGGATCTATTCTGTCTCCATCTATATCAAGCATCTTCTCTAACTGAAGATAAACATGGTGTTTAAAATCAGTGATAAAAACACAGGCTTAAATGGACTACAAAATAAAGTTTTTTTTATATATTTAACGTTTTCCATAAAAATGACTAATCCTACATGTTCAGAGAAGCTGGAGAAGTTGGCTTGAGGCAGCATTTCCATTTTTGCACCCGTCTTGTAGTCCTTCTAGTATCTAAGCTGTCTCAATTTATCAAGCATCTTCTCAAATTAAAGATGAATAAGGATCTATCCACTTGCTGTTTTCCCATCAGTGATAAACCAGTTTTAGTATTATTAGACATCATTGGAGGAGATGCAGTGTGGAGACAGACCATGCAGTGATGAAGAACAGCAAGCTTAAAAGGTACATAGTGGAGATTTAAGGTATACAAAACATGATTTAATGGACTCTGACGGTGAATTAATGTTGTATACGCGTTAATTAGCTTATATTTCACGTTTTCTATGATAAATACAAATCCTACACGTTTAAAAAAGCTGAACTTGGCTTGGGTTTTCGAATTGTCCGTTCCACCTTAAATGGTGCAGCAGTTCCATTCTGGCGCCCGAGGCGCCAGAATGGAACTGCTGCACCATTTAAGGTGGAACAGACAATTCGAAAAAAGACGCTAGCGAAAAACAGCCAAAACAGAAGCTAACTTCACTGTATCTTTTCTTTATCGTTTTATTCATCTTCTAAACATCCTGTTTACCCTCTTAAATCAACATTAACACAAGAACCGTCCATTTCTAGTTAAGAAATCATTTCCGCACCGGTTTTATTAACGCGTGTCTTCGCTAACCCAACGTTAAACCTCACGTTTTATGAGACAAACCAAACGTCAGACTCACCCTTCATCCGTGACTAATATTCCACCCCTCCCGGAGCTTCTACAAGGCGCTGTCGTGTGAAAACCAGTCCCAAACCGGCTTCATTCAGGTTAATAAAGTGTAATATAGCGCGGAGACGCCGCCGCAGACACTTCTCAGCCTCGGTCAACTGTAATGTCATGAATAATTCATGAGGGTGGGCGGGGCCAGCGGCGGAGCTACTTGTTGGAGGAGGTATAAGGTCGATGTCAATCACAGACCCATTCACACAACTCCCACAGGGGGTCTGTGGTGGGTTTCATCTCTGCTACTGTATTACTGGGGGATTACAGTAGGGAGTCCACCTGCTAGAGATAAAAATATGTGTTGAAAAATATGTAGTACAAGTCAAAAGTTTGGATACACCTTTTTAATCCATTTTTTAATTGATAAAAAATACATTGTACATGTACATTGTAAATAAATACTAAAGTCATCCAGAATATAAAGGAACACATAAGGAATCATGTAGAAACTTAAAATGGTTAAACCACCCAAAATACGATATATGAAGAATTTAAGTGGCTCTAATCTGGGGTGCTGTTTTTTAAATATTTTATTTTGTCACATATGTATTTTTTAATCGACCGTTTCTGACGCAACAGGCCACCCAACTCCTGGTACAAGCAGTAGTCATCTCACGCCTCGACTACTGCAATGCCGTACTAACTGGCCTCCTGGCCTGTGTAGTAAAACCACTTCAAATGATTCAGAATGCAGCAGCACGTCGGCACGTCACCCCGCAGCCAAAATGGGCACGTCACCCCGCAACTCATTGGGCTCCATTGGCTACCAGTTGCTGCTCGTATCAAATTCAAAGCTCTTACAATCGCCTACAAGGTGTTGACAGAACAGCTCCTTCCTACCTGCACTCACTCCTGAAGGCTTACGCCACCTCCCGGCCGCTGCGCTCCTCCAATGAACATCGCCTCGCTTTGCCAAACATTCACACAAAGCAATCCAGACTGTTCTCATACAGAGTTCCCCAATGGTGGAACAAACTACCTTCCACTACCAGATCAGAAGAATCTCTCGCGATCTTTAAGAAACTCCTGAAGACAGAGCTCTTCAAAGAGCACTTACTCTCCTAACACCTCTAACACACTAACTACTTCTAACCTCATTTCCTTCTTGGCCTCCTTCACTCCTCTATCCCATTATTCCCCTTTGACCTCCTTTAGGCCCTATATAAAGTTGTTTTACCTTCTATTATTTCTGTACTCCACTATTGTAAGTCGCTTTGAACAAAAGCGTCTGCCAAATGTAATGTAATGTAATGTAATGTAATCAATTCAAAAGAAAACATTGTAATACAGCCCCCTCAAAAAAAAAAACACGCCCAGAAAAAGAAAAAATAAATAAATAAATGAAGAATAATAATAATAATCAGTAGATAAAGCTCAATGTTCAATAGGGCTATTCACTGTATACCAACTTTACCTCTTCACAACACAACTGATGGTCATAAACACATTCAAGTAGTTAACTCTTGACGAGGCACAGCTGTTAACTGAAAGCTTTTTTAGATGACTACCTAATAAAGCTCAAGTCATCTAAGCAGGAGGTGCCTATTTGAAGAGTCTCAAATATACAATATTGTCTGTCTTGTTTAACACTTTTTTTGTTTACTAAATAATTCCATATGTTTATCTTCATAGTTTGAATGACTTTAGTATTAACTCTTTATTGCATGTATTTTATTAAAAATATTGTTGGAGGGAAAATAATAACCACTACTGCTTCAGCATTATTCCCAACAAAAGTGTTCTAGCTGCAGAATGTTGCACCGACTTCACTTAACCGACAAGTTCAGTCGCCAAAAATTCAGTTCATCCCCTGTAAAGTTCCTTTAAATTCAGGTCTATCAGCTCCACTGTAGGCCGCTCACTCAGCATTGTGTATGAGCACCCACCATTAATTATGCAGCCAACTGTAGGCCCACCAACTCCAGGCCTATTGTTTGTGCTTTTGTTTGTCTGGCTGGCCTCAGTGGAAGAGCAGAAGTAAGTGACATGGGCTGTCAGAGAAAATCCACAGTTGACTTAGAGGAGATTATGAGCTACATTATTCATTCGATCCATCTGCTCATGCAGTCGCTCTTGTTATACAAGCCATTAGCCCCTTGCTCATTAAGTGCCGGTTTATTTTTCACCCGCTTGTCTGGGGATCGGAAATTAAATCCTCTAGTTGTTGTGGAGAAAAATTGGGTAATCGCTTAATCATGGCTGGCCGGGCATCTGGGTGAGTTATGAGTGACGGCTGAGGAGTGATTACTGATCTGGTTGGGATGACCCTCACCAGTGTTTCAAACAACAATGTGAATAATGTATACACTGCATGCTGCACCCGCGCTGTATACTGTAACAGTATTGTGTAACAGATTGTATTTTGTACTAAATTTTGCAGCAGTGCTATATACTGTACCAGTACGCCTACAGTACTAGTACATACAGTATAAAGTTTTTTTTTTATTTATTATTGAATAAATTAATTTTTCAAGGTAGTCAAAATGCACCTGGCTCTTAAAAGGAATGGTAAGTAAACATGCACTTTACACCCAAAACACACTTATGATTAATTAAGATGATTCGTACATGCGGTACGTAGGGTATACCACCTGTTGTACTAATATTTACTGTACATCCAATACTGTATCATTGCTGTATAATACATATGACATATTGTGTATACTGCTTTATATACCCATATATACACTGTGCACTACATACTGCACTTGTGCAGCATACTGCATACCATACCATTTTTTTAATTAAAAACCTCTGGAATATAATCAAGAGGAAGATGGATGATCACAAGCCATCAAACCAAACTGAACTGCTTAAAGTTTTGCACCAGTAAAGGCATAAAGTTATCCAAAAGCAGTGTGTAAGACTGGTGGAGGAGAACATGATGCCACGATGCATGAAAGCTGTGATTAAAAACCAGGGTTACTCCACCAAATATTAATTTCTGAACTCTTAAAACTTTATGAATATGAACTTGTTTTCTTTGCATTATTACAGGTCTGAAAGCTCTACATCTTTTTGTTTTTTTAGACATTTCTCATTTTCTGTAAATAAATGCTCTAAATAACAATATTTATATTTGGAATTTGGGAGAAAAGTTGTCTGTAGTTTATAGAATAAAACAACAATGTTCATTTTACTTAAACATAAACCTATAAATAGCAAAATCAGAAAAACTGATTCGGGAAATTAAGTGTTTTTTTGTTTTTTTTTTCCAGAGCTGTATATCTATTCTATAGCTATGTCTTTTTAAACTTACCACACTGTATTATGGGATGCTGTTAATCACAAAGAAGACAGCCCTGGCTGCAAACTGGAATATTTGGCCAGTATGTCATTCTGTTACCTTTGGCGCTTATTACAGTACTTTTGGGCACAATATGCACACAAGCAGCGGAGGCACTATTTCAAACACAGCCATTTGGTCCGAGTAATGGCATATTTACAGTAGTCAAACCCAGAGTCATAATTAAGGCGTGCACTGGGTAAAATAATAATACCCACCCTTCCTGTGCACTCTATCATCAGGTCATCATTTATCCACAAGCAGAAATTCTTTCATGTCCTGCCAGAAACACGTTTACATCCACAACGGATAAAACACTGCAACGTCTGAATGAGGAAGATAAATCCAGCCCGGTGTGAGGGAACAAAGCAAGAGGGGGAAAGAGAATAGCATGATGGAAAAATATGGTTATAGCACCATTGAAACATCTAAAACCAGCAAGGCAGGTGATTCTAAGTGCTCTAAAGAGTCAAGGCCGAAGGTTTGATATAAATAGCTTTTTCTCAATGGCCTGCACTGGACAGAAGGCCCTGAGAAGATGAGGTGTATATTAGCAGTTACCGTGTGTTTGGGACAGCTGAGGTTACACTCAAACCCTGCCGAACAAAATCGTAGTGAGCCGAGCCAAGACAAACCAGCGGGGAGCTGTTGGTCCTCAAATCCTCTTCTTAATCCAGTCAAAGTAAACTCGCTCGTCCCGGAGGTCAGACAAGGTTCCTTGGGATCAGTGGCCTTTCTATCCTTGGCAGACGCCGCTCTGATGTAGATAGTTATGCTGTATTGAGTCATACAAAAAGTGCTTGCTGGCAATTAGCACTGTAGCAATTCTGAAAAATGAAATAAACACAATAACACAATAAACTGAGAATTGCATTAAAGCAGCATTAAGTGAGAATTGATACACTGGTTCACTGACTGTAATAAGGATGATGAAGTCACGGTTATTGCCAGTCTGGCCTGTAATACATCTACTGCACTATTTAACTTTGGTGGTGCATCATGAGAACTCTCACTGTAGTTACACAAGTCATATTTGTGTAAAATCCTGTTATATCACTTTACCACCTCTGTCCACATGATTCTTTCTGATTCTTCAGATGCAGCTTCAGTATCTCTCAGCTTTTTAACAAATGCATGTAAAATGCATGTCCTTAAGACTAGAGATATCCAAAAAGTGCCTGCTTTGTAGCAGTTCTGAGAATGAATAAACACAGGTTTTTTTGTGCAGAAATAAAAGAACTGAATATTGCATTAAAGCAGCTTTATGTGAGGATTGGTTTGTTTCGCTCCTAGGCTCCCTCTACAGTTGCGGAGTGTGATTCTCTTTTATAACACTGCCATTGTGAATCATGCTGACTTTAATAAAGAGAATGAAGTCTTTGTCATTGTCACTCGTTGCTTTAAACACTACACCTAAATATTAATCCACTCAACAAAAATAACAAATAATGTTGATGTAATACTTTAAAAAATATTCATTTGTAATTTAAATTAATTGTGTTTTAACTGAAACGAAACTGCAGATCAGTTGTTTCAGCCAATTTATGCTTCTTTTTTTTTTAAACATCCTATTGGTGGCACTACTGTTCTTGGGTCCACAGAAGTTCAAAATAATAAAATAATCCAGTCATTTATTAACTTTAAAAAAGTCAAATAAAAGAGAAAGGATGAGCTTAGTCCCATTTATACATTAAAAACAGCCCGCCCTGATTAAATGGGATTTTTACCACCATTCTATAAACCTTCTATAAATCAGCAGCAATATAAACTAAAACCTATATAAGAACAAATTTATGGGCGGAGCATGTAGAGATCAATTAAGAGTGAGTAGCTCATGAAACCTCGTTCACAGACTAAACATCTGGCCACTCGGGTAGGTTGTGACTATGCCTTTACTCCAGCCCAAGTCATTTACTGTACATTGTCCTCCTCCTCCAGGCCGCAGAGCGTCCATATGATAACTGAAGACGGTCCATATCAGAGCAGGACATCACTGAGAGCTGCAAACCACCGGAGCTGTCCTCCTGCTATTGTTGCCATGGAACAAACTGCAATATCTGAGCACATCGCTGTTTCTCAGTGGGAGGCTGGAACGTCGATTCCACTTTTATTTACGTCCCTGTGAAAAAAACAAACGAAAAAAAACAGAAAAGCAGAAATCAGGGGGGCGTTCACACACAGACTCTGCCTGTAAAACTTGCGTAATTAAGGAGGGGACGTTAAGTGAGGGGGCGGTTCCCCCAGTTCCTGATGCTAAAAACCTTGGACCAGGCTAAACACCCCTGAACCCTCCACATCACATTAACATGGCAGCAGTTGCAACCTAGCAACCGGTTGCTAAGGAGAGGCAAAAGGCAGGCCCCCGAAGAGCTGACTTGCTTACTTGGCAAGTGAGCCGTGCAAAACCGGAATTCCCCTGCGACGACTGAAAGGCCCAGGTTGCCATGGCGACTGCATGGAAGTGATGGAGCTTCTTGATATGGTTTGTTTTGGGTACCGTGGGATTCCAATGGACACATTAGTGCTCACAGGGGGTGCACGATATGGACCAAAAAGTCTGATGTGCGATAACGCTGCGAGATATTCTGATATTGATGTGAAAAACAATAAAATTCGTTTAAACTCCTCAAAGGATTTTTAGCTGTTGGCTTGGCTGCACACCTTTTTTTCCCCAAGCTAAGAAGAAGTAGTTTGGTGTGTGTGTTCATTGTTCACTTTACCTCAATTTTACCTTGCTCTACCTTGAAACTTACGTTACTATTACACATAATCTACACACAATCATTTACACCTAGCACTCATCCAGCTACCACATGCCAGTGAGAAGGCCAATCGCGTACAGCATACTCTCAACCTGAAACAACCGTCCAGGTTGTTGAGTTATTCACCCAGGACATAGTGGCAGTCCATACCTGGGCATTAATATTCTGGGCAATTAAAAGTGTCCAATTTACTTGATGAATTTATCAGAATTTTTTGGATTGCAGGAGGAAACACACCCAGATAGTGAGGCAAACAATCTAACCACTAAGCCACTGTGCTGTACCTCACTCTGCCTCACACTATCTTTCTCTACCTGCAGCCTCATTATGTCAGGTGAGCACAGTCTGCAGTGTGAAGAGCTTACTCTGTTGCTGCAAGTGATACAAGTAATACAGCTGCTAAGATGTGCTTATCAGAAAAATACATGTTATGATAACATTAATAGGGCTGTAAGATACATTTTTATTTACCTAGCCAGCCTAAATAGAGGCCACTTCACATGAATGAGGCAAGGAGGTCATACAAGGGATATCCACAACAATACTACAAGAGGGCTAGGCTAAAGAGTCGTCAAAATGCAAAAACATATCGTGTTTCAGAAAAAGTAGGAAAACACCTAAAGAAACGCGGAGTAGAAGAGCTACGGATTAGGGGTATTTATACAAAGTCACACAGGAAATAGCAATCTCAACAGTCAGGTGAGCCAGAACGCCAAAATGTGTCACGTGACCAAAGCATCAATACAGTGTGTTAAGTCAGTGAAATACCACCAGGAATCTTATGTTTATTATAAAAAATAAATATGAAAAAATATAAATATATACAAAATATAGATTCATATTGTATATTCTATTAAGCATATTGAGAAAAGATTTTAGTCATTTTGGCCTGCACTACTCAGTTGTATGTAACACACTGCAGAAGAAAGATTCTGAGATGAAGAGACAGACACAAAGACTGTCTGCACCCTCAAGCAAAACAAGCTAAAAACACATTCCCATGACACACCACGGGGAATGTCAAAACCAGCCTCTGTAAAGGTTCTGGATTCAGCCTTTTTTCAGCTCATTTTTATTTCAGTTACAGCGCAGGATATGTTTTCCCACCACTTTTGATTCTGCCACCTGCAGACTTCACCTCCGTCTGTCCAGCTCAGCCGGCAGGATGCACTACACAGTGCTAAAAGAAGCTGCCAGACTCTGCCACTGGAGCACAAAGCCAGCCGCCAGAGCTGAAGGCCTCAAAGACCTCAGAACAGGCCCAGTACCAGTCCTCAGTCTGACGATGTGGTGTGATGAGAATGATAAGAGCCTTGTACTCATAGCACACATGCACACAGAGAGTGAGTTTCAGCTCAAAGCAGGCCTGCCTCATACTGAGTCTAAAAACTGACCATATCCCTGAAAAACCCTTTCCTCTCAACATGCTAATTTTCTACTCGTCTACGGTACATCCACAACCACTGCCTGAAGCTCTGGATCCAGACCAGAATGAAGTCAGGTCAGTGGGAAAGCCTGTCTGTGGGGAGGAACTAAGTCACTTTAAGGACACTTGAAAGTGGGACACATTCTGGCGGCACATACTTGGAAATAATGGGCCTCATTCATCAAAATCTCCCTGATAATTTTTAACCAGTTTAACCAGCATAAAGGCGCACGCAGCAAAGAGTTTTACTCATCAATGTTCCTCTGCCAAAACATATAATAACAAAATATATTTAACTAAAAAAACTCAGTTTACAAAATTAAACTTTATGAAATGATCATTGTGGTCTTTTCTGTCCTTTTCCAGCTCCACAATATGGCCACATGTCCTATCTGGAGCAGGAGAACACTGCTACTGAGCATGCTCACATTACAGCACTTGTCACTACTTAGTCGCTTTAAGGTATCTGAGCACTAAACAATAAGTAAACATACTCAACTTAATTCACTAATTTATTTAATTCAAAACAGCTATTAGGCTTTGCAGTCTGCATGCTTCACTGCAAAAAGTGTAACACGTACTGTGCAAATATATATAGGATAGTTAATTTAGATAGCAGTGTTTAAAATCTCTTTCTATGGATGCATTCTGTCTTCTTTGAAAAGAAAATGCAATTCATGTAGTGTATAAGAAAAATGTCTTTACATATTGTGGTTAAATATTTTTCACCCTACTACAGGAGTTGCTGCAGCAGTGTCCCAGTAATTTCAGTGCCTGTTCCATACAAGAAATTCTGATTTGATATCAATTAAAATTAAGTATTAAACAACAATTAAGCTCTTGCTAGACACGCCATGCACATGCTGAGTGTTTACCACACGTTATTGTTGACCTGTGCTAAATGGCAAAACACTAACAAGCTACTTAATGCTTAAATACGATAGTACTTACTTACATCTCCTTTATCTTCTGACTTGCCACGAATAGTAGATACAGATCCCTCACTCAGACGAAGTCTGCTGGCTAATCCTGCTGTGTAATGCTCTGTGTGAGGGTCTCAAACAAAATGATCAAATTGGTGTTTCATCAACTGATCTAGTGGGTGGGGCTCTGGTGAGGGTTGATGGGTGAGGGGTGGTGCCAGGGTGGTTCAATGCAGGTTTGCTTGTTGTGACGTCAGAATAAGAGAGCATCCATATGATTACAGACAGCAAACTCTTTCAGCTGATTTAAAGAAAACAGATAGATTTTTTTGGTGTTTGGAGTGTTTATAGGGACAGTTGAGACCCAGGTGAGAATACAAATGCACACAAAAAAGTGAGTTTTGCATTATATTTACCCTTTAAGGGCCCTTTAACCCTGTGTCCTCTAAAACAGATTGTTTCACACAAAACCTATAACAAACAACTTATTTCGCATTTTAAAAATCTAATTTTATGAAGAATTTTGAAAAATCTAAGCAATTTTTAATTTGGTTGTACTACTATTGCCACTTGAGTTAATTTGCAAAAACAAAAGTATGTTTAAAGAACAGAACCTATACATTTTTCGCAAATCTCTTTATACTTTATATATTCAAGGTTTCCCCTTTCTCTCAGGCTTTTGGTTGGGCTCAGAGAGTGCAAGTCAGGAGGTCAGGCTGAAAGGACACAACCATGACAACACTGTTTACCACTGACCACTAGCAGAACAGACAAACATATGATATGTGAAATTAAATTAATATAAGAATAAGTATTAAATTATATTTATTCTGAACAGCTTTCCATAGTTTTTCCCTCAGTCTCACTTGAGACTTAAGACTTAAGACTTTCTGCTGCAGTTCTGCTGAACATAAAAGGTTACCCAGCAGTTATGGCGCTCTGTTCTTGGTGATGTGCATCAGAGTAACATGAGCAAAGTCTATGATGCTCCTTGCTGAGATGCCAGTGATCAGAGTGAGCTCCTCCACCACCTGCAACATAAACCAAGATTTATATGATGGTTACATAGTTATTTTGTAGTTTATATAAAATGATTCAGCAAAAAAATTTACTTTTAGACACTCCCAGTCTCCCACAGGACATGATACACTACAGTAGTTTTACACTGAAGTTAATTTGAATCTACTACAGTCTGATTTCAGCAGTGCAGTACTGAAGTACCTTCTCCCAAACAGACGTCTGGTAGATGTATGCAGATACAGTGATCACTCCAACCCCCAACAGCATGCAGTCCTCAGTCACTGACACAAACTTTTCCCTGTCACACACAAACACACACACACACACACATGTAATAATATTATGGAATGCTAAATGCCTTACTGGCTCACACTCAAGATAATACCTCACAACTTATACAGATGTGGGCATTCATAAACCATTCCCTGAGGTAACACCTAATAATGAGTTTACACACTGCAATCTTATAACTCTTAGCATGTCTGGAAAAAACACACATCTCCAAAACCACACATTTACAGAAGAATTTCTGTAAATTTCTGTAAATGCCATTTCAGTGGCATGAGTAAAAGTAAAAGCAGATAGCACTGTTTTCTACACCTTCAAAAGCTTAACATTGGACTAAGTTTCAGTTTCAGCAGTGAAGAGAAGAATTGGAGGTCTGATGGGTAAAGAAGTGCAGTAATAAAGTCAATGCTAAGATAAGAGAATAATACTGCTACTGCTACTAAAAATAAGGGTGTTCTAAAACTTGTTAAAAAATACAGCTCTGGAAAATAACAAGAGACCACTTCAGCTACTGAATCAGTTTCTCTAATTTTGCTATTTATCGGTTTATGTTTGAGTAAAATAAACATTGTTGTTTTATTCTACAAACTACAAACAACATTTCTCCCAAATTTCAAATACAATTTTGTCATTTAGAGCAGTGGTTCCCAACCTATGGGTCGCGACCCAATCTATGGGTCGCCAAAGATCCACGATGGGTCGCGAAGCCCTCTTGATTTTAAGGGGTTTAATTTTAATACTATATATAGTCTAGGGTAAGCAAAATTCGCCGCGCTGCGCTGCGCTCTCTCTGTCTCTCTCTCTCTCTCTCTGGCGCGCGCGCGGGCGCTCTCTCCGGCAGCGCGGAGCTGAATTCAGCGCGAGGCTGAATATAATAATATAATAATATAAGAATATAAAACTCAGTTTAGTTAAATAAATGAAAATGAGTGAGGGCCTGTAAAGTTAATCAATTATTGTCCAATATTTGGACAGGTTGAGGTTTTGGTGAGCTGTTTTACTGATTTGAAACTGAAACTGAAACTGATATTATTCTTTTTTTTTGTTTGTTTGTTTTTATTTTATATAAATTATTTTTTATTCATTTTAAATAGTTGTATTATTTTATTGATCTAATTTTTTTTCTTCATAAGATAAAAATTCCTTATGTTTTATGTATCAATTTTTCCTTTTTTACGTGTTTATTTTATTCATCTATAGTAAATGTCAGTTTTTATTTGTCATTTCTAACCTCTTACATCTTTTACATTAGGGGGGGGGGGGGATGGGGTTACGTTGGGTCACCAAAGCTTACAATGGTAAAAATATGGGTCCCTGAAGAAAAAGGTTGGGAACCACTGATTTAGAGCATTTATTTGCATAAAATAAGAAATGGCTGAAATAAAAAAAGGTGCAGAGCTTTCAGACCTCAAATAATGCAAAGAAAACAAGTTCATATTCATAAAGTTTTAAGATTTCAGAAATCAATATTTGGTGGAATAACTAATAACTCTTTCCTGGCATGTTTTCCTCCACCAGTCTTACACACTGCTTTTGGATAACTTTATGCCTTTAATCCTGGTGCAAAAATTCAAGCAGTTCAGTTTGGTTTGATGGCTTGTGATTATCCATCTTCCTCTTGATTATATTCCAGAGGTTTTCAATTTGGTAAAATCAAAGAAATTTTACAAAGCTGTATGTGTGTGTATGGGTGCACTTTTCTAACCTCAGAAAGTAAAATTAAATGTTTTTTGTTCTTTCAGTTTGAAAGTAAAATTAAACACGGTGCATTGTCGCTACCTTTGTTCTGGAGAAGGGTTGAGACATCCTGTAGCAGCCACAAGAAGGGACTGATAGACTGGTCCTCTCTTCAGGTAGATAAACTGAAGCACATACCTGCACAGGTGATGCAGCTGTGCAACAGGCATAGTTGGCACATTGTGGGCTGTAGTGCAGAAACACAAAGCCAAATACTTTAATATTACTAAAAATTAGTCCGAATAGCTGAGCAGCTTTGAACAACCTACCCAGAACTTCCAGAAGAGTCTCTACATACAGCAGAGGGTTCGGCATGTTCAGCTGGAAGTCCAGAGTTTTCAGGATGAGAAGTTCTGTCTCCAGAAGCTTTTCTTCGGGACAGCTGCTGCCCAGTGACTGCAGGTATCTCGAAGCAGAGTCGTTGTGAACGGCCTGAATTAGAGAAAAAATGAAATTAGCAACTTTTAAATAATGTAGCAACTAATTATTAAATTATACTTTTGGGTTGAGTCAATGCCGTGTCTACAGCGCAGCCTGCACAAGTGACCTACACTGTTGTGAGCATTTATACTTCTGCCTTTTTGTGTCTGTGTCATCTGTTTAAAAAAATTACAATTATTGTTAAAATCAAAACTCACACTGGAATGTAAGGCCAGTTTGCTGGCTATCTGCACGCTTGATAGGAGAAAGATCTGGAATTTCCCACGGAGACTCTGATAGATCAGATCTTCATTGTGTTTTTTGGCTCTGCAGGAGGGGCCTTCACCAGCTTCACTTCTCTGGCTAATAATAAAATTCTCAATATGCTGCACCATAAACCTGAGATAAGAAAATCAGACATGATCAGGTCACACTGCTTTTAGTAATCATAAAAATAAAGCTGAAAACTGCTGAAAAAATGCTGAAATTGAATTTCAACACTGATTTTTTTTAAAACTGCAAAAATGAAAACCCCTGAGAAGGTAAATCTGAGTTTTCTTTCTAATTAGGTTAATTTGGCTTCTCTGGTGTCCCTGTGTAAATATACAAAGTGTTTCTTAAGCATATCTTCCCTAAGTCTAATAAATCAAATAATATATTATATATAATATTTAATGGGTCATGCTGATGGCAGCAGAACCCTGACCAATCACAGACTAACATACCTCTTGGTTATATTTGAGGAGTGTTTTATCATACTTCTGCTTTGTGCTTTTATCACCCAAGTTTACATTTATACAAAATATTTAATATAATAAATATGTTCCCAGATGTTTAATGGCTAAGGTCTGAAGTTTTGGTTCGCTGCTTTACAATGAAAAGAAAGAAATTTTCAGATTAAAAAGTTCTCTTTTTTTAGTAAGCTCAGTGAATTGCCTGTCCAGTATTTCAACAGCGTGATAACCAACAGAAGCGTCCAGTCCCAGCTCCTCACAGATGAGAAATGCGTGTTCTGTAAGGACAAAAGACAATAACAGGAACAGAATAAGTAGAAACATATGTTCAGATATTACTTTATTTTTACTGAACCTAAATAAATTATGTCAGAGACATATAAAAATGAAAAAGAACTACCTCACTACTTTACTAATACACTAAAATGAATGCTGTAGCTGTATCTACTCGAGTATTATTTTTACTTCATTACTGTACTTAAGTACTAAAATGCTGTATCTGTATCTACTGGAGTATTATCTTTACTTCAATACTGTACTTAAGTACTAAAATGCTGTATCTGTATCTACTGGAGTATTATATTTACTTCAATACTGTACTTAAGTACTAAAATGCTGTATCTGTATCTACTGGAGTATTATCTTTACTACACTACTGTACTTAAGTACTAAAATACTGTATCTGTATCTACTGGAATATTCTTTTTACTTCAATAATGTACTTAAGTACTAAAATGCTGTATCTGTATCTACTAGAGTATTATTTTTACTTCACTACTGTATGATTAAAATTAAACATATGGAGATATGAGTTTTCTAGTTATAGTTAAATTGCCCAGCCCTACAGTTAGCTATATTAGCTAACTTACACTCACTGTAGGTTAGCGTTAACTAGGTTGGTTAAAAGACTACAGAAAACATACAGAAAAATGAGGCTTAAATCGGAGTTATTAGTTAAAGTGACTCACCCACTACCTTCCCCTGTTTAAAGTTCCCGCAGAGGCTGGAGATGTTCTGCAGGCGGGATTTGTTGGAGTTGTTCAGGTCGGACAGAAAGTCTGACAGAACCTCCGGCGAGGCCTCGCCGAACCTCGGGCTCTCCTGACCGCTGGATGAAAACGCTCTGGGTCTTTTTGCCATAGTTTTTGGCTCAGAAAAGTGGTTTAAACAGATTAACAGAAATTACCTCAAATCTGCGACGTGTTTTACCGAAATTAAACACTAGATGGCGGCATCGCCGTTTACATCCGCACCTTACTACTGACCGTCCACCGACTGCGCCTGCGCAGCCAGAACTAACAACCTCACAACCTCAGGCTGTGTCCCAAATTCACACGTTATTTAATGTTTAAGTCACTAACTGCTGATTCGGTAAGTGTACCGTCCATGGCATTGCTTTTAGAATATACCATAGAGACTGAAATATAAAATAAAAATGATATTTATTCACTATATACAAAAATAAAATAGGTAATCAAGTGGAAAACAGAAAAAAATTTCGTGTATCTAATATAGAAAGTCGAAAAAGGTCAAACAAGAAGGGAAATACCATTTTAAATCAATATGTCTGAGAGGTCAGAGGTTTTAAAACTAGGAAACGTAAATTAAGCTTTAAACTAAAATCATAAAACAATAAAAGCACTACATAAACCTAACAAATTATAATTATCAATTAAAATAATAATAATAATAATAATTAGAAAAAAACAAACAGAAATTAAAATTAGAAAACATAAAATGCTATTATATACATCAGCATACTAATGTACTAAATAAAAGTAACAAACAATACTTATTAAACACATAAAACAAAAAATAACAATAATTGTTAAATAATACAAATATACAAGCAAAAAACTAAATAAAAATGAAGTAATATAAATATTAATATATACATTAGCTTAATCGTAAACGATAGATATTTTATTTATTTATCAGGTATTCCCTTTTTTAAAACATAACTTCATAACAATCTAATACATTGAATGTGTGACGTTAAATTAAAACACTGGAAAAACGTTAGTGCATTAAGTGGGGAACGTTATTGCACTAAATAGGGAACGAGGGCGCGATTTGAGACAGGGCCAGACGCAACACCGCTTCCTGTTATATTCACGCACTGGCAGCATGGCGGACAGGCAGGGGAAAGCGGCGGCGAGCGGGGAAGAGTTCGCTAAGAGAATAGACCCCACCAAGGAGAGCCTGACCCGCGAGCAGATGCAGTTCATCCGGCAGGTGGAAATGGAGCAGTGGAGGAAGAGGAGCCAGAAGCTCCGCGGCCGGAACCTTCTGACCGGGCTGGCTATCGGAGCGGCGGTGATGGGTATATGTATCCTCCAGCAGAGCCAAGGTTATCGGGGTTTACAGCTCCAGCAGGGGGGATTTAATCAATTCCACCTTAAATAATGATCCCACCTTAAATAACACAGCAGTCAGGTCAGGCTTTTACACAAATGTCCAGCTGTATCATAATCGTTGTGCTGTCATATCCAATCACCCACCACTACCCACTTATCTGGCTTATCCAATCAGTCAAAAGTTTGGACACACCTTCTAATTCAATGCTTTTATTTTTCTCTACATAGAAAATGAATACTAAAGCGATTCAAACTATGAAGGAACACATAAGGAATTATGTAGTAACTTAAAACTGTCAAACAAACCAAAATACTCTAAAGTACTGTAAAGCATTTAGATACACTTATCTAGGTTCTGATAACATGTGGTTTCTGAGGCTGGTAACTCTGATGAACTTATCCTGTACAACAGAGGAAACTCTTGCTCTTACTTTCCTGAGGCGGTCCTGATGAGTGCCAGTTTCATCATTATAAGCTCATGTTTTTGATGGTCTTTGCAGCAACTGCACTTGAGGATACGAAGTTCTTGAAATGTTTCTGATTGACTGTCCTTCACGTATTTAGTATTTTTATTGTCCTTACTTAGTTAAGTATTTCTTGCTTCTTATAATCTGGATTAGAACATTACACAAATATTCACTATTCACTGTATACCTGTAACTCTACCTCTTCACTACTTTACAACTGATGCTCTCAAACACTTTATTAAGAGGCAAGAAATTCAAGTAATTAAACAGGTGCTTCTACCTCATAAAGCTGACTGAATTGGAAATGTGAAACATATTCTGGTTTGTTTAACAGTTGTATACAATGTTTACTAAATAATTTCATGCTCCGTTTTACTTTATAGTTTGGATGACTTTTTAGTATTACTCTACAATTTAGAACATTTTAAAATGAAGAAAAACACTCAATTTAAGCTGTCTCCAAATTTTTGACTGGTACTGTAACTGTGACTGATATGTAATATTACAGCAGCTCTCAGCCTCTCATGAGTAAAGCATTACTGAGTGAGAAATAACAGGAACACATTCAATCCGATGTAGTTTAACTGTCATTGTGACTCAGCAGTTTTACATGTACCCATAGGGGTGGGTAATATGAAGGAATAGTACTGTGTGGTATGGTATCATGATAGGTAAACTCAGAATACTGTGCTTATGAAGAGGGATGATGACAGTTTTAGGACTAACAAGTGCATAGGCATGTCGTGATAGCTTTTTACATTTTCTGGATACTGTATAGGTTTTGTGTCTTCATCTGTCTCTGTCCACTCAGTTAATATGAAGACACTGTTATTAGTGCACAGCTAGATACTATATTAGATTAATTGTTCATTCTTATGTAAACAAACAAAAAGGAAAATATTTAGATCATCAAAAATGATTGAGGTCATTTTATTGTACAATTGTACAAAGTCAGTAATGTAACTGTCATGACGGGCCTACAAGTGCATTACCTGAACTGGTTGCTCAGGTATTGCTGCATGGTCCTTACAGTAAAACCTTTAAAAAGTGGTTGCTTGTGCTTCAGCAGATTGATATTGTTGTTGCTGTGGGGTCACAGATTACTTGTATGTAGTTGATTAGTGGTTGCTATGGTATCAAGTTTTTATATTATTTTGTATATCGCTTTTTACAACTGATGTTGTCACAAAGCAGCTTTACAGAATTGTGATTGCAGGATAGATTATCAGGCAGAAAATTAATATACAATACAGAACCCCCAGTGAGCACAAAGGCTCTGATACACAGAGCTCACTGGATTAAAGGGAGCTATAGCTATAATATGATGCACTTTATTGTTTTTATAAAATAATACAAGAGCAGAATTAGTTCTGTTTAACAGGGTTTAGTGCAGCAAAGATCAGTTGTATTTAGTATTTTTACAAAAAGCCTGTTACAATCACTTTATGTAACTTCTCTCATGGTTTTTATGTTTTTATATACATGATTTATAAAGAAATACGGTACTGTTGTTCTGCTCCCACCTCAGATAAATTAAATATTGTAACAAGTGTCTTCTATTGTCTATCGTAGTCCATCTTTCCCCACATTGTCCACCCGAACTAGTTTCTTCACACATTTTTCACACCCATTTGTTTGCCTTAACCACCTGTTCCCTCCAGACGGCTACACCTTTTACTCTGTGTCTCAAGAGGTGATCATGGACGAGATCGACAGAGAGGCCAAGGAGGCGGCCAGGTATCGAGCGCCCAAGACCGGAGCCAACTGAAGGTCAGCTGAAGGTTTCTGAGGACACTTTGTTAGGAGAGCTGGTCCTTGGTGATTAAACCCTGCCGGAGGAGATCTCTCTTCAGCCAGCTCCGGAATCTCTGACCTGGACAATGTCTCGCTTAAAACGTGTGGAAAAATAATACAGAGCCTGAGAAACACTAGAGGGCAGCATTATACCAGAATAAACATCAGTAAATCACAGAAAAACGAACAGGCTGTGCATCAGGAGGGAACCTGATTTATCTCAGACTGTAGGGTTATGTCGAGCCTTTATTGTAATGTAATAAATCGTGTGTACGTGTGAGTGATTCTCTGTATCTGTTGGTTGAAGGAATAATGGAGAAATAAATGTTATTTTTAAGTTTATTGTACAAATACAATTTGGAGCACGGTACATATTCATCTGAAGTATATATAAAAAAAGAAAGAAAATAGAAGAGGCACGGCGTGGCAGTATAGCAGCTTAGCACTCAAAGCATCACATTCATTAAAATGGCTTACTCACATTGTTCTGTTTCATCTAAAATATATAGATTTATATTCTGCGTCTATATTCTAGTCATTTACTGTGCATGTTCAAAGGCAATGATAAAGTGTTTCACAGTTTTATATGAATGAATTAACAATTCTCGATTCTTTGGACAAAAATATTGAATGTAAAAGTAAAAAGTAACACCCCGTGAACCACCCTTATCCTTAAACTGAACCCACCACACTTTTTTTTTCATTTCCTTTCATTATATCCCTTTAAAATAAACATCACATGAGTCTGTGTACACTGTTAAGATAAGAAATAATATTCAATATTCCTGCTCTGTACATTAAACACATTCCTCGCCAGGGCAAGGCTGGCTTTTAATAGCAAAGTAATACAGAAAGGATGTTTGAAGAAAGTGCTCCATAAAAACCACAAATAAATACAGCGAGGGTGGGGAAAGTATCTGGAAAATCCATGATATTTACTAATGAAAGTTACTAATATTTGTAAGGTAATCAAATTAACATAATTGGCCACTGATCCCAGACAAAGTCAAATAGTTAACATAGAGGCATGTTTAGTGTCTGATGTGCTGCTGCTTTGGTATACATTAATGGATGCTAGACTAGCACTGCTAACAAACAATGTAATTAGACTCTAGATCTTTATTCTCAACTCACGTATAGATATTTATATATATATATACTGCCGATCAAAAGTTGTAGAACACCCCTATATTTATTTTTATTTTTTTATTATTATTGCACTTCACCTGTCAGACCTCTAATTTTCCTCTTTGCTGCTGAAACTGAGACTTGATTGAACAGGTGTGAAAACAAAAATCGCACTCTGGTGCGGTTCCAAATAAACTCTGGTGCGGTGCACTTATGATAAGAAAGTGATCTGGTTTCGATCTGACACAGCTATCAAATATATTCCTTATTTAATAAATTATTTGAGCTAAACTGCTGATAAGGCACAGGTTAATTTGATATTTTAGCCAGATTACGCTAATTACCGCAGCTAGGAACACATGCTGGCTCTGCTGCTCCATGCTGTTTACACGCACGGTCTGTGCTGCGTTCACTACTCGCAGTCAGATGGGCAACTCTGTTAACTATGTGTACATCTCTGCTGCACAGCCCATTGAAAACACTGTGGTTAAAAGCAGCTTCAGACTGCACAGATATACACACTGGAACATTATCTTCTTGCCAGACAGTTCTGACCAATCAGAGGAGACAACGTGCTTGCATGGTATGTTGGTGCGCATTTTGGTGCTTTTAGGTTTATATCTGTGTGAAACCAAATCAAACCGAGTGAGAAAACGCTCCAAGTAAACAAACTCATCAACTGATCCGGACTATAGAGACAAACTACAGGTGTATGATTGCCCCTTCTTCCAATGTAAAGCTGAGATAAAGACCCTCTGTTTTAAAACAATATATGACTTTTTTTTTTTTGAATATACAATTGTTTTACAATACTAAAATCTTTTCTTTTAAATTTTTTTTTAATTTGTTTTTCTTAAAAGCCCTGGCAGTTTATGGCAAAAAATTTGTAGACTGGATTTTGTACTATTTCTGGTTACTGACTGGTTACAGGGAAAAATATGCAGGTGTTCTAAAACTTTTGACCATTAGTGTGTTTATATATATAAATTATCTATCAAACCTCCAGCCAAATGGATATGGTTTAGATCACTTATTCATATATCCATATTACATACTCAAACTTCACACACAAGAGCAAGCGTACACCATCAAACGTTTCCAATAAAGTGGCCGTTCAAGCGTGCACATGGTTCGAAAACACCAGAATAAAACACTACTACATGTGTTGAGAATAATTGGACTCTGGACAGTGGTGGTCTTAGGTTGGTCCCTTTCAAGTGATAAATACGGTACCGGGGCTGTGATTTACTCAGGCTACAGTCAGCAACTCTAGACCTACAAAGTTTACCTATAATAAGGCAGCTGTTTGTGATAAAGTGACCAATATATGTGTATTTTATGAGTATTTTATGGGGTGTTTCTGTTATTTCGGACACCTCCTGTAGCTCTAGTGTAAGAAAATGTGTAGAATTAGTTCACCTGCTTTATAATGCGGTGTAGAATGAGTATTTTACACATTGCACAGACGATAAAGATAAATGTACATCCCAGACCCAACAAACGAGCCTTATCTCCAGTTTCTGTTCACATTAATATTAATAAAAATAAAAAATAAACCCAAAGAAATAAAATAAATCTGTACATTAAGGCTACAGTATGAGCTGAGCTCTGATCATCACTGCAGCGCAGAGTAAGGAAATATTAGAAGCAGAAATATTATAATATATAATAAAAAGGTCACGGCAAGTGGACTAGTGTCGTTCACACACTCAAAGAGGAAATGAGTGCCTGTTATAAGCAGGTCTGGCAGCTGTTTATGTATGTATATGTATGTGTGTGTGTTTGTGTGTGTAAGTGAAGGCAAATTGCTTGCGAAAGTGCTAAGAACACACTAATGAGCCACTGGTGAGCTGTCAGGGAGAGCTCACACGCAGCTCTCGCGTCACTAAGCTCAGCACAGCAACGGCAACGCGACAGCACCGTCACCACAGCAGGGGAATCAGGACAGTCAGCAAATTATACTTATTGTGTCCTGTAGGGCACCTGCCTTCATTACTGCAGGACAAACTGTACCACTCAAAAGTTTGGTCACACCTAGTTTGATTGACATCTTTAAAACATAAATACATTATTGTCTGATGTGTGAAATCATGACATGACAAATAATGCTAAATCAGCTCTGATCTACTGAGGCACGGATTCAACAAGGCCTTCAACCACTTTGGTATGTACTGAGCACTGCATACGAGAAACGGACACAGCAGTGCTGCTGGAGTTTTTAAACGCCTCACTGTCACTGCTGGAATATGAATGATGTCACTGCTGGAATATGAATGTGGTCCTGTAGGCTGCTGATAGGGGTGTAACGATACAGAAAACACAGTTCGGTTCACACTTCAGTATAAACCCCTCATTTTGGGACGTTTTCGGTACAGTTGGTGGAAAAAATAAAGAGGCTGGAGATTCTGTATAGCCTCACCTTCATTAACTTCATAATAAGAATGAATCTTCATTATAATCATGTTTTGTTTTTTGGGATGGTATGTGGTAACAGGGCTCAAGCTCTTTTATTAAATACTGCACTGTATTATAATATATCAGAGTAGAGCGAGAGTGAGAGAGATGGCGCAAGAGAGAGAGTGGTTGAGAGACAGCACAAATGAGAGCGAGCGCCTAACCCTGCGTTTACACTGGAAAGCAACAGGCGACCATTCATTCCCTATAGCAGGGCACGATTTCAGCACAATTTTTCATTGGTTCAAAAAGTCACTTACAGACCGCCTGTGTAACATGTACTCTGCATGCGTTTACGTGAACCGAACTGTGACACCGTACCGTGACAATTCGTAAAGAATACACATATCGTTACACCCCTAGTTGATGACCATTGAAGAACAGGGTGAAAAAGGAGGCTTAGTTATAGAATAATAGTGCTTATTATAAAAGTGCTTATATATGGACGTATATTTATGTAAGTCCTTTTATCCCATGAGTATGATCATATTTCACTAGTTCTTCCTTCTAACATTATGAAATGAAATAAAATAGAATTTATATTAAAAGTATCCCAGTGATGGATGGCAAGGCTGTGTAAAGCTGTATCAAGGCCACTGAAACATGTAATCATGTGATGCGTTTTGATAAATAAATAATTAGTTATGTTATGTTTTCAGGTGTGTCCAAACCTGGACTGTATGCACATTTTCCTTCCAGGTTTAGATCCATTAGAGCAGTGTGTGAGTGTGTGCGCGTGTGCACGTGTACACACAGGCAGGTTTTTAATATAACTCAACACAGTCAGCATGTTTCCGCGATTAGTCGTGAAGGTGGGCGTTGACTGTTACCACGTGACTGTCTGACTCTCGCTCTTCTGCTAGTAGAGAAGGTCTCCTTGTCTGCCTGTAAAGTTCTCTTTCTTCAGTAGGACGGTGGCGGTGGGTGGGTATGGGGCGGAGTTGGGGGGCGTGGGTGAACAGCAGTCGTGTTGCTGGATGAGGTAGTCTAATCTAGTTCTGCCAACAGGCTCGGATGTGTAGTTTTACTGTGAAAAGAGAGAAAAAAAAGAAAGTTTTCAGATTTCCACACTACAGAACATCTCACTGAACTGAGGTTTCATCACTCTGTGTCCAACAGTATCCTAACATAGTGTTACCAATACATTAATAAATGAAGTCCAGGAACTCTGAGAACCTGTCTATACCTCCAACACAAATAATCCAAATAACAGTGAACATTTTATACATTAGCACTAGAACTCCAGTTAAATTATAAACAAATAAGATTTATATATTCATATTTATATGAACTTTTTTCGTTTGCCTACAGCAGACTACTGATAAGTGAGACGTACCATTCTGGTGAGTTCAGGGGCAAAGGTCACCCCTTTGGCGGGTCGATCCTGTGAACTGCTGCTGCTGCTGCTGCTTCCTCCACTCAGAGAGTTCTTCCTTATGATCCCTGTGGAGCGATCAGGACAAAAGAAACAAGAATCATCATCAGTCATCATTAAAAAACAGTGTTCAACTGTTTTAGAGTGAATCAGTTTAACCTAATACTTATAAGATGCATTGTAATGGATTTGGTATAATCATTTCTGTAGAGAGACATAAGATTTGTCCTTAACAGAGTGTTCACACCTTAACCCCTTATTTGGTTTCTTCCAGAGGGTTTTATCCTAGAGCCAGTGAAACTGAAGTTAATAATTGTAAAACTGAAGGCCTGAAGTAATTACCACAGATCCAATGGTTTATATGATGTTCTGTAGGTGCTACCTGTGACTGGGAGGATGTCCAGTCTCTGGAGGCTGTTCCTGCGAGAGGAAGGGAAAGGCCCCCCTTTAGAGAGTCGACGCTGCCGGCTGGAAAGCATGGCCGCCGGAGACACGATGCAGGGAGGAGGAACTTTCCCCATCCTCTCATACAGCTCCTCTATCTCCCGCTTCTGCACCGCCTGCAGAGACTGCACCTCACACAGGTGCCTGACAGACAGAGAGAGGGAGAGACAGTTAGTTAGGCTGTCATCTTGACCAAGAAATTCTATTAAAATTTTTGCTATCATATTATATACATTTCATATATACACATTTTTTAAATATTCAAATAATAAATATGTAACATAAAGATTCAGAGACAAAAAAAAAAAAATCAAAAATACAATTTTCCAACCGCTGCACATGATTATTTTGATTTAATTGGACATTAATCAATTGGACAAATTTTTGAAATTTAGAATATCACAGCTATATGGTAGTCCTAAGAATAAAGTTTTGACCAATCTGCAAAACACTATTCAGATGCATATTATGCAGATGTTTTTTTACAATGATTTTTTGACAAATATATATGTATTTGAATATTTGAGGGTTTTTTTTATTTGAGTCCTAATAACATTTAATTTAACAACAAATATTAATACCCCACATTTGTATTTTGATGGGCCTGATCACCACTATCCAAAAAGTTTCTCACATGGATCTGCCTGGAAATTGAGTGATCTTTGATTTTTTTTTGGCAAGTATTTTTTTGTGTGAAGTCAGACTCCGCCCCTTTTTGAACTGCCGCTGATGCAGCATTACCGAGTAGCATCACAGCGCTAACGCTCGGAGAAAAGCGCAGCAACTCATTTCTGATACATCAGCTTACAGATGCCTTGTGATGATTAACTGACATCACTCTAGGAATGATGATGGGAAAAGAGCGCCATCTGCTCACCCAGAGAGAGCAAGACCAATTGTGCTCTCTTGGGGCTCCGGCAGGTGATGTCTAACTACATGACAGGGATTCGAACCAGAAATCTCCCAATCATAGTGGCAGAGCTTTAGACCGCTGGACCACTCAGCGCCCACAAATATTCCAATTTTACTTATTCCTAAATGTTCGGACTAAAACCTGGATTTAGAACAGTGTCTTAAAAGCATTTTAGTTGTGCTAAGATCTTTTTAACCGCTGGTGAGAGAGTGTGTTTAATGTTCACTGAAAGCCCAAACAAAAAAAAAAAACATCCAATCAGAGGCTTCTCACTTCTCTCTCAGCTCCTGCAGCTCGTCCCACATCTCCTCGTCTTCGCTCTCTGACTCATCGCTGCTCATGTAGGAGGAGGTGCGGGTGTAGCTCATCCACAGGTTGTTGAGAGGGGTGGGATACGGAGGGCTGCCCATCATCCCGTCCCACAGACTCCCCTCCGGATCCAGAGCGACGGAAAGCCCGCTGTCCACCGACGTCCCCATCACAGACTGATCACAGTCGAGCTTACGGGCCCTCTTCTTCTGCTGCTGCTGCTGATGGTGCTGCTGCTGCTGATGGTGGTGGTGAAGGTCGTACGGCTCCTCTTCACCACTACGCTGCACCTCCTGTTTCTCCTCAGCTTCCACCGCTGTCGTGCTCTCAGGCGGAGTGGAAGGATATTCCTGGAGGGAGGAAACTTCATGAGGAGGAACGGGCGGTAAGATACCTAAGGAGTTATTTAGCTCAGTAGCTACAGCTGAGGATCTAGAGGGGTCTTGAGGAACATCTGTATGGAGGTGTTGAGAGAAATCAGAGTTTATGCAGGGGACTTCACTCCCCGCTGAGGCTCTTCTTCCCTCTATCTGTGGAGAGTTCTCATGGGAAGTGCAAACAGAAGAGCTGGGCACTTGTGTGGATGGAGTGTCGGGTGAGGCGGGAGGTGTAGGTGTGGATCCAGGTGGAGTTTTACTGATGTCCACTGGTGTTGGGAACTCCTTCGAGGGGGAAACCTGGAAGCGTCCGACTGTAACTGTGGACTTTGGTTCTGCAGGAGAAACACAAAGTTACAGTTCATTAATACAGTGAAGATCTGATCTGAAGAACCAATTCAGTTTTTGCACTGGTACAGTAATTTTTACTACAAAATTCAGAGCAGCAAAATATCCCATGCCATGTAAAATTCAACTATAGTAACAGGTTGAGTAATGCCCCCTTTACCATGTTTGTAGGCTGTATTTAACCTAGATTGCCCTCATAATGAGTTTAGTGTTTAGTTTTTGGTTCTGGGGGTTTGGGTTCCATTAAAAGTGTGTAACTACCTCCACCATGTTTAAAGACTGTTATTTGGCATAGCTATTTCTCACTGTGAGTTGTTGATTTGCTTTCAAATACTGCTCTATTACAGCCAGTGAGACTGAGATTACCGTATTTTTTGCAATATAAGGCTCACTTAAAATTTTATTTTCATTTTCCCAAAAATTGTCAGTGCCTCTTTTATTCCACTGCAGCTCGTATGAATTTTACCAGTTCAATTTAGTTTTCCAGCACCGGGGCTGGAGTAGCATTGACATTAGCTGCTAGTTCCACGGTTAGAGATGAGTATTATCGTCCTGTAGCCTGCTGCTAACCCTGGCTAACACTGCAGGAGCAGCATTAGCATTAGCCACTAACCACAGCGCTCTATATAGGACTGTAGCCTGTGTGTTTACCATGTTAAAACAAGCTACAATGGACGAACTACTAGCTAATATCTCCCTAGCTTACCGGAACACTCAGGGGTTCACCAGTGTAGCTATTCTGTCGGGCAGTTAGCTGCTAACGCTAATGCTCCAGCCTTAGTGCTGGAGAAATTCAGGAATCTAAGCTTACTGTATATAAACGGAAACTCTTTACTTACCCAAATAAACAGTTTTCAGGAGAGAAATCTGTGTAAATTAACATCCAGCTTTCGTTTGACTTTAAAAGAAAGTCTTTTTTATTACAGTTTTGTTCACTTAGCTTAACTTTACTTAACGTAAAGTTAGCTACACCCCCTCCACCCATGGCGAGACCTGCTGAATTAGAAGTTCCTTATAATGTCACTTAAAATGCACCTTATGTCCTAGTGCGCCTTGTGTATAAAAATATACCAGAAAATAGACATTTATTGATAGTGTGCCTTATAATCTGATGTGCCTTATAGTGTGAAAGATAGGGTATATCAATTTGGAGAAATATCTATAGAAGATAAGACAACACAACCACATTTTGCATTTGTATTGCTATTTGTTAGCTACATTAGCATCATCATATTGCCAGTAGAGAAACTAAAAAAGGTACACTTCAGACTACATTTAGAGAGAGGAGGGGCGTCACATTTTTTTCCAAGCTTTATTGGTTTAATAACTTCTGCGGGCTGGAAGTAAACAAGCGTGGTTGACAGGGTTTTGTACTTGGCTGGGTTAATGCGGTTGGGGCAGCTCTTGCACCTAGAGACTGACTTCCATAGAACATTACATCCAGACATGTTGGTTATGCAACACCTTCGAAGGCACAGCTAATAGGCGATAATGTCTCCCAGTACTGATGTGGGAGCAGCTGCAGCCAAGTCCAAACTTAAAACTAAAGACTAAAGACTTAAGAGGGACCTTGGCTTGTCCTGCAAGCCATTACTTCATGCTTAACGTGACCCAGTGCGTAATAAACACACGTTACACAATGAAGAAAGGTCTGTGTGTAGGACCAGCTTACCGGCGCTGACGGGGGATTCTCTGGGCGTGTGTGTGCTGGTGCTGCTGGTCTCTGGAGCCACTGGCGGGGGTGAGAGCGATCTTGGACTTGAGGACGAGGCCTTCGAAAAGAGAAGAACAAACACATCAGCCTTGGGTTAAGGACTAGAGCTGCAACTAATTATTGTTTTGGTAGTCAACTAATCTGACGATTATTTTCTCGATTAGTCGATTAGTTAACAATTATTTCTGCCATGTCCTCCATCTCTAAAAATGATAGAAACAGCCTTTTAAATCTCATATCGTTTTTAGAGATGGAGGAGATGGCAGATATAAGCGTTGACTAATCGACTAATCGAGAAAATAATCAATGGATGTTTGAATGTTTGATATTTAGTGAATAAATATGTAATCTGTTGAGTTTGGGCACCTTTGGAAACAGATTAAGTTGACTGTAAACTGTGTGAGTGAGACATTTGCCAATCTCTTATTGCGGTTCTGTCTCCAAAACTTTGTGTAATGTGGTACTATTACAAATTAACGATTAGAAAAATTTAAATAATCAGCATTAATCGTTGCAGCCCTATTAAGGACTGTGGATAAGACAAGAGGACTCTGGACAAGAAGGTCTTCTGTGTACTAGGGGTGTAACAATGCATCCTAATCAAAATTCCAAGATCTGCAGGACTCACTGTGCTCTCTGGACTCGCTCTGGGTGAAGACAATGACCCAGATGATGACGAGGAGGAGGATGACGAGGAGGATCTATAGAGGCCTGACTGGTCCAGTGAAGATATTGGGAACGTCTGTGTGTACCCTTGAGGGCCGGGGAACTCTTTTGGGAGATGATCGATATGTCCAGGCGGTCTGCCCTCTCCCATCTCCTGTGGGATGTTGGCGTACATCTGCAGAAGGTGCGTGGGCA
Organism: Astyanax mexicanus; assembly: GCF_023375975.1. Classification (NCBI taxonomy): domain Eukaryota; kingdom Metazoa; phylum Chordata; class Actinopteri; order Characiformes; family Acestrorhamphidae; genus Astyanax; species Astyanax mexicanus. Next base: position 9,745,371 of record NC_064422.1, read on the forward strand.
TCATTGGTGCTTGATTGTGCATGCTGGAATGTGTCTTCTGTGTATAACCATACATGGCCTCCCAGTTCGGAGCTTCCGGGTGACCCCCAGGACCAACCTGCTGGTAGAAGCCCTCGGCCTGCATGGGCGGAGCATACTGCGGCGCGTATACTGATGGATACCCAGGCTGTGGTTGGATGTGGTGGGCAAACTGAGGAGGAAAGCCGGGTATAGAGGGAAGAGGCTGCACCAGGGGGGACGGTAGACTCTGGGCAGGGATGAAAGAGTGCGCCATGCTCATGGCCATGGACAGCATATTGGCTAGAGAGAAAAGGGGAGGGGTTTGCGGCGGCCACATGTTGGCCGTGTGGTTTTGAAGGACGGGAGAGGTTAAGGGGCTGTTGAGGTCACTGGTTGGGCTCAGGAGGTCTAGAGCGAGGGGGCCCGGTGAAGAGCATGAAGAAGGTGGTGACGACAAGGAGTAGGTGGGGTTACTGTGGACCCGGGAGAGTGAGGGATGGCTGGGTTGGGGGGAGCCGGGATGGGGCGGGTACTGGAAGGGCATGTGGGTGGAGGTGGCCACGTAGGGCATTGGATACTGCTGCAGGTGGGCAAGCTTAGAGAGGGACGCCATGGGGTCCGACTGGTAGGGCGGAGCCGGGTGGCCCTGAAATGGACGGGAGGTTCCTGGAAGAGAGAGAGAAAAAAGAAGAAAAATTGTTGTTAATTACAATAATAATAATAATGACGTTTTTACTGCGACCTCAAGAAACAGCAAATTAGCTCTGTGTTGATTGGCTGCATTTTATTATGACTAAATTAAAAAGAAGTCTAAAAAGGCTAAAACACTCTTATAACTAAGCTAAAAAGCAGCTATATGTAAATCGTTTGGTTGTAAAGAACCCACATAAACATTTAAATGATTAAAAATGGGCCATACCATTCTGTACGTACCATATACTATAAATATATACATAACTACATATAAACAAAGTAAAATCTAGGAAACTTAGAATTGTTCACAGCTTCTCAAAAAAAGTTATTACACCAAATGATGAAGAATAGAAGAATACACTGCCTGATACCTGAGACACTGTTGCACTGTTGAGTTTTGAGAAGACTTTCTGGTCTTAAATGTGTTTTAAAAATCGTCTATCATTAAAATTGTGTATGAATAAATTAGTGTAGGGTGATAAAAAAAAAAAAATCAAAATATATTTGTTAAGACTTTCTACAAGTTAACAGCACCAATATTCTATATTAAGCTCAAAAGACACAGATGCCTTTGGATAGTAAATAAAATATAATTATAAAAAACACTATATCAGGGTTGGGTATGTGACCCATACCCACGCTGAATTATGAGGAATTGTTGAACGCAGTTCAAAGTGTGCGTGTGTTTGGTGGGGGTCTGTGGTACAGTATAATAGAACTTCATGAGTTTCATGACTTTCAGAACAAAAACAGATTAAGAAAACAGGCTTGCCCAAAAAAGGAAAGATAAATATCCGCAGGGAGCAGACTGGAAAAACAGGAAAAATCTGTTCTTTGGCTGAAATGTTTACATATCGATATGAAGGGGAAGTGTTATTGACTTCATGTCACAGTAAAGGAGTGAACAAAGGCAGGGAATTAGCATGCGAAGACTTCGGAATGGGGCGAATAAAAGATTCCACGGTTGGGATTGAATAAGAACAGCAAAACAAGCCGAACAATCGGCCACACCTGATCCTCAGCGAAGTTCTCACCGAGTTCTGTCACAACACGACTGAAATGAAGGCCGTCACTCTGTCTTTGTGAAGCAGCGCTGATAAATGACGGGGCTCTTTATTCCACAACGCCCTGTTGCTCAATGTTGGGCCTGGTCTCCATGGCACTGATACAGCTCTCAAAGAATCTGGGTTAGCCTGCAGGCTGAGGAGCTTTACTGAAGCTAAGAAATTTAGCTGGTGATTTGAGGTAGAGGTGTATGAAAAAATCTGTGAAGTATTGTGATATTGCTTGGTAATATATTGATTTTCCCCCCAAAAAAAGTTTTTTTTTTTTTTTTATTCTACCCCATTTTCTCCACAATTTAAAAGGCCAACTACACAGTCCCTGTTCAGAGGAAAGTGCAGCACCCCAGCTCCAGCACATCAGCTAACAGACGCCTGTGCTTACCAACATCACACTAAGAGAGATGTGGTGAGAGAGCGGCATCTACACATCCACCCAGAGACAGCATGGCCAACTATGCTCTCTCTGACTCTGGCTACTGATGGCCAGTAACAGGATCTGGGATTCGAACAGTGGTAGTAGTAGTCCCACTAATTTTCATTTACTCAGAATTTCTATGTATTGTGGTATGTTTTTATGCTTACAGTATGGCTGTATATTGAATCGTAATCCCTGTATCATGTTTCCTTATGTTTCATATTTCCAGGTTTGTACCAATAGACAGACCTAATGTAACCCTACACTGCTGAACACCCAACACTAAACATTCAATTTAACCTAAGAATAGAAGGTGGTCCTTGGGAGGGTACCAAACTGTACTTCTTCCGTCAAATCCTGAGTTATAAACCAGACAATTGCCTCCGCAACGTGGGGGAACACCAACCGAACCATGGAGAAGCATGAAGAAGAGCTGGAAACGCAGTGGAGAAAAAAAACACTCCAGAAGAGTGAGAGAGCCAAACAGGACAGAGTGTTCTATAAGAGACACACACAGCGGCTATGATAATACAGAGGGGGGTGGGGGGAGGGGCAGAATGGTCTGGTTTTCAGTATTTTGGGGACTGAAGGGGTTTGGGGGGGGTAGAGGAGGAGGAGGAGGAGGAGGGGGTAGAAAAGTTTGAGTTTGGTTTGTCGATTTGTTTCGCTGTTGCCGTGGAGCTCCGAGTGATTCTCGGAAAAATGAGAGAAGTAGAGAAAGTTGGCACCACATGAAGACCCCCTCCTTCACTCTCTCTCTCTTTCTCTCTCTCTCTCCATTTCTCTCTCTCTCTCTTATGCTTTCTCTCTCTGTTTCATCTCTCTTCTTCTACGTCTCCACCCGCTCTCTCTCTTTCTTAGTTTGACGGCATTTGCAGGCCACAAGTGAGCAGTCTTCAGGTGAGGTAATTACTCAGGAGGTTCAGAGGATGGAGTACACACACACACACACACACAGAGGCTCTGAGGTCTAGTGTGAGTTTGCAGGCGCCAGCTAAAGACCTGCAGCCTGCCTGTGCCAGAGAGAGAGAGAGAGAAGAGAAAGGGGGAGAGAAGGAGGAGAGAGAGAAAGCAAAAGGAACACAGTGACAGAGATGGAAAAGAGAGATGGACAGACAGACAGACAGACAGAAATAGAGAGAGGTGCAGTGATGGTATAGTTACTTTGAAAAAGAAATTCGATTACTGACTACTGATTACTCCTTTAAAAAGTAACTTAGTTACTTTATGGATTACTTGATTTTAAAAGTAACTACGTTACTTTACAAGTTACTTTATTAGTTACTTTCAGCAGCTGCAGACACCACCTCCCGCCGCCTTAACATAAACATTATAACCAGTTTTGCCAATACTCCCTTTATTGTAAAATGCATTTTTAACAGCAACAATTTATCTCTATTAAGTTGAACTATTTCCTAAAATATATATATATATTTTTAATAAAAAAAAAAAATACTTAACATATAAAAAAAATATATATATATGGTCTTTCTTGATTTTACTAAACACAAATACTTGTTTTTATAAAAAATATATAAAATAAAGAAAGTCTTTTTTGACCTGACATATTTAACACTGTAAAACTGAACATTGAACTTGTTGTTCTCTGCAGGGCAGCAAGGAGTGGTTTTATAAAACAGAACCGTGTATATGGTCTAGACCAGGGATCACATATTTGCAGACTGCGGTCCGGGTCCAGACCCAGACGTTGTCCAATACGGACCCATACCGGACCCAACTACTGAGAAAGATTTAATTCTGACAGTGTTCATTTAAAGCACCGGAAATTTGTGGCAGACCGCTGCCCTGGCTAGTGAATTGGGACGCGGCCGCAAAAAAAAACGCCTTTATAAAGAGATACTGGCGAAATCCGAGAACTGTCGAAAAACGAAAACGGGTGGAAACTAAAGACACGCCGAGCGCGAGAGAGAGAGACAGGGGAGAAAGCGAGACGCGTGTGATTGGGGAAGAGCGGAGGGGGAATGGGTAAGGGAGCGGTGTGTGTGTGTGTGTGTGTGGAGGAGATGAGGTGGAGAGAGAGAGAGAGAGAGAGAGAGAGAGAGAGAGAGAGAGAGAGAGAGAGAGAGAGTAACGCACAGTGACTTAAATAAGTAACTTTAATCTGATTACTGGATTGGAAATAGTAACGCGTTAGATTACTCGTTACTGAAAAAAAGGTCAGATTAGAGTAACGCGTTACTAAGTAACGCGTTACTGACATCACTGGAGAGGTGTCACTCACCCGGTGTGTTGTGGAAGGACTGGGAGCGTAAGAGTGGACGTACAGGTGAGGTAACGTCTCCGCTCGGCCTCTGAGGTGAACCAACCGGCCCAAACTCTGCCAGAATAATGAAACATAGACTGTGTCACATTAATAGAAACACACACAAATGTATATATATATATATATATATATATGCGATTTATAGGTAAAGAAAGGCTGAAACAACAAACAAGTTCCAGAGCTTTCAGACCTCAAATAATGCAAAGAAAACATAGTTCATAAAGTTTTAAGAGTTCAGAAATCAATATTTGGTGGAATAACCCTGTTTTTTAATCACAGCTATCATGCATCCTGGCATCATATTCTCCTCCACCAGTCTTACACACTGCTTTTGGATAAATTTATGCTGCTTTACTCCTGGTGCAGAAATTCAAGCCGTTCAGCTTGGTTTGATGGCTTGTGATCATCCATCTTCCTCTTGATTTCAATTTGATAAAATCAAAGAAACTCATAATTTTTAAGTGTTCTCTTATTTTGTTTTCATATATATACAGCTCTGGACATATATATATATATATATACAGGGTCCAAAGTCACAGGACATTCTTTTATTTCAGTAAGGGAAACAAAAGGAAAAGACCCTCTGTGTATATATCTATATCCATGCATACAAAATACTTTTATAGCTTGTTTGTTCCTTATTATTTTACTCAATTTGCCACTGTTTACAAAGTGAGAACACTCACAATACAAGAATACAACTGCTCTAAAACAGACCAACTAAAATGGTTCAAAACTGACCAATAGAAATGTTCTAATAATGATTTAAAACTACGGTATATAAAGGTATATATAGTTAGAAACACTGCTCCTATACGATTCAGACTCATATTTTCTCGTCTCTCTCTCTCTCACTCACTCACACACACACACACACACACACACACAGTGTCACTCCATGGTGTGACAGTAAGTGGCATGGCTGATCAAAGTGATGGTGCAGGTGGTCCTCAGCGTGCCGTGTGGAGGTCTCACCTGGCAGAGAGGAGGCGGAGTGTGTTCGAGCCAGACTGTGGAGGTTGGGCTGCAGGAGGGAAAGAGAACACACTTAGATCAGTACTGTCAGACCAAACACACCCTTTCTGCACGAGTGGCAAACACACAGCTGAAATGCGGTTTAAACTGCTCTGATTTCAGGTTTCAGTGTGCTGTACGTCGCTCTGATTTAATCTGCAGGCTGTGCTGTACACGAGAGAAGACACAGTCACGGATTCAATCAGAGGAATATTCAGCACACTGAAACCTGCAGTGCAGAATGAGGGTAAGGTGAAGCATTGATAAAAACAATTACAGGCATATTCAATCAGCATACAGACAGAGCAGAGCTCATTACATTATTTATACATTTGCTAAAGTCTGTGGAACCCGATATGGAGAGCAATACACTAAAATGAACTAACACAAATTCTCCAAACTAGGTCAGAATGGTAAGAATGGGTAAGAATGGGTAAGAATAAACCAATGCTCTAAAAATGGACCAACAGAAGTGTTCCATACATGACCAATAGAAATGCTCTATAATAAACAAATGGTCCAAACAAGCCCATATATAAATGCTTTATAATAGACCAATGATCCAATGCTCTGAAGAGGATGAATAGAAATGCTCCCCATATACAGAAATGTTCCCTACAGAACCAATATAATTTCAATATAATGGACCAATGCTCCATACAAGACCAATGGTCCAAAAAATACCAACATAAATGCTCTGTAATAGACCAATCGTCCAAACAAGACCAATATAAATGCTCTATAATGGACCAATGCTCCATACAAGACCAATAGAAATGCACTATAACAGACCAATGGTCCAAACAAGACCATTATAAATGCTCCATAATGGATCAATGGTCCAAGCAGGACCAATATAAATGCTCTATAATAAACGGTCCAATGCTTTGAAGAGGACCAACAGAGATGCTCCAAAATTGACCAATGCTGAACAAGGCCAAAAGAAGTGCTCCAAAATGAACAAATGCTCCATAACTGACTAACTGAATTGGTATAAAATAGACCCATTAAAATACACTCACTGAACTTTTATAAAATGGACCAATTAAAGTGCTCTAAAATGGACCAATATTGCATAGACCAATAGTAATGCTCTATAATAGACCAATGGTCCTAAATGTACCAATGCTCTGAACAGGACAAATATAATTATGCTATAATGGACAGATTTAAGTGCTCCAAAATGATAAATGCTCTAAAACAGAAATTATTGATCATAAACAAATAGAAATAATTCAGAATGGACAAATAGAAAAGCTCCAGAATTACATCCTGGACTGCTTTTTTGAGGCACAATCAGACACAGTTTGTACTTATTTTATTAAGTTTTAAGTTTTATATGTGAAATTCAGTGAATAAACTATGTATCTATGTATCTAGTTACTGTGTGTACAGATGAGTTCTTTGTAGAGGGTGAGACCAATGAAGGACATACGTCTGCACTCAAACTACAAACAATATCAAATACAGTGTATACATTATGTATATACATCCTTTATATTCATCTTACATATTATGCTTTACACAGACAACACAGGCTTATACACAGAGCAGTTTTATTTAGTCTTTATTCTATGCTGACAGTTCGGTCAGGAGAGATCTGGGAAGTCTGAAGTGTGTAATAACAGTAATAAGTTGATATTAAAGCACATTAAGCTAAATGATAAGATCGGGACTGCCAGAACTGTGATTAAACTGAAGGTTTATTTATTTCTGTAATCATCTGTAATGACAGCCTCTTTAAGCTTGATTAAGATGACGGCTGACGTCCCACGCTTGCTCACACACTTACTCACACACGTGCTCACACACACTCACACACACACACACACACACACACACTGCCAAGAAGTACAAGCAGGGCAGTCAGTGGCTGGAAGTGCTGCACACACTAGTGAGCTCATGATTATAAAGGACTCTCTAAAGCACTGCAGGGAATAGCACAACCAGTCTGACAGAGAAACGCAAACACACTCCATGGTGCCTACGTGCACCCACACACATATGGTGCGCAGACTGTACAGCACCCCCTCTACCCCACCCACACCCCCACTCCACCAACGAGCTGAATGGGGCTGTGGTTTGCCCTGAGAGTCCACTTTCGGTCATGTTCTGGTTTGGAATGGGGAAGAGCAAACATACATGCTTGTTTTTAGAGTTCTGTATGAATATACAGTTGTGGTCAAAAGTTTACATACACTTGTAAAAAAACATAATGTTATGGCTGTCTTGAGTTTTCAATAAGTTCTACAACTCTTATTTTTCTGTGATAGAGTGATCGGAACACATACATGTTTGTCACAAAAAACAGTCATAAAATTTGGTTCTTTCATAAATTTATTATGGGTCTGCTGAAAATGTCACCAAATCTGCTGGGTCAAAAATATACATACAGCAACATTAGTATTTGGTTACATGTCCCTTGGCCATTTTCACGGCAACTAGGCGCTTTTGGTAGCCATCCACAAGCTCCTGGCAAGCTTCAGGTCGAATGTTTGACCACTCTTCTTGACAGAATTGGTGCAGTTCAGCTAAATGTGATGGTTTTCTTGCATGAACCCGTTTCTTTAGCACTGTCCACATGTTCTCAATGGGATATAAGTCAGGACTTTGGGAAGGCCATTCTAAAACCTTAATTCTAGCCTGGTTTAGCCATTCCTTTACCACTTTTGATGTGTGTTTTGGGTCATTGTCTTGTTGGAACACCCAACTGCGCCCAAGACCCAACCTTCGGGCTGATGGTTTTAAGTTTTCCTGCAGAATTTGGAGGTAATCCTCCTTCTTCATTATCCCATTTACTTTCTGCAAAGAACCAGTTCCACTGGCAGCAAAACATCCCCAGAGCATAATACTACCACCACCATGCTTGACAGTAGGCATGGTGTTCCTGGGATTAAAGGCCTCACCTTTTCTCCTCCAAACATATTGCTGGGTGTTGTGGCCAAACAGCTCAATTTTTGTTTCGTCTGACCAGAGAACTTTCCTCCAGAAGGTTTTATCTTTGTCCATGTGATCAGCAGCAAACTTCAGCCGAGTCTTAAGGTGCCTTTTCTGGAGCAAGGGCTTCTTTCTTGCACGGCAGCCTCTCAGTCCATGGCGATGTAAAACACGCTTGACTGTGGAGACTGACACCTGTGTTCCATCAGCTTCCAAATCCTTGCAGACCTGCTTCTTGGTGATTCTTGGTTGACTCTTGACCATCCTGACCAATCTCCTCTCGGCAGCATGTGATAGCTTGCGTTTTCTTCCTGATCGTGGCAGTGACACAACTGTTCCATGCACTTTATACTTGCGTATAATTGTCTGCACAGTTGCTCTTGGGACCTGTAGCTGCTTTGAAATGGCTCCAAGTGACTTCCCTGACTTGTTCAAGTCAATAATTCGCTTTTTCAGATCCACACTGAGTTCCTTTGACTTTCCCATTGTAGCTTTTGTAGCTGAGTCTAATCACTGGGTCAAATGAGCCCTATTTAAATGGGCTCATGAGAAGTCAACAGCTGTAGTCAATCAGAATCACTTACAAGAAGTGAAGAGGCCATGACATGAAGCTAATTTGATTGACACAACTCGCTACATCACCAAAATTGACAAATTTTATTGCTGTATGTATATTTTTGACCCAGCAGATTTGGTGACATTTTCAGCAGACCCATAATAAATTTATGAAAGAACCAAATTTTATGACTGTTTTTTGTGACAAACATGTATGTGTTCCGATCACTCTATCACAGAAAAATAAGAGTTGTAGAACTTATTGAAAACTCAAGACAGCCATAACATTATGTTTTTTTACAAGTGTATGTAAACTTTTGACCACAACTGTACATTTACTAGTGTGTGTGTATGTATGTGTGTGTGTGTGTGTGTGTGTGTGAAAGAGAGAGGGGGTGATGATAATAGTGTATCATATGATTTAATAAGACATAGGAACGAGACAATAAAGTTACTGGGACAACTTATTAGAGTGTGGGAACAAGATCATTAAATTGTGGGGACAACTTACATGGCTGGGACTTAATTATCTCATTCCCAAGGTTTAAAAAGTCATGGCCACGCATTAGAATCTCGTTTACACACATTAATAAGTCATGGCCAAGCATTAGGATTTGTTCCTACACCCTTAATAAGTTGTCTTCACAACTTAATTATTTAGTTCCCACGCCTTAAGTCGTGGCCACGCATTAAAATCTTGTTCCCACACCTTAATAAGTTCATCTCCTCAACTTGATTATCTCGTTCCCACACCTTAATTATGGCCATTAAAAGCACGTTCCCTTGCCTTAATTAGTCATGGCCACACAACAATCTTGTTCCCACACTTTAATAAGTTTATAGTCATGCATAAGGGATTTGCATGGTTCCCACACCTTAATAAGTCATGGCCATGCATTAGGATCTCGTTGTGTGTGTGTGTAAGATATGTAAGGATCTATATGTAATAATAATAGTATGACATATGTACAATATGCATTATATAAAGTATCAGTATGTATTGATTACAGTGTACTGTATGTATTATATAGTATTCTGTATATGTAAGTATCTACATGCAACAATGATGTCCCATATACATGAACCCTTGTATAGGCCTGTGTATACAGACATCCTGTAAATCTGTGTGTGTGTGTGTGTGTGTGTGTGATTGTGTGTGTGTGTGTGTGTGTGTGTGTGTGTGTGTATGTGTGACTTTGGGCTGCAGCTCTTCTGTAGTGTCTGGTTCTAATCAGGATCTGGGCTGTGACCAAGAGAGATCTCCTCAGCAGGCTGATTGTAATTATGCAGCCCCCTGGGTGTGCATGTATATGTGTGTGTATTTCTGTGTGTGTGTGTGTGTTTCAGATCTCTGATTCCACATGAAACAGGCCATTGTTCTCCTCATTACTCATTAAAGGATATCTGAGATCAGTGGAGTAGAGAGAGTAGACAGTGTTCTGTCCGTGGTGCTGCGGTGGGACGTTACCTAGAGCTAGAGGAACCCACAAGGAACATACATGCAGCTAGAGTCAGTCTGTCGCTCTAATAGACAAACTGAGTCAGGCTCGGCTTATTAGATGTACATGACAGCATGTGCTCCTCTTTAACATCTATAACATCTATACAGCAGTCTATGGAGTCCCGCTCTTCGATGCATAGCGTGAGTGCAGATCCGCGATAGTTGATATAATAGACTGTATTATAGCTAAACACGTTAACCTTCCGCCCTGTTCGGCTCCTTCATCGGCGTAAACACTGCGCCCGGCCGGTAAAGGTGGACAGACTGACCCCAGAAGATCACACGGACCAGCGTGTAACATGCCCACAGAGAACATCATGTGAATGCCAAGTCCAGACTGTGACGCAGAAGCTGAAATGGAGCTTGACTGGAATGACAGTTCAAACTAAAGGACACTTTAAACCATGGCTAATATTCATTGGGGCTACAACTAGCCACAATCCATTCCGTTGTGAAGAGGTAGAGTTGGTATACAGTGAACAGTCCTATTTCAGTAATGTTCTAATCCATATTATGAGAAGCAAAAACTACTCAAATAAGTAAAGAAAAAATGAAGGTCAGTCAATCTGAAACATTTTAAGAACTGTAATAGTATCCTCAAGTTCAGTCAAAAAAGACCATCAAACGTTATGATGAAACTGGCTCTCATCAGGTCCACCCTAGGAAAGGAGGAGCAAGAGTTTCCTCTGTTGCACAGGATAAGTTCATCAGAGTTACCAGCCTCAGAAACCACAAGTTAACAGCCCCCCAGATATGAATAATGAACGCTTCTTTACAGAGTATATTTTGGTTTGTTTAACACTTTTGGACAAGTTGGCCATGATATTTATAGGTTAAAGGGTATATTATGGAAATAATACAAATAATTTATCCTGCTTTTAAGAGAGAAAAGAATGTAATATAATATCTAAATGTATCCAGTATAATTTATAGAAGCTTAGCTGCTGCTTTGATTTCACTATTTCTGTTATGTTACTATATTTACAAACATATTTATATTTGGCAATTTAGCTCCACCCGTTTGTGTTTATTTTACTATACATTATATCTTATATATTTTTTTTTATTTTGTTGTTTATATATGCATTAATTATATCTAGATAGTATATGGACAGGTATGTATGATGCTGATCTGTACTTTTGCCTTTTCCCCATTTTTTTATTGGTGATGAAATATAACATTAGGCGTTTTTTTCAACTAACCAACACTAAATATTGATCAGATACAGTTTATAACAAAAGATATATTATTCTACTGACATACAAACTGATATGGGAGCAGAGGTGGAACAGGTACAGATAAATTGTAATTAAGTAAAAGTACCTTTACTTTGCTAAAATTCTACTCAAGTAAACTTGAGTAAAAGTAAAAAAGCACTCAATTTAAAATTTACTTTGAGTAAAAGTTACATAGTTACTTTTAATTATTTGATGTAAAAATGTACAACAAATCATAAATTAAATCGTTTTTATAATAATTTATTATAATTTATTTATAATAATTTGGACCTTTCAGGCAGTATTTGTTCAGACCACCCCATAAAACATTTTCAAGAACAAGTGGCATAGGTTTCTATGATCAGTTTATAGTCACCTATATGACCATAACTTTTGCCTCGTTATTCCACACGCGCGAGCATCCGTGCGCCGGCACATCCACGCCAATTAATATTTTTTTAAATTCAGACAATTGTTTTTTTCCCAGCATTTTATTTTTTTACTCAGTAATCGGGAGTTTTCCAATGTAGCAAAGTAGATTACTTGTGTCAAAATGTACTTGAGTAAAAGTCAAATTACCTATTTTAAAAACTACTTTAAAAATTACAAATTACTCATAAAATTAACTCAATTACAGTAACTTGAGTAAATGTAATTCATTACTTTCCACCTCTGTATGGGAGTAATAAAAAGTTCATTATCTGAACTTTTCAACTAGTTTTTCCATTTGTTTCAATAAAACCGTGAGTTATAAATAATTCACACTGAATTAGAAACCTATTTTGTTTATTTTACCAGTTCTTTGGGTTCTATAGTAATCTATCTGTTTGTGTATAAGCTATAGGGGGAATTAAAAAGTGTGAGACACTTCTTTCTGGAGCATTTTTCATTGTCTTTAAATATCCTAACGTCAGAGATGGTAAAATAAGAAGGGATTAACCCCTCGCTCGCTACAGACCCTGACTCTGAACAGTAGAGTGACAGAGAGAGGCTATGCAGTTCTCTGTGCTGTTCGCCCCCAGCATAGCCTGGAGCACTGGGTTAAGGAGATCATTGTCAGTGAGACACTTTCTCCTCTCTCCTCTGTTCTGTCACTGCAGCGAGAGAAAGAGCGCTCTCGCAAACCGTTTGACAGTTGCGGCCTTCCCCCCTGTTCCCCCCGCAGGGCTTTTTACAGCTGCGGAAGCTCAAATATCCACTGCAGGGATATTTGGACCGCTGGAACATGAAACAGAGCAGGTTTCAGCCTCTCCTGAGTAGAGGAGCTTCAGAGGCAGAAGAGCAGAAGAGCTTCTCTGGCAAACATACACAACTATCTCCACTGCTTCTGGAGCAACGCTGGTTTGATTTTCACTGTTAATTCTCTGTTAAAATGCCCATGATTTACTCTTCCATTACATTTACTTCCTCCTGAGCTCCAGTTACAACTTTCTTGTGTGTGTTTGTGAACCAAACACAGCTGTAGTTCATTTCTACACCCCTGTTTTCCAACCTCTCTTCATCCCTTACAACTAAACAGGCTGTATTATTAGTGTACCTTCAAGATGGAATGGACACAGCTGTGTGTAAAAAAAAATAAAAATAGTGCACCCCAGGTCAAATGTGCTGTTGATGTAGCCGGTAAAATAAGTACATTCTCTCCCAAGACACAATTCTGCACATTTTAAAACACAATTACTGTTTATTTGTTTTCAATTTGGCAAAAATTAAATATACAATGATAAAATGTAACAGAAATAGTGCCTAAAGCATGCAGAAAAATATACTAATGTGAATATGTTTGAACAGGGGAATAAAAAGCTTTGTATACACATGAATTTAGAATCATGACTATTTAAATTTTTTTATTAGTCATTTTTAAATATAATTATCTCGTTTTTTTCTCCCCAATTTATGCTATGCCGATTACCCAACCCACTTATCTGAACTCCCGATTCATATAAAATAAGACACCACCTCTTTTTAAACTTATGCTGGGTCCGATTGGGTCAGTGCAATCGGAGGAAAGCGCAGCGACCCAGCTGTGATACATTAGCCAACAGAAGCCTGTGCTGACTGATATCTTTGAGAGTGATGTATGGAGAGAGTGCAATCTACACACCCAGAGAGAGCACGGAAAATTGAGCTCTCTCGGACTCCGGCTGCTGATGGCAAGTAGCATGATCCGGGATTCAAACAGAATCATGACTATTTTTAAAAGGCTTTCACAAAAAACTTATTTTGTCCAGACCTTTCGTTACAAATCATAATAGCATGTGTACCAGGTGCTGTAAAAGATCAGGTGCAGTCCAGATCAACTAAACAATGCAGTTTGTAGGGGGGTTGGACTTTAAGACCGATAACATGTTGGGAAGTGGGAAAAGGCTATTGTCAACCATTAGACAAAAGAAGAAGAACAAGACTTGGTGTCATGCAGCATTATGGGTACACCAGATAACTTGAGCACTAAGGGGTGGGGTCTAGCTGAAGCCTGGAATGACTGGATGTGTGTAAGAGTTCTGAGTTTACCTGCGATGCTAAAATCGCTGCAGCACTGTTGAGGTGTGGCTGACGAGCCGCTGTGTGATTGGTCTGGTCACCCGCCGACTGTTTGGCCATTAGAGACTCCGCCCGCCTGATGACATCACGCATTTGATGAATGAAGCCTTCTCGCTCAGACGGAAGGATAAACTCATTATGTACCTAAAATATGAAAAAAAAAAAAAAATGTAAAAAAAAAAAAACATTTTTACACAGAATAAATAATATGATCATACAATGAACATGTTTATTAATATTGTAATTAGCATTCAAAAAATTAAACCATACATAGCTACCATACTCACATTCAATTTATATAAAATAATATTGGTGGTTCTGTAAATGAGTTGCTCGCACACCTTTACAGCATGTACGAGCAGGTAAGTTTCCTCTGCTGAGAAGAGCAGAAGCGCTGCACCATTAAAATAGCAATCCACCAAAGTCAGAGCACACCTGGCTCTTAAAGGGAATGACAGGCCTTAAAGGGACTGGCAAGTGACATGCTGATTGGTTTATTTCACGTTACTCCCAAAAACCCACCCATGATTAATTAAAGAGTATTAGTACATGCCTTTTGCCTGTTTAGAGTTGCGTACGGCATACTTTTCCCGTTGTTATGATAGCAAAGACACGCTGACATACCCTAAAACAAGCTGCGTTGTTCAGGGTTGATGGCTCCCCTATAGGTTGTAAAAATAAAGTGATCTACTTTAATTATTCCCTTTTATCCAAGGAACCGATTTCACAAATTCTTTATTATTTAGTAACTTATTTAGTCTGTATGTTTGTTTTATTGTTCTTTTGTTGACTGCAGACTTGTCTAATAACAGACTGCCCACTGAGGACAGAAATCACAGTTTAAATTTAAATAATATTTTAAGAATATAAGTGTTTAAGCAGAAGCCATTAGCTGAAAGTGCTCTTTATGTGAATATTAGTGCAGGTTTAGATCAGGCTGCTGCTGTTTATCAGTATAGACGCTGGTGTCTTGGGGTTGAGCAACACGGCAGAGGCTCCTCTAGATATTCCTAGAAATCCCAAATAAGCCTGAGGTTTATATATGATACTTGTTCAAACTCGCACACACTTTTAATAGCTGGCTGTTTATAATTCCCTCCATTCTGGCTTTGTACTGTGCTAGCGCGCGCCGCTAATAGCTGTGGGAGTGCACAGCGCAACCAATAACACTCCAGGAGTGACTCGGCACTGCCAGGCCTCTCACCCTGAACAAAGAGGCTTCTGTATCTGAGTACAGGAACAGCGTGCACGCTGAGAGCGCACGAGCATCACACACACGGCTGCCAGCAACAGAACAGTAACACATACTCACTCACAGCGGTTTAATTGACTGCACACAGTAGCATTCTCACCATACACTACCTGTCCAATAGTATTCAGACACCCGTGTTTCTCCTGGAGTCAAGTGAGCTATTACTCATTTTACTGCTGAATATGGACTCATCACAAAGCTACGGGATGACGATCCATCACTCCAGAGAACTCTAGGGCCAATAGCATTATAATAGGCCTTTATAATATTTTGTGGTCAAAGCTTTGTGGTTCACAGCGTCCCATTCTATTGGGCAACACTTGTGTAGACTTTAAAGTAGCCAAATTACACCAACCATGTGGTTGGTGTGGCGCAGTGTATAACACCACCCCCTGCCAGTGAGCTACCACATCATGTGGGAGACTGGGGTTCAATTCCCGGTCTAGGATACCAAAAAGAGTCCTTAGACAAGACTCCTAACACTACACTGAACCACCTCTGTAATAGAAACAACATTGTAAGTCACTCTGAATAAGAGTGTGAGCTTAAATGCAGTGTGTGCTGATATTTTAGGTCAAAACAAAAAGATGTTGCTATTTATAGGTATATGTTTGAGTATTAAATTTGAGTAAAATAATTGTTGTTTTATTTTATGAACTATAGACAACATTTCTCCCAAATTCCAAATAAAAATATTGTCGGTTTAGACCTTTTATTTGCAAAAAGTGAAAAATGTCTGAAATAACAAAAAAAGATGCAGAGCTTTCAGACCTTAAATAACGCAAAGAAAACAAGTTCATATTCATAAAGTTTTAAGAGTTCAAAAATCTATATTTGGTGGAATAACCCTGTTTTTTAATCAATGTTTTAATGCATCTTGGCATGTTCTCCTCCACCAGTCTTACACACTGCTTTTGGATAACTTTATGCTTTTACTCCTGGTGCAAAAAATCAAGCAGTTCAGCTTGGTTTGATGGCTTATGATCATCCATCTTCCTCTTGATTATATTCCAGAAGTTTTTAATTTGGTAAAATCAAAGAAACTCATCAACAACTTGTTTTCTTTGCATTATTTGAGGTCTGAAAGCTCTGCATCTTTTTTGATATTTTAGCCATTTCTCATTTCCTGCAAATAAATTCTCTAAATGACAATATTTTATTTGGAATTTTGGAGAAATGTTGGTTGTAGTTCATAGAATAAAACAACAATGTTCATTTTACTTAAACATAAACCTATAAATAGCAAAACATAGAAACTAATTCGGGAACTGAAGTGGTCTCTTAATTTTTGTTTTAGAGCTGTATATATTAAATTTGACTGGTGGTGCCAAAATGTTTGCATACAGCCATGGCCTTCAAAGAAGCTCCTGTAAAGGGTTTTGAGGGTGAAGGAAAACCTATTCAGTGTGTGAACTATTTGTCGAACGGCACGTGCACATGCTTACACACACACACACACACACACACACACACTCACGCTCACGTAAGCAAGCTCAAATGTACACGATTAAGTCCACGCCCACACGTACGCAGCACAAGCTCACACACACACACACAGATACAATCACAGAAGAAGAAGTCTTCTGAATGGATGCGAGTGGACATTATAATGACTCATAGGCTTCTACTCCACCTCCTCCACAGAGCACCAGTGTTCTCTCTCCGGTTCTGCCTCTCAGAGGGAACCGTGTACAGCTGTAACGGAACCCCTCAGCCCTGCTGTGAGTAAAGCAGCTACCTCGCTGCAGAGTGTGGGGCAGTGCTGTGTACTGTGGGGTGTTGTTTCAGGCTGGGTGAAGAGGTGGACGAGGAGGGGCACGTGGGGCACGTCTTATCTTTAACGCGGTTCTGGTTCCAAGCTGTGATAAGAGCCAGATTCAAGGACAGGGACTAATGTGCCTCCAAAACAGGCCACATAGTGTGTCAGCAGTGCAGCGTGGGAGTATTTAGTTACAACCAGAGGTGCGTCAGGTCTCCATAACCCATTAGTATCCTTACACCTAAAGTATTTTACTTACAAGTAACTACAGCTAACTTGAGAGAGGTTGATCTTCACAGAAATGGTTGGCCTACAAAATTTGCAGGGTGCTGCATGGAGTTCGAAAAGGAACATTGAAGGAACAGTAATAATTTGCCGCAAAGAAATTTAGTACAAGTAATTTAGTTGCAACCCTTGTGAAAAGGAAGTATAAAAAACTTTAAAAGTATGCTTTAAAATGCTTTAAAAGCATTAAAAAAAGTAGAACTGCTGGAGCAGTATTACCATTACCTGCTAAGCGCGCTAGCCATTCGGTCGTTCTAGAGGTGAGTATTATCGGCCTGTAGCATGCTTCTACCCCCTACCCCTCCAGTCTAACAAGAATTGGGACACCCCTACCCCTTGGCGTGCACACGAAAGGAGAGGTATAGGTTTAAGTGGTAGGGCCAAGAGGTGAAATGGGATTGGGCCTTAGTGTAACAGTCATAAACATAGCACTCTAAAACAAAAACAGCTAAACATGGTGGTGGTAGTTTGATAGTGTAGAGATGCGAGGCCTGCTTGTGGGCCTGGAAGAGTTTTAGCCTTTAGTTGTAACAGGGGTGGTGTATCTCAGGGTTACAGGGAAGCAGCGCAGTATCTAGTGTTAACAGAGCTGATAAGAGCTGCAGAGACAGAGCAGTTGTGTACAGACTCACAGCCAGCAGAGCTCGGCTCTGCTATTCCTGATTATTTTTTAAAGGGGGTTGGGTGGGGTGTGGGTTGTGTGGTGAGGTGGGGGTTAAGGGGTAAAAGAGCTCCAAAGCAGCAACAATCCACAGTGACAGAGCTGCAGCTGGCCAATCAGCTGCTGTTTTTATACTAAAGGTACTGAATGTTCTAAGTGTGAGCATGCATCAGACATATAACTCAACCGAACTGAAGATGATCTGACTGAAGGGCCTACCATCACAGTGGAGATGTCCTCAGGGCTGTCTCCATCGAGGTCAAACTTGAAGGTGACCATCTTATCATTGTGGGTCTGAAGCTGGCACTCCACCACACGGTCCACCTTATCAGACAGCTGAAGAGAGGAGAACAATGTTTTACACACACACATGTCTACTACAGCAGTGTGTATTTGTGTGTGTAGTTCTATTTCTAATTATACACTAGTTGTTGATGGTTCATTAAGTACTGATGATTTCCATGATGTTCTTACTGTGATAATGGTAGAGTTCTTAAAGTTTGCTTTATTTAATAATAATACTGTACAATAGTAATACTGTACATTTGAAGGTAAATGTTTTTTTTTTGTGCACACATTCGTATCCCTTTATCTAAGAGTGTGTGTGTTCTTTGTTTTGATATGTGTCTTCATATGTGTCTTCAGTTTACTGAGCCCAAGTAAGCATGAAGCTTTTACATTCCTTCTGTAAAAAAGTCATGTTATAACTTTCATGCATTACACACTGGTTTAAAGCAGAAAAGTGGAACCCACTGCATCAGTGGCAAGAATAAACATGGTGGTGGTAGTTCTGTGGTGGACCACTCTTACAGCAGCAGTGACACTGAAATGCTGGTGTTGATGGTAATGTGTGTGTTTGTGGCTCTGTCAGCGTCACGGCTAGACCGAGAGATGGTCCGTCATCCAAAATATCAATATCAATATCCACCTGTTGATGTACTATAGAATGACCAACACATGTTAAGCATCAACAGATGAGCTGCAGGATAGGTGTTTCCAATAAAGCAGCCAGTAATAGAATCACAAAGTACAGTACAGGTTTCTAAGTGAATAGTGAGTGAATCAAAATAAAGTAGTTTCTAATAAAGTGGCCAATTAGTGAGAACAATGTTTTTACCAGTACCACCAGTAACACTGAAGTTACAATGTAATCTGATAGACTTTTTCCATTAAGAGGGGGTCTACAGTCTTTAACTATGCTCAGAGAGTGCACCTACATTATTGGTGTTTCTGCTAAAATAAACAGTGACTAGAGATGTACCTAATAATCTGGCAGCTCAGCATGTATTTCAGATACAGATAAAAGTACAGGTAGATCAATAGATAATGCATACCCCTGTGATGCGCAGACGAGCTCGAGCTCTTCGCCTGAAGAGTTTTCCTGCTGTCCGTCGAGCGACTGACTTACCAGCCCTCTCTGATTGGCCCTCGCAGCCGTCACTCAGGCCTGAGGTGACGTCTGAAGCATAGCTGTAAACATTTCCACATAGAAACATTAAACAAACATTAAACCTCATTCAAAGCATAATGTAACCACTGTCTAATCAAAAGGAAATAACATATAGCATAATAACATATTAGCCTTGCTAAGCAAAGGTTTAGAGAGACAGTTAGACAGTTGTTCCACCTGTTAGCAACATGATTACACACTGATGTTTGTGTTTGGAACTACTGAACATGGCTCAATGATATTTTCACTATACAAAGATAATCTGTATAGCACTCAAACCTGCCCTTCCACGTTCTTGCTCAACACACTCTTTTAGAGCAGGAATGTGGAAACCATCTGCATCCGAGGCAGTGGGGTATAATTTGTAGTGATTATCGCAGGCTATTATACACACTTAACATAAATTATAATGGGGAAATGGGGCATGTATTTGGGAGGTGGCCTTAGATTAGTTTATATTACTACATCATTTCAACAAACTAACTGTCCCCTACACTGTGTCAAAATGTTTGGACGAATGGACCAATAGAATTTCTCCAAAATCTTTCCTTGAAAGTTAAGAAGGTTTTATCTCGCTCCTGTAAAGTTGGTGTTTGTTTTACATGTATTTAAGTGATCAATTTTAGCTATTGGAACTTTTCATCTATTATACACACATAACATAAATCATAAATAGTAAATAGGGCCTGTATATCCTAAGGAAACTGAGCTGATCCTGAGCTAATCCTGAGCTGATGCTGAGCTGATCCTTACAATACAATAAACCTTGAAGATTGGCCATTTATACAGAACTTTCATACACAGCATGTATGGCACTGGTACAGTAAATGGGGAAATGTGTGTGTGTGTTTGTTTTTAGGGGGTAGCTTAAGGGGGGTTTAATCTTTGCACATGCCTGGCTATATCACACTATTTCATATCAAAACCAGATGATTAGAACAGCGTGCACTTCGATCGCTGTGTAAAAGGACTTATCGAATCAAAACTGGCAGAAATTTGGGCAAAGATTACACTATAAAGCTTTAATGTCAGGTTTCATTTACAATGTAGAAGGGCGTGAGCAGCGCTCCCCTGTCCTCATTGGTTCCTTCTTTCCTGCTGAGAGGGCAGAGGTCTGCTACTTTGGGAAGGAGCTATAACTAAATTTGGGTAACATAAAAAAATCCAGAGGAATTCCTGTGATTCTTTACAGCCTTGCTTAGCTAATATCAGACCTTTAAATGAGGCCTTTCTGGCCCTGCTGTTATAAAGTTTTACAAGTTTTAAGAAAACAAACTTTCTCCATTCACTCATCAGCTCAGCTCTACTTTTATACGCTTCTTACTTCAGAGCTAAATAAATAAATATGTGCGTAAGAGTGCTTCTGGACAGCGGAGCTCAGCCCTGCCACAGCCGAGACGCTTTTTTAACTCAAAACAAAGATATAACTGTTAGAGGAAACGAAGAGACACGGTGTTTAGATTGGCTTTATACTGGTTTGTACTTTTGGGCCCTAAAACCATTGTTTGGGTTTCAGGTTCTGTGCTTATAGATTCCGTTTGGAAAGCAAGACGCTGCAGCATCCAAATCCTCGCCCTCCTACCGGGCATATAAACATTTACGGGCAGCCTACTGCTTGGCAAACTGCGGCCCGTGCTTTAAGCCCCACCCACTGAGAGCCGTGTGTGAGTGCTTTTGGATTTAATGAGCAGAACGCCAGCGGAATGTGTGTGTGCTGTGTGTGTGTGCTGTGTTATGAAAGATGAGAGGAGAAGATGAAGCCCGGAGGACAATGTGAACTCCTGCCAGGCTGAAAGGCTCACTCAAACTCACACACACACACACACACACACTCACACTCTCACACACACACACCCACACACTGAGGCATGCACCCCCAGGGTGGTAAAGCTTTTCTTTAACAAAAACAACCTTAAACCCACAGCTCAGAGCGTTCTGACTGAGGATAAACAGGATTCACAACCCACTTTGATATGAGATTGTGTGGGAGGCATGTGTAGTGACCCACATGTGAGCTGAGTGTGTAAGTGTGTGAGTGTGAGGAGTGTGTGTGTGTGTTTGCAGGGGGCTTTACAGTATGTACAGTACCTGTCCACAGGTGAGGAGATGGGGCTAGAAGGTCCTGAGACTGCTGCTTTTTCAGAGCTGTTAGTCACAGCGATGCTCTGGAGAGAAGAAGAGAGGAGAGGATATAAAAAGACTGTTAGACAATAACGGAAATCTCCGGCGCTCGTAAACCTGATCTCTATCTGCAGTGGGGGTCCCTTAATAGAGACACGCTTTCCTGCACTCCGAGGCTCAGAGGGGCAGGGCTGTCTGTGCCTTTTTAGGAACTGCCATTATACAGACTGTCAACACACAGCCTTTCCTTTACAGTCTATAACTAAGGCAACTAAAATTTGAGTTATATATAGAAGTTATATATATAAACTAGGTAAATATCAGGTTTAAACAAAAAATTTACTGAGTTGCATTATAGATATGTGTACTTGAGTAAAATAATTACATGACTTTTACTTTAACTAAACTTACATATACAGCTCTGGAAAAATTTAAGAGATCACTTCAGTTTCCCTGTTTTTGCTATTTATAGGTTTATGTTTGAGTAAAATGAACATTTTTGTTTTATTCTATAAACTACAGACAAAATTTATCCCAAATTTCAAATTAAAATATTGTCATTCAGACCATTTATTTGCAGAAAAAAAGCTTTTAGACCTCAAATAATGCAAAGAAAACAAGTTTTAAGTTCAAGATTTAAGAGTTCAGAAATCAATATTTGGTGGAATAACTATATATGTATCTTGACATCATGTTCTCCACCAGTCTTACACACTGCTTTTGGATAACTTTATGCTGCTTTACTCCTGGTGCAAAAATTCAAGCAGTTCAGTTTGGTGGTTTGATGGCTTGTCAATTTTTTTAAGTGGCCTCTTATTTTCTTCCAGAGCTGAATATATTTTTTATATTTATTTATTATTGATTGATTGATCTGCCTGAGCTTTGTGATGTGTCTGAGTACTAAACGTGCACAGACACATCATCCACGCCTATAGCACAGTTGAACCTGTGAAGGCGCTGCAAATGCAAAAATTCCCACAATAAAAGCATTTTTAGAGGTTAGGAAATGTTTATAATAATTGGAAAATGGGATTCAAATTTGAAATAAAATTGAAACAAAATGTAAATATAATAAAATTATGATAAAAAAGCAAAAACAAAATAAATCTGTAGGGGCAAATAGTTTGATAACAGCACTAAATGATTACTGACTGTATACTATAGTTATAATAGACTGAGATTGGGCTGAAAAATACTGGAGAATCCTTAAACACTTTCTATTACACTCATGACTGCCTTAGTCAATAGGAGCTACAGTAGTTTAATAAGCCATTTAATAAGTTATCATGCTGAACACATCAGCTCACAGCTAAAGCATTTCATGGCAGCATTGAGCTGAAGCTCCTGCAGTCTCTGTGAAATTTCTCATAATTTCTCTAAAGCACTCACTGAAGGAAAACGGAGAGCCTTAACTGGTGGAGTGGGCGTGGCTGATGTGGCTGTGGCTAATGGACTGGGTGGAACAGGAAGGCTGATTGTGTTACCCTTAGTCACCTCGAGCCCTTCTTGGAAGCTGGAGGGACTCAGATAGCCGTCTGTATCGCAATCCGCTGGCAAATTAGAGGGAGAAAATAGAGTTTAGTAAAAGTAACTGTTTTAAAAGCATTCAGGAACTAATAACACAGATTTATTTTATATATGTATAATGTGTGTAACTAACACTTTAAGTAAAAGTGTAAAAGTACTGGTTTCAAAACTATTTATAAAAGGATAAAAGTAAAAGTAATGTAAGGGGAAAAATAAAGCCATTAAAAACAAAATCTCAGGCGGCAGTCCTATAGTGCACAAGCCGAAATGAAATAGGAGTAACGAGGCTATTTTTAAAACATAAGGAGTAGAAAGTTCACATAATTGTTTGAAAATGTAAGAAGTAAAAGTAAAAAGTCTGAAAAATAATAATTACTTCAGTAAAGTATAGATATCGAACATTTCTACTCATAATAATGAAGTTACCTGACACCTCTGCTCAAAAATAATATGAGTATCATTACATAAGATATGTTTATTTTAGCAAAAAAATACTGTCCTGAACCATAATGCTGTGAGCTCGGAAATAGTTTGCACTGTGTACCATTCAGAAGTTTAGCACTTTTGCCATAACAATGGAACACTAGAGAAGCTTAACACTATTTTTAACAGCTAAGCTCTATTCAAAACAGAGCTAAAGGCTAAAAGTGGAAGAACCAGAATCACATCAGCCTTTCACTACAAAAAACAATCACAACAATCTCTGTTCAAGTGAGCAAAACAAAGTGTTATTCTGAACGAGGGAATTGTTTAACCCTCGCATTGTGTTCATCCGACTCATTCGCAGCCTCTGTTCATTCACTCAAACCCGCCTTTCCTCTCGCCGATTCACAACCCGCCTGCAACTCACAGCTAAAAGGCTTCTGATGTAAGAGCGTGGATGGAGTGAAATATTACAGTTAATCTCTCTGTTCAGGTTTCCCATACATACATCATGTTATGCTGACCAATCAAGTGCCTTCACCACTGCACACACACACGCACACATACACACACACACGATTAAAACTGGTTTACGAGGTTAGGTCACTCAACATCCACTATATTAGATTTCCTAGACTTCACACACCATGAAGGACACAAGCAGAGGTTATAGATATTACATCACCTTAAAACAGGGTAAATCATTTATAATACAGGCTGGTCGAAAACAAGGTCAGGGGCGTGGAAGAGTAAAGTGGGCGATAAAGGGGCTGCAGCCCAACCAGATTTCCGATTTGCTGAACTGAAACAGCTACAATAATTACATTTTTTCTTCAATTGCTAACACACTAAAGTAACCTACATAGCAGAACCACTTAAACTGACACACAGAGCATATAACTTCGTCTCAAGTCAACACATTTTCTGCTTTACACACATTTAGCAATTGAAAATGACTCTTTTTAATTTCACAAAAATAAATTTAATTTAATTTTTTTATTTTTTTTTTATTTCTTTGCATTAAAAATAACACTCTGTCACATGTTTCCATATCAAAACACTGCATGTCTAAATTACACTAATCAGCTCACTGGCCTTTATACAGATCTGGAAAAAAATTAGGAGAGTAATTCAGTTTCTGAAACTTTTTGTCTGGTTTTGCTATTTATAGGTACATGTTTGAGTATAATGAACATTGTTGTTTACAACATTTCTCCCAAAAAATGGCTGAAATAACAAAAAAGATGCAGAGCTTTTAGACCTCAAATAATGCAAAGAAAACTAATTCATATTCATAAAGTATTAAGAGTTCAGAAATCAATATTTGGTGGAATAACCCTGGTGTTTAATCACAGTTTTCAAGCATCTTGGCATCATGTTCTCCTCCACCAGTCTTACACACTGCTTTTGAATAACTTCTGATAATGCTATATTTAGATTTGGTTGCATTGCCTTATTTTGCAGGATACACGAGTTTGTTTGTTTTCTGCATTTCTGTGTGTGGATTTGTGAACTGTGTTAAGTATTTTGTTAAAACCAGCGTAGTTTACAAAATTGTATTTTATCACTTGGAAAAAAAACGTGAACATGGGTGGAGTAACTGTCTAAGTGTCAATAAGAAGGGTCATGACACATCGACTGAAGAGCAACCAATAACATAACTCTAGTGAATGTGAACTGTAATGATATCTGAGTGTATCAATGCTCACAGGTCACTGAGGAGTAGCTGGTGTGGCGGAAGTGGAAGTGCTGGTCAGCCTCTGGTTCCTCTGGCTCTGGTGGGAACCCCCTGCTGATGCCATACTCCAGGGAGTTTACAGGAGAGACCGCAGGACGCTCTTGAAAAGGTGGAGTGGGCGGGATCTGAACAGGAGAGGAGGCTAGGCTATCGGGGGCTCGGCTAACGGGCTTCGGCGAGGGAGGTTCAAGCTCCTCCTCGATTGCCACCTCCTGCTTCCTCTTCTTCTGCTCCTCAGCCAGCCGACGCTGCCTTTCCCGCTGGCGCTTAATGGCCGTGACTCGGTCCCGCATGGCCTTGGCTACCAGCTTGTAGTCCGCTTCGCATACAAATCCCAGCACCACCTGGGGGAGGAGAAACAGGGAGCATTTGAAGTTTATTTACTGAAATTAAAGTTAGCCATGAGCCATAAAGTTTACCCTAGGCTAACACACTAGCCTTTACCTTACTTACGTAGAAATGTTGGGTATCTATACTTTACTGGAGTAATTTTTTTTTCAGCTGACTCCTTACATTTCACACAATTATTTGAAATTTCTACTCCTCGTTACTCCTATTTCATTTCAGCTGGTTTTCATTTCGGCTTCTCATCATTCAATAAAACCAGATAAATCTCTCCATCCAGATAGAGTGAATCTGATTGTGATTGAATAAAAAAAAATGTGAATGGATATACCTTTCCGACTTCCTATTGGTTTATACTGTAATCCATCACACCTGCACACGTCACGTCACTTTTGTTATTAATGGCTTTATTTATTTATTTTTTTACTTTACATTACTTTTATGCCTTAAGCTGTTTTGAAACCAGTACTTTTACTTAAGGAGTAAAAAGCTTGAGTTGATTCTTCAACTTCTGCAAAAGTACTTTAAACCTTAGTCTCCATACTTCTACCTACAGAGTAATGAATGTGAACACTTTCGACACCTTTGCAAGAAACTAAACTTTCCTGAGCTCAAGGACTTGGACCAAGTTATTGCTTCAGCCCCAATCAAAACCTCTATCCCCTAGTTAATGACCCTCAGCTAACACTAAATGTTGAGTTAAAGCCCTAGCCTTGGGCTAATGTTCTATCTGAAGCTAACACATTAGGCCCAGAAAAAGCACTATCCCTGGGCTAAAGATCCAGCCCTGAAATAAAGCCCTAGTCCTGAGTTACATTACATTTACCATTATAGCTCCTAGCTAAAGCCTTAACCTTGAGTTAATGCTCTAAAGAAACCAACTGTGAGCTAAAGCACTCCAGATTCCAACTCAGTAACACTAACCAAACATGCTAACTGCACTCAGCTCAGTTTACTGCAGTCTGCAAAATTAATTCTTCTATGGTCTTGATACGAAACTAAACACTGTTTATCTACATAATCACACATAATCCAAGGTGGACCTCAGCAGACATCTGATTAATTTTCCACAGTCCTGGAATGCTGTGTTTCCTTACAAACTATGTAGGCCAAGGTCACCTGTCCCTTACTGTCCATCAGTACACTGTCCAGCCAGATTAAGGCGATAACCCAAAGTCCATCACAAAATTCGCTCCTGATGAAAAGTGCACGTGGTGAGAGAGAAAGGAAGGATTGTTTACGTCTGGGTTAATTAAGAGGAGCTCAGCGTGGAGGGGTTTGGAACACACGTCCGAGACCATTTTTTCATCAGGCATGTGACCTCCTCTTCCTCCTATCCTGTCCCGCCTCTCACATTACCAGAGTGATGAATGAACTGAGCGGCCGTGTCCTTGAGCGCTGTTATTCAATCGATCCAGCTGTCGTCGGGGGGCTCCAGGCTTTACACCTCTGCTTTGAGAAGAAGCTGTAAATGGTAACGGAGGGGTTCCATATATGAAGAGAGGAGACCCGCTGAGAGGACGCCCTACAGAAAAACTATAGCATGTGTGGTTTAATAGAATTTGGGCTTGAAGTCTTCAAAGACTGTCCTTCAATTAGGGGCACAGGAAGAGTGGGTAATGGGGGTCGAGTGAGGACAGGCTGGTAAACATCATGAGGAAGATCTGAGAGAACTTAGGGAGGTTTTACCAGTCTGCACTTCCTGTTAGCCTGTTAGCTGAGGCTATCCACTTAGGGAAGGCTGTATTACTAATATAAACAGCATGATGAGGTTCTGTTAGCTGGTTATTGACACGAGCGGTTAGCTAAGCTAAGCTAACTTTAGCCACCCCCAAGTTATCATAGTCTTTATGTTCAGTGTTGGTACTATTGCAACCATTGTGTACATGTGATTAAATGTGATTAGGGTCCAACCAAACTTGAGTCAGCTTAGTTTCAAGTCAACATAGAAAGGTGTCAAAAGTATAAAAGTATTCACATTCATTACTCAGATGAAGTATAGATACTAGGGTTTAAAATACTTAAAATAAAGTGAAATATCAAGTCAAGCTTTTTACTCTTTAAGTAAAAGTCTAAAAGTATGGGTTTCAAAACTACTATAAAAGTAAAAGTAATGTAAGGGGAAAAAATAAAGCCATTAAGAATAAAAGCTTAGCCTGTGACACAGAGTCCTACAGTGCACCACCCTCAAAACACATTTTTCTAAAAGCCACTGTGACTATAATGTTCTATTAAAATGTTAATGTTGATGAATTTGGGATGCACTAGGCTATCTAGTGTTACAGCTGCATATATGCTGATTGTAAATGAATGTATTTTAGTAGAATGTAAAAATATTACAGAAGCTTAGTTGGACTGGAGTTTGTCTGGAGTTCTCTTGAGTATCTGCACGGATCATCTTCATACTAGGCTACATACGTCTGCTATGTTCTTGCTAAAGTGTGGGGGGCGGGACGTGTGCAGGTGTGAAGGATCACAGTATAAACCAGTAGGGTGGTATAAACGAAAATGGTATATGTTTATACTTCTTTACCCCCAATCACAATCAGATATCTGGATGGAGAGATTTATCTGGATAGGGGTTTTAATGAACGATGAGAAACCGGATTGAAAACAAGCTGAAATGAAATAGGAGTAAAGAGGCTGTTTTTAAAATGTAAGGAGTAGAAAGTTTAGATAATTGTGTGAAAATTTAAGAAGTAGAATTAAAAAGAGCAAGCACTGTAGCAGGAGCTGAAGCCCTAGACCTGAGCTAATGCACCAGCCAAGAGCTAAAGCTTGAAAAAGCTAACATCCTAGCATTTAGCATTAGCTCTAGCTAGCTGGATTAGCCCTAAGAGTCTCAAGATTCATACAGTGCCCAGCTGAGATTCCATCCACAAGCTAACGTAGTGATCACAGCTAAACCAATAGCTCTGAGGTAACTAACACACTAGCCTTAAAACAGAGCATTAGACCTAAGATAATGCTAATGCACTAGCAAGCTGCATAAGCTGAATCCCATGTTAACGGACTGGCCGTAGCTAAAGCAGAAGCCCAGAGTTAACTCTCTGGCCAAATGCTAACCCCCTGGAATAACACGTACCATTTCCTGCGCCACTTCCTCTGGCACGTCCTTGTACAGCTCGAACAGGAACTCAATGGCGTTGTTGTCCTTGTACTTCCCATGAAGCTTCTTGGTGTCGTCCATTCGCAGCCACAGCTTCAGACTGGACTTCTCCATGTCGTCTTCCTCCGCCAGCTCCACGTGGACACCATTGTGCTCCTGGAAGAAGGTGTGCTCCAGCAGGTCCTGAATGGTGTACCTGACCATGGAGACACAACAGAAATTAACAGGAGAAATAAACTTTACTGAAAGACATTTTCCTGTGCTTGATATGGATGGAGGCAGGACACCGGCGCTGCTGGACAGTAGGACTGATTTAATGCAGGAAAATTATATTACAGACGTAATTAAAGCCACACAGACTGTTCTTATCTCAGAGGAGAAATGTTTACTGTCATGTATGAAAGCAAATGAATCAGCATAATTCTATTTAATAATCAAGTTCAATACTTCAAATATAATCGCATTACTAAGTGGACGGCTTTGCCACAAGGATGGCTGATATGCAGAAGTTTGGGTACCCTGCTTGCGGATGTTCTCAGTATAGTAAAGCAGAGTAAGTTAAATATAACATTTATCGGCACATTTTACATACATTTTCTATACTGAATTTAAAACATATTGGGAAAGAAACACAGCACACAGCTCATTTAAATATTTATACTTAAATACTTTATTATACCATACTTAGAAATGTAACAATAAAATGTACTGTTTTTGTATTTTATTGTACTTTACTGTATGGTGCTATTTCTGATTTAATTTTACTTAACTGTACTGTACTGTTTTCTACTGTACATGTACTGTACATGTGGTAGTACTATACTGTATAATACTGTATATTTTTGATCTTGTATTGTAGTTTCATACTGTATTGCACCATACTGTATTCTTCTCAACTGTTTTGTATTGTAATTTATCATTGTTTTATAACTAGTTTATTAGTTTTTATGTTTTTTTACTGCTAGCACATCTAAAAAAGAATATTGTTAAAAAGTTACTTTATTTCAGCAATTCATAGATTATACAGATGTATTACACACAGAGTAATCTATTTCACTGTTTTATTATCAAGTCCAAAGTCAGTGCAGTGTTTTCCCAGAAAATCTTACAGCACTTCATGCTTCCCTCTGCTACTGACAACTTTTATGGAGATGCGGATTTCATTTTCCAGCAGGACCTGGCACACTGCCCACACTGCCAAAAGTACCAATTGGTCTTATATAATATTCTTATTTTCTAAGACACTGATTTTTGGGTTTTCATTGGCTATAAAACAGAATCATCAACAACAAAATAAGTAAACACTTAAAATAGATTAAAATAGAATTTAATACATCTAATAATAAATGACTTTCACATTTTAAACTGAATTACTGAAATAAAGTAACTTTGCAATGATATTCTATTTTTTTTTTGATGCACTAGTATATTGCATACTTAATCATGACTGAATAATTTCCAAATTAGAAAATACAAATACAAAATATTTGCTATATTTGAGTCATACAAAAAAGCAAACAAACAAGTTACCTTTCATCTTTGTTCATACGAATACACCCTTCAATAATCTCCTTCAGCTCAGGCACTTTCACTTTGTAGAAGCTGTCTGGTTTCATTCCCTGAGAGGTTGAATAAACACAGCAAATATTTTAGCAAACACAGAACAGTCATACTCTAACAGATGGTGTGAAACAACTCTACTTCAGGTAGAGTGCAGTATATATTATATAACAGTTTATAATATTCAAATATTAACCAGTAGATAATCTGAGTTTCAAACGAAAACTACTGTATATTTACAAACACCATATGACCAGGGAACCTAACCATCTTGGAGTGATGAGGGGAAAGAGTGCCATCTCTCCACCCAGAGAGAGCAAGGCCTGGGCTCTGGCAGCTGATGGCAAGCTGCATGACCAGGATTCAAACCAGCCTCAGTAACATTATTACTGTGAAAGGCCAACCAGCTTAACAGTAAGAAGTCAATTAAAAGTGCTTAAAATACCCAGGAATGAAAATACTGTCTGTGGACATCAACAAAGTTACGGTTGTTGTTCGATTAGAGTAAATATAGCACCAAACACACTTCAAACTGGACACATTTACAGTAGCAAGGAACACTCTAAAAGTGTTAAATCTTGTTTTTAGTGTTTATCTGTGATAATACAAATATTTAAGTGAATACAAGTGATAATACAAAGATTAAATCCCATTATAACAGCTATTACTGCTGAAATCCAGATAATTCCATAGGCTTTTTCAACCTTCCTCTCAAGGCTTTACACAGCTTAGGCCTGAAGTGCTCGGCTAATGCTAATTCTCCACTAAACACTCTTTCTAATCCACGACTCTGAGCCTTTAAACATGGACGCTTACAGATTTATTCCTCAAGAGAACTCATTTTTTAATTATAATTGATTTAATGAGATGAATATTTAAACTAAATGATTTGTCACATGTTTAAATAAACTAAACAGAAAGGTTTATTCATTTTTTCTCATATATTATGCTGCTATTTCTCTCAGAACATTAAATTTGCTCTACATTTTGCTGAAGGTCCAGCTGTGAATATTAACACCGCGGTCATTAGCTTTTTTCTGGTTGGTCATTTGGTCTGAGCCTCTCATAGAGTCTGAATTACAGCTTGTTGTCTTCCCGTCAAGGCTCTTACAGCGATGTTTGTGGAGCCTCTGCAGAGCATACAGGTTCATGAAGCATCGGAGTCACGGATCGGTTCAGTTTCTGTTTCGTCTGCTTTGTGGAGCGAACAGCACACAGAGAGCCTCTTCACTCCAGAACTCAGTACTGGAGCTGCCCGAAAACATCGGAAAACCACGCCAGACACAACTTTCAGTTTCAATTCCAATCCAACAGGATTCATTTACTCATTTCATTTCCCTCCAAATAAACTTTCAGATGTTCAGCATCCAAACAAGGGAAGTTCTCTACAAGTACGGTCATATGCAAATGTTTTGCCGCCCTGCTTATGTGGCTTATATGTCGTTGTTATCTAAATAAGTAAATAAGTCCTCTATAGGAGACATTTATAAATATGATTTGATACATTTTATGTTTAGAATATTTTTTATCCTTTATATATATATATATATATTTTTTTTTCATTTTATTTCAAATTTTGTTCCGTTTTCTCTCAATTTAGCTAGGCCATAAAATCCTGTACCATGACCCCTGGCTTGTCATTGTAGAAAAATAAACAGACCTTTTTCCAAGTAATTTCCTGTTGAGCTGATCATAAAAAATTGTAAATGTAAAGAACAGCTTCCAGACCCACATTATGACAAATAAACATTAAAGAACATGGAGAAAATGGATGACAAGTCAGTAATACAGCTCTGAAAAAAAAAGCGACCACTTCAGTTTCTGAATCTGTTTCTCTGATTTTGCTATTTATATTTATATATATACGTTTATGTTTGAGTAAAATGAACATTCCATAAACTACGGAAAACATTCCTCCCAAATTCCAAATAAAAATATTGTAATTTAAAGCATTTATTTGTAGAAAATGAGAAATTGCTAAAATACCAAAAAAGATGCAGAGCTTTCAGACCTCAAATAATGCAAAGAAAACAAGTTCATATTCATAAAGTTTTAAGAGTTCAGAAATCAATATTTGGTGGAATAACCCTGGTTTTTAATTACAGTTATCATGCATCTTGGCATTATGTTCTCCTCCACCAGTCTTGCACACTGCTTTTGGATAACTTTATTTCACTCCTGGTGCAAAAAATCAATAGCTGTATAATGAAAAGTGCTATCATCAACATGTTTTAAATGAATTAGTTGCAGTCTTAATTTGTAGCAGCTGTCTAAAAAAGCATGCCAGAATTTGTGCTTGGAACTATATTTTTGCACTTAAATACTTAGTTTTAAAAATAATATATCATTTTGAATCTGAGCATTTCAGCGATTCAGCTTAGCTTTTATTCTGTTTTAACTATCTCAACTAAACACCAAACAACTGAGTTTGTTAACAGCAGGTCTGAGCTGCTGAGAAACACAATGATTAGATATTATTCTACAAGCAGCACAAGGCTTTTTATCATTTATAAAGAATATATTGGATGTTAGAAGCTTAACTTTTCACCGGATGACTTTTTTTATACATCTCTTGCACTTTTTATAGTTATATAATAAAAAGACAGCATGTTTCCGAAAATGAGCGAGGTTATGTTTTCCGAGCGACCCGTGGAACGACGGGATCCTTGCAGGGGACATTCCAGATCCCACCAGCAGGTCTAATCCGA
Organism: Astyanax mexicanus; assembly: GCF_023375975.1. Lineage (NCBI taxonomy): Eukaryota > Metazoa > Chordata > Actinopteri > Characiformes > Acestrorhamphidae > Astyanax > Astyanax mexicanus. Next base: position 9,778,528 of record NC_064422.1, read on the forward strand.
CTCGGCTCCGGCCACGAGCAGAATTAAGACTCCACTCAAGGCTGATCGGGGCGAGTTCTCAGGGAAATGAGCGGAAATGAGGAGAGAAGGGCAGAGAGAGAGAAAGAGACGAAGAGATGAAGAGAGATGTATAGCATGTTTACGGCTCTTTTTCCAGGCGTATTTATGGCTCCATACTCAGGGCAGTTCATTGGGGGGCCGTCATGGTGGGGGACCAGATAAGGACATCCAGATGGACTCATGTGTCACTGCTTATGTAAAGTGTACTCACGCTGGGCTGCACATGGCAGATGTGAACAACACTGCGGTGATGAAGAAAGGGACGAAGAAATTCAACAGAATTTCAAAGCTGCTTTAAAGGCTGGACACGGCCTTTAAAGTGTGCCACTGTTTCTCATAAAAACGTCCCGATGCTCAGCTAAAATAGTTGTTTCTGGTTCTGTTTAGTTGCAGTTCGTCTCAAAACTGAAGAAAGACTGGTATATTTGCTTTTTGTTGCTAAGGAATAGACAGTTTGACAGGAAAAGGTAATTTTATAATAATTAAGGGCTATTATTTGTTCTTTTAGGGATACTGTGATGCCACTACATAAGGGGACCTGTGGTGAGACCTACCTTAGGATAATACTATAATATATTTCAAATAGTGTTATTTAGGTTACTCCACAGAGAGTATAATTCCTAGTTTCCTATGACTTTTCACAAGGAAGAGAAGGTATGGTGTTGGGCCTCTACCTATTGTCTGTTTTAAGCTGTTTTCAGTTTTTGTTTTTTTTTTTTAAAAAGGGTGACTCTTATTTTGAATATAAGCCTACAGGAAACAGGAAGTAAGGGCGGCCATTTTGTTTTTTGAGAGTCAAGGTCAGGGAGAAGGCAGGTCAGAGAAGGCAATGCTGCTTTAAGCCCTAGCAATTTTTTGGCTCCTTTTGGTTTTATATTTTACCTCTTTGTCCTTGGCAATGTAATTGTTCTCTAACCGGTGGAGATACATCAAGGAGCTGGGTGAGATTATTCGTTTTTTTTTTTTTTTTGCCTCGCTTGTTTGGTTTTGTTTGATACTTGTTGGGCCCTGGATACAATTTTGGGTGTTTTGTTGGTTTCTTGTTTTTGCTTAATTTTTGAACATTATATTTTTGCTTGGATTATTATTTAATTTTTGGACATTATTTTTGCTTGGATTACCATTGAACCTTTTTTTTTTGACATTATTTTTGCTTGGATTACCATTGAACCTTTTTTTTCTTTTTTTTTTGGACATTGTGTTTGCTTGGATTATCATTTAAATTTTTGACATTATTTTTGCTTGAATTATCATTTAAAGTTTTGACATTATTTTTGCTTGAATTATCATTTAAAGTTTTGACATTATTTTTTCTTGGATTATCATTGTCGATTTGTTTGTGCCTTTCGGGTATCCTCTTCATATCTTGATTACTATTCCTATTTTAAGGTTCATGATCTTTTGTAATTAGTGACGTTTATCTAATGTTTATTTTTTGGTTTTGCTTTGTTGTGGCTGATGTTAGGAAACTAGTAAACTTTCTACTCGTGTAAGCTCTGATGTATTCTAGTATTTGCTGGTTCAAGTTTTTCCTCCCACTAAATTAGGTTCTGGATTTTATTAGTAACTCCTGAGTTTGGTTAGAGTGTTACAATACTTTAAGGAATTAATGTCTTATTCTACTGACAGATCATTCAAATAGCTTTACAACCACAAGCAAAATTATCTGTCAAATAAAAATAAAATGTAATTAATTCAAACTAATAAACACAGTCAAATTTATAATACTTTTAACACATATCACCTTAAAGAAAAACATGTCCATTGCTATGTGCAGGGTACGCGTAAACTATGGCATTTGTTCGACGCAGAAGTATAAATTGGCCTTAAGTTCCTGTCCCATGACATCTGGCATGTAAATGTATAAAGATAGACATATATTTGTCCAAGTAAAGTCCTGTTTAGCTGTTCATAATAAAAAGTCAAATGTATAATACTTTTAACACATACCACCTCAAAAACAAACATTAGATTAATAGTTTAAATATGTTTTCTATTCTTCAGATATAATTCTAGAAGAGAATCTGCTTTAACAATTGAACTGTGTTGTTGTTATAGATGGGAAGCTAATCATAGACCTGGTTTGTAGCTTATATTCACTCATATTCTCTCACTCACAATGTTGTTGTTTTTAAGTGAGGAACCTTATGCCATAGTTTGCTGCTGGTGGTAGCCAGCTTTGGGCATCATAAACATTAATTAACCCCTAATGTCATGTAAAAATAAAGAAGACATTTTTTTTGCTAATTTTTACATTCTGACAAACTGGGAATCTGATTCACATTTGATAAAATGATGAACGGACTACTTGGAATAAAATGTTTTTACATTGATTTCCACTGAAAGTAAAGCAGGTTTAAAGCTTCTATAAAGTGGTATGATGTAATGGGAGTGATGTGAGGCGAGAGCAACATCTACCCACAAAGAGAGAGCAAGGCCAATCCAATCGTGCTCTCTCAGACTCTGGCTGCTGATGGCAAACAGTATGATCTAGGATTCGAACCAGCGGTCCTCGGATCATAGTAGCAGCACATTTGTCCACTGTGGTCTAGGCATTCTTAAAATCGTCTACTTCAAGGTCAATTAAAATACTGCTGTCCCATGACTTTCAGCATATTTTTGCTCCAGTCAGGTGTACAGTAGTTTTACATAATACTTTTAGTGATACAGAGCCCTTAATATTCCCTTGAAATGCCAGTATTACTATAAAGTAATTGTATGTTTTGTATTTGTATTTATATATTCCATGTAATCTAAAAAGTGTTTGTAACAATAAAAAACAGAGATATCTGTTTGTTACCTTTCTCTTATTCAGTGTTTTAGTGTATTTCTGATATTAACATGTAAAAACAGCAGAAGAACTTCATGTAACTGGGTTCTATACTCACGCTGGTGACTTTGCGATAGATCTGTGCTGCATTCTGGCATTCAGAGTACGGGTATTCTGATGTAGCCATCTCCAAAATGCACATTCCAAACGCATAAACATCGACCGCCTCGTCATACTTCTCCTCGTACATCTCTGGAGCCATGAACTCCGGGGTTCCTGTAAAGATTTATCTCAGCTGTCAGTCATTTCACAGCATGCAGCATCTAATTATCATCACTCATTCACCCACACCCTCAGCGTTCCTGCTGCCTCACCGATTACACTCTTAGCAAACGATGCTCTCTTTAGCGTGGCCAGTCCGAGGTCACCGATCTTCACGCTGCCCGTGGGTCCGGTGATGAAGATGTTGTCGCACTTCAGGTCTCGGTGGATGATGGGAGGAGTACGCGTGTGCAGGAAGTGAAGACCTTTCAGGATCTGACGACTCCAGCGCTGCAGGAGCTTCAGCTTCATCTCCTTAAAACGCTTCAGATAACTGAGAGACAGAACCCCAAATAAATCAGCAAACTTTCATCAAACTAATCAACATAAAGCCAGTGTCTACCTGTAATTAACTGTATATAACACTGGAATACCGAACCCTTATAATCCTAGTCAGTGGTCAGTGAGAGGGTTTACCTGTAATTAACTCTATATAACATCACACTAAACTCTATTTAACATTACTAAATCCAAATAAACATAAAGTCAGTGGTCAGTGAAAGTGTTTACCTGTAATTAACTCTATATAACATCACACTAAACTCTATTTAACATTACCAAATCCAAATAAACATAAAGTTAGTGTCTACCTGTAATTAACTCTATATAACATTAGAATACTAAACCCAAATAAACATATGGTCAATGATCAGTGATTGTGTCTACCTGTAGCTAACTCTATATAACATTACACTAAACTATATAATATTATAATACTAAATCCAAATAAACATAAAGATAGTGTCTAGCTGTAATTAACTTTATATAAAATTAGAATAAACCGAAATAAACATAAAGTCAGTGGTAAGTGAGTGTCTACCATTAAATATCTTTATATAACATTATAATAAACTCTATATAACATTAGAATACTTAACTCAAATACATATTGAAGTGTGAGAGTATGATTTTGTTTCATTCCACCAGCAACTTACCTGATTTAATTTAAATAAAATAAAATAAAATGGGATTTTCAGGTGCTCTTTTTAAAAGCAGTTATTATAAACAGGAACCTGATGACTTTTTTAAATTATAGATTATATATTCTATATAACATATAGGATTTAACTCCTCACGTTTTGAGGGTGCCGGAGGTCATAAGTTCAGTGACCAGCAGGATGCATTTGTGTCCCTTCAGAGTGGACTTCCAGGAGTCGTAGAAGCGGACGATGTTCGGGTGCTGCAGGTTCTTCAGCATCTCCACTTCCTCGCTGAAGCGCTGCCGCTCCGCTTTGGTCAGTTTCCTCGTCTGAGGAATGAAATTCAGAATAAAATGAAGAGCTCATCTTCCTACAATAAACAATAGATGACGGTTGTCCAACGTGACATGCTTCTACATACTGAGACAGTGAATAATACACTAAAACACACTTGTAAACATTTAAAACACACTTATATGATTGAAATTTGGACAAAAAAATATTATTTTAATCATTTTAAACATTCTTAAATCATGAGAAATATTTAACTATAAAAAAGGACATTTCTGACTGTTCAGGAAAATGTAATAGGTCAAAGGTGTGGTACTGGAAATAAGGTCCCAGTTTACTTTTTACAAAGCACCAAAATCTGCCCCAATAAAACATGTGAGTACATTTTCTCTTTTGATTAGTCAGAGCTGTCTGGAACAGGAGCAAGAAAGTAACTAAAGTTACTTTAACTAAAGTTACTTTACTAAAGCTGCCTTAACACATCACATGTGTTACACATTTGCACATAAAAGTTTAAAACAGTGTTTTTTTAATGAGATGTACAGTGCAGAAGTGCACATAGTAAGTAGAGTTACACAGCATCAAGCAATGAACGCTGCACATACTGTGTTCAGTGTGAAAACAGCTTGGACCATTGTAATAATCTGGGTAATATATCAGGTTAAACTGCACCTGAACAGCCAAGGTTGGTTCATGCTCTCATTACAAACAAACTGCTCCAGAGACCAACTCCTCTTGGGTTTTTTTGGTTCACACTCGGGTGCGATTACTGTTTTCACACCTGCTCAAATGTACCCCACAAAGAGTGCAAACAAACAAGCCTTTTTAAACCACTGGACCAAATAGTGCTGTTGTGAAAACGCCCTAAATGTAAGCTAAAAACGTCTATTTGGAGTAATCTGTCTTCAGAACATTCTTCTATGTGGTTTACCCACATGGTCTTGAGCAAACATTAGACGGACAGCAGTGTTATTTGGGGTTTGGAGTTTAGTGGCTGTCTTGCTTAATCGTAGATGATGGAACACTGACATTACATTATATAGTGTAGTATTAGTAGTACAGTTATACATAGTAGGTCCCTCGCAATTTAATATTTTTTTATATTCATTCTCCAAAGCTCCCAATCCAAGCAAATACAATAATCCTTACATAATCCACACAGAGATGATGATGATGAAAGAGATGACAGAACGAAAAAAAGGAATAAAGGGAATACCTCATACAATAAACACAAGAATGACAGCCACGCGGAAAGAAGCAGAATTAAGCAACCTGTAACAAATGCACTCGACGACTGACAGGACTGCACATAAACTTCAATTTGTACAGACACGCTGTACAGAACCCTGTCATTCCCATAGCACCTGTCCCAGCAGCTCTGAGATAAACCACATAAAAGCTGCCAATGAGACATAAATGAAAAGGCATCCTACAACCGCCTGTGACTCAGTGTTTGTCTTGGCTGCCGATTACTGCTGAAGAGTTGCGTCAGGGAACAATTCAGCACTGCGGCCTGGCAGCGGCGCAGAGCCTGCCAACGCAGGCAAAGAACCTGTAGGGACCACTGGATCAATTGCTGTGTTACATAATGCTAGTTTTTCCCTTTTACACATTTATGACATGTTCTGAACGAAGGATTTTCCGATATAAAAAGACTTTAGTGACCATCTCGATGCGCAAACGACACATCAACAACGCCCGTATTCTCCATCATGTAAGTATGAAAGGCTTGATTTAGCTCGGGGGGCCGCAGCAGGTAGGTGGAAACCCGCTCTCGAGAGGCCGGTGAAAAAGCACCATGAATCCCGCTTTCAGGGAGTTCGTGGAAAAAGGTGTTTATGCCCAAACAACTGCGTCTCCAGTGATGGAGACTTCACAGCATAAAGCCTGAGAGAGGGAATGAGGAATGCCTGCTTGACCCTGGGTTGAACACTGATGTTTACTTTGGAATTTATTACAGTGAGATCTGGGTGGTTGAGATGGTACCGGGTGGTTGAGATGGAACCCGTCACTTGTTTTGGCAGAAGAAAGTCACTCAAATGAGCATTGATTAGTCTTGAGTGGCCATCACCTTTTTCCAAGCTAGTACATCGATTGTTCTTCCTTGGAGCTCTCTTGATAAGTACTGACTACTGCATACTATAAATACCCCACAGGACCTGCCTGATGTTTTGGAGATGTTCTGACCCTTTTGTCTAACAATCACAATTTGTCTCTCAGTAGCCCACATTCTGCTTGTCTATTGTTTCTGCTTTAACCTATGGGTGGGCAATATGGACCTATTTTTGCAACTACAATATTCTTATTTCAGGAATATACTACTGCCACAAAATGAATGTTACATTTTATTTATTATTATTATTTGATATTATTGCATACGATATTGTCAGGAGGGTGCAGGCAGGAAGACGTGGAGGTGGACGTAAAAGCAGGTAGGGATGAATATTTATTAAATAAATAACAAAGAAACAAATAAACAAAGAACAAGGAAACATAACATAATACATAATAACATAAAACAAACAGGGAGGCTATACAAGGAAACAAACGAGTAACTGAAACAAGACTATAAACTAAACAGAGCAGGGATATATAAAATGAAATAAACAAGGAACTAAAAAAATAACAAAGGATAAACGAAAGATAAACACAAAGCAGGGAACTAAGGAGCACAGGAATAAACAAAAGAAACTGACGTACGACAAACAACAGGAGAAGGTGCAAAGACCGACGAGGACAAAGTGACAAAGGAGGACTATATATACAAACACGGGAAGTGGAAACACCTGGGGCTAGAGGGCGGAGCTACAAATTGACACAGGTGAAAAAGTACTGGGGAAGAGACACAGAGGAGCACGGGTCATGTGCGGGAAAACACACAGAGACATGAGAAAAGACAGGAACAGGGCCAGGACGTGACAGATATGATATAGCAACCCTTTAATCAAGATTTTTACCAGATCGTAACAGAAGTCAATGATCCAACAAATCATGATACTAATAATGCACTCCCTATATCCAGGATTGACAGACATAGATTTTTTGCTACAAACAGCAAAAATAAGTTGTACCCTGATGGCCCATTTTGCCCTAAAATAATAAAACAATATTTCAGGGTATTTAGAGATAACAGTATCGTGTACAATATGGTATGCCACACTCCTACTTTAAGATGTCAACACACTTCAAGATGTGACTGTTCACGTGCTGCCACTGAACATATCCACCCCTTTGAAAGGTAAACCAGGACCATATTATTAATGGTATTCACTTTACCTGAAATAGGTTGATTTGACATAGGTTGATTTGATGGTCCAATGCCACCTTAAGGAGCTGAGATAAAGAGTGGGTAAACGTAGAGGGTAAATGGCTGAATGGGAGTGGGATGGCTGGGGGGAGCTAAGGTGGGTAAGTAGGGCAGGTAAATCTCAGCAGAGTGAAGAGCACTGGAGAGCCTCGGGGCCAGGGAGGGAGCAATTACAGTATCACACATAAAAGCCTGAACCGTTTACCGCAATTACAGAGCGAGACCTGCGGGTGAGCGCTGCGCGACAACGTGAAACAGCACGTGAAAATATGCACCGTGAGCGACAGATAAAAGAGTGTGTAGGTTACTATGTGTACGTTTGCGTGAGCAAACATAAAGGGTGTGTCAATACCATTCAGAAGAAGCAATTATTACTGACAGTTACAAAAGTGTGTAAATACTCGTTGTTTACTGAGTAAAGCTCCTTAAAGACTTACTTTCCCACTATGGTGAGATTAGGCCCAACAGGGATATCACATTCTGATCTGTACTGTTTCCTATTTAATATTGTAGAGCAAATCAAAGCTAACAACTAACAAGGAATGCATACTGACATTGCGTTTTATAGCACGGATAGCAGTATGCTAAATCAGCGTTTCTCAACCTTTTTTATATCACGACACCCTTTAAATATATGCGAGATGTCACGGCACCCCTGTTTACGGGGGGGGGGGGGGGGGGAGGGGGTGGGTGCTGGCGCAGTACTTCAGGTGAGAACGGGGGGTGGGGGGGGTGGGGGGTGCTGGCGCAGTACTTCAGGTGAGAACGGGGGGGGGATTGGGGGGTGCTGGCGCAGTACTTGAGGTGAGAACGAGGGGTGTTGCTGGCGGAATATGAAATAAAATAGCGCGTGCATCACGTGGGGGACAAAAACTCTACAGTGTGTCCCAATTTAGGGGCTGCATCCTTCTGAGTCTGTATTCGAAGACAGATTGCGTCACAGCTGCGCAGTAATACACCGCCTCTGTGGGTCGCATCCTTCAGAGTATGCTGCCTGTGAATTGGGACACACCCCGACACGAGCTGACTCTGGAAAGGAAATATGCACGTGAGGCACCCTGGTTGAGAAACACTGTGCTAAATGGTCATGTAGTGTTACCTCAGGGGATGGCTTGAGAATGCCTGTATATGTTGTGAGATGTTATGCATGGCATGGGCATTTGCAAGCCATGTGAACTGCAGATGGATGGAATATTCCATTTTGAAAAATGGTGCAGGATGCATTTTGCATTGCTTAATACACAGTGTCACATTTGTACCAGGAATACATCGCAGAAGGCATTACCCCCTACAGTGGACAGAGCAGTGGCTTGTAATGATCCCGACCAATGGTATCTGCCTAGAACTGTCCAAGTATATAGGCAAACAACAAAACTACAAGATCTCATAAAAATAAGTACACCCTTTAAATTGTTGTAAATATGTGAGTATATCTTTTCATGGAAAATAAGACACTTTCATACAATATAAAGTTTTTAGTTTTAGACTTGTATAACAGTGTAAATTTGCCGTACCCTCAAAATAACTCAACAAACACAGCCATTAATAAATGGAACTGGGCAGAATAGCAGTTTTTCAACATAATCCATAATAAAGAACACACCAAGAATGTTGCATACTGTTATCCAATTGAGCACCTCTGGAGAATACTCATATGGGAGGTGGGGGAGTGCAAGGTATCGAACATCCACCAGCTTTGTGGTGTTGTCATGGAGGTGTGGAAGAGGATTCCAGTGGCAACCTGTTAAGCTCTAATAAACGCCATGCCCAAGAGAGTTTAATCAGTGATATAAAATAATGGGGCCACACAAAATATTGACACTTTAGGCACAATTTGGCTGTTTTCACTTAGGGGTGTACTCACTTTTGTTGCCATTGGTTTAAACATTAATGGATGTGTTTTGAGTTATTTTGAGAGCACAGCAAATTCACACTGTAAAACTAAAGCTGTACCCTGACTTCTATACATTGTATCAAAGTTAAAATCCAAATATTTACAAAAATGTGAGGTGTGTAGTCACTTTTGTGAGATACTGTAAATGCCTTCAAACCCTGAAATACTTAAAGAAAAAGTCCTTTTGCACAGAATATGCTGGAATATTTACCTTCAAGCCAGTAAAAAGGGGATTTATATCACGTGAAGTTATTTTTATGGCATGTTTTACAGAAACTAAAAGGCGTTGTAATCTTTACTGACATAGTAAAGAGTAAAGATTAAACAACACCCACCTCCCAATATAAAATTAATCCAAGCTAAACAGGGCTTTGGTCTCGCATTTCAGTGAAGAACTGCAGAATCAGAATATGGACACCAAGCACATCTTCGCTGATTGACTCAAACTGCGTAAATCTGTTTATTTTACCTCTGATTTCATCCTTTCCTTGTCTTTTCTTTGTTCCCCCTTATCAGTTATAGATAATATCAGGTATAGGATTGTGATAAAGTATTTACAGCACACTGCCCACTCTTACCGCTGTGCACTGTGTGATTTAGACCACTCACATTCCTCACTGACACCCTGTGTTTACCGTCAAAGCTTCTGCTGACCACAGACATTCATCACAGTCAAACGGCCAAAGTTTACCACTGACCGGTGGTCAGTTAGCCGCTGGCCGTTAATGCAGTTACAAAATCTTTATGTACTTTTCTTCGCCATCTTAACTCTTCATTCTGGTGACACTGTAAACAGAGTCAGATCAGGGGCTGAACTGCAGTCTGCAGACGCGGCTGCCGTCTCACTGTGCAGAACTTAAACTCCAAACGCTATAAAAGCGTTTGGAATAAAAAGAGCTTTTTCTGGATTCCTGGAATAGGAGCTCCTTTGTGGTAAAGGCTGTAAGAACATTATAGCGATCGCTCATCATGTTGAAGTTGAAATAGAAACTCAGGAGAACTGGCTTGGCGAGCTCTGATTCACTGCAGCTGTAAAGCACTCAGCCTCGTGCCGGCCCCCCGCAGAGGTGGGCTAATCCCACCCATGTGTTGTTGTGTATGTTTGCTGCTCACGTTAGCAGCTTATTTTCCTCCTCAAGCGAAGATCCAGATTCTGCATTTAACCCTTAAGAGAGGTTTTGCTGCACTATACTGTTTAAATGTAACTGCACTGCACTGATAATGAATTACATGATTTAGGTACATGAATAAATATATTTAAATTTACATGTCAGGGGAAGCCGAGTAATCCAGCAGTCTAAAGCGCTGCCACTATGACCGGGAGATCGCTGGTTCGAATCCCATTAATGTAGTTTGCTGCCAGCTGCCGGAGCCCTGAGAGCGCACAATTGGCCTTGCTCTCTTTAGGTGGGTAGATGGCGCTCTTTCCCATCATGGTGATGTTGATCAGCAAAAGGCGGTGTCTGACTTAACATGTATTGGAGAAGGCATGTAATAGTCTTCACCCTCCTTGTGATAGAGAATATACAGATGAGTAGTAGCTTAATTGGTGGGACAATCGGCCTAGCTAAATTTGGAGAAAATGGGTTAAAATTAGAACTAAAATTATAAGAAATTTACATTTCCATCTTTCCTTGTTGTGTTGATGCTAAATAATAAAGAAAATGATTATGAAGGCTCTTTATGGTAAGCAAATGTCCGGTGGCAACAATGGCATTTAGTCTAAACCAGTTCATTGTAGATTGTCTGCTTATCTACTTACACAGAGTGTGTTAAGAGTTTACATTCTCTACCTGAACCCGATCGGGTCGGGCAAAGATTTCCTAGCACTTTTCTCCGGCCCTGTTGAGTCAGGCTCATGAAAAGGATCTGTAATGTAGGACTACATTTTAATACTATTTTTATGCTATTCAACCATCTCAGAATTGTAGTTAAAATGCTCATTTTTAATGCTCTACCTACTAATTGTTTCCTGGTAGGGTAATGATAGTGGAACTATTTTTCTGTGTTTATGTGTTTAATCACGTACAAAAGGTTTCTACCAAACCAATCAATGCAGAGAAACACTCATTTATGCACACAAATGGTTCCTTGAGCAGCAATGGTTCTATTTCCCATTGGAGCTTCCTTCTACAGCTTAAAGAAAACTCTACAGCTTTCCACGTGGTAGCTTCACTAAACACAAAAATGACAGCAAACAGCAAGTAAGCTAAGGTTTATTTTATTTAGCATAGTTGAGTAATCACACATAATAACAAAGAGCGAGTTGGCTGAAGTGCTGTCGTGTAGTGTGGACTGATTTTGAGTGTTCTGCTCACAGTGAGCCCAAACTACCATGATTACTGCCTGCTGGGCTTTCCTGTGTTGGGATTACTGTGAATACAGTAATTACAGTAACACAGGACTCATGAGAACATTGGTTATCAACTTTAACCTCTCAGCCTGTATTTATACCATTCAGTCTAATCTGATTTTTAAATCCGGATACGTGAAACCATTTCCGACCCGCTAGCTAGAACTAGCACAGCAGAATGCTACAATACAGGGTAAGTGAGGGGTAGCACTGTGTTCCTCCTCTGAGCTCAGCAATATACAGCATGGGCAGGACATGTGCACCCACATGTGTTGCCTCTCATGGCAGGGCTTTCAACTGCCAGTTTTCAGCAGGATAATGCTCACCCACACACAGCAATGACCTGCCCTGTCACCTAATTTATCGACAACCTCGTATTTATGGGACTAGCTAGGATGCTAGATATGGTAATCAACGAGTGTACAGACTCTACAGGCCCAACTGCAACATTTATGGGCGAATGTGATGCATGTAAATGTTGCATGGGACCTGTACACCTCAAGGGTACAGAGTACTAGAACTTACCTTTAAATGCACACTTATCTGTTCACTCTAATATTTTAATCACTACATCATTACATACCCATCAAAAGTTTTAGAACACCCCTATTTTGTCATTCAGTAGCAGCACTGTATGGTCTAAGCAATGACTTTATTACTGCACTTCTTCACCTGTCAGACCTTCTCTAATTGTTCTCTTTTCTGCTGAAACTTAGACTCAGTTCAATCATGTTAATCTGAGCTGAAGGCTAAACCTGCTGTTTCCATGTGGGTCAGCCAGACGTCTTCCTTTAGCAGTTTTTTTCTTTCTTTATTGGAAGGTGTAGGAAACAGTACTCAACGCTCTCTGGCTTCATCTGTAATTTCTCTAAAGAAAAGAATTCTTCTTTTAATAGTTACAGAGTTCTCTGTGTTTCTTTGTCTTTTTATGGTCACTTTGATGATGAAAGTGTGAATGTGCTGTGTGTAAGTGTGTAAATGCTGCAGTAGAGAGTAACAGCAGTAACACCATCTGCTCCAGCACTGCTTTACTACAGACAGAGGCTTTGTAATTTGACGTTTTTTTTTCTTCTAAAATTCATATGCTCTTTTATAAACAAGTTTTTATGCTCTTTTTTTTTTACAAAATACTTTTATAATATACTACTTTTTTACAATACTAAAATGACTTTTTCAGTTTTTGATTTTGTTTTCCTTAAAGGCCCTGGCAGTTAACTACAAATGTCCGTACACTGGATTTTGTACCATTTAAGGTTACTGATCGGACCTGAAAAGCTTAAATTGCAAGGGGAAAAAGTGTTCTAAAACTTGGTATTATATATTATTAATACATTTACCAAAATTAACATCTTCTTCTTGGTGCATTACTTGGAGCCTACATACAATTACATACATTCAATTGCCTGCACAAATTCGGGTGTGTTACAAATAATTAATATAATAATAATATGCATGTAATGCTAAATAGAGGTGTGCTTACAAATTAGAAGTAAATAATGGAGTAGGGGGTAGATGCTTTGTTTCCACATGCCTTTAGTTGCGCTCACACCACTGAAGACGATGCAACTCAGTGAGGCCAAGGTTCTCAGGAAAGTGGTCCCACAACGGCCAATGTGGGGGAACCAGGGGGGCTAACAACGGGGGGTAGTATGAAGGAAGCCATGAATAGAAAGAGTCAGGCTGAAAATATTCTGGCTGCATCTCACATAGAGGGGTATTACATAAGCAGCAGCGGCTGGGGAGCAGCTCGGCCTGTCGACGGCTTCATTATGACAAATGGAGAAACGAGAGAGAGAGAGAGAGAGAAACTGTACAGTATGTGTACATGAAGAAAATGTAGGACCAGGGCCAGAATCAGCAGAAGCAGAGTCCTCAGAGCAGCACGTGGATCAGCAGCTTCAGGGGTTCCAGAAGGGTTCAGGGTCAGATATACAGACCTACACTAACACCCCCACCTTTACCCGTGAGTTTCTTCAAACTACTACATCTCAACCTGGAGGGCTACAGGAGGTGGAGTGTTTTGAAAAGTTGTGGTGGAGCTTCACGTGTCTAGGAAACACGTGCTGGCCTTCCTCCACCCAGTAATGGAGTCTGAGGTAGAGGAGAGGGAATTGCCCCCCCCCCTGCCTTAAATAATATGCCCTCAGCGTAGTAAAGCAGAGTGTAAACATAAGGTAGGTGTTTCTTATAAAGTGGCCAGTGAATGACAGCAAAAGGCAGGTGAATGTTTCTAATAAAGTGTCCAGTCAGTGGAAGAAAAAAGGTATGCAAGTGTTTCTAATAAAGTGGCCAGTGAGTTGAAGAAAAAAGGTATGGAAGTGTTTCTAATAAAGTGGCCAGTGAGTGGAAGAAAAAGGGTATGCAGGTGTTTCTAATAAAGTGGCCAGTGAGTAGAAGCACAAGATTGGTGGTTCAAATAAAGAAGGCTTGGAGATTAAATTCAAGGTAAGGGATTCTAATAATGTAGCCAGTGAGTGAAAGTTCAATAGAGGTGTTTCTAATAAAGTGGCCAGTCAGTGAACGTTCAAGTGTTTCTAATAAAGTGGCCAGTGTTAGAAAGCATAGGACATCTGTTTCTTGTTTCATGTTATTTGTCAGGTTTATCAGAGGAATGATAAAAGGGTAAAAGGCTGAAGTGTAAGATATATTTATATGTACATACAAGAAGAATACAAATAATGGACCTTGTTCCATATGAATAAACACAACAGCAGCACTGTTAGATAGGAAAACATGGCACTGTTAAAGGGTTAAAGACTCTTCTGTGATGTTTGAACACCAAAGCTTTACAATCAGATCCCGCTGATCTTCCGGAAATCCCTAAAGTGCAGCTCCGCCGCGGGGCCAGAGCTGAACCAGTAGCGCTGCATTTCAGAGGCAGATCGAGACCTGAGTGATGTATGGGCGTGCTGAGCGTCCCGAGGTGTTTTGATGTGGTAGCAGTGTATCACACACCCCAACTCTAACATCTACAAAAGTGGATGACTTCAGAAACGTCAATCAACACATACATCACCACAGCTGGGAGCTTATCTCTACTGGAGAAATGAGTCAGAAAAAAACTAAAAGTGTAAAATGTTTTAAAGAGAACTTCAGGCATTCCCACATGTGCGGTAGGTGTTTCTAATAAAGTGGCCAGCGAGCCGAAGTTCATGGTGGGGGGTTTTAATAAAGTGGCCACTAAATGGAAGTTTCACGTAGGTATTTCTAATAAAGTGGAAAGTGTCATTCAAAGAAAGGGTTTCCAATAAAGTGGCCAGTGAGTGTAAGCACAAGGTAGGTGTTTCTAATAAAGTGGCCACAAAATGGAGTTCCAAGTGGGTCTTTCTACTTAAGTGGAAAGTGTCATTCAAAGATAAGGATTTCTAATAAAGTGGCCAGCGAGTGGAAGTACAAGGAAGGTATTTCTAACAAAGTGGCCAGTGAGTGGAAGCACAAGGTAGGTGTTTCTAATAAAGTGGCCAGTGAGTGGAAGCACAAGGTTAGTGTTTCTAATAAAGTGGCCAGTGAGTGGAAGCACAAGGTTAGTGTTTCTAATAAAGTGGCCAGCGAGTGGAAGTACAAGGAAGGTATTTCTAACAAAGTGGCCAGCGAGTGGAAGTTCCAGGTAGGTGTTTCTAATAAAGTGGCCAGTGAGTGGAAGCACAAGGTAGGTGTTTCTAATAAAGTGGCCAGTGAGTGGAAGCACAAGGTTAGTGTTTCTAATAAAGTGGCCAGTGAGTGGAAGCAACCCAAATCCACTGCTCATTACTATGTTACCTCCTGCCCATCTGCCCTCACTTTCAATAACATTATCAGTGTTTGAGTGAGGGGAGAATGTGCTCTTGCCCCAAGAGGGGGTGGGATCTATTTCAGGCATGGAGTGTTAATGATAGTAACTATAGAAACACTTCAAGTTTGCAAACTTCATATGTGTGCCTCTGTCCCTTGATAACGCTACAAGTAACTCCACTTACTGGCCAAATGTTTGTGGAGATCCCTTGTATTGATTAGGCCGCTAATGCCAGAGGTGGGCTCGCCAGAAGGGTATATATACTATATCTGGCTTATCTGGAATAATGCATATTTCTCCATTCAGTACTTTTGGGGTGACTTTTAGGGTAACTAATGACCTCTCTTTTTAATAAATGCAATAAATCCTCACAGCAATGCTCCAAATTCCAATAGAAATCCTTAACTGGACAGTAGAGACAGTTTATCCAATAAAAGATGCATACACCCATTTTTAATATCCTTGATTTTACATGAAACAATAAATAATAAGGTGTCTTAATACTGTGAACCCTGTGTTACAGGCCACGTTATTGTAAAAAAAAAAAAAACCCTTCCAGAACCTTAACTCTGGCTTGTCTTCACACTAATCCACTTCCTGTTTAATTGCTGTGAAAGTGTGTGCGTGAAAGGGGCTTGTACGTGCGTGTGTGTGTGTGTGTGTGTGTGTGCAGCACTTTAGAACAGAGGATTGAGAGGTATTCGTGGTTTACAGAAGAAGCCATGTGTGTTTTTTCATTTTACAGAAAGTGTGAATTGTATTGTGGAAACGCAACACCTCTCCAGCGAGGAGTGTGTGTGCAATGGAAAGCTGTGTGTGTGTGTGTGTGTGTGTGTGTGTGTGTGTGTGTGTGTGTGTGTGTGTGTGTGTGGTGTTTAAGAGCATTTTTTAGCAAGAAATGAGAGCACAAATCATAAACTGAGTCAATTCTCCCAAACAGAATTTTACATGTACAGTAGAAGCACAAGGTTTGTTAAAGGTTAATAAAGTGACCATAAAGTCCTTGGTTGAGGATAGTGTTTCTTGACCAGTAAATGAAAGCACAAGGAAAGTGTTTAGAATAGAAAAGACTGGAATAGGAACCTAATGGCACTGTACCTAAGCCAGGTGTGGGCTGGGTAGAGAGGCCTAAAGCCTCCCAGCATTGAGCTGTGGAGCTACAAGACAGGTAGGTGTTTCTAATAAAGTGGCCTGTGAGGGGAAATTTAAGGCAGCTGTTTCTTATAAAGTGGCCAGCAAGAGGAAGCTCAATGCAGTTTTTTTTAATAAAGTGGCCAGTCAATGAAAGCACAAGGCAGGTATTTCTAATAAAGTTGGCTAGCGAGAGGAGGCTCAAGGGAGGTGTTTCTAATAAAGTGGCCAGCTAGATTAAGCTCAATGCAGGTGTTTCTAATAAAGTGGCCAGTGAACGGAAGCACAAGGCTGGTGTTTCTAATCACTATATTAGAAAGCACAACTCTTGTGCGCTTCCATTTTTTTAGACTGAGTAAGATTCAGACACACACACAATGTTCTGAATGTCACACACTTGATATTGGTTAGTTTTATCAGTTCAGGGCCAAGAATTTTAACGTTTGGTAAATGTTTAAACGTTGCTGCATTCACTGTTAATATGGTGACAACAGATATGTTTCCACGACGTGCAGAAGAGGAGCCCTGGTGTGTGTGTATAAGTGTATGTGTGTGTGTGCATGTGCTTAGTATTGTTTGTCCTTGGTGTGGCAGGACAAAGCCGAACCGTCCTGCAATGACTGGAATTTCTGGAGGGAGAACACTGACGTTATTTAGGACACATCTGGGGATCGTTACAAATCACATCAAAAACATCATCTGCTAATTACTTAAAACCAATAACGCAAATGTGACATTAGAGCATGTCACAGATTCCAGCGCTGCGGCTGTCAGACGTTTCACAAGACCACAGCCAGCAGAGATAGCATATCTATTTCAGCTCTCGCTACCAATCACGTAAAGAACAGTCAGTGACACATGCAGCAGAGCAAGCCCTCCTTAATAAGAACGAAAAGAACACAAACAGGCTTTTCATCAGTAGATTGTGATTCTATACCAAAATACTGTATCTGTATCTACTGGAATATTATTTTTACTTCACTACTGTACTTAAGTATTAAAATACTGTATCTATATCTGCTGGAGTATTATTTTTACTTCACTACTGTACTTAAGTATTAAAATACTGTATCTGTATTTACTGCAGTATTATTTTTATTTTACTACTGTAATTAAGTACTAAATACTTTATCTGTATTTACTGCAGTATTATTTTTATTTTACTACTGTAATTAAGTACTAAATACTTTATCTGTATTTACTGCAGTATTATTTTTACTTTACTACTGTAATTAAGTACTAAAATAATGTATCTGTATTTACTAGAGTATTATTTTTACTTCACTACTGTACTTAAATACTAAAATACTGTATCTGTATCTACTGGAGTATTATTTTTACTTCACTAAAATACAGTACAGTAGTGAAGCAAAAATAATACTGCAGTAGATACAATCCACACAATGTATTGAATTTGTTCTCTGGGGCTGCGCTGAAATAGGATATCCACAATGGTGGTATAAGTTAAGCAAAAGTTCTGACACCCTTTTTGTCCTTACTAGTATGTTTTTAGGACTTTGTACAAAAACAACTAAAACCCTTAAAAAAAATAGTATACAAGCACACATCATGCAATAAAACAAAATAATTGGAAGATAAAATGTTGTCAATATCTTGAAAGCTGTGGTATAAGACAAACTTTAAACCTTGTGTGGTGTTCATATTTTTGTTACTCGTTTACTTTGTTACTTGTATTTAATTCAGCAAAATTAAGCAATTTTACATTAAAATGCTTTACACATGCTTGCTTCACCTAAATTGCAAGCAATATAAACAGCTTACATGGTTAATATTTGCCCTTTACCTTTCTTATGTTACATTTCTTTCAAAAAGTCCTACTCTTTTTTATTAGTTTTTTAATAAAATGTAAAAGAAAATTAATTAAACTCAAGATATGGTTGGGGGGGGGGGGTGTACAGGGTGTGTTTATCGAAAATGTGTTTTGATATTAGTTTTTCACAAAAAATGAGCCAATGCCAATGAGTTTGAGTTTAAATATTTTTTAGTATCATTTGATGAAAAATGAAAACGGGTCCCACAGACCCGAACACCACACAAGGGTTAAAAATCCATCAGAAAAATAATAGAATAGAATTAATACACAACCATACCTACAACAGTAATTATCAGGCTGCTAGAGTACTGATAGGCAGTTGCTAAGCTATTTTAAAAGATATATGGATCATTTGCATGTTGTAGAAACACACACTAACTTTGACCCAATTGTGCTCTTTTCTGCTGCTTCTGGCGATATACATATAATTCCTTGACTTAAAATTTGGGATTTTACCTAATTTGGATGGATATTCATACCAGGAAAATTTGATTAACTGCATCAACATCTACAAACAGACAACCTGATTATTTGTGCATGTAATGGATACAAACTACAGTCTAGCACACGCGTAAACATACATTAGTGGAATAAAATAGCCTTCAGAACAAACATCAATACAGTCATTCATGTTCATTTACAGTGTGGAAAAACTAACGCTGTATTCCCGCTGCCCTATTTGGCAGCGTTCCATTCCGATTTATTGATATTTACAGGCGGAACGTGCTCAGGAATCAGAATGACTCAATCGTGCTCCGGAGCCAGAGCAGAGCACAGCCAGCAAGTGAGAGACAAACAATGAGCCGACAGTTAGGAGCTGGCAGGGCTTAATCTGACTCCAGCAGTTTGGAAACAGAATAGGGCCGCTCTTTGTTCTGTTGTGAACATGTGAACACCGATCTCGCTCTCCTCAGACCTCCAGAGGTCCGGCCCGTGTCCAGGTTGGGCCCTGATTAAGAACTTCATTAAGGCACTTTCTCCATTCCTTCACTTTTCTTCCACTGACGCCCCCAAACACTGACACACGGAGGCTTCTTGGCAGAGGGATGTGTGTGAGCCGGGTATTGTAATGAAAAGGTGGAGCAGCACAGTGAACGGCAAAAACACGCTAAACACAACAGTTGAATTGCGTCATTTGAAGAAAGGCTTGGTAAATCGATGCACGAGTCAGCTGCAATTGTTCTGAAGCTTTTTTTGGTATTGCCAATAAGGCCCTATAATTACAGACGTTTTTGATTTTTCTATGTGAAGTTCAGGATCTACTGGCATTGTTGAAAATTAGTACCATTATGCTAAGTATTGCTAGATACTGATCTGATCCAGGAACTTAATGCTGAATATTGCCCAACACTAATCGGACCTGAGTACCTTAATGCTGAGTATTGACTATTCAATCCAAGTACATTAATCCTGAGATCTGACTGCTTTAATGCCCTGTATGAGAAGATACTAATCCAATCCAAGTACCTTAATGCTGAGTTCCCCTTTAGAGTTTTGGCCCATGCCCAGATTTGGGCCTTGATTGAGAACAACACAACATGTGCAATTGTTCTGAAGGCATATATTGTTTTTCTGCAGCTATTGGCAAAAAGGATGTTGGAGCAACACCAATCTCATCAGTATACCTCAGAGTACACTAATACTGAGTATCAACCAATGCTGATAGAAATTGAGTCCCTTAATTCTGAGTATCAACCAATGCTAATCTAACCTAAGAAACCTTAATTTTGAATATTAGCCCATGTTGATCTAATCTGAGTCCCTTAATTTTGAGTATCAGCCAATGCAGATCTAATCTGAGTCCCTTAATTTTGAGTATCAGCCAATATTGTTCTAATCTGAGGCCCTTCATTCTGAATATCAGAATATACTGATCTAATCTGAGTTCCTTAATTTTGAGTATCAGACAATGTTGATCTAATCTGAGTCGCTTAATTGTGAATATCTGTCAATACTGATCTAATCTGAGTCCCTTAATGTTAAGTATCAAATAATGTTGATCTAACTGAGTCGCTCAATTGTGAATATCAGTCAATGCTGCTCGAATCTGAGTCCTTTAATTTTGAGTATTAGCTAACTGATTACATCCAAAATAACTAAATGCTTTAATGCTGTGTATCAGTGGATACTAATCTAATCCAAGTACCTTAATGCTGAGAATCAGCTAATACCAATCCAATCTGAGCACCTTAATGATGTGTGTCAGTGAATACTAATCTAATTCAAGTACTTTAAAGATGAATTTCAGCTAATCCAAATCCAAACTGACTACCTTAATTTCCATGTATTGACATATACTGATTCTGAAGAGTACCTTAATACTGGGTATCTTCCAATACTAATTTGACATTTGGGATTTTATAAATAATACTGCCAAAAGAGTTTAGATATGATGTGCTACTTTATTTTATGAAATGGCATATAATAAGACATTCTGGGCTGATTTATTTAGTTAGTAGTTAGTTAGTAACTTTAAAAGAGAAAAAGCCTATTGTGCAGTTTATAATGTACATTAGGGATCTAGGGTTAAAGCCACAGAACACTGGGCTGTGAAGCAGTGGAACAGTGTTCTATTTAATCTGTTAATCTTAAATTAATCTCTGAGATGAGTTGGACTGGTAGAACTAATCATTCAACAGCAGTATTTTATTTCACCATCATTATCTGATACCTAAGATGCAATCAATCCTCCTCACACCAACATATGTCCCAACATCTAGTGTAAATCCTTCTTACTAGAACAGAAACTGTTACTGCAGTAAATGAGGAAAAACCTGGCTAATGCTCTTGATTTCAGAAGAAAGAGGAGCTGAAGGTGGATTTGGACATGCAGTGTCACAATAATGAAGATGCCTAAAACACTCAGAACTGAACATTCAGCAGTCAGAACCTCAGACAGGGTTTACAGTTACAGTAACGATTAGGCTAGCTGGACGGAGACAGACAGGAGGAACAGGAAATCTTATTTTTTGGAGGAGATGAAGTTTACGCTACTTAGCACCTCATAATTATCCAGAGATATGAAACAGGAGATGAGGTGCAGGTGGTGTGAACATTCATTTTAAACATTAATTAGAACTTTAATTCTTCTTAAACCTGAGCTAAGGGATAAAGGTGTGTATTAAAAAAACTGCTGCCTATAATGTTACCGTTGCTAACAGTGAATAAAAGCGAATAATCTGTAGCTACGTTCCAAAGTCTAGGCTGGAGCCAAGGTGCATTTGTACATTTCTTTTATATATATATATATATATATATATATATATATATATATATATATATATATATATATATATATATATATATATAAGGCTGTCCCTAACTTAAGGATCCTTAGTAAAAAAAAGCGAAATGTAGGACGCAGCTGATGTATCCTTCCTAGCTCTTGGTTACCTACAATATTACAATATTTGTACTTTGTGATATACTTTATGATATTAAAAAAACAGCATGTTACAATATTTATAATGACCTTAATATATTGAAGTTTAAAGTAAAGTAAATGATACTGGTCAAATATAATCTGTCTACAATAGATACATAATAGAAAAGTAACAACATTGCAAAGTTTTAAGCAGAAAAATGTTGTAAAATGTTATTAAAATCACCTAGAATGACACTGCATGTGATATATTGTGCAGCCCTTCAGTACAGTATACATTACTGAATGCTAAAGAGCTCTTGTCCCAGTAGGTGTAGAGATGTATACATTTGCCCCATGACCTAACAAAAAGGGAGGGGTTTAGGGTTGAGTTACACAATTACGCAACCCCTCACCCCCACCCCTTCCACAGAAATATATACACTCAGGCAGCTGCTGATAAGACAGCTGAGACCACTCTGGAAGGGGGCCGGGTGGATACAGCTGATGTTGGCTGAAGAAAAGCTGATTCACTGTAAAATGCAACAAACTGTTAAGTGTAAAGGGCTCTGCTGATATTCTGAGAGGGCTACAGGCTTGTGTATGTTATCTGCACGTGTTCATTACAGAACAGTTTACTGTAGGGCATTTCAGGAAATAAACTAGCTATTCATACTGTGGAGTTTTCATATATCAAACATAATAAAATTATGCTGAAAAACAACCTGTTTTACACTTATTGTTTCTGTGATATCACAAAATAAATGTATAAATATAAACCACTAGGAAATTTTATAACACTAAAATTTTTACCTTTTACTTTTGTTATTTAAGCTCTTCAGGTGCAATCAATACAGTCTGGCTAACCCACATGGCAACAGCTTTAGCCTTTAGCTCAGGTTAAAATGATTGGACTAAAACTCATGATGATCCTGTACTGTTGCACACCTTAAGACATTTTAGAAGCAAAATAACTCCTGAAACACTTTATAACTTTGTATCTTCAGGGACAAAATATTATAAGTGTTTTTAGATTAAATAGTTACATTACAAAACAAAATGCAAAGTATATTAAGAGTTTTTATAAGACTTTCTAAAATTTACTCTGAATACTTTTTTTTCTGGTCCATAAAACCAAACTAACGTCATAATTGGAGCTCAGGGAAACCCAACACAGGCCCTTTAATTGACTTTATATACATACCAATAATAATTACATGAGCTGAATGAATGTAACAAGCATGAACACATCTAGAACAAACATACTACAGCACAAAGTGTAAGAGCAACCGTGATGAATGCTTTCCATATGTGGGTCAAACCCACTGTGTAATTATACTAATTAAAGGGGTGGGGAGGGCCCACAAGTGATTGGGCAACATCTGCTTGGCACAGCTGGATTCATATGTGGTGTATCGTGTGGTGAAGTGGGCTACATCGCTGTCTGGGGTCGCAGAACCGAGCCGAGACCTGCTGTTCCGAGGGCGTGAATGACTTCTCACAGTAATATTTCAGAACACATATCATCCTCACGTCACAGCAGGAGATACAGTGAGGACAAACACACTGTGTGTTTATTAAAAACACACAACACCAACAACACACACAGGCACCGCACTGTCTCGCTATGCACTGATGGGCAAACCATATCGTCCACCCACCCTGGGCAATTAAAATCACTCGTAATTCATTTGCGATGCTGCGTGACTGCAAACAGCACGAGCTTACTGAATGTTGTTTTTGATATAGAAATAAAGGAACAGTTTAGTGAAAAATCTATATATTATTGTGATTAAACACTGACCTCAAAGTCAGATGATCAGCCACAATCGATCATTTAAATCTTAACTCTAAAACTAAACTAAAATTGCAAAAAAGCACTTTGGAATAAGTGTGGAATTCGTTTACTTGGAGCGTTTTTCCGTCTGTTTGGTTTGGTTTCACACAGGCACAAACCTAAACGCACCAAAAAGCACACCAATAAACCACGAGAGCAAAGAGAGTCTCCTCTGATTGGTCAGAGCTGTCTGACGCTGGAGCAAAAAAAAGTAAATATAGTGAGTGCCTTGAGTAGCAAAAAGATGCTTTATAAGTGGAAGTAAGTAAGTACTAAATACTTTTGGTAGATTTCTAGAGCAGATAACTGACTGCATTGGTGAATTGGTATTGGTGAGGTCACGGTAATCAATGCACCTCATCCTTAATTCTCAAACTCATCCCAAAAGTACTAGACAGAGCTCCATTGTTCCAGAGAAGACAGTTCTGGAGGGCTTTATATTAGGGGTGTGATGAGATCTTGTGGCACGAGATCTCTCGAGATTAAAATGTGACAATATTTCTCGTCTTAAACATGTCTCACGGGGGAAAAAAACAGTAGGTGAGCTCTGCGGTCCAGTTAAAAAGCTCTGCGTGACAGTGCTTTTACTGTCCCAAAGATTCACAGCCCTAGTAAATACTGTAAGTAAATCCTACACTTGACTGTTTCATAGGCAGTTGTACTAATCCCTTAGCTCTGTACTGTATTTAAATAAAATGTTCTGTCTCTGTTTCACTTCAAGCATAGTCTTAATATGACAGGTTATGGTTATGCATAGTTAAATTACAAGAGATTTTGGAGAAAAAAAAACACAAACCATAGGCTTAATATGATGGTTGTGGTTTGCACTTATTGTTTGCACTATATAGGACCTAAAAAATATATATTTTTATTTTTTATTCTTATTCTTATTTCTATTTCTTATAGAATCAATGTGTGAGAGAAACCAGTCTGTTAAATTTGCGTTATATGATTTTGTCAAATAAGATTCTAGTTTTCAAGCCATTTTTCATTTTTGACGTTTTCTTTAAAATTTTATTTTTAAACCTCGTCTCGTTTTCATGAACCCAGTATCATGTCTCGTCTCGTCTCGTGATATTAGTGTCTTGTCACAGCCCTACTTTATATCCATCTAGCTAGAAAGGGTGTCCACAAACATTTGGACACAGTACATCTTTTAGGGTCAAAACTCTGAAGCAGTAAGATGACAAACACTCAAATGCTCTGTCATGTCTGACTCAGCTCAAAAGCAGAGCTGTTGCTGGGTGACTATCTGTCCTTAAAGCTTCACAGTTGATGAGCTAATCTCACCTGAGACTCTCTCAGCATGCCAACAAATCACATACAATCAAAACAAACAAGTTATACAGTACATTCAGCACTCAGCACACACTTACATTCAACCTTACAGACACAAGAACACCTGTATAAACCAGCACCCCACGCCATCTGCAACCCCTATTAGAGATATTATCACTTAAAAAAGTGAGGGACACTTTAACCAGAAAGGAAATGTTTAGGCATCTGAATTGTTCCTATAAATTGTGAGTACTAGAAACCCAGACTTGAGTACAAGTCCTTTTTTCGTAATTTGTTTATTGGGTTTTTAATATTATGAAACAATGGTTAAACAGCATAGATATCAATAAACCCAATGTATAAAGCAAAATATATAATACAAATAGTAAAAGTACTTGGTGCTCTATCGAAAAAGTGATGTCAGTAGAAGTTAAAGTGTAATTTAAGCTAAACACTTAAGTATAAGTACTAAAGTATATTCAACATTTTGGTATTGTTCAGGTAGTTTATAGAATGTATATTATAAAATGTAGCAGTGAAGTACTGAGAGTAAAAGTACAGTACTGTGTTATTAGTGCAGTGATTACAAAAAGCATCTTGAAAGTTAGCAGTGATAAAGGCAGCTTGATCTTTTGATTCACTCAATAATTAGCAGCTTCATCAAATCTGGTGAACCCTGTGCAGATCATCTACCGTTCTGACTTAAGTGATAATGTGGGTTTGGAATGATTGCACCTTTTGTATAATTATAACAAGTAACGATGCAGCTCATAAACAATATATCAGAGTAAACGTATTAAAATCATCCAAAATATACAGTTAAGCAAAAAATGGAAGTAGTAAAGTAAAATAATACTCCAATATATACAAAAACATGTATTTTAGTACCTAAAATCGGAAGTGAAGCAGTTTTACTTTTATCTATCTATTTCTGTTCTCTATCAGTACACAGAACAGAACATTAACAACATACAGAAGAGTCAAGAAAATACTGCATTTAAATGTTAAATGTATTTTAAGTATTTCAGAAATAAAAGACAAGTTAGAGCCAGAGGGTGAACTGTGTTTCCACTGTTATTAAATTGGTGAATAATAATGAATTTCTTAGGAATACTGAAAGTAAATAAACAGAATAGTGCTGTTATTTAAGTGTGTATTGTTATTAAATGTTAATAATTAATGAGTGTGGTTTCAGATCTGTGGGCTTTTCAGACAGCAGGTGAAAAAAAGACCCTAAATGCTTTGTTAAAAAAACCTGTCACAGTGTATTTAAAAACACACACACACACACACACCGGCCCATTCAGCTGACTTTAGATCCTCTTTCTGGTTCTTAAATCTCTTGATAGCATAGAGTCTCACACACCACCCACTCTACACTCAATACAACACAATACAACAGCCCTGAAACCTCCCTCAGCACCATCACACTCTATACATCCTTACAGATGATCTATCTATAATCTGATCTGATCACATCCGTTCATCTGATTACACTCACTGATCTAAATCACATCCACTGATCTGATCACATTTACTGATCTAAATCACGTCAACTGATCTAATTACATCCACTGATCACATCTATTGATCAGATCACATCCACTGATCTAAATCACATCCACTGATCTAATCACATCCACTGATCACATCTATTGATCAGATCACATCCACTGATCTAAATCACATCCACTGATCTAAATCACATCCACTGACCACATCTATTGATCAGATCACATCCACTGATCTAAATCACATCCACTGATCTAAATCACATCCACTGATCTAATTACATCCACTGATCTAAATCACATCCACGATCAAAATCACATCCACTGATCTAAATCACATCCACTGATCTAATTACATCCACTGATCTAAATCACATCCACTGATCTAAATCACATCCACTGACCACATCTATTGATCAGATCACATCCACTGATCTAAATCACATCCACTGATCTAAATCACATCCACTGATCTAATTACATCCACTGATCTAAATCACATCCACTGATCTAAATCACATCCACTGATCAAAATCACATCCACTGATCTGATCACATTTACTGATCTAAATCACATCAACTGATCTAATTACATCCACTGATCACATCTATTGATCAGATCACATCCACTGATCTAATTACATCCACTGATCTAAATCACATCCACTGATCTAAATCACATCCACTGATCTAATTACATCCACTGATCTAAATCACATCCACTGATCTAAATCACATCCACTGATCTAAATCACATCCACTGATCTGATCACATTTACTGATCTAAATCACATCAACTGATCTAATTACATCCACTGATCTAAATCACATCCACTGATCTAAATCACATCCACTGATCTGATCACATTTACTGATCTAAATCACATCAACTGATCTAATCACATCCACTGATCTAAATCACATCCACTGATCTAAATTAAATCCACTTATCAAATTACATGCATTGATCTAAATCACATCAACTGATCTAATCACATCCACTGATCTAAATCACATCCACTGATCTAAATTAAATCCACTTATCAAATTACATGCATTGATCTAAATTACATCCTTTGATCAAATCACCCGCAATCATCTAAATCACATGATGTGATTTTACATGTTGATGTATACACATTTAAATTAATCTAATAGTAAATTTAAGTTATTATTTTTGTAATTATTTGTATTGTAGTTGTTATTAGTGTTTAATTTTTTTTCTAGAAAGCAGGTCAAACACTTAGACTATTTATTTACTGTAGTAAAACAGTGATTTCTCTGCAACTTTGGGGATTAGAAGTGAATGTAAAGCTGATGATGTTCTGACCCGTTTCACACAAACAAATAAAGGTACACGGAGGCCCATCAACATCTGTACTAGTGTGTTTGAGTGTGTGTGTGTTCGTGTGTGAGTGAGAGCACGGGGTCAGGAGAGATAAGGCCGTTCTAGTGACTGCTCACATTCGCCTCGCTGTCACAGTGATGTCACCGCGAACAGCCCAAGCATCAGCAGCCGTCACTCTAAATCCCATTACAGCTGATTAAGCTCATCAGAGACACTGCAGCTCTTCTGCTCAGAGAGCCGATGACTTAACCCTTTCACCTGCAGGAGAGCAGGGCGGGGTCCAGCTGCTCCCCGCAAGTTCTGCACTAACAGGAAGTCACACCTGTTCCACCTGCCTGAGGCTATGTTTAACTGAGCCCTGAGCTCTGCTCTGCTGACCACCTGCACTGCTGCTACTGTAGTTACACCGACATCCATCCATCCATTCATCCATTTATTCATTCATTCTCTGTAAAATTGAACTGCATATTACAGCGAAATACAAAACAAACACCTTACGTAGAATAAAGTGGGTCTGATAACAGAAGCTACATGTCATATACAGCTCTGGAAAAAACACCAGGAGTGGCATAAAGTTATCCAAAAGCAGTGTGTAAGACTGGTGGAGGAGAACATGATGCCAATATGAATGAAAACTGTGACTAAATACCACCAGGATTATTCCACCAAATATTGATTCTGATCTCTTAAAACTTTATGAATATGAACTTGTTTTCTTTGCATTATTTAAGGTCTGAAAGCTCTGCATCTTTTTGTTATTTCAGACATTTCTCTGCAAAGAAACGCTCTAAATGACAATATTTTTAATTGGAATTTGGGAGAAATGTTGTCTGTAGTTTATAGAATAAAATAACAATGTTCATTTTACTCAAATATATATCTATAAATTGCAAAATCAGAGAACCTGATTCAGAAACTGAAGTGGTCTCTTAATTGTTGAGCTGTATATGATTATAATAATTAAAAGGGACATCTGAACAAAGCAAAATCATAACCATCACCATATCTGCTGCAAGCATGCCCACTCTTGTCCTACATTACTGTCTAAACAGTAACTCTAAACCTCCAGAGCAGTTTTCCATACATGTAACTTTGCTAAATATTAAAGAAGGGTTTTAACTATTTTTGCACTTTTCCCTAGATTTAAAAAAATGCTTATCTAAAGAACTGCAAGCAATTGTGTCTATATGTCTCGTATATGATAAAACAGAGAGTCCAGATACTGTGTATCATATCTGATACAATAAGATAATCCAGGGCAGAGTAAAAGAAGTGATCTCCAGGAGCTGTACTAACACAACAGAATCTATTTAGACCCAGAAACTGAATTAAGAGCTAAATATTAATGACTAAATGGAGCTGAGTAGATTTCCTCCCTTACTTCACCTAATTTAATCCCTTAACAGTAAAACACAGATCCCTCACACTTGATCTTGAGAACATGGAAGTAAACGTTACACCATTACAGCCATTCACCTCAGCCAGGAAACCTAAGAACAGGTCCTGTCTGCAACCCACACCGCACCACGGTGTCCAGCCCTTTATTATTCATATCATTCAGCACAGTCAGGGAATGACCGGACACGTGGCTTTTCTGCTTCTAACACCTGAATCCACAGCTCTGCTAATAGAGGGTGAAAAGGCTGCACAATTCATTCTAATTTACTGATGAGTTACTGCAGTTATGGCCTTTATTATAGTGTTAGAAGTAGGCTTGTTACAAAAATTACAATAAATGGACATGACCTTAATAATATTTGATAATGGCGATATGGCCTATTGTGTTTATTTTAGGGCTGCACAATATATCGGTTAAGCATCATCACGATGTGCGCATACACAATAGTCACACTGCAGGACATGCGATGTCACATGGTTGGGCACGTGCTTGTAAACGTGAGCATGTGACAAAAGCTGTGCACCTCAGTCCAGCACAGTTTTGCGCAGATATTTCCAGTTACAGCTGAATTCACGCTTTTAATCCCAGAATTACCTTTTAAAAATGCATTTAAATGCCTGATTAAAGGGTTGATTACTGTTTTCCCTGGGTTTTAAGTGTGGGTGGGGGAGGGGCTATATTGCCGAAAAAAGAACATTTGAAATGTAAAATCTTTCCAATATCATGTATCCCTAGTTCATCTGTAGGTTTGTTCACATTTATATCAGTAAACAGTATTTCAGCCTGTCATGTAATGACAGGAATGATTCAATAACTGTAAAAACTCTTACTCTGCTTAATATGCTCAAGAGTTAGTATATAAAAAGAGTCAATCAGAGTGGGTTTTAATGTGGTACGTGCCATTATATATAAAAAAAGTTATTACCAAATAGTTTTTATTTGGGGTCTAACATGTTTACAAAAGTGCATATCATTACAATTGTGGAGGGATATGGAATTTACAAATGTAAAAAATAGTCAACGAAAAATGTATTTGTTTAAATGTGCCACTATTCTCTCTTCCTCATCATTCCACAAAAAAACATAAGACATGTGTACGTTTACTGGTGGGTCTGAATATTAAAAAAATAGCAATTTCTATATGATTTCTCTATAATATACTAAATAACATTTCTTTTGCAATAACTAATCAATTAAATTTAATACAATTGATTATTAAAATATTTGGCTACTAATTTAATAATAATAATATCTCGCTTGGAGGAGAGAAATTAAAAAGAGCAGAAAAGAAAGAGCATTAAATGGACAGTGAGCATAGAAACAGAAAGAGTGGACATTTATGACAGTTAAGGACTCTAAAAAAAAGCATCAGACTTGGTGTGAAGGTTTTCACTAAAAATCGCATTTGTTTTTCTGTCAAAAAACATTTTACTTGCTGTGAAATATATATTTGCTTGAAATTTTTTAAACATTTTGATTTATTTTCTTTAATTGTATAATACCAAGGACTTCTTGAAAAAAGGAAAAAAAACAGTGGCAGTACAGCAATATATTGACATCGTAAAACGCTCCTCAGTTAAACAGCTGGATGACACTCCTGTCTGCAGTCAAGCTGCTTTCCTCAGAGATTAGATACGAGCAGCTCTGTTAAAGGGACAGTTCAGAAAACACATGAAACCTCACACAGCCACACACAGACTTGTGGACCTAATTCATATTTCAATGCATTTGCTGCTACTGTTCTAGATCTGCTCCACACTTCAGTCCGAGAGTTAAACAGTGTCGGATATAAGCAATTGTTGTAGAGGTAACTGAACAACTCAACACAGTTCAAGTTACGACTTTTTAGTTAATAGTGGAGGCATCTGTGGCGCTCCTTAAACTACTTTAAAACATTCTTTAAAGAGACATGCATTACTGATTACCCGACACAGATAAGAACCATTAAACCATGCAGCAAAACATTACGTTCTTTAAGCCGAGCTGGTTCTACATATGAACCATTTTAAGGATGCAGAATCACTTAAAAGATTAATTATGCATGGATAAATTTTGCATGGTTTGTCTACATACAGTAACAAGAACTTGTTGTATGAGGATTTTTAAAGAATCTTTTAAAAAACAGTTTAGTTCATTGTTGTTATGAACCAAACAACCAGTTTTTTTATACAAAACCCTTTAAAATAAGATTTTTTCCATATTTTTTAAGCAATAAAGACTATGGTTGTTTAACTGGATATATACATGCGATAGAATATTTCTTTGATACTGTAAATTTAAGAACTTGATGCAATACAGGACAACAACAGTTCCATTAATGTTAGGCACCCATAAATATTTTTCAGTACATTCCCAAGCCATTTACTGAGGTAACACTTCAAGCTGAGCTAAAGGTGCTGTTGCCATGTGGGTCAGCCAGACCTCTTCCTGTACAGGTTTTCTCAAGTTTCCAAGAGTCTTTTGTTGTCTTTTTATACAAAATGATTATGGTTCTATATATTTCCATAGTCTTTACTAAAAATGTGAGATTGAATAGTTATTGTCTACATTACAAGCAAAAAAATACATTTGATGTTGATTAACAGTGGACGCTTTTTCTGCCAATGGCAAGAATATTGTCCTAGGAAAAGAACAATATAAGGATTTAATTCATGGCTTTTTGTAGAATTATTGTCTTTACTAAAAAGGAATTATTTCCATGAGATGGCATTGCTGAAGAGCTCTAATATATATATTTTAAAACCTTTCATAAAAGGGTCCAAACACTGACAAACTCATTTTAAACTTCTTTAAAAAAAAGCTTTTCACTTTTTTTTTTTTTTCCAACGGTTCTGAATAGCACCACAGAGCGTCCCAGTTCTGTTTGATAATGAACCCTTTAAAAAAACTTGTATTTTATGTTTAAAGTTATATATTTAATGATATATGGGGCTGCTGTCAAAATACCTCTTATAATAAACCCAAAAGTCTTCTTACCTGCAGCTCACACCATGCCACCTCCACGGTGGTCTCCGTGTCCAGCCCCTTGTAGACCGTCTTGAAGGACCCTCTGCCAATTTCCACATTGAACTTGAGGTACCGTCCGTCCGGCGAGGTGGCCACAGCTTTGGTCTCCATGTCCTCCTTCTCCTCCAGCTCCCACCTGCTCTCCATCCGGGGCTTCACCTTCCCCGGCTTGGCTGCTTCAGGATCAGAGTCTGAGCTGGGGTCTTGCCCCGAGACCCTCCATGGCCCTGGGGTTTCTGAAGGAGAACAGCAGCTCTGTGGGGTGGGGGTCTTGGGACTGGAGACCGGAGAAGGTGACGGTGGACAGGTGTCCACCTTCCCTTCTTCTGTCCTGTTCTCGCACAGTACATTCTCCGAGGGCCAGGACAGTGCTCCATTAAAAAACTGAGACTCGATGTCAACATTAAGTTTGTGAATAACATATGAGTTCCTCCTGATGGACCTTCTCTCTGCACACTCAGGGTCTAGATCAACAGGTAAACTCGGAAAGCCAAGTCCAGGCAGCTCCACCTGAGCATGAGACATGCTGGGAGAGTTTAAAGTAGTCTGAAGGGGGATGACGGTATAATCTGGTTTCACGTCCAATGCTCTGCAGCAGCTGATCAGCCGTTCACTGCCTGGGGAGGCATCTGTGATGTTCTGCTGTGGTGCATCTTCTTATTTTGTCCTGTATTAGATGTAAATAAACATACATATAAATTAATAAACATGTATTAGGTTCATTTTCCCATTATATAAAAATGATACATTTTCTATTCCACCTTAAATGGTGCAGCAGTTACACTGCATGTACAGTTTTATCCATTACACTATATGTACACTGTAACAGCCTTAATTAACCACCTTAAATTGTGCAAGAGTTACTCTGCATTTATAATGTAACTGTATTAAATGTCCACAATAAATAATACAGCAGTAACACTGTGTGTAGAATGTCACAGGCAAAAAATTATACCTTAATCTGTGCAATTTACACTGTATGTCCACCTTAATTTTTGTGCAACAGTTATGCTGCATTTACAATGCAACTGTCGGAAATTTCCACCTTAAATGATACAGCAGTAACACTGTTTGTAGAATACAATTGCCATGAATGTCCACGTTAAATAGTGCAACAGTTACACTGCAATTACAATGTATGACTGCCTCAAATGTCTACCTTTAATAGTCCTGCATTTGAAATGTATTAACAATGTAACTGCCCTACAGGTCCACCTTAAACTGTGCAACAGTTACACTGTAATTACAATGTATAACTACCTTAAATGTCTACCTTAAATAGTCCTGCATTTACATTGATAAACAATGTAACTGCCTTACAGGTCCACCTTAATTTGTGCAACAGTTACACTCTACATACCAAATAACTGTCGTAAATGTCCACCTTAAATGGTCCTGCATTTACAACACATGTTCAATGCAAAACTACTGATAAGAATTGCCCATTCCATCTTAAACGGTGCAGCAATTACACTGAACATACAATAAAACTAATGCATAGTTTAAGGTTGAACGGACAATTCCTCAAACATTTACTTATCCCACTCCACAGCCCACAACCTTCCAGACAGGGTCACCACCACAACCCAGACAAAACACACACACACACACACTTTAAGAGCTTTAGGCTTCAGTTTGAGAAGATCTTACCTCAACTTTTAACGATAAACAGTAATCCAACCCCGCTCCACAGCTCTAAACACCACTGCTCATTCTCTATCCCCACACTGCTCTGTCTCGCGCGCTGCTGTGATGAACACAGTGCTGCTACTGACTCGAGCCAAAGCAGCGCGCGAGACGCTCCAGACTCCTCCCCCACCTGAGGAGCTCGCGCGGAGAGAGGGGAGCCAGAGGTTCACTGAACCGACTCAGTGAATCAAACATGCGATTTAGAGATCTGAGCGTGGCAGCTAGTGCTGTAGTCAAGACCACCAGAGCAGTGTCCGAATCAAAAATAAATAAAATAGTTTGTAATTGATTTTAAATGCATCATAATACAATAAAGATGATATATATACACTGCCTGGCCAAAACAAATGTTGCCTCAAAAAAAAAAAAAACGTACACTCTAATATTTTGTTGGACCGCCTTTGATTGCAGTACGCATTCGCTTTAGGCTTTGGCTGTTTAAATAAGCTTCTGGAATTTCACAAGATTTATTTCAATCCAGTGTTGCATTAATTTACTCCAAGATCTTGCAGCATTGATGATGGTAGTGTCTGAACGCTGCACAAAGCAGCTCTTCTCCAGCACATGCCGAAGATTCTCAATGAGGTTAAGATCTGGACTCTCCGAATCACTCTTTCACAATTCCAGCCCCATGAATCCTGATATTGTCATCTTGGAATATGGCCGTGCCATCAGGGGAAAAAAATCCATTGATGGAATAACCTGGTCTATATTCAGTATATTCAGGTAGTCAGCTGACCTCATTCTTTCAGCACATACTGTTGCTGAACCTAAACCTGCAGAACCAACCCCACATCATTTACTTAAGTGCACATTTGAATCTATATTTAAACTAATCAAACAAAGTCCATAGAGTATGTGCAGAGACTCAAGGGAAGTCAAGACAAAAGTCCAACTAAGCTTCATTAAACCATAAACAAACACATTTTAATATAACATTATAGTCATTATGGCTTTTAGAAATGTGTTTTGGGAAGGGGGGGGGGGGGGGGTGCGGCCGGCTGTGCACTATAGGACTCTGTGGCGCTGCATATGCTTTTGTCCTTAATGCCATTTTTTACCTTTACATTACTTTTACTTTTATACTTTAAGTAGTTTTGAAGCCAGCACTTTTAGACTTGTACTTAAAGAGTAAAAAGCTTGAGTTGATACTTCCACTTCTACATAAGTATTTTAATTCGTAGTAGTACCTGTACTTCTAACTACTATTTGTTTACATGCCAATATGGGTGCGTCTGTGCTCAAGAGTGGTTGATTATTAATTATTATTATTATTATGTATTTTTTGCTATTTTGCTGTAAAAACGTTTTGTTAATACACTTTTTTACAGTTTCACAAAGCAGTAAATGGCGGCCTTCCAAATGCTGACGCTCCCATTGGTGAATAAAGCAGAGTACTCTCTGACTGTCTCCTTTTTATTCTGCCTAATCTTGATTATATCAAGCCTCTGAACCTTGTTATCACCTACCACAGTAGTTGTTACTGTATGCGCTTTTTTTCAGGTGCAATTTGGGATACATCTAAAGAACATCAGCTATCTTAGAGAAAAACCACATAATCTTTATTCCTACAAAATTATATGTATATGTATTCAAGCCTACAAGTCTACATAAACCTTACACAACCTGTATTGAGTAGGGGTCTGGGCTGGTCTGTGAAGAATCAAATCAACCCTATCACAGCACAATCAATAATAGCATGCATGTTTGTAGTTCTTTTTTGTTGTTCTTTTGCTTTGCCTGTTTCTCAGGGGAGACGAAACTGAAAATGAATCTTTGATTCGTTTTTCTAGGACCAACAAAGACATGTTTTACGTTTGTCACAAAATGATTCATGTAGCTGCTGGCTAGCTGTCTGCTTTCCAGTCGTAGAGTAGCTGTGAGCTGACGCAATGGCAGCGTTTCCTCCTGTAGTCCAAACAATCACACCTCATATATTCGGCCTTTAGCTCGAGGTGGCAGCCTGTAAAGTGTGTAACTCATCTGGCTATAAGAACCACCTTTCAAGAGCAGTTTGGGGAAAAACAAATTACTAGTTTTAACAGATTGAAGTTGTGCGTCATTTCGCGCACAGTGACATGCCCAAATAAGTAACACAGGGTCAAAGCTTTTCATCTCTATTGAGAAATATAAAGGAGGAAATATAACGTTTCATGCAAGGTGTGTATTCTTTTAATATGTTATCACTGGTTATCACTGGTAATTCCACTTTTTATGGAAAACCTTTAGATGTTAGAAAATTGCAGCTGTGAAGAGGATTTTATTGCATTTAATCCTGACAGCAAGTACATCTGTGAGGTTAGATTCTAATTCTGTGTTTTATTCACCTCAAAAGTCAGATATCATGAATGAGAAACCTGTATACTACTATGGACTGGAACCATGTGATCTTTAGCAACAAATCTAGGTTCTGTTTGGGATCTGAAAATGGCTGGGTTTGATTATGAAGGCCTCATATAGAGTGCCACAAGGCTCCAACTGGGACAGTTGCCTGCTGTGGACTCTGAACTACTCAAAAAAGACTCCGCTTCCCAACATGCACTCACACTGGACTTCCCTAACTCTGCTGATCACGTGACATTACGGTGTTCCTGCTCTCCCAGTTACTGATTGTTCTCATCTGGCCTGTCTTGTATAAATACCCCTCAGTTTGCTCTGTTCTCTGCTGAGTATTAAATCTATTTTTTAGCTCTTCTACAACGCATTTCCTTTGTTTATTGTCTTTTGTTACAGTGTTATTTTTGTTTCCAACTCTCTTTTTGTATTTTTGACTACCCTTCTGCCTTAGCCCTCAGGATTTACCATGAGATCCCTCAGAGAGCAAAATTGGCCTTATTCTCTCTACCCACATCACTCCAAAGGGTGATGTCGAACAGCACAAGGCATCTGTGAGCTGATGTATCAGATCTGAGTCCCTGTGATTTCCTCTGAGCGTTAGCGCTGTGATGCTGCTCAGTAATGCTGCATCAGCAGCAGCTCAAAAAGTGACGGTAGCTGACTTCCCAAGTATCAGAGGAGGTGTGTGCTAGTGTTTATCCTCCTAGTGTGCTGGGGCATCACTAATGATAGGGAAGTCCTAATGAGTGGGTTGGGTAATTGGCCGTGTATATTGACAAGAAAATGAGAAAAAAATTAGAAATAAAATTAGATAAAAAAGAGATGCCCAACAAGACACTAGAGCCTCCCCTCAACTGCACAATTGTTCCCATTTAACGTATCCTTTTACTCCAGTACTGTAATTTCTTCATCTATCATCAATGCATTCACACATATAAAGTTTCATTAGATTCTAGTATTATTCTTTGATGAGTTTCCGTCCAGATGAACAAGAGGAACTCAAATGACAAACACTATTAGAGCATTTTCTACAGACAGATACCAGAGATAATCCAAGCTCTGGATGATCATGGACAGACATGCACAGACACAGCCCTGCATTCCCCCTTTTCCACCTTAAATCCCCCTTTTAACTCCCACTCATGTCCTTTGTAAAACTATTTCGCCTGACATCTGATCTTCACTGTATGGGGCCTAGTTAGGCCTGTCAATAAGCCACTGACTTAAGCATCATTTAAAGGTGCCGCTAAATCCTAAGAAAAGCATGAATTAGATTAGGGATTAGAAAGCTGTGGGGTAAGAAGGGTTATTAAGCTCAGGGTGTGAAACTTAATTACAGGGAAACATTGGACATATTGAAAGCGTGTATTTATTTTTACCCTTTCGGAAATTGGCCTAGATGTGACATGTTTGCGCTAACCTGTGCTAAACAGCTCGGATTAATTTAAAGTAGAAGCACACTGACACTGACGTTACATCTGTAGCTGTAGGCCTTTGTAAAACAATTCACAATGCACACAAACAGTACATGATGTCCCAGTGTAGCAGAAGTGCTCACTACGGGTTTGAAACTGGAATAACCCCACTCATTCACACACACACAAGCGGGCCTAGTAGTGAATTGCGTGACACTCTCCAACTAGCATGCAAGTCACTGACTAGCGGAGTGACGCACATGGTATCAATTAAATCATATAGTGCTGTTACTAATAAAATTCAGGGTTAAACGGAGAAAAACACGCAGATAGATTCTGCCAGAAATCACATTCGCATTTAATGCAGGAGACCCTATATACAGCTCTGGAAAAAATTAAGAGAACACTTCAGTTTCTAAATCAGTTTCTCTGATATTCCTATTTATAGGTTTATGTTTAAGTAAAATGAACATTGTTGTTTTATTCTATAAACTACAGACAACATTTCTCCCAAATTCCAAATATAAACATTGTCATTTAGAGCACTTCTTTACAGAAAATGAGAAATCAGAAAATCAGAGCTGCATGTTCTATATTAAGTGTTACTGATGGCTTAATAAAAGCAAAACTAAATAAATGTGTTTTTAAAACTTTACGCTTCTCAACTTCTCAAGCTTCTGTAAGGAGCATTTAGAGGTTTCATTTACCTCCATTGTGAAGAGTTCTGACCAGTTTCTAACGTTTTAAAGGATCGTTTCACACCAAACACTGTCTAAATGCTTTGTTTACATCCTAAGCCTTAAATTATGCAGAAAATGTTTTGACAAATTGGTGAAATCCCCCTTTAATCGTTGGAGATTCCAGAAGAGTGCCTTACAGAAAATAAACAGTGGAATTATTAGCCACCTCCCCGCAGAGCCTGGGTAATATTATTAAGCCTGTTTCTCACGTTAGACCCAGGATACATTACATTTAAGGGGAGGGAAACGCCACAAGCGCAATGTGTGCTCCTTGAGAAAACTTGTCCAATAAAAACAGCAATGAGTTTAATAAAAATAAGGTTATATAATGATGTGTCTGAGTCTGACATTCTTCTGTATTCTGCTTCTTTCCACAGCCATCCCAGGAGTGCAGATCTGGCAGCACAGTTTATTACACCCAAGACTCCAAACTATACCAGTTAAATCTGGGTAATTCAAATGTGAGGAGGCAGCTGAGCGACAGATTATTTTTGTGGTTAAAAGCATAAGGGTGCAAATGTAATTGAACTCTCTCTCAGTGTGGTAGTTTGGTAGTGCACCTTCATGTACAGTAGAGGGCACCAATGCCTGATATATTAGTGTTTTAGGTGTATCAGGGCCATTTTTGCAGACTGAAGCTTTTTTATTTTACATATTCACTACTTTGATCACTAAACATAATAAAATAACGTGTTTTATATCATATAAAATTGTCATTTTTTAAATAAATAAGCCCAAACTTTGTCTAATCAGCTCTAGTGCTGCTTTATTCTAAAGCCCAGTGTAGTGTGCAGGACTAATCTACTGCTTGCAAACTTTTTCATTGGCTGGTTCATGTAATGTCTGCAGGGTTATGCCAAAACCTGTACTGTACTCAGTTCTAAACAGAAAAGATCCTACAGATCTGTTCTTTTGGAGGACTCTACAGCTCTGGATGCGAATCGTTTTTTCTAGCTCTACTATAGGCTTCTGTAGCAGTGCATCAGTGCATGGTAATGCCCATCATAAACAGTGGCTTTTAGAATGTTCATATCAACATGGGAATAATATTGTATCGACCAAATTAAGAAATATATTCTGATGTGAATTTTGTCCATATTGTGCAGCCCTAGCAGAAAATCATTACCTGCCGTGTGAACATAAATTCTAAAGAGAAAAGAAAGGTTCTATTTGTTCTACCTGTACAAATGCATCACATCATATATCAAGAGCTGAAACCGAGAGAAATGAAAACCTGTCCGGTTTATTTGTACAGTATTTGTACAGTTTTACACTGGTAGAAAAGGTGGAGGGACACAAACAAGAAAAGTAACATAATGCTACTGAGAAGTTTCAGCAAATTGTTGGTATGAACCACATGGACCACCAGCACCGTCACGTTTTATGCCAGAGAGTTAGATTAGTCTCTTTTTAACCAGGAATCGTTAGGAGGTTCCCAAACAGGGGTCCTTTGGGTTGACATGGTAGCACACAAAGGAGATATTCAAGTAATAGAGTCCTGTGGGATTTACAGCAAAAACTAACTTTATGTACAAAGTCGAGGTGTCGAGGTGGAGATTTTTCAAAACATTTTTTTTTGTTTGTTTCTGATATGCATTAGTGGTTGACTGAACTTCCAGCCCTTTGCATGATGTCCTGGAGTGAAATCCCATGTCTTGTTTTGCTAAATTCTCTGAAATCTATAATCTATAAGTCAGTTTGTCAGGTGTAAAACCACCAATATCAGAACAGTTCCAACAAGGAAAGTATTTATGTATTTTGGGTTTTTGGGTATATCTATGCAATGCATTGACTTGATTACAGTAGTTTTTATCCTTATCTCTCCCTGCAGTTAGCGAGTCACTGATTAGCATTAGCAATAGATAATGAATAATTTTCCTGTGCTGAAAATCTACTGAAAGAACCAAATGAACATTTCAGCTACATGGAACACTGATTATAGCCTCTGCTAATCGGCCGTATGCTACAGAAGCAAATTAGGTTAAAAACAGAATTCAGAATGGACTGTTCCTTGAAGTAATAGAGTGCTATGACTAGTGCCATGATTTTCTGGTCACAGCTTAAGACTGGAACACACCGTTAGGTGGGGATCCGCATTGGAAATCCCATTAAGTCCAGTCCTAGACTTAATCTGCATCAGGAAAACCGGCCCCTAGAGGCCATCTGAGAGTTGAACCCAGTAGAAGAAGCCCATTAACCCCGCCTTCCCAAAGTCTGATTCTGAAAAGCGCAATTCAGAAAAACTTGACTCCTTTCCCGTCGTCCATCGTGATGATTTCTGCCTTGCCTTCAGTCTGCAGGGCCTGCAGAGAGCGCAGCAGCATCCAGTCCTCAAGCCCATGGAATTCTGGGAAATTAAGTGTAAAGAAATGTATTCAGCATGTGCTATTTCATCATTAAAGGGTGAATCAATGCAGCATGATTGACCACTGGGTCTAGATTCAGTCATAAACAAGCGTGGACAGCAGGAGTACCTTCGTTTTCTGTGTCGTCACCGTTAGACAGTTCATAAAGTGTAAACACTGAGTTGACCATGCCGTTTTTAGAGACCTGAAACCGAGAAATACAGCACAAGGTACTTTACATAACTACACAGTAAAGTGTGTAGTCATGGCATATATTGATACACACACACACGAACTTATGTATACAGTATATAGTAGTGCATCTCAAAAAATTGGAATATCATTGTAAAGTTACTTTTTTTATTTCAATAATTCAGTTCCAAATGTGAAACTCATATATTATATAGATGTATTAAACATCTATTAAAAAATGTATTAAAAAAAATCTATTTTAAGTGTTTATTTTTTATATTGTTGATGATTATGGCTTACAGCCAATGAAAACCCAAAAATCAGTGTCTCAGAAAGTTTTATTATTATATGAGACCAATTGGTACTTTTAGCAGTGTGGGCAGTGTGCCAAGTCCTGCTGGAAAATAAAATCCGCATCTCCAAAAAAGTTGTCAGTAGCAGAGGGAAGCATGAAGTGCTGTAAGATTTTGTGGGAAAACAAAACTGCACTGACTTTAGACTTGATAATAAAACACAGTGGATCAACACCAGCAGATGACTGACATGTCTCTCCAAACCATCACTGATGGGTGGAAACTTCACACTAGACCTCGAGCAGTTTGGACTGTGTGTCTCTCCACTCTTCCTCCAGACTCTGATCCCTTGATTTCCAAATGAAATGTAAAATTTACTGATTGTTAATAATGGTTTGGAGAGACATGTTATCTGTGGTTGATATAATGAAATAATAAAATTAGACTGAAGAACACAAGACTGTTTGTAGACTGTTTAAAGTTACTTTCATGGTCAATAGGAAGTGTTAATTCCATTACAATATCACTAAAAAGTACACATTTACCAATAAATGTGTTCTGGTTATGAGCTGCATAGTGAAACTGGCTTAAGATCTACGATAAACCGACCACCTTCTTTACTTCCAAAAAACAAAATTATGCCTTTATGTGATTAATGGAAAACTCACCCACTGATAAATCAGCTTGCCCCACTCCTCAGGTCTTCGCCACATGATTAAACAGCGTGTTTTGTTTTTGTCCATCCATTCCAGGTTCCCTGAAACAAATTGTGAAAGACTGTTATGGTTTTATTAGAGCTGATGCACAGACACAGCACTAAGCTTACAATAAACCAACAGTTTAACCATTCTATCAAATTACCTTTTTTTCTCAGCTCCTCAAAGACAACCTGTATAGCCTCAACAGAGAGCTTTCCTGAGCAACGGAGGTCAAGACAAATAACGAGACTTCACAGAATAAATCAGTCAGCGTATTTCAAGAAAATCTTTTAAGAAAAAGAGAAGGCTTTGGCTAGAAATAAGACTGACTAAAATTAGGTTTGGTTCAAATTGGAGTTAAATTACACAATTGAATAAGTGTACAGATAAATTACACTTACAGCTAACTTAATTAGAACCTCCTGCC
Source organism: Astyanax mexicanus (assembly GCF_023375975.1). Classification (NCBI taxonomy): domain Eukaryota; kingdom Metazoa; phylum Chordata; class Actinopteri; order Characiformes; family Acestrorhamphidae; genus Astyanax; species Astyanax mexicanus. Next base: position 9,821,057 of record NC_064422.1, read on the forward strand.
TCGCAGTTTCAATTTATTACATCCCTAGAACCGCAGGAGCCAAGATATACTATACTATTAAAAGATCAACATGAGACAAAAGAGCAACCTCCTTATTTCCAGGTATTTACATCTAGATTTGATACACAGCTCAGCACCTTCTGTCTGAACCCTTCCATTTTTCTTGTGAGCAAAAGTATTGAAGCATGTGACTGGCAGGTGTGTTTTGTTGCTTAGGTGTGTCCTGATACATTCATTATTTAAACAATAAATAGCACTGAATGTCTGAATGCTCATATTCAGATTTGGGTTTTATCTGTGCAGACTGTGCATTTATTAGAAAAATAACCAACGTGAAAATCAAACAAGCAACTGTGAAGCTGAGAGAAGATGGAAAATCAATCAGAGCCATCCCCTCTGTTTGGCATGTCCTGAGGGGAATTAAGCCTCCAGGATTGAGCTGTGGAGAGGTGGAACTGTGTTCTCTGGAATTATGGATGGTTCTCAACCCAATACTGTTGGTATGAAGTAGGGTGGTCATCATTTAACATCCTGGCCTCACTTGTGCTTTTGTCAGTAAATGCAATCAAATTCTCACAGCAGTGCTTCCCAAATTTAGTAGAAAGTCTTTTCTGGAAAGTCAAAACACTAAAACATGATAAACTCTCCACAGTGAATGAACAATTGTCTCCGTTATTTTGTCTATATAGTGTATAAGAAACAGTTCACTGATGAAGTGTTCGATGATGGCTAACTCAAACACAGGTTCAACTGGCCAGTGATGATTTAGGAGACACTACTATAAAGGGCATCCAAGAGCTAAATATAGGAAGTTATTTCATTTCTGTAACATAACATCTGCCGTTTTGAAGGATACTCTCGATCTTCTTGTTGTTGAACACGGGGCTTTCTTGAGCCTCCAGCACGTCGACTGTGTAAAGCTTCCGATGGCGGAAATATGACAAGACGAGCGAGCACCACGCCGCCAGCTGCTTCTGTCTTGTATCAACATTTGGCTGCAATCTGAAAAAGAAAAGATACAAACCATTAGACTTCTAAATAAAACAAATGGCAATTTAATCATTACAAATTACTTTAATAATACAAATATTGTTATATGGAATATCAAGCAGTGCAATATGACACTTGTTCTTTTAAAACTACACTTAATTTAAGATAAGCATCTAAAAATAGGCTACACAAAAACTCCACTACCCAACTGTTTCAGCATAAATGTGTAACAGTATCGGATAACAATCTCTCCAACATTATATATAGCATTTTTGCTGATACCATTACTCATCTATAACCTGCCACTTAGTATCAATATATTCCCATTACAACAAAGTGCCTATCCATCAATACTTATTCATAGCAATTCAGAGTAATAGCCACACATATTTATACCAATAAAAAAAGCAAAATAGCCATACTAGTTAATACTATCCATACATATTGATATCATACTCCTCAAAAGCCATATCAATCAATAGCCATCCCAATCAATACCCAAGCACACTATGCCAATCAATTTCCAAACATACTCATCAATGGATAAAAAATTAAATAAATTCTAATCTGCAAATTCAATGCATCGACTCAAATTGTCCCTAATTCAGTTCAAAATGCGAAACTCATATTATAGTGAACCATTTTAATAGTTTATTCCTTTTTTTGTTAATAAAAATTAGAATACTATATGTCACTTTTAGTAGTGTCCTGCTGGAAAATGAAATCCACATCTTCATAAAAGTTGTCACCAGAGGCAAGTATGAAGTTCTGCAAGATTTTTGGACTTGATAAAACACAGTGGATCAACACCAGCAGATGAAATGTCTCTCCAAACCATCACTAATTGGTGAAAACTTTACACTAGACCTCGAGCAGTTTGGACTGTGTGTCTCTCCACTCTTCCTCCAGACTTTGATCCCTTGATTTTCAAATAAAATGCAAATTTACTGATGGTCAGTGATTGTTTGAAGAAACATAAATACATTTTTATATTATAAATAATCTCAGAAAGAATCTAGTTGCAGTCTTATAAATAATAGGGAACCTATCAGATAGTCATTCTTTGACAAATCTTTGTCTGTGACTAAAAGTCTGTGACTTGTCTTTAAATGTGAGAGGATGTCAGACTTTAGTCTTTTCGAAGTCGCCTAGTGTACGGTTAGCATTATTACCTCGTTCCCATGCCTTAGGGTCTCATTTCCAACGCCTTAATAAGTCCTGGCCAAGCAATATATTTTTTAAAATGATGTTCCTTTAAAACTGTCCATTTTACACATAACATTAACATATTATGCGTTCATTCTCATAAAGAAAACTGGTCAATTATGTTAGCTAAAACAGCTAAAGCGTTAAGTTTATTTTTTAGTTAGTTGTGTTGGTTATTTACTAGTTAACTGTTAGCTCGTTTAGTGTGGAATGAAAGCCGGTCAGCAATCTAAACAAACGATTTATGTGGCTATTAAACTGTCTAATAATAATATATTTTATTTTATTAAAATTAATATTTTCCTGTGTGTTTTTCTGAAGAGCTGAAACAGAAAATATCGGTTAGCGCTGATAACTTCCTTAGCGCAGCAGCTACACGGCCGGTGTTGTGTCGAATTGTGTTAACCATCGATATGTGCTACTTAGCGAATGTGCGCATGCGCAAAACTTTCATTTTTACTATTTTCATGTGTGTTTTTCCTAGAGGTGGGTAACCTAGGTTCAGAAAGTAAAAATCCAACCCAGGGTTTTTGTAAAAGTAAAAATTAAAGTAAAGTAGAAATCCAATGGATGGATTTTTCATTTCTGGACCTAGGTAATCCACCTCTAGTTTTTCCTGATAATTTAGTTTTTTTCCGGGTGCACTAGACAGTCTGCACTCACAATTATCGTTTGCTTGAGTGTTATAACCGTCTAAAAAAGTAATAAAAGTATAATTAATAATTAATTTTTTATCTCCTATATTGCCTTATTTTTATCCTGACACGGCGATTAAGTCTATTTAAATATCATAGACACTTCTATTGCATGCTACATGCTCAAATATTTGTATTTTTACGTTAAATACACACTAGGGTAGCACAGTTTGACAGGCAGCACAACTCGACAGAACACCGGTCTGAGAGAGGATCATTTCTCCCAGCTGTGAAATTTCTCCCCAACACCCCCACAGACCCTCTCCTAACCCCGGAGCCCGGCGCTCCTGCTCCCCGGCTCCCGCCCTCCCCCAGCGGGGCTCAGACAGTCGTACTTACGTGAAGAACGGAGGGAAATTGTACTGCCAGGGCCACTCAAAACTCATCTCCAACACTAACCTGTCAGCCTGCCTCACAGCTATGGAGGGACCGGGCCACGCCTTTCAAATTAAAAGTCTCTTACAAAATAAACCCTGATTATTTTTTAATAATTGTAATAAAATATAACTCAATCATGTGATACCTCACCACCTCACTGATATGCTAGTCCCTGTATTAGAATTTATAACTGAATAAAATAAATAATAAACAATTTATAAATAAACATTTAGCTACAGTACCCGTCAAAAGTTTGGACACCCATTCAATGTTTTTTTTCTTTTTTTTCTTTCTTTCTTTAATTTATTTTCTACATTGTAGATTGATATTAAGGACATCAAAACAATTAAGGGAAACACATGGAACTATGTAGTAAAAAGTGTTAATAGATCTAAGAGATATAATAATATATTGTCAGTGGAATGAATTACAGGGAAAAAGCGCTTTATCCTTTTTAATCTGAACCTGATAAATATGTCATATTTAAACACTTATGTTACCATTTTATTGTCAAGCTTTAAAGTACATTTTGTTAATCAAACATATATAGATTATTTAAAAATTCAACAATGTATCGTACCAGTCAAAAATAATTTGGAAACACCCTTTATTGTTTTTGTTTTGTTTTGTTTTTTTACATTGATTAATTACGGAGCCCGGGAGGGGCCGTGGATAAAAAAAACAATTAAATCGAGTGAACGATGTAGCAGTTCGTGCTCACGTTTTCTTTAATTCGAGTGAACGATTTGCAATTCGTGCTCACGATTTCTTTAATTCGTGCTCACGATTTCTGTAATTCGTGCGCACGATTTCTGTAATTCGAGTGAACGATTTCTGTAATTCCTGCTCACGTTTTTATGCAATAAGACAATAAGCTGGGAGGGAAAGGAGCATTTTCTCTCTTGATCTGTTACAGGGGTGCAGTGATGATAATCAGTTATCTACCTTTATAACCTGCTGATATTAATGCACTAGTGTTACAGTTAGATGTACAGTACAGTGAGCAGATTTTGCCTGGTGGTGGAATCTCTACAGCGCGTGGGGGAGAGCCGTCCGCGGCACGGGTTCCCTGGCCGCGAGCGCAGGTCTTCACGGAGCTTATTTACCAACAATATAGACAAATATAGTCAATTCCAGTCATGATTAAAGGAAACAAACATTACTAATGCAGGATAACTGTGTGTTATTAAAACCAGATCAAAACAAAGTTATAATGCAATGTGGAACTGTTTATAATTTCTTATTTTCAACAATAGTATAACGTAAAGAAGTATAATTATATAAATATACAGCTATAAGATTTAGGTCCAAATGTACACTGTAAAAGTTAATAAAGATAATACAAAATTAATGCAAGGTGTGACAGTTGTCTATGAATGGCTCATATAAGAGCTGCTTTAAATATGTAACACTATATAAAATCAAAATAGCTGGTCTAAAATACTATTAATACAATGTATTAAGATATTTAGTAAATAGGCATTTCATATAATAATTTGGATCAATTTGATAATTTATTCCAATATGTTTCCTAAAATAATTAAGTTTCTATATCTGATGAAATGTCCTGAATATCTGCTTATTCTCAAATCACAGTGTCCTGCCCAGAAACATGCCACAAGCTTCAAATAAAAAAAAATATAATAATTATAAACTTCTTAAATGTATATTTTCTGAATTATGTGTTTATTTATTATACAAATTATTAAAATATAGATTAAATCTATCATAAAAGTAATAATGATGTAACCAGATTTAAGAAGGTGTGCATTTCCTTGGAGGCTGGCTGAATGTTATTTAGAAATTAATAAACACATTTGCACATTGCATTATAACTTTGTTTTGATCTGGTTTTAATAACACACAGTTGTCCTGCATCAGTAAAATGTTTGTTTCCTTTATTCATGACTGGAATTGACTGTATTTGTCTACATTGTTGGTAAATAAGCTCCGTGAAGACCTGCGCGCGCGGCAGGTGTCTGGCGGCGGGGGAACCGATGCCGCGGACGGCTCTCCCCCACGCGCTGTAGAGATTCCACCACCAGGCAAAATCTGCTCACTGTACTGTACATCTAACTGTAACACTAGTGCATTAATAACAGCAGGTTATAAAGGTAGATAACTGATTATCATTACTGCACCCCTGTAACAGATCAAGAGAGAAAATGCTCCTTTCCCTCCGAGCTTCTTGTCTTATTGCGCATAAAAACGTGAGCACGAATTACAGAAATCGTTCACTCGAATTACAGAAATCGTGCGCACGAATTACAGAAATCGTGAGCACGAATTAAAGAAATCGTGAGCACGAATTGCAAATCGTTCACTCGAATTAAAGAAAACGTGAGCACGAACTGCTACATCGTTCACTCGATTTTATTATTTTTTTATCCACGGCCCCTCCCAGGCTCCGTAATTAATAATAAAAACATAAAAACAATTAAGGGACACAAATGAAAACGCCAATTAATTGTTTTTTATTCTTTAATATTAATCCACAATGTAAAAATCATTTTTTGTATTGGTAGGTACACATTTAATTATTCGTAAATCCAACAAGATGTGATTTATGAATGAACTGTGCTTTTTGTATGTGTGATAAAAGTATATATGTGATAAAAGTCCTCAGGGGGCGCAGGCTGCTCCTCCCCCCGCCCGGCGGCGCTGTGCTGCTCTCTCCTCCCGTACTGAATGTAGGCGGCGGGAGTCTCGTTAGGAGATAAACACTGGCCTCTGTTCATGAATATCAGCAATGAAACTCACATTATCTGCAGGTTATCGCTGAAGTACAGCTGTGTTTTATTTAATTACAACTTTTACACAAATACTGGAGTGGTTTAAGCTGTGCTGCATGTAATCTCGGTGCTGTAGCCGCATTTACTCGGACTTTATGCTCTAATCTTTTGATACATCCGTTAGTCTGTGAGCTAACTTCTCATGTAAGTTTAAAGATTTACTGTTATTAAACAGGAAACATGTATTGTATAACTCTTGTTTTATGTTGTCTTTTTAACGTTATTTTTACGTAATAATTCTGTGGTGCGAAGTTTGTGCTTATTATTTTCCTATTTATTGGAAGTATCCGTTCCACCTTAAATGGCCAAGATGTTCCATTCTGGCGTTGCAACGTTTAAGGTGGAACAGATAAATTCACCATAGTAAGTTCTTTAAATTAATTTAATATGCTTTTAAAATTAATAACTGTGCGCAGTATCTCCTAACAGCTATTTATTACTTTTGTTCGCTTATGTGCAATATCACTGCTCACTGATTACCATAACACATACTGGGGAGACATGTTTCCTCTAATTTCATAGTTTTTTTTTTCTTTTTTAATTAATTTAGTACATTTATACCAATGTATATTTCCTTTCCTCTGCTCTGCTCTGCTCTGTTAATTGCAGATTTCCATGCTGCAGAATTTTTAAAAAAGCATTATCTTAACTTATCTTATCTTATCTTATCTTAAAATTTAACACATTAGACATCTTACTCAGGAATAGTAGCAGCAGTACCAGTACGTTATGTACAGTGTATATAAGTTTATATAGAGTAATCTTATACAGTTGTTTATTTGTTCAGCCAATCTTATGTTATCGGCCTTTTCATTTCTTTTAAGTAGTCTGATAGTTGTTATTTCTATGTCGAGGTAATGTTTTGTTTTATTTACTTCTGTTTTTCCACTAAAGATAATTTAATGGTAAACTTTAAACTTACTTAACTGTTTTCTTACTTTTTCTCAGCTGTCAGGATGCAGGCGGTGGAGGAGTCCTCCCTCTCTGACAGAGTTGAGCAGATAGCTGTGAGGGAGGATGACAAATCAAAAGAAGAGGAGAGTGAGAAAGATGGAGGTGAACAGACAACACAGACTACTGAAGAGACCAAGGATGATGAGGGGAAAGGTATGGAAGCAAGCTGCACTTCCTGTTTAGTTCACTTTATATTACATTACTAGGGGTGTAACGAGATATCGTGCCACGAGATCTCGCGAGATTAAATGTGACGATATTTCTCGTCAAGCTTAAACCTGTCTCGCGGGAGAAAAAAAAACAGTGTAATGTGGACTTTTTAAGAGGGATCTGGCAACCCAGTAGCAGCGAGTGTGAGAGCAGCTAATGGGCGGACCCAAACCGATAAACTACTGAGACGGATTTAATTGTGCGGCGCAGTAAACTCACAGACCAATCACGTGTGGGGTAAGATCACCAAACGCTCTGTTCAATCAATCAGACCTGTGCAGACGCGGTAAGGAAAAAAATAAATAAACAAACACACCGCTCCTCACGCGGGTTCCAACCCGTGTTGTCAGGGTGGCGGTACCGCGGCCGTGAAACTAGTCACGCCGACAGAGAGACGGGATAAATGTAAACAAAATCTCTCCAGAGAGGCATTTCTTCTTCTTCTTCTTCTTCTTCTTCTTCTTCTTCTTCTTCTTCTTCTACATTTTTACATCATTCAGTTCAAACAACCTTACAAGATATAGCACTTAATTATTTAATATAATTATATACTCCTGGCATAGAAGATGCTTCTGCTACTTTCTGGCTGCATTTTGGCTCCAGTGAAAACAATAAACGGTAACAGACCAACAAGACACAAACCATATATAAATACTGTAAGTAAATCCTACATGTGACTATTTCATAGACAGTTTTACTAATCCCTTAACTCTGTACTGTTTTAAAAAAAAAATTCTGTCTCTGTTTGCACCTTAAGCATAGTCTTAATATGACTGGTTATGGTTATGCATGGTTAGATTACAAGATATTTAGGAGAAAAAAACACAAACCATAGTCTTAATATGACTGGTTGTGGTTTGTACTTATTTCACACTAAGAAAAGTAAGTACAGATTTGTACTTAAAAGAGTACAAAGCTTGTCGCTGGGGCTGTACCTTATATTGAGGTACAAAAAAGTACCTTTCAGTGAAAGTCCTTTTTTGTACCCATGGTTTTTGTGCCAGTAAAGATTATAAAGATTATAAACATTATCATCAACTAAATTTGGCTCAAAAACTTGATGATCCAAAATTGTCTGGCTTTCAAATAAAAAAATGTGCAATTTAAATATATATTGTTTATTAGTGCAGTGATGCAGAATACTGAATGTACCCTTTGGCTGGTTAAATGGTACAAATTTGTACTTATTGCTGTTAGAAATTACTTTGTACTTCAGAGGGAACAAATCTGACCCTGTAAAGACCAGTATTGTACCTTTGAAGGTACAATTATAAAGAGTGTACCTTTAAGTACAAAAAAGTACTCATATCGTACCTCTATTTTTTAGAGTGTATATAAGACTTAGAAAAGTTGTATTTTTATTTTTTATTCTTATTTCTATTCCTTATAGAATCAATGTGTAGGAGAAACCAGTCTGTTAAGTTTGCGGTATATGATTTTGTCCAAAAATTTTAAAGAATTGTTTTCTTTAAAATTTAATTTTTAAATCTCGTCTCGTCTCGTTATCGTGACCCCAATATCGTGTCTCGTCTCGTGATATTAGTGTCTCGTCACACCCCTATACATTACATTACATTACATTACAGATCCCTCCGTCAGACGAAGTCTGCTGGCTAATCGTGCTGTGTACTGTCTAAGGTTCTCAATCAAAATGACAGAAATGCCAGGTAGTTCTATGCAGGTTTCCTGATTGTAATGTCACAATATGGAAGCTTTCAAACAGCTCATTGAAGCACCTGATTCCTGACACCAAACACTTTTAACTGATTCACAGAAAACAGAAGAATATTTTTTAATGGTTGGAGTGTTTATAGGAGCGAGACGGAAAGTGGAAATAAAAAAGCACACAAAAAGTTAGTTTTATATAATATGTCCCCTTCAAACAAACCTTGTACTAACTGGGGAAGAATCCAATTTGATTTTAAATTCATTTAAAATGTTTTAAAATGAATTAAGACACATTTTACTCAATGTTTGGGGCCTTTGTCTGAATGTTATGTTCCCAAAATAAGCAAAATATCTAAATCAGCAACCTGTCTAGAGAATATTTTGGTTGATTTGAAGAACTCTGCTTCAGATAGGTCTTTAAAAACAAAACAGTTAATGGAAAAACATATTTAATATTGTTGTATGTTTATACAGTAGGTTAAATGATCATGTTGGGAGTATTTTGTTTCTCCAATTATTTTGGTTCCTGTTCTCATTTTTCTTTTCTTTAACTGCTTTGGTCCGCTGTTCACACACATTTCTTTCCTTCATTTAAGATGAGTTGAAAGACAAGGAGACAGAAGAGCAGAAAGAGGGGACGAAGGCAGACGACGAGATGAATGGAGGCGTGCAGGCTCCTGCAGAGGAGGAAGAAGATTGGGAAATTCCATACAGCGATGAGGAGATGGAGGACCCAAAGACCTGGATGCCTCAGCCACAGGAGATAAAGCACCTGTATGAGTTGCTGGCTAAAGGAGAAGAACTGGAGCTGAAGTGGGTTCCTCTCCCCCGAAGACCACCCACTCCCCCACGCACCCCTTCACCGGAGAGAGACGGTGAAGACTCTCAGGAGGCCAAGGAGGACGACAGCCAGTGCAAGTGAGTGACCTGCTCTTTATACATTTATAAATTCAATTTAAACTCTCTAACTCTAAACAGTGAGCTACCACAGACAGTGCTCTTCTTACTTAAACACTCAAAATACAGAGAAAAGATGCCTTTAGAAAACTGTGTTAAAGAAAACTGGAGAAAAACTGTGAATTGTGGTTATTAATAGTTATTAACAGCTTTAAATTATAATGTTATTTTTCATGACTTCTATGCATAAATACTTTTATACAGTAAGTAAATTTAAAAACCACTTAAATTGATTAATCATACTCAGTGTACTCACCCTCATGCTATCTTCAAATGTAAAAAATTATGAACATAAAAAACTTGTACTTTATTGTATATATTCTGCTATAGTGTGCAAAGTAGTCAATCAAATCAATAGTAATTTGTGAGCCTTGAAATTGTAAATAAAAGTCACAATCAAATCTTCTTGGAGGTCAGAGATTTAATTAAGTTATAAAATAGCTTGGATTTATTTGACTTGCTGGAATTTGTTTTAGGCCTTAGTCACTCAGATAATCTGAATTTAAAACTTTCACACTAAAAGAAGGATTATTGATTAAGTGGGATGCTCTCTTCTGTTCTGTAGAGCTCCGTCACCGACTGAGTTTGACTTTGATGAAGAGCAAACCATGGCGACTCCTAGGAACTCCTTCCTCAGCCGACGCAGGACGCCAGGTAAGACAACATTTAGAGGCTAAAAATATATTATTAAACTATGTCAAACGGCTTGAGGAGATATTACATTGCTCTACGGCTAAACACAGATCAGCTTCGACATTGATTATCTGTATCTACAGTGGCATCTGTCACAAGGAGATATACAGTGTGGCGAAAAAGTATTTACTCTATACAGATGCCTTTTGTTTTTGCAATACTTACTGAGTAAATAAAAAAAAAGCAGTTTTTGCCCCTAAACATATTACCTTGGGTGTGCCACAACTTGCTGGTGTGCTTTGGGTCATTGTCCTGCTGAAGAACCCAAGTACGTCTGAGCTTTAGGTTACAAACTGATGGACAGATATTATCCTACAGGATTTTCTGGCAAGGAGCAGAATTCATTTTCCATCTATTACAGCAAGTTATTTAGGTTCAAAGCCATAAACCCAGACCATCACACAATTAATTTTTCGCAAAGGACCATGTTTGTTTGGATAGCTTTGTTCGCTTAATAAACATATATATCTTTTTATATTTTTATATTAGTATTTAGTCAGGTTATCTTTGTCTGGTATTAAAAGCTGTTTGATGTGGTAAGTTGAAAAATGTAAGTAAAATTAAAATGCAAAATACATCTGTAAGAGGGCAAATACTTATTAACAGCACTGTTAATGATATCACAGCTCAGACTGTGTTTGTATGTAGAGCTGTGGGGTCAGACAGTGGCGTCTGGTTGTGTTTTTCAGTCATTTGTCAGTCAGCCAGTCACTGATCCACTAGCAAGTAATATTTATTTCTTCATTAACAAACAAATAATCTTTTTAATAGAAGTGGTTCAGCCCTTTTGACACTGTACTGCATGGTAAATGAATGTTTGCTTGAAATAAGAGGGACACTGCTGCTTTAGACCGTAATAATTACTACATTTAGACTTGGTGGGAAATGTGTGATTTTTGATTTTTGCTCTCGTCTCTCTCTCTCTCTTTACCCTCTTTTTCTCAGGCTCGTCCGCCCGCTCCTCAGTGAAGCGTGAGGCCCGGCTGGACAAGGTTCTCTCCGACATGAAGCGGCACAGGAAGATCGAGGAGCACATCCTCAGAACAGGTCGTGATCTTTTCAAAAGTGAAAAACCGCCCCCCAGGCCGCCCCCTCAGGAGCGCTTATCTCCCAACAGCCAGCGGGAGCGAGAGAAAGAGAGAGAGAGGGACAGCGACCCCAGCACTGTCTTCAGCCCCAGGCAGAGGAGATACTGAAGAACCTCCCACACAAACTGTTCAGCACGGACCCTCATTTTTCAGGAGGGCTGTGATTTAACTTAATTTTTAATAACGGGTTTAATGTTCATGACGTTTCTTTAAAAAAACAAACAAACAAAAAACAATCAGCTGTATATGCGTATGTGTGTGGCTTTGAGTGAGTGAGAGGTCGAGTATGTGAAAAAGAGAATTTTTTTAACTTGAATAAATGTATGTTCAGATGGTAGCTGTTTGATTTTAGGAAATGTATTGTTTGAAACTAAATGAGCGATATAAAATACATCATATTGTCGCCGTCAAAAAAGCTGTTTATTTTTTTTATAATCTGGCATCTGTTATTTATATTGTCAGAATTTCATGAGAAATGAACCAATGTAAATGCTCCAAAATGATTGGAAATAAAGGTCTTTTACATTGGCTTTCCATTGGAAGTTCAGGCTATTCATTTTAATGTAAAGTTGCTGTTTTTGTAATTAATGTTTTTTTAAATGACAGTGACATTGGGCTTCATTTACCAAGAACTTCCTCAGAAATGTCCTAAATTTATTTTAAGGAAAGTCCTTAACAAAAAAAATAGATTTGTTTAAAGCTTTACTCTTCTAATGCATGTCAGAGTGTCTTTGCTCTCATAATGACAGGAAAAGTACATATTGCGTAGCTCCAAACGAGCAAAAGGCATACACTAATTCTCTGTATTAATAATGGATGTGTTTTGGGCATGACGTGAAATTAACCAATCAGCATGTCACTTGCCAGTACCTTTCAGAGCCAGGTGCGCTCGTGTCCAATGCTTCTCAGCAGAGGAAAGTGACCTGCTTGTTCATGCTCGTATTCATTGATTTTAAAGTTTGTATAGCTGCCAACAGGCATACGCTATGGGTTTGTGCAGCGAACACTAATCGAAAAATAATCCCCAGATTAGTCAAATACCAAAATAATCATTAGTTGCAGCCCTACTGATACTGCTACCCAATAATGCTTAAAAAAAAGTGGTGGCTGACTTCACATGTATCTCGCCCTCCTGGTGTTGGGAGCATCGCTAGTGATTTGGGAGAAAAGCATAAAAATAAAGAAAGAAAATAAATGAAAATAAATCAAAGTGACATCAGACCTGTCAGACACGGGACAAGAGTATATATTATATATATTTGCAATGAGAAACTGAGGTTCAACAGTGCTTTCATCATTTCAAACACAGGGAGAACAGATTTAACAGATTGAACAGGTATACAGTATGAGTCCAGCAAAAGAAACCTGATAAACCTGCACATTTTAAGTACACTATATGGACAAAATTATTGGGACACCTGCTGATTGGTTGATACGTGTATAAACATCGCCTTCTTCACCAACAACAAAAAAACTCATTAGAGAGACGAGAGACTCGTAGCTTTATAAAGGGAAATGGATGAGTTTGTTAGCAGCTCATATGTGGAGCATCTTTTGCTGGAGTGGAGAAACAGTAAACAGCTGCTCTGAAGTTCATGCTCAGGTCCAGGAGGTGAACCCCAGGTGGTTTGCTTTTGCTGTTTTTTTGTTGCACCAAGAGATAGAGTGTGGGTATGAGAGAGAAGCGTATAGCGCTAATGCTAATGTGTAAAAGCGTAAAAAAAGACGCATAAATTCAGATTTGACCGTTCACATTAATGTCGCATGTACATGAATCGTATATGTATCCAATTTGGGCTCACATATAAAAGTGACTTAAATCTGATTTGAAAAAAAAAATGGATTTGGCATGTTCACACAGCCATGAAAAAATTTGATTTGACCCAGATTGAGCAAAAAAACAGATTTGAGTCACTTTAGCCTGGTGATGTGAACATTGCCGAAGAGAGGATTTTTGAGAAGCTTAATTTTGTCACGATTGTTTATAAATATATATATATATATATATATATATATATATATATATATATATATATATATATATATATATATAATATATATATATATATATAATATATATATATATATATATATATATATATTAAAATGTCCAGATACATGTAGATGGAGCCTTAAAAACCTTTAGTGACTAAATGCATTAATTAGAAGAGGTTCCCTCAAACATTTGAACATATAGTGTACATTATTCATTATTCCAATATTTTTCCAGTATCTGAATGTGCTGATCTGCTGTAATAGTTTAATAATGGTTTTATAATCTGATGTGGTTTTACTGTGCGTAACAGCATGCTATTTGCACACAAATAGGAACTAGATTGAAAATCGATTATGGTAGTTTTGGTACTGTATGCAGTTTATTCCACGACCATTCCCGACGTATAACTGTAACACTGAAAATAAGAGTATCTGCAGGCAGGTTAGGACGGTTATATTATTAATATTGATATTGGTTTGGGGATCATACGTGGGATTACTGACTTTGTAACAACATAAAATCATAATTATCGTCTCATAACCAGTATGATAACAGCGCTCGTCAAGAGCATTTATGCCACAAAACATAATAAACATAATAATAGATAGAAACTAACGCAAATAAACAAATAATAACAAAACAATAAGTTACAGTTGGGATTTGTAACACACGAAAGTGTCGTCAACAAAAACAACAATAAATTAGAAAATGATTTTGTCGATTATGTACAGTCTGTTTTTTTGAAAGTTTTTTTTATGGAAATATTCTTCTCTAGGCAAAAAGCAAAAATAAACTAAAATACATAATTCATAATTCCAAAAGGGATAAGGCAGCTTAATATATCTGATCTTCTCTTTTTACCTAGAAATTCAGGGTTGTCTCTGGGGTTTACATTTTAGTTTATACAAGTATTACATATATATATATATATATTTATATATTTATGTATAGATACATACAGTAGATAGTGCTGGTAAAGATCTACTCCAACGTTCTGCATTGAGGTCGGCTTGCAAAAGTATTCATACCCCTTTGAACTTTTTTTTTCTATTTTGTCACCCTATAACACTATATAAAAATTTTATTGAGATTTTAAGTGTTAGAGCAACACAAAGTAACGCATTATTGTAAAGTGGAAGAAAATGATACATAGTTTTCAAAATGTATATCAAATAAAATAAATATACCAAAACCCCATATCAATACTTAGTAGAGTAAGTCATTTGAGGTTTATCTTTACCAGCTTTGCTCTTCAAAACACTGATATTTTTACTCCATTCTACCTTATCAATTCATGGCGTGTGACAATGTCTTTCTTTCAACAAAGGTTTTCTATATCTTTTTTCCACTCTTCCATAAAGGCCAGATTTGTGGAGCACTACTTAAAGTTTTCCCACCTAAGCTGTGGATTTCTACAGCTCCTCCAGAGTGACCATAGGCCACTTTTGGCTGCTTCTCTCTGACCAGTGCTCTCCTTGCTTATTCTGTCAGTTTGGGTGGACCATGGCCATGTTTTGGTAGATGTACTTTTTTCTATTTTTGGATGATGGACTGAACAGTGCTCAGAGGGACGCTCAAAGCTTGGAATATGTTTTCATAACCTAACCCTTTAGATTTAGCTTTAAACTTCTCCATGACTTTATCTTTGACCTGTCTGGTGATTTCATTGGTCTTCATAAAGCTGTTTGTTCATGACCAAACCACTGAGGCCTTCACAGAACAGCTGTATTTATACTGAGACTACATTACACACAGCTGTATGACTCTATTAACTAATTAAGTTAATAAACTTTCAAAAGCAGTTGGTCTACCTTAAAATCTCAATTAAATATATTTAAAGTTTTTGGATGTAACATGACAAAATGTGACAAAAAGTTCAAGGGTTACAGATACTCTTGCAAGACACTGTATTTGGCCTTAGAGCGGGACGTTGGAGAGAAATCTTCCTGTTACTTTAGTTTTACGCTTCGGTTGCTATTAACAGTGCACTCTATCATCTACAAAATAATACATTCCGAATCCCTGAGCCGTCTCTTCTCTCAGACCGCCAGGGATTAGTTTTAGTTTTACTGAGACGAGAGAGGTCACCAGCAACCTACAATTTTTCCTTATATATATTGTATAATGTATTTATTAATGTGTCGGTGTAAAGTGTTTTCTTTTATAGCTTGCAAAGTTTAAGAGCGTCGTAATTACTTACTTATGATGTTTTTTAGTCTAACCAATTGGATTTGGAGGTTCCATCTCATTGATTTTCACATTAAAATTTGTTTTACAACAGTTGATTTCCTGATCATGTTCGCAGCAACATTGACATGCCTATACAGACAACCCCTTTAGTGGCTTATATAATGCATATTAATAACGCTGCATATCGGCTCGGTTTGCTCAAACGTGCAGCGGACACAGGCTTGGCCATTTTTTTGGAGTCTTTTACGAGTCTTTAGCTCTCATCTTCTACTAAAGCAGTCCTACATGTAGTAATGGGTCTCGGAGCTAATCATGGTACCGTGCTGTACTGTACTATAGTACAATAGCGCTACTCCATTACAGTCCCCACTCAGGTCCAGTTCTTCAGTTGCACTTGTTTGTGTGACCCACGCTGTTCCCACTCTGTCCTCCACCCCGAGTCTCTCCTGCTGCTCCTCTCTCTTCTCCTAGTGGCTCATGGTGATGGGCATGTCCAGAGCGGCCATCCGACTGCTGTAGCCATTGGCCGGCTGAGAGGACTGGGGGTGTGACCCCTGCGAGTCCAGGCAGGAAGAGGCGGGGCCTTCGGGAGATCGGTAGCGCGAGGAGCGTCCAGTGAACAGGCGGAGAGCTCCCTTACAGATGAGGGAGAACCAATAGAGCTGTGGAGCCATGAGGAGACCCGCCCCCACGTTACACTGCCAGGGCACCGCCAGCGGGACCAGGTAGAAAGGGATGGAGGCGTAGCTGCAGGTGGAGAGATAAAGAAGAAGAAACAAACGGGTTCTGAAGGGCAGAAAACGACAAACAGGAAACAGAAAAAATACTTTCCAAAACCAAGAACCAGTTTACTCAATAATAACTTCATAAAACACTCTGGATATTAATGATATCATAATATCAGTCTGGAAATTAATGCTATTAGAACTTCATTCTGGTTATTAAAAGTTCATTCTGGATATTAATGTTACTATAATATTATAACTTCATACTGATTTTAATGCTATTATCACATTGCACATTGTAAATTCATACTGGATATTAATGTTATTATAACAATTTAATTCTGAATATTAATTTTATTATAACATTATAACTTTATACTGGATTTCAATGTTATTATCACATTGTAACTTTATACTGGAAATTAATGTTATTATAACATATCTTTATACTGGACATTAGTGTTATTATAACATAACTTCATACTGGATTGTAATGGTATTATAACATTGTGACTTCACTCTGCATATTAATGTTATTACAACATAATGCCACACTGGGTTGAATTGTTATTATCACATTGTAACTTGATACTGACTATTAATGTTATGATAACATATTTTTTTTCTTTTGGACATTAATGTTATTATAACACTGTAACTTTATTCTGGATATTAATGTTATAATAACAATTTATTTCTAGATATTTATGCTGTTATAACATAACATCCTACTGGATATTAAGGTTATTATGACATTGTAACTTCATACAGGGTATTAATGTTATTATAACATTCATTTTCAGAATTAATTCTGGATATTAATGTAACTAGAAGTTAATTCTGGTTATTGATGTTATTACAAAAGTTTTACTTGATTCTGAATATTTATGTCATTATAATTAATAATTATAAATAAGAATAATAAATTCTGGATATCAATGTTATTTTAACATTATTATTTACATTTGGATATTAATGTTATTAGAACTATGTCTATGCTGGATGTGCTACAGCGCTCTCAGTCTGGATCTGGATGTACATGCTGTTTTTATATTTGTGTAAATGCTGGTTTGGAACTAGAAACTGGTAGTCTGTGATTCTGAATGCTGCTATTATACAAAACTGTCCCAGTTTGGTAATAGAGAGAAAGGGAGCGAGAAATAGAGAGAGAGAGAGAGAGAGAGAGAGAGAAAGAAAGAGAGAAGGAAAGCCAGAGGAAGGGATGTGAAGAGCCATACCTGCCATAAACATAGTAGAGGTAGGGGAAGAGAAGGATTCGACAGATGAAGAAAGTGATCAGCATGAGCGCCCCATTCACTTTGTGAAGTAGCGTGTGCTGCAGCTTGTACTGAGAGAGAGTGCAAGTGAAAGGGTAAACACAAACAAGCAATCCAACTCTTAACGGAGAATTAAAAGAGACACGAGGAAACAGGGGCAACAGAACAGTAAGGCTGACAAAAGAAGAAAAGAAGAAACATATGTAGTGTGTTTTAGCTATAAGCAGAAAACTGAAATGAAGTAAAACAGGTGGTTGTTAGCAAAGCAGTTCCTGAACAATTCAGCCGAGATGGACGGGAGTGCAAATCACAAGCATTGTAAGCCTGCTGGGAGCATCGGCTAAAAGTGCTGTATTCCAGAATGCTGGAGGAGAAAAATGGTGGGCTATTTGACAAGAATTTGTACTTGTTATAATGTTTCACTGCATCCGAAGTCCATTTCACCCCAGATTTGTCCCTTATATTACAATAGAAGTAATTGTAAATAGAGTTTATTTCGGGTTAT
Organism: Astyanax mexicanus; assembly: GCF_023375975.1. Lineage (NCBI taxonomy): Eukaryota > Metazoa > Chordata > Actinopteri > Characiformes > Acestrorhamphidae > Astyanax > Astyanax mexicanus. The sequence continues at coordinate 9,839,381 of NC_064422.1, forward strand.
GTTAGAGAATTTTTATTGCTCCATTCATCAAGAAATGTTGACACAGTTTGTGTGTTCAAATGATGTAGTAAACTAAAAATGGACAAAAATACAAAGGGAGAAAGGCTCCAAATGGTACAGCGGACTAAGGCGTTGCCACTATGTTCAGGAGATCACTGGTTCGAATCCCGATCATGCAGTTTGCCTTCAGCTGCCGGAGCCCAGAGAGAGCACAATTGGCCTTGCTCTCTCTGGGTGGGTACAGTAGACGGTGCTCTTCCCCCTTATCACTCCTAGGGTGATGTGGATCAGCACAGGGCGTCTGATAGGGAGAGTCCTAATAAGTGGATTGGGTAATTGACCTTGTAAATTGGGGAGAAAATGTGTTAATTTTTTTTTTTTAATATACAGTGAAAGTTTTCATGGAATGCCCTAATATTTGTATCTACACAGATTCTTGTTAACTCTACAAGAACACTGAAATTCATTTCAAAGTCATCCTTTACTGAGCACTGGGGCTATACCAGCCTGCGTGGTGGGCATCAGGTAGGAAATACCCCAGTACCTGAGTAAATCTAAAAATAATTCTAAAGCATGAATTAATTGTCCTGCAGTTGACACACCACATCTATCTTGAAGAGAGAGTCCTCTGGGTGCTCTTGAGAATCAGCACACACATTTAGCCATGTTAGGTACAGACACCACACTTGGCCGTGTGCCATGCTACTCAATGCCTCGCAATGATGGAGGCTGAGGGGGGCTGGAGAAGGAGGATATTGTATCTCGTGTTAAAGCTAGTCTAAATTCAGGAGGCTATATTGGGCTGCAAGAGGCTCAGAGAGGGCGGCTGGGAGAAAGACCCGAGAAATGTACATGACGATAGTTCTACATATCAAGAGATAGTTTGCTATCTGATTTACACTCCCTCACACCAAATATACCCATTGGGATTGATTTTTCTCATCTTTCTGCATTGTGTCACATAGATTTAATCAAACATCTAAAATATTTTTGGCATCTAAAGTTTATTTCCTATATATATAAGTTTTGATCCTATAGTAACAGTCAAAAGTTTCTAACACACACCATAAATTCAGTGCTTTCAGTAAATAAATACTAATACTAGTAAACAAAAAGTGATAAACCAGAATATGTTTTATATTTTAGATAAGCACCTCTTGCTTGGATGTCTCTGCTGGATTTTCTCAGTCAGCTTTATGAAGTAGAGTCACCTGGAATTCCGGCTTTCAGTTAACAGCTGTGCTGAACTCATCAAGAGTTAATTACTTGAATTTCTTGTCTCTTAATAAAGTGTTTGAGAGCATCAGTTAAAGTAAAGTAGTGAGTTAGAGTAGAGTTACAGGTATACAGTGAATAGTGAATATTTGAGTATGTTCTAATCCAGATTATGAGAAGCAACAACTACTCAACTAAATAAAAAAAAAATACTTTAAGAAATGAAGGTCAGTCAATCTGAAGAATTTTAAGAACTTTCAAAGTATTCTCAAGTGCAGTCACAGCAAAGAACATCAAAAATGTTAGGATGAAACTGGCTCTTATCAGGACTGCATCAGAGTATTTTGGTTTGTTTAAGAAAAGAAAAAGAATAAAATAAACACACTGAATGAAAAGGTGTGTCCAAAATGTTGACTGGTACTGTAGACAAAACGTAATGGAAGCAAATTTTTCCCATATTAACCCAATTAGCATAGTGCTCAATTTTGATTTTAATAACTTTAATAATTAATATGTTAGAATCCTGCATATAGTTTTCTGGTGCATTCAGTGCACAGGTCATCTACAAGGCAGAATATATATATATATATATATATATATATATATATATATATATATATATATATATATATATATATATATATATATATATATACATATACAATTTAATTCACTTAATTTGTAATTAATTATATTTTAATCTAATATAATGCATCTTAGCATCATCACATAAAAAAACGTATGAAACCTAAATCTAGTTCTGTGTTGTTTCACTTTACTATTTAATTAATTATATCATAATTGTAGCAGAAAACTTCATTAACTTGACATACTGTAAATCTGTCAATTGTTCTTTGTATAGTATCAGCATTTAATAAATGAATGGACCAATAAAATAACTTTTTGCATGACAGTGAAAACATATTACTGTAGTTTTTTATTTTAATAAATTTGATTTTATGGGATAATTTATTGCATTATCATACTGGTACTGATCATATTACTTGGCTGTAAATGTCTAATAGATTTGCCTATGTGGCTGCTGACACTGTTAGACTGTAAACTGTAATCTATTAATATGGATTTATAGAATATGAGGCAAATAACAAATAAATTCACGTTTTAAGATGTGCTGAACACTGAGGGGGATCACGTGGGAACCACATAAAGTGCAGTAGCTGTTAGCTGCAGGTTCTAAATGCTTTTATACAATTATGATCAGATATTAAGAATTCCTGAAAGAACTGCATCAGACGTGTCCATTTGTACACAAAGAAGCTCCGACATAAATCGTGAGAAAGGCTGATGATTTTCATGTCAGGACTTGCATATTGACAAGCGGTTTATTTTCACTTTACCCCGGCCCACAGAGACTACCTTAGATTTCCATGCTGAGTCAGCATCTTCTATCTGCAGCGTGCTCCTCACGACCAGGCCGTAAAAAAGACGCATTAAGGTAGGATGTAATCACTGCACGCTAAATATTGCATGCGGCATTGTTTAAGAAAAGGCGGGAGTGATGAATCAGTATAAAAATACCGCAGGGAGGAGAGGTGGAGTGAAAAACACTTATCTGATCAATAATGAATGTACCTGAATGAGGATTTTGCATAGGCAGACGGAGGGAGTGCTGAGTTCAGCTAGGAACATGACGCCCTGGAAGTAATCGCCTTTCCCCTGCCTCCAGAACTGCCAGAGTGAGAGAGAAGACAGACAGCACACTGTTAGGGCCAGATCAGGGTTACACTCGGGTTGCAGCAGTTAAAACCCATTTAGAAGAACCCATTTAGAAGAACCCATTTAGAAGGACTAGTACGTTCCAGGTGCTTCAGAATTAGCAGAGCACAATAATTTAATTTCTCTCCACCCGCACCCTCACCCCACTTTGCCTCCGCTAAAAGGTCTCAAAGCTAAAAAGTGGTACACTCCTCTGAGGCTATGGAGGAATGCCAGGGAGCCCATTAATATTCATGCTGCCCCTTCATACGCTTTGGAACAGTTTATTTTCAGAAGCCACACTCCCATTCTGGGTATTTAAATGAGTGGCATTTGTGGCATCAGGACTAAACCACAGAAAACAACCTCAAACACGGCTCTGTAAATGTAACAGACTCCAAAAACATGAAGACTGCTGACATAACACAAGTAAAAAAAAAAGTGGTAGTAGGTAGTAAGAGATGAAATTTAATAGGGCAAAATTGAGAGTTATAGAAAAAAATGCCCTTTTTACCCATAAACAACTATTAATCGTATTAAATCCAGCATCCTTTTCAGTTCAAAGACTACTAGCTGCACTCTGAGTCACCAATCTGGACTTCCTTTTTTCAAACTACAAAACCAAAAAAAAAAAGTGCCAGGGTTCCATGGCGACCGTTACCACAGAGACGGGGAAGCACACAGTGACCATGACGACGTGGTGCAAGACCATGAGGAACTCTCGGCGGAGGTAGCTGGCCAGAGCCACGGATTTCAGCTTGGGACCGCTGTCCACCTCGTGACCTTTGACTTGAAGCTTGTGCCAGTAGCACAGGAACATGGCGTAGATGTCGTACACGAAGTAGGGCACCGCGAACAGGATGTAGGCAGTGGTTAGCCAGTGCCTGAGAGATAGAGAGAATAGAGAATATAACAACAATGGATTAAGATCAAATAATGTAGTCAGTTTATACACCGCCTAGCCAAAAAAAAAAGTCTCCACCTGCATTTAAGTAAGTAAATGATGTGGGGTTGGTTGATGCTGCAGTTGGTCTGCAGGTTTAGGTTCAACAACAGTATGTGCTGAAAGAATGAGGTCAGCTGACTACCTGAATATACTGAATATAGACCAGGTTAATGGATTTTTTCTTCCCTGATGACACAGACATATTCCAAGATGATAATGTCAGGATTAATGGAGCTGGAATTGTGAAAGAGTTCAGGGTTCAGGTAGCATGAGATCATCATTTTCACACATGGACTGAGAGAGTTCACCACAGAGTCCAGATCTTAACCTCACTGAGAATCTTTGGGATGAGCTGGATGGAGAAGAGCTGCTTTGAGCAGTGGTCAGACTCTACCATCATCAATGCTGCTGCAAGATCTTGGTAAAAAATTAATCCAACACTGGACTAAAATAAATCTTGTGAGATTTCAGAAGCTTATTGTAACAATGCCACAGTCAATGTGCAAAACTGCAATCAAAGATAAAGGTCGGCCCAACAAAATATTAGAGTGTGTGACCTTTTTTTTTTGGTGGCAACACGTTAAATGTGCTTGTTAATCTGAAAAATGTATGTATTATAAAAAAACAGTCTGAAGGGGGGGGGGGGGGGGCAAATACTTTTTCATAACACTGTATACTGTATTGTCAACACTGTATTACAGTAGAATCTCATTTATTTTGGATATGGAGAGTGCACAAGATTAGTTAATCACGAATATAAGAAGAAACTAAAGTATTATGTGGATTATGTTAATTTCTTGTTCACTACATCATCACTCACTGTTATTTGTGTAGTTGGATTTTAACATGTGAGCCACACAAGCAGAGCACCTACAGCAGCACAATTGAATGTTCCTAGTATCTTTATTTTTCTTTTAGTTTCTTCAATTCAGGCATCCCATTCTTTGTGGCTGTAGAAACTGTAGGAACATTAAAGTGTAACAGTGATTGAATGAATCTGCACAAACAGCAGCAGTGTTCATATTCTGTAGAACTTACAACAAATCAGTACAAACACAATTACAGGGAAAGATTGTTGTGTAAGTGTTGTGAAATTGAAGATCATCACTTGGCCTCCCTTTATCTGATTACAGAAGCACATCGCTAGTTTTCTGCGTTAAAAATTCATCATTTGTGCAGAAAATCGACTCGCCTCACTCTCATCTGTGCTGAGAAAATCTGAGATTAGAGAGTACCAAATCGAATTACTTTTTAAAACTGAATAAAGCTTCATTTAAAATGTATTGACATAAATATAGAATAAAAGTAAACACTGAACTTACTGGTCCTTAATGATGTCTTCACAGGAGGTTGATATGATACAACCAGCTGAAGAAGCCATGACAGCCTGGATGGACGACACCAACCTAGTGGACATATGGAGCACACGTCAATAACTACAGAGAAGGGAACATGGGTAAAGTTCAGTTTTTGCCACGTTTTTGTGTGTTTTTTTGTAAATGGGAATAATAATAGTAAGCTCTGTATAATATTTATAAAAAGAAGATTTATTTGGAATGCCATTAAACAAAAATATCTGTCAATTTTACTCTCGAACTTATTCACAAATGCTTTGCTCAGCATTTTAAACAGAGAATCGCTGACTATACACTAGAATAGGGAGGAGTTTAATTTTATTTTTCAGATCCTTCATTTAACCCAAAAGAGCCCATGGTGACATACGTGTGTCACAGACCCTTTAAACACTGTGTAAAGATCCTTGCAGGACTCTGTCCATCATTTTAGTCAGTATGTACTTAAGTTACTAAAACTGAACATCCTGAGAGCATCACTACAGGACAGTGTGTGAATCTGTGATCCTTCATCTCACCTATTGTAGGTGAATGTTGGAGAGCTTTAGGGTTACAGTGGTCGAGATAAACCTAAGCTAGCTCCTTTTAAAAGTGTATGTTCCCACAATAAGAAACAAACATGGATGTGCTGTTCACTGAATTTATTTAAAATTGGTATCAATTTGGGGTGGGCGATATGGCACTAAAATAATATCACGATATTTCATGGTATTTTTACAATAACGATATTCTTGGCGATATGACAAAACACGTATGCAAAAAAAAAAAAAATTCAAGAATACACTACTGAAATAAAATGAAAATATAAAAAATGAATAATGGCACCCCCCTAACTAAGATATATATAAAAAAAGAATTTTATCAGATTTGTAATAGAAGTCAATGATCCAGAATGTTGTGATACTAATACTACACTTCAAATATCTCCATGTATCCAAGATTAAAGTAAAATAAATTATAAAATAAATAATTGTAGATATATAATGGGAAATGAGAACAGTGTGAATTATTCTTTTGCTAAAAACAGTAAAAAAAGTAGTGCCCAGATGTGATAATGGCACCATATTTCAGGGTATAATATCGTTCACGATATTCAAAAATGTTGGCGATATTATCGCATATGATATGATATGGCACACCCCTAGTATCAATACCCGGAAATGGGTCTTGGTTCATATGGGCTAAAGAATAAATCTACAGCTCATCCCAAATCACCATCTCAGTTCATCAGTTTTAGATCAGTTTTTACTGTTTACTACATAATTCCCTATTTGTCCCTTAATTGTTGTCAAGTCTTTAATGTTAATCTACAATTTAGAAAATAAATAAAATAAAGAAAAACATTGAATGAGAATATATGTCCAAACTTTTGACTGATACTGTGTCAATCTATTAAATCATAACCCCTGTATTGTAATATCCAGGTCCTTGCCATTAGATAGATAGAGTGTGTGTGTATTGATTTTTATATCCACTGTGTATTGTTTAAGCACACACACACACACACAAACACACAGAACAGCTTCTAAAAGCACAAAGCGTTTTTTTTTTTTACCTGGCAGACACCATGACAGCATCCCCCTCGCTCCATCCCAGACCAGGCAGCTGTTTCAGACACTGCTTGGACAAGAGGAAAAGCCCCGGGAAGAACACGGAGCCTGCGGCCAAGATAAACAGCATGGTCCCAGGTGGCTGAGATAGGGTGATGCTGCGGTCAGGAAACGCTCAAACTGTTCAAGAAGGTCTGCTGTCCTTCCCTCTTTCCCTTCTTCTCTGCAACAGAAGAAGACAGGAGAAATGACCAGGGGTTTCACAGCACACGGATTTAACAATTTTAATATTATTTGTGATTCTATGCAATCACTAGTGATGCCTTAACACCAGGAGGGTAAAAACACACGCCTCCTCCGACACATGTGAAGTTAAGACTCTGTCTCTTTTCAAACCGTGTTCGGAGGAAACCGCAGCTACTCGGTTCTGATACATCAGCTCACAGACGCAGCCTTGTGCTGATCCACATCACCCTAGGAGTGATGAGAGGAAAGAGCGCCATCTACTGTACCCACCCAGAGAGGGCAAGACCAAATGTGCTCTCTCTCAGGGCTCCGGTAGCCGATGGTAAGCTGCATGACCAGGATTCAAACCAGTGATCTCCTGATCATAGTGGCAGTGCTTAGCCCGCTGAACCACTCGGAGCAGTTTATTTTTTAAATAAACATCTACTAAATCTATCAAATGTGAGAGATAACACACAAAAAAATAGAAACACTAACCGCAAATGTAAAAACATAATAATAAAGTGTATGTTGTATAAATGTACATCATTCCATTCCATCAAAAAATCTGAAACTATATTAAACTAAGAATAATATGCTTACATTCAAAAATTCCACCAAAACAGTCCAAATGTGTGGAGTGCTTTATGGATGAGAACTGAAATTTGCATAGCTGTTTAGGTTGCATGCACTCAATATTCTTCACTTACTCTGGAACATTTTTATTTACATGACATAATTTATATGTTAATTATTTATTTAATTATTTTATTTTGTACATTATAATTATTTTACGTAAAATCACAGTATTGGTCTTTATGTTTAACATTTATTTCATGTTTTTATTAATTTTAATCAAAATATGCAAAATAAATGTGATCTCTAGGACATCCGTAGTTAAAATCTTATCGGGATACAATCCAGATACTGGTCACATGTGAAGATCGACTGTACATCTGTAGATCTATAAGTGTAAAAATGTGACCAAATATGGGACCAATAAAAACTGCCAATAGAATATTTATATACTGTCATCTATTAAAGTTTAAGACAATTTATTTATTCCTAATGGGAAAAAATACATTTACCTTATGAAAAACTCCTAAAAAACTCCATTCTTCCTGAAAAATGAAAATAAACATCCACCTAGTTTACCTATAGCCACAATGTTTGATAAATGTTGTGAACAAAATGTATCCTTTATCTTTTTTAGAATGAACTGATTACTGGTTTCCAGGAAAGCTGAAAAATAAACAGACAGAAGATGAGAGAGATGCAGTTTTACATTTCTCTACACTGCTCTTTCCTTTCAGTAATAATGATGTAACTGGTATTTGTGTGAATGAAAATAAGCTCTTTAAACGTGATTTATTCTTTCGCTACAGATTTGTGTAGCCTTTTATGTGGAAACACAGCCATTATGAATGCCTCACATGGTGCCATATGTGACACTGGCTTGAGCAAAATAAGAGCATCACTTGTGAATCAGGTCACATGATGAACATAGACCTCGTTTTTCTGTTGTTGTTGTTGTTGTTGATAGTGATGCTGCTGCTGCTGCTGCTGATGATGAGGACATATGCCACTGTTCTGGAAAGCAGTTCTACTCTGTGCAGTTACGTGCTGCAGGGAAACTGAGAATACTAGACTTGCACCAGTAAATACCTCAAAATTATTATAAAGGTTATTTTTGTTTATATTTTTTTAACATTTCTGTGTAAAATGTTACACAATTAGAAACAGTATTAACCAAAATATATATTTTGTTTAAAGAGCCCATATCTCCCACATATTTATTTTATTTTACATTTCTCCTGACACACATGTACAACCTGTATTTAACCAGTTAATTAAAAATTTAAGCTGTGACCAGTCTATGTAAGAACCATATAGCTAAATAATGTAACCCAAAAAATGTAAAATTTAGTGAATTGTTAAATTGAGTTTGTGGGAAGTCAAATATGGACAAAAATAAAGCCAGATCTGAACAACGAAGCTCTAAGTCATTAGAAGCTCTAAGTCATTATTTTGAGAAGAAAATAGTTTGTACAGAAGGTGTTATATGTTAGGCAGAAGGCTACACAATATTTCGTTTTCCATATTTAAATAATCTCAGAATAATGCAATAGTATCCTTAAATCATGACTTTCGTCTCTCAAAACATTTGTATCTCAAAATAATGAGAAAATATTACCAAACAACGACTTACTATCACAAATAAATGATTTAGTATCCCCCAATAATGACTTAGTACGTTATCTCCAAATAATGACATAAATTTCAAAACAATGAGATACTATCCCAAAATAATGCAATAGTATCCAAAAATAATGCAGTCGTATACCAAAACAATGACTTAGCACAGGGGTGTCAAACTCATTTTGGCCGAGGGCCACATTGGCATATTGGCTGTCCTCCGAGGGCCAGATGTAACTTATAAATATAAGAAAATGTAACCAAATGTAATATATGTAAATGAATGTAATTACTCCTTAATGTTAAATAACTCTCAATATATTATTTATTCAATCAAATATTACAGTTGCATGGAAAAAATGTTTGCTTGTTGCTCTATTAACATAAATCCTGTTATGAAATCCAAAAACTCCATCAATCAAGAACCAAACTATACAAGTGAATAGAAATGACATAAAATACAAGTTATATTAACTTTGATCAAAACGTTTGATACTGAAAAGAGGCTTAATAAATATAAAATCAAAAATTGTGAGCTGTGACAGATTTAGCATTTCCTCATCCAACCACTAGTGGGAGCTGCAGCAGCACAAGCCCACAGTCTTTACTGAGTCAGAGCTACAGCCCAGCCACGGGCTACAGGACTCAGCTGAGCCAGTCTGGAGCGTTTTTAAAATTTTAAGTTCTTCTGTGTATGAAATAAAATAACCCCACTAACCGGATAATACAGCTCTCTACAGTTCATATTTCAGCCCAAGCAGCTAACAGCAGCAGTTTAGAGCAGCCATCCCGGAGTCACTGCTCGGATTACATTATAAACAGGTCAGTTATCGCGCTGCTAACCTCAGGATGTTTATAACTACGGAGTTTAGTGGACACACCACGGCTGCAAAGTTAGACTGTTGAAGAAATCAGTAAAGGCTGGTTAGATAAGTGATTCACCTCCTCGTCCTTTGCTGAGGTGAAACTGCGACTAGCGATGTCACAGTGATGTTTATTAACCTCATTAAAACAGATTTTATCAGCTATTGTCTTATAAATATTTACACATAATTTATATCTCTTCTAAAAAGCGTTTATTTTCGTCAGTAACACAAAATGCATACCGGTCTTTCGCCTTGAAGCACAGCCGTCCGTCTGCATCAACTTTTCTTTTTCTGGATATTATGGGATAAACATGTCTCAATTCCACCCGCGAAGTTACACCTTCCCTCCGGCAGGGTTTCCACATCAATGACTACACTGCCGTGTAGTGGCAGTAAGCCGTAACTTTGCGGGTAATACAATCGACAAGCATTGTGGGAAATGTATTTTTTGGTCAAAGAACGCTTCTGACCTATTTATTATAGACACTAAGATTTTACAAGCTCTCGCGGGCCACATAAAAAGACGTGGCGGGCCACATTTGGCCCGCGGGCCTTGTGTTTGACACATGTGACTTAGCATCTCAATATAAGGAGACAGCATCTCAACAAAACGACTTAGTATCTCAAAGTAACGACTTATCTCAAAATTACTAAATTTCAAAATAATAAGACACTATCCCAAAATAATACAATAATATCCGAAAATAATGATTTAGAATCTCAAAATAAGGAGACAATATCTCAAAACAACTCAAAATAACGACTTATTGTCTTCAAAATTATAAATTAGTTTCTCAAAGAAAATTTATTTTTATCTTAAAATTATGACTTAACTTAATATCGCAAAATAACAACATAGTATATCAAAATAATGAGATAACATCTCAAAAAAACGACTTACTATGACAAATAAATGATTTAGTATCTCCCAATAATGACTTAACAACGTTATCGCCAAATAATGACTTCAAAATTTCAAAATAATGAGAAACTATCCCAAAATAATGCAATAGTACCCAAAAATAATGCAGTAGTATACCAAAACAATGACTTAGCATCTCAACATAAGGAGACAGTATCTCAACAAAACGACTTAGTATCTCAAAGTAACGACTTATTATCTCAAAATTCAGACTTAAAATTTCAAAATAATGAGAGAGTTTCCCACACTAATGAGACACAATTCCAAAATAATACAATAGTATCCGAAAATAATGACTTAGCATCTCAACACAAGGCAAAATAACGACTTTTTGTCTCCAAAATTATGAATTAGTGTCTCAAAGAAAATAATTTTTTATCTTAAAATTATAACTTAATATCGCAAAATAACAACACAGTATATCAAAATAAGGAGAGAACTTCTCAAAATAACGACTTAATATACCCAAATAAAGACTTAGCATCTCGAAAATGACTTAAAGCTCAAAATACTAAATTAGTATCTTAAAATAATGACTAAGCAGTTCAGTTGATACTGAAGGAGAAATGTGTGCTATATAACTGTTATAATAGTTATTATTGTTATTATTATAGTTAACAGTATTCAGGCCGCGGTGCTCTCTGTGCGCTGAAGCCCAGCAGCTGTGCGGCCTCGGGGGGTGCATGTGATCCCGGGCAGCGCTGCTGAGCTAGCTGTGAGCTAACGCTGACAGTAATGATGCTGCGCTGAAATACGCATTGCGCTACTGGGTTCATATGCGAGTGTTCCGGTCCACCTTAACTGGTGCAGCAGTTCTATTGTGGCGCTTGAGGCGTCAGAGTGGAACTGCTGCAGCATTTAAGGTGGAACGGAATAATATTCGCGTACGAAGCAACTTCAGCATCACAAGCTGAGAAAATATAGAGCAAGCCAGCTAAGACTCAGTGTTTAGCTCTTTTAGCATGTTCTAACCCCAGTCAAATTACAGAAGATAACCTACATTCACAGCGCGGCTCCGCGAGTCCGGTCAGCGGCCTGAGGAGAGCCGATTCCCGGCGAGCAGCGCAGTCCGGCTCCCGCTCTCCTCCCGGCTCAGCGACATGCTTCAGCGCTCCTCTCTCTCTCCCGCTGTGTGTGCGCTCCGCTCGCAGAGGGAAAAATGTTTTTCCTCGATAAATATGTCACACTTCCCTCTCACCCTCTCCCGGGGTGATTCAGGAGCCTGAAATCTCACTCTTTATCACCCCGTTACCTCCGCCACCGCCGCTCAGCGCTCCACAGTTCAAAGGAAGAGATCCGCGTTGTATCACAGTCTCTCCTTATCATTTCTTTTTCCACCCGTATCCAGGCGTGAGGTCCCGCCCTCCTGCGCTTGGATTGGCGGGTGTGTCGGAATGGCAGGCAGGTAGCCAATCGATGAGAGGGAAGTGCGGAATACAGGTGGGAAAAATAGCGTTCGCTCTTAAATGCTGTGGTATCGATTTAGCAGCAGGGCAGCGCAATCAGGGTCCACATAAATAAGAGTGATGTGGCGATATTTAATATTATATAATTTAATATCGAATATCGAACTGCAATAAAATCAAATAATAAAATTAACTGTAAACAGGGTGATCAAGCTCAAAAATGCTTTGCATGCATTTAAACTTCAGTGACATCCTTTTTTTAATCCATAGGGTTTAATATGATACACTAGCTTTAACTAGCAGTGTGACAAGGCACTCATCTCACATGACATGGTGAGACAAGATTTTAACTATATATACAGTTGTGGTCAAAAGTTTACATACACTTGTAAAAAAACATAATGTTATGGCTGTCTTGAGTTTTCAATAAGTTCTACAACTCTTATTTTTCTGTGATAGAGTGATCGGAACACATACATGTTTGTCACAAAAAACAGTCATAAAATTTGGTTCTTTCATAAATTTATTATGGGTCTGCTGAAAATGTCACCAAATCTGCTGGGTCAAAAATATACATACAGCAACAAAATTTGTCAATTTTGGTGATGTAGCGAGTTGTGTCAATCAAATTAGCTTCATGTCATGGCCTCTTCACTTCTTGTAAGTGATTCTGATTGACTACAGCTGTTGACTTCTCATGAGCCCATTTAAATAGGGCTCATTTGACCCAGTGATTAGACTCAGCTACAAAAGCTACAATGGGAAAGTCAAAGGAACTCAGTGTGGATCTGAAAAAGCGAATTATTGACTTGAACAAGTCAGGGAAGTCACTTGGAGCCATTTCAAAGCAGCTACAGGTCCCAAGAGCAACTGTGCAGACAATTATACGCAAGTATAAAGTGCATGGAACAGTTGCGTCACTGCCACGATCAGGAAGAAAACGCAAGCTATCACATGCTGCCGAGAGGAGATTGGTCAGGATGGTCAAGAGTCAACCAAGAATCACCAAGAAGCAGGTCTGCAAGGATTTGGAAGCTGATGGAACACAGGTGTCAGTCTCCACAGTCAAGCGTGTTTTACATCGCCATGGACTGAGAGGCTGCCGTGCAAGAAAGAAGCCCTTGCTCCAGAAAAGGCACCTTAAGACTCGGCTGAAGTTTGCTGCTGATCACATGGACAAAGATAAAACCTTCTGGAGGAAAGTTCTCTGGTCAGACGAAACAAAAATTGAGCTGTTTGGCCACAACACCCAGTAATATGTTTGGAGGAGAAAAGGTGAGGCCTTTAATCCCAGGAACACCATGCCTACTGTCAAGCATGGTGGTGGTAGTATTATGCTCTGGGGATGTTTTGCTGCCAGTGGAACTGGTTCTTTGCAGAAAGTAAATGGGATAATGAAGAAGGAGGATTACCTCCAAATTCTGCAGGAAAACTTAAAACCATCAGCCCGAAGGTTGGGTCTTGGGCGCAGTTGGGTGTTCCAACAAGACAATGACCCAAAACACACATCAAAAGTGGTAAAGGAATGGCTAAACCAGGCTAGAATTAAGGTTTTAGAATGGCCTTCCCAAAGTCCTGACTTAAACCCCATTGAGAACATGTGGACAGTGCTAAAGAAACGGGTTCATGCAAGAAAACCATCACATTTAGCTGAACTGCACCAATTCTGTCAAGAAGAGTGGTCAAACATTCGACCTGAAGCTTGCCAGGAGCTTGTGGATGGCTACCAAGCGCCTAGTTGCCGTGAAAATGGCCAAGGGACATGTAACCAAATACTAATGTTGCTGTATGTATATTTTTGACCCAGCAGATTTGGTGACATTTTCAGCAGACCCATAATAAATTTATGAAAGAACCAAATTTTATGACTGTTTTTTGTGACAAACATGTATGTGTTCCGATCACTCGATCACAGAAAAATAAGAGTTGTAGAACTTATTGAAAACTCAAGACAGCCATAACATTATGTTTTTTTACAAGTGTATGTAAACTTTTGACCACAACTGTATATATATATATATATATATATATATATATATATATATATATTTAAATTATTTAACTTAGTGAGTTAAATGAGATTTGAATGAGATAGACGAGTTTCTCAAAATAGCAATTTAGTACCTCAAAATAATGATATCTTAAAATGTGTATATATATTACAAAATGCAAAACTGCAGGTGAATTTTTAAATATTTGTAATCATCTTGTAATTGATGTAAATGTTCACTCAGATTCTGAAATAGGTATGATTTATTACATGTCAAGAAACAGAAAAGTATGTGAGTACTGCAGCTGGTTTTACCATAAACCCAACAACTTCTCTCCCGTATGATCTCTCATGAGTCTCTTTAGTCCTTTTTCAGAACTGTTGTTAGAATCCCCTCACTGAGGGTTCTGTTTTCAACTGGCAATCCGCTTTGAGGGTTCTATACAGACTTGGCACCCTATGACAAAATTGCCCGCTGTATGCAGTTTACACCTAAAGCTCTCCAGAGGTACCTGCACGAAGCAGATCCTTTTTACTCCTGCAAATTTTGAGATGGGAGCTTCATGGTGAACATCACCCTGTTATTGGGTCACTGTACGCCCCTCCTTAAAGCATTTTTGGTAGGTATTGACCACTACATACCAGAAACACTCCACAAAACCTGCCTGATGCTTGAGAGATGTTCAATCCCAGTCGTCTTGAACATCACAGTTTGGCTCTTTTTCTGTTTTCACATCGTTTATTATTTCAGTATCTAATAAAACATGATTTATTTAAAATGTACACACAGCTGATGTTTGCATCGTTTTATAGGTGTGATCTGCCTGATCTGAACACAGAGCAGCAGCACTATTAGAGCAAACTTGAGAGAAGAAGGACAGTAGAAGCAGGATTACTGAGATTATGGTCTAAATGCAGAGGAGAGGATTTCATGGCATTTAATCTGACAATGTTTATTCAGAAATGCATAAAAAGGGCAGCGCAGATTATGACACACTGGCTGTTGGGGGGAGGAGAGCAGTGCAGCAGCAGACCTGTGTAAGAGCTCAGTTAGAGAAGAGATCTGTGTAGGGTCAGTCCACCGTTCCCCACATATAATCAGACAACAGAACAGCAGGGAAAGTTCAAATCTCTACACATCTCTCAACCTCTGTCAGAACCAAAGAATGGAAAATAATAACTGATATATTTTCTTTTAATTGTGTTTTAAATATGTAAATATTTTTTAAATGATTGCATTTATATCTTTCAAATTTAGATATGAACACATTTACATGTTTGCCCTCCAGCTCAATAATTGTTATTTATTATGTAATTAATATATAAATGCATTTTTGTGAGGACTTTTTATTCCAATATGCTTTATTAATGTAATTAAATAAAGTCATATGTTTGCATACCCACAACATTTTAAAACATTTTAAGAACATAATGAAAAAAACAACATGCTCCACTCAAAGCCATATAATTACTTCTTTTTTTAATAGTCAAAATTACAAAATAATAACATGATCTACATAATCTACAAAATAATAACATAATATCCATGATCATGGTAAGCATCAACATTTTTTACTCTAACAATTGCTTATAGACATGCATACTGTTGAGAAATATAAAAATATAAATATAAATACATACCATTAATATTTTTTTTCCTTTTACTGGATCCAAGACTAATATTTAAAATACCTGTTTATTTTTTAAGTGTTTTACGAATTAAAATGTGGAGAGTGGTACAATAAGGCATTGAGATGCAGTGCCAGAACTGTACTGATTCCTATCGAAGAGGTATTATTTCAGCTTAATGCTAAATTTAAAAACAAATACAACCTAAAGATGATTCCAAAACAAATGTGGTTCTAAATAAGAACAAAAAGATCCAATTAAGAAAAATTAAGTTAGTGTATAAGCAGAGAATATACAGTACCAACATTAAACTCATCAAACAAATCACTCCAGTACAAAACCAGGATTTAATTTTTTTCTTTCCCCCCAAATATCACTTTTTAAAATCTGAACGGAGAAATCAGACGCTCATTTCTGGGTTTTAAGGTCAGGATCATTTGACGAAGCCCTTCGTTCAAACACTTGATTCACACATTCACAACAGAAACAACAATGAGAAAATAGTCACGGGCTAAAGGTCATTTTTTTTGTCTTCTTGGAAGCAGAAAAAGATGCATTTTTTTTCGCTTAAGGAAAGAAAAATAGAACTAGTTAGTTTATCTAGTTACATTTCTTTCCAAAGTCTTAATGTGAGATCTTGCTGGACCAACTCAAAAGTTAGTGTGAAAATGGCAAAACACTGAGGAAACTAAACTAATCTAACAGGAGAACAGATATCCTGCTGAACGCCTTTAAGGTGTCAGACAATCCTGAATTCATTTCCTGCTCTGTTTACTTTATCCAGCCACCAAAGCCAGAAACGTACTTTACGCAAGTGTGTGAACACAAACGCTTCAAGCTACGCAGCAAATACAAGAACAATCTGCATTCAGCAGGACAAACCCACAACCAAAATATGCATCTTAAATCTATTGTAATTTGAGTTTATTCAAATGTTTGTCTGTTTTTATTAGCAGTTTTTAATATCCTGCACTATAAGATCTTTTGTCCGTCATAATACTGTTATAAATATTGAGAATCATAAAAATATAAAGTAATATTTTTGACATTTTTTCTAATCTTAACATCCACCATGCAAAAAATTACAATGGTGGACTTCTTTAATCAGGCTGCTCAAAAACATAACAGTTAATAACCAACATGCAACTAAACCTAATATCAATATTGCTAAACGATAATTTACAATTGTTTGGCGTTTAAAAAATTACAATCGGTAAACGTAGGATAGTAAGTGTAAAACAGATTAAAAACCCTGAAAATGGAAGACAGATTAATCATAAATCTGTAAAGGCTAAATTGGACATGACTAAACAAACTTCCACATTTTTTGCTTGTAACTATAAATTAAATTATTTTTACATTTTCCATCATCTCTTCGATAATTAAGGTATTTATTTACTGAATTACTCAGATTCCCAACATCTACCTAGAATCAACATAAAACCTCTGGAGCTCAACACGCTTGCAGGAGAACACTAGCTGCTAAATCTGTTTGGTCGGCTAACAGCCACTCTTTCTGTTAGGATTATTCTAATATTTTAACATATTAACATTTACTACAAGTTTTCATGATTTTTATTTTTATTTGAGCTGGTGGTTCTCAAAAAATGGGCTATTTGGGAGTTGCTGAGAACAACTGATGCAATCACTCGATAACCATTACCACGTTTTGAGCCGGTTCTCCAATCCATACTCTACTGTCCTGCTGCTGGCGTTTGTGGACTTGCGTGAAGCATGTTTCTGGCATAGCATTCTAGACAGTTCCCCTATCTGTCCACATTACATAATACACACTTCGGTACACACACATCCCCAAAGCACCGCTCAGGCAAGCATTCCCTTGAGCTCCCTTGAGTGTGTGTGTGTTTGGGGGGAATTTCATTTCTGGAGGAAAGTGATTGATTTATTGAGAAAATCTTTGCTCCTTCCCTGTTGCCTTCCCGCAACACCCTGGTTTACACCCTGTCTTTCACCAGAGATGCACCCAAACTAAATTACAGGACCAATAATATCAAACACCCTACTGTGTTCGATATTAGTAACAGCTAATTCACAGATAAATTTTGTGACAGTGACAAGTTTAAACTCTAAACAGATGCAATTAATGCATTTAATACAGCCATAAATAATACTATTTATAATAAGCAAAATCTGACATTACTGTAAACAGTTACCTTTTTTGTAAATGTGTTATAAATATTTCCTATATGCGCCTTTTCAGACCCACCTGCAGGTGATTGTAACATTCATAAAAGCTCTTTAGAGCTCTAATTTATCCGTATTAATGTTTCACTGTAATTCTTCCCAGTCTGGGTGATAATAATGATTAATTTTTTTAATCTCCTCTATTTTTTAAAATATTTTTTTTGCTTCTTTGTAGTTTAGGCCGGACATTGTCTACAGTATTTTAGCCTGATTTAACCCCAAATAGCCTTTTCGAACAGCTCAGAAGTGAATTTCTAGAGAAGAAAATACCAGAAATGTTTAGTCACAGTTATTGCTGCAAAGAGGGCTCACACCAGATAAACATACTTTCGCAACTCACAAATATGTAAAATTTAATCATTTTACTCAATGAATAAATGGCCAAGTATAATATATTTGTCTCATTTGTTTAAATGGGTCTTCTTTATCTACTTTTAGGAATCTGTTTGACTAAGTTTCAGCTTGGTTAGTTTTTTTTTAATATGCTAAAAGACAGACCTGTCTTTCTCCTGTTCTGGTTGCTTACCAGACAAAAGTCTGCCCAAACAGCTTGTGTGCAATTTAATTTATTCTAGATAAGTTGATAAGTGGTAAGTTGTGTAGAATAGAGAAAATCAGAGTGCATCTCCAGCAAAGGGGGTGAATGGGATGAGGGTGTGATCTGGAAGGTCAAGCAAACTGTCGTCACTCAGTCAAAGAGCAGAAACACTACAGTAGAGAGTCACAATCACAGTATCGTTAAAGAGTCCTGCAGCAAGAAAAGCAAAGAAAGATTCTGAAAGAAAAGAGAGAGAGAACCAGCCAGTGCAACAGTGCGATGTGGCATTTGTTTTTCCTACTTGGTACTGAAATCATTAGTCTCCATCTGCTCTAACGTCCATCTCAAAGCCTTCTGTTCTCCCTGTGTCTCAAATCGGGCAAGACGAACTAGATTCCTAATCTACACACTGTGTCCTTTACTGTCCAAAGCCCAGACCGCAGTAAATTAGTATAATCTCAACTGGAGCAGTAATGATTTCCAGGTAATGGATATATCAGAGAACCTCACAGAGCTAAATCAAGTTAGCTAGATGCATGGTTGTTACAGCATTTTGCAGCATAATACTGCAAATACTAGAGCTGGCCCGAAGAGCATTTTACAAATTTAACCATTAAACCATAACTTTAAGTATCTTGGTTATCGAAGCTCAATTTAAATCCAGTAGAGGGCAGGGATGAACTAACAGTAAAGAGATGTGCAATGGTGCAAATGAACTGAAATTAGCTTTGATAATATTAAATATTAAATGATGTGATGCTAAGAGACAGTATGGGTACAGCATATATATAAGTTTACGCCACTACAGCACTACAAAACTTCGGTGGAGCTGAACAAGATCTCTCACAAAAACTGCTCAGTCATATTAGTGTAAAATCCTGTACAATATTTCTAACGCCTCAGTCCACATGCTTCTTTCCCAGTACAAACGTATGTGTACAGCTGTCCATGAGAGAGAGCTCATCAGGGGATTTGTATTTACTGCAGTGGAGTAAAAAATTGATTGAAGTAAAAAAAAAAAAAAAAAAAAAAAAAAAAGGACAAAATCTAGCATAACGCTGCTTTGAGACAAAATAAATAAATCTCAGAGTAAAGAATGATTACTTGAGGGTTAAAATGATTCGAGCCAGCCCCCCCAAAAAAACTAATATCACTGTATGGAAGGACGAACATGTCCAACTCGCATCTGAAAATTTAAACTGGAGGTTCCTCTGATGGTTCCACCTGTTCTACTCTACATGAGTATAGACTACAACATTCTACGCATCTTTTGACTGCAGTTCTAGCACGCATCTTCTGGTACCAACATGCCACTGCACTATAGAAGTATTCGATTTGAGACACAGTGTCCGTCATTACTCTACTCCTGCTGACCTCTCAGCAGTCTCACCTTGGCAAATCTGAGACAGTCCGTTGAACGTCCGCCAGCCGCACGTCTGCCATGGAGAGACGTGTGTAGCGTTTCTGCACGCATCGTGCATGTCTTACTGAGGTGACTTATTTGCTACAGTAGCTGCTGAGTTTCTGTACGAGTGCTGCTCAGCTAATTGTATGATGGCTCTGTTCACAGTATTTGCTCTAGTAGTGTGGTTTTCTATTGGAGGGTTATAGCATATAGCATTCTTATAAACATGTTCTAGGTATCAGTAAGGTATGTGCATGATGCACACTTCGCTAGCTTAGTGCGTGTAGATGTGTGTGACTGTGTACACTGCCCATCAAAAGACTGAGAGAACTTAGTTTCCCAAAATATTTTCTTTCATACAAATAAAGAGTTTTCTTTATCAGAATGCAAAAATGAGCCGTACTGCCATGCCAACAGTTCTGCGTGTGCTCCAGCGCGCTTGCTCTCTAAACCCCTTTAGTGTCCCCACTTTGGGTCATCAGGCTAATGCAAGGCTGTGGACCGTGGCATGCCTAGCGTGCAGCTCTTCACGCAATCAGGCTGCAAGTATGGATTGTGGGAGATTTCTCAGTTTCAGAAGGTCTGGTGTACATTAGTTTTGGAAGCAGGGGCAGCAGATAAAACACATGCAGTATGACAGGCCCATGTTTGGGAAATGTTTTTCTTTGTGTGAATAAATAAAAGCAGTTTTACAATTATTAAGCCGGCCCCTCTGTCCAGGCTGACTTTTGCATTAACCCTAATGCTATCCTGAGACTTTTTTTCAGCGACTCGCTGGCAAACAGACATTATTTTTATGTAAAGACATACACTATCAAAAAAATCAAATAAAAAAACAGCCCAGTCTCTATTTTTGCATTACAAAAAAAGCACAGTGTTCTTTTTTTTCTTCTTTTTTAATTGTGCCTTTAATACTACTTAGTTCTGATTGGCTGCCCTGTATTTTGTATTGTTCACACAGACGTGCAACAAGACTGAAATAGTAATGGACCTCTAAAAAAAACATCACTCGATCCTCTCTACTAAACTGCTGTAGGCTAATGGTAAGTGTCCACTAGCACTTTTCTTCAACGCATTTCAATGTGCCGAATCTCTGGGTTCTCCGTGTGGGTGAGTCCATGACGGTTTTGAATTTAAATGAAGCAACAGATGTAGGAAATCATAAGTTTAATATTTAAGATTTTTAATCAATCGCATTGTAATCTATAGTTCTATAAATTCATTTTACGTCATTTTTTGCTTCTCTTCTGTGGTTGAAAGGCGGCTGTTGTGTGTGTGTGTGTGTGTGTGTGTGAGGCTTGTATGTGTGTGAAGTCGCAGCCTGCTCATTTGAATAAAGTTGAGCTCTGCTGAACTTTTTCACTTTTTCAGAGGGTGGGGCTGCGATCAATAGCCACTGGCATGCAGCGGCTCTCTCTGTTAAAATTAAAAGGATGCATCAAGGCTTAAGTGCTAGTGGACACGTAAGAGTTGGAATGGGTGGGGTTAATCTGCTTTTTTGTAAGTATGGACCTGAACTTTGTAAACTAGCATGTAAACTTTACATTTTTTAACTTTCACAATGTTAATATACACTACATTAAAGTCTCATTTTTTTTTGTTTCCAAAACTGCTAGGGCAATTTCAGGTCAGTTTTTATGATACAGCAACACTGCAGGCTGTTTTTTCTCACTTATCTGAAAATAAAAGTGAAAAGAAAAACATTCTAGACTGCTAAATGTCCCAAATCTTTTACCGGGCAGTGTGTGTGTGTTTGTGTAAGCTGCAGTTACTAGCTCTGCGGCTGCTGGGCGATGCAGGAGCAGTCGGTGACCAGCAGGTCCACCACTGCGTTGCCACTGACGAAGACGGTGGGCGCAGAAGTCATGCTGCTCAGGGTCACTGTGCCGGCCGCCGCTGCCACTCCGTCCGAGCTGCTGCTCACCGGCGCTGGGTCGTTCATTGGGGGGTTATGGGTGCCCATGTGGCCCTGCAGCTGCGTGGGGGTTTTGCAGTGGACACCACAAAGTTGGCAGACCAGAACTCCTCCGGCTCCGGCTGAGCCAAATCCACCACTGCTTTCCTTCCACTCCTGACCGTGGTGCTTCTGAGCGTGGATGCGCAGGTAGGTCAGCGTGGTGAAGCCTGAGAGAAGAGCACACATCATTATGCAAACAGTATCAGATAAAACGTTTATAATGGATTACTAAGGGCGTGACTTGAAATGTAAGTGGAAGATAAGAATTCACACTTTGGCTTCAAAAAAATTTAAGACTGCTGTGGTACTGTAGAAGTTCGTACTTGATGCACTTTGGAAATCAGTACATACTGTTATATTGCACAAAGCAAATATATATAAAAATAATAATAATAATAAATATAAAATAAAAAATCTAAATGCTTGGGTCCATTCACACCTTCCATTAAATTCAAACTGTACTTTGAAAACAACTGTTTTAGGAGCTGTCTCTAGGTCCAGTGATGATATTTTAGGATTGTTGAAGACAGCCTGTTGTTTACTCGATTTTGTTGTTCCAAATGATCTGACAGAAAGTGGAACAGACAGCTGATTGTTCTTATTGTTCTGAGGTATTTTTCCTTCCTCTCCTTTCTTTTGCTAATAACAGAATTAGCAGTTAGTATTCTCCTTCAAGCGTGTTGAACCCCAAGTGGTGTTGCATTCAAGGCAGATTGTAGGGGAGAGGAATACAGAAGAAGACCAAGGCAGGTGAGAAATAAGGATAAATGTGGGGTATTTGTAGGGGTATATTTAAGACTGAAACTACACTGCTAAAGTAAAATTATGATTAGAATAGGATTGCTAAGTTAAATTTACAATTACAGAACTGCTTAAGTAAATCTAAAATTGCATTGCTGAGGTAAATATGTGACTTGAATAAAGGTAAGTATATTGTTCTGTGTCTGATGGGATATTAAAATGTTCAGTGTTTAATAAATATTTTTAACTTGCAAATTTAGATCTGCCTTTTTTTTAAAGCAAGACAAAACAAAAAATGTAACCTATATTTTTTCAATGTTAAATTCATGTCAAAATGAACAAAAACCTGAAAAAAATATGGACTTCTACCAAATGTTTCATTTTGTTTGGTTAAAAAAAGTATTGCATTGCAATCCCAGTTAGAAAGTAAAATATGAAAAGAAAACGATACTCACTTCGGTTACACAGGTGGCAGGCGTGATGCTGTGACTGGTTGTGCACTCTCATATGATCAGTGATGTATGCGGCAGACAGCAGTTTGCCACATATGTGACACGGCACCTTCTCCTCATGTCGTATCATATGAGCACGCAGGCGGTCTTTCGTGGCAAAACTCGACTCGCACGTCTGAGAGGAGCGACAACATAAAACATACTGTTACTAGAGTGCTGCAGCACAGACATCCACCTGTCACACCACAGTGTTTAAAGTGTTATTTCAGAGAGTTAATATCAGTTATTCCAGTCTTACAACATTTCAGCACACTTGTAATAGCGGAGTAAAATTTCTGCACAGTACAGAAGAACAGTACCGGGCATTTAAAAGGTCGTTCTGAAGAATGGACCTGTCGGACATGGCTGTTGAGATGGTCAGGGCTGCAAGAAAGATACAGAAAATCAGTAAAAGCCAATGAGCTTCAGGCTTCTAAAATAAATGTAAATATAACACATAATATATGTCCAAAAAATAATAATATTACTGGCAAAGGTAAGTTTCAGTAATTTATTTGATTAGACTTGATTAATTGTATATTATATTATACACATCAGGAGGATGTGTTGTATAGAGCAGGTATTTATAACAAAGTAAAACATATAACAATTTAACCGCTTATACTCTGAGTTGCCTCAATTAATCATAAATAATAATAATTTCCAGTTAGAAATCAAAATTTATTTTTCTGATTTATTGTAATTATTCATATATTATTTAAGATATGTAATTATTTTAAATGTAATAATGAATGTTTGTCAAATATGATGCACTTTGCTTTAAAAGGTTAAAACACACCAAATATACATGTGCCATCAGCTGCTTACAGACAGTATAGACATGTGCCCTGGGTAAAGATTTGGCCATGATAGGACAGCTGTGTCTTATAACTTTGGGTATATTTAGTTTTAACACTGAGTTTTATGTTAATCATGGTATCTTTCTCACTATACATTGCAATGCTAAAAGTCATGGAAGAGAAGCTAGCATGTATCTCATGAATTTTCACGTAAAATCTAAAAAACGTTGTACTGACCAGTGGAATATGCATGTAGGGCCTTCTGCAGTGAATGTGGCTGGGATATCTGCCACAGTCACTTTTTCTTTAGATCGCATGGACAATTCTAGCCAGTTCAAGTTGCCTTGCCATGAGCACGCTGGCCAGTGTATAACATAACAAGATAACAGCTCACAACTCAGGCAGGAATACAGACAGACCCCAGGCAACAATTTAGCATGTGGTGTAAAGAGCCATATTGGCCCCAGTGTGCTTTAAATACCTAAATGTTTTGAGTTAAATAAGTGTTCCCTGGTTTTTATTTTTTAAACTAGCTCTACCAAATATATATTTGTGTCTTTTTTTTGCTTTCTTCCAAATAAACTTATTAAGGCTTGTAACAGGCTGCATCTATGCATGGGTTTGTCTTACCGAGAGAAGGCCTTGGAGCAATGGGGGCAGATGTAGGGCTTCTCCACCCCGCCCTGGTGGGAGCGGACGTGGTGGCTCATGCGGTCTTTCCTCTTGAAGCGCTGCTGGCAGATGGGGCAGGAGAAGGGCTTCTCGTCTGAGTGAGAGAGCCGGTGCCGGTTCAGATGATAAACATCTCTGAAGGCTTTTCCGCATGTCTCACACGCGTGGTTCTTTCTCACAGGGTTCGGGTTCGGCGGCCTCGGCTGAACCTAGACAGAAAGAGAGAATGACTTTGTGTCACTAATTGTGGTTCCTTCTGATACAATATAAAACAATTTGATCCATGTTTTAATCATTTTGGTACCAAATTCATTGGCATCAAATTCAATGCTCCAGACTAACTTTAGTAGCATTAAAAAAAGTGTGCACTCGGAGGAAAGCGCAGCGACTCGGTTCTGATATATTAGCTCACCCTTTAAAGTGATGAGGGAAGAGAGCGCCATCTACCCACCCAGAGAGAGCAAGGCCAATTGTGCTCTCTCAGGCAAGCTGCATTACCAGGATTCGAACCATCTGGCGATCTCCCAAACATCCCAAATTAAGCAGCAATTTTCAACCGAAAAGAACTGAAACAACTACAAGTCTTGCAAAAAGCTTACCTGTACAGGCTCTGGCGTTGCCATGACTACTATTGCAGCGGGAGGAAGGGCTGTAACAGTGGAGGCCACGCTGACCATGACCGACTCGTTCGTGTCCTGTGCGACCAGGGGCTGCTGGGGCATTTGGGTGGGAAGCATGTCCTGAGGCGTCAGGCTGGGGGCCTGGGGCTCGGGCATCGTCAGCTGAAGGAGGGAAAGAGGAACGGTGGGCCGCTCCACCACTTCTTTAGCGCCGCCCTCCTGGTTCTGAGAGGAGCCGCTTTTCATGCGGATGCCGGTGTGGACGGACTGGTGGCGCCGCAGGTTGTAGCTGTTTTTGAACTGTTTGCTGCAGATGGCACAAATGTGTGCCACACGGGCAGGGCGGGGTGGTGGCTTCACTGGAGGGGTAAGACAGGCATATTTAAGGCATATTGCAGTGCAATGCAGTGATGAACAATGACTATCAGCACTAAGCTAAAAACACCAATACTATAATCTTAGTTGACCCTAGAGGTTTGTAATAAATTGCTAGCACTATACTAACAAAGGTGAGCAGTCCTTTTTGCCTTTTCTTGAAATGGCGTCGTGTGGCAGTAGGTAGTAAATACTGCACAGACAGAACATGCATGGACACAGCAGTTGTTCATAGCTGTGGTAATTAGCGTTGTCTGACCAATATATCAGATTAAACGGCACCTTATCAGCAGTTTAGCTCAAATAAAAAGAGACTATTTAATGGCTGGTTCATTTGGGCCAGACTGAGAGCATGTCCTCTGGCAGGTCTTGGTCCAGTTGTTTAGATCCGCACCTGAGTGTGATTACTGTTTTAACACCTGCTCAATCAAACCGCTAAGAGTACAACCGTACCAGAGTCCATTTTAACCCGACCAAATAGTGCTGGTTTGAAAACACCCTTAAATTAAGATGACCTAAAAAATTACAGATATATATTTTAATGGCTCACCACTGCCTTAGATCAACTGCCTTACACTAACTACAATAGGTAGCGATAAATTCACAATACAAACACTTTGGCTGTATGATGATCTAGATTGTGTCCCTAGTCATCCTTTCTCTCTCACCCACCAGGTTCAGGGTCCTCGTTAAGTGCCGCTGTGTCCACTGTGGATGGGGGTGGTGCCATGTGCTCGGGGGCCGGACTCTGGGGCATGAGCTCGGCCTGGAGGCTGCCATCCACCTGGGTCTGAGCACCCGTGGTCTGAGAAAGAAAACATTTATTTGTTTTAGAAGTTTAAGAAGTATAGTTTTTAAGTACAGCAATAACATATACTGATTTTATTACAGTAGAAACTATAATACCGTAGTTATTAAACTGATATTACACTATTGCTCATAGTAGTTACTGAAAAATAAGCCTAGAGTTATATATTAAGGGTTAGGACAGGTCCAACTCTAATACTACACTTATAGTAACAACTAGAGAAAACTAATTTCTATAAATCTGTGGTGTCTGGGTGTATTTTTTTATAAGTGAGTTTAATTTGTGCTACAAATGCTACAATCTTGAATGTGGAAAAATTTAAATCCATTATGAATTTGCTGGATGTTCAGTTTCCATAATCTGATAAATAATCATGAATTAATTTTAGTTTATGTGAATCTGTAGTGTTTAAGCTGTTACAGTTCATTAGTCTTAAATGTGAAACACTCTGTGTGATCTTGCAGTGTTTCAGTTTCAGTTTGGTGCTATTAACTGCACCGAAACTTAACCTGGCACAAAACAACAGATTTTATCACAAAAGCAACTATAATGCTTATAACAGGGTTTCCGCCACGTTCATTTCAGTGCGGCGGTCCGCCACGCCTTCGTTCTTCCCCGCCACCCTTCGTGAAAATTTGGAGCCCGGCGTTTTTCCCGCGCTTGATCAGCGTTGCCCCTTCGGGGGTGGAAATCGGTAGTTAGTCATGCAGTGCCAACATAACGCGCGCGCGAGAGAGAGAGTGTGAGTATAGGACACAGCGAGAGAGAGAGACTGAAACATAACGCGAGAGAGAGAGAGAGAGCGAGAGCGCGCCTGTAAATAGCGAGAGAGAGAGACTGAAACATAATGCGAGAGAGAGAGAGAGAGAGAGAGAGAGAGAGAGAGAGAGAGAGAGAGAGACTGAAACATAATGCGCGCGCGCGAGAGAGAGATGAATTAAACAGTGATTAAACAGCTTCAACTTACGCAGGTGTCCACTCAGGCTCACTCACCTGGTGGAGTGAAAATCACGCTATGTTTCTGTTTCTGGAGCTGTCATAAAGCAAGGATGTAGGGCCCTAGAATAGAGGCACCCTAGAACAGCTCTGTGATGCATTTGTTTTCACGGTCCAGTAAACATTTTATTGTAATTAAATTAAAGATTAAAGATATTATTTGTCTGTTTTAATAAGCACAATTTTTAATTAAATTCAATAATATTTTTTATTTTATTTACTCATTCTCACATTTAAAATACCTAATACAGATAAGAGCGAATAAATAATACATATATATTCTGTTGTGCCCTTTCTCCTCTGTTATGTATAATTTAACATTTTGTGTTGCACACTTTTACGTTTACCGTATCTGAAAAAAGAACAATAAGGATTTATTTTAAATAAACCTACTTTTTGCAACTTTTTGTTTTAAGTGGGCATTTTTCAGTGACAGTTGGAAATAAAGAAAATAACTGGAAACATGTGTAATTGTGTTATATCGTGATATCATTAACGTGATATAAATTATCGGTTCCCAACCGGGGGGTCCTGCCACCGCACCTTCAAGGAAATCCTGGGGGAAACCCTGTTATAACACATATTTCCATTGTAGTTACTACATAATAAGCCCTGAGTTAAGTATTTGGGGCAGGAGTGTACAGTTTCCATTATGAATTTGCTATGTGTAAAGTTTCCATAGTCTGACAAATGAACATGGAGTAATTTTAGTGCATATGCCTCTGTAGTGTCCAGCCTGTTCCAGTCAATTAGTTGAAAATATAACACAGTGGTTTAATGTAGGACAAAAGAAGATTTAATTACAGAAGATACTATACAAACTTATTTCCATTGTATTAGTAGATACTGCACAATAAGTGCATAATAAGTTTTCAGTTTAGCTTGGAGCTATTAACTGCACAGTGATGTAATCTAGTATGTAACTTTTTTATTACAGAAGCAACACTTATTTTCATTGTAGTTACTGCATAATAAGCCTTGAGTTAAGGATTTAGGGACTTGAGGCAGGGGAGTATAGTTTAAAGAGTACATTGATAACGCAGAAGTACAGTTCCTACTTTTTAGAGATGTATATATTTAGAGAGAGAGAGAATTAAATTAAAACTTAATTTTTCATCATGGCATTCAGTTTTTTCCTCTTCCATACCATTTTGAGCTTTCCAAATGTGAGCTATGGTTTATTAAAGGTTGAACGTATGATGTAAAAACAACTTCGCCATATCAATGTTGATAATTTTTTTTAAATCAAAAACAAATCAAAGGTTGATTCAACCATAACATCAATGTTGACTTTAACTTTGAAATGCTGGCTGGGAAATTATTTTAATCCAGTATGAATTTGCAGTGTCTGAGTGCAATTCTACAGTGTGGTATTAATAAAAAAAAAAATTGTTGAATATTTATAACACTACTAAATTCTAGGGGTGTGCCAAATCATATGGTACGCAATAATATCGCCAACATTTTTTTAATATTGTGAACGATATTATATTGTGCAATATCAGCCATCCCTAATTATCACATCAGGGTACTACTTTTTTGTTGTTTTTAGCAAAAGAAAAATTCACACTGTTCTCATTTCCCATTATTTATCTACAAAAGACAGAATATATCTGTCTAGTATCATTTATTTTACTTTGATCCTGAATATATGGAGATATTTGGTAGTATCATGACATTCTGGATCATTGACTTCTGTTACAAATCTGATTCTTGTAAAATTCTTGTATCTATCTTAATGGTATCACTGATACTGTAATAAGCATTACTACATAATGAGGCCTTGAATAAAAGCGTAAGGGTTGGGACAGTGCAGCCAGAGTAGCTTTAGTTCCAGAGGGCCTCTGTCTATCAAACTGTGTTGGACAGAGGCCCTTCAGGACCAAAACCCATTGACCTCTTGAGGTCATGCAAAACATAAACCTATTAGCTGACTAACTACTGCACAAACACAGAACTAAACATGCTGTGAATTTGATTGCAGTAGTAGCATTGCCATTTTTTAATGGTCCTGAAGAACTTCATGATAGTTCAGCACACACACATACAGAGACACACACACACAGACAAACACACACCAATTGTGGAAGTGGCATCTCACCTGGAAGAGAAAGTTGCTCCAAGAAGCATCCATTTTGTTCAGAAGTGAAGGAGGATAAAACTGTAGATTGTGAGGTTTTCTCCTCAGCTGCTTCTCCTCATCCCCCTGTATAGCTTTAGAAGCAGAATCTCTCTCTAACCCGAATGCTTCTCCAGCTGCTAATGAGGATGATAATCTTAACGCGACTTTCACAGACCAGTGCAACTCAATGAGATGAGCTTTTTATTCCCTGACAAACTACTTAACTACAGATCCCAAACTCGCAGCATTCAGTTTTAATATGCTTCATAGAATACTGTCATTTCTACGTTTACATCATGCATTAGAAGAAAATAAACACGGCGTTAAAGAGGCTCTACTGCTGCTGCTGTTGTTGTTGCTGTAGTCTTTCAGACAGTGGAATAAGCTTGGTTTTAGCTAGGTTAAAATAAGGTTAAAATAACGCTTAATAATAAATAGCTAAATCTCTGTTGCTTTTAGTGTCTCTCCCCCCTCCTTCTCTCCCTCCTTTCCTCCCTCCCACCAACTAGCTAACTAACAGGCCGCGGCTGCGCTTGTTTAGTCGAAGCCTCGGTGTTGAGTTCACGCCGTGGCCGAGGCAGACACAGCCTGAGCCCGGCCGCCTCGGCGCCTCCACTCGCTCGATGTCATCTTTCTTTTTTTATCGCTCTCTCTCTCTTGCTCTCTCTCTCGCCCCCTCTCCCTTCTCCCTTTCCTCCCTCTCCCTCTCTCCGCTCCCTCCCTCCCCGTGTGTTTCTTTCTTCCTTTTCTTTTTTAATTCCTCTTTCTTCTCCCCCTCCTCTCCGCTCCTCTCTCTCTCACCGCGGCCCCGCTGCTCTTAAAGGGATGTTCGGCGAAAAAACAGACACACGGGAGCGCGCACGCGCGCACACGCACGCACAGACACAGAAGTGTCCTCGAGCGATCACGCGCTCGAGACACCGCGCGCGTGTGCATGACGGGCGCGCGCTCCAGCGTACGCCGACAAAAATTGAAATGCAGCATCTCTCCTAGTTGACCAGCTAGCTACCCTTACTGTCTGTCCGTCTCCGCCTCTCGCCTTCTAAAAACGCCCGAACACCCGAAACGCTTCTAACGCGCGAAAAAAGCGTCATACCAAATATATACCACAACGAAAAAAGACAGAAAGATGCAGGAAAAGAGTAAAGAAAGGGGCAGCGGTACCGTAATAACGCCCAACGGTCGCGTCTTAAAGGGATGGCGAAAAATGACGCAGAGAGGATTTTCACTGAGGACATTTTACAGATGTGAGATTTCAGATAAACACTGATAAATACATAGAAACACACATAAGATATACTTCAAATCGCTGCTTTAAAATCAAATGACAAATACAACACACTCTAGTACAGGCATAGAGGCATTTAAAATAATGCTAATGCTACAATTCAGCATCTACAGTTTAGACTGAAGGTTGTAAATATTATACTTTCTAAAATAGTTTAATATTTTATTTATTTTTTGCAAAAATGTACCTTTTTTGCCTAAATCATCTCTTCATAAATCGCCTACACCCTCAGACTATTAAATTCTATCCCTTTAGGATAATGACCTATATCCAGAGTGTGACTACAACTACTAATTTATTATTTGAGTCAAAGTAAAATGAGACTTAAGCATTTTTAAAATCACATAATTAAAAAAAACCCTCTGTAACAGGTAAATATAGGCATTTAAAATGAGGCTAATGCTACAATTCAGCATCTACAGTCCAAACTGTGGGTGGTAAATAAAACCTTTTTAAGTTATCATTTTTTATAATATATTTTTATAATCTCCTCATGCATCACCTACACCCTTGGTTGATCAGACCATTTTAACCCACCCCTTTAGGATAATGGCCTATATCAAGAATGTGACTTAAACTAATTCATTATGCCTGAGTTAAATAAAGTGTGATTAGGCAGTTTTAAAATAATATAATAAAAAGAAACAAACTCTGGTACAGGTACACATAGGAATTTAAAATGAGGCTAATGCTAGAAAACAGTAAATTTAGGCCAATGCTATCATTCTGCATCTATAGTTCAGACTGGGGGTTGTAAATCAGCACCTTCCTTTGCCAAAATTGACTTTTTTGCCTAAATCATCTTCTCATGATTCTGCTTGTTCTTCTGTGGCAAAATCACCTACATCCTAATTAGACTAATCAGAATTCTACTTCTTTTGGTTAAATACCTATATCAAGAGTGTGACTATAACTCATTTATTATGCCTAAATCAAAATAAAATGTACCTTTTAATCTAAAAGAGCCCATGGTGAAGTGTGTCACTTTACTTTAACTCATGAAGCCGCTAAGTGACACATACTGAACATCCTCAGAGCATCACTACAGGACAGTGTGTGAATCTGTGTTTGTTCGTCTGACCTAATTTACAGAATGTAGGAGTTATTTAGAGTTAGTGCTGGAGATAAAACTAAACTAGCTCCTTTAAAAGTGTATTACTTGCTTTCACAGTTCTGTTTAACCATTTAAACGCTAAGAAAACTTTAATGACCTGCTGACTGAATTTATCTGATTCTGTTTCAAACCTAGTATCCATATTCATCCAGGGCTAAGAGTTCATAAAAGTTGTCAGTAGCAGAGGGAAGCGTGATGTGCTGTGAGATTTTCCGGGAAAACAAAACTGCACTGACTTTGGACTTGATATAACAAGTCCAATTATGAAATATAACATTTCATTTGTAAATCAAGGGATCCGAGTCTGGAGGAAGAGTGGAGAGACACACAGTCCAAACTGCTTGAGTGATGGTTTGGAGAGACATGTCATCTGCTGGTGTTGATCCACTGTCTAAAGTCTAAAGTCAGTGCAGTTTTGTTTTCCCAGAAAATCTCACAGCACTTCATGCTTCCCTCTGCTACTGACAACTTTTATGGAGATGCTGATTTCATTTTCCAGCAGGACTTGGCACACTGCCCACACTGCCAAAAGTTACAATTGGTCTTATATAATATTCAAATTTTCTGAGACTGATTTTTGGGTTTTCATTAACTGAGCCATAATCATCAACAATAAAATAAATAAATGCTTAAAATAGATCACTATTTTATACATCTATATAATATATGAGTTTCACATCTTGAACTGAAATACTGAATTAAAGTAACTTTTTAATGATATTCAAATTTTTTGAGATGCACTAGTATATACATGTCTGTGTGTGTTTGAGGAAAGCATTATTTGGTGCCCAAAAATGTGAAATAACTACAAGCAGACGTTCCATGTTAATATCAATTTATTACCTTTTAAATTACTTCTCATTTTGTTCAACACATGTTCATACGACTCCGTTCCGGCTGAGCTGAAAGCAGCTCGGTGCGTGGATTTCGTAAGTTTAAAGTATTAAAAATGTCCTCTCAAGCAAAACCTCCACTTCTAACCCAACAGTCACGTTCACAGTCAGCCTACGAGTACTCGGGCCGGATGGACAGACAGACGAGATCTGACCCCCGTCGCCCGAGAAACCTCGGCATAAAACAAACAAGGAGAGCCTCCTTTACCACTGGACCTGGATCCGCTCACCGGGGTCGGCTCGGTCAGCGTTAGCCCTTGCCTCTTATAGTGTTTTCGAGCTGATTGTGGAAACCGCTCCGAGACCAGAGGAACCGGTGATGGGAACAAAAAAAATCCATCGCTGTGGCACAACCTCATCGGCCCTCTGACAACTAGACCCAACACTCAAGATACATAAGGAGTTCTGCATGCACTGTTTTTTTTTTTCTTCTTTTGACTTTAAACCAAGCATAAAGGAGGAGGTTATACAGAGTCGTCAGAGCTGGTGTTTCTCAGTTTTTCATCATTTTTTTCTTTCTTTTTTCTGCTCAAGTTCATTAACGGATCAGAACTTGGTGTGTCTTAGAGCAAAACTACAGTCTTGGAGACCTCTGGACTGGGGATCGTGCGAGTTCTGCTGGATGCCTTTTATTCTTGCGTATGCCCCATCACTGTCTTCACAGATGTTCTGAAGTTAGCTCGGGACTGCACTTTCTCCAGTTTTGCCAAAGAAGAGGAGAAAACTGAGGGAAATCTAACAAGGAAACACACTGATATCAGAAAATCACCCTCAATTTGGACGCAATGTGAACCACCCCAGAATCTCCAGTCCTTTAAAAAGCAAAGTTGGACCTTAGTTAAACCATCCGATATCCTACTGGTTATTATTCCTGCCCTTAAAACTTCAGTCCATAATCTTTAGGCAATTTCAATCCAATGAAACTACAACACTCGTGTTATTTGTCATTTTAACATGGAATAATTCACACCCATCTTTAAGAACTAGACGTTCTCTTCCATCACAATTTGGTAAAGAAAAGAAATGTGGCATTATTATTGATTGTGTACCATTCGGCCAACACGCGCTCACACACACACAACCTGACTATTAACAATTATTAATAATCAAGTATTAATAACCATTAATTCCAAACACAACAGACCTGACAAAAAGTAACACTTTTTGCGGTTTAAATGATTTCATTTACAACAAAACAAAAAATATATATATATATCAAAGCTGACTTATTTTTGTATTTGGAAATCAAAATGTGCACATGATAACGACAAATAAGGTACTAAGAGTTGCGCTCTAGGGGCACAACCCCTGCTGTAATCACCTACCGCTAAATGTTAGGCAATAATCCATTCACATTTTGTTATATCAAAGTTATGGTAATCATTGATACTATAGAAAACTGTGGACACAATGCTTCAACACTTCAGATACTATATACAATAAAATTTACAACTGGTGGGAAATGTGACTTTAAACGTCTATGTTTGTTGTTTTTTCCGGACAGTTACAGTAGCCTTACGTCTCAAATGTGACTGGGTAACATATGAATACAAATGTATTTTGTACATTAATCTCATGCACTGAAGCAACTCCCACAGACAAGAATGTTATTGTAAAGTCTGACAACAGAGCTGTTTTCTTTTTTCATTTTTTAAACACATCTAAGTGTTGAAATACTTAGTAGTTGAATTTTAAAAACATTCTGTGTTCGTGTGTTTCGTGTATGTGTTCGTAAATTCACCCAACCAAAATCTATATAGCACAGCATTCTTTTAACAATCCTTAAAGGCAGTGGTGATGTTCCAAGCCAGTCAAGTAAGTGTTTGATTCTTGTTTCCTTGTTTTTTTTAAACTCCCTTACAAAAAAAGGTTTAAAAAACAGAAACATCTAAAACCATAAACAGCAAAACTAAAAGAATACAATTAAGATGTGCTGTCTAATTCCTCTTATCGCTTTGCTTTAAACACCTTCATCGGATCATCAGATTTGAAAAAAGGCGAGGCGACCCTGAGCCCTCTCGCTTCCGACCTTTGGTCTAAAGACCTGTACACACCGAACGTGATGGAAAATAGCGGCAGGAAAATTAGGAGCTTTTGGAAATCTAATTTGTTAATATTTATGTATGCAATGTTTAGATTCTGAAACATAAACAAGGACAAAAATGTCCTTTTGCACTTCACCAAAAAAAGAAAAAGTGCAAACACTGATGTTGGGTACATCCCACATTAACACTTGGAAAAGTGCCTGAGCACTTCTACACATTCTTTTAGATGTCCTGACCATATTGTTTGTTGCTATATATAGTTAAATATTTATTGTATAATTATTATTGATTTTTTCATTCAGTCTTTTGGTTGTCCCCATGCCAACACGAGAGAGAGAGATAGCGACTTCCAAACTTATTTGAATGCATTCGCTTCGTCTCTTCTATCAAAACTCTGCCGTCACTCTGCAAGACGTCAATGGGTTTAAAGTGAATTAGCATTTGTATAAACCTGCAGGATCCGATCACGTCCGGTGTGTAAAGGCCTTAGGAGTAGGAGAGGTGCGATCCGTTAGAAATGTGGGAGGTGACCGAGGTGCTGCGGCTCAGGACTCCGTCCCCGGCACCTGAACCCCCCGGGCCGCCGCCGGAGGCCGTTCTGCGGAGGGGCTGAGGGCTGTTCCTCAGGGCCATCAGACTGGGACCTCTCACCACCAGGCCCCCTCCTCCTCCGTACATCCCCTGTGAGGATGAGGAGGAGGATGACGAGGCCTGGCCGGAGGAAGAGGAGGAGGAGAGCGAAATGGAGGGTGGGGCTGGGGGAGGAGGAGGGAGGAGAGCCAGGGACTGGGAAGAGGAGCGGGAGGGAAGGTGGTGGGGGAAGGCGTGGGGGTGGGCGAGGTCCCCCCGGCTCCCTCCTACTCCCCCCCACTCCCTCTCTTTCTCCCGCTCCCTCTCTCGGTCCCTTTCCCGCTCCCGGTACAGCTGGGGCGTGCTCTGGTGGTGGTAGTGCTGGGGGAGGTGGTGGCGGTGGTGGTGGTGAGAGGAGGAGGATGAGGAGGAGGAGGAAGAGGAGGAGCGAGATGAGTGGTGCACAGGGCCGTCCCGGGCCAGACCCAGTGCGTGGGCCGAGGAGGCGGAGGCCGATGACTCGGCCCGGCTGGGGCCCCGGCGGGAGTGGGGGTGCGGACCCCCTCCGTGGCTCCAGTGGCTGGAGGAGCGCGGGGTCTGGCTGGATGGGTAACCCTGCTTGGGGTAGGCCTCAGATGGGATGCCCGTCAGAGCCAGGCTGCTGAAGCCCAGGCGTAAACTCTCCGAGTCGAAGGCCTCGATCTCGCTGGCCTGACGCTCCAGCAGGGATCGGATCCTCTCTGAACGCTCGTTCTGCAGGGACAGCATCTCCTCCTCGATCTGCAAATAAAGGCTTAGATGAAAAAGATCTGTGCACACATTTACAGAATGCATGATGCAAAACTATTCCAATGGCCAGTTTTTTTTTTTTTAGCTTTTGTTACTAGACAAAAAATCTTAAGACTGTAGACAAGACAAACCCTACTCCAGTCTAGGACTATGACTCATCAAGACTGAGACATGGAGGCTGAGACAAGGAGAAACAACAGCAAACTGCCTTGAAGTCCTAGAATTAACTGGTTTAAGAAGCCTCCAGCCGATATGTATGTCTATTATTTGTTTCAGATTATGATTTGGAGTTATTAAGGCCCAATTCTCTTTTATCCCAAACACGTAGTCTTGCTTTTTTGCATGTTTTCACCATAAAAAGTGCAAATATGTAAACAAATATATATTAAAAAGCTTAGTTGGGATATTCAGCTTAAATTCTCTTAAGTTCCATATAACGGGGGATGTCAGAAACAGGCCACAAAGTGAACGTTTCAAGAAAACAACACCCTGAAAAGATAGTCAAACACCAAACTAGTCAATGGCAGAGAGGATTTGGCAAATTTTCAAGGAAACAACCCACACTCAGCTCTGCTGCTCAACCCACAAATGCATGATCCTTACAAATGTAGCTCTATTTAAAATGGAAATTAACAGGCTTTCCGAATGTATATGTATTGTCAAAAAAAATTGTTCACACAAAGAAATTATTTTTTTTTCTTTATATTGTATGTTGTATATATATAGTGGTATATAAATTAAGTTTAAGGTGCACTTTAGCAAAGTATTTTTTTTCCCAGTAGCCTTAAGGTGCATAGAATATGTGCATCAAAATGCAAAGTAGTACATTTATAAAATACTTCAAGTGTATTAAAAATGATGTTTAAAAAAACACATACTTAAATCTGCTTAAGTTCGCAGAAGTCATATGAAAAAAGACCCCAAAACACAACCTAATGCTTTTAGGTTATATTTAAATATAGCTTAATTATAATTGAAATATATATATATATATATATATATATATATATATATATATATATATATATAAGTTGCTGATCAGAAACATAATACAGTAAAACAGTCATTATTCTCAAATCCATCTCTAAATATGCACAAATTACATAGAGCTCTGGAAAAAAGTAAGAGCACACTTCAGTTTCTGAATCAGTTTCTCTAATTTTGCTATTTATAGGTTCATGTTTGAATTAAATGAACATTGTTGTTATATTCTATAAACTACAGACAACATTTCTCCCAAATTCCAAATAAAAAAAGTCATTTAGAGCATTTATTTACAGAAAATGAGAAATTGCTGAAATAACAAAACTGATGCAGAGCCTTAAATAATGCAAAAAAAAACAAGTTCATATTCTCCTCCACCAGTCTTACACACTGCTTTTGTATAACTTTATGCCACTCCTGGTGCAAAAAAAAAGCAGTTCAGTTTGGTTTGATAGAT
This sequence comes from Astyanax mexicanus, assembly GCF_023375975.1. Taxonomy (NCBI): domain Eukaryota; kingdom Metazoa; phylum Chordata; class Actinopteri; order Characiformes; family Acestrorhamphidae; genus Astyanax; species Astyanax mexicanus. The sequence continues at coordinate 9,877,264 of NC_064422.1, forward strand.
TGTGATCATCCATCTTCCTCATGACTTTATTTCAGAGGTTTTCAAATTGGTAAAATCAAAGAAAAAAAATTAAGGGGTCTCTTATTTATTTTTCCAGAGCTGTATGTTGACTATATTTATGAATGCTGGATTTCACATGCTGGAAGTCAACATGTGTCTGTTAGCACTTCTTGGTGAACTGGTTCTCAGAGTCTGAGTGGTTTACCCTCTGCTCCAGTAGAGCCCTGCGGATGGACACCCTCTGCTCCAAGTCCTTGACCTCCCTCTCGTGCTGCGTGTCGGTGTGGATCTTAATCTTGCTCTGATAGGCGTTCAGCAACTCCAACTCCTGCTGCAGTTGCATCCTCAGAGCCTGATACTCCGCCTCCTGAGTCTCATCCAATCGCAGCTGGAGAAACAGAGTACATAAGATCAATGAGGCTTGGCCTCTGAGAAAAGGGTTGGCACGGCTACCCAACTCAGTCCGGGCCATTCGTTCTTATACTGTTCTTAACAAACCCTCGCCAACCTCCCTGTAGACCTGCAGCATTAACACACAACGTACTGTTTAAAAATCAGTGCAATAAACAATGCTATTTGTTAATTTATGACCATTTTATGCACCTTTTTAACAGTATAGACAATATAACAGCGTATTAATTCATCACATCATCTGTATAAAAAAACCAATAATTTTTTAATAGTTAAAATATTCACACTGAAAAATGTCAAAAACTGTAATGACTGTTTTGTAATTTAGAGAAAATTACACATTTGTTGTTCTTAAAAAAACAGATAAAAATGTTATAAAGCCCAAGTGTTTCAAATACGCAATAACCTATTAAAATACGTAATAAAAAACCTATTATCTTTGCTTGTAGATGAATAATATGTTGACTGTAAAAAAAATAAATAAATAATAATAATAATAAAAAGTTAAACTTGTTGGCAGCAGGAGTGACAACTACCTTTTTTAGCAGTTTAAACTGTATTTGATTGCTATAAAGGCACTAAATTAAAAAAATCTGATAATTTATGTATTCCACAGTGAGGAAAACCTTAAATAATTGCAAAACGGAGTATAAACTGAATTTTATTACCATGCCAAAAGTCATAGGATAGCAATACCTAAATTGTTTACTCTTATTACAGTGTTGCCCTTACATGTATATTGGATTGATGGTACATTCTATTTCTGAAGTTGTGCAGACATTTAACTTTGCTTAAATCACAGTGTTGTGTGTGCCACAGGAATACGTCATATAAGGGATTACCACTTACAGTGGACAGCGCTGTGATCATCATCTGGCTAGAACTGTCTGTGCAAATAAACAAGCATCTCTGGCAGAAAACCAAGGACATCATACTAGTTACTGTCTCATGACTTTTGGCATGTCAGAGTACATACAGTACAAGTCAAAACTTCTCATTTAGTGTTTTTCTTTCAGACTGTGAAGGAACACCTAAGAAATCATTTAGTAACTTAAAAGTGTTAAACCAAAATACTCTGTAAAGCCTTTAGATGCTCTTATCTGGGGAGCTGTTAACTTGTGGTTTCTGAGGCTGGTAACTCAAATTTATCCTGTACAACAGAGGAACAGGGGTGGTCCTGATGAGAGCCAGTTTGACCTTCATTCCTTAAAGTATTTTTTCTTTACTTATTTAAGTGGTTCTTGCCATAATCTGGATTAGAACATTACTCAAATATTCACTATTCACTGTATACCTGTAACTCTACCTCTTCACTACTTTACTTTAACTGATGCTCTCAAACACATTAAGAGACAAGAAATTCAAGTCAATAACTCTTGATGAGTTCAGCACAGCTGTTAACTGAAAGACTGAATTCCAGGTGACTCTACCTCATAAAACTGACTGAGAAAATCCAGCAGAGATGTGCAAAACTGTGTCTATCTAAGCAAGAGGTTTCCTACTTTTGAGAATATAAAATACAAGACATTTTAGTTTTTCTTCATAGTTTGGATGATTTTAATATGTATGTTAAATGCAAACAATTGTACTACTTACATTTTCATTTCCTTTTAGCCAATCAGTTCAATTACATTTTACTTCATTTTACCAAACTGCATCAGATCTCACAAAAAGATCTTAGGATCTTAATTTTCACTCAGGTTCTCTATTTTACTGGTGACCAGCTAAAGCCCTTCCAAGTCCTTAGATGGTAAAGTTAGCGAAGGCTCTGTAAATACAGTACTGAAGTGGAGGATGGAACATGCTGTGGATGCAGAGGGACAGAATTGGGGCGAGGCTCGAAGTGGGACAGGCAACCCACTCATAATCCACCAACATGGGCATGCTGCTAATGGTGCAGAGCGAAGGGCGTGGCTCAGGTGATGCAGGGGGAGGGGTTCTGGATGGGGTGGAAACTGTGATTGACATGTCCTTGCCTTACTCACAGCCTGTGTGGACAGCATGTCGTTGATGGAGTGGTCGTACTGCTCGGCCAGGATGGCCAGCTTTCGGGTCTGCTCGTCCTTCAGCCTCTTCAGCACGGCCTTGTGGTCTGACTTGGGCGTGTTCTCCAGCAGGTGGTTCCGCAGGGCCTTGTACTGTCGCGTCTGGATCTTACACGTGTCCTGGAACTGACGCTTGATCTGCAGCTCTTTGGACTGGAGAAACATGGGTTGGAAAGAGTGAAAATAGAAGACAGGAAAAGTGCAAAATATCATTAAATTATTACATTCTCTCAATCTTAAGTCTGTTATGGGTCTGCATTAAGCTTATCGTATAGTATAGCAAACCCTGCAGACATGTTCTACTTACCTCTGAGACCACCTTGGAGTCACAATAGTTCACTATATTTAGTCATTTAGAAAAACCCAAAAGTGAAGATTAGCGTGTGTGCAAGTTCAATTATAGTACACCCACGCTCATTGCTATCTTACTCCTACCTTTGCAACGTACATGCACCCCCCCTACTCACAAGGACAAGCCGCAGTGTGCAAAACCCAACATTTACATCAACAATTAACAAAATACTAAATAAAATAACATTGCTTTTCATGTAAATGAGCTGCTCACACACTTCAACAGCGGAACTAAGAAGCGCAGAAATGCTGCACTGTTGAAATAGCAATCCACAAAAATCAGAGCGCACCTGGCTCTTAAATAGAATGGCAACTTGCTGATTGGTTTATTTCACGTTACGCTCAAAACACAACCATGATTAACTAAGATTTAGTAGCCGCCGTTAGCGCATTTTGAATTGAGCAAGATAGAATACTTTTCCTGTCGCTATGATAGCAAAGACACACTGACGCGCCCTAAATCAATCTGCACAAGGGTCTATGTTTCAATCTATTTAAGACCTATCTTTAAGATGAGCACCATTCAACTCTTGATTTGAATTCCGATTTGAACTGATGTTGCAGTATAGTGGTTCTAAACTGAAGGACCATCTTTAAAGATAAAAAAAAAAATCTGTAATTTACATTACATTTGTTTGTGTTTAGCGGCAACAAGATTATGCAGACACTGTATTTCATATCTTCTCCCTGTTGTTCCTTTCTGTCTCTAGCTTTTCGATATGATTTCGATATGAAGCAATAAAAAAACAATGGTCAAAAACAGCTACAAAAGCAGGTAAACTCCACCGAAGTGCTAAAGAACAGGCTGATCTATGAAGTGTTAAGGCAACATCTAGCCTACTGTGTATAAATGTGTCTGTCATATGACTAGGATACACATGATCTCAGCCAAAATGCATAATAATCTAAACTATACTAATTATGCTCTCTGTAATTAAATGCACAGTACAGTCAGTGTTCTTAAAGCACTAAAGATGTCCTTGATATAAAAAAAGGTATAGTGTCAATACGATAAGAAAATGTATCATAATTTGATCAAATATATCATCATATTGCCCACCTCTAAATGTTACATGGTCTAAAATGTTTCTTTTTTATTTAACACTGCTAACTCAATATAAGTGTAAACGTAAATAATGTAGAAAACACAGAGAACTAAAATGACTAAAATAATATGACAAAGAACTTAACGAAAAATACGAACACAAATCAAAACAAACAAAAAAGAATTTCAACAAAACAAAATTTATTTCACATATAAATGAATTCTCTCTACTTACATACAGTAAACATCCATTCATTCACACACAGTGAAGATGAAATGCACACAAAATTAAAAAAATGGCCTGAAAACACAAAAAGTGCAGGACCTGAATGTAAAAATAAAAACACCACAACTATTTCTTAAAACCTGCAGAATTCTCTCTCTCTCATGCTCTCTCATACACACAAACACACACACACACACACAGACACACACACAACGTGAGTAAACATGCACGAATAAGAGACAAAAGGTGATGTTCAAAAAAACAAACAAAAAACAAAAAAATAATAAATCAGGAATAATACATTCAGCAGTAAGCATAAGACCCATTATGGCTGAACTTCAGGCAGGAAAACACAAAAATAATGCCTCCTGTTTCACTCCAATCAGAAATTTCAATAAAGCATTTGTATCTGCTAAATAAAAGAGGCACTAATTGTGCATCATCAATACGGTATCCTTAAAAAAAAAAAAAAAAAGTTAAATAAATAAAATGTAAAAATATAATAACGCTTTCTATTCTGGTACTTCTTTAAGTTGGGTCATTATTTTTCTAAACTCCTCACAGTGCATACTATTCTTTGATTTCACCCAGTAATAAAGCTCTTCATTTATATCCATTTATCATCACATTCTATGGCTGCTGCAATCTTTGGTTTTGGTTTTTAAAGAACCACACCCTACGATTCCTCCAGATGATTGTCTTCAGATCCTATTTCAGCCTGAAAAGGCAAATTATAAAAAAAACTAAAATACTTCACTTTAATAAACATAGACTTAAAATTCATTTCTGCTGTTCAACAGTGAACACGCTTAGCTGAAGCTCTACATATAAAAGTATACGACTTCAGAAATGTTTACACGGTAAATCGTTCAAAAACATGTCATTGCCACAAGAAAAAGCACAATAACACTATAAATGTGTGAGATTATAATCTGCCTCACAATTTCACCTATCAGTCAAGATCAACAGGTCATGGATCATTCCCATTACTCTCCAGTCTCAAGTCTGTGCTTAGAATTAGAACTCAGCCAAATTGCCTATTATTTAAAAAACAATGTCAAAATTATTCATTATAAAATCCTAAAAATAAATTTGTTTTGGAGAAAGTTTGACTTTTTCTCAAAATAAAACTACAGTAAGTAAATATTTTGAGATATCTACCTACAAAAAGCAGTATTTATAATTAAGTCAAAATATATAAAGTAAGTCGAAAACTTACTAAACTAACAACTGAGATATTACATAAAATTCACAATACTTATTAAATATCCATTTTCTTTAAACTCAGTACAAAGCATGTTTTATGAGATATGTACTCAGAATCTCACTAAAATGAGCAACAGCTGACATATTAAGTCAAAATTTGAAATATAAATCAAATATCAACCCGCAATACCCATATCGATACACTGATGCTAACTAATTAAGTATAAAATAATAAAAGGTCCTTACTGAAAAAGAAAAGGACCAATCTCAGAGAAAAGGTGAAAATGGTCAGTCAGCACTATTTTAAAGTTAAGGCTTTCTAGGTAATCCATGTAACACCAAGGCATTCATCACAGTTAGCACACAGACACCAGCACAACAGTGTAAGCATTGTTCCTGACATACTGGCCATTTTTTTAGGCAAATTTAGCTCAGAAATTAGGGACACTTTTCCTTTTTGGACACCAGACCATCATGTTTTAAAGTGCTTGTCTGATTAAAAAAATTGACAGCCTTTGGTTTTGTCTTGCAAGCGATATCTGAAAAATCTGATAGCTTCGGAAATGATTACAGCTCACTTTTTACCCAGAAAAGGTGAAAAGGCCACACTGATGTCTTTTGGTTAAAACCATGATCTTGGAGAATGGAGTAACGTTATTGCACTTAAACCACATCTGTAGTGTGTATGTGGGCTGCATAGTGTAAATAACAGTTGGATAATACAGTACAATTTTCACAGTGGCTGCTGCAAAATCTAGGTTGGTTATTCTTAACTAAACAATGCAGTCATGGCTTCAGACTCAGGCGTGTGGTGACTTAAGTCACGTGACCTGCAATGCAAGCTTAGGTTTTGTGAAATCGTAAGACTTCCTCAAGCATGAGCAAAACACAAAACAGATCAAATAAAAACAAAAAACAACAAAACAGAAAAAAATAAAGATTGCACAGACATGGTCATGAACAAATTATAACCATAAGACATAACTCTTAAGAAAATAAAACAAAACAACAACAAAAAAACAACACAAATTCAATGGCATTCGTTTAACTTTTACAAAAAGCACAATTGTGACTAACACTTCACATTCACTGGATGAGAAGCAGTGAATACGAGAGCTTGAGCAGATGATTAGGAAATTAATTGAAAGCCAAAGCATAACTTGTGAGATTTACTCAGAGTGCGCTTTGCTTTTTTCTGTGTTTTAGGAGTAAGATGGAAATAGTGGTCCCTGGGAGTGTGAAGTCGGAAAACAAAATAAAGGAAAAAACTGACATACAGGAGAAAAAAATAAAAGAAAATGAATGAATGATCACACTCTCACAGACAACAAATACTCTGGCAATTGCTTGCTTGTTCTTTTAAGGTGTGGTCGATGAGGGTAAAAACATAAGACAATTTCCCCACACCTGAAATAAAAAATATAAAAGTGTTTCCCTAGATGAGATCCAAAATATGGTCTGGATATAGACATCCTAATCTCAAATAACCCACCCCATCATCCCTATCTCCATCATCTATCTCCAAGGCACAATCTTTCCCTTCAAGCTCCTCCCTGAGGGAGTCCTCCTCAATCCACTCTCCCACCTTCCCTCCTCTCTGTACACCCTCACTCGCTCCTCCCTCCTCCTCCGCTCCCTCTCCCTCCTCTCCCTCATCCTCCGCCGCTGCTCCCTGACCGCTAGAGGCAGGAGCCGGGGCAGCTTGCTTGGCTTCTCTTCACGCAGAAGCCCAAAAGCTCTTAACTTGCTCAAGTAATGCGGAGGAAGCTCTTTCAGAACTTTGCTAGCTACTTTAAGCACCACTGAATTGGCCAGATCAGCCAGGACCCCTATAGGACGGCGCATGAACCGCCTCGCCCAGAGCAGGCACCGGGACATCAGGGTGGGCACCACACTTCGGGCCTGATATTCGTCTGGGAGGCTTCTGACAGGCACTGGTATTCTGGAGCGTCGGCCGCCCCAGTTGCGCCCAGCTTTAGGGAACATGTCGTAAAGGCTTCTCTCGGCCAGGCCGCCCATCAGCGACTGGCACAAAGTGAAGAGGGGCTTGGGCAGGCGGAAAAGCAGCCGCACCCAGAGGCGCCTGAGCTTGCGTGGGGAGTCCTGAAGGAAGACACGAGCTGGTCGTACCACCAGCACCACCAGCAGATAAAGAGAGAGGAAGAGAGAGGGCGAGCTGAGGAAGAAAGCTGAGATCAGCGCTACAGGGACATAATAAAGGCCGAGGCTAAGAGACAAGCCCAGGCTGAACAGGCCTGAAGCCCAGAGCGTAAGCGATAAGTACGTGGCCAAAGAGAGGGAGCAGAGGGAACGCAAGAAGAGGTAAGAGAAGAAGAGTGCCAGGAGAGCCAGCTCTGCCGAGAGGAGGACAGAAGCAAGGGAAGGAAGGGGAGGGGAGCGACGAAGGGAAAGAAGGAAGACAGCCAGGGACAGGAGGGTGGGTACTGACGGCTGAGCCGCCGCGGACAGCGAGAGGACGAGGCAGATGGTGTGAGAGAAAAGAGAAAGGAAGGAAGGCTGAGTAGAGGATGGTAAGGGTGGGGGACGAATGGGAGGGGGCTCAAGCTCCTCTAAGGTGTCTGGAAAGTAAAATTCAGACAGCTCATCTAGGTCCCGTTCTCGTTTGTGAGGCCGGTGCTCAGGAGAAGGGGTTGAGATTAGCTCTGATGGACAGCCGTCAGCCACACCCCTGCCCTCCTCGCCCTCTTCCCCCTCTTCCTCAGTCTCGATCTCCGTCTCACTGCCTAAATCATCCTCCTCGTCCCACTGTATCCCTTCCACCTGCCTCTGGTCCCCTTCTTCAACATCGGCATCTTCCTTATTTATTACCATCTCGCTCAGTTCGTCTATATTTTCCTCTTTGGCAAATTGCACTGCTTCCATCTTTTCCATCTCTTCCCCAGCCTCTTTCTCCCTGTTCTGATCAGTTAAACACTGTATATGGCTTTCTTCATCTTGCCTCCTTAAAGGATCACCCCCTTCTAATAAGCCCTCGCTGTTGCTTTTCTCACTTCCATCAACTTCGTCGCTCCTCTCATCCACTGCAGTCAGTTCTACAGACGGTGTAGTCTCTCCATACATCACCCTCTCATTCCCATCCTTACTCCTTTCCCCCTCAATCACTTCCTCCACCCCATCCCCTATAGGCCCCGACCCCTCGTCATCAGGTCCCTCCCCTGCAGGTTCTGCGCCGTTGCTCTCACTCACTCTCAGGCTCTTGGGCTGCTGGCGGACCTCCATCGCGTGCTTCTGCCGGAGCTCCTGCTCGCGCCGCTTGTTGTACTCCATCTGATTAGTGAGCTCGCTCTGGTGCTGTGTGCGGATCAGGTCAGCACGAGTGCGCTGCACCAGGCCCAGCTGCCGGAACTCCAGCTCCTGCGTGGACTCGTGGTGCCGCAGTAGCATGGCACACTCCAGGTCCTTCAGTGTCTGCTTCTTATTCAGTTCCTGTAGAAAGGGAGAAGAGGAGTTAAAAAAAAAAAAAAAAAGTTAAAAGCTTTCTTCCCTGGACTTGGAGAAGGACAATCCAGTGAAGAAATCCAGTATAAGCAGATCTATACCGTTTTTACACTTTGGTCAACTTAGCTTCTTAAAGAGGCACTTTAAAAAAAATAATAATAATTTTTAAGAGACACCTCTAACCTTACTCGGACACATTTTAAATCCAGGCTTAGTTGCATTAGGTGAGTTAGATTAAGATAGAAGTCAAACCTCTATGTTTTTGGTGTTTTAAGATTTTTTTTTCTATATTGCCTGCAGTAACCTAGAGAAATATGTTATAGATATAGAGATACTTTCAGAACAGTCTATAGAAATTCACCACCAATGGCATGAACATTTAAACAGCCAAGAGATTTTCACCTACTCAGAGGATTCTGCAGTATTCTCCAGTATTTTTTCAATGGTTTTGTTACATACATTAATGTATCTAAACATAGCACAGAAAGTGAGGAAATTTGTGTTTGGTAGATTTTTTTTTTTTTTGTTGTAACAATGCTTCTTAGAAATCTGTTAATTTCCTTTTAAATTGAGACACATTTGTAAGGATCATGCACTTGTGGCATGAGCAGCAGAGATGAGTATAAGGGTTCCTTACAAATGTGGCTCCATTTAAAACATAAATTAACAGGCTTTACAAAGTTATAAGATTTATTGCCAAGAAGCATTATTACAACAAAGAAATAATCTACCACTCAATACTGATTGGTCAAACTGGCTCTTGAAGAACATCTTCAATGGTGTACTGCTGTGCTCTACCTCTCTGAGCAGGTCCTGCTCCAGGTTATGTCGGGACAGCAGCATCTTCCTCTTGTACTGACGGCCCTGCAGTTCGTAGTACTGCCTCTGGCGCCTCAGCAGCCCCGCCTCCTCCTCGGCCTGGTGCTGCTGCAGACACTCCTTCTGCTGCACCAGCCACTCCTGCTTCTCTCGCTTTGGTGTAGACTGGTTCTCATTCAGCTCCTGTGTGGATTAGAGGAGAACATCACGGTTACACCTCTGAAATGCTGATTTTAATGCTGAGTTTAATAGCACTCTGACCCCTGCTGTAATTCAGGGGATTTACCCTTGGCCTGAGGCCATGAGAGAACAATGTGTGTTTTGATTATTGTTGATTTATATTTAGTCTATACTATTATAAAGCAACTTTGGCTTTGGAAAAGGTAATAAACAATAATCAATTACTTTGTATATGTGGTCCAGATTTTAAAACATACATGCTAATATTAATGTTTTTTTCCTTAAATCTGTCATTGGGGCTGATCAATGTAACAATATATTATTATACTAATAAGCTAAAAAAGTGCATTTCCTGATGGTTGCACAGCCAAAATCTCTCCCAGTGGTCGATGTGGTATACCAGGTAATGGTAGGTCAGGGTATGGCTATGGTGTTGCTAAGCAGATGATTGCTAAATTGTTGCAATAGTATCCGTGGTGGTTCCTAAGGTGTTGTGTCCATGGTTTTAATGGTGTCATCACAACTAATTGATGGTGATGCTAAGGTGTTCCTAAGTTGTGCCTAGGTGGTTCCTAAGGTGGTTCCTAATTGATTGAAAGGTGTCCATGAAGGTTTATTTGGTGTTGCTACATGATTGCTAGGAGAAAGCTAAGGTGTTGTTAAGTGGTTGCCAAGGTGTTGTTATGCTGTTGCTAGTAGGTTGATAGACGGTTACTACGGTGTTGCTAAGGTGTTACGGTGTAGCTAAGTGGGTTATAGGCGTTGATAAGGTGTTGCTATGGTGTCCATGGTAGATGCTATGGTGTTATTAAGGGGGGTTCACAACACTTCAGAAACTCTAACTGAAAGTTAGAAAGAGAATGTAATTAATTTGGTGCAGGTAAAGAATGACACATGATGAATAAAAAATATACACTCTTCTAATACGTAAACAACTACTTTTAATGTGTCATCACTGATTTGTTTTGTCTGTTTAATAAAACAACATCTAACATCTTAAACAACTAGGCAATAATCACGCATTTAAATCACAGAAGTCCAATTTTACGCACACGTAGGATTAAAAAACTAGTTCACAAAATGTATTACATCAGTTTACTGCTGTCAGTATTCTGAACAGGAAACATCCTTTTAAAAATGAACATGTGAACAGCTCCCATATTTAAAAAGGAAGTTTAGAGAAAAAGACAGATTAGGAATTCTAAAAAAGGAGTACCTCTTTCAGCTGCTCTTTACGCTGCCTATACTGTCGTTTCTGAGACTCCAGCAGAGTGGTAAGCTCTTTCTTCTGCTGACCCAGGATGTGCTGCTGGAACTTCTTCTCCTCTGTAGAAGCTCCTTTAGTCTGCAGAAAGTAAAATGAATGAGGAAAAAAGTTTATTCATACAAAAATCCAGCTAATATTAAACACACATCATCATGATTGTTAGTTAAGTACTTAACTTACTTGAGAAAAGGAAGTTTAGGTTTCAGTCTAGTCTACATAACAGATCATTAACATTCTGTTATAATCTAGTGCAAAAAAATTGCCAAATCGGGTTCTTGGAGATGCCACAAAAAAATCACTAAGGATACTTTTTAATGGATGGTTCTTCAGAGAAACAATTTTGTAAATTAGATGAGTTTTTAAAAATTAAAGAACATTCACATAATAGTACTAGGCACGTGTGGGTTCTCTCCTAATGTTCTTTTTAAAACATGATTTCTAGCATACCGAATGTAGTTTGTCTGACAGTGGTAAAAAAAAAAAAAAGTGTGGTCAGAACAAAGCCTTGTATCGTCATTTAAAAATTATTAAAATTATATACTCTATTAAGGATGGCTGTTCTGTACATTTCCATTCATCATTTCATCAAAATTACTTAATTAAATACCTATACACTAGGGGTGGGCAATATTATATCCTACACAATATATCGTGACACAGAAATATGATATTAAAAATCCATATTGTGATAATAGGTCTGTTCTGTCTTAAAAGTAGTCTATTATTTACTGTGAAGCTTTAGGTGTATTTATTGTATAATTGTTTTAGTTTGCAGTTTATATGCGTGCACTAAATATTCTGCAATATTTTTTTTGCTGCATTATATTATTTTATGCTAAATTATTTATTTTGCCACATTATGATTATTCTGTTATACTATTATACTATATTCCTGAAATTAATGAATTATTTTAGTTTTCCTATATCGCCAAGTATATTGTTATCGCAAAAATACCCTGAAATATCGTGATATTATTTTAGAGCCATATCGCCCACCCCTAATATACACTGATTTATCCCAGCTGTGACTACTTGCATCTATTTTTCATCTATATACTGACAAAAATCGCCTCCATTTGTCTTTCTCACCTCTTTCTCCAGTATAGCCTGGTGCTTTTTGTTGAGCTTGTCGCTCTCACTGCCGAAGTTGTTCCTCTGTGTTTCCAGCTCTTTATCCAGCCGCAGCTGGTGCTCATCCATCTCAGACTTCAGCTTATTCTCCAGCCCCATCAGCTGCTTCTGGTGTTGCCGCCTCATGCGCTTGTAGCCGGACATTTGCTCCCGCAGAGCCGAGCCCTGCTCGTGCTCCTGGATCTGACGCGTCACCAACGATGCCGTACGGATGGTGGCAAAGTGATCCCTGCCACGCCGTCGGCGCCCACCACCGCCGCCACCACCCCCGCCCCCGCCGCTGGATGGGCCTTGCTGTTGGGAGTCCACCTCTGGCTGGTAGGGATCGTCATAGATGTTGTCATGGCTCTGGAAAGAAGACGATGGTACAAGACAGATGTTATGGACAATTGAGGTGCCAGGAAAAAACAAGTGAAAGTCCAATGGTTGTGATAAACAGGCTTGTGCACAATTTGGATTTTCTCAACTCAACAAAGGAGATTTAGAAACTTTAGAACTAAACAGGGTGTGCTGGAGAACTGTATACTTGTGCGCTGGGAATATTTCACACCAAGCTGTGAAATTTAACACATTCCCTCTCTCCCATATGGAATTCACAGCACCAACTGTGGGCGTCTGTATTATACATTTATTTTAAGTATAAGTTCAGCTACGAAAAGAAATTAAATGAAAAGGTTCATTTCTAGACATATATAGACCTGCCAAAAGTCATGGGACAGCAGTAATAATACAAACGCAACAGTTATAACAAATGCAGCTCCTCTAGGAGAGCTTTACATAAGATGTTGGAACACTGAGGAGGAATTGATTGCATTCAGCCCCTCGAGAACATCCTTGAGAACAGGTACAGATGTAGAATGATTAATTCAGCCACTTTAAATCACCAGCTGTACTTCTTATCTTATAACATCTTATAATTAGGGTCTGGTATCACCACTGATTTCCTAAATTACGTTTCACAAAGTCCCAATTTGATTTGGTTACCCATTTAATTAGATTAATTAGATTCAATTAATTTAGGGATATTTCAGTTGCGATAACAGGTTTTGTTTGAATAGGAAAAGCAATTCTCAGAGACCTAATATTGATAAACAAGAATAAATAAATCAGGTAAGCAGTATATGACATATGTTATGTTTTTTATGCAACATGTCATGTGACCTTGCCTGGAAAAGGACTCAATAAATAAATAAAGGTCCAAAAAAAGAAAAAAGAAAAAAAAAAACTATTTTAGTTCCATAAGGAGAGATGTATGAATGTGCCAGACATTCCAAAAGATTGTAGTACATTTCACTTTATGTTAACCCAAAGAAGCTCCATGTGTAAAAGTTCCTTTTTAATTAATTTTACCTTACTACGTTCCTAAGTTTGAATCTGTGTTTGTTCATCTGACCCTATTCACAGAACATAAGGAGTAAGTGCTGGAGATAAAATTAAACTAGCTCCTTTTAAAAGAGTATTATTTTCTACAGCTTTGTTCCAACCATTTAACCATTTAGATTCCATAGAACTAGCAATGGCCTGATTTCTAGAACAAACTGTTAAAAACTGTTGTTATGAGGATATGAAATCAGGAATGAAGATGCTCAACATGTTTAAAGATACTGACCAGGGGTTTGTGCAGCACAGAGCTGTTGGAGGTGACCGTGTGCTCTCCCTCCTGCATCATGGCCATCTCCCCGCTGTCGTCCGAGCCGTCGGCCAGGCTGTTCACGGAGGAGCTCTGGGAGCTGGCGCTGATGGACATTGAGGGCAGCGAATGGGAGCTTTCCATGCTGTTCACCGTCCCCGTCCGCAGCATGTACTGCTCCACGTCCTGCCGGTCAAGAGAATAAAAAAAACAGCATGAACCACCATTACTGTACCAAAACAGTCCAAAGTAAACACGTTTCTACACGTGATCACTTCTGAAGCTCTGAGAGATGAAAACTTTGGGACATTTCAACAAAAGCAACGTCTCTCAGCCAGTTCAGAGCCTCAACTGTGCTGACAAACACATTAAACAAGCTGTCAAGTGCAAGAATATAAAAGAGAGGGTCAAGCACCTTCAGTACACAAACATCAGCTCAACAATGGCTGAGCAGTAAACTGCACTTTGTGCAGCAATTTATCTGCTTCATAATGTGTGCCTGTTAAGGTCAGTCTATATATAACATAAAACATTACTGGCTCCGAAGTGCCTTTAAACTCTCCATCTTGCTGTATGGATCATATCTTTCAGAGACAGTTTTACAGAGTTCCAACATACATAATTTTTAGGTACATTCATATATTAACAGTATCTTTAAACAAGTCAATTAAATAAACAAGGACAAAAAAACTAAACTTTTCTTTAGATCAATGAAACAAATAAACCTTAAGCAAAGGTTCCCAAACACTGGTTTTAATATGCTTGTCCTGCTTATCAGTTAACAAATCTACCTGATCTGAAGTGGGAGTTTTTGCAATTGGCAGCTTACTGTATTTTTCGCATTTTATGCAACACTAGTAACTAGTAGTAGGAACAGTTGTGTCGCCATGTTTGCCTTTTATATTTAGCAGGGCTCGCCATGTGTAAAGCTAAGCTAAGTAAACAAAACTGTTATTCTTTAAAAAAAGAAAACTTTAGACGAGTTAGACAAATCAAACAGATTTCTTTCCTGAAAACTATTTGGGTAAGAAAAGCGCTTGTTTATTTATAGTTAGGTTACATTTACGGATTTTCACTTAAGCTGGAGCATTAGCGGCAAACCACTAGCGGCTAATGCCACCTGACAGAGCTACACTGAGGAACCCTGAGTGTTCCGGTAAGCCAGGGCGATATTAGCCAGCAGTTCGTCCCACGTAGCTTGTTTTAACACTGTAAACACGCAGGCTTGAGTCCGATATACAAAAGAGCTAAAAGAGCTAGCTCTGTGGTTAGTGGCTAATGCTAATGCTGCTACAGCAGTGCTATCCGGGGTTAGCAGCAGGTCACAAGGCGATATACTTCCTCTGAATGGCCAAAGAGCTAGTGCTTTAGATCACTGGATCTGCCATGAAACACATTCTTACATTTGGCTATGATGTCATACATCAGGGGCATTGGAAAACAAAAAGAAAAACATTAAACAGCAGCTTATTATTGAGGGCTGCACCCTTCAGAAGTCCCGCCTACCTCCTCCTCCTCTGCACCCTCAGCGGCAGGGCCATTGTGCGTTTCCTGAAAGAGGATCTTCTTCATTTTGCGGTACTGCAGGTTGTCAAGCTCTCGCACAGCATCTTTAGTGCGTGTGATCAGATCCATCACCACCGTCAGTGGGCGCTCCCGACACAGGAAATGATGCTAGGAGGAAAAAAAAAAGAATATATTTAAAAAAAAAAAAAAAAAAAAAAAAAAAAACACAACGGAAAAATTAATGATTCCATGGTAATGAAAAGGTAAACCACAGCTGAATTAAATTCAAAATATAAAAAGTTAAAAAGATTATGAAATCAGTCTATAACCTAGTTGCTACAGCAGACAGTGAATGACCACAGTAACTTAACTTTGACCTGCCCACTGACTCTTACAGAGCTGTGAAAAGGTTCCTTTGTCTGATATTAAAGTTTGTTTGATATTCTAAAAAAATGTAAGAATGACAAGTAAAAGCAAAAATAAAAGAAATCTATAAGGGGAAAATACAGTTGTGGTCAAAAGTTTACATACACTTGTAAAAAAACATAATGTTATGGCTGTCTTGAGTTTTCAATAAGTTCTACAACTCTTATTTTTCTGTGATAGAGTGATCGGAACACATACATGTTTGTCACAAAAAACAGTCATAAAATTTGGTTCTTTCATAAATTTATTATGGGTCTGCTGAAAATGTCACCAAATCTGCTGGGTCAAAAATATACATACAGCAACAAAATTTGTCAATTTTGGTGATGTAGCGAGTTGTGTCAATCAAATTAGCTTCATGTCATGGCCTCTTCACTTCTTGTAAGTGATTCTGATTGACTACAGCTGTTGACTTCTCATGAGCCCATTTAAATAGGGCTCATTTGACCCAGTGATTAGACTCAGCTACAAAAGCTACAATGGGAAAGTCAAAGGAACTCAGTGTGGATCTGAAAAAGCGAATTATTGACTTGAACAAGTCAGGGAAGTCACTTGGAGCCATTTCAAAGCAGCTACAGGTCCCAAGAGCAACTGTGCAGACAATTATACGCAAGTATAAAGTGCATGGAACAGTTGTGTCACTGCCACGATCAGGAAGAAAACGCAAGCTATCACATGCTGCCGAGAGGAGATTGGTCAGGATGGTCAAGAGTCAACCAAGAATCACCAAGAAGCAGGTCTGCAAGGATTTGGAAGCTGATGGAACACAGGTGTCAGTCTCCACAGTCAAGCGTGTTTTACATCGCCATGGACTGAGAGGCTGCCGTGCAAGAAAGAAGCCCTTGCTCCAGAAAAGGCACCTTAAGACTCGGCTGAAGTTTGCTGCTGATCACATGGACAAAGATAAAACCTTCTGGAGGAAAGTTCTCTGGTCAGACGAAACAAAAATTGAGCTGTTTGGCCACAACACCCAGCAATATGTTTGGAGGAGAAAAGGTGAGGCCTTTAATCCCAGGAACACCATGCCTACTGTCAAGCATGGTGGTGGTAGTATTATGCTCTGGGGATGTTTTGCTGCCAGTGGAACTGGTTCTTTGCAGAAAGTAAATGGGATAATGAAGAAGGAGGATTACCTCCAAATTCTGCAGGAAAACTTAAAACCATCAGCCCGAAGGTTGGGTCTTGGGCGCAGTTGGGTGTTCCAACAAGACAATGACCCAAAACACACATCAAAAGTGGTAAAGGAATGGCTAAACCAGGCTAGAATTAAGGTTTTAGAATGGCCTTCCCAAAGTCCTGACTTAAACCCCATTGAGAACATGTGGACAGTGCTAAAGAAACGGGTTCATGCAAGAAAACCATCACATTTAGCTGAACTGCACCAATTCTGTCAAGAAGAGTGGTCAAACATTCGACCTGAAGCTTGCCAGGAGCTTGTGGATGGCTACCAAAAGCGCCTAGTTGCCGTGAAAATGGCCAAGGGACATGTAACCAAATACTAATGTTGCTGTATGTATATTTTTGACCCAGCAGATTTGGTGACATTTTCAGCAGACCCATAATAAATTTATGAAAGAACCAAATTTTATGACTGTTTTTTGTGACAAACATGTATGTGTTCCGATCACTCTATCACAGAAAAATAAGAGTTGTAGAACTTATTGAAAACTCAAGACAGCCATAACATTATGTTTTTTTACAAGTGTATGTAAACTTTTGACCACAACTGTACTTATACAAAATGCAAATATAAAGACCTTGTATTACAAGACCTTACATAACGTAGTACATAGTAGTTATTTTTTTAACTACTAACAGGAATACTTGGAATTACACACCTGTGCAATTTATGAAATTCTTGTGATTGGGGTTAAAAACTGGCCAGGGTGCTCAAAGTGAATTATGGGATTTCTAGCTAGGTCGGATAGTGGATGCCAGTTGGACAGAAAATACTATTTCCAAAATTTGTGGACACAAAATCTCTCAATCCACAGGGTCACATGTGTACCAGGAATACAACATAGAAGGCAATGTCCCTCATTACGCTGACTACTGTGAGAAGTTATTAATTCCTGGGGTGTGTGCCATATCATATTTTTCCGTATTTATAGCCAACAATAAACCAACAAATGATTTTTTATTCTTAAACATTCCTCCGTACAGCACAGCTCTCCCTGTCACAGGTTCTAACAGCCTCTTGTATTTCTCTATATGCTCTATAGAGGCTGTGGAGAGCTGCCAGTGGACTCATTAATATTCACACTGCCCACTGCGTCCCCCTGTCCCTTCACACATTTCCCAAAGTTGTGTTTTCGAGCTGTTTTTGAAGTGCGACTGACGTCACACATAACAGGGTCAATCACTAGAAAAATGGACAGGTGGGACACGCGGCTGTTTCACACCTTGTGATGTGAGCTACATTTTCATTTTTATCGACACTGAGGATAGATATCATTGTGATCAGTGTGGATTTAGTGTGAAAATTTCATCTGTGTTTCTGCAACACTGCAAGTGACTTTTCACAAACCTAAGATGAAGGTTTTAACCACATTCGGGCAATGCTAATCTTGAATAAGTTGTAGACACACTCTAAATAGGTTCACAGTGTTTATAGAATATCTTCTTTCATTTAAACTCATCTTTAAAACAGTTTTTAAAGCAAGACCTTCAGCAGACTTTGCTGGACGGCTCTCATTGGAGCCCTGTGGATAATCAACCAGAAGCAAAAAGCAGCAGCATCATGGAGCTCCAGCTCCCCTCAAGAACTTCCACGCACAGGAGAGCACACTCTGTAAGAGTTCTCCCTTTATTCAGTGTCTCGGTTTCTTCCAGCAGCAATATGAACCAGAGATTACTTAGAACTGACCTACTACAAATGGAGCAACCGCACAATCACTAGTCTGCATAAGCTTCTCTCTTTATCCTGTACTTAACAGGCATTCTGTTACTGTGCGTTTGAATGACATGCCAACTGAATTTCATTTTCCATCGAATGCATTTTCAACCAATGCCAGCATTAAAAATCTCTTGAGCAACAGTGAAAAATGACATCCTCATGAAGCTGAAGAGAAGAGATAAACATGGAGCTGAAAAACACCAAGTGATGAAGCGCAGTGATTAAGCTTACCTTAAGCAGCACGTCAGAGGTAGGTCTGTCCTGGGCAATCTTCTGCAGACAGGAGTCCACGAAGTTACGGAAATAATCTGACCTGAAGAACACAGCGCAGCCAGGTGAGTGTTCAGAAAGGAGGGCAAGGTGCTTAAATGTGAAAGCACTAAAAGCTGCAGTTATAGAGTCATCAGGGGGTTGGGAGTGAACAGGGACTTCAGAGAGAGGCAGACAAGTAAAATAGTCAAAAAGTGAAAAACTGCAAAGATTATCCAAGATTTTATATGACTGGAATGATGTGAACGACGGGAACTGCTGATGTCTTACCAGTGATTAGACTGCAGGACTGGGCTTTCGTTCTGGGCGATGTGGTATAAGGCACTCATAGCATTCATGTTAAACAAGGGAGGCTTCCTCTCCGCTGTGTGTGTGAATGAGAGAGAGAGAGAGAGAGAGAGAGAAAGAGAGAGAGAGAGAAGCATTACATTTAACCTCAGTTTTTCCCCACATTAGAAATGCACCCTCCTGAAACCTGCAGCTCTACTACTGAAATTCCCTCACATCTTTGAACACTCACTTGTCAGCATGTTCTCCCAGAGGAGACAAATTCTCTCATTTGGGAATTCTACTCTACTCAAACGGAAACGGATCCATCACATTCACTGATGACGTAGCCACTGATTAATTCACAGCTCTCTAATACAGTAAACATAGTCATAAACAAACCATACAATCATTACCTGGGGGTGTTCCAAAAGGCAGCAGATAAAAATGTTAAAAAAAAAAAAGTTTATGCCATTTATACTTCAAATTCAACTCCCACAAAGTTTTGAATATATGTATTTAAACATTATCACAGGGAGAAGAGCATAACCTTCATATCACTCTTAAAATAATACCATTTTATTTTCTTCAGCATATTTATAGTCTTGTTGATGTTACTCTGCGTGTACCAGAGAGACTCTAACGGGGAAAATTGATGGAAGCTGTGTATACTATTACTCTGATATTACTCTGAGGTCTTAATCCAGATTATTCTTTTACTTCAAATCCTGCTTCTGTATCTCTTCTTGTCAACAAATGCATGTGTACAGTTGTCCATGAGGGGGCGCTGCTCAAAGCATGATGTATTGTATTAACAGGAGTAAAAGCATTTCAAACTCCAAGCCTGCAGGGGGAGCCGGTATGCTAAATAAATAAATAAATAAATAAACAATTTTAATTGGCAGACAAGTGCCAAGCTACTCACCCAGCTCTATACAGGTGATGCCGAGTGACCACACATCCACTTTACCATCATACTGGCCCTCGTCCATGGCCAGAATCACCTCTGGAGCCATCCTGCAGCAAAGAACCATCGTTTAGATCAACATTTCATCTGGTACTAGGCAAAACCTCCCACAGACACTCTCCAAAATCTAACAGGCAGCCTTTCTAGATGCTAGCTGCTACACAGAGGGACCACCTCCATATTAATGTCAATAGATTTAGAATGGGATGGTTATAAATCTCAAGTAGGTTTAATGCGTAGGTGACCCAATACTTTTGTCAATATAGTGTATATGTGCTTGTATGTATATAAAAACACAATAGTTATAAGCTGGGTTGGGACATTAAGAATAATCAGCACTAATTTATTGTCCAATCATCCTTGTTGCTATAAGGTCCAGCAGATTTATTTCAATGTACATGTTCTGATGGTTTATAGATCACACAAGCTCAAGCTTCTTACCAGTAGGGTGTGCCTACAAACGAGTTGGCGGGGGCAACGATGGAAGCAGAGCCAAAGTCTCCCAGTTTGACCTGGCCTGGCTCTGTCAGCAAGATATTTCCAGCCTTCACGTCCCTGTGAGAACACAGTACACAGAAAGCTCGCTCTCAATTACAGCTCAAAACCTCATCTGTCATATATACACTTATACTGATTGAACAGAAAATCCACAACAAAACGGCATTTCATCTACTGATCAAAAAGAATAAAAAAATGACGGGGAGAAACAAATACCGATATAAAATGAGTAGGGCTGTAGTAAAGGAGTTTTAATTTTTTTATTTTACTGTTCGTTACATTATTTTACTGTTTTTGTTTTTTCATTTTTTTTTTTAAATAAAATAAAGTGCATTAAACAAAAAAAAAAAAGCAAATGGCAACTTTGTATATAAATATGTTAATGTGTTTTATGTGTGTCAAATATTGCTAAACGGGCACAGCAACCTTACTGTTGGGTGTATGAGGTTACTAGTGTTGTGTAGGTAATAGTGAGTGAGTGGGAGAGTAAACTATAATAAAAAGGGAATGGGCCCTATATGTAACCCCACATGTTAGATGCAGGATTTATCAACTTCCTGTATTATGTTACTTACTGAACTGGTGTAATAACATTTAGCAATAGCTAAATAAATGTTTTTAAAAGGGCACATTTAAAATTATTAATAAATGTATGATTTGTAACTTAAATTGTTCAACTGCAACAGATCTCTTCATAAAATTATGAAAGCATCACCACGAAAAAGTACTTAAACCTTTAAAAGTACAAGAGCTCAATAAAGAAAAATATTCAGTTATATATCATTAGATTTTTATTATAATTGTAGAAGCAGGTCTTTAGTACTGTAGTTCTGGTTTAAAGTGCAAGCTCTTTTTTACCTTACTTTGTGTTGAGTTGAGCTAAGCTTTATATTAGTTAGTTAAGGTCTATGATAGCATTTGTTTGGTGCACCAATTATGCTCAGTAATAAACAAATGCTACATGTACACAAGGTCCAGTACAAGCAAAAAGGTAGGGAAGGGGAAGAACTAATCAGCATAAACATGTGTAAAGTTTTAAAGAAACGCTGTGTTATCAAAGTCTGCAACTATAACCATTTAAAATGTCACAGTTAAAATAAACTAGTTCAATATTCAGTTCATACTAAATTAAATAAACTAGACCACAATGATACTTCTTTTAATACAATGAACTACTTCACCTTCATTAGTTTTTTTTCCTTAATAAATATAACCCCTTTCTAACCATCACAAATCAGCAAATCAGAGCAGTAATATCATTAATGTAATTTAAGAATCTGATTACTGTCAGTTGACCACCAACAACCAGTCATTAAAGAACTAAATCTACTGAAACCTTTTCACCTGAACAAAGCTGGGCACTGAAACATTTCAACATAAAGACCTGAGTAATTCCGACACCACAGGAGCCTGAGGGACTGAGTCTGTACCTGTGAATCATGTTGTGTGAGTGGAGGTATACCAGGCCCTGCAGTGCACCATGGATAATGGCTGCAATTTCCACTTCTTGCAAAGGCTTCTTGTGCACTGAGTAAAAAAAAGAGGAAGAGAAGAGAAAGGTTCCCGTTTTCAGCAGGTTCTCACAGTCAAAGCACTGGAACAACAATGAAAAACACTAAGCAAAAAAATAAATAGTGTAAGACTTGACTGAATGACTTATCATTATAAATCTCCCAAATTAAACTGAGACAGTGATTATATATCTATTAATTTCAGGCCTGTGCACTTCTCTTAGTATCTCAGTAAATATACTATGTATTATTAGTGCAGTTAACTCATTTTGGTGGTTCACTTACCTTCCAGCAGATCTGAGGCAGACCCCAAACAATACTCCATCACCAGCTGAGTAAGAAAGACTTAGAATGAGTGTTTATATGTATATACACACACACTATGAATTATATTGCAAGATATACTGATATGCCAAATACATGAGACAGTAAGCAGCATGTCCCATAACTTTTGTCATATCTTAAGAAAGCTAAAGAAAGCTATACGGCCCTGTGGGCCTCCTATATTGAATGTGAATATAGTTTGGAACATGGCCGCCATATTTCATTTCTGAAACTAAAGGGTGTCCTGCTACTTTTGAATCACCCCGTAGATTCAGGATGCTAATTTCCACATGCTAAAGCTAAAGCAGGATGCTAATGCCCTGTTTGGTAGCTGATGCTGTGAACCAATAAACATGAGGTTAAAGAAGCGAAACAATCGATCATTAGGCTGAAAAAGAAGAAACCTATCTGAGAGATAGCAGAGACCAAAATCAACTTTTGGTACATTCTGGTTTAAAAAAAAAAAAAAAAAAAGAGCACTGTGATGATCCCGGGAAACTCAAATATTCCTGGACATCCAAGGAAGACAAAAATAAAAAGTGATGGATGATCACAGAATCTTCCTATGGTGAAGATAAACCCTTCACAACATCCACTCAAGTGAGGAACACTCCTTCAGGAAGAAGGCGTATAAATATCTATGTCTACCATTAAGAGAAGACTTCATGAGAGTTAATACAGAGGGATAACCACAAGGTTTAGATTATTAATAGAAAGGGCAAACTAGACATTACCAAAAAACACCCAAAGAAGCCAGCCCAGTTCCAAACTCTTTGAGATCAATTTATCTATATATTTTGTGTGTATTTTACCATCATTACCCTTCCATGTAAGTATAGGTTCACAGCTTAGTTTGGGCAGTAAAAACATAGCTCCATTTGTTATGCAGTCATTGCAACAGACACTTGATTCCACTCATTACCGCTGTAAATAAATCTATATAAAGTCGCTATAAGGAACCATTTCACACCAAACCCCACTCTGTTTATGTTTGGGAAACTGTCTGCACAATTTAAGAACAGAACTCCCCTTCAGGTCAATTCTGTTTTCAGATCAGTGCCTCCCAAGGAACAATAAGAAGAACAGCCTTGTGAGCGCAAGCAATCGAAGGACACTGCCGAGGTGCCATTGTAATAAAAAGGAAACGGTGCTACCGGGTCAGTACATTCTTTTCTCAGAGCAGTACAATCACCGTCTCTCCCACTCCCACACACACTCACCCATGCTGTGTGCTCTCGCAAGTAGCAGCCTCTGTACTCCACAGTGTTGGGGTGCCGCAGCTTCTGGAGGAACTTCACCTCTTTGATAATATCCTGCCACTTCTGCAGCAGGAACAAGAGAACAATGAGAAAACGGGTCACAGGCTGATCCAGCATCCAGCTCTTGGCATGCTGAAGGGCCTAAAGGGCCCAGCATTTACTTCAACACTTTTTCTTTTTCTGCAAGCATGCCTAACCCCACCGCCAGAGTGCGTTTAAAGTGCCTCTGAATGTTTTTTTTACCTCGTTAGACTGCTTGCCACTGTAGGACATCTTCTTGATGGCCACAACCTCATTGGTGCGGATGTCGTGGGCCTACAGACAAAACAGAAAGAAGAAATTGTTTTTTGTTTTTTTCAGGTTCAATCAATACACACACATTGTTATGGCCAGGTGGCAAGAAGACGGTAAAATGGACAGCATCGGAGAGATAAAGACTTCAGCGGCATAATAACGTGGTAACAGACCTCTGACCTATTTGGACATCTCTCTCTGTCCCAATAATATTAGAAGGCTTGTGGTGACAGCCATGCGCTGTTTCTAATGATTTGGCTGAACTGAAACTTGCATAATGTCCTTTTTTTCAGTGAATTCTCGGTGATGAGACCAACTGTATCCTTAACTCATTTATAACTCTTAAGATTCCAACAAGGATATAAGTGAAACTTTTGTGCATGTGCATCAGTTTCACAGTGTGAACCATTCAGACAGATGTTGGTTATAGGTAACTTTAAACAAAAACATTGTGAATAGTAGGGGTGGGAATCATTTACTATCTCACGATTCGATTCGATTCCGATTTTGGGGGCCACGATTCGATTCAAAATCGATTTTTGATTCAAAACGATTTGAATTATAAAAATTTCTGCTTCTGGCTTATGAATCTTATTGAAAAAAAACCCTCCATAATATACACTGGTCCTGGAGCAGGTAATGTGTTACAAAAACAATAAAATGTGCAGGAATGTGGGTCCTCAGTGACAGAGGAATCACTGGGATATCACAATGACGTTAATGAACAATAAATAAATAATAAATAACACTGCTTTATTACCAGGCTACTAGCGGTGGTGTGTAGGTGACGCTGCTGGGCTGATGTGATGATAGCAGTGGAGCGCTAAAGTTCAGGAGCAGCTGCTGATTAACTAGTTAATTTAAGGTCGTTGTATTTCTTCAGAAAGGGGGCAGGAGGTGGAGAAATTAATTCATATGGTCCATTCCTTAATTCCTCTGTGATGAGGAGCTGAAATTAGCTCTGATTAGCTTATTGTATTTTTCCGTTCCGCCTTAAATGCTGCAGCCCGCTGCCACCTGTAGCGTTATTTAAGGTGGAACTGGAAAGTTAGCTAGTTAGCTAGCTAACAGTTACTGAAACTAACTACTAGCGATCTTTTTTATGCTTGTTATGAAGCATTCTGCCATAAAACATTGAAACTACACGTTAATCTAATGTAATATAGTGCTTGTTCTGCCATCTTACCGGTGATTCTCAAACACCTACGCTCTGTGTGTGTCTGGAAGATCTCCGTTTGAAAGGACAAGCGCTATCCCCAGGGTTGCCAGGTCCAACAAAAATACCCAGCCCAAAATCAGTCTAAAACCCGCCCCTCAGAATCGATTTTGGGACATTTTAAATCGATTCTGAATCGTAGTAAATGAGAATCAAGATTCTTATGTGAATCGATTTTTTGGCACACCTCTAGTGAATAGTGTAAAATATATATCTTATATTCGGACAGAAAATCTGATTTGGGCCACATTTAACTGCTGTGCGAACATAGCCTTACTGCCCAGATAAGGAGCTTTACATTTTTCTGATTTTCACAGAGAACTAAAACTGACTGTGGTCAGTTACAACAGACAGTAATATTGCTGTGTAAAGGGGTCATAAAACCAAATAGAATAAAATAAAACGAATATATAAGTTTAAATCAAATACTGTAGAAACACCAGACTGGAGGCATTCTTTTAGCAGTCTGAGTGGATTTCAACAATGGCTTTAATAGGTTTCTGCAACCATGCACGAGGTACGTATTGTTGTATAGTGGTTGAATGAGTTAGCGCTGCATCCTGTGACCAGCTAGATAATTGGTTAATCACTGATCACAGACTTAAGCTGAAAATCAGCTGATACCGCAGATAATGTGAGTCAAGTCTTCAATCTGTAGACTCAAAAAATGACAGTAACACCATTTATATCTTACCATTACAGAGTCAAACTCATATGTAACATAACATTGCTTTTCTAAAGTTTTGTATTATGTTACAAATCTGATGGTTCTTCATATTGTACCAAAATTTCATGATGAATGGAGTAATAGATATGCTCTCAAATTACTTGGAATTAAATCCTTTATATTGAAGTCCATGACAGC
Organism: Astyanax mexicanus; assembly: GCF_023375975.1. NCBI lineage: Eukaryota > Metazoa > Chordata > Actinopteri > Characiformes > Acestrorhamphidae > Astyanax > Astyanax mexicanus. Next base: position 9,903,333 of record NC_064422.1, read on the forward strand.
CTTCTAATTAGTGTATTTTGATTTATTTGTTTTGTCATACACTTCTAAGTGTGTGCCCCTGCACTGGCAAATATACAATCACAATAAATGCCATCTAACAATAATAAAACATTCATAAACATTTAATGACCTTTGAGACGCTATTTTAAGACTTACGAAGTAGACAGCTCCGAAGCTGCCATGGCCTATCTCGCGCAGGTCAGTGAAGAGCTTCTCCGGGTCCTCCCTGTAGAAGAGCTCAGCCACCTCCGGGTCCTTCAAACTCCCTGCCCGCGCAGTCGACGGCATGGCCAGCGCCTTCATGCACACACACACACATAGATGCACTTTAAAAAAGGCTTCAAAGCACCGCACTATTGTTAGACAGCCACGCAGAACCGCATAAGTAGACAGCTCAGAACAGCAGCCATAGAAAACCTCTCTCATGCCTAATTCAGAGCACTTGTTGAGAGAACGAACTGTTACACCCTTTATTGCCCCTAGAAGAGAAAAGGCTCCATTTTCCTGCAGATCTGATGTTTTCAGCCTTCAGTCCTGCAACCAGCTGTAGAATCTAGGATATGGCGCCACTTTCACATGTGCAGCTCAGCTAACAGGCCTATATTCCTAAAACAAATTATGAATAATTGATCCCTACAACCAATAATAGAACCTCCAGTCATCCACATCAAACAAGACACTGGCAAATACACCAGGGGATGGCAGCACGGCACGCGCACCACATCCAGCATCAGGCCTGAAAGATTTCGCAATTCAAGTGAAGCCGGGCCAATCCACTGACCAAACCCTTCTGCTGTCCATTAGAATGCCACGTGAGGCTTTTTTTACGAACAAATTAAAAGCTGCTGTGATGGACATAATAACTCTCACTGGGATGCACCTATATATCTCAGTGTTATTCATTTAAAGGACTTATGACCATAATTTGTATGAATTGATATTGCTAGACATACGTATGAGTGGGTAAAAGGGTACTACATAATGGGTATATTAAAGAATTTGTGTACATATTCGTACATGGGTCAGTATATATATATATGTGAGATGAATGAGCTTGAGTATAAAAATTACAAGGGTGGGTATGAGTATAGATTGCTATACAGATTGTATGGGTATAGACAAGCATGTAAATATATATGTGGATATATTGATGGGTATGGTTTATACCTGTGTGTTACATGGATCCTATGGATATGGGTTGGGTTGGGTAGTCGAGTTTAACGCCACATCAGCTCGTCTGCTATTTCGCGGCAGGAAAGGTACTGTCTAATCACAAGGTTCTACGATCTAAGCCATCGCAAGGCAGACAGACACACAGACACATTCACTCACACACTCACACCTAAGGGGCAATTTCAATCAAGTTCCAATTAGCCTGAACGTGCCGTCTTTGGACTGTGGGAGGAAACCGGAGAACCCGGAGGAAACCCACGCAGACACGGGGAGAACGTGCAAACTCCACACAGAAAGACCCGGGTCGCCCCAGCCGGGAATCGAACCCAGGCCGTCTTGCTGTGAGGCGGAAGTGCTACCCACCGCGCCACCGTGCCGCCCGATCCTATGGATATAAGATATGAATTGGCAAATGTCCTGATTGTAAGGATGATGCTAAGGAAGTACAGGTATGGGTGAGTATCACTGTCTTCCTACAAAATGCTTGCTACTATAGGAAAAATTCCCACCATTCAGCTTTCCATGTTGCATCTTCCAGAGAAAGACTATAGGTAATAGCTTCTAGAGAAATTTGTTTAAATCCCCTGCATTGTTTTAAATATTATAATAAATAAATAGTTGGCTATCCAGTACAAAAACAAACTTCCTATTCTCATAAGCAAGCTGGTTCAACAGCTCTTGACCAGTATGTTGCATTTAATTGCAGTCATGCTGGTCAACTAGACTAGCATGGAGTTGATGGCCAATGCTCTTCAACCAGCTTGGTCAAGCTTCATCAAACTGGTTAACTAAATACGCTGTGGCATTGTTTCGATTAGCTTCTGCAATGTCACAAGATTGGTTTCATTCCAATGTTGCATTAATTTTTCACCAAGATCTTGCAGTAGCATTGATGATGGTAGAGTCTGACTGCTGCGCAAAGCAGCTCTTCTCCATCCAGCACATCCCAAAGATTCTCAATGAGGTTAAGATCTAGAATCTGTGTTGAACAATCCATGTGTGAAAATGATGATCTCATGCTCCCTAAATCACTTCGTTAACTTGGAATATGCTCTACCATCTGGAAAAAATAATAAAAATCCACTGATGGAATAACAAGGTCTATATTCAGTATATTCAGGTAGTCAGCTGACATGATTATTTCAGCACATACTGTTGCTAAACTTAGACCTGACCGACTGCAATAACCTGAGATAATTTGTTTAGTTAAATCCAGGTGAAGACTTGGACAGGCAGTGTAGAAACCTGTCAAAATCTGTACTAGAATGAAGACGCAGCTAAATTAAAACATCCAATCCCTTATTTTAGTTACATGTTTATGTTCATTTCACCCAAGAACTGTAGCAGAACAAGCACATTTAATGATGGCTGACAGGAACAAAGCTCTTAATAAATAATCATTGACAGCCTTTTGGAAACATGGAGATGGTGATCCCTTCTTGAATCTTTTTCAAGATGTTTCTGACTGTATCTCTAGTATTTTTGACTGGGTTTTCAGTTAAGGGAGAAAGGAGCACTGCAACAGAGAATAAGCCATAAAGCGCAATGGTGCGTGGATGGAGAGAAATGGGGATATGACAGCTAGTTAGTGAATAAAACAACGTCACCAGCTATTTGTGCACAGATTTATTTACTAGCTTAGCTAAACCAAGACGGACAATGAACAACCATGTGTGGGTCTGAAGGCTTTAAAATACCTAGCTTAAAAGCTTAAAGAAAATACAGCAATATAACATTAAGGAGAGATGGTTATGAAGCACGATGAATCGAGACCAGCTGCTTGATATGCTTACCTAACGTTAGCTTAGCCTAGCTATCACATAGGTTACAAGCACAGCATTTGATTAGCTAGGTAATAAAGGGTTAATAAACTCGTCTAAATGCGTTAGTTAGCTTTAAGCTCAAGACTACAAGAAGATACAGTGAATATTGTTTTAACATACAGCTCTGGGACCACTTCAATTTCTGAATCGGTTTCTCTGATTTGGCTATTTATAGGTTTGAGTAAAATGAACACTTGGCTGTTGACATTTCTCGCAAATTCCAAAATAAAATAGTCATTTAGAGCATTTATTTGCAAAAAAGAGAAATTTCTGAAATAACAAAAAGATGCAGAGCTTTCAGATCTCAAATAATGCAAAGAAAACAAGTTCATATTTGGTAAAATAACGCTGGGTTTTAATCACGGTTTTCATGCATCTGGGCATGTTCTCCACCACCAGTCTCACCAGTCTTACACACTGCTTTAGCATAACTTTATGCCTGCACTCCTGGTGCAAAAATTGAAGCGTTTCAGCTTGATTTGATGGCTTGTGATCATCCATCTTCCTCTTGATTATATTCCAGAGGTTTTCAATTTGGTAAAATCAAAGAAACTCGTCATTTTTAAGTGGTCTCGTTTTCTTTTCAGAGCTGCAACTTACATTAAATATGCTACTTTATGATGTTTAAAGCATACAAAATTTCAGCTACCGTTGGTTAACCCAGCTAAAATAAGCTAAGCTAACCCGTTAGCTCGTTAAGCTAACTAGCTAACGTTAACCCAAAAACGAATGAACCAACGTCTTGATAAAAACAACACAAGGAAGCAAAAAAGACACTTAGAAAGCGGACTGTGGCTCTTTAAATGAATGGAAATCTGTTTAAGCATGAAATGTAGGTGTATTTGACGCGTTACAGACGATAACTGTTAAATTTAATACAGTAACGGCTCCTCCTCACCGTGATTCACAGGCTTCGCCGTAGCTAGCGAATGCTAGCTAACGCTCCGGCCTGGAGAGCAAAATCCGGTCCTTTCTTCCCCGTCTCCTCTTCACTCAGCACCGGGCCGCCTCATCCACACGACCCGCCATGGATTCAGGTGTTTGGAAGCCGCCCGTGGATCGGATGAATAAGAAACAGCGCTGGCTGCGGGATTTGTTCGCGTTTTTGGGGACTAAAAGCGGCGCTGCTCGCGTTACTCTCCGGCCGAGGCTGAGAGAACCATCAGCTGATCCTCAGCGAAACACGGCTGAACCGCTTCACAGAGCCGAGCCTCGCTCCGCTCCAGCTCCCATTCTCAGCACTTCTGCTCATTACGTTGGTGTCACTCGTTTAATTCGCCTCTGTTCGACACCAACATCTCCATTTTCATCCCCTCTCTTTCCCCTCAGTGCGCTTTTTGTGTGTGTGATGGCGGAGCGGGGCGGGAGCCGAGAGGAAAACGGAAAGCGGAGCTCCGAGCGTCTCAATGGGGTTCGGTTCTTTTGAATCGGTTCTTTTTAATGAACCGATTCACAAGCTTTATGATTTAGAAAAAAAAATATTTTATTTATTGATTTTATAATTTTATTAAATTTTTTCCCATTTTCTCCCCAATTTACACAGCCAATTACCCAACCCACACACTCCTTAGGACTAACCCTTTCACTAGTAATGCCCCAACACCAGGAGGGTGAAGACTAGCACATGCCTCCTCCCATACATGTGAAGTCAGACTCCACCTCTTTTTGAACTGCTGCTGATGCAGCATTGCTCTGAGGAAAGCGCAGCGATGCTCTCTCAGCGCTGACGGCAAGCTACATTAGCAGGATTCGAATTGGCTTAAACCTTTAATAATCCATGGTGATGTATGTGTGTCACAGAACATTTAAAAGCTGTGTAAGACCTCATGTAGAATGTAGTGCTTGTATTTCACTGTATTTTTTAAGATGCTGACAATTTTACAGTATATATCAGTGTTTATTTATTTATTTATGTATTGTTGCATAAGTGGCCTTTATATAGGTTTGTGACCTACTGTACTGTTAGGACTACATATAATATAAAACTAAGGTCTTAAATTTAGGCTTTGAATACTTTTATTGGGTTTATTTTGTCCCACAATATTTCACAAAATATTGAGGAATCAGACTGCATTAGCAAAAAAGCAGAAAAACTGGATGAACCGGTATACTGCCAAGCACTAGAATGTAGCAGTGCTGATTTAGTCCTAGAGATAAAATTAGTTCCTCTTAAAAGTGTATTTTTTCATGTTTTCAGCTCTGTTTTAATCATTTAACCATTCACATGATGTAATTAAATGTTTAGGTCCCATAAAATAGTTCTGATCTGATATTAATAACAGAATATTAAAGGAGAACTCCAGTGTGAAATAGACTTGGGTTGTAGTGAAACATCATAACTGGTACAGTAGTTGTATAGGCCACCTCTATTTGCCCCCAGCATTGCAGTGCTAGCGATAGGGACATAGCATTGCTCGTGTAAAGAAATCACTATTTTTACTCCACTAATGAGCTGAAAGTAGCTCCACACTTCATTGGTAGAATTCTAAGGCCCCTGACACTTAACATGAGGCACAGAAAGCTTTAAAAATGCACAAAAACACTGTTTATACACACAGTACCTTCAGGTAGTTCTCCAGGCACAGACATCTTGAAATTAAGTCACTATATAGCGACTGATGAGCACAAACCAATACGTAGGACAGAGAAACAGATTACTAAATTAATTAGGTTACTGTTGTAATTATTACACATTTCATGCAACCCGTATTGTTTTCGCTATTGGCTGTCATAGGCAAATGTTTTGGCCCAATTGAACATATAAACTAGAATATTGTTATGTACTGATTTACTGAGAGTTTTAATGGAGAAAATACAGTGTAGCTCCATATTCCACACTCAACAGCTTGAAACTTGGAAAGGGCCATCAGCTGTGTGTGTGGGTGTGTTTGCTTGACCACGCGAGTGTACCAGAGAAAGAGAGAGCATAAACTTCAGCATAAATAAAAGGTAAGCTACCTTCTGAACTCAACAGTAAGTGTTGCTGAGTTATATCTCTGAATAAAACTGCTAATGCATCACCAGGCTCTGTTAGTTTTGCCATGTGATTAATTTGGGTTAAAATCAGATTAACTGCATGTGTTAATGTTTACAGCCCTAATATATATTAATGGGTGGTGTTTATCTGGGATCAGTAAGAACACATGCCTAAACCCACTCAGCCCATGCCCAAGTACCCCTCGCTGCAGAACCACAAGTCCAGGGGGTGGGGCTGGATCTGATCCAAGGGGTGGAGCCTGACCTCCTGACCACCCATATCTTCTTTTCATTGGTTTTAAGTCATCGCATTTCAATTCGTCGTTAAACTTAACACGTGTCGCTTACGTTTCCCGACCAGGACTTATTTTATCTTATCAAATAAATCCTGGAACCCAACCTTAAGACTTTTACCGTTTATAGATCAAAATGTTATTTGCTACGTAGCACATTTAAATCACACAATACAGATTTAAAAGAAGGAACATGTCTGTGATTACAAACATAATAAAATGCTGTACATTTCCTATATAAATATTAACTATTTCATTTTTTATCTTTAATAAAAAGGGCCTAAAGACAAAATAAAAAATAAATAATTAAAATAAAGGATGCCAATGAGTGTCTTATCTACCAGCTACCATGTTCATTTATTATTACAGATATTAATACACAATCAAAACGGCGAACAAACAGAAGCAATCAGATTTTCAATTAAGTAAAATCACCCAACGAAACTAATTAATAGTATTAGCAAAATGAAAATGTGTCTATTATGAACTTACTTTCACGTTCGTGATTGTTTACTTGACTCCGAAAGGCGAGTGAGTAAAACCGGATGGGGAAGAGTCCGATCTGCTTCAGACCAATGAAAACACGACGTAGGAAGAGTTGGATCAGATCCAGCCCCACCCCCTGGACTTGTGGTTCTGCAGCGATGCCCACCTGAGACCCACCTGTCCAAGGTTCTACTCACGTGATCTCCAGGTGAGCATGCTCTCTGAAACCTTTATATAGAATAGATCTCACGTGCGGAGGCTGATTAAATGTAAGTGTATATAGAATAATATGAGAAAGAACGTTAGGATTAAAACACGTGGAAACAAATGAATCGTTGGATTTCATGTTCGATTCACTGAATGCGGATCTGAATAATTCGGTTCTTTAACTGAACCGATCTGATGCTCTCCGGTTTCCTCAGCGGCTCTGTTGCAGCGCGCGGTCCGGCGCAGTGTCGCGCCCTGCAGGTCACTGCAGGAGTAGCTTTTATAATAATAATAATAATAATAATAATAATAATAATAATAATAATAATAATCATAATAATAATCATCATAATAATAATAATAATAATACATTTTATTTATATAGCACATTACATACATTAAAATGCAGCTTAAACAAATAAAAATAAAAGAAAAGAACAAACAAAGTAACTGACAGTTAAGATAAGACACAATAAAATACAAATTAACATAAAATAATAAAAAATAAAACGTTTTGTAGAAATGCAATGTAAAACTGCAAAAGGAACACATAAAATAAAATAAGGTAAAATTACAAAAGGTTGTAGTTATAAAATGTTAAAATAAACCAATTTTTAAAAAGACGTAAAACCTTTTAGTTTTTTTCTTTTTTAAGTGCCGTTGCACTTGTGTAAGTGCTGGGTTGCCAAATAGAAAGCTTGCACTTGTATAGCAGTCACAATCCATTTTTAAAACACTCCAGATATTTAGATAGACAGGTCAGAGATGACTATTTTCCAAAAAGGGGTAAAAGACAAATAAAAACAGGGAGAGAACATTTCTAGTAATATAATACAGGAAATTGACAAATCCTGCACCTAACAGCTGGGGTTATGCATAGGGCTCAGCCAGGATCTACTACTCGCTCAACTAACAACAATAGCCAAAACCACCGCAATCTGATACTGGCTCGACAAGGATCCAGAAGCACAGCCTAACACTATGTTCATGGTCCATTGCCTCAACTGCCAAGTAACAGACCTACCGATAAATAACCTATGAACAAACAGAATCCCTCCTTAATCTAACCTCACTTCCTTTAACTATGGCAACAACACACTTACCTAAGCACAATCACACACAATAAATCACATTATAAGTTGCGTGAGCAGAACACAGCAACCACTACCATCTGATACTGGCTCGACAAGAATCCAGAAGCATAGCGAACTATGTTCATGGTCCGTGCCTCAACTGCCAAGTACTCAGACGTCTACAAAAACTCATGAGACAAATTACTACAAGAACAGCAGGACCACACCAATCCCCTTCATACAAACTCTAACACAAACTTCAGTGCAAGCTCTTCTCAGGGGTCATCAGGCAGGCACCTTCCTTCGTCAGTGTTTCGCTGAATTAGGCCCACGACACCTCCAGAAGGCTCAACAGTGAAGTCTGGCGTCCCAGACCCACCCCCCTCCAAGCCTGCTGTAGAAGCACAAACTCACTCCCTTCCCCACGTAGCCTCAGCCCTTCTAAACCACAACCACTGACTAGATCTTTCAGCTACATCTGACAACTCCTTCACTACAGTCCTTAGCACACGACCTCTAATTCCGAATTCAGACAGCAGTCTTGTGGCAGACTTCGCAACAAAGCCTCTAGTACCTACCTCTACCGGTCTAATATACGCTTGCCACCCACGCTCTCTCACCTCAGCCACCAAGTCTGTATACTTCAGCCTTTTCCTTTCATAAGCTCCATCTACCTCGTCTTCAAACGGAACAGTCAGCTCTATAAAATACACTATCCGCTTACTTTCAGAGTACAACACTACATCCGGCCTCAAGGTTGTAACCAGGATGCACTCTGGGATCTGCAGTTTACTACCTACATCCACTAATAACTTCCAATCTCGTGCATTGGCCCACTTACCAGCAGTTTTCAAGCACTGTGCTGTTTCTCCACTATGCTGCCCCTCACGCACAAACGTGATTACCCTACTGCAACCTACCACGGGCATGTTATTAACTTCTAACCGTTTCTTATCAAGTGCACCTGCAAGAGATCTAAGTACCTGATTATGCCTCCATGTGTAGCGCCCCTGGGATAGACTCACCTTACATGCCGACAAAATGTGCTTCAGCGTGCCACTTCCTGCACATAGCTTACAACTTGGATCCTCACCCACCCACTGAGCAAGGTTTTGTGGCGTTGGCAGAACATCATATGTAGCTCCCAAAAGAAACTTTATACGGCCTGTATCCAATCCCCATAACTCTCGCCAGGTGATTCTCCGCTTCTCTACACTTTCCCATCTCATCCACTGCCCCTGTTTACTCTGCCCTGCTGCTTTTGCCCTCCTTGCTTCCTCCTCCTGCTCACGAATAAACCCTGTAACCATACGCCTTTTCTCAGGTGATGTGGCCTTGCCGAATGCTTTCCAAGAATCACCTAAACCTAATCCTGCCCTCCCATTTTGCACCTGACCCACAACATCCCTGTGCTCCAGTGCCCTCCTTGCGGCTTGAGTAGCTTCTCGAGCATTCCACTTTCTCCCAGACCTAGTCACTGGTGCTGTTGCTTTAACCAGCCCGTCTTTTGACCCTAACAACTGCATTTCACGTCCTACCTTAGCACATTTAAACTCCTCAACCAAGCTCGTCAACGGCAGTTCCAGCATCCCTCTCCCACACCACGCCACACTACTAAGGCAACGCGGCACCCCCAACCATGTCCTTATAGCCTTGTTCATAACCCTTTCTAACCTCTCAACCTCAGAAATCGGGATATCATAAACTGTAAGTGGCCACCTTAAACGAGGCAACAAACCAAACTGCAGACACCACAATTTTAATTTACCTGGCAGAAAAGACTTATCAATTCTATTAATGGCCTCCACCATTTCTGTCCTCAACCCTTCCACCTGCTCTTTATCATTCAGTGCTGCAGTATACCACCTACCTAAACTCTTAACTGACTTTTCCAATATAGATGGTATGACTTCTCCCTCCATCATAAACCTTTCTTGTATCAACTTCCCTTTAACGATTGATACACTCCTAGACTTGCTCGGTTTAACTTTCATCCTAGCCAGCCTAAGATTATCATTTAACTTCCCTAGCAATCGCCGGGTACATGGCACCGTGGTCGTTAATGTTGTCATATCGTCCATAAACGCCCTAACTGGTGGGAGCCGGGTGCCATCATGCAGCCTCTCCCCGCCTACGACCCACTTAGAAGCCCTAATAATCACCTCCATTGCCATCGTAAACGCTAGCGGTGAAATTGTACAACCTGCCATTATACCTATTTCCAGTCGTTGCCAAGATGTGACACACTCCCCTACACTAAAGCAAAACTGTATGTCTTCAAAATAGGCTTTAACTAACCTTGAAATCTCTTCTGGAACCCTAAAAAATTCGAATGCCTTCCACAACAATGCATGCGGTACCGAACCAAAAGCATTAGCCAGATCTAAAAACACCACATGTAGATCCTTTTTCTCGGCTCTTGCTGTTTGAATCTGATGCCAAATCATACTATTATGCTCTATGCAACCAGAAAACCCTGAAATTCCTGCCTTTTGTACAGACGTATCAATTAAATTATTTCTTTTCAGGTACGTCGCTAGTCTACGTGCAACCACACTAAAGAAGATCTTACCCTCCACATTCAACAAGCTTATGGGACGGAACTGATCAATAGCCACAGAATCCTTTTCTTTTGGGATAAGAACACCACCTGCTCTGCGCCACTCCTTTGGAATAATCCCCTTCTTCCACACTATAGCCATTAGTTTCCATAGAAACTTCAAAACATCTGGTGCACTTTTATATAATCTATATGGAACCCCATTTGGCCCTGGGGCAGAACCTGCCTTTGCAGCCTTCACCACCTCCTGAACCTCACTCCACCTAGGGGGGTTAACATCCATCTTCCACTCTATATCACCTAACGGCGGCATGTCTGCTGGTAGGTCCAGGTCGCTAGACCTTTCCTTCTCTGTGTAAACACTCTGAAAGTGCTCCTCCAACTCCCTCTTTCCGACCTTTAGATTTCCTGATTTCTCCTTACTAAACAGACTCTTAACAAACCTAAATGGATCTCTAAAGAACTCTATCCTAGCACGCTCCTTCTTCTTCCTCCTTTTCCTCATAGCATCTGCTCTCCGCAATTTCATCAACTTACTTCTCAACTCCTCCTGCAATAACTCAATGCCCTCTCTTTCTGACTCATTCCCCTTCTTCCACTTCTTTCTGAGTAACCTTGATTCCTTAACCAGTTTTTCTATTTCTACCTGCCGCCTTGATTTAACTACATCTTGACACTTTACGTTCCTCTGCACAACACCAAATCTTGCCATTCCATAATCATAAATGACTTTACCTAGCCTGTTCAATTTACTCTCTGCTGTTCCCTTCAAACCCTCCAACATACCTTTCAAATCATCATTAATACTCCTCCATGCCATCTTGTCTCCTGTGCCTGGCCATTTAATCTATATCTATATTTAATCTATATATATATTTAATATAATTCAAGTGAGGAAACCATATTTACAAAGACATCAGGTGTAGGTGAAAATTTATTTTCTCAAAGACACTATTTGGTAAAACCATATATTTAAGGGCCCTATTTTAGCAATCTTTAGGCAAGAACTAAATCTTGCAGCTTGATTTAAGGCATGTCAGTGTGTCTTTGCTATCATAACCTTGGGAAAAGTATGAGTTACATGTCTCGAAAGCCAGCAAAAGGCATATACTAATTCTCTTAATTAATCATGAGTATGTTTTGAATACTCATTATTGTCTATAGTGTGTCTACAGCCCAGCAACCTGGATGTGTCCAACACGTCTCAGCAGAGGAAACTGAGCTGCTTATTCACGCTGTAAAGGTGCGTGAGCAGCTCATTTACGGGAACAGCAATGTTATTTTGTGTAGTATTCTATTTATGTTGCAGAGCACTATGAGTTTGTGCACTGCTATTTGTACATGTGTGCGTAAAAGTGGAATGTGCTGGGCATGTGCCTGCATTGCCAAGATAGCAATAAACATCTGACTGTTGACGTCGGACTGTGCGGTTTGTAGTTCGCCTACAGATTACTAAAATTGAGCCCATATTGATAGAGACTGTTAAGAAGACCGAAGTAGTAAGATATACTTATTTACTATAAAAACCAATAGAGTGAACATCTGTCTCATCTCATAGTCAAATTTACCCATTTAAAACTGAATGACTTGCATTAAATTGTTGCTAAGTTGTTGGTGTGTGGTTTCTTCTAAATCTAAAGAGCTCAGTACAGCAGATATGACTAAAGAACTGTACAGATCTCTTTAACCCTGTTATTTGAGTGAACAGATGTGTTAGATTTACTTGAAAACGCTCGTTTTCTGAATGGCGTCAGCATCATCTGTTCAGCAGCTTTAAAGCGACACTGTGATCTGAGACTGGGAATGGTGGGGGATTTACAATCCTAACCCAGCTGTCATTCACCTGCTAACCTGTTTCATCACATCCCCAATCAGGGGTTAGTCCCATCCTTCTATCCATCACCCATCCATCCCTGCCTCCCCTGAACCCCACCACCACCCCACTGACCCTCCCCCAGGTCCTCTTCCTTTCCTCTGTCCTTTATATAACCTTTTTTGGCATGGCTTCACTGAAGCAAAATAATAACAAAATCTGTATTAAGTTCTTCTTGTCTAAATCTGAGGATTAACTCTCTTATGCAAACAGATTTGTGGCTTTAAAGGAAGGGTGGAGTTATAGATTTATGTAACTGGGCAACGGTTAAGGGGTTAAGGGCATCAGGCGAGCACACACAAGGTCAGGTTTAGGGGAGGTGAGGGGCAGATCTGAGCAGTAGGTGGTAATGATCGTACCTATAGGCATGACCCGTTTCTGGCCCACATGTACACCTTCATTCAGCTAAAGCACCACCTTGGAACTATGCCACTGTGCCGTGACGTCATCTGAGAGCAGAGCAGACACAGCTGGATCCGTTTGGGGCCAAAATTTGAAATGCAGTACAGACACTTCACATGCAAACTAAACTACCATCACTGATCCATTAATGCCTCAACTGAGCCTTATTTAGGTCAAAAGCGTCTGCTTTTTGAGTTCCATCATAAAAAAGAAAATAATCTATATGACTAAATGAATAATTTATACATTAATAGATAAGAAAAATCACATTTGCTTTTACCTAAAGTGATTTAAAAACTAATTAAAATCAAAATAAATAAAAATGAACACAACTTGTGTCTCACCACGAGTCCTTTACAGATTCTCCCAAATTTGTTAAAAAATGTTACAAATTCAGTAATCATAGAAATAATTAATTTATTTAAGCTTTTATACAGGTATATCGTTGCTGTCCTATGAAAAACACTTATTTCCATTTTTGTCGATTTTTAGTTTACTACATAATTTGAATAGACAAACTGTCTCCTACACTGTGCCAAAATTTCTTGATGAACAGACCAATACAAACTCTTCAAAAGGACCTAAAATAAATTATTTTTACATTGACTATCATTGAAAGTTTACAAGGTTTTTTCTCCTCTGTAAAGTTGCTGTTTTGAAGATAAGGTTGTTGCTGATGTCACTAACTGTTTTTTTTTATTTCTGTCTTTACAGCATTCACAATGTTTCTGTCATCAACTGCTGTTGTTTTCCTTGATCTACCTGTGCAACATCTGTTACTTAGTACACCAGTGACGACTTTCTTCTTCAGGAAGCTTCATAATTCTTTTTCTGAAAGCTTCATAATTGCTTGTTTTTCACCCATAGACTTAGCTCTATGGTTTTCATGTTGGTTACTCCTCTAACTATTAATGCTCAGTCTGCAATTTTCTACAACAATTTATTTTTTGAATAATTAATGTATCAGGACACACCTGGGCAATAAAACACACCTCACAGTCACATGTTCCAATGTTTTGCTTATAAGAATAATGAGTGAATTTAGGCAGAAGGCCCTACCTTCTAAATTGTGTATCAGATCCAGATGTAAATATGTTGATTCATATTTTAACATCAAACCCAAATGTTTTAATGTTCAGCAAAAACAGAAGGATTGGACTTACTGTTCCGATACTTTTGGAGAGGACTGTTCCTTAATGTTTTAGTGTTTAGTACACAATTGGGATGCAGCCTAAAATGTATTTATAGTGGAGGGATACGTTCAGGGTGTTGTGTGGCAAAAAAAGAGTGTGTATTACTTAAGACTCGTTTACTTTGACTTTAAAATAACCATAATTCCATATTAAATTGTAGGATCACTGGTGGGTTTGGAGAGTTAATAAAAATACTGTATTTGCATTGTGTTGTAATATAATGTTCGATAACACTTTAAAATAAGACTACCTTTATAAAGGGTTTATAAATTAGTTTATTAATAGTTACTAATTAGGTTGTAAATGCCTTAAAAATCATTAATAATCAGTTATAACACATACGTAGAAACAGCAACAATGACCTGTTGTTTGCCAAATAGTGAACCCACAGCCATCTATATTATTGCCCTTTTTACGTACAGTATATGTGTGTTATAACTGATTATTAATGTTTTTTAGGCATTTACAACCTAATTAGTAACCATTAATAAACTAATTGTAAACCATTTATAAACCCTTTATAAAGGTAGTCTTATTTTAAAGTGGTACCTAATGTTCTAATATTGTATAATAACTTTTATTCTTTTATTCTATTGTGTGTTTTTATTAGCAGATTTGTGACAGGAATTCATTATATACAATGGGATTATATACTCTCACCACCACAAGTGAAATGTTTACATAATGAGTGGGCGGTAATGATTGAGCAGGGGTCTGGTCTGTGTGAGTTAATCCTGGAGGTAATAACATGCGTTAGTATGTTGTATAGAAACACTGGAATTACAGTGTAATCCTATTCTGTCTACTCCACTGACCCACGGCGAGTAAAGGGTCCAGGCCACACGTCTGTGTGTTTGTGGACCGGCTGCAGTTTATAGGTGGTTTGTTTGGAATTTGTGCTTCTTGTTAAATCCCACAGTATTAAAAAGTATACCAGTAGCGTGTTTATCTAACAGCATATGACATAACAGAAAAGTAGGGATTGTAGTAAAACTCTGTTAGTGACTGATCCACCGCTGCGCTGTTTCCGTTCTGTCTCTGTGTGTGCGTGTGTGATTAATGTGGGTAATGTAAAACTCAGTTTATATAACAGTGGTTTTATATATATATATATACATATATATATATATATATATATTGGGGATTGGTGATGTTTGGTGGATCATAGAGAGCTATTTTTTTACTCATTCAGGCTGGTCCTGATGTTGATGATGTCATCATGACCACTCCCTCCCACTGCTCCCCTTTCTGTCACTCACACACACACACACACACATGCTATACAAACAGCTCACACACTCTCAGCCAGGCAGAGCAATCCGCACACAGGACTGTTCACTTCTGCTGGACCACAGAGAGAGAGAACAAAGGAATACTTCATACAAATACAGAATACATCACTGAACTCAGGTGAGCACTATTATCAATGTCTGAATATGCATTTTAATATTAATATCAATATAAATACAAATTTGCATGGCTGAAATTCTGATATATCTAAATACTAATAAAAATTAAGAGACCTTTTCAGTTTCTGAATCAGTTTCTCTAATTTTGCTATTTATAGGTTTATGTTTGAGTAAAATGAACATTGTTGTTTTATTCTATAAACTAAAGACAATTGTTTTTTCCAAATTCCAAATAAAAATCAAATAATGCAAAGAAAGCAAGTTCATAATTATAAGATTTTAAGAGTTCAGAAATCAATATTTGGTGGAATAACCCTGGTTTTTAATCACAGTTTTCATGCATCTTAGCATCATGTTCTCCTCCACCAGTCTTACACACTGCTTTTGGATTAAACATTTTTTCAGAGCTGTATATCTGTTGCTCTATAATAATTTTAATTAACAATACTGTCTTTGACAAAATGTTCTAATGTTCATATGAATTTCTAATAACATTAATGCCCAGTAGTATCATCATATAATTAAGTATTAATAAAATACTACTATTATCCAAAATTATATCCTAATAACATGTAACATGTCCAAAATGATGTAAATTTTGAGTAATATAAAGTTTTTCATTTTTTAATTAAAAACATTTTCCAGTATGTTTCCAGTAAGTTCTAATAGTATGTACATATTCTGTATGAGGTTGTTGAATATGAATATGAATAATATCCATGTGAATATCTACTAACAGTTTATATCCAGAATTAAGTTTCTACTAAGGCTAATATCTCATATGAAGATGAATCATCAAGTAATCAAATAATTATCAAGCAATATCATTAATATACGGAATTAAATCCATATCATCCAATAACATGTAACATCTCCAAAATAAAATTCTAATAATTTGAATATCCAGTATGAAGTTCTTATAACATTCATATTAATATCCAGAATTAGAGTAGATAAGTAGATAATTCAATATAAAGTATTAAAAAAATATTAAATATGACTCACATTTATGATATACCATATTGATAATGAAAGTGTATTTCTGTTTATATTGCAGTGAGAAGGATAAAGAGCTGGTCTCTTCTTCAGCCGAGCATCTTCTTCCTCACAGACATGACTGCCTGCATCTTCATACGAGGAGGGAAGATTGTGAGTGTCTCTTAACTATATTACAAAAATATTTCATCAATAATTATTGTAAATATCTAAAACATAGACAACAAAAATGTAAACTATTAAAACAATATTAAAACATGTATAAATGTGCATATATTAATGCCTTTACAAGTATAAATATATGAAAATATATATTTACAGTTTCAAAACATTATTTAACAAAGATTGCTGTTAATAAAATAGGCATGGAGTATCTTTTTTATTGATACAAAGAATATTATTATAAACCTTACTGATGCTAAATTCATATTTGTTTAGAAATATATTTTTCTATATTATCGGGAACAGAAAGTTTGGAATACAGTTTGTATACAGGTGCTGATCATTTCTAAGCAGAGGGAGAAAAGTGCATGCTGTGTGTGTGTGTGTGTGTGTGTGTGTATATAAAGTAAAGGATATAATCTGAGAGGTGTAACTCAGCACTTTAACTGTGTGTGTTTCAGGACAGAGAGCTGGCAGACGATGAGATTGAAGGTAAATAATTAAACTCTTGAGTTATTACCATTACTGAAATATAGCCGGGAGAAATATTAAATCCCTGGAATAGAATTCATGCTGAGATAGTGGTGTGATATTATGCTTTTAGGCAGATAGAGATTACTTACATTTCATAAAAAATACATAATATATTTATTTTTTGTTTTCTAGATTATTTGAAGGAATATTTACATTGTTTTAAAATGTTCTGATAAATGGACCAATGGAAAAGTAAAAAAATATTTTCATGACTTTAACAGAATTACCTCCATTGAAGGCTAAGAAAGTTTTTACCTTCTACTAAAAGTTCCAGTTTTAAGATTAAAATAGATTATTTAAATAAATATTATATATTTATTATTTTATTAACAACTGTAAATTTAATTTAGAAAATTATTTTAAAGCTATATAAAAGTTAAATTTTATAGAATATTACCAAAATGTTTATTTTAAAGTATTCAAAAAAATAATTATCATTTATTACAAGCAATTTTTTTGCAGTCTCTCTCAGTCTTGCTAACATGGGTGGCTAAAGGCTAATACACCTGGGTATGAGAAAGGCAATCTTATTTTAAACACTAAAATTAGCCAAGCTTACCAGATTACCCCTCTAGTGCTATTCATACTACAGTAATAACACTAAATTACTGCTTTTCCAGTGGTCACTCTTGAACTCTTGACCCTGTTTCAATCTTTTAATTCAGTAAAAATGTATATAGTAAAAGTTAACAAAAATATAATCCCCCTTTTTACAATGAACACTCACATACAGTACAGTACAGTAACTTTCACATAAAGTAGCATTGCTGAGTAGCTTCACAGCACGCTCGGAGGAAAGCGCAACGACTCAGTTCCAATACATAAGCTCACAGACGCCTGGTGCTGATCAGCATCACCCTAGGAGCACCATCTACACACCCAGAGAGTGCAAGACCAAACTGTGCTCTCTCAGGGCTCTGGCAGCTGATGGCAAGCTGCATAACCGGGATTCGAAATAGTGATCTCCCGATCAAAGTGGCAGTGCTTTGCCCGCTTGACCTCTCGTTGCCCCAGCATTTTAGTACTTAATTACAGTAGTGAAGTAAAAGTAATACTCCAGTAGATACAGATACAGCATTTTAGTACTTAAGTACAATATTAAAGGGAAAATAATACTCCAGTAGATACAGATACAACAAATTAGTACTTAGGTACAGTAGTGAAGTAAAAATAATACTCCAGTAGATACAGATACAACAAATTAGTACTTAGGTACAGTAGTGAAGTGAAAATAATACTCCAGTAGATACAGATACAGTATTTTAGTACTTAGTTACAGTAGTAAAGTGAAAATAATAATTCATTAGACACAGATAAAGCATTTCAGTACTTAATAACGGTATTGAAGTAAAAATAATACTCCAGTAGATACAGATACAGCATTTTAGTACTTAATTACAGTAGTGAAGTAAAAATAATACTCCAGTAGATACAGATACAGCATTTTAGTACTAAAATACAGTAGTAAAGTAGTTCTACTTCGTTCATTTAGCTGAATATCTGGTGTTTTTCTCTTCTCTGCAGAGTTGCGAGAGGCGTTTGATGAGTTTGATAAGGATAAGGATGGACTGATCAGCTGTAAGGATCTGGGGAACCTGATGAGGACTATGGGCTACATGCCTACTGAGATGGAGCTGATCGAATTGGGCCAGAACATCAACATGAACCGTGCGTTCCTTACAAACCTTATACTTCTACTTACTGTTTAAACAAACAGCCGTTTAAATATTCATCCTCCTGCAGTGGGAGGCCGGGTGGACTTTGAGGACTTTGTGGAGCTGATGACCCCGAAACTCCTGGCTGAGACGGCGGGCATGATCGGCATGAAAGAGCTTAGAGACGCTTTCAGAGAGGTGAGCAGAAAACACAGCTATATATACACTGACTTACCACGTGCTATGGGACAGGAACTGGTACTGTGTCCCATGATAAGAGCACCTAAATGCTTCACGGAGTATTTTGGTTTGCTTAACACTTTTAAGTTACTACACACTGAGAAAAATAAGTACAGATTTGTGCTTAATAAAGTATGAAGCTTGTCGCTGGGGCAGTACCTCATATTGAGGTACAATAGAGTACCTTTCAGTGAAAGTCTTTTTTTGTACCCATGTATTTTTTTATACCAGTTAAGATTATAAACATTATAAACATTATCATCAACTGAATATGTGTCAGTAACTTGATCAAAATTGTTTGCCTTTTAAAGAAAAATGTATCATTAAAATATATATTGTTTATTAGTACAGTGATGCACAACAGTAAATGTACCTTTTGGCTGCTTAACCCTTGTGTGGTGTTCATATTTTTGTTACACGTTTACTTTGTTAATTGTATTTAATTCAGCAAATTTAAGCAATTTTCCATTAAAATGCATTACACATGCTTGCTTACCCTAAATTGCAAGCAATATAAACAGCTTACATGGTTAATATTTGCCCTTTACCTTTCTTATGTTACATTTCTTTCAAAAAGTGCTACTCTTTTTTTATTAGTTTTTTAATAAAATGTAAAAGAAAATGAATTAAACTCAAGATATGAGTAGAAAATTTGTTTAGTTTCAAATTTAAAAATGAAGCAATGTTTATTAGCCCTTGGCCAAACATACTGTATGTAATATAAATGGGGGGTGGGGGGGTGGGGGGGGGTGGGGGGGGGTGTACAGTGTGTGTTTATCGAAAATGTGTTTTTCACAAAAAAATGAGCCAATGCCAATGAGTTTGAGTTAGAAAAAATATTTTTTTAGTATCATTTGATGAAAAATGAAAACGGGTCCCACAGACCTGAACACCACACAAGGGTTAAATGGTACACATCTGAACGTCCTGATGTTAGGAAAGACGTATTATACAAATATTATACCTTTGAGTGTACAATTATGAAAAGCGAACCTTCGAGTACAAGGAATTACTTCTGTTTTTTATTGTGCATGATTCCTTATATGTTCCTTCATAGTCTGGATGACTTCACTTTTCAATTACAATATAGGAAAAATAATTTCACCTCTCAAACTTTGAACTGTTCGGATTGTTCTTCCATTTTTTGTTTTCTTTTTTGTTTCTTCACCTCCTGCAGTTCGACATGGATGGAGATGGAGCCATCACAACAGAAGAGCTGAGGCAAGCTATGGGGAAACTAATGGGAGAAAGCATGACCCGCAGAGAGATCGATACAGTGATCAGAGAGGTGGACAACAACGGAGATGGAACAGTAGACTTTGAAGGTACAAACTAAAAACATATATTGTCTAGTCTGGTAACTAGTCTGAAGATCTGATTATCAGTTACCGCTTGGGAGGAGCATGGTTCCTTAAATCTGAATATCTAATACTGATTAATAATGATGTAGTTTGTAGAATCGGCTTTGGCAGAAATTATAGCTGTATATATTTCTGAAGGTTTTGTAAACCTGGATTTGGTCAGTTTACACTATTATTTCTGTAGCTTGACTGAACCATAAAATGTATTCTTCAGACATCAGAATGGGTTTAAATCTAGGCTTTGTCTGGTTAAACTCAAGTATTTTCATAGACCAGCCCAGCGGCTGCTCAAATGTAGTCTGGGTTGTACTCATGTAATAGTCGTAGTCGTAGTCTTAATTTCTGTGTTCTCTGGAAAAGGTATTTAGTGCCATTTATCTTTCCATCAATTATCATTCTCCCTGTCCCTGTTTCTAAGATTCACTCAGATAGCATGATACTACCACCACCATGCTTCACTGTAAGGACATTGTTTTTGCCACACATGGTGCTTGCTAAAACCTAAGCAAGCCATCACATATCCATACAATAGTGGCTTTTGTATCATCACTCTGTTATAAAGGCCTGATTTAAGGAATCCTCATGAGATGGTTCTCCATCTAAAAGAAGGCTTGCTTCATCTCTACTCAGTTGGGAGCACTATTGGAGCTCGTTTAGAGTTACCATTGTTTTTTTTTCATCTTTCTTAAGAAGGCTCTTTTTGCCCACATCCCCAGTTTGGCTGGGAAGATTGTGTGTAGGTACAAGGTTATCTCAAGCCTCTTCCATTTCAGTTATTTCCACTGTGGTTCTGGGAAAAGAAAACTCAAAGCCTTAGATACTGTTTAATATTGTTGGTCTGTTTAAGCCCAGCCACAGTTTGATCACAGAGATCCGCAGACAGGTACCTGGACTTCATACATGGCTTGGATTTTGTATTAACAGTGCAGAGTGAACAGTTGGCACTTGGGCACTTTAATACCCACAAGTCCTTTTCAAACTATGTAAAAAGTGGATTTTAAACTCTCTAAACATATATTTTTCATATTTCAATCATGGGTCATTTCTTTGTAAAAATATGTACAGAATATACAGCTCTTGAAAAAAAAGAGACCACTTAAAAATAAAGAGTTTTTACATTATTTTTACATTTGCTTCTATTAAATGATTTTGTATCTCTTTGTAAAGCTGCTGTTATGGAGATGCATGTTTTTCATTGGACAGCAGTGATATACAATGAATTATTCTGTATTTACTGATGTATTCTGTATTTAATGTCTACTATGAATTATTCCGAATCCATTATGAATTATTGAGTTTTCATTCTGAATTATTTAGAAACCACTATTATTTATTTCATTTTCGTTCTGTTTTTTCAGTAACCAATATGATTTATTTAGTATGTACAAATTATTATTTAACAACTATGAAGTATTCAGTACACTCTATCAATTATTTTGTATTCTTTATTAATTTTTCAGTTTATTATACAAAATTTAGTATCATTGATACATTATTCAGAATACAATAAGAATTCAGTCTCTCATACTGATTATTATCATACTGTGTCCACCATAATTAAAGCAGTACACCTGATTTAATCAAATAAACCAAGAGACAAGGGCCTTTAGAAAAGACATTACACATGTTTGCTGTGGAGTGAAGGCTAATGTTGCTTCTTTTTTCTTTTCAGAATTTGTGAAAATGATGTCAAGTTGCTGAGAGAAGCATGCATGGAGACGCTCTGTGGGATGAACATAAATACACACACGATACGCACACTGTATGCACACTGTCAAATATAAATATAAACACAATCTAATTGAGATAGCAAATAAATGCAGATTTATACAGAAAATGTTTCCAAACTATGCAAACCAGTTAATATTTAAATATGTTTGCAGTTCTATTGAAACTATTGAATCACATCCAATCACATCAAATTGTATATACGTGGCCAAAATGTTAGATGTTATATATTATATTCAATTATTTTTGGACAAGATTTATTTATTGCATAATAAATTTGAAAAAAAAAAAAAAATCCATGTCTGTGTTTGTTTGTATATAGTATACAGTGTGTGCTTGTGGGTGAACTTTAACACACATGACTAGAACACACAGACTAACAGAAGTGTTTGCCAGCCTCAGACAGGTGTTAATCTGATTCAGAATCATTATTACACAACACAAATGAATGCAGAAACTTTAAATAAGCTTTAAACAACATCTGTGATAATCTGTTATTTCTGCGAAAAGGAAAAGCAGAATCCCGACGCTTGTTTAATCTGTGTAATGGGAGGACTGGGAGGAGCAGATGGTGAGGAGAAAAAAACTCATTTAAGGATTAAGAGATGGGGAAAGGGTTGGGTAAGAAGGGAAGAGGAAGTCAGAATAATCCAGACTGGATATGAACAGAGTTTGGTAAAAAAAAAAAATTCTGCGGGAAAGAGGAAGCAGACTGTTCAGCCTGCATATTTAAGCAGCTTCAACATTAACATAAACGTTACATCACATAAAAAAGTAACAAAGAATAGCTATAAAGGATAACTAAGCTGTGATATTAATACAAAAAGAAAGACAAAAAAATGGTTTATTTTACGAAAATTATGCACTTTTTAAAATATCAATTTATTTTAATTTTTTATCCCAATTTTCTCTCAATTTATACGGCCAATTACCCAACCCACTCATTAGAACTCCCCTTATCACTAGTGATGCCCCAACACACCAGGAGTGTGAAGACTAGCACATGCCTCCTCTGATACATGTGAAGTCAGACTCCGCCTCTTTTTGAACTGCTGCTGATGCAGCATTGCCGAGTAGCATCACAGCACTAACGCTCGGAGGAAAGCGCAGCTACACGGTTCTGATACGGTTCAGCTCACAGACGCAGCCTTGTGCTGATCCACATCACCCTAGGAGTGATGAGGGGAAAGAAAGAGCGCCATCTACTGCATCCACCCAGAGAGAGCAAGACCAATTGTGCTTTCTCAGGGCTCCGGTAGCTGATTGCAAGCTGCATGAACGGGATTCGAACCAGCAATCTCCCCATCATAGTGGTAGAGCTTAGCCCACTGGATCACTCCAGGATTTCTAATTTTAAATACATTTTAATTCCTATAAAAAACATCTCACAAAAGTTTGCTTGATTTTTTATATTTTTGTCATTTCTGGTGTACTGTAAAAGAAAAAAAAATGTCTCTGTAGCTTCATAAGAGATAATCGAATATAAACATAAATAATAGAATATAAAAATAAATGATAGAAAATCCCAGACTGAAGGAACTTGAGAGAGTTTGTGTGTAGTGGAGGTAGTGCAGTTAAACAAAGTAAAAAACAATGAACACCAATTGTTGTGTTATTGAGAATATGATTGATGTCAATCATACAGACAGTACATTATACAGGTAAATAATAATTTAGCTGTGTAAAATTGCTAGTATGTAAACAGTGGACAATAAATAAAGAAAAACTATTATTGCAGAATGGGGCAAAATAATACAAATAAAATTCTGACATTTAGGACGGTATGTCTGCAGAGATAGGCGCATGTCCTTGGAGTGACCGGAATGAAAAAGTGTCAGAGAGTTTTTGATTTGCTGTGCTGAGAGGAAGTGAACAGTCTTATGACCTAAAGGACAAAAGAGTTTCTGAGTGTGTCCGTGGAGCAGGACTGGGACAGCAGAATTGCTAGAATTAGAGAACAGAGGGGAGGGAACGGTGCGATTAGCGACTGTTCTAAAATCCCAAATTGTCCTGGAACCGCCTGTACTGGCGGATGTCTGGATGGTGAAATGAGGGAGGGGGAAAATTCCAGAACAGAGAAAGGTTGAGAGCTGCGGCTGAAAGAGATGGCCATGTGGTGAAAGAGGCTGAGAATAAGCTTTTATTATAGCGGGGTTGGATTAGTCTGACCTAAACGCCCCTCATAAAGAAGAAAACAATAAAGCTTTACCCCCTTAATATGTACAGTAGATATATATATATATATATGAGAGATAAGAGAGAATGTAGCTATAATCAGCTATATACTTTAAATTGATCCATATTAACTGTATCATCCTAAAACATATCATCCTGTTAAACGAATGAGAATAATGTTTGCTGGAAAGCTGCTTGGAAGGGTATTACTGCATGCTGTAATACTGTATCATTAATATAAGTGCTCTGCTATTGGCTGTAGGTAAGTTCCTGGTTTTTCTGTATGTTTTATAAAAAAATGTCTCAGTCATAATTTAATTGAGTTTTTTTATATATTAAATTATATAGTTTTGCTCTAAAGCAGCAGCTGGCAAATACTAGGGCTGTATTAAAAATGCCATACTACTATACTATACTATACTATACTACACTATACTATACTATACTATACTATACTATACTATACTATACTATGCTAGGCAAGGTAAGAAAGAGGCAAGGCAAGACAAGACCAGGCTATGCTATACTATACTATACTATACTATACTAGGCTATGTAAGGCAAGGCTATACTATACTATACTATACTATGCTATACTATACTATGCTAGGCAAGGCTATACTACACTATATTATATTATACTATACTATACTATACTATTCTACTCCATACTACACTATACTATACTATTCCATACTATATATACTTTAATATACTATAATATACTATACTATACTATACTATACTATACTAGGCTATGTAAGGCAAGGCAAGACCAGGCTATACTATACTATACTATACTATACTATACTATACTATACTATACTAGGCAAGGCTATATTATACTATACTATGCTATGCTATACTATGCTATACTATACTATGCTATACTAGAACAAAATATACTATACTATACTATACTATACTATATTATATTATACTATACTATACTATACTATACTATACTATTCTACTCTATACTACACTATACTATACTATTCCATACTATATATACTTTAATATACTATAATATACTATACTATACTGTTGCTACTATACTATAACTGTTGTTTATAAGTTGCTGTAGATAATGTCTGAAATAACATTAATCAAACATAAATTAAAACCAATAACTTTTAAAACACAAGACTATTGTGGACACTGTCGCCTGATTACACATAACTGCTGCTGCTGCTGCTAAAAGACTCATATAAAAAGTCCTATTATCTCCAGAGAATCTGTACATTCACTCACATTCAGAGTTTGTGTAGTTTGTTTAGGCCATTTAAATTACCCAGATTTATTTAAAGCTGTTGATTCAGTGCATCATGGGTAACGATAAGTCTGTGCTGTCCTCCATTGCTGTGTGTTCGCCAAACTAATTCCACCCATATGCTGTTATTACAGGAACACTGTGTCTAAATTGCTTGTTGGTGCCCAACCCAATCTTCCTGTGTAAACCGGTTTAACTTTAGGCCAGAAATCAGGTCAAGGACCACTGCAGCCGAAAAGTATGAAGAAAAAGTATCTGGTTAAAACAAATTAAAATGGCATGTTTCTTATATTATTATATTATAATGGATATCCAGTCTTTTCCACAGTCTCATAAAATAAAACTGTATGTTTGGAAAATGGCACAACCAAGTTATTAGATGTAGAGAGCAAATACAATTAATACAATAAATGTATATAATAGATTAAATTAAAATTTAAATAGTCTTGTTATAATTACTCAGGTTATTCTTTTCTGATGTTAAAATGTGTTTGTTAAACTAAGAAATGGGAACTGGCTTCTGTGATGTGCACAAGTGACTAGATGATGTGAAAATTGAACAATTGGTGGCAAAATGCTCCAAAGCAACAGAGAAACACTGTAAATATATGTAATTGAAAAGCCCAGACTGAGAGATCTTTGTTATTATAGTATGTATTATTATATTACTATACACAGGGGTTGGACAATGAAACTGAAACATCTAGTTTTAGACCACAATAATGTATTGTCCCAGTTCTGGTGGAAACAGGAGAGTTGAGGTGCACATTGAATTCTGCCGTGATTTGATCAGCCGTGGTTTTATGTTTATTGGATAAAATCCGGGTTAGCACCCGAACATCCCTTTCAGACAATGTATGCTGACATTACCCTGGATACTGTGGCTCTTGATGCATCACAAAGACTTGCTGTCTTGGTCACAGATGCTCCAGCAAGACGTGCACCAACAATTTGTCCTCTTTTGAACTCTGATATGTCACCCATAATGTTGTGTGCATTGCAATATTTTGAGCAGAACTGTGCTCTTACTCTGCTAATTGAACCTTCACACTCTGATCTTACTGGTGCAATGTGCAATTAATGAAGATTGAACACCAGGCTGGTCCAATTTAGCCATGAAACCTCCCACACTAAAATGACAGGTGTTTCAGTTTCATTGTCCAACCCCTGTATGTGGCATAACATTTTCTTAAAATGACAATAATATCATTTATTGCAATTATGTCTGGGACAAAATATAGAGACAAAAATACTTATTGTTTAATTCTATTGGAAATTCTTTACACTCTTTGTTGATAACAGTCAGAAAGGATGCAGGTTTCTCCCTCGATTCTGTAAAGACCTTCATTGGCTGGTGTTCAAGTGTATCATCCCAGGACGAGCTAAAATAACCTGAGACAAAAATAAAGCCGGACAACAACAGTCTAATCTGCTTCAATAATCACAGATCAGATCAGCAGATAGAAACCAGGCTGCTCATCAGTTAATCACACACTCATCCTAATTTAATGCATTTAAACTACGTTCTTGTGAGTGACGGAAGACACACACACACACACACACACACACCTCAATAACTTTAATAACCTGTGCACAGTGCGTCTGAAACAGGTCGACAGCTGGCCTGCTGAGGCTTACACCACCAATTACCCAAAGTGGACTCTGGCACCCGTCTCTCTCTCTCTCTGTCTCTCTCTGTCTGTCTCACACACCCAGTGTCCAGCATGCACATCTGTCCCCTCTGTACCGCACATCTGTAAAAAAAAAAAACTCCTCTTCTGTGCACCAACCCAAGCCAAGACATGTCCTCTAAAACTCAGTTGATTAAAGCGTTACGCAACATGTCCAGTTGCTGCGCTTGACCCGCCCTTGTGCTCATCCTTGTGCTGTTTTTATTTTTTATTTTTTTGCAGAAGGCAATAGAACAGGGGGGTCCAAATTTTCGTTTAAAGTGGGCCAGATCGACCCATATAAAAACATTCTTTGCAAAAATACTTTATTTAAAATGTGAGAAAAAACACAAACATACAGAACTACAGTCACTTTTGTTTAAACACACATATATTTTATTTAAACACACATAATATATATATATATATATATATATATATATATATATATATATATATATATATATATATATATATTTTTTTTTTTTTTTTTTTTTTTTACATGCAGCAGGAGATCACACAATACCAAATCTTACAGCAGATTTTTGGAGACTTTTTCCCTTTGTGGATAATACTGCACCTTCTGAGAGCATTACGAGATTCATTCAGTCCAGTCAGAGAAACAAACTGCTCCTAAATATACTGTAGGTAGCTAACCTACATTTAGAATTAATACAAACTTAAATACAAACTAAATGTATCTATTTTGGAACAACTTATGGTAACTTAAGTATATTTCAATTGTAATTAAGCTATATTTAAATACAACATACAAGCATTAAGTTGTGCTTTTGAGTGTTTTTTGCATATAACTTCTGCAAACTTAAATAGATTTGAGTATGTGTTTTTTTTATGATTTTTAATACACTTGATGTATATTATAAAAAAACTATTACTCTAAAGCGCAAGTGTATTTTCATAAAGTATATGAAATAAAAAAATTACTTTTAGTATTCTTTACCTAATTTGAAGATATTTTAATGCTCTTAAGTATACTTCCTTTTCACAAGGGGAGGTAGATTTGGTATACAGTGAATAGTGAATATTTGAGTAATGTTCTAATGCAGATTATGAGAAGCAACAACTACTTAACTAAGTAAAGAAAAAAAAATCACTTTAAGAAATGACGGTCAGAAAAAAAAAGGTCAGTCAATCGAAAAAACTCTGAAAGTATCCTCAAGTGCAGTTGTAAAGAACATCCAAAACATTATGTTGAAATTGGCACTCATCAGGACCGCCCAAGGAAAGGAAGAGCAAGAGTTTCCTCTGTTGTACAGGATAAGTTCATCAGAGTTACCAGCCTCAGAAACAAATGCAAGTTAACAGCTCCCCAGATAAGAGCACCTAAAAGCTTCTTCACAGAGTATTTTGGTTTGTTTAACACTTTTTAGTTACTCCATGATTCCTTATGTGTTCCTTCCATATTCACTTACAATGTTGGAAAAAAAAAGAAACATTTTGAAGTGTGTCTTCAAACAGGAAGGACCCCAATTGCAGAAAAAGTTCACATAAGGTTAATAGTACTACTAGTTCTTTATTATTAATAATGAAGTAATAATATTGCATGATTATCGGTGTATGAAATATTTGTCTTGCCTAATTTCTGAATTGTTATATGCCATTGAAATCAATCAAAGTTATTTATTCTCACGGTTAAAGCAGAGACTGAAACTGCACAGCAGCAGCATTCCTGGCAGATGGTAAAATCACTGATCAAACACAAAAAGACACAGAGATTATTAAATATCAGACACTGTGATCTGACTGGATTGGAAATAACATCATTTGTACCCGATTTGAGTCAGAAAGTCAGTGTTTTAATGGAAATGAAGCACTAAAACACATTGAAATTTAGGTTAAAATGAAAGTAACAGACAGAGTGTAATATAATGACCTCTGTCATTGATTTGCTTCTCATCTCTCCAAAATTCAGGACATTTGTGGCCTCTCTCCATCTCATTAATCCAAATTAATCCCCCCTCTCTCTCATGACCTGGCGTTTTTCAGCAGTATGAGCGTCGCGTGTCGCCGCCGGGGGCCGTAACCCTTTCCTGTAATCAGCTTTTTGCCCTTCTGCCACATCTCTTTATTCTCTGATTCAGGATTTGACTGATTCCCCGGAATCCTGTATTCATTGCGGATGTGGATGGCCTGTCTGTTCACTAATTTCCAGAACAAATCTTCAGAGATCAGAGGACAACTGGTGCATGGCTACATGTATGCTGTAATGTTGATGTTATTATAATGTTTATGTAAACCTCATTATGTCTCTTTATCCCTTGAAGGCCAATACACCAAATATACAGCCATGTCTACCTTTCTACTTCTCAACTTTAGTAACCTGATGATGTCAGGTATAAAACTTATCTTACAAAGCTGGAGATGTTTAGTTTGTGTATAATTACATTAAAGAGAGATTTTAGATTGGTAGAGATAGAAAGTGTGGTAGAAATGTACATTTTAGGAAAATAAGTTATTATATCGACAGAGTATGTCAAACAAATTAAGTTTGAAAAAATAAGTAAAGATTTAAAATAACAATATGTCTTTTGACTTATTCATTGTCGCAACATACTAACGAAAAATATATAGTTTAAGTTAACATTTAAAAACATCGAGAATTGTTTTTGAAAAATACAACAATAAATAATTTATCAATATTTCTCAAGAAGTAATATGATGTATTTTTTTTTTTATAAAATCACATGTGGATATTAAATGCTCTGCTCTGACACATATCTAGTGCACTTTCAATTTCCCTAGCACTTTTATACTTTCAATACTATATAGAACTGAATAAGCAAATCTAATTTAAGCATGCTTCAGATTATTATAATCAAGATGAAGATGGATGATCACAAGCCATCAAACCAATATGAACTGCTTACATTTTTGCACTAGGAGTAAAGGCATAAAGTTATCCAAAAGCAGTGTGTAAGACTGGTGGAGGAGAATATGATGCCAAGATGCATGAAAACTGTGATTAAAAAACAGGGATATTTCACCAAATATTAATTTCTGAACTCTTAAAACTTTATGAAAATGAACTTATTTTCTTTGCGTTATTTGAGGTCTGAAAGCTCTGCATCTTTTTGTTATTTAAGCCATTTCTCATTTTCTGCAAATAAATGCTCTAAATAACAATATTTTTATTTGGAATTTGGGGGGAATGTTATTTGTAGTTTATAGAATAAAACTGTACAATATTTTTTTCTCTCAAATATATACCTATTAATAGCAAATGGTAACTTCTTTTTCTATATATTACGTTATATTAAATTATTTAATCACACTGGTTGTTAATAATGCCTTTTTATTTTTAGCTTAAACTTTTTTCGCAAAAAAAAAAAAAACCTGGATGTCATGTTATGTCATGTATTTTCTTATCCAATCAGCTCTCGGCTTGCTGGTCGGCCCCGCCCCCCGCTTCTGCACATGTGTATGGTGGTGAGTTGAGCTGGGTTTATGTGGTTTTGCTGGTTTTGCTGGTTCATAGCAGTTTTATCTGCAGTATGTTGTTGGTTTGAGCTTTATTATTAATGTGCGCTGCTGTGTTCAGTTAGTTGCTTAGCCTAAATAAACAGGGAGAATTTAGCTGGCTAGGTTATGTAGTTAGCCTAGCATGCTAACAGAAGCTAATGACAGCTAACCAAAACAAATTACAGAACTTTACACCACTGAATCTGTAATTAATCACACAGGCAGCATGTGGACCACGCTGTGGACGAAATGATTAGTTAATAAACGTCTTTTAATACAACTCAAATCGATTTGGCCACGTTAAAATATACTTTTTATTTGAACACGCCATTCCACCTTAAATAGTGCGGAAGGTTGCTATGTAACTGCTGCACCTTTTAAGGTGGAACGGAGAGTACAGCACTGCACAGTGTCTGCTCGTGTATTAGGGCTTTTATTTTATATGTACAATATAATTTAAGTAACTTAATTTAAGTAAAAATAATGGTAAATGTATATTCTGTAGGGTTTTTTTTACGAATAAAAACTGTAGATAGTCCGCATATATTGTTTTAGGTTTTTATAACAATAAAATGTAATATAATACCCTAGTACTGGGCTACAATGGGCAATAATGGACAATATAAAAAAAAAAAATGAAAATGTCATTAAACAGTTACATTATTTCAGTTTAAAATGTACATCTCATATTATATAGATATATTACACACAGAGTGATCTATATATTATAATACTGAAGATGAACATTTACATTAGATAGAACAAAGTGGCTATAAATGAAACTACACTTTTAAGCTAAAGAAAGTTTTGGAATTGAAACAGATTCACAAAAGAGTTTCCCTTTACTACACTGCATATACAGCTTCTATGAAAATTAGCAGTGCTTTCAGACCTTAAATAGTGCTAAGAAAACAAGTTAATAATAATTTAAAAACAACAACAGAACTAGTGTAGTATTGTAAAATACTAACTCAGGAAGAGTTCAGAAATCAACATTGTTGGAATAACCCTGAGTTGGTGGAATAATTCCTGAACAGCAGTTTGATTTTATTTACATTTTCTATTTAAAAAAAATCTATATTCCAGTTAATGTATCCCTCCAATATCAGAATTTTCCTAATTACAAAAGTCTAATGCAGTGCAGCTGCATTATTATTTTTACTTTTTTTTTATGATCCTCCACAGCTGGGGCTTCATCCATGATTCCTGGGTGTAGGATTGTGACCAGAAGACTCTTCAACCTGAGACATTGTCTGTCTTCCCTAAACCCCAGCTGTCATCCTCGCCACCTCTCTCAGTCAGGCCATTGTAACGTTTCCATGGATTTAAAGGGAGTTTTAGGGGTTCTTGAGCAACTGGCTCCACTCTCACTGGCAGAATCATGGGACAATGTCGGCTTATTGGTTGAACCCAGCAGACCACGGCCCATCAAAACCATCCTCCTCACCAATGACCTCACGTCTGCCGTCATGGACGAGGCTGAGGAGATGGCATGTGACCTTGTCATCTCGTACCACCCACCTCTATTCCGGCCTTTCAAACGACTGCTCCAAAAAGACTGGAAGCAGCGATTGGCCGTCAGAGCTGTAGAAGGCGGGATTGCAGTCTTCTCCCCACATACATCATGGGACAGCGCCAAAGACGGCCTTAATGACTGGCTGATAGGAGGATTGGGTTAGTTATCATCTTCAAATTAATCATCATCATCATCATCATTATTATAATACAGTATATTTCTTTAAAAATGGTAACTTGTGATTTTTCTCCTCAGGTCATGGACAAGTGTCCGTATTGAGCCAAGCTCTCTGCAGCGCCCCTCAGAGGCATCGGGTGGAGTTCACTGCTGGAAGTCAAGTGGAGCTCGACAGTATCTTGAAGCTGCTGAAGGAGACAGAAAACAGTGAAGCATTTCAGTACACTCTGCTTAGGTATGTTATTTTCTCACTAATTTACATAGCCAATTACCCAACCCACTCATTGGGACTACCCCTATCACTAGTGATGCCCCAACACCAGGAGGGTAAAGACTACCACGCGCCTCCTCCGACACATGTGAAGTCAGACTCCGCCTCTTTTTGAACTGCTGCTGATACAGCATTACCGAGTAGCATCATAGTGCGCTCGGAGGAAAGAGCAGCGACTCGGTTCCGATACATCAGCTCACAGATGCGTTGTGCTGTGGACATTACCCTTGGAGTAATGTGGGGAGAGAGCGCCATCTACTGTACCCACCCAGAGAAAGAAAGGCCAATTGTGCTCTCTCAGGGCTCTGATAGCTGATGGCAAGCATTAAAACTAGTGGTGTCAATCCATTACAAAAACCTAATTAATAGAATTCATAATAGAATTCTGCAATTGATCAAAATGAATCAAATAAAAAAAATCAGTGTTATAAACACTAAGATTTGTATTATTGGTGCTGACCCCTTAAAAAAGTATTATATTTATTATAACAATATTATGTGACTAAAATCAAAGAATAAATAATGATTATATTTTTTATATGTTGGTACATATAAATTTTTTTACATTTTTTAATTTTTGGGAAAGGGACAGTAATAATGGTGTAGTGTGGGTTACACCTAGCAGATTAGATCCTT
Organism: Astyanax mexicanus; assembly: GCF_023375975.1. Taxonomy (NCBI): domain Eukaryota; kingdom Metazoa; phylum Chordata; class Actinopteri; order Characiformes; family Acestrorhamphidae; genus Astyanax; species Astyanax mexicanus. Next base: position 9,936,675 of record NC_064422.1, read on the forward strand.
TTTTACTGGAATCTCAGGGTAGATTTAATGTATTATAATATTTTAGGGTATGATTGATGCTTTTTAAACTAGAATACTGTAATGTGCCGAGTTTAATCTACCTTCTGAACTACCTGCTGAAGTGTTGCTGTGTTATATCTCTAAAAGCTAATTGTGAGCATGGCATGGCCATTAAAAAGTGAACTAATTCTGAAAAGGACTGAAACTGATGAGAATAGAGTTGGTGGTCTTTCTATGTAAGAGTGATGTTGTATAAAGAACTTAACGAACATGTTTTGTACTATAGCCCATAGACCTATTCTAACGTGTAAAAAGAGGTATATTTTTTAAGAATTTTAAAAACTGGCTTGTATATAACACTCTATGTATTACATTAATGGTATAGTAATGGTATGATATAATTAAGTAAACACAGAAGACAAAAGGGATAATGCCAACACTGTAGATTTTAGTTGTTATCTTATATAACAGACCCAAAAGATGCAATAAGTTGAATGCTGTGAGAAGCACCATTAAAAGATCATATATAATCCTGAGCTGTGTGGAGAGGGATGGATAAGAGCAGTGCAGGCTGGGCTGACTGCAGTAAATCACGTCTGACACACTTTTTTAACGCTTCTCGATTTTCCAGATTCTTTTCCGGATTGTTGATTAATCCCCTCTCCCATGTTGCTGCTCCTTATCAGGAATGAGGAGGGCGGTCAGCAAGTGATCCTGACCTGTCCCGGCTCAGCTCTGACCCCTGTCGTTCAGACTGTGTTAGGAAATGTCTCAACCAGCCAGTCCCTCAGCATCACGCAGGTCCAGCAGGTAAAACCACTGTCCCTATATACTCATATATCTCATATACATCATATACTAACTGTGATTTCTTTTACACAGCTCATTAAAAGCTCAGAGACTTTGTATATTAGCAGATAAAATGATTTTACTTAAAGCCAAGAGTTCTATACAAGGATACTCCAAAAACAAAAAATGTAAATATTATTAGTTTATTTAATATAATCAAATAAAAATGATAGCAGACACTGAAGTAATCAAGCTGATTTACACTGATGAACAGTGTGATGTCTTGGCTGTGTAAGATCACTGTGATCTTACTGGTGAATAATGTCCAACCACTGCAGTGTTTAATTGACCTAATGTCAGTATGGACAGAGTAATTTTGACTATTTTATAAAATTTTCTTTGGAGAACATTTAATTACCCTTATGGTTTTATGAACAATTTAATTCTTTAGTATATTATTTAAAATTGAGTTTTTAAGTGCATATTATTTTTTTTAATATTTATGTAGCTTTTATGTAGCTATGTTCTTTTTATTTGAGTGTTTTTTGTTCTTTTAAGTATTTTTTTAAGCCAATTGTTAAGTGGCTTGTTTACAAACTGTTTTAAACTAAGCATAGTGTCTTGCACTCTGTTCATAGAGTAGTTTACCATATACAGTGCCAGTTAAAAGTTTGGCCACATCATTTTAAAATGTGCTGCATTGTAGATTAATACTAAAATCACCTAAACTATGAAGAAAAACATATGGATTTTTTTTAGTCAACAAAAAAAAAGTGTTAAACAAACCAGAATAGTTTTTATTTTAGATTCTTCAAAGTAGCATCTCTTGTTTAGATGACAGTTTTGCACATGTCTGCTGGATTATGGTTTGTTTAACACTTAAATTATTACAAAGTTCATTATGTGTTCCTTCATAGTCTGGATCACTTCTCTATTAATTTACAATGTTGGTAAAAATAAAAACATTGAATGTCCAATTTGGACTGCTACTGTATATCGAAAACGGCAACATTTTTGTTCTTCCATACTTAAGTCAAACATGTACTGTTTTAAATTAGCAGTTCAATATTGTTTGGTGTAGAGCTCTATATTGTTACCTGATTCAAGAACTGCTGTGGCTATCTGGACGTATTCCAACTTAAACAGTGTAATGTTTTTTGGAATTTTTGTACCTGTTGAATTATTGTATTAAATGTGATGTAGAACCCTATGCTTGGCTGTGGTCAAGGACGACATGTGGTTTTGGACGAGCCTCTCTCTGTGGGCGTGGCAGTGCAGAAAATGAAGACGCACCTCGGCTTGCCTCACCTCAGACTTGCCCTGGGAGAGCAGAAAACATTAGGTAAGAAGATTATTTACTTTATTATATACCGAACGCTCTGATTGACCAGTATTTTTTGATAATAGTTCTGCAGTTCTATCAGATTTAAAGATGGTTAATATTTAAGACTAAATAGAAATTTGGACACACCTTCTTATTCAAGGTTTTTATTTATTTTTTTATTATTATTTTTATTAATGTTTTTGTTGTTGTTTTGCTAAATAATTCCAAATGTTTGTATTTATAGTTTTGATTATTTTAGTAATAATCTGCATTGCAGAACTTTTTTTTTTTTATATATATTTTCCCATTTTCTCCCAATTTAGCTAGGCAAATTGTCCCACCCATTCAGCTGCTACTCATCTGTATATCCCCCATCACTAGTGATGCCAAAATAAAAGGAGAGTGAAGACCGGCACGTGCCTCCTCTGATACATGTGAAGTCAGACTCCGCCTCTTTTTGAGCTGCTGCTGATGCAGCATTACCGAACAGCATCACAACGCCAACGCTCGGAGGAAAGCCCAGCGACTCTGTTCCGATACATCAGCTCACAGACGCAGCCTTGTGCTGATCCACATCACCCTAGGAGTGATGAGGGGAAAGAGTGCCATCTACTGTACCCACCCAGAGAGAGCAAGGCTAATGCTAATGCTCTCTTGGGGCTAATGCTCTCTCCAGCAGCTGATGGCAAGCTGCATGAGCAGGATTTGTATCGGTGATCCCCAGATTATAGTGGCAGTGCTTTAGACCAATGGACCACTTGGCGCCCCTGCAATGCAGAACACTTTTAAATAATAGGGGAAAGAACTGGTGCTGAATATGGTCACTTAATTTATATTATGTATAATTAATTGACTTTAGTTAATTTTCACTGATTGCTTTCTGTGTTTGTAAAGATGCTGTTGTGAAGAGTGCAGCAGTGTGTGCTGGCTCAGGAGCTTCTGTCCTACAGGGAGTCAAGGCAGACCTCTACATCACAGGTATCTTACCACACACACACATACAAGGATTGGACAATGAAACTGAAACACCTGTCATTTTAGTGTGGGGGGTTTCATGGCTAAATTGGAGCAGTCTTGTGGCCAATCTTCATTAATTGCACATTGCACCAGTAAGAGTAGAGTGTGAAGGTTCAATTAGCAGGGTAAGAGCACAGTTCTGCTCAAAATATTGCAATGCACACAACATTATGGGTGACATACCAGAGTTCAAAAGAGGACAAATTGTTGGTGCACGTCTTGCTGGAGCATCTGTGACCAAGACAGCAAGTCTTTGTGATGCATCAAGAGCCACAGTATCCAGGGTAATGTCAGCATACCACCAAGAAGGACTAACCACATCCAACAGGATTAACTGTGGATGCTGTAAGAGGAAGCTGTCTGAAAGGGATTTTCGGGTACTAACCCGGATTGTATTCAAAAAACATAAAACCACGGCTGAACAAATCACGCAGAATTCAATGTGCACCTCAACTCTCCTGTTTCCACCAGAACTGTCTGTCGGGACAGTAAATTACTGTGGTCTAAAACCATGAGTTTCATTGTCCAACCCCTGTACACACACACACACACACACACAACAGTAGTTCCTATTTAACAAGTTTATTCAAAATGTCTAATTACATCACATCAAAATAAAAAAAATATTAACATCACATAACAATACAAAATAAATATCACATTTATTAAAGAACTTTTAATCATTTTTCATTGCTTGTTCGTTCGCTCACTCCACCCAGGTGAGATGTCCCACCATGAGGTCCTGGACGCTGTCGCTAACGGAACCAGTGTGATCCTGAGTGACCACAGCAACAGCGAAAGAGGCTTTCTGACTGTGATTAAACAGCGTCTGGCCAATCATCTTCCAGATTCTGTTACTATAGCGATCTCCAAAAGAGACCGAGACCCGCTGGAGGTGGTCTGACACTCGTGGACCCTCAAGAATTATCCCATAACTCCCATACCATCCCATGCTTTATCAAGTAAATTGGAATTGGAGTCACTTTAAATACAGCAGTAACAACATGGATTTCATTAACATATAAAACAAATACAAGTTACATTTTGATCAAGAAGCTGTTAAATAAATATGTTTAGATTAAAAAAAGGTTAATAAATATACTACAATTGTCTACAGTCTACCTTGATATTTGATATGAAACATTCTAAATATTAATTTTACTAGAATCTCATTCTGCTGTTCTACTTTCAGTCCTTTAAAATTCCAGCTGTCTGTTATAGGTAGAGTTTAATTAAAAAAAAATGATGTATGAATGTGTTTGATATCTAAGGTAAGCTTTTTTTTTTTTCTTTTTTTTTTTCATCAACAGGAGATGCTAGGCTAATGTTGCTAACAAACTCTGGATTTATAATCCATAATCATCTTTTGTATGTAAACACACTCCTAAATATCTTAAACTAAGTGCTTTATAGTAGGGAAGTGCTTTATCGTATCGTACGCAATAATATCGCCAACATTTTTGAATATGGTGAACGATATTATATCCTGAAATATCTTACCATATCACCCACCCCTAATTGTCACATCAGGGTACTACTCTTACTACTTTTTACTGTTTTTAGCAAAAGAAAAAGTCCCACTGTTCTCATTTCCCATTATATATTTACTAGAGACAGATTATATTTGTCAAGTATAATTTAAATCCTTGCATTTTTTTATATCGCAGTTAGGGTTATGCCATATCATATATCATATGCAATAATGAAATGTAATTTTCATTTTGATGCAGTAGTGTATTTTTAAAATATATATATATTTTTTCAGTGTTTTCTCATATCGTTATATATATTTTCGTTATCGCTACTTTATATACTATTTTATATTTCTATCACTTTATCACACTTCACATATCACAGATTTTCAGAATGAAGAGAAGTGTTACATAGTGGAGGGAGGGAGAGGGTGGTTTTTAAGGTATTCCGAGAGGAGGGCGGGGTAGTCTGACATCACTCCTGTAGCTCCGACTGAAAAGGCAGCATCCATGTCGCTCTCCTCGTTACACACAAACAGCTGCACCTAAGAGAGAAAGAACAGGATGATAAGAAGAGCTAATCCAGTGCTGGAGAACAGAACATACAGTCCTGATATTGGATTATGCTGAGATAACTGGATTTCCATCGGGAATGTGTCACGGCCCATATGTTTTTGAGGTTTCTGAGGTTCTGTGAATTTTAATCCAGATTACAGATTTAAAAAAAAAAAAAAAAAAGGATGCAAAATGTACTGTACCTGCATCCCTCGCTTCACCAAGTGGTCAAACAGGGACTTCCTCATGGTCAGCCTGCAATAAAAATCAAGAGAAAAGGGGGTTAGATGTGGTGAGCACCCAAGGGACCTAGACCCAATGCCCCCCCTTAAAAAAAAAAAATGTAAATGAAATTTAAGGAGAGTTTCCAAAGCGAAGAGTGAGTGAGTGAGTGGATCATATTTGAAGAAATGTAATCATTTAGATTCAAATCATCAGACACACAAACTACTATGTGTAGTACAAGGAGTAGATAGTAGTAGTAGTAGATAAGAAGATAAAACTGTTGGGGCCACATTTTAAAATATTTGTATTAAATATCTCTCTTCTAGCTGCATTCTCAATTATCTGGTCTAATAAAAATAGCTTAAAAGCAGGAAGCTACTTTAAAATTACTTATGAATTTTTTAGGACATTTGATCACTCTATTTTTTTGCAATGATGTTTTACCATCATCAATTATTTAATTGCACAGGATCAATCAGGAGTGGGACATCACTTGTCTTGTCATATGTTCTATTATTCTGTATAATTTATTATCTGATGCTCACACAGACAGTACTAGTCTAGCACCTTGCCTTTAATATAAACCGAGCAACATAAACCACAGAGCAACATCACCACAACTAGCCTCTCTCTCTTCCTCTAGTTAAAACAGTGGACGGAGGCTGCAGTCTACAGCATTAGCTTACTAAAAAACAATAATATCATAAAGAGTGCTATTTGATTGTCCATGCGCATATAAGAGCCCAATGCAGAGAGTAAGCAGATGATGCTGTTTGCACGATAAGGGGTGAAAATTATGTACTTTATTCTTTAAATGGTATTTAAATGATGCTTTCTTGGATTCTAAAAAGTTTAGCTCATCAGAGACAAAAAAACAACAACAACACAACTTTATTTCTTTCACTATTTGATGTGTTGGGACTCATTTTTAGGGCTAACAACACCCCTAACTGACCTACTGCAGACTTTCAGAAACAGTTAGTCTTCAGCACTTACTTTTCTATGAGAGAGACGACGAATCGATTCTTCAGAATTGATTCTTCTGGAATGTATTTTCTGTAAAACACAGCAAATAAGAATATATATATTAATAATAGATACAATTATTAAAAATGATTATTACAAATGATAAAATTAGCATTATTTATTTAGCAAGGCCTGATAGTGTGGTAGTTTTCCAATCCCACAGGTCAGTGCAGTGTTCTTTGGCTTACATTAGCTGTGGGAAAGTCATGGGACACTTACAATGTTGCATACACTGTCACATACTATCCCATGACATTTGGTATGTAAGTGTATCTTACTGAGTCAGTACCGTATAATCAAGTCTAGGTCAGGGGGGGCGTGTCTATGTGACCTTTTGCTTTTATGTGAGTTTATTCAGCAAAAATGTTCACAGCTTGTTCTTTTCTATCTAGTTTTAGGTTTACATTTCACTGAACTCAAACAAATCTAAGGATTCTTCCCTCCTTCCTTTTGGTTTCAGATAAACCACTGACCTGTTGATCACACTGGGCAGGTAGAACTGTAGCAGACTCTCTTCCAGAGGCATGAAGGGCAGGAGACCAGTATAGAACAGCACCAAGAGGAAGAATATTCGTCCCATAGTGAAGCTGTAGGGCATGGAAGGGCACTGTCCAGGAAACACAATCACAATCAAAGAAATGTCATTCTAAATTAAATATTATACTTCATGAGTATAACAGACACACGACTGGCGCTCAAGTAAAAAACTAAAAAAAAAAACAAAAAAGCAGTTTTAAGTGAATATCCAATGCAAGCAATAAAAAACCCTGAAGATATTACTGATAAATATCAAAGCAGAGGATGGACCAATGCACACACACCGACGAGACAAATTTCAGCATCTATAATTCACCTAACGGCATGTGTTTTGACTGTGGTAAGAAATGAGACATCGCTATATTGCTGTTTTAATCAATTTTTAAGTAAATTTCAAGCATTAAATTGACTTAATTTAATTCAAATTAGGTCTGCCTGGCGGAAGCGACAGAAATGTTATGTGGTGCACGGCCACGGGACTAAAACAAAACAATTTTTGTCGAGAGCGGGCCGTAACGGGACTAAAACAAGCAACCTTACTCATAACGATAACCTTCTAATACAACTAATACAGAGGTGAACATCATCAAGCCATCCCCTCCACATAACATGATCAATTTAAATACTTATATAAATTGTATACTTCTATACATATTTATATACCCAGTGCTTTACCTGTTTCTTGCACTTTGCCATAATGACGGAGTCGTCTGTGGCCCAGACGGTGATGCTCTCTCGTTTATACTTTTTCACCAGTGAGGCGACCTTGGTAGATATAGAATAGCATTAGCATTCTCATTTCTGTTCCAAATCATTACAGTCATTTATTTAAGATCTGTAAGGCATGGCCGGCTGTACCTTTTCTATGAGCTCGTCCTTGTTCTCTTTGACCTCGATGTTGATGGGCATTTTTGGAAATTTCTTGAAGACATCCTCCAGCAGAGCCATTTTCCTGTCCTTTCCGGTGCTGTAGTGTCCTGATAGGAGATTTTCATTCTATTAGCGCGCTAGCATTCATTAGCCACATTAGCATTTTTCTTAATTGAATGTGATAACTAGTACAAACTTTTGTCAAATAGCCCAGCAGTCCCAAATACAGAGCTTAATAGCTAATGCTTGCAACAGGCTTATAATGCTAGTGATAGGGGCATAGTGTCACCAATGAAAATTCTATTCTATTCATCACTATTTCTACACCAGTAACATAAAGTATATCCACACTTCCTTGGTAGAATTCAGAGGGACCATATATTTTTTCATTAATAGCTGCTAAACACAAATAGGCACTAAACCCTTTGATTTTTGCTGACTCCACCCTCAGCTCAAATTTGAAAAAGGCAAAAAAAAAAAAAAAAATGGGAGGGGTAGTTAGTTTGGGAGGGGCACTGTGTGATTTATGGGTTTAGAGGCAGGGCAGGACGGACAGCTGATTGGTTGAGCTGCAGCAGCAGTGTGCCTCCGACAGCAGTAAGAAACAGATGGATGGTTGTCAGCAGGGATGGTTTTATGGATAACTGGTATGTTTCTTTGCTTCAAAGGAACACATTTGAACTATCAGTGTAAAAGAATATATGGTTTAGGGCTTAGTGGCTCTTTACCAAGCTTAACGTAGCTCCACACTTTTTTTAAAAACACTTTTTATACACACAGTGCCTTCAGGTAGTTTAAATCCTGATAAGTTGACTAACGAGCACAAATGAATCCACAGCTGATCACGTTACGTTAATCACGTTAATACGCATTTGTTTTGGACTGGAGTTGCTGCAGTAGGAGTCCCACAGAATTCTACCAATGAAGTGTGGAAATACTTTAAGCTAAGTTAATGGTGTTAAAATAGTGATTTCTTTGCATGGTGCAACACTATGCCCCTATCACTAGCATTGTAATCCTGTTGGGAGCATCGGCTAAAAGCTCTGTATTTTAGAATGATTCTGGGTGAACAAAGGTGGGTTTATCATGTATTACTACAACCCAAGATCGTACTCCGCTGTTGTTAACTTACCCACGTTGAATGTGACCTCAAGGTGATCCTTATAGAGAGGTAAGTCCTGGAACATGAAAATGACCATGGTCAGTAATGGTCACCAAATGTATAATGTAAACAGACTGAGATTAGGAGCAGAAAAAAAGAGCTACCTTTCGTTTTAGGGAGGAAATAGCAACGTCTAATCCAGTCTGTCTTTTAAGGTTCTTGTCATGAGACACCATCACATATCCGTCCTGAGTTAAATGACAGTCCAGTTCCAGCATCTGGGTTCCTACTTCCTCTGCGCTGAAGGAGGAGGAACAGAGGGTTATTGTAGTGTACAGTGTATGAGTGATCGATTAACAAGATATTCAGTGAAAAGGAATGTTGAAGATAAAAATGGTTTCATGTTTAAGGGAATTTATTTATTTATTTTATCCTGTTCCTGAGTATTTTATGACAAAAAACAAATATGATCAGACAAAATGATAGCCTCTGTTGCGATGGCTATTGCTGTTGGAAAATGAAATCTTCTGGTAGACACTGCACTGACTTTAGACCTCATAAAACACAGTGGATCAACACCAGCAGATGACATGTCTCTCCAAACCATCACTGATCATCATTAAATTTTACATTTCATTTGTAAATCAAGGGAGCAGAGTCTGGAGGAAGAGTGGAGAGACACACAGTCCAAACTGCTGGAGGTCTAGTGTGAAGTTTCCACCAATCAGTGATGGTTTGGAGAAAAATGTCATCTGCTGGTGTTGATCCACTGTGTTTTATTATCAAGTCTAAAGTCAGTGCAGTTTTGTTTTCCCAACAAAATCTTACAGCACTTCATGCTTCCCTCTGCTGACAACTTTTATGAAGATGCAGATTTCATTTTCCAGCAGGATTTGGCACACTGCCCACACTGCCAAAAGTACCAATTGGTCTTATATAATATTCAAATTTTCTGAGACACTGATTTTTGGGTTTTCATTGGCTGTAAGGTTCATAATCATCAATAATAAAAGAAATAAACGCTTAAAATAGATCTCCCGGTGTGTAATACATCTATATAATATATAATTTTCACATTTTAAACTGAATTACTGAAATAAAATAAGTGTTCAATGATATTCATTGTCATGTGGCTGTCCTCTGCTGTGACTCAGGAAGGATATCACAAGTGAGGACAGAATCTGTTCTGCTAGTTTGCTGTTTGTAGAACAAAATGAGGTGTTCCTGTTACTCACTGTGTAAAAGCTTCCATCGTGTTTTCAATCTTCTCCCCGGCACCTGATAGATAACAGCAAACAACGAATCTGAGTGTTAAAAAGGTTCTCAAAAACAAAGGAGCCACACAGTGTTCTCAAACTGATGTTTCCTTATCAGCAATATTCAGAAAACAAGAAGATTTACTCAAACAAAACTCTTTTTTTGGTCTTTTTTTTAACATCTTTGGAGAATAGTTATTTCAAATGGAATATCAGACCTTCAGACAGAATAAAGGATGTAAAAGAATACTTGGTGGTATTTTTTTGTTTAAGTTTCTTTACAACAAAGTTCTGTTGTAAACGTTCTAAAAGTTTAAGGGTTATTCATAAAACCTTTTCTCTTTATGCCTATTTTTACAAAAAAATCTTCATATTTGCATCCCATTTGCAACAAAAAACCCACAAAACTGTTCTTTAAGAAAAAGAAAAAGACCATACTGTTTAAAATATATGAATTGACAACGGCAATCTCTTTAAACCATCCACTGAAAGGTTTTTTTTTGGGAACCAACATTGATTCTTCTGTAGCATCACTCCGACAAACATACATTTACATCTATAGTAAAACTTTTTTTAATGAAATGTGAGGGTGTGAAAAAACTAAAATTTTTAATTCTATAAAAAACAAACCCTTAGGTTAATTTAAAACCTTTGCATGATGTGAAGGTTCTTAAAACCTATGAAAGGTTGTCCACACTGAATGAAATGGTCCTCTAAAGAACTATCATTGCTTTCCAATGAAAAAAATCTGTTTTTAAATTTTTTTACTTTACTAAACTGTCCCTTTCCTTGTCAATTCCTTGATGAATTGACCAATAGAAATACTTCAAAATGACCTGAAATAAACGTATTTTACATTGACCTCCATTGAAATTTTAGATTTTTTTTTTTTCGTTCCTGAAAAGTTGCTGTTTTGGAGATGCTTCTTGTTTATTGGATATTGGTGACACTGTCCATTAAAAAGATCTTTAAAGGTAACCAATTAAACAACACTTTTAGCTTATTTGTTAAAAATGTTTTTTAGCAAACAAAAGAAACAAAGAGTCAAAGAACAAACTGTGAGACTCATTCAGAAAGCTGTGTAATCTGTGATCAGGTGTGCACTCACCTCCTCGGTGGGAAATGTGTCGGCTGTAGAAATCTAATTTCTTCTTCTTGTGGAGAATCAGAGGGTTTTTCAGCAGATAAAGAGAACACGGGATAAAGAGATCTAGAAACAGGATGATCAGCGCTATCACCAACATCCAATCCATGATGTTTCTTCAAGCGACTCAGAGCCTCGCTGGATGACCGACTGAAGTATCTTCACTACTGTCTTGTCTTATCTCCCTTGGCCTTCTTTTATGGCCTTGATCTGACTGGAGCATGTGAGGGGACATGTGAACTGTACTTGTGTGTGTATGTGTGTGTGTGTGTGGTCAGGTATGACACAGCTTATACTTATGACTGGAGGGAAAGTCTGGGAAACAATACAAAAAAAAAAATCACACTGGCATTCAGTCAAATCCAAACATTCCCTTATCTCTATTGTGCAACAACAGCAAACGGAAACCGAAGGGGCTCCGGTTTAGTGTGAAACTGAAGTGTGGACACCGTCTCATGACATTTCCAACATATCTCAGCTGTTCTCAGACGATTGGCTTTCCACCAGACGATTGACCCCTCGGCCACAAACCCAACCCAACCCAAACACGCCGATCAGTACATGACATTTCCACAAGGTCCTAACTTCTCAGTGCCCGGGTAAAGTACTGCATATCACAACGGAGACCGCAGAGCAGCAGCACTTCCCACCCTGCAGGAGTTTCACAATGAAGAAACTGCTGATCAGGAGCGAGACAGTCCATAAAAGGAGTGTCGGTCACCCTGTGACCTCACTTCTCCATAAAGTTCACACTAATTTCATCAGTACGCCAGTTTGTTTAATCAGTAAAATGATGAAATGAAATGATTGAACTATAGTGAGAAACTCATAAAGTCAGTCATTGGTCAGTTTTTTCTTATAATTTTATTTCTCCTTTTTCCCATTTTCTCCCCAATTTACACGGCCAATTACACAACTCATTAGGACTCCCCCTATCACTAGTAATGCCCCAACACACCAGGAGGGCAAAGACTAGCACATGCTTCCTCCGATACATGTGAAGTCAGCCACCGCTTCTTTTCGAGCTGCTGCTGATGCAGCATTGCTGCGGTTCTGATACATCAGCTCACAGATGCCCTGTGCTGCAGACATCAGAAGTGATGTGGGGAGAGAGCTCCATCTACCCACCCGGAGGGAGCAGGGCCAATGGTGCTCCCTCTGAGCGCCGGTAGCTTGATGGCAAAGCTGCATGAGTGGGGGTTCGAACCTACTTTAAACCACTGGACCACTCGGCGCCCATAAATTGGTCAGTTTTTAACATAGTTTGGTTCAGCAATTGGTCGTTCAGCAGACTATGGTGCTGTCACTGTGATCTGAGGATCACAAGTTTAAGTCCTTAATCAAGTCCTTAATCATGCATGCTGCTTCGCCATCAGCAGCCAGAGTCCGAGAGAGAGCACAACTAGCCAGGCTCTCTCTGGGTGGGTAGATGGCGCATTCTCTTATGCTATCACTCCTAGTGTAACGTTGCTCAGCACAGGCATCTGTTAGATGATGTATCAGAGCTGGGGATCTGGCACTTTCCTCCAAGCATGCTAGCTACTCACTGATCAGCAGTAGTTTTAAAAGAGGCGGTTGGTTGGCTTCACATGTATGGGAGGAGGTATGTACTGGTCTTCACCCTCGTAGTGTTGGGGGCATTATTAAGGGTTACTAAGGGTTCATATGAAATGGACTTGTGAAAACAAGAAAATTGGGGACAAATTATGATTTGGATAAATTAGAACTACATAAAAAATAAAAATTGGTTCTTTGAGTTGTTGTCTTTCCGTAGAGGACCGTAGCCTTTAATACACATTTTCTCATTGTACAGAACAATGTTTTAATATAAAACTACGATCACTCAAATAACTGTGGGAATACCTTAATAGATCTACATCTAAAAGGAAATGAAATTTTATGATTATTTAACAGTAAAGATATCTTAACCATCTCCATAATTTAACAAGGAGAGAGGAAAAAACCTTCAGTACTTTCAGTTTCCATATTAATATGTTAATAAACTTAAAATAATCATAAAATAATTAAAGATATATGAAAACCTAAACATTTAAACCATATAAAAATGATGTTTTTTCTTTGATTTTACCAAATTTAAAACCTCTGGAATATAATCAAGAGGAAGATGGATGATCACAAGCCATCAAACCAAACTGAACTGCTTAAATTGTTGCCCCAGGAGTAAAGCAGCATAAAGTTATCCAAAAGCAGTGTGTAAGACTGGTGGAGGAGAACATGATGCCAAGATGCATAAAAAAACTGTGATTAAAAACCAACCAGGGTTATTCCACCAAATATTGATTTCTGAATTCTGAAATCTACCTGAGAAACGGGTGAAAGGAGGATAATAGAGTATAATGAGAAAAACAGAAGGAATGCACAAACAAATATTATATTCTTATATTTATATATTATATTCAGTATTAACTTGCATAGTTTGAAAATATTTAATTTACTATTTACTGAAATAAAAATAAAAAATACAGTATTGTATTTGTGCATATCAAGTGTTTTACAACTGACCCAGCCAATCAGAGTTTAGAACATGTGATATCTGTTTAATAACTGGTTTTATATGAGTGGAACTGTAAACGTTTGTACTGTAGAGTAGACTGAAACTAATTTAACTGCTATTTAGGAGTGCTGTGTTTCTGTAGAGGTGTGAAAGATGGAGTTTGCAGTTGAGCAGCACAGTAAACACTCTCAGCTCTTGTTCACGGATCTAAACACACAGCTAAACACACTCATTACCACTAATGTAAGTGGAGTGTCTGCACTGCTACTGGTGTCTGCAGTGGGACACCTGTCCACTCATAAACACATTACAGCTCATTACGCCTAACTGACCCCGAGCCATCACACCCCCACCCACCCCTCACCCACGCGGGGGTCAGTAATGACCCCTCCACCTCCCCGAGACAGACTTCAGGAGGAGGAGCAGCAGCGTTCACACCTCCACTTCCTCTCCTTTACCAGTCTGGCTTTTATCCCCCACATCAGGCGCCAAGAAAAACAGCAACTACAACAACATGAGGCTCGCAGCTCTGAGACCCAGCCGGTGGAGGATCTGACCCAATGCCAGAGGTTAAAACAGCTCTGGAAAAAAATAAGAGACCACTAAATAATGATGTTTTTCCTTGATTTTACCAAATTGAAAACCTCTGGAATATAATCAAGAGGAAGATGGATGATCACAAACCATCAAACCACCAAACTGAACTGCTTGAATTTTTGCACCAGGAGTAAAGCAGCATAAAGTTATCCAAAAGCAGTGTGTAAGACTGGTGGAGGAGAACATGATGCCAAGATGCCTGAAAACTGTGATTAAAAACCACCAGGGTTATTCAACCAAATATTGATTTCTGAACTCTAAATGCTCTAAATGGCAATATTTTTGTTTGGAATTTGGGAGAAATGTTGGCAGCAAAATCAGAGAATGATTTAGAAACTGAAGTGGTTGTATATGGTTATTATAGGGGAAAAAAACAGTTAAAGCATACATTCTCACTGATTACAGTGACTTATAGCAAGACACCAACAAATGTTCAAAAGTTTAAAAGGCATTTTTTTGGTTTTAAATCCCCAATTTTTAAGATTATTTTTGGTACTTTGCGACTTTCCTAAAGAATTAAGTTTTGCTTATTTGATGTTCCGATCAATTAGAAAATTTGACATAAAAAGAATTTGTGTATGCACCGGTACATCTCAAAAAATTAGAACATCATTGAAAAGTTACTTTATTTAAGTAATTTAAATGTGAAAAATCACAGTAGTTTAAAATGTGAAACTCATATATTATATAGATGTGTTACACACAGAGTGATCTATTTTAAAGGTTTATTTCTTTTATTGTTAATGATTATGGCTTACAGCCAATAAAAATCCGTGGCAGTGTTGGCAGTGTGCCAAGTCCTGCTGGAAAATGAAATCTGCATCTCCATAAAAGTTGTCAGTAGCAGAGGGAAGCATAAAGTGCTGTAAGATTTTGTGGGAAAACAAAACTGCACTGACTTTAGACTTGATAATAAAACACAGTGGATCAACACCAGCAGATGACATGTCTCTCCGAACCATCACTGATTGGTGGAAACTTCACACTAGACCTCGAGCAGTTTTGTTTTCCCACAAAATCTTACAGCACTTCATGCTCTCCTCTGCTGACAACTTTTATAGAGATGCGGATTTCATTTTCCAGCAGGACACTGCCCACACTACCAAAAGCACCAGTTGGTCTAATTTTTGGGTTTTTATTGGCTGTAATCATCAACAATAAAATAAATAAATGCTTAAAATAGATCACTCTGTGTGTAATACATCCATATAATAGAGAGAGTTTCACATTTTGAACTGAATTACTGAAATAAATTAACTTTTAAATTGTTTTCTAGCAGGCAGGTCACAGGTCGAGGTGCTGGGGCTGGCCGTGTCCTGCTGGCTGCTATTCTGCAGCTCTGTGTTTTTGTAAGGCTGATTCTGGAACATGTGGGGCATTTTGTCTAGGTTTGTTGTTTATATAGAAGACCAAACTGCTTCCACCTCTTCCACCTGCAAAAGCCTGCCCTCCACACCTCACACACCTCCTACTGAGAGTCCTCATCACCGACCACACGCCTGACCTGCCCTTACAGACCCCTACACTCAAACAAACAATCACAACCATCATTTTACTGTTCTATTCACAATACCTTATTCCAATCAGATTAAAATATTATACAATACAGAAACTTACTTAAAAATTGGGTAATTGAATATTTGATTAAATGCCAGTTTCTCTGATTTTGCTATTTATAGGTTTATGTTTGAGTGAAATGAACATTGTTGTTTTATTCTATAAACTACGGACCATTTTTCTCTCAAATTCCAAATAAGATTATTGTAATTTAGAGCATTTATTAGCAGTTATTGAAAAATGTCTGAAATAACCAAAAAGATGCAGAGCTTTCAGACCATAAACAATGCAAAGAAAACAAGTTCATATTCATAAAGATTTAAAAGTTCAGACATCAATATTTGGTGGAATAACCCTGGTTTTTAATCACAGTTTTTTTTCATGCATCTTGGCATCATGTTCTCCTCCACCAGTCTTACACACTGCTTTTGGATAACTTTATGCCACTCCTTTATGCCACTTCAGGACTGCAGGCAGGCCAGTCCATCAATTTGTCCTCTTCTTCCAGCCATGCCTTTGTAATGTGTGCAGCGTGTGTTTTTGTATTGTCTTGCTGAAACTGTATGCACATCTATGGAAAAGATGTAGTCTTATAGGCAGCATGTGTTGTAAGTTGCATTTTTGAATGGAACTGATTGAGTTTTTTTTTTATGTATTGTACAGTGTTTGCCAAAGATTTGCCAAAAGTAATGCTTGCCCATATACAGCTCTTATACAGTTATCCAAAAGCAGTGTGTAAGACTGGTGGAGGAGAACATGATGCCAAGATGCATGATAACTGTGATTAAAAACCAGTGTTATTCCACCAATTATTGATTTCTGAACTCTTAAATCTTTATGAATATGAACTTGTTTTCTTTGCATTATTTGAGGTCTGAAAGCTCTGCATCTTTTTTTGTTATTTCAGCCATTTCTCATTTTCTGCAAATAAATGCTCTAAATGACAATTTTATACGGAATTTAGGAGAAATGTTGTCTGTAGTTTATAGAATAAAACAACAATGTTCATTTTGAATTCTACTTCACGAATTCAGGCCTTCAGGCCTGACTAACGAATGTACCTGGTATGAAACATAACTGCAGAGTAGCAGTTAAACTCCCTAATGTTACTCAAGGTTAAAGCAGAGTGTGAGCATGGCGCTTGTTGTTTGTGGTTTTGAGTGTATATGTAGGGTTTTGCATTAGTGTAGTCTACATATAGTAAGTCTGAGCGTGTAGGTGTGAGTGTGTGTGTCTCTGTTTGTTTAGGCCATATGCAAAGACCCAGAGTGTGTTTGTGTGTATGTGTGGGGTGTGGGGTGTGTGGTTGGGGTGTGGGGGGGGGGTCTATTGGCTTGATAGAGACAGAAGGAGAGGAGGGAGTGTGAAGACTCCACCATTTGGTAGATGTGCCAACACACACTCACCTATATAACAGAGAACCTGGAGCCACGGGCGTCAAAAGAAGAAATGCAGCCACCAGAGAACCACTAAGCACAGAAGAAGAAACTGTAGTTTAGTGATTTTAAAATAATGTTAGATCATAGAGAAAGTTGAGACACGGATAAAGAAGATCAGAGTTTAAACACAGAAAGAAACTAAAGAAGCTCTAGAGGAACTATCTATCTCAGAAGAGGATGCTGGGAGTGGAGATGTACCCTAGCTTGGCCCTTGCGGCCCAAAGACTGGGAGACTGCTATTACCGAGGTAAGATCAGCTTGTAAAAAAAACATCCTGCAGAGCTGATTAAGCTTAAATGAAAATACATTTCTTGAAAACATTTTATAAAATTAAATAAAAAAATATTTCTGTTATTTAAAATTTGGTGCATAGTTTTAATAGAAGCACAGTTTACTGGTTCTACAATTAATTGGGAGACTGGGGGAGTGTATAGGTGACACATATTCAAATGCTCTGCTCTGTTCTTAATTTAGGTGCCAACATCTATGTGTTGGGGCTCAATGACAGTTTACTAGAAGGTTTTGCATAATTTACACATGATTATTTTCTCAAAAAAAATAAAAATAATATATAGATGTATTAAACACAGAGTGAATTTATTTCTTTTATTGGTGATGATTATGACTTAAAGCAAATGAGAACCCAAAAACAGTGTTTCAGAATATTATTAGAACATTATATAACACCTGTTGGTATTTTTGGCAGTGTGAGCAGTGTGCCAAATCCTGCTGGAAAATGAAATCCTCATGACTCTCCAACACATTGAGCTCCAACACATAGATCTTGGCACCTAAATTAATAAAACATTTGAACATTTTCTTCACTTCTTTAATGATCTCAAAGCAGAATGTCTGTATATGAATGTCTATATACATATAATATATATATATAGATCTATCACGATAATTACATCATCAAATTATTGTACAATAAATGGACATTACCGAAATAATATTTGATAATTGTGATTTTGACTATTATATTTATTTGCATGTTTATTCACATACTGTATATAACAGTGAATAGTATTTTACCCAGTCATTCAAAGAGTAATGCTTTAATAACTGTGACTCCATACACACAGTGTGGACTATTACTATGATTAATAAAAAAATGTGGGTGTCTTTTTTTTTTATAAGGGTATAATTGCTTTCTTATTCTATTCCATTATCATTGTGTCAGTGGCATTTAATGATCTTAAAATGACAATAATATTGTTGTGTTCTCTATGATGATTCCTGATGATTCTTTAATTTGCTTAAAAATATATATATTTTTTATATATTATATTTTCTTAGAATATTTTATCGATTTGACAATGCAATAAAATATTGAATATTGAAAATATTTTAATATTGCCCAATACTGAAATATTCTACCTACAAGATGTGCTACTTGTTAACACTGCTCATATTGTTAACTTTCCTCCAGAACAACAGCCCCCAGCCCATGTGCCCCTATACCCTGCATCATGTGACATGATGGCCCGAAGCCTGCCCACCCGCATGCTGGCCCCACCCCCTCCCAACACCGAGCCCCCTGGGAAAGCCCTGGATACTGTAAAGATGGAGCTGGAGAACGCGTCGTTATGGAAGCAGTTCAGTACTGTTGGTACAGAAATGATCATCACCAAGAAGGGCAGGTAATGCAACTTTGACTAATATTGAAAAAAACATTAAATAAAAGAATAGACATGTTAAAAAACATAAAAATCCCTTTAAAAAAACCAAAGCAAAATATATAAAAATATACAATACATATAAAGGCCTTTCCTCACATTGCCAGACTGAAGTGACTCAAATCGCAAAAGAATTTTAAACAGTAATACATGTGAGTGACTGTGTGAAATGGCTACAGGAATCCAATTTACAAACACTGGCAAGCTATGGTTAGCAACCTAACCGAAGCTCAATGATTACCTGTTCAGCAGAAAAACAACAACCAGCTCGCTCTCTGGTCCATGGCTTCAGCACACTGTTTTCCTGCTATTGTCTGTACCTGGCAACCCTGGGTGTAGAAATTGGAGCCACACAGGTTATTGTGACGTACTGCACAGTTCAAATAAGAAAATACTGGCCAAAGCTCTGCTGTTAAGAGCTGCCAGTGCTTTAACTCAGCATGTTTCCTTAATCTGATGATACATCCTGATCATGTTAAGATAAAATAAGACAAGATAATCCATTATTAATCCCACAATGGGAAATTTGCAATGTTGCAGCAGCACAGAGGAAAGGACAGAGAAACAGGTCAGGAAAAATATATAAAGAAATAATAATAAATCGATATAGATAAAACATTACAGAAAATATAAAAATATATATAAAAATACTAAAAAATATATACATACATCTTGTGCAGCTAAGATAAGGTCAGAGGAGGTATAATTATGGTAGGTTCTGACCAGTTTTGAGTTTCTATAGAAAATATAATCGATAATGGTCTTTTAAATCAGATTTGAGTCACGTTAAGAATACTTCTGTATTTCTGATTCATGGGCAAGTGACATGAATGTGAATTGTCAGATCATAAAAAATTAAATGAATTCTGAACTCAATAAAGAGGTTAGTAATGTGAACACAGCCACCTAAAACTGAATTCATATTCTTCTAAATCTCTCTTTATCTCAGGCGGATGTTTCCTCAGCTCAGGCTGAAGCTGTCAGGCTTGAACCCGTCTCTACGGTACATTCTCCTGTTAGACATCGTTCCTGTAGACTCCTCCCGATACCGGTTTCAGGACGACAGCTGGCAGGTGGTAGGTGGGGCTGAGGCTCGGCTCCCAGACCGAGTGTTCATCCACCCCGACTCCCCTGCGACTGGAGAACACTGGCAGAACCGCACCATATCCTTCCACCGAGCCAAACTCACCAACAACACACTGGACATGCAAGGACATGTGAGTGACATGAGCAATGACGATAATTTTACACATTCATTTCCTATATAATTCAATAAGTTCTGAAATGTGATTGATGTAAATAATTTCATGCCTGATTTCTTTTTATCAGATCATTCTTCACTCCTTGCACAAGTATCAGCCGCGAGTGCACGTGATTGAGGCCAGAGACGTGCTGATGTGGGGAGGAGCCCAGCACTCATTCACCTTCCCTGAGACCCAGTTCATCACCGTTACGGCCTACCAGAACAACAGGGTGAGAATCACTTGACCGTAAATGTTCTCAAACCACTTGTAGTCATTGTGTCGAGAGCTAAAATGAGCTTACAGTATATTAGCTTTTATTTTATTATTATTTCTGTTCCACCTTAAATGCTAAAAAGCCTCTGCTATCTGTTTGACCATTTAAGGTAGAACAGGAAAGTAGCTAGCTACTGAGACCAACTACTAGTGATTTTTATGCTTTTTATAAAGAAACTGGCCATAGAACATTGAAACTACACATTAAACTATATGGTAATAACGTGATTAACATTTCTAACAAGGAAACACTTAAATTTTAGTGTTTCTTGGTTTGCTGGTGCCAGTAATTCCTTAGCTCTCTGTTTGGAGTGTGCCTTGGGACACCCTATGCCTAGATGTGGCCAAGGAGTGAAATAAGATTGGGTCATAGTTACAGTAAATTAAAAACGAAAAAAAAAAAAAAACACACCAATTGAACAGCATTAAAGCAACTAGTTTCTGCCATCATGGGAATGATCTAAATTGTACATTTCATCTCTTTTAAGATAACAGAGCTGAAGATCAACTCAAATCCCTTCGCCAAAGGTTTCAGAGAAAATGGAATGAACTGTAAAAAGTAAGTTCCTATTGTTAAATTAACAAATGCAGAACTGCAAATGGTGTTCTGTTTAGCTGCGCTTTCCACACTGTGTAACTTTCTCTGCTTTGCACATTATTGCACAATATTATTTTAATTATAATGTATTGTATTTACTTTTCTTTTTTTATTTTCTTTTAACATTGTTTTTAAACTATTTTTTTCTATTACAATTTTTCTTTTACATGGTTTTAATTTGAGTTCTCTTTGTTTTAATCAAATTTTATTATTTTATTTCCATTTTTATTTTTACATGTTTTTGTAATTTGACTTCTCTTTTTTATTTTCTAATTTGTATAGCACTTTGAATGACCATTGTGTATGAAAGGTGCTATATAAATAAACTTGCCTTGCCTATTATCTATAATAACTCAATATTTCTTTTAGACAGCGAGAGGCTAGACAGAAGAGGAAACTGCCCCACCCACACCAAGAGGAACCTTTAGACATAGGTAACAATCAATAATCAATAATAATAATAAGCAACAGATTTCTAACTCACACTGATGTTTTTGTTTGTTTAACTCAATGTTTTTCTCTCTTCACTTTAGAATCGTGTGACCCGTGTGATTCCACCGAGGTCCTACAGCAGCCCCTGGTCCTGCAGAGCACCACCATGCCACTACCTGATTCAGGCTTCTGCCCTGATGTGACGTCTTTCCAAGAGCAGACAGGTCAACAGCACATCTCTGGAGAAGCTTTTCTGGGTTCCCATATGACCCAGATACCTGAGATCTCAGAGATTCCTGATTCCAGAGAGAACCAACCGCAACCAAGCTCAGACAGCGACGTGAACGGTGGATTGCTTCATGGGTATGTTGTTTACTAGAGTTTGTATAGCACTGTATTTAAAAAAAAGCTCATTAATTGTGCATTTCAAGAAAGCAACAGGGTGAGGGCACGATCATGCAGACTAAAGTTGATCTCGCTTTTTGAAAGACTTACAACTAAAGCTCCACAGTAATTGTGACTCTAGGAACGTGATAGGCTCCAATGAAAGGAAGGCAAAGCCACTAAACCTGGTTGCAACAGTCTGCAATATATGCCTTCTATACTTAAAACATATTGAGAAGTATGCTGTAAATATACTAACAGATTTTATATACTTAATTAAATTATATTAAAAATACATTAATATTAAGCTGTCATCAAATGTTTGAAAGTAAACTTTGATCATACTTATACTATAAAAGTACAATATAGTGTATTACAAAAATAGACTACTATGAAGTACACTTTTAGTTTAATGTAATTCAATATATATTTTAGCAAAGTGTGTTAAAAACAATGGTTACAATAGTTAACTTATAGTACAGTGTATCATGGAACTTTTTAGAATGTAAATTAAAATACTACATTAGTAAAATGTTTTAAAAATATATTTAGCCATTACATTAGTATAAAAAGTTGAAATGTATTTCAATGCTCTGTAAATATAAATATAAGTAAATTATGGGAAACACTGTTAAACAACATTTAAATGTAAAAAAATTAAGTAAATTTGAAACACGATAAAAACAAAGTGTACTAGAAGTGTGCTACTTACAAAAGACAAGAAATCGATTCAAAATCGATTCTTAGTACATTCCCAATATACTCGGTGTATAATAGTGATACAGTTGTAATGCTCATTAAATGTATTATAATTTTACTGTATGCATATTTAATATATGAAGTAGTGGTTTAAATGTCACGTAAGTATATTTCAAATAGGTCCATTTTAGTACAGTTAGGTACACTTTGCACTTTTTTTTAGTACTATTTTTATACAATTAAAGTATAATAAGTACAAAAAAGTTGTTCTATTTCAGGACTCTTTAAATATACTGATTAATAAGGCTAATAATGTGGCTACGAGAACACTTTAGTGCACTATAGCATAATAATGCTTAGTATACTTTAATCTACTTTTTTTCACTAGGGCATTCACTTGATTCACTTAAAGTTGTGGGAATTGAGCCTCAGTTAGCTGCAATATGCTCTGTACTATGGTGTTAGCTGTTAGCCTGTTAGCTGTTAACCTAACTAACTAACTAACAAACCACAGAAAAATGTATTTTATTCCAACAGCAGTTACTCAATCTAAGTCATTCTTATCTTATGTTTATAAATGGAGTTTAAGTCAGACAGACTTGAGTGAATTTTATTGTGAACATTTATAAGATAACCTAGAATTCGATGGAGTGGTAGCCAAATAAAAATACAGCTAATGCAAATCCCCATCCCAGAAATCCCTTATACCGCCAATAGACAATAATGTACAATACAAATCTCTGAATATTTGTTTATTCAATTTTTTGGTTCTCTTTCTCATATACAGGTCTACCCAAATGATGGCACTTTCTTCATACAACACATTTACAGGCCCTCCTATTACATCATCATCTCACCCACCAGTGGCTCATCCTCAACCTTCATCACTCTATTCCTTAGTTTCTTCCAGCCAGGCAACGGATCTGCCATCCTCTCATTCTAACCAATCCTCTTTACAAGATTACTCTTCCATGACGTCTTCCCACTACCCCCTATCCACCACCCTGGATTCTTCTTCTCCAGTCACAGCTTCCTCTACCTCTCCCCCAAGCTCTACTTATCCCTCCATCTCTCATTCTTCCTCTCCTCCTCAGTTACCCCCTCTCTCTGCTTCCTACCACTCTGTCCATCCAACCCAAGACAACCTTAGTCCTCACACACCAACAAATTCACCCTTCCAGTCTCTTCCTCCACCATCCTGCCAGTCTATCAATGGTTGTGCTTCCAGTCTGTCTTTAGACCCAACACAGAACCAAGCTGTAGATGGAGGCTTGGTCAATACACCACCTTCTGTTCAGGATGGAACCCAGACTGCCTTTCCATTCCCTCCTGTGCAGTCATCCAACGGCACTGATCCCACCACACCCCCAAACCAAATTGTACCACAAACTGCTTTCCCCTTTCCTCCAATACCACAGACGCAAAATACGCAAAATCAAGACGCAAATCAAATTCCAACTGCGTTCCCTTTATTTGCGGTCTCAAACCCCGCCTCCAACCCTGTTTCAACTCCATCTGATCCCAACACCCAAAACTCCACAGCCTTTCCTTTCCCCACGATTTCCCAACAACCCAACAATCCAAATCCATCAAATTCCCCACCCATGCAAACCCCATCAGCTTGCTCTTTTACAACCACCCAACCACCATCCTCAACTTCTCACCTCAACCCTTCTCCGTCTTTCCAAAACCCTTCAACAACCACTCATTCAGTAACTCAATCCTTCCCTCCACAACCATCAAACCAACAAATCAATATACAAATCCCTATAGTCAATCCTAATCCCAACCCTAATCCTTCTGTCTCTGCTTCTCTGCCTACCACATTTCAACCCCCTCAACCATCCTATGCCTTTCCCACCACCATCCCCTCAGGTCCCCATCTCTTCCAGAATCTAGCCATGCCTCCTACTGGCTCTTCTCATGCTGTTCCAGCCATTCCAAACATGGCCCATTTCCAGCCCACGATCCCCCAGTCACTATCAGCCTCCACCTTCAGCCATATCCCTCCACAGTGCAACTCAAACCCCACTCAAATCCCACCACAGACCTTCATGCCTGTACAGGCTTCCCATCCGACCCCCCACCTCCCACCACATTCAGCTCTACAGAACCACTCCCTCCCCCCGGCCCCCACCCACACTCAATACACTGCCAATCCCAACGCCTACCCAGCCGTGGCAGCATCTGAGGTGGGCTCATTTTCTCAGATGAACCCACCACCCGCCCCATACCTGCCCGACGTAGTACTCCACCCCTCCCTCCTTCCTCCTTTAGACCACTCACTTTCCTCTTCTGCTCCACCCGCCCGATACAACCCCTTCCCTTCCTACCCTCTCCGCCTGTGCCAGGACCCCCGCACCTCCTTCCACTTACCACTCAGGCACATCTACAGGCAGCCCCAGCACGTACACCCGCACAGCCAGGGGCCGTACCTGGACCTAGGAGGAAGGGCTGCGTACTGAGGAGGCACTCTTCAAAAGATTAAAGGATAATCAATGAGATCTTTAATATTAAAAGTGGACTGAATTAAAATTGCTGAACGACAGCTTTTTAAAGATATTTTGTAAAGCAGTTACGGCTTCAAATGATGAAATGTACATTTATTTAAAGTCCCACGGATGAGAATTTCTAGCCTTAAACTTTTGGGGACTCATTACTGATCTGTTTTAGCTTCAATTTTAGAGAATTTTACAATGCAGTTTATATTTTTTCATGTATTTGTTATATCTGTATACTGGCATTAATTGTGGCATTAAAGTGTGCTTGTTTTATTTGTCAATGATTCTTTTGTTATTATGGACAATGAGCCTTTACTTTTCTATTGATACATACACATTTAAATAACTAGCAGAGATCCAGCTATAGTAATGAAGTAGAAGTTATTCGCTACTGTACTTAAGTAAAATGCTGCATCTGTATCTACTGGAGTATTATTTTTTCTCCTACTTCCACTTTTACTTTACTACATACAGCTCTGGACAAAATAAGAGATCACTTTAAAAATTTGAGTTTCTTTAAATTTTATCAAATTGAAAACCTCTGGAATATAATCAAGAGGAAGACGGATGATCACAAGCCATCAAACCAAAACTGAACTGCTTGAAAGTGTGTGTAAGTCTGGTGGAGGAGAATATCCCAAGATGCATGAAAAAAACTGTGATTAAAAACCAGGATTATTCCACCAAATATTGATTTCTGAACTCTTCAATCTTTATGAATATGAACTTGTTTTCTTTGCATTATTTGAGGTCTGAAAGCTCTGCATCTTTTTTGTTATTTCAGCCATTTCTCTTTTTCTGCAAATAAATGCTCTAAACGCCAATAGAACTGCCACTTAAGTGTGAAGCTTAAAGAATATTTCAACTTTTACTCAAGTCTGTGTCTCTAGAATTGTAAACATGTCTGACAGCCAGTGCTGGGTGATATATGACACAGGTCAATTTCACAAATAATTACAGTTACAGTTATTGAGTAATGATTTATTTTAAATGATTTGAATCAATAGCTGATACAGCATTTTCCTTGGTATAAGCTGGTCATGTTACACTGCTGGCTTGGATTTCCCCTCAGTGTTGCAGAAGAATGGACGGGTGGAGTCACATGACTACACACATGTAGAAGTGTGTTTTTGAAGAGACATGAACACGCACAAAACATATTAACAGAATTTTTGTTAATACAAAATAACAGTAAGTTTCAATAATTAACCCATAAGATCCCTCAATATTGATGCCAAATTCAAAACATAATCAGATAAATTCAGTGAGCAGCTCATTTGTTATATTTCTCATTGTGGGAAAATGACTGTAAATATTTAAAGGTTAAAATCATGATGTAAGTTAAATGTAGGTTAAATAAAACAATTTCATAACTTTTATTAACATCTTGTTCTAGAAATAGAACAAGTTAGAAATAGTTACATTGAGTTAAAAGGAGCTTGATTTATCTTAAGCACTAATCCAGCACTCATACATTATGTAAATATGGGCAGATTCACACACTGTCCTGTAGTTTTATTAAGGAACCTTACACAGATTTTTGGGGATCTGTGACACATACACATCACCATGGGATTTTTTTGGGTAAAAAAATAAAATAATTGATATGGGCAATGAAAGGTATAAAATAACCCAGCAAAAAAAACACAATCACAATTAGCAATTATACACTATCATATTATATATATATATACACTAACAACATTATACAATATATATTGGTGATTAAATTTGCGTTATGTAAAACATTGCTGAAATGAATTTACAAAACCAGTCAAATACTGAGATAGTAGATAAAAATCAATTAAACTATTAAAATGTTTGAAATCCATTGTTGTATTATTAATAACTATTATCATATTATTTTATCATTAATAAGTGATACAATAAAACTGTATAACAACAAACACTATTTATCATACTAAAATATATTTTAGATTGTATATTAAATTGTAAGTATTTTGAGAGCAACAGGAAATGTTTACATATGTAAATGTAAAATGTAAGTAATTTAAATCATTAAAATCAAGTTTGTTTTAAACACTTGAAGTCACAAACATTTATCAACAATTAAATTAAAGGGTATTGATTATTATTATTATTGATTCCAAACTGGAATTATAACAGGATTTTTGTTTTGTTTTATTATAAGCCATTTCTGCATTTACTCTTAGTTCAGTCTGTCAGTTCAGCACAGAGCACATGTGAAACTGCTGAATAAAACACTGCCTTTACTCACATTACAGAACTTACAATCAGAATTCTACAGCCTGAGAACTGCTGTGTCATTCTGACTGTCCTTTTAAGATTTAAGGAAAAGAGAAGTATCCATCAAAAATGATACTGAAACAAGCTTACTCACAAAAAATTAATAACTCCACACTAACACTAACAACTATGAGCAATTATACACTATTATATCATACAGTAATAACAATTTATACATTTTACTTAATACAATTATTTTGTGCCATGTAAAACATTGCTGATTTTAATGAACAAAACCAGTCAAATACCAAGATAGTAGATCAAATCAATTAAATTATTCAAATATATGAAATCCATTGTTGTTTTATTTTTCTTAGTTATTTTATCATCAATAATTAATTCAGTAGGACTGCATGACAAACAAACACTATATATAAAACATACCAGAATATACTTTTAGATATAAGGTATTATATATACGTATATTATACACTAACAAAAATTTATACATTATATTATACAGAATTATTTTGTCATGTAAAACATTGCTGATATTAATTAAAATCATTGCTGTATTTTTTTTTTAGTTATTTTATCACCAATAATTCATACAACAAAACTGCATGACAAACAAACATATATATAACATACCAGAAAACATTTCCATATATTAGGTATTATATAATGTAGGTATTGGTATAATATATACACAGCATCTAGATTTACATGGTTATTAACATATTTTCACTCTGAGAGTACTTAGTAATATATTATTATTATTATTATTATTATTATTATTATTATTATTATTATTATTATTATTATTGATAACAATGATCAACAATTGATTATTGATTATAACTGGACACTAAACCCAGTTTATTGCCTTCACTAGTATTTTTACACTTATAGTCAGACAACTGCATTGGAAAAACTGCTATGTTATTATGACTTCAGAAATTGAAGGAAAAAATAAATATAATACTGAATCAAACTTACTTTAAAAAACATGAAAAACTGTCTTTATCTAATAGAAAATTGTCACAAACTGTCACACTTTCCTACCTAACATCTCTAATTGATATATTGATTGTTTTTCTGTATTCAGACCCATTTGCTGAAGGCTGGGTGCTGAAAGGGGTGATGAGGCATGGTGTTGGTGAGGGGAGGAGGTGATTAAAGAACAGGTGATAATGACAACAGACCCCCCACTCCTCCCCTCTCTCTCTCTCTCTCTCTCTGACTCCTTTTGGTGTAAAAAGTAAAAAGAGGGAAAATGTGTTAAATAAACAAAAACACTGTTAAAGCACATTTACTAACAGCTGAGCTCATTAAATAATGAAAAGAGGAAAGAGGGAGAGAATCTGAAAATCACATGATGATCTGCAGCGTTTCTGCTCTGTCACTCACAGTCCAGCATATCATGCATTTATGATGACATCACTCAATCAGTTTCACATTCACTAACACTGCTCATGTGAAAATAGTCTGGATTAATATCTAATTTAGATTTACTTTAATGTAGAAGTTTTTTGTCCTAAACGTTTATTTTTGTCCTAAAATAAACCTCATTAATTCAAGAAATGATCATCAAGTCATTATTTTGTAATACATTTATTTATCTTTGTATTTATTTTATATTATTTATTATATCACAGGTACTTTTTTTGTGATAAAATGATTTTACAAAAATAGAAGTTTACAATCATACATTACAAGTTATTTCATAAAGTACAAAGTAAATCAATTAATCAATGAATTAATTAAAATAAATAAATTAAATATTTTACAGGGTAAGTAATGTTTAAATATACTAATTAACCATATGATTAAAAACCAACACATTATTTAATAATAGTAAGAGTGAAAATATTGAGATTTTTGGGGAATCCAAAGTTAAACCTGCCAAATTAGCTGATTAACTAACTAATTCATGAACAAATTTGTAAGTAAATACATATTGACATACCAAGTAAGTTATAAATGATCTATTTTTTATTTACATTCTTTTCACACTATCTGGATGGAGAGATTTATCTGGATAGCAGTATTAGCATTAGCTGCTAGCGCTAGCTCTTTGGCCATTCAGAGACCCGGAGCAGCATTAGCATTACACGCTAGTGGTTAGTCGCTAATGCTAATGCTCCAGCTTTTGTGGAAATCTGGAATTCTAAGCTTACTGTTAATAAACGAAAGAACTTTACACACCCAAATAAACAGTTTTTTAAGGAGAAAAATGTGTGTATATTCACATACAGCACTCGTTTGAGTTGTCAGACTTGTTGAAATGTTTTTTTGTTTTTACAGTTTTGTTTACTTAACTTAGCTTAGCTTTACAGGTTTCGCCACCCAGCAGTGAGACCTGCTGAATTAGAAGGAAAACATGGCGACACCCCTGTTCCTTACTAGTGTCGCATAATGAGCGTTATAATCCAGTGGGCCTTATGTATGAAAATAGAGCAGAAAATAGACGTTTATTGATCCCTTATAATCTGGTGCGCCTTATAGTGCGAAAAATAGAGTATTATATCTTTATTCTGTATCTTTCGCACCTAAAATAAAGTCCTGTCTGTCTTTTGGATAAAAGTGTCGGCCAAAAGTAACGTAATGATTGTTTCATTATAAAACCAAAATCAATTTATTTAAGACGGAATTTACAATAAATTTCTCATATCAGTCCACAAATACTGTACAATGTGTAGATTGTAGATAAATACTGATAATGCTATGTAGTGATTACTGAAGGTAATGCTACACAATGTTACCAAAAATAATAATAATAATAATTGTGTAAAGCAAGGTGCCAAGTTAGACAGCTGTTAAAACTGAACAGGTCACCATAAAATCATATCATCATAATATCTGCCCCCCTCCTTCCTGAGATATTTAGCAGAAGCTAAAAGAGCTACATGATTCTACATGTGGAGTAAAGAAATCAGTGTAAATCTGATTTATATCTGAACAGTCCCTGTAATATGGATCTATTTGGCTCCAGTGATCTTCTCCCGGACTCTGCGGCGGAGCTCCTGGCGCAGCAGGTCTCTCTCTTTGCGGATGCCCTGCAGAACAGTGCGGTTCTCCTGAGCCCGACGCACCAAATAGGGCAAAGTGTCGTCAACCGAGCCGTACGGAACCGACTTATACACAGAGAAACCCTGCTGAGCTGGAGGGAAAAAAGAGACGGAGAACCCAGGATGTTCATAGATACTCTACTATACTCTACAATATGTGTGTAACTGTAGATCCACATCAGTGTACATCACAGTACCTACATTTAGATTTTAGTTTCTCAGATTTTACTATTTATAGGTTTATGTTTGAATAAAATGAACATTGTTGTTTTATTCTAAAAACTACAAACAACATTTCTCCCAAATTCCAAATAAAAATATTCTAATTTAGAGCATTTATTTACAGAAAATGAGAAATGGCTGAAATAACAATAAAAGATGCAGAGCTTTCAGACCTCAAATAATGCAAAGAAAACAAGTTCATATTCATAAAGTTTTAAGAGTTCAGAAATCAATATTTGATGGAAAAACCTTGGTTGCATGTTCTCCTCCACCAGTCTTACACACTGCTTTTGCATAACTTCATGCCACTCCTGGTGCAAAAACTCAAGCAGTTTGCTTGGTTTAATGACTTGTGTTCATCAATCTTCCTCTTAATTATTTTCCAGTTTAAAAAAACATTTAATTTGGTAAAATAATAGAAACTCATAATTTTTCTCTTATTTTTTTTCCAGGGCTGTACATAAAACAAATCGTTAAACAAACCAGAGTATGTTTTATATTTTAGATTCTTTAAAAAGTAGCACCTCATGCTATTAGGCAGTTTTGTACATCTCTGCTGGATTTTCTCAGTCATTTATGAAGTAGAGTCACCTGGAATTCAGGCTTTCAGTTAACAGCTGTGCTGAACTTGTCAAGAGTTAATTACTTGAATTTCTTGTCTCTTAATAAAGTGATTGAGAGCATCAGTTGTGAAAAGTAGTGAAGAGGTAGAGTTACAGGTATACAGTGAATAGTGAATATTTGAGTAATGTTCTAATACAGATTATGAAATTATGTGTTTAGTACTAATATGTGATCCTGATATAAATAAAGCACAAATTTGATAATTTATGTTATTTACCCAAAGTAAGAGACACATGGTCACACATCCCCAACAGCTGACCGAAGCAAACTGCGCCGCCGTCTCGATCGATGCCTAACTCAGTCATCCTGAAACAGACAAGATATATATCTTAAAGACCTCTTTAACCTGATAGAACTCCAGTTACAAAAAGAAGTGAAGTAATGGGAGCTAATGCCTCACCAATTAGCATAGTGCTTCTCAAAGAGGGTGGAGGTGTTCAGTAACCTCCTATAGACTTGCTTACATAGTTTCTGACAATGTATATCTACCTGTTTTCTATTAACACGGACTAAAGTACGGAAAAACATGTCTTGGCTAATTATTTCACTCTGCTAGGAAGGGTTTACTAAGAAGCTGAAAATGGTTTCATGTCACTTGTAGCTCTGAACCCTTTAAAGCAGGGGTGTCCATTTTTTTTCTTGTTGGGGGCCAGAAGGAGAAATATATTTGAAGTCACGGCCCATAGACTCTGTAATAAAACAAATAATGAAATATACCACTTTAAATAATACTTTTTTCTGATTTCATTTACACACCATTTTACTTGACTTACTATCTTTATCTTTGACAGTGTTGTGTAAACTAAGATTTTTCAAATTGATTTTTAATTTCATGATGTCTCTTTATATTAAACTCCTTAATTCCGGAAACTTTTACACTCTTTGGCCCGTTTTTCTGCGCTAGAAATACGCTCCCTCTCTGATTTTAGACTCGTTGGCCCGTTTTATAGGATGTAAACAGTGGCTTTTAATAAGCTTCTTGTGCACTTTTAAAGTTTTTAATGCCTCATTTTAAATGTCAGGGCTCTTTGGATTCTACCTTTGAGCTGGATAACAGTGTAAAAAGCAATTTATCTGCAGGGGCAAAATATGCCCCCATTAGAACCTATTCTAGCCTGTTTGGACAAGCTGCACAAAACTGCTGGATCTCAGAAAGCTGTGCGAGAACAGAGGTGGGCTATTTAACAAAGTTAAGTACTCTTTTTCATGTAATACTACTACTTAAGTCAATTTCACTCTGGAGTTCTCCTTTAATTTATGTAAATATGAAGACTGTGTTTACCTCGTCACTGCTTTTCTAACAGACTCTTCGTTATGTGTTGCTACAATGATCTTGTAGCGCTGGGGATGCTGAGAGATGAGGTTCAGCATGATTTCCAAAGAGCCGTTGTAGCTGCAGGTAAAAAAATGCAGGTTAAATATTAGGATTAAAATCAACGCAGGTTATTTCAATACTTCAACACCTGAGCTTTAGGATCTGATCACCAGTCATTGGTGTACTCCCAGGATTGGTGCACGGGGTCGGCTCGTCCCTCCTTGTCGGCTAGTTTCCTTTCCTTGTCCATGTACGCTCCTCTGACCAGCTTAACCCCGAGACAGAAGGACTGCTCCACAGACAGACGGACGGCATCAAGCAAGAGATCCCTGGACTCCTGCATAGAACAGTGGAGGTGTGAGTTAATTAGAGTTCTAAGCAGTTTCTGATTCATACCATATCATACTAATTTATATCAGCCAAAACGACTGCTCACTTGCTGCCTAATATATCTACACCTTAACATCACTGTGCAGTGATTCTGATACATCAGCTCACAGACGCAGCCTTGTGCTGATCCACATCACCCTCGGAGTGGTGAGGGGAAAGAGTGCCATCTACCTACTCAGAGAGAGCAAGGCCAACTGTGCTCTCTCAGGGCTCTGGCAGCTGATGACAAGCTGCATGACCGGGATTCGAAACAGCGATCTCCTGATCATAGTGGCAGTGCTTTAGACCACTAGACCACTCTGCACCCCATACTACTTTTGGTAATATAGTGTATCATCACTGTAATTTTATCAATAAAAATGCTCAAAAATTACCTGGAATAAAATCTATTTACATTGCATTCCAACTAAATATGTTCTTCCTTGCCATTTTGCAGACTTTCTGAGGTTTTTGTTAGACAGTAACAATCAATACACTTTGCACTTTTAAAAATAATCTTATTTTGATTTTTTTCAAAAACCTTCTAGAACACCAACCTTTAAGTAGCACTGGTAGGTGTTCCAAATCCAGGCTCCATCTTGATTGAACTTCTTCATCATGGCCATAGTGATGAGGGAGAGGGCAGGGTTCATATACGTGTATTCAGCATCCACCAGAACCCTGACTTTATTTATACTCGCCTGTTGATTAAAATGAGTAAAATAAATACATAAACAGATTTTAGATTCACCATGCAAGCATTTAGAGCACATAGCAAATTATATGTTTAGTTCAGGTTATTAAAAAAAAAAAGGCATGTGCTTCTTCAATTTCAGCAGTGGGGCTACAAGGCTAATGTTGCTAACAATTTTGGAGGATGGAAGTTCATACTCTTAACAATATTAGCCTGATGCTAAATATTAGCCTGATGCTAAATCATCACACATTGGCTTGTTGTAGTCTCTAGTAAGCTGTAATATAATTGTTTGGGGGATTTCTGACACACTGTAGTTTATAGCTCAGTCCTATCTTGTATTTTCGTATCTCTCATATAGGGGTGTGCAGTATTATATTGTGTGTAATAATTTTTTTTTTCTTGCAGTGTATAGTGTATTTTTGAAATTGTTTTTTTTTTTTTTTTTAGTGTTTTGTCAGATTGCCAAGAGTATTGTTATCGCGAAAATACCATGAAATATCGTGATATTATTTTAGGGCCATATCGCCCACCCCTAGTCAGAAGGAGCATTTTTTTTGTAAATAAAATTATTCTAAATATTCTCTATATAAAGTCATAACCCATTACCAAACAGCTTATTCTGTCATTGCAGAATTGCATACACTTTTTAACCAATAAATTTCCATGATTTATTTATGACTTATCCATGTTTTCAAGACAATTTTTTTAACGACCATATGATTTTTAATACATCAGTGCAGACATGGATAATAATATAATGGAAATTGATTATAGTAGGCCTGAAATTAATCTAACACACAGTTTTTAATAATAAAATGTGTATCGGACCCTGAGAGCTCCATTGTGTAGGGCTAAATTACTAAAACTAATCCGAGCTGATGTATTTGTAGCTCAAAATAGATTTTCTCCAACAATAAATGGAAAAACAAAGGATTTAAGACCAAATTACCATGATTTTTACCAAACTTTCTGGGTATTTTTATTTTTCCAAAACATATCTAGGCCTGGAGATTGCTATTTTTAAATTACACGACTTTTCCAGGTTTTTCACGACACATGAAGCTGATGGCTGATATCTGAGTGTCTAAATGGAACAAGTTGAGTGTAAAGTCATTTCCAGCTCCAAAATCCAACATCCGAGGAAAATGGAACGCACCACAAGCTTTCATTCCATGTTTTCTAAATCAGCCTCATAGCTACAGAGCTACATTTGATTTTAGGTGCAAGCATAAGAATGTTAGTTAGCGTTTTGTACCTCTCCTATTTCATTTAGTCTGCGAAGGCCGTACAGGAAATGTGTGTTTTCTCTCTCGCTGAGGCCTGGAAACACTATGACCTGTTAGAGAGAAAGGACTTTAGGTCATGCACCGTACATTACTTTATTACGATTGTTGTCTGCAATCATTTCATATAAAAGTGTCACGTCTACCTCTCCATCCATAGCTTTAACCAAGAGGTTCAGATCATACTGCTGTTCCTGTAGCAGGCAGGTCAGCTTTACCTAAACAACAGTAAAACACAGGGAGGGAGGGGATGCTGATGAAGCATGTTAATGATTAACGTTATAAAATACAGGTCAGTTCCTGGACATGGATTAAGCCTAGTCCTAACAGTAGAGAATTCTTTTGGATTTAGGGTGACAGATCTTCAGGGCTGGTCTCCCCCAAGTACAATACAGCACTTGATGTTTTCCTCCGCTTACAACTTTTATGGAGATGCAGATTTCATTTTCCAGCAGGACTTCCAAATTTCTGAGACACTGATTTTTGGGTTTTAATTTGTTGTAAGTCATAAACACTCTGTAATACATCTATATAATATATGAGTTTCACATTTTCAACTGAATTACTGAAATAAAGTAATTTTTCAATGATAACTTTTCAAATTTTTTGGAGAGTTTTGTTTTAGTGGTTTTGTATACCAGCCACTCACACAAAGCTCAGGGCTGACCAGTGCAGTGATCTTCAGTTGCATCATGGGATCTTTGCTCCACGTGTTGTGGTGAGACATTCGCACACATTCCAACATGGACGCCAGGTTGTCATCGTACCTCTGCTCTCTTTTAGATCAGACAGAACAGGAGAATTGGAAATATTTAATTCAGGAAAAATATCTATAATCATTATTGAAGTATGAGACATTTTATGCTAGATAGATTTCTCTGATTTTTTTATTTATAGTTTTATGTTTGAGTAAAATGAACATTGTAATTTTATTCTATAAACTACAGACAAATCATCTCAAATTGTAATATTATGAAAATATAGTAATTTAAAGCAATAATGCAAAGAAAACAAGTTCATATTCATAAAGTTTTACATGTTTTTTTTAGTGGAATAACACTGATTTGTTTTTAATCACAGTTTTCATGCATCTTGGCATCATGTTCTCCTCCACCAGTCTTACACACTGCTTTTGGATAACTTTATGCTGCTTTACTCCTGGAGCAAAAATTCAAGCAGTTCAGTTTGGTGGTTTGATGGTTTGTGATCATCTATCTTCCTATTGATTATATTTCATTGGTTTTCAATTTGTTAAAATCAAAGAACCTCATCATTTTTAAGTGCTCTCTTTTTTTCCAGAGCTGTATTTTATTGTACTGTATTTTATATTATACAGACTCTGATCTGAACAATATGACCCAGTAGTGTCAAAACCTTTACCTATTAACTATTTATAATCAAAAGTACAGCATGGTATGTACAGTGGCGTGCAAAAGTATTCATACCCCTTAAACAGTTTTTTACATTTTGTCACCTTACAACCATAAACTTAAATGCATTTTATTGAGATTTTAAATGATAGACAAACACAAAGTAGCACATAATTGTGAAGTGGAATACAAAAATGAAGTTATTTTAAAAAAGTATCAAACTAATATGTTTTTAGGCCCAAAGGAGGTGGATCTATAAAGGGTCCTACCCAGTGCTCTCTCCCAGGTCCTCCTCAATGGGGACGGCCAGCATGGGGCGCAGTCCCAGTGAGCTCATTTTCTCCATGGACTCTGCAATCTCCTCCTCAGTTTCCCCAGCAACAAACTGGGCGTATACAAACGGGCGAAGGGCCATAGCAAAAGCTCTTTTTCCCAGGATGGTCCGAGTAAATGACATGAGCTGATGGACAAACAGGAAGGGAGAAAGAGAGTGAGAGAGAGAGAGAGAAAAGAGAGAGAGAGAGAGAGAGAGATGTGTGGAAAACTTGCACAAGAACATATAAGAGGAACAGGGCAATTTATTTAGAGTTAATCTGCAAAAACTGATAGGTGCTATTCTTTCAACACACCGTTACCTGTTTTTGTGAATGAACCCTTCATATAATAATTACAATAATTATCACTTGAGTTAGAGAGTTCATCAACAGGTATATACTGTAATAGAAGCACCAATAAAATTATATAACAGTGTACCAACATGTTACTTTACGAGAGTACTAAAACATAGCACAGAAAGTGAGGAAATTTGAGTTTGATAGATTATTTCTTTTTTGTAATAATACTTCTTATTGGCAATAAATCTTATACCATTGGAAAGTCTTATAGTTTCCCTTTTAAATGAAGCCACATTTGTAAGGAACATGAATTTGTGTGATGAGCAGCAGAGCTGATTATGTGCTGAGGTTGTGCCCATGAAAAAAAATGACAAATCTTCTCGTACTTCTAGTACTACACAGATTATTCTGCTGTTGCTATTTACATTTATTTTGAGCTTCTGTTTCCTCCAGGTTCTGATTTTGAACTGCTGCTGACGCAGCATTACCGAGTAGTGTCACAGCGCACTCAGAGGAAAGCACAGCGACTCGGTTCTGATACATCAGCCCACAGACGCAGCCTTGTGCTGATCCACATCACCCTAGTAGTGATGAGGGGAAAGAGCGACAACTACTGTACCCACCCAGAGAGAGCAAGGCCAATTGTGCACTCTCGGGCCTCCGGCAGCTGATGGCAAGCTGCTTGAACAGGATTCCAACCAGCGATCTCCTGATTATAGTGGGAGCACTTAGCCTGCTGGACCACTCAGAGCCCAGGATGGTTGTTTTAATGAATTGCCTTTTTTTGCAATGGTCTACAGACTGGAATGGTATTGTTTTAAGCAACAAATCTAGGTTTTGTTTGGGATCCGAGGACATTCAGGTTTGAGCATGGAGGCCTTGTGAAATCCCTTTCACATCTTCACCTCCAAGGCAGTGGCTTCCTCACGGTCATCAAACGAGGATCAGCCACTACATACAGTGAACGCTTCACCTTTAAAACTGAACAGATCTGGAGTGAAGCTCACCTTACCACAGTGATTGACCAGCACAGGGAAGGAGCAGAGTCTGAAAACCCCCAGAGCTCGCGTGAGCTCCCACCAGCTCTTCGCCTGGAACGCCCGCGGGTCCTCAAAGGTCAGCAGAGTCGGCGGAACAGGAGTTCTCAGAGGTGCAACTTGTGATGCCAACATCCTAGAAGACACACTTGTAATTCGGAGTGAAAGGATGGGGTAGAACGTGGACGGCCGGAGAACAGAAGACATCTTTGGCATGAAACTTCAAAAGACCCAATAGACCTCCTCCAGATCTCTCTCTGTTTTGTCTTCTGCTGTGCAAGCAAATTAAAAAGTGGATTTTTTAAAACATGGTGTAGGCACTAACTTAAAAAAATTGGTGAAATTAAATCATAATTATAAAAAAAAAAAAAGTACGAAAATATAATGCTTACCGTTGCAAGCTTCAGCCGGCAGCACCAAGAACAGCAGCTGTTACAAAGTGAAAGCTTTGCCCTGCATGAACTCACGCAGCAGGTCAATATACAATGAAAGGAGACCAGAGTGGGAGGGATGGTCTGTCCGTGACTCTGGGATTGGGGTTTGCGTCTGGTTTTATGGTTAATTACTGACCAACAACCTGAACTTTGGGCCATTTAGGGGTGAGGACCTTTAGGAACAAATAATCTAGCAGATCCAAAACTTCCAAGCACAGAAATTGCCTCCTTTAAAAAACAATATGCAAAAATATTTAAAGACTCCAGGAAGGTGGTATGAGGGCCCGACGTCCACAAGTGAGTGCAGGGAGATTTTCCAGAGAACATCAAGATTGGCAGATTCGCCGCTGGCGCCCTGTGCTCTTCACAGATGAGATCAGGTTCACACTGAGCGTATGTGACAGAAAACTTTAAGTTTTTTTTTTATAGTATTGTGATGTCATCGTTATCGCGGACAACATTTGTGATATCATATTGTGAGATGTCCTGTGATCCCCAATCCTACCAAACAGTACTGTGTGTTGCCATGGCTCTACTGTATATATTCTATATAATATATATATATATATATATATATATATATATATATATATATATATATATATATATATATTCTATATAATATTCTATATCATTGCTTTTAAGCAATTAAAAATTTTAAGATTCTCAGAATATTTTTCCCCATTAATTCAACCCTACTAAAATGTGACAGCACAGAGGAAACCAGTAGAGGAAGCTTCATGTCCCAGCGGGTCAGTGACGTATTTCACTTGTTCACAAGCAGACTTTGGCCTACCCTGACCCTGCTAACAAACCAGGGGCCAAAAATTAACTTCATACAACCTGCCAGCAGTACTGCTTCACTGACCCTCCTACACCACAGAACCAATCCAACCAGTCCACAACACGTCAGAACAGCATCTGTTTCAGTAAAAGACCAAAACAATCACGCTTACTACTACATTGATATTGACCCTACTATTTAAAATGACAAAAAAACTTCAAACATTAGTCTGGTTTTCTCTTGATTGTTGGAAGTGAGTGAATCAGCACGGCCAGATCCAGAGAGATCTGTGAGGCCTTCAAAAAGAACTCAGTCATTCCGCTGTATGGAAAATTATTTAAAAAGGTGCATCAAAATTTTTTGGGATATTATTGAAAAGTTGCTTTATTTCAGCAATTCAGTTCAAAAGTGATCTATTGTAAGTGTTTATTTAATTGTTGTTGATTATGGAGTACAGCCAATAAAAACTCAAAAATCAGTGTCTCAGAAAATATGAAAATTATACAAGAGCAGTAGCCATTGTACCAAGTCCTGCTGGAAAATTAAATCCCCATCTCAAAAACAGTTGTCAGCAGAGGGAAGCATGAAGTGCTGTAAGATTTTGCGAAAAAAGTCTGCACTGACTTTTTAGACTTGATAATAAAACACAGTGGATCAACACCAGCAGATGACAGACATGTCTCTCCAAACCATCACTGATTGGTGGAAACTTCACACTAGACCTCGAGCAGTTTGGACTGTGTGTCTCTCCACTCTTCCTCCAGACTCTGATCCCTTGATTTACAAATGAAATTCAAAATATACTGATGATCAGTGATGGTTTGGAGATTTTACAGCACTTTGTGCTTCCCTCTGCTGAAAACTTTTATGGAGATGCATATTTCATTTTCCAGCAGGACTTGGCAAACTGCCAAAAGTACCAATTGGTCTCATATAATATTCTAATTTTCTGAGACACTGACTTTTGGGTTTTCATTGGTTGTAATCAAGTACGATTAAGAACAGCTATGAGGGAATTCAGTGTCTCACAGAATTAATTGTTTAACTAGTTAACAGCATTCAGTACCACTAGATATAATAATAAATAAATGTGACACTAGAAAACAAAAATAGAACCAATGGTCAACAAAAAGCTTACATTACAGGAAATATTAGGTGAGAACACTGTCCTTTTTCTATTTCTTTGAAAGGCCAAGACAGCATCATATCTGCCCACTGGCCTTAGTGATCATCCTATAGCTTTAAATTCTCACAGCAATGCTCCAAACTCTAGTATAAACCCTTATTTGTACAGAAAATAGTTACTTCAACAAAAGCAGGATAAATTCTTCTTTAATACCACCTGATTTCAGACCAACCAAAAACTGCACACATTATTTGTTTTATTGGGTGTTTATTGTTGCTCTCATCATATATTTGCTTTGCGTGTATTCTCCTGACTCGAGTCTGACTTTGTGACTAGTGAACATGTGTGCAAGACACACGGACACTGTGACTGTTTCAGAAATTGAATAACTTTATTGTTTTAAATCAGATAAATCACACAAAGAACAAACCTGCCAAGCTTCTACCTAAAATCCTGCTTCATCCTTTAACTCAGTATTTTGAATTAACTCACACACAGACCTGAACCTCACTGTAAAGAAGGGTGAACTGAGGGAAAGCAAATCTATTGAAACAGAAATACAGTCTGCAGGTCTGGATGAATAAGCTGTACAGTGTGATTAAACAGGCTGAGGTGGAGTGGAGAAGCAGAGGAGATGTTAGAACTTTATAGAGATGGAAAGAAGAAGAAGTCAAGCTCAGGAAGCGGCAGTCTGGTCTTGGAATGAAAGCGGGTCCTGCTTCTACCGGGCTGGGTTTTAGTAAGAGCCCTGGTTCTGGGACCGGTATCCTCCTCGCTGGTAGCCGCCCTGCCTCTGCTGGTAGGAGCCTTTCTGATCTGAGATGGAGAAGAAAAAAAAGAGAGAAAATTAAACACACTGGAAGCTGTTTAAAATGTTCGAGAGAAAGAGAGGCACTGGCACAGTTCAAAACACAAGGAGACGACGCTAGAGAAGAGAGAAGAGGGGATGTGGAGGGAAGAGAAGTGGAAGAGATGATGTGTTTGGAAGAAGAAAAAAAAAAAATTAAGGGCCTTGTTTGTAGTGTCTGATTTTGACAAGTCTTTACTGAAATCTGTATGAAATTATTAAAAAACAACAGAACTACTTTATTTATACGAATAAAACACCAATTAGGCCAGTCACGATAAATTACCAAGGAAATGATTGCGATAAACAATACTATTGTCATTTAAGGTCCATTAAATATCACTGACAATCATAGTACAATAGCATAACAAAGCAATGATAATGCATGTTTTTTTGCATGAAAAATATCGATAAAATATTTTAAGAAAACACTACTACAACAAAATAAAAATGCAATTATATTATTGCATACGATATGATATATGGCACACTGCTTTTTTTTTGTTGCTGTTTTTAACCAAAGAAAAATTCACACTTTTCATTTTCCATTATATGTCTACTAAAGACAGATTATATCTGTCCAGCATCATTTATTTTACTTTAATCCTGTATATATGGAGATATTTGGAGTGCATTATAATACAACTGAGATACTTTAAAAAAACAAACAAACAAAAAAAAACACAAATACAGGAATTTTATCAGATATGTAACGGAATGTAACACAATGATCCAGAATGTCATGATACTAATAATAATGCACTTTAAATATCTCCATATATCCAGAATTTAAGTAAAATAAATGATACTGTACAGACATAAGCTGTCTCTAGTAGATATATAATGGAACTTTTCTTTAGTTACAAACAGCAAAAAGTGTGGGAAATGTATACTTTCTATATATAGACTGTCTAAAGTACTCTTTACGATATATGTGAACAAACACACAAATAAACATAATAGGCAGTATCATCAATGTCCACTTATTTTTCGATAAGTCAATTACTTAAATTATCGTGACAGGCCTTACACCCATAAATAATTACGTATGAGAGGGATTTCCATACTGGCATCAATGTGTGCACTGGCTGAAACACACTGGCAGTGCCACAGAAAAAAAAAACGAATGCCAGGATAGGGTTTTTTTATCCTTTATAAATATTACTTAATAGTAAAAGTTCACATACAAATTAAACCCATGCACAGGAAAGCTTCCCTTCACACCCCAAACACTTAAAATAGACTAAACACTAAACAGGAAACTAAACAGCAGAGACAGTCAGCACATTAAGATTAGGAAGAGGAGAGAGACAGGGAAAGAGATTGGGTGGAGGAATGAATAAAAGTGAGTTAAGGGATAAATTAATGAATTTATTGATAAGCACCTCGTTGGTAACCTTGCCTCTGTTGGTAACCGCCCCTCTGGTCTGAATCTGCACAGAGAAGAGTTTATAGAGGCATGCAGCTGTGGATGCAGCGTGTAGATACATTTTGCTGACATTCTGCCAACATCACTCAGACATGCAGTTCAACAATGACTGAAATATCACAAATTATAAATAAAAATTAAAAGCAAAAATGAAAATAGCTGCTGTCCAAACTCACCATAAAAGGGTGATGTACAGGGGAGTATAGAAAATTACTAGTTTTATAGCAGTACTATAAGGCACACCAGATTAAAAAGCACATTAAGCAACAATAGTAAGGATGCCTTCATAGAAGTGAGCAAGGGTGTCGCCCTGTTTCTCTTCTAATGAAGAAAAAACCTCTCTCTCTTTCAAAGTGAAATAAGCACTGGATGTGAATCTACACA
This sequence comes from Astyanax mexicanus, assembly GCF_023375975.1. Lineage (NCBI taxonomy): Eukaryota > Metazoa > Chordata > Actinopteri > Characiformes > Acestrorhamphidae > Astyanax > Astyanax mexicanus. The sequence continues at coordinate 9,979,724 of NC_064422.1, forward strand.
TTTATCTCCTGAAAAACGTTCATGTCATGTCATCCTCACTTGAGTCACATGACTGTGATAAAACGTCAAATACATGTATTGTATCAAAAATAAAAGCTCTTAGCTGTGTTTTAGCACTGTTTAGACATCACACAAATCAAAGCAGATCCAAAAAGACAACATTTATATTTTATCATGAATTCTATTGTACATATTTTATAATGAATTAATTGATAAGCACCTCGTTGGTAACCTTGCCTCTGCTGGTAACCGCCCCTCTGGTCTGAATCTGCACAGTGAGAAGAGTTTATAGAGGCATGCAGCTGTGGATGAGTGTACAGGTAGGCATGGGCTATTCTACATTTCGCTGATGTTCAGTCAACAACTCTGACTCGGACATGCAGTTCAGGGATGAACACAGTACACAGTATACAGAGGTCCATCATAAACATGGTGTTTCTCATGCAGTGAAGATAACTAGCTTCTAAAATCACACTATAAATGAATGCTCAGTTATACTGATATAAAGCCCTGTAAAATTACAGCTTCATCAATTGTTTGACTCAATTTGACCACTTGAATTAACCCTTTCAGACCCTACATCCATTACAATGAATAAAGTATTTTCTTTATTATAAAATCCTTTGTTGCACTTTTTGCACACTATTTGAGAGGTGTTATCCTCCATTGAAACAGCAACTTGGCCCCGCCCACTGCACTGGAAAACAGTAGTACTATAGCCATTAAGGCAAAGTAACCGCTACTTTTAAAATAATTTATTTAAATGTGATTTCGAGCATGTTTAATCCTATTTTTTACTGTTTTTTTGTTTATGAAATGAAAAGGTCAATATAAAAATATAATATACATAGGCTTCCAATGCAATGTTTAATGTTTAAAAACAATAGTTTAATAACTATTTTTATAATTGTTATATAGATTTTATATTAAAATATTAGATTATTAATTTCTGTACATAACAGACAGAAAAAGAGATAATTCAGGTCTGAAAGGGTTAACAAACAGAATCAGGAGCGCTCCTGGGTTTTGAGAATGCTTTAAGGCGTCTTCTTTCCCATTTGCATTACCTGTTAGACTAAAAAGGTCATTTCTTTACAGTTTAATTTCATATTTACATATGGCTACATTGCTAACAGAGCTTAAACCAATGAACATTTACTGATTAGCTTGAACACTGTAGCACCTGACAGTTTTTACTGCCATGCATGACCATGATATTATCAATTTGAATTAAACAATTTCATGATGAATATAAAAAAATATGCTCAAAAAGGTCAAGAAATTGACATTTTGGAGATATGAGGTTTCTGCACAACAGCAATGATATTTAGTACTGAGTTACATATTTAGAAAAAAAATTGTGTGGAAAAGAATTCCTCACATATAAATAACTTTAAATTACAATTTAGGTTTTTAGTTTTTACATAACTTACATAAGTTTTTTAAACAGACAGCAACATTTGAAGTGATGCGTAAACTATTTGTTCCTTTAGATACTTGTACATAGTAAGCAGCCCCCTTCAACCTTACATGGAGCTTTCATATTAAACAGTGTGAATATAACCTCCTTATATTTCAGTTAAATGAAAAGAGTAAAATCTGAAAATCACTGCCAAATAAGAATTTATTTTCTCCCAGTCATACTTAAGGTAGATATAAATATTTAATAGACCATTATCGACTCATCTGTGCTTGATGCCACAAAACATGATAATAATCACTCTACCTAATAATGGTTAAAATATCACTATTCATAAAGAACACAGGAAAAATGTTAGCAAATGCAGTTTAAGTGCTGTAAACTGAAATACAGAAGTCTTTGTATATGGCTACATATATCAGATATTACTTACCTCTCTGGTAGCCCTGCTTCTGTTGGTAGCCTCCTTTCTGATCTGTGGAGAAGAATAAGACCATTAACATTTTTACCCAGTTATATAAATGTGTGTGTAACTATTAGTGCAAGTAGAGTAGAGTAGAGTAGTGAGTCCCCACAGGTGAACAGGTTCTGTTTATATACTGAGGTTATAGAGATTTTATGTAAAACGTTTAAGGAGGACGTGCCTGCTCCCACGCGTAGCACAAGCACAAGTGTATAGTTTTAGTTAAAAAAAAAAAAAAAAAAAAAAGATTAAATCTCAAAATTGTTAAAACCACCACAAAAGGGCAGCATGAGCAAATATGAAAGAAAATAATAAAAATAGATAAATATTTTGCTAGTAGAGTCCTCAGGCAACATTCAACTGGTTTGTTTTTTTAAACTTGTGTTACCTGGTTTAAGCCTTTACTCAAATTAAAATTTAAAAAGTAATTAAAACAACAGACTATAGCTTTGTTTTTTTAATCCCTTATATATGCCTTTAAACAGTATAAAATTTTAATATAACTAAAACTAACTAGAACTAAAACTGGTACACAGGATGCTTATCTGCAATTGCACCGAAATAAAAGCAACCCAGAAAAGAAAACTGAACAGAAGAAAGTCAGTCGAAGGTGGAGGAGGAGGAGAGTGAGGGAGTGGGTGGGTGAAAGAGTGAACAAATGAAATAATCTGTTGATAAGCACCTCGTTGGTAACCTTGCCTCTGTTGGTAACCGCCCCTCTGGTCTGAATCTGCACAGTGAGAAGAGTTTATAGAGGCATGCAGCTGTGGATGCAGCGTGTAGATGATGGGCTATTCTACATTTTGCTGACATTCTTCCAACATCACTCAGACATGCAGTTCAACAATGACTGAAATATCACAAATTATAAATAAAAATTAAAAGCAAAAATGAAAATAGCTGCTGTCCAAACTGCATAAAACCATAAAAGGGTGATGTACAGGGGAGTATAGAAAATTACTAGTTTTATAGCAGTACTATAAGGCGCGCTGGATTATAAATTGGATTAAGCTACACTAGTAAGGAGGCCTACATCTAAGTGAGCGAGGAAGTCGCCATATTTCCCTTCTAATGGAGAAAAACCCTGTCTTTCAAAGTAAAATAAGCAATGGATGTGAATCTACATAGATTTATCTCCTGAAAAACGTTTATTTGGGCGAGTTAAGCACTTCCATGTCTTTACAGTAAGCATAGATTCCCAGTATTTTCTCTAAAAGTGAGTTTTCAGTAAAGTTTCTCCAGCATTAAGACTGGGTGCAGCAGCTAATACTAATAACACTGTACTTAAGATAAAGTGGCTTTACTGCTCCTTAACACCAGACTAGAAGAATTCATATATAAGGCGTACCTGATTATAAGGCATCCTGTAGATTTTTGGGAACATTAAAGGCTTTTGAGTGTGCCTTATAGTCAGAAAAAAATACAGTATAGAGTAATAGGTTTTTGGCTTTTGGAGGAGTTTGCTTAATCAACATATTTCGGGATCAGCTACACTGGTCAGTATATATATTAATCATTATTGTTATGGTTTCTTTTGTGGCATTACATTACTTTCACAGACAGCACGTGATAAAATGTCAAAAAGACATTAAATCATAAATAATTTAATATATTTAGCATATTCTGATTTAAAAAACATTTTCCCCCCTGGTATAGTATTGTGGCTAACTCTGCTCTTCCCATCATACCCTGGGCTATGACGGCATAAACTGAAATATAAAATACACTATAGTTTCTAGCTACATTTTAAAAAGAGTAAAAAGAGGGTGATTAATGCTGCTTAGCTAGATGAGCAACAAATCTGCTACCACTGAAATGTTTGTCATTTCAATGCAGTTAATACAAATATAATGAATTGTGAATGGATAAAAAAAGCAAATAAATAAAAACTGAAATGTCACTATATTAAAAAAAAAATCAACCAGCCCTAGCATAAACCATTAAATATATAAAAGAAATTTATGTTAAAATTGTTTTTTTTTGGCTCCACCTTAAATATGGTGTCATTTTTGCTTTTTGGTCAATATCTCAGTAGCGTACTGAAAACACAGCCCTGTACGAAGCTACTCACCTCTGTTGAAGTATCCTCCATAGACGCCCTGTTTGAGGTCAAAGACACGCTCATTGTTCTCCACTAGGCCGCCCAGCTTCTCAGCCAGCTGGAGCGCCATGTTCTGCAGGGAGGTGGGCTCTGTTCTGTGCATCACTACTGTCTGAGTGGGCTGGTCCAGAGACGCCTGGGAGCGAGAGCATCACAAAACCGTTTACTAACCTTTTACAAATCTACTCAACTCCAACAGAGTCAGAATGAAGAGCAGCCACAGTTCGTTTACCATCAGCTCCTCGTTGATGATCATTTTACTGATAATGCTGTGTACTGTGGGCAACTCCAGCTGAAACATCTCTGATAAAGTCTCCATGCTGCAGAAAGAAGAAAGAAACAAGGGTGATAAAACACAGATGGCATAAAGAGCAGACCATCATCAGTACACAGGCAGTGTGGGTTCAGCTAAGCCAGGGGTCACCAACATGGTGCCCGCGGGCACCAGGTAGCCCGCAAGGACCTTATGAGTAGCCCGCAGGCCTGGTCTAAAAATAGCATTTTTGTTGCTATTCTTTTTTTTTTTAATCACAGTTGCATTGATGTAATTTTAGATTATATTACATTAATATTAGCTTAGAGAGCCTATAGTTTATATATTATTATACAATATAATGTAATATAATATGTAATATTATATTAAAATATAATATAAAATGTAAACACTTGCAGAGATTTATAATAATAGTGTTGCCTATTGATATCTGTGTCTTCACATAGATGAATGTCATTAATTATTAATAATAACATATAATTAAAGGTAAATTGAGAAAATTTGTAATTTCACGAGTGTGTATCAAACTGGTAGCCCTTCGCATTAATTGGTACCCAAGAAGTAGCTCTCAGGTTCAAAAAGGTTGGTGACCCCTGAGCTAAGCAAATGCACGTTAGCTGGTAAAAGTACCTGATGGAGTCGTATACACTGCTGTAGGTGAACAGGTAGGTGCGCAAAGACTCCTCCTGAATCTTCCTGTAAAAGAAAAGCACAAATTGTGAAGTATAATCCAGTGTCTAAGGAGAGCTCTGTCTCATCTCTGAGTTTCCCCAGTGGCTGTGTTTACACCAGGTCAGAGACTTATATCAACACATGGGCTTAAAAACAGTTTTGAATCACTGATTTGAATTTGCACTCGAGAATTAATTCACCCAATTAGTCGACTCTGCCCTCAAGCTATTGTGTTTAAGTTCCTGAAGGCATCCAAAGACGACACAGGTCACATGATTCAAGAAATATCAGCAGATTTTGAAGTTTTAATGTCTCCCAGCCTTCAAGTTATAACTGTCACAGTTTGTTGCCATGCACAAGTGAATTTAAGAAATAAAACTGCTACCCAAAAAGGACACCAATTAATTGTTCATTATTAATTGAAATATGTAAATTTTCCTGCGTATTTTCAATTGTTCTTTAATCTAAACCATAAAATATTTTATCTGATTTTTCGATTAAATCACTGGGATTTTCAGTAGAATCCCCTAAAATATGAGAGCTGCGGCTAATAAAATAATCGATAGCTGCTGCATACAGGGTTCATACATGTTTTAACCAATACATTTCCAAATTACTAAATTACTAAGCAAACTCTGAATTGGTGCATTTGTTAGCTTAAAATAGCTTTTCTCCGTCAACAGATAAAAAAAAAAAAAAAAAGATTTGTAGATTGCAAATTTATGACCTTTCTAAACTTTTGGGGGTATTTTTATTTTTCCAAAACTGATCCAGGCCTGGAAACTACTATTTTGAAATTTCCAGGTTTTTCATGACCGTACAAATCCTGCTTATGGAGATTATTAAAGCAGAGTCAGCAAAGTGTGTGATTTTCCAGCCAGGCTAATCACAAACAACCCACTGCAGCAGCAGGTCATCAAACACTGATACACTTGTATTCCAGCTGTAAATCAAGACACCATTTATTCCCGTATTAGCAGCTAAGGCTAAGATATCTAGTTCGATGGTTATACACAGCTTGTGAAGCTCTTGGTTCACTACATCTTGGTGCATTGGAAATAAGCATACAGCATTAAATTTCATCATTACGTACCTGACGAGCATTTCACGGACCCGCTGGGCCTCAGGGAACAGGTCCCACACTTTGCTGTTCATTTTCTCATTGATGATAAATGAATGACAAGTGCGCCAGTCGCCCATCTTCATGGCTTTACTGGCAGCCACCACATGCTCCCTCATGCTCTCAGGGGGTCCTGCAGGAGCACAGAGAGGTAAATCAGTGTTCAGAGCTCAGCTGTAACATGGTCTCGGTACATTAGAAGCTATAGTTTGTGTGCATTTGCTCCTCCCTCTCATCCTACTCACCCAGGAGGGGCTGTCTCTCGCCCACTCGCAGCTGGTGATGGAACTGCTTGCTGATCATTCTGCGGCGAGCATCAAACTCGTGGGCTGCCATGTAGGGGATCTCCAGCAGCATGGCTGAAACCAGGTACACACACTCCAGCAGCTCCAGGTTGATATGCATGTGGAAAGGCACCTGGGAGAGACACGCAAATACACAATTTCAGTTCAACTAAACACAATAATAGGAAATCTATCCATCTACTACTTTCATCCACGCTTCATTTTCCTCCAAACACCTCCAGACACACCGCTTTGCTTTACACCATGGCATAACCTCCACATTTAGTATGATTTGGTAAAGTGGGTGGAAAGAACAGATACTCCAAATAAATGTTTGGTTTTTCACTTCAAGTAAAAACAAGGGGCACATTAAAAACAAACTGTGCTTTTGTAAAAGCGCATCTACACTGCTTAATTAAAGAAAAAGAAAATTAAAAGTGCAGTTTGAGTTTCACGTTTTTATATTCCTTTAATTTGTTTTGAAATGGTGAAGAAGCTCATTGGTCAGCCTTAGTTCAGGTCTGAGTGAGGGTGTCTGCTCTGAAGATCTGTGTTTTGTTTAGTAGTGGGTTAAAATAAACACTGTCAAAATAAAAATGTTTTAACCGTTTAACGGCCTGGGTCCGTTCAGAGGCTCCTGCAATACAGCTAAAGATTTCAGGTGCAACTCGCCTGTGAACTTTGGTTCTACACTACGTTCATTTCGTTTTCGCACATTCTTTCAGACTGTCTGTACCGTGTACACATACTGTGATTAAAGAAAACATGTACCCCTACATCCCTACAACGTAGGTGTTTCCAGTAAAAAGGCCAGTGAGTGGAAGCACAAAAGGCGATGTGTACCCCTAATGAAATGTCTGTACCTGTCTTCTCTTTTCAATCTTCTCTTGCTCTGCGTTCCTCTCCTGCATGTTCCTCATTAGCAGGCCCTGACCCAGCAGCTCCTTGGCTCTGCCACTCGACTGGATGTCCAGCAGTGCATTGTGGGCGTCTTTGATCATCCCCTGGCGGAAGGCACAGATGCCCAGCTGCACCATGGTCCTGTTATACAAGATCTGAGGAGGGAAAAAAAATAAATTAATCAAAACTCAGTCCGGCTGGTTCTCCTAGCGTGAAAGAGTAAATCAAACATTACGTATTTTTCACACTACAAGACGCACTTATAATCCTTTAATTTTCCCCGAAAAATTGTCAGTATGCCTTTTAATTCAGTGTGTCTTATGTATGTATTTTACCAGTCAGGTTATAAAGAGCAGTAAAGCCACTCCGCCGAATTGCAGCGTTATTCAGGAGTTTCAGTTCAGCTCTCCAGAACTGGAGCTGGAGATGTATTAGCATTAACCGCTAACCGGCATTTCCCCTTTCAGAGGGGAGTATTAATCGGCCTGTAGCCTGCTGCTAACTCCGGCTAGCACTGCTGGAGCAGCATTTGCATTACCCACTAACCACACTCGCTATTTTCCCTTTCAGAGGGGAGTATTATCAACCTGTAGATTGCTTCTAACCCTGCCTAGCACTGCTGGAGCGGTTAGCCGCTAATGCTAATGGTCCAGCCTAGTGTTGGAGAAATTCGCCAATCTAAACCTAATGTAAATAAATCACTTAAGCACTTCAGTCGCCCAAATAAACAGTTTAAGAGAGAAATCTGTGTAGATTAACATCCAGCGCTCGTTTAACTTTAAAAGAAAATATTGTTTTATTACAGTTTTGTTTACTTAGCTTAGCTTTACTTAACTTAGTTAACACCCCCCTCCCCCACCACCCAGCAGCGAAACCTGCTGTATTACAAGTTCCTTATAGAGCCTCCTAAAATGTGCCTTATAATCCGGTGTGCCTTTGAATGAAAATAGATGTTCATTGATAATGAGCCTTATAATATGATGCGCCTGAGTGCAAAAAATACTGTAATATGACTCACACAACTCAATCAGGGCATATTTAAGTGCATAGGTTAGTACCTGCACTGGAGGATCAGCGTGCTGAATGTTGTCCTGCAGGTGGCTCATGAGCATCAGGTCGCGGGCCTGGTACCAACGGCTGTGCAGTGCATGGTGGTAGATGTGGCACAGGATGGCGCAGGTACGGATGCGGTCGGTACGGTCCTTGGCGTAGATGAACTTGCACAGACGGTCCATGATGACTGCACTGTCCTCTCCCTCGCTCTCTTCTTGGTCTTGCTCAGACTGTTAAAAGGTAGGCGGAGTCAGATTTAAAAAAAAAAAAAAAAAAAAAAAACCTTATGCAGAAACTGAATTTATTTTAATAGTCATTTTTTTAATAGTCACTTTATTTTAAGTCATTAACTCAACTTATTAACCACGTATACATGTACATATACACTATGTCAAAAGTTGTAGAACACCCCTATAGCTTAGTATTTTTACATCTTAGCAATGACTTTATTAATGTATGTCAACTGTCAGACTGCTAATTCTTCTCTTCTCTGCCGAGACTAAGTCTATAATCATGTTAATCTGAGCTAAAGGCTGAAGCTGTTTCCATGAGGGTCAGCCAGACGTCTTCCTGTACCAGGAGGTGTAGAAAACAGTACTCATCGCTTTCTAGCTACATCTGTAATTTCTCTAAATAAAGGACATCTACTTTTAATAGTTACAGAGCTCTCTGTGTCTTTTTCTAGTTATTATGATGATGAAAGTGTGAATGGGCTGTAAGTGTGTAAATGCTGGAGTACAGAATAACAGCAGTAACACCATCTGTTCAAGCACTGCTTTATATTACATACCTAGGCTGTGTAAACTGATATTTCCTTAAAATCAGTTTCCAAAGCTCAGATTATTTCCATTACCACTTGACAACCGCAAGTGGATAACCAATGAATTGATTGCTAAAACTTTTTTGTACAGTACTTATTACTTTCTTCAGTTTTTTCTTTAGTTTTTATTCAGTGGATTTTGCACAGTTTTCAGTTACTGACTGGACCTGAAGAGCTTAAATAGCAAAAACCATTATTAAAAAAAAGTGGGATGTTTTAAAACTTTTGAGTGGTAGTGTATGCTACATATTCCTACAACAAATAGAAAGGTAAGACAATGAGGCTCTGCTCACCTTGCTCTCTCCCTGAATGCCCATGGAGCGGCGGTGGGTCTTGTAGTCGAACTTGTAGTAGGTGTGCATGATCCTGCGCAGGTAGACACGACACACCTCCTCGGTGCTGCCTTTACTCTCCAGGTACTGCAGCAGCCGGTCAATGATGTTGCACACACAGCCCTCGTCCTTCAGGTTATCCACGTACTCTGAAATGGAAGATTTATCATTTTAAGGTGGGCAAAACAATAAGAATAACCAATCAGTTAAATTAGATATTAAATTAAAGATCCTAATAAACTGATCTGAAGCATAAGAAACCCCCCGCAAAGCTCACCTTGTGAATGAGGGTCCGTGTTCTGCATGATCTTGGTAAACTCCTCATCCATCCTCTCCACCAGGGTCAGGATGCAGCCACGGACACGGAAAGGCTGGAATACAACACAGACAAGCAGGTTAAACCTTCTACTCCTAACATTTCACACAATGATCTGAACTTACTACTCCTTACATTTTAAAAAATAGCCTTGTTCATTTCAGCTCGTTTTCATTCCGGCTTCTCATTGTTCAATAAAACCCCTATCCAGATAAATCTCTCCATCCAGATATACCATTCCAACTAGGGGTGGGCAATATTGTATCGTACACAATATATCGTGACACAGAAATATCATGATATTAAAAATCCATATCGTGATAATAGGGCTGTTCTGTCTTAAAAGTAGTCTATTATTTACTGTGTAGCTTTAGGTGTATTTATTGTATAATTGTTTTAGTTTGCAGTTTATATGCATGCACTAAATATTCTGCAATATTTTTTGCTGCATAATATTATGTTATGCTATATTATTTATTTTGCCACATTATGATTATTCTATTCTGTTATACTATATTCCTGAAATTAATTAATTATTTTAGTTTTCCTATATCGCCAAGTATATCGTTATCGCAAAAATACCCTGAAATATTGTGATATTATTTTAGAGCAATATTGCCCACCCCTAATTCCAACACCCTACTGGTTTATACTGTGATCCATCACACCTGCACACGTTAGACGTGGTTCGGCCTAAGCTTTTGTTCTTAACGGCTTTATTTTTTCCCCTTACATTACTTTTACTTTTTTTAAACTTTAAGTAGTTTTAAACCAGTACCTTTACTCTTTTACTTGAAATAAAAAAGCTTGAGCTGATACTTCTTCAACTTCTACAGAAGTATTTTAAACCCTAGTCTCTATACTTCTACCTACAGAGTAATGAATGTGAATACTTTTCACACCTTTGATCAGAACTATCTGGCCAAACAACTGAAATACTCCTAATAAACCATCCAATATCTGTTTAACCCATAACGTGGTTCTTGAGCACTGACCTGCTCAGAGACGGCCAGGTTCTCACTGTCCTCAGCGATGTTCTCGCCAATGAAGATGTTGTTGTTACCAAACAGAATGTCCAACAGCTCATTAATGCAATCCAGACACTTCTTCCACATATCCGGCTGAAAGTGTAGAGCGGTAGATAGCGGAAAAGGGAGAGTGAAGTAGAGAGAGAAAATAAATAAGAGAAAATAGAAGCACATACATTCAAACTATGATAGAAAATTGAAAGATGTGCACGTGAATAAACGCTAATGTCCGTGTAAACGTCTCCAACCTTCATGAATGTTGCCAGGTTGGGGTTGTAGTCATAGAGGGAGGCGATGATGTTGAACTTGATCTTCACAGAGATGCCTTGTCCAAGGTTGTGCTCCTCTGAAATTGCTGCCAGAGCGTGGAGGAGCTCAATCTGAGCAGCTCTGAAACACACAAAGTGAAATTAGAAATTAATGATCACACCTTTAAATCTAGGCCAGTTTTTATACTGGTGTCCACAGTGCCAATAATGCCTTGTATGGCATTTTCCTTTCCACCTTAATTGCAGAGCAGTTCTGTACAAGTGCCATATTCTTAAATTTTATATTATTTTGTATTTTATTTTACAATACATCACAGGATTGTATAATTCATATGCACCTTTCCTTTTTTGAGTAGTTTGTCAATATAAATTACAATAAAACTACTCCATTCCATAATAACTTTTAGTCACATAAATAATGGGCATCAAACGTAAAAATAAAATTTTAGGGACAAAACATAAAAAAAATAAAAAAAAAATACTCAATGACATCCTTAAACACAAAACCAGGTCTATAACAGGGCACAACTGAAATATCCCATTTATATATATTTTGCAGCTGCACCATTTAAGGTGGAACTGAAATTATCCATCAAAAAACAACCAAAAGAGGGCACTCTAGAGCAAATTTCCCAATTATGTAAATCCTACCTGTCTGTTCCTTTCTTTCCTCGAGCCTGCAGGATCTCATTCAGCTTCTTCACCACCACAGTCGTATTGATCTCTGTGCCCTTGGCGAACATCTTCGGTTTCTCCTTCACCAGCGGCACGCCTCCCTTCACCTTCTCCCACTCTCCTCCCTCCATCTCCAGGGCCTCCTCCTCGGCCTCCTCCTCAGCACGCTCCTTCTTCTTGCTCCTCTTCTTACGGTCCTCCTTCTTACGATCGCCCATCCTGTCTCCATCCATCGCAGCTCTGAAAGAGTGAGGAGAACGCTCAGTTTTCAGTTAACACACAGGATGGAGGACCTTAAATCTGGACCTTGAATCCAGTTTATCTTCCAGTGATTACATAGAATCCACCACTGCAAACTGAACTTAAGGTCCAGATTTGATGATCTAAGACTTTCTGCATTAACACCAAAACAATATGAATGTTTATATAAAATTTAAAATGTTAAAACTGCTGTTTTGTACTTCAATCCAGGTTTCTAGACAACATTGTGCCTTATTAAAATTGTGTTCATTGAACACAAGCTCTCATTACTTAACTACCAACATAAACCTCATACTATTTAAACACCCAAATTAAAAACCGCAAATTAAGTTACATATCTTTGACCATTACTAACTTTTTGAGGAAGGCCACAGCCAGAGAGCCAGCATTTCCTTCGTTGTCCTCACTCTCACTGCCGCTGTCTGTGGAGTCAGACCCCCAGATTTCATCATCGTCGTCACTGCCGCTGTCCGATTCATCATCCTAAACAACACAAGTAAAATCAATTAACATCACCAGCGAAAACAAATCCTACCTTAATAGTAGATTTTTTATTGTGATGATAAATATGAACTCACAGCTCCCTTAAGGAACTTGCTGGCCTCAGGAGCTGCTTCAGCTGCCGGCTTCTTCTTCATGAAGCTTTTAGCGGTGGCACTTTCTTCAGCATCGTCCTCACTATCCATGGATGAACCTGGAGTTCACACACAAAATAAGGACTTAATATGAACACTTACTACCAACAGTCAGTCCACTGTTGATATTGAACAGTTAATAAATAAATCTGTATATAAACACACATACCAGATTCAGCTTCCTCCTTCTCTTCCTCCTCCTCTGCTGACTGTTCCGGGTTCTGAAAGCAACAAGAGTAGACATTTAATGACAAAAACGATGAATACAAAGTGGAATCAATACTTATTAACAGTGTTTTTAAGGCGATATTGACAACAAACCTCCTTGTAGTTCGCAATGTCTGTCTCAAAGTCCCGGTTGTATTTGCGGATCTTCTGGCGCAGGGTGCTGAGGGCTTTGGCGTTGTTTTTGTTCATCTTCTTCTTCCCTTCTTTGTCCTCCCATAACTGCCAAAGTAAAATCATCAACTTAAAATGAGCCATCTCAAAACAAGGAGTTTTGAAAAACAGATGGTGCAAACTCTCCTATTGTATCAGCAATAAATGAACCTTGAAGAACTTCTTTTTTCTTTAAGACTGTGTTATAATTTCTGGAAAAAATAATCATAATTCCTGTTTAAAATGACGCACCTGGTTGAGGTAATCCTCCAGGTCAGCAAGAAGGCGGATGTAAAACTGTGGCACTCCCTCTTTATCCACGATCGCTTTACTCTTTAAAAACGCTCGACATAACTGTTCAAACTCTTCCAGACATTTCGCCATGTCTCTGATCTTCATAGCATTGCGGATGGTCTTGATCAGGTTTGTCAGCTCCTCAAACCTGGGAGGAAGGGACCAGGTTATGGATTAAATTATTTTCCCATTTCATAAATAAATGAATAAATCAATTTCTAAGGCCCAATTTGTTCCAATACCAGTTTAATTTTTGAGCCCTTTACTCTTACATACTTAAAAGGACCTTAATCTTAGAGATAGACACTTAGAGCTAAATCATCTGCAAAGTGACCAAAACTTTACCTCTTGTCCTTGGCACTTCGTACCACTCTTTTAGTGTCCTCCTCATCATCACTCAGCAACAGATTCCTGAAGAAACACAGACATATTGCACACTGAAAACACATTATGAGTATTGCAATGTCAGTTTTGTAGCAATGCCCAGCCATAATAATGGATACTGGAAGGAGAGAACATGCACTCACTGCTTGTTGAAAGCAGCTCCGGTTGCTTTAGGAGTGATCTCCTCGGCGGATGAGGACTCCTCCGACTCACTGTCGGATCCAGTAGCAAAAAAACGGGACATCGCTGAAGGTCTTGATCACTGCGGATTATAAGACATTAAGAGACTGTGAAAAAACTGTAAAAATGCATTATTTTTTACCGTTATTGTTTTATTTATAGGCTATTATTACCGCTGTTGACACCAAAAGCTGCTTAATATGGCTCTAAAAACAAACACCATTTATAAAAATGCATCCAGCTAAAACTAAAATAAACAAAGGTCCAGGTTTTTCTGAGAATAATAGTCATAGCAATAGTAATAGTTTTTAAAAGAGGTGAACTACAGAGAAGAATCATATCATAGTCATAACATTCACATGATCTTTGGAGTTGTCGTGGCAACTGCTGCCTGTATTAAAAGGACCCCACTTTCTACACATGACCTTAAATACTGTAATCTACACAACAAAAATGTGTTATTTAATATTCTAAACAATAACTTATAATGTACTGTAAGATAAACATTAATTGCACTTCAACGGTGTGACCTGACATGATTTTTTTTAAATGCATCCTGGATTAGGGTTGGCTGATATGACCAAAACCTTGGAAACCAAAAAGTTTGGTTTCGGTCAATATGATTTGAATACCCACATTACCAATATAAAGGCCACAGAAAAACTACCAATAATGCACAAAACAGACATCTGTACCTACAAACGTCTGAAAAATGTATTAAGTTAGTGAAATGTCCTCTGTAATAAATGTCAGTCAGTGACCGATGCAGTAAAAAAAAAAAAGCTCTGATTATGCAGTTTGAGTTTGTAGGTTTACATAAAGCTGTTTTTTCTTCATTGTCTGAATAAATTCAGCATTATTTACAACGTAGAAAAAAATAGTTGTGGTGTGTAGTATTGTGTTATACACACAGTAATAATGATTTATGAAATCCATAGTTGTAATAGAAGCACTCTTTTTAAAATAGTCTATTATTTGCTGTAAATTTTATGGTTATATTTTATTTAGTATTAATCTACAATGCAAAACATTTTAAAATAATAATAAAACAAAAACTTTTGAATGATAGCTGGTACTGTAACTTTATGAATACAAATAGGGTGGCTCTGTCTTTGAGAGCATTATTCACAATGTCAGGTTTTGTATAGAAAACATTTTGTATCGAACTGACACACACACGCACACACAAATACAGACAGACAAACAGACAGACATTCCACACACACAATAGACAGACAGACAGACACACAGGGTCTAACCAGCCGGTAGCCGCTTTCAATTCATTGCGCCAGCTGTTATCAGTAACGACCACCATCAGTTAGCTTGTTAGCTACCACACCGGTAGTTGCTCTAAACCTGGGCCCAGTCCAGCCGACCATCCAGCGATGTCGCTCACAAATCGAGCCCGCTGATTCGAGCCGGCCCCCGTATCCCCCACAGTGCCGAACAGCGCGCGAGGGAAGGCCGGGCCCGGCCCCACACCGGCGCGCAGCCCGGAGCCTCAGTCTGATCCTCCTACCCCCCGCACAACACTCCCACAGCCTCTCACCTGCTAGCGGGCGGAACGGGTATCGAGTCCGGGTACAGGGATGATCGGGCTACGGTTTTGATCCAGATCTGCAGTTTATCCGCGCGGACTGGCAGCGTGCGCCTACGAGCCGTATCGCTCACTTCCGGCGAGAGACAGGAAAGAGGGAACGCGCGTCTGACCTGCAGCGCGAGACCCCAAATACCTACCCTGCCCCCCAGTGCAGCGGAGCAGTACTGCACCCTCTCTACAGCACCAGTGAAGAGTTTTGATATTTTAGTAGCTCTCATTGTTTAGATGACAGTTTTGCACATCTCTGCTGGATTTTCTCAGTCAGCTTTATGAGGTAGAGTCACCTGGAATTCAGGCTTTCAGTTAACAGCTGTGCTAAACTCATCAAGAGTTAATTACTTTAATTTCTTGTCTAGTTTGAGAGCATCAGTTGTAAAGTATTGAAGAGGTAGAGTTACAGGTATACAGTGAATAGTGAATATTTGAGTAATCTTCTAATCCAGATTATGGCAAGGTCAGTCGATGAAAAACATTATGATGAAACTGGCTCTCATAAGGATCGCCACAGGAAAGGAGGCGCAAGAGTTTCTTCTGTTCCACAGGATAAGTTCTTCAGAGTTACCAGCCTCAGAAACTGCAAGATAACAGCTCCCCAGATAAGAGCACCTAAATACTACAGAGTATTTTGGTTTGTTTAACACTTTTAAGTTACTACATAATTCCTTGTATTCATTCACTGTCATTAATTTACAGTGTAGATTTTTACTGGTAATTTAAAAAATAACTGAGTTGTTAAACAATTTTTTAAGGGGTTAAACTCCATAAGCCTTTTAAACATGATCTGGCTGCATCTGTTTACCAACCAGTCAGCTCATAAAAACCTGTTTTCTTTGGAAAAAACGTAAATATAAAGATATGTTTTCTCTGTTATTATATATTTTCTAAAATTAAAGAAAAATCTCATCCAAGTAGTATAGTGAAAGAATGGGTTTCCTCTCAGGAGCTCAGTGAACTCCAGTGTGGTACCGTGATTAGATGCAGCACCTGTGCAACAAGTCAAGTCGCAGAAATTTCCTCACTATGACAAAGGCCTTCAGATTGGCTTAATGACAGCGCATAGAGAGAATGGGATTCCATGGCCGAGCAGCTGCATCCAAGCCTTACAATCACCAAATGCAATGCGTCGGATGCAGTGCTGTTCAGAGTTCTCTGGATTGATGCATCATGCTTCTCCATTTGGCAAACTAATAGACGAGTCTGAGTTTGGCAGTAGCAAGAACTGTACTTGTCTGACTGTATTGTATCAAGAGTAAAGTTTGGTGAAGGGGGGACAATGGTGTGGGGTTGTTTACAGGGGTTGGGCTCGGCCCCTTCATTCCAGTGAAAGTAACTCCTAATGCTTCAGCGTACCAAACTATTTAACACTTTAATTATTTGTGTGAACAGTTTTGGGGATGGCTCCTTACTTACTGTTCCAACATGACTGTGCACCAATGTGCAAAGCAAGACCCATAGAAGACATTCACTTACCATGGTCTACTATGGCTCATATTTAATTTTTTTGTAATAAAACTCTTGTTAAACTTTTAGGTGAAAAGGCTTGTTATATTTTAATAGAATGTCACTCTTTGTTCTGATGAAAGCAGAGCATATAATTAATTCCTTTTTTTTTTTGCTTGAAAGCACTAATTTTGCTCTTATTAGTCCATCATCAACCGTCTACAAACAGTGAACTGCTTATAGTTGCCAACATGCATAAAGCAAACACCAAAACTCAGGATTATGTTCATACAAAAGTACAGTTTATTGTCACAAATAATAATAAAAATCAACATTTAGACCTATAGAGAGAACAGTCAGAGAAAAAAAAAAGAGAAAGAAAATAAAGCATGTCTAAAAACAGGTTGGTTCTGTGTGTTGTGTTCCGATTCTTTCCAGTGTACGTTTGTAAATTGCTGCAGCAATTCCTTCACAAAAGTCAAAATCTGTAAGACTATGACTGGGGGTAAAAATATGCATAATCTAGAACAGAGAGCAGAAATGGTCACTTGCGCGTTCCTACACGTTTAAAACATAAGAGAATAGAATGGAAAGAATATACAATAAAAAAATGAGTAATGCATATAACTCCCAAATCTGAATCTTTGAGTCTTTGCCTCAACTGTCCGTAGTGCCATTCACATTAGTTAGAAACAGAGTTGCCTACAGCTAACGGCATACTTGTGAGAGCAGAAACTTCACAGCAGCACAAGAGACTAGAATGCCATGTCTGTGTGAAAGAGTGCACACGTGTGTGTGTGTGTGTGTGTGTTGGTGTGTCTGTATGGCAAAAGAAGTCCAGGTAATAGAGAGAGTTTGTGGCAAAGAGAAAGAGAATGTGCTGAAGGTAGATGTTCATAAAGGACAAAAAGTAAATAGAAAAGATTGTAATGATAGAGAATAAAAAAAATAAGCACAGTTAAGACAGTTGGGCAGGGAAAGGGCGGATAGATATAGAAATACGAGTAGACACAGGACTCCACTTCCTGCAGAAAAAAAATCCTAAAGTCACGGCAGCCTCACAGAAAGTAGTCAGCCACTGGCTTTTTGGAGGGAATGCCTCGAGTTTCCTGTGGAGCAGCTTCAAATATGATAAATTCCTTCTGCAGGTGCTCATCCAGCTCCAAGATGGCCGCCACATTACCACACCTGCAAGAGAGAAGTTGACTAGTAAGTTTTCTGAAATAGAAGAGCATATATTTCTTGTTGAAGACTCCATCGTATTTTTTTTTGTAGTAACTCATATCATGATCAGGATAGATCACTAAAAATATTAAACAAACATGCAGCTTGTCAGCAGAGCTACAGGCAGTAGAAGCCAAGGAAAAGGGCAAGCTGGCTATTTTCCTGCTATACAGGTAATCACGAAGCTTCAGTAAGGTTGCTGACCATAGTTGGGTCATTAATTACCACACTAGTGTAGCAGAGGTGGGCATTTTGGATGTTGAAACATATGTATATATTCACTGATTTGATAAAGAGTAAGACTCATTGTCGTTTGCCACTGTGTGTCAATCTGGCAACCCAACTGATTGTTCCTTTAAGTTTTAAGAAAAATCACTCAACAGTCAACATTTTTCAGATACTTATCACTTTACATAATCAATAAAACTTTACATCTTCATTTTGTTGTTACTATTTGGTTTAAAAGTAATGGACAAATTTATTTTTTAAGAAATAAAACTGAAACATGAACAGGGCTCCCAACATTTTGCTTAGTCAGTTCAACTCAACTTTCAACTGCTTAATATGCACATACACACCTGTAGCAGTAGTTAGGAGCAGACCACACAGTAAGCACAGTCTCATTAAAGTGCCACTTGTAGCCTTCCATTACAAGCTGGTGGGCTCTGCAGATCATGTCGATGTCATTGGCTGCGTTGAACTGGGCCACAACGTCACTGCCGAACAGATATCCTGCTCCTCTCGGGCTAACTCCCCAGCCTGTAGTATCTGTCAGAGCAAACAGAAAGACAAACACCATTCATATGCTTAAAGCAGAAAGCAATGCAAATAACCATAAAAGTTGCTTTGAGTTGAACCAAGCTTCAATATCAACCAAAGGGTGAACTTAAAGACTGCCAAACCAACAGGCAAAATCATTGGTGACCCTTAATATGACGACAGAGGGAGCATTCTTAAAGCAGTAATCTACAGCGGTGAGTCAAGCTCAGTCATGTTCTCACTGTGGAAAAGAAAATGATTATAGGGCAGGCTTCCCAGATTTAAGCCTAGGACTAGACCAAGGGTATCAAACCAGTCCATAGTTATTTTAAAGAATCACCAGCTGATTAAAACAAGTGGAATCAGTTTTGCTGCTGGTTGTTTAGAAACAAAACCTGCAGCCACACTGGCTCTTTATGGATCTGGTTCAACACTCAACGCCTGTTTATAAGGGTAAAACACTATTGGCATTGCAATGTACTCCAAAAACCAGCCCAAATAGTTTCAACAGGTCAGAAGTTTAAAGGTTAGTGTTACACTGGAGCTACACAGCTAACAAGTAAGGAGGTATCAAGTGGGAAAACACTGAATATTCTGCAACCAAGCAAAAAGACAGTTTATATTGAGCAGTTATGTCTTTGAAAAGATACATTTAGGCCTAATCCCATTTCACCTCTTAGCCCTACCCCTCTGTTCAGCATGTGTACGTCCAATTGTTGTTAGGCTGGAGGGAAGTGTTAGGACTACATGGCCCTCCACAATGAACATTTTCAGAGGCACACTCAAAACAGAGGCTATGAAAAATCAAATGGGAAGATTGTGGCACAAGTGACCAAAAAAAAAAACAATAATCCTTTGCAAATGAAGTATTTTCCTTGTTATAAATTTCGATAATCACTATATTACCATAGTTTAATGTGTAGTTTCGATGTTTTATGCCAATGTTTTTTTTATATATGTAACAAAGAAGAGCGCAAAAAAAGCTAGTAGTTTGTCTCAACTTTTCCATTCCACCTTAAATGCACAGAAGAGGCTGCAGAATTTAAGGTAGAACAGAAAAATAAAAAAATACATTAATTTAGTTTTAGCTCCCCATTACAAAGGAATTATGGAATCGACACTAATATTTAATTGCTGCACCACCTGGCCTTTGTCTGAAGACATACGATAAAGTTAACTAGTTAACCACCAGCAGTTAGGTTGCTGAATTTTAGCACTCCACTGCTATAACACTATCTGTTTTGGGTGCTCGAAGGGTTTTCCCAATTCTCACCCGTTCCTATGGTAGCTTTGTTCCAGGGGGAAGGGTAACACTCGAATACAGGGGGTGGAGGAATAAAAACAAAAACAAATGGGATTGGGTTTTAGACTACTTGATTTAAGGAATGGTGAAAATATGCCAAAATTTCTGAAAAACTAAAACAGTTTTTTGTTCATTTTTGTTCATGTGAAGCATTACCTTCAGGGTCAGACCACAATAAGTCACACATTGGTCCATCATGCGGTACTTCTTGCTTCCTGTCGATGGTTCTGATCTGGTCTAGAGTCTGGATGGAAGGCGAGAGGCCACCGTGCACACAGAAAATCTGTAGAGAAAACCAGCAGAGTAATTCACATTAGTGTTGAAGAGATGATAACTGTCCAAATCAGTGACAATTTGAGCTCGTGTTTTGAATCCATTCAGAACTATTTAGGTCACATGCTTACATAATTAAATGCACATGGAGGTGAATGAACCAAGGGATGTTAAATCTGAACAAACAGCCTCTCAAATAATCAATAAATACCATGCTGCAGTCGAGCGGTGAGACTGACCTTGCCGTCGATGATGGCTGAGAGGGAAAGATAGTCGAAGATTTCCGTGCAGTACCTCCACACTGTAACAGAGCCGTATTTCCTCAAACACTCGTCGTAGAAGCCGTAGACTTGTGTGATCTGCCTGGATTCGTGGTTCCCCCGGATCAGCGTGATTCTGTCTGGGTAGCGAACCTGAAGAATAGGAATGAAAGCTTAGAGAAATGCTTTATTTTTGAAAACAGCAGTGAAAACAGCAGAGAAAAACAAACAGTCTACCAACCTTAAGGGCCAGAAGCAAGAGGAAAGTCTCCACACTGTAAAAACCTCTGTCCACAAAGTCTCCCATAAAGAGGTAGTTTGTTTCTGGAACGTCACCACCCACCTAAATCAGGGAGGGGAAGGAAAAAAAAAAGGTCCACTTAAGTATCCTTTAGGTATATAACTGTATATTGACACGGCAGAAGAGGCCTCTCTTTTTCTTTTTTTTAACAAAAACAGAACCAGAAAAACTAGCTTGCTACAATTTAAAACAAGATGATCAAAAGCAGAGGATTAACTGTGTCAGGGTGTGAACGAGACTTACTCTGAATAACTCCTTCAGGTCATAAAACTGTCCGTGGATGTCACCACACACCTGTAACAGAAAGAACACATCAGATTACTTCACATCAAATCTAAATGGCCAGTTTTACATGCAGAAGAAAGAGAGTAAAAATGTGCCCTGCTTAACCAATCATAACCTTGCATTCTTCATGCATTAAATTACAATATATTTAATGACCTTGATTTTTTTTTTTTATCTTCCACTACATGACCCAGATACCACAAACTATCACAGCCAGATTTTAAAAACTTCCCACCTAAACCTTTTTTATAATGGTATTTTTTTATTTTAATTTAAAAAAGTGCTGTACTACATTAATTTATTAGAAAAAATTCTGATCTTTGAGATGAAACCTGTTGATTGAGAGACGGGCATCAACCAAAGACTGAATATCCAATAGGGGTGGGCGATATATATGATATGGCACACCCCTAATTGGGATTTTCAACAGGTTGTAACAGAAGTCAATGATCCAACATGTCATAATGCTAATAAAGAACTCCATTTATCTCCATATATCCAGAATAAACATAAAATGAATAATACTGGACGGATATAATCTGTTTCTAGTATATATTTAATGGGAAATGAGAACAGTGTGAATCTTCCTTTTTCTAAAAACAGCAGAAAAAGAAGTTGTACCCTGATGGCCCTTAAATAAATGTCATGATATTTCAGAGTACTTTTGTGATAATGATATTTATTAACACATATATTATTAACACAGATGTGCAAAAACACTTGCTCACTTATGCACAGCTAGCTCATCTTGTTCCTGTAGAGAAGTACTACTAAAAGAAGGACTTTTTTATATGAACCTATTGCCACTAAGTCTAATGCCAAATGTGGCTTAATTACATTATTGTACACTAAACTGATACTTATTTATGAAAAAAAATATATATATCACAAATAAGCTTGACAAAACAGGTTTTCTTGTCAATAATAACTGACCATGAATAATAATGATTTTTTTAAAAGCCCCCAAGGCTTCCCCTCAAAAATCAAGAACAAGTAAGTGAATAACAGCCTAAATTTCAGAGCAGCAGTTTACAAACATCTAAATATAAAGGTACAGAATTTAAACTAATTTAACTTATTTAAACTCAAGCAGGATTTTTAGCTGTGCAGAACATTCTGCTCCACTTCCTGTGTACAGACTGTTTTAGTCATTTAACTTTTTTTTTATATGAGTCACCACTCAAAATACTGCCCTTACATATTTAGAAACATGCAGACTGACTACTGCACATCTTAAAATAAAAAAAGAAAAGAAAAAATCATGCAGACATGATTCAAACTCCAATCAACCTCTAACACTTACTGTAACTGGAGAATCCACTCTCTGTACGTTGCTCTCCTCTACTAGAATCTCTCTAAAAACACACAGATAAACAAATTAACAAGTTTATATCAGTAGTCATCATCAGCGCTGGGCATTAGATCATTTAACACAAATTATTCCCTTTTGGTCATGGATAAGTGTGATCTGCACCAATTTTGGGTGGATGGTGGGGTTTGTGAGCTCCTCTGTGTTGTTGTGCTAACATCTACTTGCTGTATGGGCTAAAAGATGTACTCTCAAGAGGGGTCTCCAGTTAGTGGTCAGAGAAAAGACCAACAGCAAAACTGCGTATTTTGGCTGAAAATCTGATGGTACAAATACATTGACAATATTTTTTCCATCTCTAAACATCTAAATATCAGTGGTAATTTTCAACTGCATCACTATTGGATGTTATTGTAGTTTCCTGTAAAATCCTCTTGTAAGAGAAACTCATGTCTACAGGTTTTCTATTCAGAGATTATTTTATCTACAATATTCTCTGTAGAGTGGAGGTGCAGACGACACACTAATCTGAAAGGCTGTGGTGAATTATGTGAGAGGATACGGTCAGGTCAGGCTTCTATGGTTTATTACCTGGCTTTGGCACACAAGGCTTTGACCTCATTCTCCTTGATGAGCTCACACCTCCTCAGCTGGTCAATCTGTCTGTCCAGATCGCTGATGTCACCCATAGTGAACGGCCCAAACAGAGTCTGCCTGTGTCTCCCCACACACTCGCGTCACCGTGCACAGCCTCCTGCAACCCACACGGCCTCTCACAGCGCACCTCACAGACAGACAATGCCAGCACACAGACAAATAGACAGACAGACAGACACACACTACGTAAAGGAGCTAAGAGAGGGCAGGACGAATGCGAGCGAAGCCACCTGTGGAAGAGAAGAATTACAACTCCAATGAAAACTGTCTGTGAGACAACAGCCAACATGACATGTGAAGCTGTCCTAGAATGTTCAGCACAAGAGCTCGTCACAGAATTCATAAAAAAGGGCCCTAATAATACTAACATTTTATCACAAGAACTACTGACAGCTCTCGCATCAGTTGATAAAAGTACTGATTTGAGCAGGTCTTCAACATATTTTACATTACTGTGAGAAAAATGCATGCAAGATTAGTTGCTCAAGAGATTTCTTTAATCTGCTGCTTCAGGGGCAATTCTTTACATGACAAAACAGCACAATAAAGATCATGTACCATAAAAATGTGTTTAAACATTGTAAAATCTATAAAATGTATCTACAACTATTTACTGCAAATTATCAACAAATATTTAATGCCACTGTAGTCTAAAAACACAAAAAATATTCGCAACATCTAGGCCTGTTATGATAATTACATTAATGCTTTGTTGTTCAATAAATGGACGACATCAATCATTTTTGATAATCGTGATAGAGCTGGATGATATTGACATTAATGCTTTGTTGTTCAATAAATGGACGACATCAATCATTTTTGATAATCATGATAGAGCTGGAAGATATTGAAAAAAATGTATCTTAATATTCATCAAGTTTACGTATGCGATTTGACATTAAGATTTATCGTTCTTACATAACATTTTTTGTAATCATAACAGCACCCTTTAAAGTGATACACAAACTAACTTTACTGTTTCCTTTACATTTAATTTCAACATTTTTGTAACTTTATTTTATAGCTTGTATATTAAACATGGTGCAAATATAACCTCCTTGTATTAAAAGTTAAAGCAAAGGTGTACAATAAATTACTTAAAGGTAAATGACTGCCTCATAAAAAGAGTTCTTTACAGGTTTTTGAGAGAAGCAAATGTCTATCTACTGAAATTCACCCTGACAGCTTCAATCTGCATTATCCCATTTTGAAAATAAAATTTAAAACAGTAATCTTAATATAGATCGTTATATGTTCTTTTGTGTTTATTTTTATGTTTGTCAACATATTTAAAAGTGAAGAGTATTTTAGCCAGCCAATGCTTTAATAACTGTGATTCCACACAGTGTGAGCTACAGTAGATTAAGGGGGTAATAATATATACTAATATATTAATTACAAATTGTGTTGACTTTAAAAGGGGTATAATTGCTTATAATTGTTATGCTATTCTGTTGTCACTATATCACTGGCATTTAAATGATCTTAAGCTGACAAAATCGTTTGTCGCAATAATTTCTGAGAGGACATATAGTTCACAAAAATGTCTTATCGTGACAGTCCAAGCTACAAGAATAAACACAAAGAATAAACTAACTAAAATAAACAAACAATATGTGTTCACTTACATATAATTACTTAGTTATGATGATTACACAATAAGGCAAACCAGGAGGTGGAATAGCTAAGTTAAGTGAACTGTTTATTTTAAGAATTAAAGACTCGTTTCAAACCCCCAGACACAACCTAACGTTACTTAACCTAGTTTAGCAAAATAACCAAAATCTACAATATTGATAGCGTTAATTTAACTTACAGGAACGAGATCAAGCTGAGACAGACAGTTAGTAAACTAACTTCACACAACTTATAATTTAACAACTGATAATGCATATCGACAGATAACTAACTAAATTTTTTGAGAAGTTAGAATCTAGTTATTTAACAGACATAAAGTTTCTGGTAATAAAACATTAACTTACTCGGGTTAAGTCAACGTTAAACAGCCAAACTTTGAACAGAAACTCTGAAATATATCATTGGCTAGGTTAGCATTTGTGCTAAAGAAGGGCTACAGCCGAGATAAGCCAGCTATGCTAGCGTAGATTATCTAGCTATCTATACAGTCTCAAAGTTAGCTAGTTGGCTAGCTGGCTAATGTTCGTCATCGCACTTTTACAATATTTCTAAACCCCAAAAACGAGATATAGATCATTATGTCGTATCAGATTGATATGTAACGAGACACAAGCATGTTCATTGCCAATTTGGTGGCTATTAAACACTTTATTAGACAATTTGTGAGCGAAAACGACGAACGAGGAGACCGGCTATGCTAACACCAAGTATCTAGCTAAGCTAAGATCTAGCTAGCTAACCTTTTTTTAAACATTATCTCTACTGGAACAGCGTGACGAGAGGAGCTGATTTGTTTTATTTTATAGGTACTTACATCAAGTTTTCTGGACTCAATGACATAAAAACATAAATACGGCTTCTGACACACTGTTTTATAGCGTGATTTTTTTAAATACGCGGCTCGGTTTTAATCCAGACAACAGCCAAAACGAGCCGCGGCTAGCCGGAGATTTAGCTAGCTTAACTATCTATCTTAGATAGCATAGCCACGTTAGCTTCACTCGGCTAGCTAACTAACTTTAGCCTATAGCGGCAGCCATGGCCTGACTAACCGCCACACACCCCGCCGCTCACACTGAACTAGGCTCAATTTCGACATTTCCACAAATAAAACGGGTTCATGAGCTCGCTAGGTTAAATTACCTGATCCGCCTCGATCTCACGTTCAGTGGGTTCAAGTTAAATCGAATTAAGTTTAAGTGAGATCCGTTTTTTCCCCTCTTTGCTCCACCGGCTCGTCGTCCTACCGGCTTTCAGCGCCTCCCTCCGCCTGCCATCCAGTTTACATCACCAGCCCTCTCTCTCTCTCGCCGCCTAAAGGCCGACAACCCCCCACTAAATATCACACTACAGCCAGAAAACCGAGAAAACCCTGCTGCAGCCTCTCAACACTCCCTGCACCGACTCCCAACTTTAATAAAAACATAATTCAGTGTCTAAGATGGGGAAAAACCACAGTGATTTGTGGACGAGTTACCAAAACCATGTGGCTAATAAGATAACCTCACCCCTAGTTAGCTACTTGAGTTAAAGTGGGAGTACCTGTCACTAGGGATGGGCAATATAGGCCTAAAATATTATCATGATATTTTATTAGATTTTTGCGACAACAATACTCTTAACGACATAATAAAAAAATAAAAAAAACATTGAGAAAAAAATTACAAAAATATACAGTACAGCAACAAAATAAAAATTAATTGTATTATTGTATACGATATTGGATATGATATGGCACATCCCTAACTGAGATATTTAAAAATAAAATAATTTTCACCAGAATATCATGATACTAATACTGCACTCCAAATATCTACATATATAAAGGATTGAAGTAAAATAAATGATACAGAGTGATGGATAAAAGTTGCTCCTTTTAAAAAGTGAAATTTTAGCTTCTACTTTCCAACCATTTTAACTATTTAACTCTAAATGCTTTTTACAGTACATGTAACTAAATCTCATACGACTGCGAGAAAAAAGCTGTTAAAATAAAAGTCACAAAACTGTTCTTGTCATTAATGTTACACTAAGATTTTAACTTTAAAATATGAATGAAATTAATGTATCTAATATTTTTTTAATTTGGCATCAATATTCAGAAATGTGTCTCGGCTTTTATGGGTTAAGAATTAAAAGTAAAATACCATTTAATACACATCCAGTTTTTTGTTGATTTAAGGTAATGGTTTCAAAGTCATTTTAATATTTATAAGTAACATAGAAGCTTATTTAATTTGAATAAAAACACAGGTTCAGAGGTACAAATGAGTTTTCCTTTATTATTTTTAACTATATATTCTATTTATTCCATAGTTTATGCAGACACAGACATTCCCTATATTGTACCCTGTAGCACAGACAATGAACTATAGGTTTGCAAAGTGTGTGCTGTACCCTGCTGGTGAGCTTGCTTTATGCTTCTTTTGTTTTAATATGCAAAATTGTTATGCATGCAAAACCCAAAATGAATTACTTTAGATTTTATAGCGTATAATGTATAGGACGAAACTATATTTGACTTTGGAAATAGTGTAAAAAATTACCCAAAATAGAAGTACTTCAGTAAAGCATGAATGCACAAATGAATGAAGAGTGTGTAATGAATGAAAAGTGCCACACACTTTTACGTTATTTATGGATTGGTATGATAGAAAAACAGCAATTTAGCAATTTATGGGGGACTGTATCCCTCTCTATACTAAAACACATGTTAGACCTGTGTTTAAACTGTGTCTCAGTGTATTTCTAACCATTTGTAATAATGTTGTGGTATCTGCTTCAATTCGGCTCCAGTGTGAACAGTTCACTATGAATAACTGTTTACATTTTAACTTTTTATTTAAACTATATCAACATATCAAAGATTCCCATTTAAAAGAGTATAAATATAAAATAGAATTTGCACATTTATTTAATTAGACAATTTTTACACATATAAATATTTTTTTCTTTACTATAAATCTCATTTTTTTACATTGCACAGTCAAAAAATTATATGATTTTTTTTATATTGCACTGCAGGGGAAGAAAAGACTAGTTTTCATTGCACTGTGGAAGAAATAGCAAAGAAAGTGAACAGAATCAGTAAAAAAGGGCTGGTTAAATTGTGATGTTCTTCTCTGGTGAAGCTCTTCACTCTTTTCCAGTCTTTTTGAGTTTGCTTTTCAGTTCTGACATCATCATTGGGTTTCCCATCCTAAAGGCACACAAAGGATATTACTTTAGAACAAAATTAAATTTTTTATATAAATATATACAATATGTTGTATGTGTATATTTGATGCAGGTTATTAATTAGTGAAAATATTCTGTACCCAGGATGTCTCGGGGGCGTCCATTTGGGTTTGTTAGCCGGCTGCTCTGGCTTGACACTTTCTTCTTTTGTCTCAGTCGGGGGATCAGATTTCTGAAGGGGAAGAGACTGAAAATAAAGGAGAACTAGTAAACAATAAGTACTGTATCCAGTAAGTCAGATTTAGGAATGTGTTACCATTTGTTGACACTGTCTAGTGTTACTGCTGTTTTTTTTCCTAAATGGTCCATGCAAATGACCGTCCTTTTTGAATAAATAATAGAAAAGTGACTGTGACCGTACCAATTACTGAACTTGACCTAAACATGTTCTGTTTTTCAAATAAATTAACATCTTATCTTCTTATTAATTAACTTTAAATCTTAATTTACACTTGCTAAATATATATATATACACACTGTGTTCCAAATTATTGTGCAAATTATATTTTTCTCAGGTTTTACTCTACGGTCAATGCAAATGACAGTCATGACCCGTTAAGTATAAATTCAATTTTATTGATCAAACCCCCCCAAAGTTAACAGTATTTTTTTTTAATAAAAAAAATCAAAATGCACTTTTCCAAATTATTATGCACAACAGAGTTTCAAAACATTTTATAGATCATATTGATCTGCAAACAGTCAGTTTTGGAATTTGCAGAAAGTGATTACATTTACTAAAATCAAAAGCGATTGCAATCAAACAATCTTAACAGGCAAAGTTACATGTTAAAATAGGACCCCTTTCTGTTTTTTTCTTTTTTGTCAGACAGCAGAAAGCTTGCATATGCCTATTGTTGCTTAAACTTTTTTAATTTCTTGTACTTGAATTTTGTCCAAGTCTTCTTTGCTATAAGTATTTAGTTCTCAGATACTTCTAAATCTTCTTGCTACACAGCTTGTTTGAGCTACAATTTTGAGATAGATATTCATGTCAGAGAACTGTGATGCTCATTATGGATCATTTTTGCTATTCTTTACAGTGTCTTATCTCTTCAAGATTTACAGATATTTTATGGTATTTGGGGCCATTAGGCCCCATTACTCACACTTACAACTTCACTCCCCTTGTTTGCACATACTCACTCGATATGCAAGGCTGTAGGGTGTCACATTTCTTTAAACTTCCCCAAAAATCACCCTTTTCTGCATCAAATAACCTTTCGAAAAGGCTATCCTGCGATTTTCACGAACAAACCACTTTGCAAAAATGGAAAAAAGGGAACTCTTTAAAATGCGAGTGGAGTCTATTATACTTTTTAGTTTAACTTGCCATAGTGATAATGTTTCACCATGCTTGAAATTGTTCTCTGCCACTGAACACACACATACTCACATTTCAGCAGCAGCCAGAGTGAAAATTGCAACAACTGCTAAACCTAACATTGGGGCAAGTGTGGTATTTGGCATTCTGGCAGTTGAGTCGTATAAAGAGAAAAAAAAGAGTGGTTTCCAAAACTCTAGATTTGAGTGCTGAAAACAGCCCTAAAACCCGACTAGGCCATATGTTTGGGGGGTTTGACCTCCACAGTTCCCCTGAACTGCCGCTTATGAACAGTCCACACTGCATAAACTATAAGCTAAAAAATAAATAAATAATAATAATCACTTGAATATCTGCTCACAGCCTTGTGGGAATTTACCCTTTTTTCACTTATTTGATTTGATGAGATATTGGATGCAGCCAATAATTACGAATTACATGCAATAATTGGTGTCATGCCCCAGGCCTGATTTGTTAATCATGGTGTGAAACCATGTTAAAACACGCCTCTAGAGTACACAACCCGTTCCACAAGCTACACCCATATTTATATATATAGATATATTTGTATTTTTTATATGTGCTATGAAATACACAGTACAAAAACGTTAGCAACTTCTGCATGTATCTGCATGGCTGTACCTCTGTTGATGAACTCTCTGTCTCTCCCTCGTCCCTGATTTTCCTACCAGCATCAGTTTTTCTCAAAGCAGGGAATCCTGCACCCAGACCTAAATATCATACAAGAAAATTGCAATTACACAACATTACACAACACCCAAACACCAAAACCAGAAATGATCTGCTAAGGAGGTGTTCAGCTCCACCAGCAGCTCACCTGTTGTGATTTAATTAACCATTAATTAGATAATCTAAGCATTGGGTGGGAACTGTAAACAATGGCCTTCCTCCAGACAAGCAACAGAAACAGTTATGCCAACACTAGACTTTACAACTTACCAGGAAGTTTGAATCCAATTCCTTGGACTCCTTTCTGTGGTATTATGAGCCCTTCTCCCTGAGCCTTTCTCAGAGGACTGGGCTGTGAGGGGCGGGTCGGTGCCAAGGGCTCCACTGAAGCCTTGTTTATGAGCGTACGAGGGTCTTTGGGTGGTCGAACATGAGGGTTTTTCACTGCAATTTTTGACTTCTGGACCGTGCAGTCCAATGAGGAGACCTTAAATAGTGAAATAGGCATTGCAATAGTAGTCAGTTTTAAAATTAAGACTTAAATCTGAAAATGATCTATGACTGCTGAGCTATTGGCACTTAGATCTAACATTCCCCAACATACAGCTCTGAAAGAAAAAGAGACCACTTCAGTTTCTGAATCAGTTTCTCTGATTTTGCTATTTATAGGTTTATGTTTGAGTAAAATGAACATTGTTGTTATATTCTATAAACTACGGACACAATTTTCTCCCAAATTTCAAATAAAAATATTGTCATTTAGAGCATTCATTTGCAGAAAATGAGAAATGACTGAAATAACAAAAAAGCAAAAAAAGTTCAGAAATCAATATTTGGTGGAATAACCCTGATTTTTAATCACAGTTTTCATGCATCTTGGCATCATGTTCTCCTTCACCAGTCTTACACACTGCTTTTGGATAACTTTATGCCTTTAAAGTTGCAAAAATTCAAGAAGTTCAGTTTGGTTTGATGGCTTGTGATCATCCGTCTTCCTCTTAATTATATTCCAGAGGTTTTCAATTTGGTAAAATCAAAGAAACTCATTTTTAAAAGGTCTCTTATTTTTTTCCAGAGCTGTCAGCTGGCTTTACTCTGTGCTAGAATAAAGTGTCAAATGGGAATAACATTATAGAACCTGCAAATACAGGAGAGCATTTTAGAACAGATAACCCATCCAGGCCCTGTACTGGGTCATGGTTTGTGTTTACTGGTGCCTGGTTACCTGGTTAACTGTATCTGGCCACCTAGTGTAATACCCAGTGTGCTCTAGATCGTTTTGCCCAATATACTGTCTGGAATATTCTCCTCAATTCGCACAGCTCTAGAATATTTGTCCCTATATTTTTCCTGTTTAAAGTTCTCTGTTAAACATCCCTATCTATTCTAGAACAGTGTAAAGAAGGAATAACATTCTAGAAAATTCCATATGTGTATATGCAATGGAGGAGGCCATTCTAAAATAGTGTATATAGGAAATAAAAAATAAAATAATTCCAGAATAGTGCGTGAATGATCATCTAGAACAGTGTGTACAAAAAAAATGAAGAAGACCTTTCCAGAATAGTGTAAGCAATGAATAATATTTCAGAATGAGGTAGACTTTCCTAGAATAGCATAAACAGGAAATAACATTCTAGAACAATAAATGGAGACCATACTAGAATATTGTAAATAGGGAAAACACTGTAGAACAGTGTGTATATGTAATAAGGTAGATCTTTCTAGAATAGTGTAAACAGGGAATAACATTCAATAACAATTAACTGATACCTTTGTAGTGTAAGTACGTTCTATAAAACATTATAAAATAGTGAAAATAATAAGTAATATTCTAGAACAGTGTGTATATGGAATGAGATATGACTTTTCCTGAATTGTTAAAGCAATTAAAGGAGTCACATTCTAGAACAATGATTGGAGATCATTCTAGGGTAAAGTAAATAGGGAATAACATTCTAGAGTAGTGAAAATAATGAGTAATATTCTAGAACAGTGTGTATATGGAATGAGATACAACTTTTCCAGAATAGTGTAAACAGTTAATAACATTCTAGAGCAACGAATGGAGACAATTCTAGTGATTGGAGATCATTCTAGGAGTAAAGTAAATAGGGAATAACATTCTAGAGTAGTAAAAATAATGAGTAATATTCTAAAATAGTGTGTATATATATATATATATATAAAATGAGGAAGACTGTTCTAGAATAATTATTGGAGACCATTCTAGAGTAGTGAAAATAATGAGTAATGTTCTTGAACAGTGTGTATATGGAATGATATATACATTTTCCAGAATAGCATGAACAGGGAATAACATTCTACAGCAATGAATGGAGACAATTCTTGTGTACAGTAAATAAGGAAAAACATTCAATAATAGTACAAATAATAAGTGATATTCTAGAACAGTGTGTGCATGAAATGTAGGAGACCATTCTAGATTAATATGAATAGGAAATAACACTACAGAACTATGATATCTTTCTATAATAACATAAATGGACAGTAATATTATAGAGCAGTGCAAACTGAGGAGACCATTCCTGACATTGTATTGGGCAAAATATCCCACAGTGTCCTAGATATAACACTAGGTGGCCAATCAGATACATTTAATAACTACTAGTTAGCATAACACCCAGGACCTGATACTGGGATGTAGACATTTATTCTAAGAGACTACCAAACTATAATCATATACAGCAACAAGCCTATGTGGGTGTGTTGGTGTTTGTTGGAGAACATTAGGTGGGTGTGCCCCGGCTTTATCAGTTAATTGCTCAATGCTTTACCTGCTGGAGTACAAGGCTGGTTCCGGCCCAGTCCTTAGGAACTGTTGGTTTACTCTCTTCATTTCTTGCCATTTTTTCAAACCCTCTCTTCAGGCCAGGTCTGCTTCTTTCTTGCATGTTTCCATTACTGTCAACTAGTAATTTCTCTTCACCATCGGCCTTTTCTTCTTTAAAACCAATATCCTCTTTTCCCTCTGCAAGAAGCTCTACGTCATCACCTGTGGTATGCTGAGAGACTTCTTCTTTTCTTTCTCTTTCGCTGCCAATGTCCATTGCTTCTACTGGTAAATTCTGTCTGATTTTCACTGTATGCAGGAGATTCAGATTAGGGTCTGATGTTTCCACCCTTTCTTTCAATGTTTCGGTCACCCCTTTTTCATGTGTGTCCATTTCCCTTGAAGATAAACTCTGACTTTCTTCACATTTTTGTTTCAGTCCTCTCATTACTTCATTTACGACCCCTAATGAAGCCATCATGACCTGCTTTTCATAAGGGAATCCACCATCGGTCTCATCAGGGCTTTTTGCATCTTCACCGCCGCCTTTTTCTAAATCCCTCTGCATCTCTGCAGATGTTTCCAGTGCTGATTCACTCTCTGGCAGACCCAACTCCCCCGAGTATTCCATCTGCTGTCCATGTGGTTCAACAGCTGATCTGTCTTGCACAGTCCACTCGTCCTGCTTGAACAGACTCTGGCTTCCAAACGTTTCATCTGAAACAGAAGCCTCTGATTTTCCAAACGTCTCTGGGGCCTCTACAGCTGCAAGAGTAGACTCACTTTCTGTTTCTGAAGCATCCATTTCAAATGCAGCTTTCTCACACTTTGCTTCGGTTATGACACGGTCTCTCACAGCTGTTAATTCAGTGTTCACTTCAAGCACTTCCACTTTCTGTGCAGTAAAACTGTCTTTTGTTTCCGTAGTCAGTCCTGTAAGCAACTCAATACCCACAGAAACGTTCTCACATTTGTCCAGTTCCTGTGGCGAAGAGCTTGGCATTTTATCAACAGATTCAACAGCAGTTTCTTCTGCTTGCTCAGCAAAACCAGACTCCATCTCTTTTGTTTTTATTTGCATGATACTGATCTGTTCTTCAGGTAACTGTAACTCAATTATGTGTTTACTATCTGAGAACTCTTGCAAAGATTCATTTCCAAGGACAGATAGTCCATAGGCCATAGTTTCCTGCAGAGCTAAATGTTCATTACATTTTGGCTGCTCGTGTACACGCTCCATCACTGCTGATTTCTTCATAACATCTGCTGCAACTTCTGCTCTGACCTCCTGTTGAAATTCTGTGGTCTCGCTTTGGTTTCCAGGCTCTTCCGTTACTAGCACGATGACTGACTCACTGTCTTGCTTAATCACCATTTCTGGTGTTTGTGATCCATATATAGCATAAACTGTGTCACCTAATGTCTCTTCTTCTGTTCTGAGCGCTACATGCAATGTGGTTCCTGCTTCTGAATTCTCGTCTGGTTGGTTTAACTGATCTGCTTCCTCCACTATGGCCTCCACAGTCTCACGGTCCACAGACTCGTCATTAAAGGTCATCTTACTGGAGAATTCACATTCAGTCTCAACTATTCCTGCTGTGAATTCACTTTGGGTTTCGTCGAGCTTTGCCCCATAAATGTCCAGATTTTCAGTAATTTCAGAGCCAATGACCTCACTCACCAGCTGCTGCTGATCTGCTTCCCTCTGCTCACTTTTCCCTGTAACCACAATCTCTTGTGTTGGTTCCAAAAGGAAGAGAGTGATGGATTCACTGTCTGGCAGTAGATCTGCTACAGTTTCAGTATCTTTTCTTGAAGGTTCTAGGTCTTTTCCATGAACTTCTGCAACTTCCACGTGTCCAGTTACATGTTCCACTAAAAGATCACACTGTTCACTCATCACTCTTTCCTCAGTCTCTGCTATTTCCTCTGAGAATTCAGTTAGGTTATCATCAAGCTTTGCCTTGTGGATGTCTGATTTGTCTGCAATTTCAGAACCTACGAGTTCACTTGATTCAAAACCTGCGTTATGATACCCCTCTTTTCTGGTTCCAACAATCGCCAGCTCCGATTCCTCAAGAACAGTCGGTGCTGCCTCATTCTCTGTATCTATGCTAAAGGGTTCTAGATCTTTTCCATGAGTTTCTGCAACTTCCATAAGTCCTGTCACAGGTTCCTCTACAAGATCCCATTCATTCTTAGCTCTTTCCTCAGTACATTGAACGGGTGATTCATCCAGTTTTGATTCACATAGGTCAACAGCTTCAGGAAACTTAGATTCACCTAATTGTGTAGCTTCTTGATGCTCATCTTCAGCGGTTTCCAAAGTCATTTGACTTGACTGTTTGATAATATTGACTGGCTCAATTTCTGTTGTTGGTGTCGTTTCATTTTCAGTACTTTCACTAATAGGTTCTGTCTCTTTTCCATAGATTTCTGCATTCTCCATCTGTCCTGTTGTAGGTTTCTCCAGTGGTTCAGATTCAGTTTCCTCCATTTCCTCTGGAAATACAATTTGGTTTTCATCCAACTTTGACTTGTGAATGTCTTGTTTGGCAGCAATTTCAGAAACTATGAATTCACTTGATTCAAACCCTGCTTTATGCTGCACTGATTCCTCAAGAACTTGGTTTGATTCCCTTTCTGCAACTTCTATATGCCCCATCACAGGTTCCTCCAAAAGATCACACTCAGTCTCCTCTCTTTCTTCAGTAAGTTGAATGGGCGATTCATCCAGTTTTGATTCACACAGCTCAACTGCTTCAGCAAATTCAGATTCACTAAATTGTTTAGCTTCTT
This sequence comes from Astyanax mexicanus, assembly GCF_023375975.1. Taxonomy (NCBI): domain Eukaryota; kingdom Metazoa; phylum Chordata; class Actinopteri; order Characiformes; family Acestrorhamphidae; genus Astyanax; species Astyanax mexicanus. Next base: position 10,015,476 of record NC_064422.1, read on the forward strand.
GTTGCTCATCTTCAGTGGTTGCTAAAGTCAACTGTTTTGATTCTTCAGTGACACTGGCTGGATCATTTTCAGTACCTTTACTAAAAGATTCTGGCTTATTTCCATAGATTTCTGCGTTCTCCATCTGTCCTGTTGCAGATTCCTCCAGTGGTTCACATTCAGTTTCCTCCATTTCCACTGGGAATACAATTTGGTTTTCATCCAACTTTGACTTGTGAATGTCTGGTTTGGCAGCAATTTCAGAAACTATGAATTCACTTGATTCAAAACCTGCTTTATGCTGCTCTGATTCATCAAGAACTTGGTTTGATTCCCTTTCTGCAACTTCTATAAGCCCCATCACAGGTTCCTCCAAAATATCACACTCAGTCTCCTCTCTTTCTTCAGTAAGTTGAATGGGCGATTCATCCAGTTTTGATTCACACAGCTCAACTGCTTCAGCAAATTCAGATTCACTAAATTGTTTAGCTTCTTGTTGCTCATCTTCAGTGGTTGCTAAAGTCAACTGTTTTGATTCTTCAGTGACACTTGCTGGATCATTTTCAGTACCTTTTCTAAAAGATTCTGGCTCATTTCCATGGATTTCTGTGTTCTCCTTCTGTCCTGTTAAAGATTCCTCCAAAGCTTCACATTCAGGCTTGATCATTTCCTCTGTAAATACAGTTTGGGATTCATCCAGCTCTGACTCATGAAAATTTGGTTTGTAGACAATTTCAGGACTTCTGAATTCACTTGATTCCAGATCTGCTTCAGGCTGCCCCTCCTTTACAGACCCCACAGTCACTAGCTTTGACTCCTCGATGGCCTCGGCCAATTCTGTTTCTGGTGTCAAGATTTCCTCATATTCAGTAACTGGGCAAACTGATTCTGAAACTGGTTCTTTCCTTATTTTCACTATTTCCTCTGTGAATCCGAATTGTGCTTCATCTTGCTTTGACTCACAGATGTTCAGTGTCTCAGAAATTACCTGCTGAGCTGCTTGAATATTTCCATCCGTTATTGTTCCCACAATCTCTTCCATTGTTTCATGGTTGGAATCTTCTTTTCCTGGTGTCAGCACGGCCATGTTTACGGGTTCTGATTCGTGTTCAATTATTTCTTTTTCTCTATGTTCTTCCTGTGCTGTCCTGGGTTCCTCCAGCAGTTCAAATGCAGTCGCTTTGGCTTCTTCCAGATTTGATTTATAGTCAACAACGTCATGCTTGGATTCTCCTTGCTCATCTTTAATGAATCCTTCAGTCCTTTGCTTTGTTTCCTCAACGCTGGCCTCAATTACTTCTCTCTCAGACTGGATTTCAGTTGTTTCTGTTGTCTCGCTATGTTCTCCATCCATTTTGAGTTCTTCATTTGAAGGAGAACCAAAAAGGTCTTCCATTTGCTTTGTTGAGTGGGTCAAGTGGGATAACAAGTCATCGGCCATTCCTGATGTATACGCCTCAGTTTCATCCTCAGTTATACTCTGATTTGTCTCTTGCTCATCTTCTTTCACCTCATTTTCATCCTTGTCCTTGGCATGTTTGATTACCTTCTTGTCCAAGGCTTCCGGGACATTTTTGTTGTCTTCAAAACCACACTTGTTTGTCCGTTCTTCGAGTATTGCTCCTTGGCCAGCACTTTCAATTTTCATTGCTGCTTTTTCAGCCTTGTCGCTGATCACATGTTCACTTCTTACAGCATCGATACCCAATTCCACACTTCCGGAATCCCCAAAGTCTTGAGCTCCTTTGCCTAAATTGATGGAAGAAGGAGCATCAACAAACGCTTCTTCAACAAAATCATTACTGTTGGTTCTGACCGCCTCGTTGTTGTTGTCTGAAGCTTCACCATCCCTCTTCTCATGTACTTTTCTCTCAGTGCCCTCTTTACAACCCTCCTGAACCCCAGTGTTCCACGCAACCCCAGTGCCAGTTTTTCTTTTTGTGCCTCCCTTGCGTATGCTCGCCTTTTCCCACTGAACGGCTGCAAGCCGCACCCGGACGCCACTCTGGGGGCTCTCACTTTGGGCCCAGGTGTTTGTCTCACTCCTTTCTGTCTCTTCTTCATCTTCTTTCAGCTCTCTGTAACTCTTGCTGATGGTCACGTCGGCCGCGGTGTCTTCTCCATTTTGCTTGTCTTCTTCGTTTGAGACCTCTGGTTTGAGGTATCTTCCCACAGCCCCTGAGAGATAACCCTGTACAAACAGCAAGAAACAAGCGAGTCGGTCAAACGAAGACTTTGACGAAGCAGAAACAAAATGTGGTCTTGTTTCTTTTTAAAGAGCCAAAGTGTCAAAGGGAGGGGGAGTGTGTGTGTATGTGTGTGTGTGTGAAAGAGAGAGAGAGAAAGAAAGAGAGAGAGAAAACGAGAGAGCACCCAGATAAGAGAGGGTAAAAGAGAACAATGGTGGGACAGAGAGACAGAGTATGAGTGAGGGTAAGAGAGAGCGAGATCAAAGTTAGATCAGTTTATTTAATCTGATTAAATCAGAAGATCAGACTGTAGAATTAATTGTTTCTCATAACAATAGCAGAACTCTTTGTGGTGCAACAGAGAATATATAGAATTATAGAATAACCATAAAGTTACTTGTTAGATTAATTGACTAATCCAAAACATAATCACTGTATTCATACAAAACATTGTTATATACAGCCTTATTTTTTAATTTCACACTAAGTGTATGCCATATTGTATTGTTCTCAATAACATCGCCAACATCTTTCAATATTGTGAACAATATTATACCCTAAAATATAGTGCCATATCACCCACCCTAATTATCACATCAGGGTACTACCTTTTTACTGTTTTTAGCAACAAAAAAACTCACACAGTTTTCATTTCCCATTATATATCTACTAGATACAGTTTATATGTGTTCAGTATTATTTATTTTACTTTAATCCTGGATATATATATTATCTCCTTATATTATTATTAGCATCCTGACATTCTGAACATTCAATCATTGACGTCTCTTACAAATCTGATAAAATGTTTTTTTTTATATATATCTCAGTTAGGGGTGTGCAATATGTATGTAATAAAATAAAACTTTCATTTTGTTGCAGTAGTGTATTTTTGAAATATTTTATATTTTTTATTCAGTGTTTTGTCATATCGTGAAAATACCATGAAATATTTTACTTATTTTACTTCAGACTGCACATAAATCTAATTATCCCAGCTTAATCACCTTTTATTTTTACTTTTTATTTCCTGTCATGCATGTGTCCACCCTGTCATGACAAGCTGCACAACAGGGTGGACAATTTTAGTGATTAATTGAAAATTGATTAAAATGTGGTTCACATAGAGTTGCAGACATGTTAAATTGTTCCTTGTATTTTTTTTTCTTAAAAATTATTTTAGAAACTTCTGGTGTTATTTTACCACAGCAGGGTGGACAGCTTAAGCTTTACCTCAGCTAAACATGGAAACAATATGATAAGAATTAAGAGAAATTAATACTACTAGTTGTTGAAAATACAACAAGTGTCTTCAGGCTCTTGAAAATAAATTCAATGTTTTTATTTTTGCTTTTTTTCTACATAGTAAATGAATAGTGAAGTGATCTATCAGATTATGAAGGAATACATAAGGAATCATGTAGTAACTTAAAAACAGTGTTAAACAAACCTAAATACTCTGTGATACTTTTAGATGGGCTCTTTTCCTGTACAACTCTCGCTCCTCCTTTAATGGGACATCCTGATGAGACCCAGTTTCATCATACGGGTTTGACAGTCTTCACGACTGTACTTGAAATATACCTGTAACTCTACCTCTTCACAACTTTACAACTGATGCTCTCAAACACTTTATTAAGAAGCAAGAAATTAAAGTAATTAACTCTTGATGAGTTTAGCACAGCTGTTAACTGAAAGCCTGAATGCCAGGTGGCTCTACCTCATAAAGCTGACTGAGAAAATCCAGCCTGAGATGTGCAAAACTAATCTAATCTAACCAAGATGTGCTACTTTGAAGAATCTGAAATATAAAACATATTCTGGATTGTTTAACACTTTTTTTGTTTAGTAAATAATTCTAAAAAATGATTTTAGTATTTATTTATAATGCAGACAATTTTAAAATAATGAAAAACCACTGAATTTAAGGTGTCAAAACTGGTACTGTATATATAAAATAAAAATAAAAACAACCAATCAATTGTGTTATTCAACATAACCACTCCCAACATTAAATAAATAAAATAAGTTCTTTAAAGTGAAGCTTAATATGCCTCTGTATTTATAATAATGTGTTCATTCAGAGTAAATATTGCACAATCTATTGTTATACAGTGTTTTTTTTATGGAATAAAAAAGAAAAAGCCATGTTATATTAATATTGATATTAACCCTACTATAATTTAACAACAAAAAATAAGTAGTTTGCATGGCATGAGCATTTAAATGATTCTTGAAGTTGTGCCAGTTATATATTACTATTAATTTTAGTATAGAACCACTGAAGAACCATTTTTAAAGGCTGTATAATCTCATTTTGTATAAAAAGCAGGGCTACAGTTATGACTCTTAGCCGAAACATTACTCTAATAACCCAAATGCCTAAAAACAGATTTAAAAGCATATTTAAAGATTTAAAAAATTACAGATATTCCTCAAACAGTTCCCTCAGGTCAGAAACAAAGCCCCTATTCTCCAGCAGCTTCATGTTCACTCACCCAGACTGTCCAAATAGTGCGACCAATCCGGTTTATGGAGCTCTCAGATCCCTCCATGGCTGAAGAAGTTCAGGAGGATCTGACTGAAGCTCTCCTCAGCTCCTCAGAAGCGGCTCCTTCTCTATAATCCAGAGGAAACGGCTGGATAAAGAGAGTTATCTGGAGCTGCAGGACTGTGAGTGGTGAAGTGTGAGTTTCTGCAGTTCCTGAAGCTGCTGAGAAGCTCTGAGGAGGAAGGAGGGCGGTCAGGTTTCAAAGCAGACAGCAGAGGGCGAGCTGAGAGCTGCTCTGTGGTGAAGTAAAAAACAACCAGGCCTGTTTATTAAACGCCATCAGAGCTGCTGCTGCTACACCACAACAACCACCAGCAGCAGAGACTTCTCTAAAACAGCCCAACACCTCAGCTACACTTCCCCTCACTCACAACATACTCACAACATATCACATATACACTCTACACGTATACAGCTCTGGAAAAAAAGAGATCACTTAAAAATTATAAGTATCTTTGATTTTACCAAATTAAAAACCTCTGGAATATAATCATAAGGGAGATAAATAATCACAAGCCATCATACAAAGCTGAACTGCTTGATTTTTTGCACCAGGAGTAAAGCAGCATAAAGTTATCCAAAAGCAGTGTGTAAGACTGGTGGAGGAGAACATGATGCCAAGATGCATGAAAAAAACTGTGATTAAAAACCAGGGTTATTCCACCAAATATTGATTTCTGAATTCTTTAGGGCTCTTTAAATCTTTATGAATATGAACTTCTTTTCTTTTCATTTGAGGTCTGAAAGCTCTGCATCTTTTTATTATTTCAGCCATGTCTCATTGTCTGCAAATAAATGCTTTAAATTACAATATTTTTATTTGGTATTTGGGAGAAATGTTGTCTGTAGTTTATAGAATAAAACAACAATGTTCATTTTACTCAAACATAAACCTATAAACAGCAAAATCAGAGAAATTGATTCAGAAACTGAAGTGGTCTCTTAATTTTTTCCAGAGCTGTACACTCTACACATGTAAACTCTTTACATATACAATGCTGTCTTCATTCAGTACACTGCAAACATCCACTAGCAAAAACTAACATTTTATACTAGTGCATCTAAAAAAAGTAATTCAGTTCAGAATGTGAAACTCATATATTATATAGATGTATTAAACACAGAGTGATCTATTTTAAGTGTTTATTTCGTTTATTGTTAATGATTATGACTTACAGCCAATAAAAGCCCAAAAAACAGTAAAAACACAGGAAATTACAATATTATATAAAACAAATTGGTACTTTTGGCAGTGTGGGCAGGGTGCTAAGTCCTGCTGAAAAATGAAATCCGTATTTGCATAAAGTTGCCAGCAGAGGGAAGCATGAAATGCTGTAAGATTTTCCAGGAAAACAAAACTGCACTGACTTTAGACTTGCAAAGTGAGATCAGCCTGGGGTGTCAAAACAATTACAAGACAAGTCAAGAGTCTTTTATTTTCATGCTTTCTGAGTTCATGAAAATACTGGAAGGAAATTACACTCCTCCAGGATTATGGTGCAACAGGATACATAACAGTGCAATACAGACTATATAAAGTGCATTTTACTTCTGCAAAATAAAAATAAATCAAACATAATCAAATATGTACCCTCTAATGTGCTATATTAAACTTCTTAAACATAATGTCAATGATTAAACATATTTTCCTATATGTCAGCAATGTCTAAATAAAATCTTATTACTCAGCTCAGATGACCATGAGAGGAATATAACAAGTTGTTGTACAGCTGAGATAGGAAACCACAAGTTCTTATCATCTTGTTTTTCATCTCAGTGGCCTAAGAGATAAAGAACAAGTAAAGTTTTAAAGGCTTTGAGATGGTGAAAAAGAAAAAGAAATGTTTTTTTTTCTGGCCTGTATTATATATATATATATATATATATATATATATATATATATATAGGGACGTGTTTGCTCGTAGTTTATACTCTTTAGACCGCAGGACCTGCCGCAGAACGGCAATGAAACCCCTCAGGGTCAGAGACGCTGTCTCACAACGATCATCAGCAAAACCCCTGACCTTCACAAGCACAAAAACAACCTCCAAGGCCTTGTAACATTGTGACACAGCTAAAGAGAGCTCTAAAGATCATTAATCTCTGTGGATTATTAAGCAGTAAATGAGAAAGATAATACTTTAAATAATTTTCATATCATGCCCTTTAATATACATCAATATAAACACAATGCAAATATGTTAGACTGTCTTTTAAGTGACAGTCTGTAAGTTTTGAAGATTTTTTAGAGCCTAATTTATACAATTACCTCTAAAACATGTATTGTGGTGATTGCTGGAGATTTTAGCAAACAATTAAGTTCAAATTCTATGTTTTTTGGTTTAATGATGAGTTTTCCATTCTTGTATCTCCATGTTTGCAGTAGATCTTGTATCAGCACCATTAGCAGTGCCACTGTTGTTCCTGTAACCAGGAAAAAACATTCAGGAATACTGTTTATTTCAACTTAAAAGAAGAAAAAAATGTAAGTACTGCTGCTAAAACCAGTTACTGAAAAAAACATGGTTGCCTTAATTCCATATTCACATTATCAATTTTGCAGCCTATAGTGAGCAAAGTCAGTTATCAGAAGCAGAGCTAGGCATGCCTGCTCAATTAGTAAGTCCGTCCCCAAGAGTCTCAGACCGCCTTCATTGAGTTTTCAGCACTGCCTAAAGAACAAGAATCACTATATTAAGTTTATACAGTTAGTGTAATTCCTTTACACTAAAACTGCAGGTTATATTTTATTAGTCCAGCACATCTAACTACGCCAACATTAGCTGGCTGGCTAACAACTAAATAGATACTGTAGGAATTAGACACTGAAAATGGAGAAAAATGAGGCAAATTGTTTTTTTTTACTGAAATATACAGGGATACTGTATTACTGCAATCATGCAGCAGAGGCTCTAGACCTTTTGTTGCCTTTATTTTTAGAGACATGCTTTTATATATATAGACGTAAACCTCAACCCTTGAACAACTGTATCCTAGAAATAGAGCTTCACTACAAGTAGTATTTTATACAGTCAGTCAGACATATTCTTAATTCCTTATTTGCTTTACTTGCTAATTTTTTTTCTACATTATAGATTAATATTAAAGACATAAAAAACAATTAAAGGAAAACATATGGAATTATGTCTCCACATTAATCTCCTGGTCTAAACCTGATGAACTGAGATGGTGATTTAAAGTGATTTGGGATGAGCTGGAAAGCATCTATTGTTCAGCACCTCCAGGAACTCCTTTCTTTACGACACTGAGATTAAAATACCAAGAGTGTGCAGATCTGTTCTCAAAGATAAATGTGCTACTTAGAAGAATTTAAACTCTAAAACACACACAACTTTTTATTTACTGAATAATTCTGCATGTGTTCCTGAATATCTTTAATATAGTCTTAAATATTACATTTACCATGTAAAAAAATCATTAGAAAAAAAAGAAACACATTGAAACACATTTTGAGCAGTATTATTTCTGCTTTAATGCTCAGTTTCTAGCTTGTTAACTTGAGGGGAATTCTGAATAAAGTTGATCTTAAGTGTGAAATTGGTAAAAATGCCCCATTCTAAAGAAACCAACCCACTCGGGATATAGAATAGATTACAGTGATGGTGGATGGAAACAGACATCTAAACCTCTAAACTTCCAGTTTTACCAGTTCTGAGTTCTGAGAAGATTTTAGCTAATGTATGGCAGCGTTGGCTACGACTGGGCTATAGAAGCTATGAGGAACTGGGCAGAATATGATTCATACTCAGCCCTAAAACATGTACCGGTACACCCTGCATATACTGACATACAGAGACATAGCTGTGCTATCTTCAGCGTGGGGTAAAATAAGTCTCATCACTGCTGTCATCTCACACCTGCCTACTACACCACCCACCCGCCACTCTCTCTCTCTCTGTCACACATACAGAAAAGTGAGACATTTCCTGTAGGTTAGCTTCAGTATCGCAGCCAAAGATTAACTCTGGTGACCACTAGTGTTATAGAAGTACATATAAGGCCACAGCTGGGTTCTGTCTGTAGCTGAAGCCGCCACCACAGCTGGAGGAAAGTGTAGGTGAGCTTCTGAAATCACCAATGGAACCATTGTACAGACACCACAGTGGTGAATTAGTTTAAAGTGGTGTTAAATGGAACAAAAAAGGTATTATCTGGCTGCCTGAAATCCACCCGTGTTCTATCTGCCAGTCTTTGCTGGAATCACCCCAGCCAGTTTCCGATTGGATACATCTACCATCACTCTGCTCCTAAATCAGATATGTATCCGATCCATGGACATGCTACATGAATGTAAACGGTCAAATCTGAATTCATGTGTCTTTTTGCTTTTACTCATTAGCAATAGCATTAGCGCTACGTGCTTCTCTCTCGTACCCACCCATCTCTTGCTGCAGCCATGCAGCTATAGCTGCAAAAAAACAGCAAAAGCAAACCACCTGGCCTTATGCTAACAAACGCATCCATTTGCCTTTATAAAGCTACGAGTCTCTCGTCTCTCTAATATGAGTTTTTTTGTAGTTGAACCATCAAAATAGCCAAATCTGATCCTGGCAAAAAAAAATGGATTTATGCAATGTGGCTTGTAATGTGACCGTAGCCTTAGACTTGGACCCAGAGATAAGGGCGTGGCTGCATGACACTAAATTGGTCATCTGATTGTGAATGATGTGAATTAAAATACAGGCCTAAAACTCAACAAAAAAAAATCTCAAAACTCTAAAAAAAAAAGGTGTGACAGGTATCAGGCAGTGTATTTATAACCATTTGCCATTCACCAATTGTAAACACTCAAATGAAAAAAAGCAGAATATTTTCATACAACAAATACATTCAATCCCAACTCATCCCAAAAGCATCCATCCATCATAGCAATCCATCTAGCCAACACCTGGCATTTGGCAAAGTTGCTATAAGTTCATGTTTATCTGCCCTAGAAACATAGTGTAATATGACAAAAGGCCCAAGCCACTTGTGCCAAACCCCGGTTGCTGAGTGTAATATGGGAATCGGCACACACCACTTTAGTATAAACCACATTCTGCCAAATTCTTCATGGCTAATGACAAGCAATAAATGATGGGGCCTAACTCATGTTGATTCGTATAAGCTAGGTATAAAATTTAAATTAAGAATATATATATAAATATAATTTTTTTTAAAATAATTTTATTTCTCATTTTTTCCCATTTTCTCCCCACTTCACATGGCCACTAGTGATGCCCCAACACACCAGGAGGGTGAAGACCTCCTGAACACATGCTTCCTCCAATACATGTGAAGTCAGCCACCGCATCTTTTTGAGCTGCTGCTGATGCTTTAGCATTACCGAGTAGCATCACAGCGCTAAGGCTCGGAGGAAAGCGCAGCGACTTGGTTCTGATACATCAGCTCACAGACGCCCTGTGCTGCAGACATCACCTTAGGAGTGATGTGGGGAGAGAGCGCCATCTACCCACCCGGAGGGAGCAGAGCCAATTGTGCTCCTTCTGAGCTCCAGCAGCTTGATGGCAAAGCTGCATGAGTGGGGGTTCAAACCTGCAACCTCCCGCTCATACTGACAGCGCTTTAGACCGCTGGACCACTCGGCGCCCGAGAATAATTTATTTAATCAAACCTCTAGGTTGCTGTTGTGTGCTACAGAACATTACATAACACTACAAACCATCTGAAAGCATGGGCCTTTCCTAAATGTACTATAAATATATAGGCAAGGCAAGGCAAGGCAACTTTATTTATATAGCACCTTTCATACACTGTGGCAATTCAAAGTGCTTTACAATTAACATTTCTAAAAATTAAAAAACAAATTAAAAATAAAGAGCAAAAAATAAACAATTAATAACAAAAAATAAAATAAAATCAAATTAGGTTATAAAATAAAATGAAATAAATTGCTTTAATTAAAAGCACGAGAAAAAAGTAGAGTTTTTAACCTGGATTTGAACAGTTCTACATTTGGGGTATTTCTAAGACTTTCTGGAAGTCTGTTCCAGTTATATGCAGCATAATAACTAAAAGCAGCTTCTCCATGTTTAGACTGGACTCTGGGTTCAACTAAGTGACCCTTGGCCATAGATCTAAGAGATCTAGTGGGTCTATATTCTCTAAACAGATCTGTAATGTATTCGGGGCAAGAGCTGTTCAGTGATTTATAGACTATCAGCAGCACTTTAAAATCTATTCTGTAAATAACTGGAAGCCAGTGTAGAGATTTTAGGACTGGAGTGATGTGCTCTGTTCTCTTAGTCCTAGTTAAAATTCTAGCAGCAGCATTCTGAATGTGCTGTAGCTGTTTAATACACTTTTTAGGAAGTCCAGTTAAAAGGCCATTACAATAATCCACTCTACTTGAAATAAACGCATGCATCAGCTTCTCTAGATCCTGCTGAGACACCAAACACCTGACTCTAGCTATATTTTTAAGATGATAAAAAGCAGTTTTTGTGATGGATTTGATATGACTAGCGAAGGAGAGATCTGAGTCTATTATAACACCAAGATTTCGTACCTGGTCTTTGGTGTTTAGACCCTGAGTATGGAGATGTTCACTAACGCTAATTCTCTTTTCTTTGCAACCAAACACTATGAAGTCTGTCTTGTCTTTATTTAATTGTAGGAAATTTTGGCTCATCCAATTATTTATGTGGTCCAGACACTGACATAATGAGTCTATAGGACTAAAATCATCTGGAGAGAGGGACAGATATATCTGTGTATCATCTGCATAACTGTGGTAATTAATGTTATTGTTCTGTAACATCTGGCCTAAGGGCAGCATATAAAGATTAAACAGGAGAGGTCCAAGAACTGACCCCTGGGGGATTCCACATGTCAATGGTATCCTGTCTGATTCAAAATTGCCTATAGTGACAAAATAATTCCTGTTCTCTAAGTATGACCTTAGCCAATTAAGGACAGTTCCAGACAGTCCTGCCCAGTTCTCCAGCCTGTCCAATAATATTCTGTGATCAACGGTGTCAAATGCTGCACTAAGGTCCAATAATACCAGGACTGACATTCTCCCAGAGTCAGTATTAAGCCGTATATCATTTAACACTTTAATAAGAGCTGTTTCAGTACTGTGGTTAGATCTAAAACCGGACTGAAATTGGTCAAAGTATCTGTTGGTGTCCAAAAAGTTGCTGATTTGATTAAAAGCTATTTTCTCAATAATCTTAGCTATAAAAGGAAGATTTGAAACAGGTCTATAGTTGTTTAACACAAAAAGTTGTTTAATATAAAAGGAAACAACAATCAGCTACAACATTCATTATCTTAGCATATGTATTTTTAACACAACACAGGATAATTGGTCTGTTCTTACAAAGAACACTGAGTCAACTTGTAGTTACAGTTTTATTTTAGCTAGATAGGTAGCAAATGTAGACAGTTTATTTACACAGACAACATATCACAGAGTTAATTTGTGTTAATTTATACCATTATGTACAAAACAACATAATACATCTGATATCTGCATATCTGATATTCTGCACTGTATCCTCACAGTCATTTTAAATATTGCTGAAGGAAATAAATTCCTTCAACATGCCACAACATTTCAGCAGGGGAGGAACCCAAGCTGCTGAGCTTCTCAACATTCTTCAGTCCAAACGCTGGAGGCTTTATGAAGACTCACTTCATTACTGGTACTTTTGTAACAGAAGTTACATTATTAGCAGGAAAACTGGAACATTATACTTGAAAAAAAAAGAAAATGAAAATGCTAAATGGTAAAGTTAAAAAAATAGGTTTAGATAATAATAATTTTATATTCAGTATAAATAAACACATGGAGAAACATTTTAATGTTGATGCATTAGGACGATACTTCCTCGTCAGGCTCTGTAAAAAAAGAGAAAAGAAGCAAATTAAATAAACAATACTTTAAAATGACTGGAAAGAAGAATAAAAAGTATTAAAAATATTAACATATTTATTAAACAGCCTGAATATCATGCACAAATGAACTGAGAAATCTGGCTTAATGAACTTAATAATCTGTTTAAAGGATTAATCTGTTTATAGGTTAACTGGCTCAGTAGTTTATGAATGCTGAATGCCTTGTCACTTTTATTGTCACCTACATATTTAACAACTAAAGTACACCCACATTAGCAGTAAGGGTTCTCCTCCAAGCATAATGAGCTTTAATTATATCGTATTAGCAATAGATGAGGTGGAGCATCAGCATTCTCGACTTCACCCATTCCATCACTTCTAGAATCACACCCCTTCTTTGTGCAGCAGATCACACTTTTGTGAAGTTCCTTTATTTGTTTATGTTGCCAGGAGTGTTAAGCAATATATTTATGCCCATATGATCACAGGTGTTAAGTTTAGGTTTGCACCACTTTACATACTAAAATTCCTCTCGATTCCTTGAATGGTTTAGTGACATTATGCACTGCAGAGGGACCCTAGTAGTAGATTAAATTAAAAAAGTAGATTAAATTATACTAAGCATTATTATGCTATAGTGCACTAAAGTGTTCTTGTAGCCACATCAATATATTTAAAGAGTGCTAAAATGGAACAAAATAGTACAAAAGTCTTACTTAAATTGTGCTAATTATACTTAACTGTACTAAAATGGAACTATTTTAAATATACTTAAGTAACATTTAAACATACTACTTCATGTATGTAACCCCATATTTTACATATGCTAACAGTAAAATAATACATTTAAAGAGTATTCCAACTGTATCACTATTATTATACACCAGGTATATTAGGAATGTACTAAGAATTGATGTTAAATATATTTGATCTATTTACATTAGAGCACAAATATGCTTCTTGTTCCTGTCTTATGTAAGTAGCACACATCTAGTATACATCATTGGGTATAAAAATATATTTTAATATACTGCACTACAATTTTTAGTTTTACCAATTTCCTTTTTTTTTAGAAGTAATTAATTTTTTTTTCTAAAAAGTTACATTATACATTGTACTTCAAGTGAACTACTGTAACGGCGGTTTTTAAAACACTTTGCTAAAAATGTACAAAAGTATATTTGGAAATAAGAATTTTAGAAGTATATTGAATTACATTAAACTAAAAGTCTATTTCATAGAATTCTATTTTTTTAATACATTATATTGTACCTTTTAAAGAGTATGATCATAGTTTACTTTCAAACATCTGATGAAAGCATAATGATAATAATAAATAAAGCATAAATCTGTTAGTATATATATAGCATATTTAAACAAAAATTCTTTTTGTGACCCACACCGTAATGGCTTGGAAAATATCTGGCCTGCAGCCAAACTTAATCGCAGACTCCTGATTTCTACCTTTAGGATCTGAATGTTCGGGTGATGCTAGAGTCTGCTCTGTTAAACTGTCTCATGTAATAAGAGTGTGTGTTAGCGGTGTACTGGATACCTGTCCAGGTGCGGTACACAGGCAGGCTCAGTGCAGGATGGGTTATCTCCACAACCACTCGAAGGCGCTCTTTCTCCCCCCGCCGCCCCTCTCTCCTCACGTTCACCGTGTTTATGTAGGAGAACTCCGGTTCTGTCTCTCCATCTTCAGTTTCTGCCTCTGAGGTTTGTGTCCATTTCTCTTCAGCTGTTTCCGTGTGGTTCTCCTGTTCTCTTTCCCTCAGATCAGTGTGTCCATTCTCCACTTCATTACAGAACACAGGAAACTGAGAGCCTGAGAAACAGATCACTTCAATTTTTAACATCTTGAAATGTCTTGACCTGTATACGGGATACAGGTGTAGGTGATACAGAACCCTTTTTTCTGCAGTAAAATTAAATAAGTTATTTAAATTCTAAAAATTTGAGGACTTTAAAAATCTCCTACAGGACACTTGGAGAAGCTGCCTGTTTTCTCTCTACTTCACTTATTAATTCAATAATAGATCAGTAACAGGACTCAACCCAAATTCTGCAGGTTTGAAAATAGACGTAAAAAATAGACAAACATGATGAAACTAAAGGTTTGAAGGACATTAACTGTTTGATTTGTATTTAGGAAAAATTTCAGGAAAGAGACAATTTTATGATTTTATTCATTATATTTTGACATTAGCAAATTTACTTAAATATTTTAAAATATTTTCTATTACAGCAACGTTCCTTATCAAACATGAAAGCTTTTTATGTAATGATGGAATAGAAATCCTCAAGATTTAGGGGTGTAATGTCAGGCAGAAAATTGATAGAAATCCTGGCCTGTTAATCATATTAATTATGATTAAATCATATTGAAACACAGTAGAACTCCTTGTTTCGTAATATTATCAATCAAATTGCTCATATCTAGTTCACTCATGGAGATAATTTGTGTTAGTTAAAAAAGGACATTTACGAAATAATAACCAGTTTCTCTGATTGTCAAGATTTTAAACAGCTAAAAAAAGAATCCAGCTCAAACCCAGAACATGCTGGTAGCTGGTTTTGGACAGTCAAGGTGTCTGGAAAGCTGGACATCTGGGAAACAACATACCCTAACCTAGCAAGCTAGATTGTTAATTAGCTGTTGGCCAGCATATAGTGTACACTGACATGGGACATAGGTATCTAGAAAATTTGATATCCCTGGTGTGTGACTGTATGCCTAGATATGTATTGGCAGCCTGTGCTGGGTCAGCTCCTCAGTGCCCAATGCAGTCCTCCAGGTGGACGGTTGTTTCCGGTTGAGAGTACACTGTGTGTGATTGGCTGCCGCTTCTCACCAGTGTGTGATGAGTGCTTTGAGTGTCCGAAAGGCTATATAACTGTAATTGTAAGAATTTAAGTTTGTGTGTTCACATGGACAATTCTAGCCAGACACAGCCAGTCACAATAATGTCCACCCACTGCACTGAGCTGTCCAGTATGATTGATAATGCCTTCTGTAATTTTACTCAAACATATTTATATAAATTGAAAAATCAGAGAAACTGATCATTTTGAAGTGGTCTCTTAATTGTTTATACAGCTGTATTTTTTGTATTTTTTTTATTTCAGTGGAAAATCTTTTTTCAAAATGTTGTGTAGTCAGAGAAAAAACTTAATCCCTGTCTGGGAAACTGCCCCTTAGGATACGGGGTAAAGCCGTGTAAAGGAAGTGTTTCACCAGACTAGTCTGAGGAACATTGCGGGACGGTTTTAGCTTTGTGTACAGACTCGCTCTCCACTTATTTCCCTGCTGTCAAACATTTAGTCCATTTCTGTGGGATGTTTATCTTGAAGACTCTGTTTGTCCTTTTTAAAGTGAACTCACCGTTTAGATGTCCGTTCCTGCGACTGTGTGGGTGGGGCTCTGATCTCTGAGGTCCTTCTGACTTCACCAGAGCACAGACGCTCAGCAGCTCCCTTGCTCCGCTCTCAGCCTCCTTCTCCTTCTCTCTGGAGATCAGCTGTGTTAGAGAGGAACCGCCAGCAGCCCAGAGCATCTTAGGGTGAGGGACACCAGCGGACATGCACAGGGAGAACACGCCAACCCCGTCATTCCTCCAGTTCACAGACAGAGAGAGAGGGATGGAGGGAGCCACTGTAGGAAAAGTACAAAGGAGAGAGAGTGAAGGCCAAGCATTGTGAAAAGGAAGTAGGCCTATTATTAAAGGACCAATATGTAACTTATTTTCAGTAGTAAATGATAAAATGATCAGGATGTATCAGCAGATATTAAGGAAACATGTTGAGTGAAAGCACTGGCAGCTCTTTTCAGCAGGGCTTCAGCAGTACGTTCCTAATTTAAATGTTAACTCCGCTTTAAGTGTTAACTTTAAGTGTTAATTAGTGTTAGTTCTGTCCTCTGACTCCTCCTGCTGCTCATTCCCCAACACTAACTCCGCCCCCGAGGTTGCCAGCACGTAACACTATGCTACAGCGATCCGCGCTGCAGCAAAGGAGCTATCTAGCAGGGCTGGTTCAGTTAAACCTCAGCTGCTACACAGCTTAAACTGTCTTAAAAAAGCTCAGTGAACAAGGAAGGAATATAACAAGAGTGAATATTGGCAGTGAGTTCGAACGCTGGAGACTTAGAGCTCAAAAAGACTACAAGACCGACCCAGAGCTGCTACTTTTCTCTTGAACAGGTAAGCTAACTAGCTAGCTAATTCAATCAGGTAAGTTAATTTATCACCACCACCAGGTTAGCTTACTAGGCACTGGTGTTTAAATTAATTAAAAAATTGAGTGTTAGCATTCATATTAGTGGTCTGTGTTCAGCTGCGATAAAAAGGCAGAGGCTACTTGAGTAAGATAGATAGTTTAGCAAGGTTAGCGCAGAGCTGTCCCTCAGGCCGCCAATAGCTCACTCGTGTAACATGCAGTCCCCTCGTGTAACATACAGTCAATGTAACGCTAAATGCGGGTGATAGAAGAGTTTCTGTATTTCTCCTCTCTCCTCTCGCTCGTACTCTAAGTTCTCTGCCTCTCCTACTAGTCTAAACGTTGTGTAGATTGTGTAGATTCAGCCTGCTGAATTCGGCAACCCGACGTAGCTTCGTGTCTGGGAAGGGGTGGGCGGGGCAGACTACTCTCTGTGATGTTTTGGAATTGGACTGCTCTAGCCATTTCACAAGTTTGCTCTCTTTTCCTACAGAATGTACATTTAAAAGCATTAAAATATGTTCAAAGTAGGTAAAGAATACTAAAAGTACTTTATGAAAATACACATTAAATATACTGTACTGCTATGCCACCCCCAGCCACCAGAGGGAAACCCAGAACCACTACACTCTGATTACAGGCAATTAGCAACACCTGTTCCTCTCCTATTTAAGGAGAGTCAACCCACGTTACATATACTTTCTATGTATTTCCATAAAATGTATTTTTAAGCAGTATGTTTTAAATTTGAATTTTAAATTGGTGCTTTTCTAAATTAAGGGAAAATTACCCATGCAATTTTTCCTCCAGACTCTCTCCACGGGCTCCTGTAGTGCACAGTGCTCCACCCTGCACACGATCTCTCCACCCTCCTCCATCTCCTTCAGCACGTTCTCCACCTCCTTCAGGAGAGCCGTGGCCCGGAACGCCCTCGGCTGAGTCTGGATCGGCCCCCAGACTTCTGCTGCCCCCTTAACTCCTTCTTCCCCCTCTGCTCCTGCCTCCTCCACCTCCTGCTCATCTCCCTCGTTCCTTCCTCTCCTCAGCCATTTAACAGAGACATCAGGAGGGTAGAAGTCTGAGATGTCGCAGGTCAGGGTCAGAGGTCCCTGGTCGGGGAAAGATGGAGTGCAGTGGATTTCTGAGACGGTAGGCCTCTTTATGAACCCTGGGTAAACACAGGAAAAAGTACTGTATCAGCGCTCAGTCACTTTCACTTGTTCCATAACAGCCCTGTTGCCCCTCCGCCCCCACCACTGCCCCCCCCCCCACCCCTGCCCCCCCCCCCACCCCCACCACTGCCCCTTCTCACCTCTGGTCTTGCGAGTGATTGGCTGTTTGAGGGACATGTGGTGGATGGTGACCCAGACGGTGGTTCTTCCTCTCTCCAGCTCGGCTTTGGGCAGTCTGCACTGGCTCATAGCTGAGAAGAAGCCCTGGGCATCTGGGCGAGGAGCACTGAGGCCTGGGGGGGCAGCAACCGGGCACAGCTCGCCCCCCTCGCAGAACCAGCGGAAGGTGATGACGTCCGGATGGAAGTGGGACGCCGTCACAGTCAGAGTGACGATACCTGAGAATGAGTTACAATTACTACAACAAGGGTGTGAGGAGTGCCAGCTCTCTGTTCATAGACTGAGAGACTTCTCATTTATAATAAAACTTTATACTGTATAGTAAAAATAATAACTAATAAATAAAAAGTGATGTATATTGACTGTAGAAAGCACAGTTGGGATTAGTTTTGAAATTACTTACAAGGGTTGGACAATTAAACTAAAACACCTGTCATTTTAGTGTGGGAGGTTTCATGTCTAAATTGGAGCA
The DNA here is from genome assembly GCF_023375975.1 of Astyanax mexicanus. Taxonomy (NCBI): domain Eukaryota; kingdom Metazoa; phylum Chordata; class Actinopteri; order Characiformes; family Acestrorhamphidae; genus Astyanax; species Astyanax mexicanus. The sequence continues at coordinate 10,034,100 of NC_064422.1, forward strand.
GCCTGGTGGTCAATCTTCATTAATTGCACATTACACCAGTAAGAGCAGAGTGTGAAGATTTAATTAGCAGAGTAAAAGCACAGATCGGCTCTAAATATTTCAATGCACACAACATTATGGGTGTGGATAATTATGAATGAGTTTAAAAGAGGACAAATTGTTGGTGCACGTCTTGCTGCAGCATCTGTGACCAAGACAGCAAGTCTTTGTGATGTATCAAGAGCCACGGTATCCAGGGTAATGTCAGCATACCACCAAGAAAAACGAACCACATCCAACAGGATTAACTGTGGATGCTGTAAGAGGAAGCTGTCTGAAAGGGATGTTTGTGTGCTAACCCGGATTGTATCCAAAAAACATAAAACCACGGCTGATCAAATCACGCAGAATTCAATGTGCACCTCAACTCTCCTGTTTCCACCAGAACTGTCCGTCACCACAATCAATTATTGTGGTCTAAAACCAGGTGTTTCAGTTTCACTGTCCAACCCCTGTATCTCTGGATTAAAAAATGGACCAGGGGGTTCATACCTGTTACCTCGTTGGGTTCTGAGAGCTGAATCTCTGAAACTTCAGGCAGGGCTAAGCAAACAAACAAACACAGTAAGCACACACATAAATAACCACATTTTAATACAGCTCGGGAAAAATAAGAGACCACATACAAAATGATGAATTTCTTTGATTTCACCAAATTGAAAACCTCTGGAATATAATCAAGAGGAAGATGGATGATCACAAGCCATCAAATCAAACTGTACTGCTTGAATTTTTGCACCAGGATTAAAGGCATAAAGTTATTCAAAAGCAGTGTGTAAGACTGGTGGAGGAGAACATGATGCCAAGATGCATGAAAACTGTGATTAAAAACCAACCAGGGTTATTCCACCAAATATTGATTTCTGAACTCTTAAAACTTTATGAATATGAACTTGTTTTCTTTACATTATTTGAGGTCTGAAAGCTCTGCATCTTTTTTGTTATTCCAGCCATTTCTCATTTTCTGCAAATAAATGCTCTAAATGACATTTTTTTTATTTTTTTGGAATTTGTGAGAAATGTTGTCTGTAGTTTATAGAATAAAACAACAATGTTCATTTTACTCAAACATAAACCTATAAAAAGCAAAAACAGAGAAACTGATTCAGAAACTGAAGTGGACTCTTAATTTTTCCCAAAAAAATCACCACATTTACAGATAACATATCTCTAGCAGTTAACAGAAGCCCCGCCCACTCAACCTGAAGTTACAGTACCAGTCAAAAGTTTGGACACACCTCTTCCTATTCAATGTTTTTTTTTATTATTATTATTTTCTTCTTTGTAAATTTAAAATTGAAGAATATAATAAAGCACTACAGGAACACGAAAAGTGTTTAACAAATCAGAATATGTTTTATTTATACTGTAGATTTTTCTAAAGTAGCACATTTATCTTTGAGGACAGATCTGCACTTTCTTGGTATTTTAAATTTTTTTTTTTCTTGGTATTTTAATCTCTGTGTCTTCATGAGGGAGAGTCACCTGGAATAGTTTTCTCATCGTCTTGAAGGAAGGAGTTCCTGGAGGTGCTGAACAATAGTTGCTGCTTTTCCTTCACGCTGTGAAGCTCCAGCTCATCCCAATTCAATCACCTCAAATCACCATCTCAGTTCATCAGGTTTAGATCAGGGGATTGATCAGGTGGAGGACGAACACTTTTTTTTAGACTGTTTACTACGTAATTCCATATGTGTCCTTTATTTGTTTTTTAATGTCTTTAATATTAATCTACAATGTAGAAAATACATTAAATAAAGAAATAAGGAAAACATTGAAAGAGAAGGTGTCTCTAATCTTTTGAATGGTACCATATATGTACTGTATATCAGGCTTTTATATCAGTGCTTTTTGTCCATCTTCACTTTTTACAGCCTCTTACCCAGGATGGTAAACTTGTCAGACACTTTCTCCATCACTATCTTGTCTTTGCCTTTGTAGGATATCTGGCATTTGAACACCGCCCCCTTGTGGATGGACAGGTTGGGGATGAAGGTGAAGGAGGAGAGGAGCTGTTTGATGGGGCCGGTGGAGAGCAGAGGATGCCGGGTGTGCAGTTTGTAGTACCCCGGAGCGGTGGCTGGAAGCAGGGAGGATTTTTCAGACACTAGAGACACACGGGAAATCCTGGGGGTGTGACCTGTGGAGTACGACGGACTCAAGCTTTTTTTTTCTAAGAAAAAATAAAAATGAGCATAGTGTAAGAAAATTGTATTTTTGATCAACGATCACTTAAAATGTAGCTTTTGCACTGATTTTCTAAAATTTATGAATAATTATTGATATAAATTTACTGACATTTCAAAGGCCATGGCCATGGGATATCAGTATATAAACTAAAAGATAACAGGGTTTAAAATACTTCTGTAGAAGTTGAAATATCAACTCAAGCTTTTTACTCTTTCTGCCTGACATTACACCACTAAATTCTGAGGATTTCTATTCAGCCATTACATAAAAATGTTTCTTGTTTGATAAGGAACGTTATTGAAAAGCATAATTTTAATAGTAACAGAAAATATTTTAAATAATTAAGTAAATCTAATTATGTCAAAACCTAATGAATAAATCATTTTAAAATATTAGAATTTGAGTTGATTCCTGTTACTGATCTGGAATTATTAAGTGGAGTAGTTAGAAAAACATGCAGCTTTTCCAAGTGTCCTATAGGAGATTTCAAACCCTCACATTTTAAGAATGAAAATAAGTTATTTCACTGCATGAAAAAAATATGTAGCACATATACAGGTCAAGGCCTGTATGTTAATAGGTTAAGTAAAAGTCTAAAAGTACTGGTTTCAAAACTACTTAAAGTATAAAAGTAAAAGTAATTTAAAATTGGGAAAAAATGCCATTAAGGACAAAAGCTTAGGCCACGCCCACAGAGTCCTATAGTGCACCTCCCCTCCCCAAAACACATTTTACTAAAAGCCATAATGACTATAATGTTAAAATATTAAAATGTTAATGTTGATAATATAATGTGGCATGCACTAGGTTGTTCTCTAGTGTTTCAGCTGAATATATGCTGATTGTAAATGAATATATTTTATTTAGTAGAATGTAAATATATTAAAGGTAAAGTTTATTTGGGCTGGAGTTTGTCTGGAGTTCTCTTGACTCTCTGCAGGATCATCTTCATACTAGACTACATATGTCTGCTATGTTCTTGCTGGAGTGGTGGGTTTTTTTTTTTGGGGGGGGGGGGGTGGGGTGGGGGTGTGATGGATCACAGTATAAACCAATAGGGAGTCGGAATGGTATTTGTTTATACTTCTCTACATCCAATCACAATCAGATTCACTCTGGATGGAGAAATTTATCTGGATAGGGGTTTTATTGAATGACGAGAAGCCAGAATGAAAACCGGCTGAAATGAAATAGGAGTAACGAAGCTATTTTTGTGTTTGTTTAGATCTTCCACTGATTTATGATAGAAGTATAGGTTTAGTGGTGGGTTTGAGTAATAAATAAAATAGCTATTTCTGTACACTTGACTTATCTCACTATCACTTTAAGGCAATCTGAGTTGGTTTCTTTAAAAGTTTAAAAATAAAATAGTGTACCAAAAAAAACAAAAACCCTTCCTAAAAAGAATTTTATCTTTTGCATGATTAAAAAAAGTAATAATGGCCCCCTTTAACCCTGTGTCCTGACGCAGTAAGAGTCATTACCGGAGTAAGACGTGTCTGCTATTGGGATGTTGTTGAGGAACCACACAGTCTGGACCCGGTCTGCTCTCCTGCCCTCTATACTGATGGTGACCCGGCCTTTCCGGCCCACCACCAACTGCGGGGGCAGAATGATCGCAGAAATACTCAGGCTTTTCTGCTTCTCTGCAGAGAGAGACAGAAACAGATTTTTTACTGCACAATAATATGCAGTGAGTGAATATGTTTATACAATATCAGGAATAATCTCCAGCTAGGCATTTTCTCTCAGTGATATGTGGGGTGGTTTGTTAGTGAGCAGTACCCTTGTGAAAAGAGCATTAAAAGTATGTTCAAACAAGATAAAGAATATTAAAAGTGCATTTTCAATTTAATATACTTTATAAAAAAATACACATTAAATATACTTTCTTTGTATTCCCATAAATAAATAAATGTTTAGGCAATATGCTTTAAATTAAACATTGTGTTAATAGAAAATATATGTAGTGGCATTAAATCCTGCTTAAAGTGCACTTTGGTGTAGTTTTTGTTTTTACAATATACTTCAAGTGTATTAAAATGATGTTTAATAAATACATACTTAAATCAACTTAAGTTTCCAGAAGTAATAAGAAAAAAGCACTAAAAAGCACAACCTAATGCTTTTATCTTGTATTTAAATATAGATTAACCCTTGTGTGGTGTTCATATTTTTCGTATTTTTTCATATTCTCGTTTACTTTGTTACTAATTCAGCAAAATTAAGCAATTTTACATTAAAATGCTTTACACATGCTTGCTTCACCTAAATTGCAAGCAATATAAACAGCTTACATGGTTAATATTTGTCCTTTACCTTTCTTATGTTACATTTCTTTTAAAAAGTGCTACTCTTTTTTTTATTAGTTTTTTAATAAAATGTAAAAGAAAATGAATTAAACTCAAGATATGAGTAGAAAATTAGTTTAGTTTCAAATTTATAAATGAAGCAATGTTTATTAGCCCTTGGCCAAACATACTGTATGTAATATAAATATGTAGTGGGGGGGGGGTGTACAGTGTGTGTTTATCGAAAATGTGTTTTGATATATGTTTTTCACAAAAAATGAGCCAATGCCAATGAGTTTGAGTTAGAAAAAATATTTTTTTTGTATCATTTGACGAAAAAGGAAAACGGGTCCCACAGACCCGAACACCACACAAGGGTTAAATACAATTGAAATATACATAAGCTTCCAGGTCTTAAACAAATTTTATTTGATTTTGATGAAGTGTTGCTTTAGTGTTAGTGTTACTTTTCTCAATCACTATCTTGTCTATCTTGTTTATAAATGTGTGTGTATATGTGTGTGTGTTTTCCGGGTTCCTCACCATCTCTTCTCTTCCAGGAGAAGCCTAAGCAGAGCAGAAGGACGAGGATCAGTGAGATGATCATCATGGCTACTGATGCTTTTGCTGATTTGCTCAGAACCAGCTCCCGCACTGAGAAGAATGAATAATACACACTGGTTAGAAACACTTTTAAAACCATATGGCTGCAGAAGTTAACTTATAAAATGAACATAGAAAATACATGTGAATGCATTAAATGCATGAATATAAACTAGTATATGATTTAATTAATATCAGTTATAGTGTATATACTGCAGTGTGTATTGGATGTAGTACATATAGTGTAGCGTATAGTGTAGTGTATTGGATATAGTGCATATAGTGTAGTATAAATATGATATAGTGTATATAGCGTAATGCATACAGACTATAGTGTATATAATGTAGTATAAATGATATAATGTAGAAAGTGTAATGTATACATAATATAGTATATATATAGTGTAGTATATGTGTGATATAGTGTATATTGTAGACACATGACAGGATAAAGTGTAGTGTATTTTCATTATAGTGTATATAATGTAGTGTATTTATGATATAGTGTATAGAATATCTGATATATGAACTATACTGTATATAGTGTAGTGAATATGCGATGTAGTGATATGCTGTAGTGTATATGTGATATAGTGTAGTGTGTATATGCGATATAGTGTAGTGTATATATGTGATATAGTGTAGTGTATATATGCGATATAGTGTAGTGTATATATGTGATATAGTGCAGTGTATATATGTGATATGGTGTAGTGTATATGTGATATAGTGTAGTGTATATATGTGATATAGTGTAGTGTATATGTGATATAGTGTAGTGTATATATGTGATATAGTGTAGTGTATATATGTGATATAGTGTAGTGTGTCTGTGATATAGTGTAGTGTATAAATGTGATATAGTGTAGTGTATATATGTGATATAGTGTAGTGTATATATGTGATATAGTGTAGTGTATATGTGATATAGTGTAGTGTATATATGTGATATAGTGTAGTGTATATATGTGATATAGTGTAGTGTATATATGTGATATAGTGTAGTGTATAAATGTGATATAGTGTAGTGTATATATGTGATATAGTGTAGTGTATAAATGTGATATAGTGTAGTGTATATATGTGATATAGTGTAGTGTATATATGTGATATAGTGTAGTGTATATGTGATATAGTGTAGTGTATAAATGTGATATAGTGTAGTGTATATATGTGATATAGTGTAGTGTATAAATGTGATATAGTGTAGTGTATATATGTAATATAGTGTAGTGTATATATGTGATATAGTATAGTATATGTGTGATATAGTGTAATATATATGTGAGATAGTGTAGTGTAAATGTGATATAGCGTAGTGTATATGTAATATATATGTGATATGGTGTAGTGTATATGTGAGATAGTGTAGTGTAAATGTGATATAGCGTAGTGTATATGTAATATATATGTGATATGGTGTAGTGTATATGCGATATATGTGAGATAGTGTAGTGTATATGTGATATATGTGAGATAGTGTAGTGTAAATGTGATATAGCATAGTGTATATGTAATATATATGTGATATGGTGTAGTGTATATGCGATATATGTGAGATAGTGTAGTGTATATGTGATATATGTGAGATAGTGTAGTGTATATGTGATATATGTGAGATAGTGTAGTGTAAATGTGATATAGCGTAGTGTAAATGTAATATATATGTGATATGGTGTAGTGTATATGTGATATATGTGAGATAGTGTAGTGTATATGTGATATATGTGAGATAGTGTAGTGTAAATGTGATATAGCGTAGTGTATATGTAATATATATGTGATATGGTGTAGTGTATATGCGATATATGTGAGATAGTGTAGTTTATATGTGATATATGTGAGATAGTGTAGTGTATATGTGATATATGTGAGATAGTGTAGTGTAAATGTGATATAGCGTAGTGTATATGTAATATATATGTGATATGGTGTAGTGTATATGTGAGATAGTGTAGTGTATATGTGATATATGTGAGATAGTGTACTGTAAATGTGATATAGCGTAGTGTATATGTAATATATATGTGATATGGTGTAGTGTATATGTGATATATGTGAGATAGTGTAGTGTATATGTGATATATGTGAGATAGTGTAGTGTAAATGTGATATAGCGTAGTGTATATGTAATATATATGTGATATGGTGTATATACCCAGTGGGTCAATGGTTGACAGGTCGATGGAGCTGGACGCTGGTTGTGAAACGTGGGGCTGATGAGCCACACACTGCACGGCTCCGCCCCGCTCCCTCTCCTCCGCACTCAGCGTGTGGAACCAGCGGGTTCTGTATGATCCATCACTGTTCAGGTGGGTCAGTGGAGGCTCAGGCAGGACTGTACTGTTCTGGACCCAGACCACGGAGATGTTCTCTGGATAGAAGCCTCTGAGATCACAGGCGAGGGTGAGGGGGGAGGAGCGAGAGGCAGGAGGAACGATGGAGAGACTGACTGTAGGGAGGACTGGAGGAAGAGAGGGAGCAGAGAGGAGGTTATAAATGTTGTTCAGAACAGTTCTGAATATGATATAAGGTCAGTTTAAGGATCACTCACTGATGATGCTTGGCTTGAACTTCTTCACCAGCGGTTTCTCCAGTTCCTCGTGCTGAACCACACAGCTGTAAGTGATGTTCCGGTCATGGAGTTCAGGGACGAACACCAGCCGACTGACCGCCTCATACAGACCGTCCTCTGCCAGCATGCCCTCTGACCTTTGAGGAGGTCTGAAGCGTTTCCCTGCTCGAGTCCAGGAGAAGCTGATTTGTGGAGGACTGAAGCTTTTTGCCCAGCACTCTATTACACTCTCCTGACCCAACACCACCTCTGGAGAAGTTATAGACACGGAGGGGGCAGCTGAGGAAGAAGAAGAGGCATATTGAGAGGCAAAATTATCCATACACTATGTATACAAACAATTTATTTAATATAAAATAAATATATTAAAGGAGAACTCCAGTGTAAAATGGACTTTTGGTGTAGTAAAACATGATAACATGTGGGCCCTCCCAACAGCCTTCAGAGATCAAGAAATTTTACATTTTTTGTCCAAACACCCTTCAGACTGGGTGATACCCTGATAAATCACTTTTTCCACCGTTATCCACCTCAAAGTAGCTCCACACCTCTTTGCTAGAATCCGGAGAGCCCTGACATTTAAAACGAGGCATTAATAACTTAAAAAAAGTACACAAGAAGCTTATTAAAAACCACTGTTTACATCCCATAATGCTAGAGTCAGCTCCGAGCACTACCATTACTGAACTGAAAACAACATAGACCCCAATATATACACAGACTCAGCATAGCATAGCAACTGGCACCAAGAGGCAGGCTATGCAGAGTCTATGTATATATATGTCTTATTTTCAGTTCGGTGATGGCTGAGCTGAAGCTAGCGTTATGGGATGTAAACAGTGATTTCTAATAAGGTTCTTGTGCACTTTTTAAGCTCTCCAGATTCTAGCAAGGAGATGTGGAGCTACTTTGAGCTGGATAACGGTGGAAAAAGGGTGTTTGGAGAAACTGTTAACATTTCTGGATCTCTGAACGCTGTGGAAGAAACGGAGGTGTCCTATTCATCAAAGGTAAGAACTTTTTATCATGTTTTACTTCAACAAAAGTCAATTTTACACAAGGTTCTCCTTTAATATGTAATGCTGTGTATTAATATGTAATATTAATATATGCATTGGGTCACTGTTCAAAGAAAACCTTGAATTTAACAGAAGATATAATGTCTTTTGTGTACAACAAATTTCATTCAAACAATGTCATAGAAACAAAGGACCCTATTTTAGCAATCTGTAGATGAGACATCAACTGTGCACCATGCAGAATGATTTAAGGAGTGTCTGTGAGTCTTTGCTATTGTAATAAAGGGAAAATACACCTTGCATGATTTGAAATGCTTAGGAATCTTGTAAAAATTTAAGTAAAGCTGCCTGAGTTTGATCAGTTCATGTTTTAAACAGTTAAATACATGTGTTATTAGATTCAAAGTAAAAAAAAGATTTTTAAAAAGTTTAATTTTGAAGAGTTACAACAAGCAAGTATGACATATCTGCACTGCAGGCCTGTAATCAGGGCCAGGTCTCACATACCCACCCAGTACTGTAAGAGTGACATTGCTGTAGTGTTCGGTCCCGTTGCTGTTCACACTGCACTCATAAACCCCCTGTTGGTGTGGGGTGGTGTTGTATACAGTCAGGGGAGCCGAGCCGTTGAGGAGGTTGGAGGTGTCAAGGTTGAAGCCTGGGTCTGTGTGGTTGATGAATGCAATGACTGAACCTCTGAAGGACCAGGTAACATCGAGGAACTTCTCGTTTGCTGGAAGTTCGAGAGGGAAAGAGCAGGGGAGGATCGCCGTGTAGCTCAGAGGAACAACAATTTCTGTGGAAAAGACTGAGAGATGGAGGATGAGAAATCAGTAGATCAGTAGATCATTGCTTCAGCACAGAACAGGAACTGACAGAGAAGCTAGCTGCTAGCACACTGCTAGCTGCTAAGTGCTAAGTGAAACTGTGCCCAAGCTAAATTCGCATGCTTATCAGTTCTATTCACTGTATAGGTGTAACTCTACCTCTTCACAACTTTACAACTGATGCTCTCAAACACTTTATTAAGAGACAAGAAATTCAAGTAATTAACTCTTGATGAGTTCAGCACAGCTGTTAACTGAAAGCCTGAATTCCAGGTGACTCTACCTCATAAAACTGAGACTGAGAAAATCCAGCAGAGATGTGCAAAACTGTCTCTATATAAGCAAGAGGTGCTACTCTGAAGAATCTGAAATATAAAACATATTCTAATTGGTTTACTAAATAAGTCCATATATTTCTTCATAGTTTGGATGACTTTAGTATTAATCTACAATGCAGAACATTTTAAAATAATGGAAAAACACAGAATTTCTGTACAGATTAAAGGACCCTTAATTCATTAGTTTCACAAAGTGAGCTAAAATATAAATAAAATATGATATTGTATGCTATTTATGCAGTTAAAACAATCGAAAATACTCATACCCCTTGATCTTTACACATTTTTTCACCTTACAACCACAAACTTGAATGTATTCTATTGAGATTTTAAGGGGTAGACCAACACAAAGTATTGCATACGTCTGAAGTGGAACGAAAATGATACATGGTTTTCAAAATTTCTTTCAAAAAAAAAAAAAAATCTGATGTGCAAAAGTATCCATATCAATACTTAGTGGAGCCACCATTCACTGCAATTACAACTGTAGATGCTTTGCACATCTAGAGACTGAGATTTTTGCCACATTCTTCTTTATAAAACAGCTGAAGCTCAGCCAGGTTGGATGGAGAGCATCTGTGAACAACAAGGGGTATGAATACTTTTGCAAGCATCTGTATGTTGTGTTTTTACACATAATAAGTGTATGTATTCAATATCACATTGTCATATATCCCAGCCCTTACTGTAAAAATAGGCTTGGTGATGAAGGGCTAAAGGGTGTTTTATCTATCAACACTAGTTAAACAGACATCGCCAAAAATTACGCAACCAAATGGCCACAGGCACCACATTAATATTAAGTGTTTAATTACACAGCGGCTGCACACGCCCTGAAACAATGACTTAATGTTTGTTGGATTATATCTGACTTGTTGCTTGTTGTGGATCTAATTTAATTATGATTTGAACAGAAATAAAAGTAATTTTATTCTTCATACACCAATCAGCCAGAAAATGGTCCTTCTGACTATTCTAGTGCATCTCAAAAAAATTAGAATTACTTACAGCCAATGAAAACCCAAAAATCAGTGTCTCAGAAAATTTTAATATTGCATAAGACCAATTGGTACTTCTGGCAGTGTGGGCAGTGTGCCAAGTCCTGCTGGAAAATAAAATGTGCATCTTCACTGCACTGACTTCAGACTTGATATAACACAGTGGATCAACACCAGCAGATATCAGACATGTCTCTCCGTTAAACCATCACTGATTGGAGGAAACTTCACACTAGACCTCGAGCAGTTTGGACTGTGTGTCTCTCCACTCTTCCTCCAGACTCTGCTCCCTTGATTTCCAAATGAAATGTAAAATTTACTGATGATCAGTCATGGTTTGGAGAGACATGTCATCTGCTGGTGTTGATCCACTGTGTTTTATTATCAAGTCTAAAGTCAGTGCAGTTTTGTTTTCCCACAAAATCTTACAGCACTTCATACTTCCCTCTGCTACTGACAACTTTTATGGAGATTAAATATCGGATTTCATTTTCCATTAGGAACACTGCCCACACTACCCACACTGCCAAAAGTACCAAGATGAAATTTTTGGGTTTTCATTGGCTGTAAGCCATAATCATCAACAATAAAAGAAATTGACACTTAAAATAGATCACTCTGTGTTTAATACATTTATATAATATATAAGTTTCACATTTTGAACTGAATTACTGAAATAAAGTAACTTTTTGTTGATATTCTAATTTTTCACAGACTATCAGTGTTAGCCAGTTTAACCTATCCATGGTTTTATTGTTATGGCTAACTTGTTTTCAGCGTGTACTGTATGCTGATATCCAGAATGTTAACATGTCTGGAAATTACCACTGCTGATGGAGTTATGCTGTTATCAGTAGTTATGTATTAGTTTATTAAAGACATTTGACGTCACAAATCCAGCCTCAGACTGTAAAACCTTTTCCAAAGTGTTCCCTTGGACTCAAACAGCCTCAGAGTCCAATCAGAGAAGAGCTTTATACTAAAGAAAATAGCGTGAAAGCAGTGAGATTAAGCGGCTGAATAAACCAACAACATGTGCTCTAATTTTGGATAAAAATTAGGATTCTGAGGTCTAATTTACAATATTTTGTAATCAATTAAATCCAGAAAGCAAAAACACAAACAAACACAAGCAGGACTGTAAATCTGTACACATACCGCCGTCTCCTCAATCAGATTAATCAACAACCAGGGTAATAAATATCTGCCGGTCAGATAAAAGAACAAGAACACGCTGGAATATTTTACACTCTGAACTGATTGTGACAGGACATCCACTATCACACAGATGTACAGATAAAGATAAAAAACAGGGTGATAAGGAGATTAATGACTTTATATGTATTTACAGTATGTTATCTTAAAATCACTGCAATTGAATGAGTAGTTAAAGTAGCAAAAGGAACTTCAGTATAAAAGTATCAGGCCTGAAAACACTGCTTTATAAGAGAAAGATTAGGAGCCCACTGAATTGAATCCATTTGAGTGAGTATTTATATTTATTTAATGCATTAAGTGTACTAATATCTATATACAAGTAGTATATAAGTAAATGTACTGTTTCAACACTTTTAAGAACTAAATGTGCCCTTTTTAATTTACAAATATAAATATATATTATACTTTAAGAGTTTTAATATATTTTTAAATGTATTTCTAATTGTTCCCATTTTCTTCCCAGTTTGGAAGGCCAATCAGCTACCTCTGATGGTGCATCACTGGATAGCCAGCAAACTATGTGGAAACTTGAGGTTCTCATGGCTAACAACATTAATTCCAAATCAAAATGTTGTCATTTAGAGCATTTATTTGCAGTAAAAATAACAAAAACAATGCAGAGCTTTCAGACTTCAAATAATGCAAAGATAACAAGTTCATACTTATTTAGAGTTCAGAAATCAATATTTGGTGGAATAACCCTGATTTTTAATCACAGTTTTCATGCATCTCGGTATGTTCTCCTCCACCAGTCTAACACACTGCTTTTGGGTGACTGAATGCCGCTCCTGCCACAAAATTTCAAGCAGTTCAGCTCCTCTTGATTATATTCCAGAGGTTTTCTATGGTTTTCAGGTCTGGAGATTGGGCTGGCCATGACAGGCTCTTGATCTGGTGGTCCTTCATCCACACACTGACTGACCTAGCTGTGTGGAATTGAGCATTGAAAAAAACAGTCCTTAGAGTTGGGGAACAATGCCAGTGCAGAAGGAAGCAAGTTTTCTTCCAGGATAAGCTTGTATGTGGCTTGACTCATGCATACTTCATAAAGATGAATCTGCCTGATTCCAGCCTCGCTGAAGCATCTCCAAATCATCACTGATCTTCCACCAAATTTCACACTGGGTAAAGCACACTGTGGCTTGTATGCCTCTCCAGGTCTCGGTCTAACCATTAGATGACCAGGTGTTAAATAAAGCTGAAAATTTGGCTTATCAGAGAAGATGATCCTTTATGATCCAATCCTTATGGCTTTTACAATCTTCAGTCTGGCTCTTCTTCGCTTTTCATTGATTTAGGGCTTTATTCTAGTTTTATGTGACATGAGCTCTGCATGTAGGAGCCTGTTCCCAACTGTTCTTACAGTGCATTTCGCCCCAGCTGCCACTTGCCATTCTTTTTGTAGGTCACTTGATGTCACCCTGTGGTTCCTGACAGACATTTTAATAAGTTGATGCCCAATCTCCAGACCGTAACATAATTGAAAACCTCTGGAATATAATCAAGAGGAAGATGGATGATGGAGACAAGCCCTCAAACAAAGCAGAACAGCTTGACGTTTTCTGCCAGGAGTGGCATAAGGTCACGCAAAAGCATTGTGTAAGACTGGTGGAGGAAAACATGCTAAGATGCATGAAAACTGTGATTAAAACTCTTTCTGAGTTAAAACATTAGTATTGTTGTTTCTAAATGAAAACGTACTTGTTTTCTTTGCATTATTTGAGGTCTGAAAGCTCTGTTATTTTAGCCAAAAAAATGCTCTCAATAACAATATTTGTACGTGGAATTTGGGAGAAATGTTGTCTGTAGATTACAGAATAAAACAACAATGTTCATTTTACTCAAACATATTTGTGTAGACATGTCTAGGATTACTGGTGGGTTTGGATAGTAAATTAAATGGCTAAATTTGTCTTGTTCTTGTGGCAACTAACACCTGATTGCATTTACGACCACTGTCATCAGAGTGGGTGAGTTCCTCTGAAAGGATCACAGTATCTCATCTCATTAATTAATGTCAAATTAACAAATTAAAGTTTTGCTATTAAAAGATGAATTAATGTTGTTATTGCAGTGCTGTTTCAATCAATGTTCAGTATTACTTCTCATCAACATTCAAAATAACTTGAATAAATATATGTTCAATAAAATATAAAAAATATAAGATGGTAATAAAATAATAATAATGATCATATTTAAGACAAATATATTATGTTGATTCTAAATTCAAATTTCAATGTTAATTAATAGGTATTTTGTTAACTTGTTTTTAACTTTTTTTTCAATTGAAACTACAGTCAATACCACATACCATGTGGTGGTATTTCCACCACATTTCAGTGTTGAAGGTTGCCAGGTAAGTAACACCAACACTGGTGATATAACAATAAAAGGGTTAATTTAACACTGGCATATTTGCTATGTGGAAACGGTTATTCAGATGTTTGTAAGCTGTATTTATTGCGGTGCATATTAGCAATTTAATCTGTAGTTTCTGGGCAGGTTATTGCAATAAACACTACAAAACAATACAACAAAAAAGTTTCATCACAGAAAGTGGATTGTTCTGAGAGTCTGAGAGTTTTGCGTTTATTCGGATCACAGTAATTGGACAGTGCATTGTCTCTGCTGACAGATTTACATAACACTGTCCACTGCTCCAGGACGTCTCAGTGGTCCTGTGGTCATACAGAACAAATAAAGCACGTCACATACAAACAAACACACAAATCCAGGTGAGATTAAAAGCTGAGTATTTGATTGAGATTGCAGCCGGACGTCAGACTGAAGCTGTCTCACACTCTCTCACCTGCTCTGATCTACCTGACAGACAGACAGACACGCAGTACTCACCCAGCTTTATTGGGCTCAGGACACACAGACACAGCAGGACTTTAAACCTCATGTTGTTTCACTGATCAACCCCTCTATCTCTCTTTCTCTCTCTAATACTGAGACAGTGGCACACAGTGCTTATATACGGGGCAGAGAGGGGGCGGGTTCGAGTGACCGAGGGACCAGAAACAAGGCCCAACAAGAGGGACCACTCACCCAGAGAGAGAGAGAGAGAGAGAGAGTAAACAGAGTGACAAAGAAGGAAAGATATACAGAGAAAGAAGTAGAAAGAAAATGGATAACTAATAGAAAGAGAAAATGAGAGGTAGAAATGACAAAAGAGATAGAAAACGTGTAAATGGGAATGTAAAAGTAAAAAGTGAAAGAAATAGAAAAAGATAGAGAGACTTTAAACAGGTACAAAGAGGGTAGAAGAACTCAGTGAAAGAAAATTAAAGGTAGAAATTGTAAGAGTGATAGAAAGAGAAAAAGAAGATATATATGAAGGAAGGAGAGAAATAAAAAAAGAGAAAGAAGGAAAGAGTAAAGAGAGAGAGAATGAAGGAGGGGTGAACAGAGTGACAGAAGGAGAAAAAAGTGAAAAAGAAATTAGAAAAAGAGAAAGTAACTGAGAGAAAGAAGATATTCTGTTTAAAGGGAGGAAAGAAAAAGAAGGGGTGTAGAAAATATATAGGGTTATAAAGTATACAGGAGAGAGAAAAGAAAGAATAAAAGAGTAAAGAGAGAGAGAATGAGAGACAGGAGTGAACAGAGTGACAAAGAAGGAGAAACAAAAAAGTAAAAAGGGATAGAGAAAGAGGTGGAAAGAGAATTGATGAATAAAGTAGTAGAAATGAGAAGAAAGATAGAAAAAAGAGAGTTATAAAGTATATAGTGAAAGAGAAACGAGAAAGAAAAAGAAAATGCAGAAAAAGAATGACAGTAAAAGAAAGAGAAAAATAAAGGTAGAAATGAGAAGAGCGATAGAATGAGAAAAGAAAGATTTATTTAAAAGAAGGAGAGATATAAAAAAGAAAAGATATAGAGAAAAATGAGAAAGAAGGAAAGAGTGAAGAGAGAGATAAGAGAAAGACAGAAAAGAAAATTAAGAAATAGAAAAAGATTAGAGGGAAAGAGGAGAGGAGAGTTAAAAAACAGACAAAGAGTGTGAAAGACAGAAAGATGGGGTAAAAGAAAAAAAAGTGATAGAAAATTAAAATGAGAGGTAGAAACAGATGGATAGAAAAGAGATATAGAAATAGGTAGAAAAAAAGAGTGCAAAACAACAGAATAAAAGTTAGACAGAAAAAAATAAGTGAAATGTAAAGAGAGAAATGTGAGATAAAGCAGTTTGTATAGACAGTACTGTGGTAGAGAATGAGAAATACAGATAGATAGAAAGAGAGAAAGAGAGAGAGACGGATGGATAGAGCGGAGTGTGTACAAACAGTTCGGACAGTGGTCACTTAAAATGCACTCTGGGCCGAGTCCAGTGTTTTAGCTACTTTATATTCACACTGTGGAGCAGCAGAGCTGAAACCAGGGGCTCGATGCTGATCTCCTGCAGATCAGTCACATGTTCCCTTTCAATAGAACAGGAAGAATCTACTGTACTGCTATTAGACTCAGAGAGAGGAGGAGGAGGAGAGCTTTCACACCTTCACACCTTTAATAATCTCTCTATCTCACCCTCTCCTGACCTTATTGCGGTGGAACATTAACCCGCTGGAGACGCTGCAGCCGCACCATAAACTATTCACAGGTTTCATCAAATATTCAGTAACTTTATTAGCTGCTCCTGGACTGATATGAGAATTACAGTAAGCTAAAGAAAGTGTTAAACTGCCCAGAATCGCCCCGCCCACATTTCTACACAGGTGTCTGCCCAGGCTCCGCCTACAAATGCATTTTTATAGTTACAGCCAAAGTTCAATCTTAATTGTTTGTAGAAAGCTGTGAGTTTCCAATCCCAAGAAAGTTGTGGATTAATAGATCCAGACTGTTTTAAAAGAGGTATGGCTTAAAGGTCAAGGTTATATAATGTTGTAGTTTGAAAATTACGGGTTTTTAATTTTAGAAAGGTTCACATCTTAGAAGGGTTGTAAAAGGTTGTTTTCTTAAATCTTAAACCCTATCTGGATGGGACTAGTTTCTCAGGGAGTTCTGGGGTAATTTTCTCTTTTATTGGGGTCCTCTGTGATTTTATTCCCATCCAGAACGACCATGTCTTTGTTTTTCTCAGACGTCCTCTGACAAATTACAGGCTGAATTATCTAGTGTTTTTCTCTGAACTCTGTGGTCGTCCAGTAATTTTAGTCCCGTTTGAGTCCAGGGATGAGGTTTTGATGATGGTGTGCTGTGTCTTTTTTTTCTCTACACATAGCGTTGTGTGTTCCTTCCAAACAACTCAATTTTGTTTCGTCTGTCCACATTAGCCAGTACTGCTGTGGAAAATCCAGGTGCTCTTCTGCAAACTTCAAACGTGCAGTAATGTTTTGTTTTTTGGACAGCAGTGTCTTCCTCCGTGGTGTCCTCCTATGAACTCCATTCTTGTTTAATGTTTTCCTTAAGCCAGGCGGACACTGTGCGATTTTAGCCCGATTTTAAGCCCGATCTGGTCGGATGCGACTGAATTTCATGATCGGGCCGAATTTTAGCTTGATCGTGCGTCGTTTGTCGTGCAGTGTGAGAGGGGAAGCGATGTCCGATTAATTGCCCATACGAGCTGCGAATGAGCAGTCGGAGGCGACCAGGGATTTCTGACATGCCAGAAATTTTGGTCGCTTGTCTCACAGTGTGAGCTGTTTTGCGGGCCGATTTCTTAACGTCACGACCTGTTTTCCCAAAAATCTGCACAGTAACTATAAATAATTATTAGTCATATTTATTTCTGTCAGTTATAAGGATTTATATTTATGTTTGGTACACAGACTTATAGCTTAATATAGCAGACACAGGCATTCTGCTGTTTAAGAATTTCAACAGATGCTTATTCTCAGTCAATAGCTGGAGTTTTTGAAAAGAAAAATTAAAAGAGAAAATATCTTTGACAAACATAAATTTATTTTATTTCACTTTGCTATTATATCTGAAAAATAAAGCACATTGTCAGCCTCTGGTGCTGCCCGTCAATTATATAAAACTTAAAACATGCACAGAAATATAAAGCTATATTTTATAATTCGTTTCTTTTCGCCAGGGCAAATTTATTAAAATTATAAATATGTTAATTTATTAATTAAAATCTCGTCCAGTGCTCCAGAATATTAGCCACGCAAAGCCAGCTTAGCGCAGCGCGTGGCATTGCGCGCGGCATTGCCCGCATAATAACCTCTGTCTTCTAAAATAAACGTTTTAATAAATAAGGTCGGAGAAGTGTAGTAAAATTAGTGCTATTAAACTTACTAAAGCTAATAAATGTACTGATAATTAATCAAGATAAATCAGACAAAATGCGCTGCGCCTCTCTCGCTCTCTTTCGCAGCGCGGAGCTGAATTCAGCGCGAGGCTACAGGAACTCAGTTCAGTTGAATAAAAATAAGTATGGGCCTGTAAGTACAAGCAAAGGACCTGTGAGTAAATATAGTCAAATATAAAGTATAGTTTGAGGTTTTGGTGAGCTGTTTTCATGATTTGAAACTGAAACTAACTGAAACTTTGATTATTCTGCAGAAAGCCTGGGTTATTTTAAACGAATTTTTAATGAGTTTATATTTTATATTTTTTATTTATTCATTTAAATTATTTTTCTTCTTTTATTAATCAAATCATTAAATATATATCTTCATAAGATATAATTTTTTTCCCTTTTATGTCAATTTTTATGATCTTTTTTTAAGGTCCTATTTTTCCTTTTTTACGTATATATTTTATTCGTCTATAATAAATGTCAGTTTTTATTCCTATTTTTTATATATATTATTAATCCCTTTTAAACTGTTAATGCTCAGCGGCACTGTAAATGAGGGTCCCTATCCAGTGTGAATAACCGATTGCTTGTTTAATATTCAGTGTTGCAAAACCAGTTTTTACATAAACAATAAACAGAATAAAAAATAAAATTATTTTATTTTATTTAAGCTGCTGGTGTTTCTTTCGCAGCCTGACGCGCAGTCATTTTTCTATGCGCTCTCCTTAAAACGGACAACCCGTAGAGTCCACGTCGCCTCAGCCACCTGCGAGTCCATGTACGTCTCTTCCGTGGACTTTTAGCGCACAACAGGGCACAAATAAGCAAAGCTAAGCGCTTTCTTTTGCAAGGCGTTGTGTTGAAGCGAGAGTTTGTACGCAAAGAAAGCTCCGCCTACGGGCTGCGTTTAGACGTGCAGTGTAAGCTCCCCCGTCGCAGCAGGTCAGTCGGACCGTACAGTGTGTGCAGATGAATCGCAGGCGTTGTTCATACACGACAAACGATTCAAACGTGCTGTTTGAGCTCTCCAGAACGCATCCGATTAAAAAAATCGCACAGTGTCCGCCTGGCTTTATTGTAGATTTGTCAGCAAAAATGTTTGCATGTGCCAGAGATTTCTGTAAGTTTTCAGCTGACACTCAAGGATTCTTCCTCACCTCATTGATCATTCTGCGCTGTGCTCTTGCAGTCATCTTTACAGGACTTCTAGGGAGAGTAGCAACAGTGCTGAACTTTCTCCATTTGTAGACGTCCCTTTCCAGCTTCACGCAAGTCAACAATTCTTGAACGTAGGTCTTCTGAGAGCTTGATCTTTTGTGCGAGGCATGATTCACATCAAGCAATGCTTCTTAAAAACAGCAAACTCAAAACTGGTGTGTGTTTCCTTTAGAGCTGGACAGCTTTAACCAATACATCCAATCTCATCACAACCTGCCTCCAATTAGCTCTTAGAAAAGTCTTAGAATTAGCCTAGAGGTTTACATACTTTTACCCCCTCACTGTTAACATGTTAACATGTTGTGTTCAATAAAACCATGCAAACATATAATTTTTGTGTGGTATTAGTTTAAGCAGACTGTGTTTGTCTATTGTTTTGACTTAGATGAAGATCAGAACACATTAAATGACCAATTTATGTAGAAATCCAAGTATAATCCCAAAGGATTCACATACCATTTCTTGCAACTGTAGCTATTTTTTTTATATGCAGTAACTAAAGGCATTTGTAGCCTTTAGATTTTGGCCTCACGGAACATGGGCAGGAATCCCATTTGGTCCGATGAATTTGGATTGGTTTGTAGAGTTCTTTCTAGCCTTGTAACTTCAGTGCTAATTGGAGGGGTATAATTATTTATTATTTATTAGCTATGTGGTTCCTTTACTGGTTAGCAACATTAGCCTCAAAGATCCAGTAAAAACTAAGGAAGCCAACCTCGGACACCAAACAAGTCTTGGCTATTGAATATATTTGGGGTAAGTTGGGGGGGTGTGAATAAGATTTTTAATTTACAGTTTGCTGTAAAGGTTTTTGTAGGAACCAGAGCTTTAACACGTCTGAATAACTGAAAGTAAGTGAATAACTGTTCCTCCAAACAAATCAACAGATCTAAGGCAGACACAAATATCCATGGTAACCTGAACAGTCCTCCTTAAGAATGTCCACCTTAACTGTCCTATTGACTCCAGCTTTGGAGTAAATAGCTAACTGGCTGTTGTCAGTGTGTGTGGGTTTCACTCTGTGTTTTTTTTTTTTTTCAGTTTATTTTAGACCCTGTTTTTTCTGATTTGACTCTTAAATTCTGTTTGTCTGGCTCGAACCTTTTGTTTGCGCTTCTTTTCATTTTCTGCCGTGTCGAAACCTTTCATCCCGGCCTGAGGGAGCGTGCGGAATAAAAGGAGAAGTGGATGGAGTGAGGAGTGGAGTTTGTTGAGGGATCAAATCTACACGATTCCCTTCCCCCAGCGACATTAGCGCTTCTTCTGATTGAGCGCTAACAAAGCAGAGCCAAGTGCGTGGCAAAGTGTGTCGGCCTGCACAGCAATGCAGCAATTAAGAGAAGAAAAAACAAGGGTTGGAAGGAGCGACAGAGAGAGAGAGAGAGATGAGGAGAGAGAGAGAACGAGAGAGAACGACAGAGAGAGAGAGAGAGAGAGAGAGAGAGAGAGAGAGAGAGAGAGAGTGGACAGAGGAAGATTTACATGCCTGAGGGAAACACAGGGTCCTCACAGACAGGGGGAAAAAGGAGCCCACTGTTGGTCCATTAAACAAATGTAATGAACTGAATCTACCTTAAAAATCATTGGTAATTTAAGATAAATTAGCTGGCATTAGGCTCTTTTCATAGGGAGTCTGAAACAGACAGATTGTTAAACTGTCAGCACTTTTTCACCAATGTAGAACCAGCCCCGTTTTGGTTCGCGAACTGTGAGGGAAAATCAACATTTACTTCATGTATTCATAATTAATTACATTGATTATTCTTATTCATGTATTCATAATCAATTACACTGATTATTCATTCAATCAGTATTATTATTCCCTGTAACAGAGTTGATTACTGTATTCTTGTATTACACTATATTCTTGTATTTTATCATTGAGTGTTATGTGAACTTATATTCCAGACTTAAGAAAAGAAAGCCGGGGTCTGCCTGGAGACAAGCGGGTCATAGCAAATGGAGTTTTCTGATTTATGAATATTCTTGACTTTTGCTTATACGTGCGTTTTCGGTTCCTCTTTTTAAGAGAACAAGACATCCAGTCCATATATGGTAGTGACTGGTTCCAAAAACAAGTCACGGGGAAGATTACCTCATGCATGAACGGGGATTGTATAAAAATGCCCGGTCGAGTATCTTCGGGGGCTCCGATTTTTCTGACTACTCCATCTGTATCGCTTGCTTGCTGTATTTTTCTTTTGCAACTTTAAAATAAAAACTTCTCTTTTTGGCATCCCGGGTCTGTCATTGACTGTCATTTGTCGATTTCCACGACAGAACCTAATTTTGAACCATTTTCCGCGTTTTTACCATCAAAAATAGGTTCCAGAACCAGGAACATAAGTTCGCAGTGGGAATCAAAGAATTGCAAATTGTGTTCACCGCCGCTGTGCAGCGCCCTCTGTTGATGACACATAATGTGACGTTTTGACGATTCTACTAAAATTGGTGGAAATGCTGGCTGGATCACTTGAAAAGCACCACGGTTCTTATAAGACCAAATGGAACTGGTTCACGAACCAGAGTTCTTTTGTTAGAAAAACACTCTGTGTAAATGTTTCAATCTGAGCCTGTTTGATTGACATTTTGGTTGTGTGTTAAGCAGTGGTGTGCAGTGAGGCCCTTCTAGCCCTTCAGAGAAGGGGTGACAATAAGTGCATGTAAATAATTACATATTTTTTAATCAGAAAATATATATTATAGTTATTGTAAGTGTAAGGCTTATTTTATAAATTAACTTAAATAAAAAACAGCAACTAATTCAAAGCATTAGTCTGTGTTTTTCAGTTGCTACAGGACTCTTATATGACTGACAGCGGTTCTAACCAATCAAAGCTTTTTAAAATGGCTTCTGGCCCCCTTGTGTTTGCTCGTGGAGCCTTCTCCTGATTTTGAGAAGGGTGTAGTAATGAGTCTGTTAGCAAAGTCGTAGGACAATCTAACCAATCAGATTCATGATTTCCACTCCGGGGGTGGGGACATGGCTGCCTAACCCCTTCTGAGCGCTGTGCTGAAGGGGTACATGTTGATTAGTTGCACAACAGCGCGCATGCTGGCTTAATTCACTAGTTAGCTAACTATCACGGAAATGCGACTGCAAATAAGACAGATATTTTTATCTATGTGTCGTTTGGGTGGGGGGGGGATGGGTGTTTGGTTTGCAGAAGGGGTACCCACTAAATTCACTGCACGCCACTGGTGTTAAGGCATTTTTACACCTGAAAGTCTAATTCAGAGTCTGCATCAAGGTTCGTGCCTTTGTTACATTGTGTAGAAGGTACAGGCGTTTTCAATCTCAGAAAGGCTGTTGGTTTAAATCTCAGGAAGGTTGTAGAAGGTTGCAGGTTCACAAAACAAAATGCTTGTAGATCAGGGGTCAATAATTAAGTTTGGCTACGGGCCAGAAATTGTCCAAGCCATTACATGGCGGGGCACAAAAAAAAATTTAGTTTTGGAAAATGTAGTGTAATGGGATGGAGTGCTACAGACTAGTAGCTCTCCAGCCCAGAGGGTTGTTGAACCCAATTGCAGAACAGTTGATCTCAAAGCAGGTAAACCCAAGAAGAAAAGAAAAAATAAATAAATAACCCACCGCTCCTCACACAAGATCGAAAAACGCCCTTATAAGGAGATAGGGAGCCAGAGAACAGATGGAAAAACGAGAACCAAAAACTCAAGTTCACGCCAAGTGCGACAGAGAGACAGGGGAGGTATGTAAACAAAAGCTCACCAGAAAAGCATTTTATTTATTTATTTATTTATTTATTTTTATCATCGATCATTATAGTTCAACAACCTCACGGGCCAGATGTTTCATGCTGGCCGGCCACATCTGGCCAACGGGTTGCCTATTGCCGACCCCTGTTGTAGATGTTTGTGTTTTTTCTGATTCCCAGAAGATTGTGGAAGGTTGTAGATAGTAGCAATATTAGATTCCTGGAAGGTTTTAGAAGGTTGCCAGTTAATTTACTAGCATGACTATAAAAAGTTATGGGTTGAAATCATGTGCTGGGTGCAGAAGGTCTCAGGAAGGTTGTAGAAGGTTTATATATGTTGGTCCTATTAGTTTTGGTTGCAGTTTAGTGAGCAGACTAAAGAACTTTACTACATCCAGTCATCGTCAGCTACGTCCCTTCACACCTACTACTTTGGTTCAGACTAAACTAAAAAATGTGAAGGTCCAAACAATGTGAAGGATGCATGTGAGCCGTGAATGGTCACCATGGTACTTAAAACGTCAATTCTAGTAAAAGCTGGAGGGATTTTTTAATAAATGTTTTTAAAAATCCAAAAAATGTTTTTGAATTCTTCCACAGTAGTCTGACACTGACTCATATGATGACTGCTTGTCTGCTGCTTTGTATTAATACACAGAGGAGACAGATTGTTTTTTAATAACACAAATAATGTAGAAATACTCGTCCATCCACACAGAAGAATCAGGAAACAAAACAACTGAGAACAGTCATTATCAAAGCAGAGTAAACATGGTCTTGTAAAGAGTATATTAACTCATCTGGATCTGTACACACAGGTAAACAAAAGAACTACGCAATGCATTGTTGAATGGCTGAAATAGCTTTGAAACCAGGCCTGATTACCACCAGATCTGCCCTAGTAAAAAAGTAGATTAAAGTGTACTAAGCATTATTATGCTATAGTGCACTAAAGTGTTCTTGTAGCCACTTTATTATTAATCAGTATATTTAAAGAGTGATAAAATGGAACAACTGTTTTTGTACTTATTATACTTTAATTACAGTATAGAAATAGTGCAAAAGTCTTACTTAAATTGTGTTAAGTGTAATTAACTGTACTAAAATGGAACTATTTTAAATATACTTAAGTAACATTTAAACATATTACTCTATGTTGAATCCCATATTTTAAAAATGATTAAAGTAAAATTATAATACATTTAATGAGTATTACAACTGTATCACTATTATTATACACCAGGTATATTAGAAATGTACTAAGAATTGATGTTAAATATATGTGATATATTTACATTAGAGCACAAATATGCTTCTTGTTCCTGTCTTTTGTAAGCAGCACACATCTAGTATACTTTGTTGGCTATAAAAATATATTTTAAATATATACTTATGAATGTAATAATTTAATTTACTTTCTAAAAAGTTTCATGATACATTGTACTTTAAGTGAACTACACGTTGCTAAAAATGTACAAACGCATATTTGGGAATAAGAATTTTAGAAGTATATTGAATTACATTAAACTGAAAATGTTCTTCATAGTAGTCTAATTTTTAAAATACACTATATTGTACTTTTAAAAAAGTACGATCAAAGTTTACTTTCTAACATTTGATAAAAGCATAATAATAATAATAATAATAATAATAATAATAATAATAATAATAATGTACTTTTAATATATTTGAAGTAAGTACATAAATCTGTTAGTATATTTACAGCATACTTGGACACTTAACACACAATTAGGTATATATTATATATTTTTTCACCAGGGTAATCACCGCTAGATCTGCCCCAGTGAAAAAAAGTAGATTAAATTATACTAAGCATTATTATGCTATAGTGCACTAAATTTAATTACAGTATAAAAATAGTACTTAAATTGTGCTAAGTGTACTTAACTCATAAGTAAGTAACATTTAAACATACTACTTTATGTATGTTACCTCATATTTTAAGTATGCTTACAGTAAAATTATAATACATTTAATGATTATTACATCTGTATCACTATTATTGTACACCAGGTATATTAGAAATTTACTAATATATTGACGTTAAATATATTTAGAGTACAAATATACTACCTGTACCTGTCCTTTGTAAGTAGCACAATTCTAGTATACTCCGCTGGGTACAAAAATATATTTTAATATATTGTATTACAATTGGTTGATCTTGATCTCAGATGTTGCTGCCAAGAGAGGCACAACCAAGTTATTAGATTGGTTTGGATGGATTTTTTCATTATTAATTAAAATTATCATCTAAAAAGTGCTTTTTATACTTTTAAAAAAATATTTCTCAGGTTATACTAGTCTGATATTAAAATGTGTCTGGTAATATTAAAAGTAAAAATGGAAGATACGATAAAAAACAAAAACAAGAAATCTGTAGGGGACAAATACTTTTTCACAGCACTGAGACTTAAAGATAAGCCTCGTCACTCATTTTGTTCAGTTTCTCTCTGATTTCTTTCTTTGATTTATTTCCCTTTGTGAAATAATAAACATTTGTCCTGAGGCTCTGTACACACTGTGCAGATTTCTGAAGGTGGGGCACAACAAACAGAACAAGAAAGACCTGTTACTCCACTTTACATCACTTTAATTACAGACAGACATGATAACGATGAGCCAGAAGACCTGCCAGTTTTTGATTTACACTGCTGCTTATTAAACAGACTAAAGAACTTTATCATCGTTAGCTACGC
The DNA here is from genome assembly GCF_023375975.1 of Astyanax mexicanus. NCBI lineage: Eukaryota > Metazoa > Chordata > Actinopteri > Characiformes > Acestrorhamphidae > Astyanax > Astyanax mexicanus. Next base: position 10,060,099 of record NC_064422.1, read on the forward strand.
CCCTTTCATATCTGCTACTACTACTAAAAATCTGAAGGTCCGCACTTAAAAAGTTAGATGTGAGAGCTGTATATGGAGGATGCATGTTAGCGATGCATGGCCACCACAGGCACGTAAATATCAATTCCAGTAAGAGCTGGAGGGCTTTTTTAATAGCCTTTTAAGTACACGTTTTAAAAAATCCAGAGAATGTTTTTTAATTCTTCCGCATTACTCCGGCACTGACGGGTATATCTGTATTGACACAGAGGAGACAGATTGTTTTTTTTATAACACAAAGAATGCAGAAATACTCGTCCATCTCAACAGAAGATTCAGGAAACAAAACTACTAACGTTCTTGTTCTCACAAGTCTATGATGTCATGTGGATCTGTACAAACAGGTAAAAAAAAAAAACAAAGCCATTTGTGTCAGGTCTGATGCTGATAGCGCTTCTGTCTCTCCCACACTCAGTGCTCCCTGCGATCTCCAGTCTCCGAACTACACTACCCAGAACGCACCACACGCTGACATCACACATTCACCTGATCTCAGTACACCCCCCGGAAGTCCGGAATACTAATTTTTCACAGTATAAATAGCCCTTTCACACGCATACCTGTGCTGAGTATTGATTGGTTTTCCACTGTGTTCTGCATCTGCACGTGTCTGAGTATTTCTGTCAAGGCTAGACAGTACTCAGACACGTGCAGATGCAGAAACAACGGGTAGTCAATATACAGAAAAGGTTCAACAGGGGCGAACAGCAGCCAGAGAGATAACACGTACCGAATAACGAGGGACAGTCCTGAGGTCATACACGGCAAGGCAATAGTGAAGAGCAGGCAAAAATCAGCAATGGTATAAACAGTCCACGTAATACACAAAGATCCAATGTCAGAGCGTAGGCAAAAATCAGAGTCGAGAATAAACAATCCAGGGGTCATACACAAAAGGAAAACACAGGCAAGAATAGAAACGCGTTGTAAAGTGGAAAACCAATCAATACTCAGCACAGGTATGCGTGTGAAAGGGCTATTTATACTGTGAAAAATTAGTATTCCGGACTTCCGGGGGGTGTACTGAGATCAGGTGAATGTGTGATGTCAGCGTGTGGTGCGTTCTGGGTAGTGTAGTTCGGAGACTGGAGATCGCAGGGAGCACTGAGTGTGGGAGAGACAGAAGCGCTATCAGCATCAGACCTGACAATTTGTCCCTTTGTTCTCATTTAAATGGATGAAATTGCTTGTTAAAAATAATCAGAATTAGTCTTCATAAAAATCCATATTTCACTGATATAAAGAGCAAACATACCAAAAACAAGAAACAGTCTGTGCAGGCAAGAATTAGCTGCATATATGGGTGTGGACAATTCAATATTCTGGTGATTATCCTCCCCTGATGTGCAGGAACAGTGACGTTACTTCGTAAGGGTGAAGACTAGCAAATGCCTCCTCCGACACATGTGTAGTCAGACTCCGCCTCTTTTTGAGCAGCTGCTCAAAAGCTTTGATGTAGCATTGCCGAGTAGCATCACAGCGCTAACACTCGGAGGAAAGCACAGCGACTCGGTTCCGATACATCAGCTCACAGACGCAGCCCTGTGCTGATCCACATCACCCTAGGAGTGATGAGAGGAAAGAACGCCATCTACTGTACTGTACCCACCCAGAGAGAGCAAGACCAACTGGGCTCTCTCAGGGATCTGGCAGCTGATGGCAAGTTGTATGACTGGGATTCGAACCAGCGATCTCCTGATCATAGTGGCACCGTGATAGTTAGCCCGCTGGACCACTCGGAACAGACCCCACCTAAATATAAACCCTTAAAAACCTTGTTCTAGTCCCACCTTTCCACTGGGCATCGTGACCTAAGCTGGCCATTCAAGTGCTTGTATTAACAATGGCAGCATTCTCTTCACTTTCCCTTTTGTTTAGTTTGTCCTGAGGCTCTTTACTCGCTGTGCAGGTTTTATAAGAGGTGGGAAACAAAAGAATAGAACAAGAAAGACCTGTCCCTCCACTTTAACATCCTGTACTCAAATATAAATACTCTGCATCACCTTAATTACAGACAGACATCATAACGGCAGGCCAGACGACATCGTTCTCCTCTGCTCATCCTTCCAGACTGAGCCATGAATTTATCACTGATCTCACTATGTGTTACTATAACACTGCTGTGTGCTGGAGGTGAGCTGATCACTGTTAATGTGGGATGTGATGTAGGGTATGAAGGGATTTTATTATGTGGATTTAAGATGGATTTTCGACTAAATTCTTCTGGCTGTAGATATATGATATTTTGTCTTAATAGAAATAATAGAAAAATAGAATTACTAAATAAATGGAATTAATAAAATAAAAAAACATAACATAAAAAAATCATTTGTAAGACAAAGACACAAGTAATTCTGTGAGTCTTATGCTATTATAACATTGCTCAAATGCTAGAACTCAGGTTGAAGTCAGTGAGAAACTGTTGAGATACTGATGAGATATTCTGAGATATTGATGAGATATTTTGAGATACTGATGTACAGTGTGGTCTTGTTCTTTTCTCTTCAACAGGCTCAAAGGCACAGACTGAAAACAGTAAGATCCTTCTTTTTCTTTATTTGAATAATTTAATTTTCAGCGCACTAATTTTATTTCAAACAATAATAAAAAATAATAGCATGTTTTTAAATAAAGCAACACTTCAGTATTAATGAATAGCTTATACCACTGTGCATTTTTTCTACATTTGTCATTGCACTGAAAACACAGGCGACGAGGTCTTCAGCTACAGTGATGGCATTTGCCCTTCTTTTATTTTTTTATTTTTAATCACATCAATAATGATGCATCACTGCTACCCATAGCAAAAAAAAGTAGATTATCCTGAGTATCCTAAGCATTATTATGCTATAGTGCACTAAAGTGTTCTTGTAGCTGCTGCATTATTAATCAGTATATTTAAAGAGTGATAAAATGGAACAACTTTTTTTGTACTTAAATTGAAGTTGTACTTAAACTTTAATTACAGTATAAAAATAGTACAAACGTCTTACTTAAATTGTGTTAAGTGTAATTAACTGTATTAAAATGGAACTATCTTAAATATACTTAAGTATCATTTAAACATTTAAACTACTTCATGTATTTAACCCCATATTTTAAATATGCTTACAGTAAAATTCTAATACATTTAATGAGTAGTGTATTACAACTGTATCACTATTTATAATATACTGGGTATATTAAAATGTACTAAGAATTGATGTTAAATATATGTGATATATTTACATTAGAGTACAAATATGCTTCTTGTTTTTTTCTTTTGTAAGCAGCACACTTCTAGTAGGCTACACTACGTTGGGTATAAAAATATATTTTAATATACTGCACTACAATTTTTAGTGTTAAAAGGTTACTTTACATTTTATAAATGTAGTAATTTCATTTACTTTCCAAAAAGTTACGTGATACATTGTACTTTAAGTGAACTGCTGTATCAGATGTTTTTAACACTAAAAGTGCTAAAAATGTACAAAAGTGTATTTGGAAATAAGAATTTTACAAGTATATTGAATTACTGTACATTTAACTAAAAGTCTACTTCATAGTAGTCTATTTTTTTTAAATACACTTGTACTTTTTTTTAAAGTATGACCAAAGTTTACTTTCAAACATTTGATGAAAGCATAACATTAATGCACTTTTAATATATTTTAAGTAAGTACATAAATCTGTTTATCATACTTAGACATTTCTCAATATGTTTTAAGTACAATTAGTTATTTTTATTTTTTTTACCCAGCAATTGATTCTGTTAATTGTTTAACAAGCTGGAAGCACCTATAGAAATGGACTGTTGTCTAGGTTTATTTTAGTCAGTGGAGCACCTGTCCACACAGCCCTGAAAAAATCTGATTTGGATCACATTAAGGGACTTACTTCAACATTATAATGTGAATGCAGCACTTGTGAATGTGAGCGTATAATGTGAAGTTCCACTACTTTCTAATTATGCTTTCTAACTGTTTTATAAACAGTCCAGGTCACTTTGAAACTTCTTGCATCATGTTTTGACTACTGACATAACCAGTTAATGAACCTTGAAGCTTTGTGTTTACTGATACGTATGAAATGCTTATGTATGTGTTATGAAGCTCCTGTGTGCAGCTCTCCAGAGAGGTTTTTTTTTATAATGTGCTTCATAGGGAGGGGGTTATAGTGTTCTTTGCTTATGTAATCTGTATAATAATCTAATAGTCTCCGTATCTTTTAGGCTGTGGGTTTGCTCCTCTGAACACCCGCATTGTGGGAGGTGCCAATGCCCAGGCGGGGAACTGGCCCTGGCAAGTTAGTATGCATCACCAAGATCAACACATATGTGGAGGAACACTCATCCACCAGGAGTGGGTTCTCACCGCCGCCCACTGTATCCTCTCGTAAGTGGAAGTTGGTTCTTTACACACACTTTGAAAAGAAAGATTTATAGATGGTTTTTGTACAGAACCAAAATGTTATTCGCGCTGCAATAAAAGCAAAAATAAAACCATTGTGACAGACTTTATTTAATTGAATTGAATTACGCAAAAGGCATGTGTTTTGAGCGGAACGTGAAATAAACCATTCAGCATCACCTGACATCAGCATCCCTTTAAGAGCTTTGGTGGATTGGTATTTTAAGGGCGCAGCACCTAAAACTGACTTGTGCCTTCATATGGAGGACGAAAAATGAAATGAGTATATATAAATGAATGAATCAATAAATAGATAAATAAATACACGTAATAATATTTGTGTAGATAAATAAATAAATTAATAAATACATTTTTTCATTCAAAAGTACACACTTATTATTATATCAGGAATCTATTTCCTGGTGTAGAAGATGACAATCATTTATTGTTTGGCATACCACCCTGAAGAGGCACCCTGTGTTCATAATTTCACACATTTTTAAATGTGCTATATACATCCTATGTATAACTTTTTTTTGTGCAGATAACGTATAGGGTTAAAACCAAAAAAATGAAGCGTACACTGTGGGAATTTTTATCTGAAGCTTTTGTTATTCAGCCTGCTATTGTTCAGAGTTTATATATTCAGCTACATTTGCCCTGGTTTAGATTTACATGTGGTGGAGTTTTTAAAGATAAAACCAACAATTTCTAAGAATAGAGCCGTCATCCGTCTATCCGTTTTATTGGAGATTATGTAACATCTGCCTGACTACTAATAGAGGCGTCTGAACAGCTCTAAGACTGCGACTTTCAAGTGCATTGGTTGCATTTAATCAACAGAGTTAAAACAAAAAAGGTTTTTATGTGAAAAAAGTCAGATTTAAGGGTGTAGGAGAGGGTTTGACATTAGGGGGAATTGCATTTGCTTCTATGAATCAAAGTCCACCTTGTCCCCTAAAATATTAGCTATGAGCTAAAGCTATACGTCCACTGTAGCTACGCTAGTATTGTACATCACTGTACGTTTAGTGACAGCAATGCACATGATTATCAACCTTGAAATTTACAAAATCTCACAATGGAGTTAAAATATATGCCAATAAATCCCATTATATTTTGAGAGAATGCAGTTAATATATACATTTTATTAACAAATAAAAATATTATTATACACAGATTTGCTGTGAGTAAAACCTCGCCTTTTTTGAACATTTTATGCAAGAATAAAAAAATATGTATTACAGAATACAAAAAAGATAAAGATACATTGTCGCATCATAGGATAAGTTTTAGCAATTCTCCTGTGTGAAAGTAGAGTAAAAATAATATCTTGCTGGAGGATCTGAAAAGTCGCTAAGTTGGCAACACTGGTCTCAAAACTAGCCTTAACATTGTTTAAAAAACTCAGCTCGAAGGCTGTCCGATTTGCCTTCAAAACACGCTTTCAAAATAAACATTTTAAACAGGTTATGCTTTTTCTGTATTTCTGCTGTATAATTTTTGGGTCTGGTTTCTACACCAATGGTCTGATTAATTCAGTGAAAATGATTACAGCTTCCTGTATGGAAGCAAACCAGATCCACTACATACTTTAAAAGAACATTTCAGAGGATCTGTAATTAGAGCTTCTACTACGACAGCAGATCTGTTGGTATAGATTACAACAACAGCAGTGATAACAATCATATAATGAGTAATAGAGTGTCACTCTATTACTCATTCACTCTATTAATAGAGTGTCAGTTGAAAAGTGTCACAATAACTGGAAGAAGTGAATATTTTTAGGATCAGTTTTGAGAAGCGAGCCAATCCAAAAAAGAGAAGGCCAGACTCAGGCAAAGTATCTAAACTCTACTCTGTAGCTCCTCCCTTCTGTCTGGTACTGCTTACATTACATTTGGCAGATGCTTTTGTCCAAAGCGACTTACAATAGTGAAGTAAAAAAGTAATAGAAGTTAAAGGTAAAAACATCTTTAGATAGGGCCTAAAGGACGTCAAAGGGAAATAATGGGATAGAGGATTGAAGGAGGGGAAGAAGGAAGTGAGGTTAGAAGTAGAGAGTGTGTTAGAAAGTAAGTGCTCTTTGAAGAGCTCAGTCTTCAGGAGTTTATTAAAGATAGTGAGAGATTCTCCTGATCTGGTAGTAGAAGGTAGTTAGTTAGAGGTGTTAGGAGAGTAAGTGCTCTTTGAAGAGCTCAGTCTTCAGGAGTTTATTAAAGATAGTGAGAGATTCTCCTGATCTGGTAGTAGAAGGTAGTTAGTTAGAGGTGTTAGGAGAGTAAGTGCTCTTTGAAGAGCTCTGTCTTCAGGAGTTTATTAAAGATAGTGAGAGATTCTCCTGATCTGGTAGTAGAAGGTAGTTAGTTAGAGGTGTTAGGAGAGTAAGTGCTCTTTGAAGAGCTCTGTCTTCAGGAGTTTACTAAAGATAGTGAGAGATTCTCCTGATCTGGTAGTAGAAGGTAGTTAGTTAGAGGTGTTAGGAGAGTAAGTGCTCTTTGAAGAGCTCTGTCTTCAGGAGTTTATTAAAGATAGTGAGAGATTCTCCTGATCTGGTAGTAGAAGGTAGTTAGTTAGAGGTGTTAGGAGAGTAAGTGCTCTTTGAAGAGCTCTGTCTTCAGCAGTTTATTAAAGATAGTGAGAGATTCTCCTGATCTGGTAGTAGAAGGTAGTTAGTTAGAGGTGTTAGGAGAGTAAGTGCTCTTTGAAGAGCTCTGTCTTCAGGAGTTTATTAAAGATAGTGAGAGATTCTCCTGATCTGGTAGTAGAAGGTAGTTAGGTAGAGGTGTTAGGATAGTAAGTGCTCTTTGAAGAGCTCAGTCTTCAGCAGTTTATTAAAGATAGTGAGAGATTCTCCTGATCTGGTAGTAGAAGGTAGTTAGTTAGAGGTGTTAGGAGAGTTAGTGCTCTTTGAAGAGCTCAGTCTTCAGGAGTTTATTAAAGATAGTGAGAGATTCTCCTAATCTGGTAGTAGAAGGTAGTTAGGTAGAGGTGTTAGGATAGTAAGTGCTCTTTGAAGAGCTCAGTCTTCAGCAGTTTATTAAAGATAGTGAGAGATTCTCCTGATCTGGTAGTAGAAGGTAGTTAGTTAGAGGTGTTAGGAGAGTTAGTGCTCTTTGAAGAGCTCAGTCTTCAGCAGTTTATTAAAGATAGTGAGAGATTCTCCTAATCTGGTAGTAGAAGGTAGTTAGTTAGAGGTGTTAGGAGAGTTAGTGCTCTTTGAAGAGCTCAGTCTTCAGGAGTTTATTAAAGATAGTGAGAGATTCTCCTGATCTGGTAGTAGAAGGTAGTTAGGTAGAGGTGTTAGGAGAGTAAGTGCTCTTTGAAGAGCTCAGTCTTCAGGAGTTTATTAAAGACAGTGAGAGATTCTCCTGATCTGGTAGTTGACAGAAGTGTATTTTGTTCCACCATTGGGGAACTCTGTATGAGAAAGCGAGGCAATGTTCATTGGAGGAGCGCAGCGGCAAGGAGGTAGCGTAAGCCTTCAGGAGTGAGTGCAGGTAGGAAGGAGCTGTTCTGTATCACCTTGTAGGCGATTGTAAGAGCTTTTGAATTTGATGCGAGCATCAACTGGTAGCCAATGGAGCTCAATGAGCAGTGGGGTGACATGTGCCCATTGGTTTTGGCTGGTTGAAGACCAGACGTGCTGCTGCATACTGGATCATCTGGAGCTGTTTTACTACGCAGGCCGGGAGGCCAGTTAGTAGGGCATTGCACTAGTCGAGGCGTGAGATGACGACTGCTTGTACCAGGAGTTTGGTGGCCTGTTGCATCAGAAACGGTCAAATTCTTCTGATGTTATAAAGCGCACAGCGGCAGGATCGAGTAACTGAGGCCACATGGTGCGTGAAGGATTGGGGATGGTGCGTGGTGACATTTGAACTTGTTCTGCTTAAAGCTGAATTGTTCATACACGGTTCTTTCCATCACACCAGCTTAGATACCAGCAACTGGATGCTGTACCTGGGAAGAGAGAATCAGAGCACAGCCAATCCCAATGAAGTGAGCCGGGGTGTCCAGGAAATTATCATGCACCCCTCCTACAACAACACTCTGTTCAACAACGACGTCACCCTGATGAGGCTGAGCTCACCGGTCAACTTCAGCGACTACATCCGGCCCATCTGCCTGGCATCCAATTCCAGCACTTTCTACAGCAACACCACCTGCTGGTCCACAGGCTGGGGACTCCTTAGGCATAATGGTAGGATTTCTTCATATTTTAAAGATATAAAGATATATAATTATCCTCCTTATTGCAAGTGTGGTGCATCAGTGAAGATGTGTGTGATTTTCTAAAGGGGGCATATTCTACAAAACTCACTTTCCATGCTTTTGTATTTCCCACGGGTCATGACTGCCCCTATAAACACTACAAACAGCAAAAAAATCCATCCATCTGTTTTCTGTCAATCATTTCAAAGAGTTTGGTGTTTGGAATAGTATGCTTCTAAAAAAATTACATATCGGCCATATCGGTACACAGCAGGATTAGCCAGCAGACTTTGTCTGATGGAGGGATCTGTACCTACTCTCTGTGGTTTAGATGTTTTAAATATTAGGCTACAATGTACAAAATTAATTAAATAAAGAAATAAAAAAAAAAAAAACATTGAATGAGAAGGTGTGTATAAACATTTGACTGACACTGTATATTAAAAGAAACTGGTGTGCCACATTCCACTGTTTATTTCCATGGGGAAAATTTGTATGATAACATAACCAAAATCATAAATTAGAAAACATACTGTCTGAAACAGCACTACTGGTCTACATGTATACCAAATTTTGTTGTTTTTGAATGTTGTGACCTGTGTACAGCTGTTTTTTTAAGTTTTGACCAAAGTTTACAGACACTTTTTTTTCTATGGGGAAAAATCAGAGCTAAAAAATGCCTGCTGAACGGAAATCGTATGAAGCTTCACTTAAAAAAACCCAAGCAGCCTAATAAGGTAGAGGTTCTATGATCCTGCCATTTTGGTCTAATGGTTGAGAACCTCAGACAGTGAACAGCAGAATTTGGCCAGCAGACTTTTTCTGATAGAAGGATCTGTGCCTACTCTCTGCGGTTTTGGTGTCTTTAATATTAAGCTACAATGCAGAAAATAAATTAAATAAAGAAACCATTGAATAGGAAGGTGCGTCCAAACCTTTGACTGATACTGTAAAAATAAAAGCACTGTAACAAATACAGCCTGTTTAATTATAAGGGAGAAACTGGGGTGGGGATATGATGGTGTAAACATGAAGTATTTTTTAAATAAAACTGAACGTAACAAAAGCATGTAGCATATAGTGTTTTATTAACTGAACTGTATCTTCCAGTTAGATGAACAGAAACACTGATAGCTGTTGGTTTGTTTATGTGGGTGTTGTGGTTGCTGATCTAGGCTGTAGCTGCTGTGTTCTCATATTTCAGCAGCTGGATTTTTCCGTTCACTTGCTAACTGACCTATACTGACCCATACTGACCCATACTCTGTGTTTCTTCCAGAGTCTTTAGCCTCTGAAACCCTGCAGGAGGTAGAGGTCCCTGTCGTGGGCAACAGCCAGTGTGCATGCAACTATCAGGTAGCAAAGGATGCCAACATCACGGCTCAGATGATTTGTGCGGGCAGTGCGGGTAAAGGAACTTGTCAGGTAGGTTTATATAAATATACTGAAATAAATGCACATATGTGCCAAATAAAATACCATAAATTAAGCAGGATGGAAATTAACTAGATGTTATATAATAGAAATATTAGGAAATAAATGTCGTAATTTAGGAAAGCTATAAATATATTTCCAGTGAAATGTCACAGCAATATGAAAATAAATAAAAATAAATCTATATCAACTAGAAAGGGCCAGTTAATAAACAAACTTTAGGTTGGCTTAGAAAAGTGTGCTAATAATGTTAAAAAAATAAGGTATTACATGTTGTTGCTAAGGTGTACCAGGTGGTTGCTAAGGTGTTCACAGTTGATAGGCAGTGGCATAGCTAGAATGGTTGCTAAGGTGTTGCTCGGCAGTTGCTAACATATCTAAAGTGGTTGCTAAGTGGTTTCTTGGCAATTTCTGTCATATCTATAAATTTCTGTCAAGTGATCGCTAAAAAAAGCCCGCTGTATGAAAACTGTACAAAGCATCACTCCAAAAAGCCCAAGCACCCTAATGGATAGAGGTTCTAGGATCCTGCTCATTTTTTTTTTATTCTACCTCAAAAGCTGTGGAACAAAATATGAATTAAATTTTGCAAATAGAATAATAATAATAATAATAAGCCAACTTATATAGTAATTATTGAGTAATCCTTCTTAAATACATAATTTATGTTGACATATGTCTAAAAAAATTAAATATTATGCAAAAAAAATACACATCGTAGATTTTGCAATTACTGTATAGAGTTTTTACAATTAAGATTAAAGTTAAAATATAAAAGCTAAAATTTAGGTCCCTTGGCATTTTTTTTAAATAATCTGTTTTAATAAGATGTTAACAATAAAACCCATTAATTAATCAAGTCAACCATTAGTATAAATCACATATGAATAGAGCCAAAAGTACTGAATATAAAAAATAACATAAATTATGACTTACTGGGTTTTGAGTGGTCCAGTGGACTAGGGCACTGCTTGCCATCAGCAGCCAGAGTCAGAGGGAGCACAAGTGGTCGTGCTGTTTCTGGGTGGGTAGATTCTCAAGGGGAAGTCGGTCAGCACAGGCATTTGTTAGTTGTGCTTTCCTCTTCTTCTTAGATGGTTAAAACTGTGCCAAAGGTCTACCTATAATTTTTAAAGAAACTGTTTCAGTAACTGAACTGAGAGTTAGAAGGTATTTGGGCAGAGGTGGAAAAAGTACTGAATAATTGTAATTAAGTAAAAGTACCTTTACTTCGCTAAAATTCTACTCAAGTAAAAGTAAAAGTACCCATCTAAAAATCCACTCGAGTAAAAGTAAAAAGTACTTAATTTAAGATGTACTTTGAGTAAAAGTTACATGGTTACTTTTAATTATTTGATGTAAAAAAGCAAAAACAAATCATAAATTAAATAGTTTTTAATGAACTATTATTCCACATAATAATTTGGATCTTTCAGGCAGTATTAGTTTAGACCACCCCATAAAACCTTTTTTTTTTGTTTTTAAGAAAAAGTGGCATAGGTTTCTATGATCCATGTTTTTTAAGCAAACATTTAAGCAGATTGTTTAATGATAAAAATACTTACCACCACATGCTTTCGCATGAGGACGTTATTGCCTCGTTATTTCACGTGCGAGCATCGGTGCCAATTGTTTTATTTCCCCAGCATTTTATTTTTTACTCAGTAATTGGGAGTTTTCCAATGTAGCAAACTTGTGTCAAAATGTACTTTTACAAAAGTAAAATTACCTATTTTAAAAACTACTTTCAAAATTACAAATTACTCATAAGATCTACTCAATTACAGTAACTTGAGTAAATGTAATTCATTACTTTCCACCTCTGTATTTGGGAAACAGCAGTAAGCCTGACATCGTTTCTACCTCTCCGCAGGGTGACTCTGGAGGTCCGCTGCAGTGTAAGCAGGGTTCTGTTTGGGTCCAGGCGGGCGTGACCAGTTATGGAATCTCCTGTGCCGCTGGGATTCCCGAGGTTTATGCCCGTGTGTCAGAGTTCCAGTCCTGGATCACTGAGAACGTCGCTGGATCCAGCATTGGCTTTGTGACGTTCTCATCCACTGGGGAGGATTCAGACAGCAGCTTCACCTGTACCGAAGACAGCTCTAGCTCAGCTGCTGCCCAGCCAACCCTTTCCCTGTTCAGCGTTCTCCTCATCTTCCTCTCATTCCACCTGTGTTCCTCACTCTGATCTGCTCAGGAGTCCACCCACCCGCTATTCTTCTCCTCTTAGAGAAGATCTCCACATGCTCACCCTAAATAATCTTAAAATAAAAAAGTGATTGAATACAAATACAAACCACCAAAGGCGTAGCAGCATGTTTGACACATTTGCTAAAACGAATCTAAGCCCACCCTACAGTGAATTAGAATTTGCTGAGTTACATTTAATCACAAAAAAACTAAATACATTTTTCTCTACTTTTGATTATTATTAGTTAAATCCAAGCAAAGGTCACTTAACAACCTAAACATTTTACTCCACATTACATTTACTGTTGTTAGAAAAAAATGTGAAATGTCTGCATTATATACATATGACAAAAAACTGAACAGTTATCACCTAATATTTTAAATAATATAACAATTGATTATTATTATTATTATTATTATTATTATTATTATTATTATTATTATTATTGACATGTCTATTGTATATTTACATTTTCTCCACTTTTTAAAAAACTCCTTAGCATTGGGTTCTGTATTTTTAATTAGTGATTTTTGGCAGCAGTTAAATGACAAAACCCTCCCAGTCTGTTAGCAGAATAAGACATTACCCAAAAGTCGTTTTTATTGCAGTAAATTGTTATTGTTGCGATTCATTGCTCTCATCGCTGACCTCGCTGACCTGCGGCAGTGCAGATTTTGGCGCGCTTTCAAAATAAAAGTTTTAAAAAACTTAAAACAATTTCCATCTTTTAAAAAAGCCACCTATTTATAATCCCCCGGTTCCTACGACAACGCAAAATCACAAGGGGATTAGAAATAGGTGGATTTTTTTTTAAAAGGTGGAAATTGTTTTTACATTTTTTTTTAACTTTTATTTTGAAAGCGCGCCAAAATCTGCACTCCCGCAGGCGAGTTCAGTGATGCAGTTACGTGGTTCCAAGATTAATAAATGCAGTTAAGAGTTTGATTTATTAGGTAACTTACTGTGTTTAGGCACTTGCTGGTTTAATATGAACATATAAAACATTTAAAATATACAGCATTAAAAAAATATGTATACCAATGTTTTGTAACACAAGTCATATTTTTGCAATATTACATTTTCCAAGTGCTTATTTTACTTTCAGTGATAGTTTTATATCTCTCATCTTAGATTATTTTCTTTGGTGATAGCTCAAAGTGTGAACTACACTTCCTGACTGTAGGTGGAGCCCAAGAGAAAGAAATACCAAATAACATTTACCATTTCTTACATAATTCTGCTTTATATGGTTTATAGGGTTGTGCATGCTTTTAAATTTTTTTTTTCCTTCCTAACCCTCCATTTACTGTGACCTTGTGGATTTATGATCAAAAAGTGTTGTAACTCATTAATAAATATCAAATTTCCAACCTTGTTTTATTTTTTTCTTTTAATGACCAATAAAACATTGGATTTCCAAAACAGCAGCTTCACAATAGAAGCAAAACCCTTTTTAAACTTTGAATGAAATGTATTACAATGTAAAAACTGATGTGAAATGGTAAAAAAGTATGTAAAAGTGAGTAAAACAGTGTGTAGAAGAGCTCTGTTCTGATCTTTCATGCCTTGTTTAGCAAGTTATGGGCTGAATATGCATGAATATTTTTTTTTCATAGACTCATTACGGGCAATTTTGCCAACTTAGTGATTTTGTCGCCTGATTTAGTGACTTCCAGACCCCTAGTGAGTTATTTTCAAAAAGTGATTTTCTAAAATGTACAAAAGCTTCTGTCCACAGGAAGCCTGCACTTTACTCACACTCACCCTGCACCCACCACACACTCTCCCCACTCACCACCTTCACCATCACTTATCTTCACCATCATTTATCTATCTAAAATGTAAAAGTAATATTTCTATCCATGTGATCAATCAGTAACAGATGCTGTAAATACTGTATACTGCATTACAACATTACAACATAATTTTTTTATTGTTTAGTGTACCTGTATTCACCTAATCTCTACAAAAAAAATGATAGAAGATGGTCACACAGGCCTGATTCTAGACGGGGGGTGCCATATCGTATTGTAAGCAATAATATTGGCAACATTTTTTATATTGTGAACAATATTATACCCTGTAATATCGTGCCATATCACCCACACCTAATTATCACATCAGGGTACTTCTTTTTTGCTGTTTTTAGCAAAAGAAAAATTCACACTGTTTTTATTTCCCATTATATATCTACTAGAGACAGATTATATCTGTCCAGTATCATGTATTTTACTTTAATTCTGAATATATGGAGATATTTGGAGAGCATTATTAGTATCATGACATTCTGGATCATTGACTTCTTTTACAAATCTCAAATACAAATTTATTGTATATATTTTTTTTATATCTCAATATCTAATCATAAGCAATATTATATTTTCATTTGAATTTTGTTGCAGTAGTGTATTCTTGAAATATTTGCTTGTAATTCAGTGTTTTTTCATATCGCCAAGAGTATCGTTATCACAAAAAAAAACAACACGATAATATTATTTTAGCACCATAATTCTGTATGTTTTTCTTCATAGTTTGGGTGATTTTAGTATTAATATACAATACAGAACATTTTTAAAATGACAAAAAAAACACTGGTACTGTATATTTCTCACCTAATTCTCACCTTGTTTCAAAAAAGGAACAAACTTCATTTTAATAACATGGCCCGTAACTCTTTCTCAGTGTCAGTCTGCTGTAGTTATCGATGCTGAAGTACAGGACGCCCACACATGATGCATATTTTTAAACATAGGAGGGAAACACATTATCTAGATCAAATCTGACAGTGTTTCACATGATACTTATTTTAACTCAAGTGGGCAGAAGGGAACTGCACTCCACCCAATGAGTGAGCTGCAGGATTAGTATGACCTTACTGACTGTGGTGTGTAGCTGGGCCAGAGACTCAGGAGAACTCCAGACAAACTAAACTTCTTTAATATATTTACCTTCTCCTAAAATACATTCATTTACAATGGGGCATATATGCAGGTGAAACAGGGATGAGCCTAGTGCACCCCAAATTTATTAACAATTATTAACAATATTTTAATAGAACATTTTTGTCATTATGGCTTTTAGAAAAATGTGTTTTGGGGAGGGGGGCTAGAGTACTATAGGACTCCCTCATTTCCCCCATTTTACATTACTTTTACTTTTTTACTTTTACAAGTCGTTTTGAAACCAGTACTTTTAAACTTTTATTTAAACAGTAAAAAGCTTGAATTGATAATATTTTAAACCCTAGTATACTCTATACTTCTACCTGAGTAATGAATGTGAATATTTTTGAAACCATTGGTCACAAAGGACATCAGCAGCAGTGTCAGCATTTGGAATATATGACACAAACACACAAAGTAAACTGTAATATAATCTCTGCTTGTAATCACTCTATTTATTTTCCATTACTACCCAACCCTGGTTGGAGATGCTGTATATTTTTAAAGTTTAGAAAGTTTAAAAAGTATCTTTTTAGCCATTTCTCATTTTTATAAACCACATTTCTCAAAGTGACCTCTCACAGCAGCACAAACATGCAATGGACCACAAACCACGTGTGGGTTAGTCAGTTCTTTATTTTTTTGTCGCAGTACAACACAGTGTGTACGTATCATATGAAAAAAGAAAGAAATTAAAGTTACACCTAAAAATGGGGGAAAACACAAATACTAAGAGGTCTTCCACAGGTACAAAGACAGTGAGCTCTCTCTCTCTCTCTCTTGAGAATCCTCTTCTTGCTGGGCTAAACGGTGATGGGAGGACGGGGACGGGGAGCCGTGCGGTTACGCAGGTGCTTCTGACGGTGATTTGGTTGGAAACAGTGGTTAAATGCTTTAATAAGCGTGATTGGCCACGAACAGGGACTCTCCAGCAGCTGCTCCTTTATCGCCAGCGGAAGCGTATTTACCGATGGAAGCTGCACTGTTAGCCTGTTAGAGCAAAAAGAGACAGAGTCAGGCTACAGTCATCAGATAAGACATTAGGTGAGGCATTAAATCAGATTTCCTGTGACATCATTCGAAATGAGCAGATTTCCAGTGACCTAATCTTGATAGCAGAAGGATCCACTAGTTATATGAGTGTTATGAAGTTTAATATAATTAGCTGCTTAGCTCAGGAACATGAGCTTAAAACTGAATGTGCTAATTTTTTTTTTATCTGGATAACCCACTGGTCTTGAGCTGTTTTTTTTTTTTTTTTAGCAAAAACAGCTTCAAAATTTAATTTAGGACCACATGTTTGATCCCAAACATGAAATTCAGGTGTTATAAATTATATAATAATGAAATAAAAGCGCTTTTTGAAGGTTAGAAAAAAATTATAAAATTTTTTTAAGCAGGACTGGCATTTTTTATTATTTCAAATGAACACATTTAATCTATTAATGGAAATAAATATGGTTTTGGGTTTAGTGGCTTTTTAACATGAAGGAAGGCTTTTTCCTAAATTAGCAGCTTACCTGGAAAAAAAGTAAAAAAAAAAAAAAAAAAAGACCATTTGTCATCCAGAAAAAAAAAAAAATCATACCATATGCTGGTTGGTTGGCTCGTTAACCAGCTCTTGACCAGCATGGGCTATGTTTTTTCGGGATTATATTTTTTAGCAGGAACGGCTTCAGAAGCCGCTTTTAATCCCAAGCAAGAAATTAAGGTGTTATAAATTGTATTATAACAAAAAATATATATATTTTATATACTGTTACTGCCACAAAAGAACATTGTGGGTTAGCTTAGCATGGGGAGGATGCTAGTGTGCAGCTAAAATAGCAGCTTGGTGTGGAAAAATTGGTTGCTTAGCTGTTTGGCATGGATAACAATGCTAGAGCGAAGTGTGAATTGTTTTTTTTTTTTTACAATAAAACAAAATCAGGTGTGATCCTAAATTAGCAGTTTAGCATTGAAATAACTCTAGTGTTATTCTAAATGAGCAGCTTACTTAAAAAAGGCTAGTGCAGCCTGGTATAGAAAAAAAATCAAGTTTGACAGTTACTTAGAACTTAGCATCGATATAAATGAAACTAGTGTGATGCTGAACTGCTTGTTTAACAGGGAACAAAGGCTTGTGTGATCCTAAATTGTTAATTTATAATAGTTAGCATGACAAAAAAAAATGAATTTTAAAGCTTAGCATGTTTACAGCTGCAAAACATAATAAATAAAATAAAAGAATGTCTATTATATATATTTTAGTTAAGTAACTATTTAGTTGTTTTTGTGCAGTATCAGCAATATTATGCAGGAATTATAGAATTCAGATTGTTGTTGAATTTTTTTTTTTTTTCCTGAGATCTACATACCAAAGCTCTCTTGACAAACTCCTCCTGGCAGGCTTTGGCGTTTTCCTTCTTGCCACCCCAGGCCTTGAGGGCAGATGCCTGCAGGGCACGGCCGTAGGAGAAGGTGAGGGCCCAGGGTCGGTGCAGGGGGCACATGTTCATGGCGTTCAGGTTGACTGAAGCCTCCTCCTCACTCTGGCCTCCAGACAGGAACGTGATGCCTTTGGGGAGATGAGGGTGGTGAGGACAATAGCAACTTATTATTAATTATAAAGTACTATAATACTATAATAATTTGTACTATAAACAGTATTTAAGTGCATGAATTTGGGAATATGGCTAACCAGGGACTGCAGGGGGCACGGTGCGGCGCAGGGCGGTGACGGTTGCCATGGCGATCTCCTGGGGGCTGTACTTGTGGGAGCAGGAGTGGCCAGCAGTCACCATGTTGGGCTTGAGCAGAGTTCCCTCCAGGTAAACATGGTGCTCAGACAGAGCCTTGTAGACAGCAGCCAGGACCTTCTCGGTCACATACTGGCACCTCTTCAGGTCGTGGTCGCCATCGGGCAAGATCTCAGGCTCCACGATGGGCACGATGCCATGCTAAAAGGAGCAATGTTACAATGCAATGAGATTAAACTCTTAAACTTAGTGAGTTTAATACATGCAAGTTTTTATGTGTGCTACTGTGTCTATGTGTCTCACCATCTGGCAGATGCTAGCGTAGCGAGCCAGAACGTTAGCATTCTCCTTGATGGCCAGGCTGGAGGGGGTGGTGGGGGTGATCTTCAGCACGCAGCGCCACTTAGCAAAGTCGGCTCCGTCCTTCTTGTACTGAGCACAGCGCTCGTACAGACCATCCAGACCTGAGGAGAATACATTAGAGAGAGATTTAAAAAGAAAACAATCAAGATGACTAAAGAAAATTGATAGGTTTTGGTGTCAGATGAGTAACAAAGATGAGCTAACAAAGCTAACAGAGCTAACTGGTACACTATATACTGTATATATATATTTACCTCTGTGGATGATGCAGCAACATATTCTAATATAGTTAACATCAACTAGTCAGGGCTCTCCAGATTCTAGCAAGGAGGTGTGGAGCTACTTTGAGCTGGATAAAGGTGTAAAGAGTGATTTATCAGGATAAATTATGCACCCAGTCTGAAGGGTGTTTAGACAAACTGTTAAAATTTCTGGATCTCTGAAAGCTGTGGGAGAGCGGAGGTGTGCTATTCATCAAAGATAAGAACCTTTTATCATGTTTTACTACACTAATAGTTCATTTTACACCAGAGTTCTCCTTTAAGGAGCAATGTTCATTAACACACCCTGGGTGGTGGTCTCTCCATTGGTTCCAGCCAGAGGGACGACACCTTTATCCACCTTGATGCCGACCACCATGCCTCTCTCCTTGATCAGCTGGGGGAAGAGCTTGCCATCATCAGTCTTCTGGTAGAGAGTCTCGTGGAAGAAGATGACTCCACCGATGCAGGGCTTGATGCGGTCGTCAGCGGTGAAGAGCAGCTGGCGGTAGAACCTCCGGTTCTCCTCAGTGTTCTCAGCATTGATGCTCTGGAAGCGCTTAGCAACGCTGCCTGCGGTGGCGGGAAAGACGACAGTAATCAATGATTGTAATGACACAAATGGAAAGAGGAACCAAAAGGCTAAAATGAGCAAGCAGATCTCATCATACTCTGCCCAGAACACCCACTTTTGTTTCCGTTGGACATAAAATAAAAACTCTTTTGAAACTCTTTCATTAGAAACGAGCTTTTAAATACTTTTTGGTCCTAGATAAAGGATCTGTTTAGCTTACCAGATTTTGCCGTTATCCCAAGGGGTCCCATATTATAACTTGTGGGACTACATAGAAAGTTGGAATTGGGTTTTGCAACCCAAATAACATTTTTTTATTTATTTCTCATTTGTATCACAGTTTCTCCCTAATTTACAAGGCCAATTACCATACCATGACTCTAATATTTGGTTGGACCGCCTTTTGCTTTGATTGCTGCACACTTTCACTGTCGCATTGTTTCAATAAAGCTTCTGCTTATTATTCCGTCACAAGATTTATTTCAATCCAGTGTTGCTGCATTAATTTTCCACCAAGATCTTGCAGCAGCATTGATGATGGTAGAGTCTGATCACTGCACAAAGCCTCTCTTCTCCATCCAGCACATCCCAAAGATTCTCAATGAGGTTAAGATCTGGACTCTGTGGTGAACTCTCTCTCAATCCATGTGTGAAAATGATGATCTCATGCTCCCTGAACCCTGAACTCTTTCACAATTCCAGCCCCATGAATCCTGATATTGTTATCTTGGAATATGCTCGTGTTCATCAGGGAAGAAGAAATAAATGCACTAATGGAATAACCTGATCTATATTCAGTATATTCAGGTAGTCAGCTGACCTCATTCTTTTAGCACATACTGCTGCTGAACCTAAACCTGCAGACCAACTGCAGCATCAACCAACCCCACATCATTTGCTTACTTAAATCCAGGTGGAGACTTTTTATTTTTTGGCCAGGCAGTGTATTTAAACCAATTTTTAAATGTGTTTGTTTAAATTCCTTTGTTTGTTCATATTGCTTTATATAACGCAGAACAACAAAATATCGCAATGCCATTTTTTTCTGCGTTCGTTTTTACCTGTGGATTCATCAGCAGCGAGGATACCCTTGCCAGGGGCTACAATCTTCAGAGCATTATCACTGAGCTCCTTCTTCTGCTCAGGGGTGAGGAATGGGTATGCGTGAGGCATCGTACCACTGAGAGATAGAGAGAAAGAGAGAGAGAGAGAGAGAGAAAGAAAGAGAAAGCAACAGACATATAGAAAACTAATGAGTACCAGAGAAACTTTGTACCTGAATCTGTGGTTAACAGTTTGAGCAATCGCAGCAGCTAACACTGACCTCTGAACACTGAAATGTGTGAGAGTGGGAGCAAACAAATACAATAAAGAGAGAGAAAGAGAGAGAGAGAGAGAGAGATATGTGGAGAAGAAAGAGGAAGCTAAGGTCAGGGCCAAGACGTAAACTGTCTTAAAAGAAAGAAACTATAAGAGGAACTTGCATAACCAAGACAGAGAACTGCATTTCCTACGCCGTTCTTTCGCCATTCTGTGAAATCTGTTTTATAAATAAAGACGCCTCACTCTCTAGGCTGTAGCTGTGTTCTAAAACTCCTACTCCAGAGGCCTGCTGGGCTTTTCTTGCAGGGTTTGTGTCTCTAGATGCACCAGAATTATGAATTCTGTTATTTGCACTTATTTTTATCAAGTTGATATGGTGGTCTAAACCAGTGATTGATTCTTAACTTGTGGGTCGGGACTCAAATGTTGTGGACACCGATGCCTTGTGCTGATCAACATCACCTTAAGAGTGACGAGGGGAAAGAGCGCCGACTACTGTACCCACCCAGAGAGAGCAAGGCTCTCATTGTGCTCTCTCAGGGCTCCGGCAGCTGATGGCAATCTACATAAACAGGATTCGAACCGGCGATCTCCTGATTATAATGGGAGTGCTTAGCCTGCTGGATCACTAGGAGCCCTACTGAATGTTACACTATATAAAACTTGATTAAAATATATGTTTTTGATATCAGCAAGAATATTGTTATAAAAATACCCTGCAATATCCTGATCCTGATTTTAGGGCCATATCACTCCCCTCTGGTCTGAGCAATAACTGAAAACACTACCAGTTTCAGCTCCTGAATGCAAATATTACATCATCCATTCTTCTGTGGCTTTCTCAATATGGAAACATGTCTGGTAAGTGTCAATATTTGCTTAATATCTGTTGATATCATTTTGTATTTAATAAAACAGTGACTTTATTTGGTGCATAACAGCTTTACAGACTTTCTGTAGCTGTGCATACTTTTGCAGTTTTTGTCAGACAGTTTCTACAGTTTGTTTAGATGCCTATTTCTTGCAGGAGCCTAAATAAAGGTCCCACAGTTAGAACTTAGAATTAGAGTAAGTCTAAATTTTGACTTGTGTCACGAAGTTAGTTTTAGTATGGTGGCTTTCTTATTTTGAACTCCCTGTATAGCTGGTTAGCTGAAACAGCATGGTCCAGTCTAGTAACCTTTTAGATTAAAAACTCAAATGTGGTTGGTGCAAATGTGCACGGGTTCGCATTTGAGAACCACAGTTTCATTTCAGCACTAATGGTTTCACGCTTAAAACCGTGGTGATGATACTTCCTTCTGAGGAACCAGTTCTCACCATTCTGCAGGTTTTACCTCCAACCCAAATCGGATGCTGATGTTCACCTACATTCAAGCAGCTGTGTGACCCAAATCCGAGTTCTTTACTAAATCTAATTTTTTATGCTCTTTAAAATCTTTTTAATCTGACCTTTTGCTCATTCACAGTTCACAGTCCCTACAGTTCACACTCACAAACTGATGCACATGCACTAAAATGCATTGCTACACATTTATTTAGGTTTAGGTTTTGTTTTAGTCTCTATCAAAGGAAATATACAAGAAATATACTGAGAATGCAAAAAAATTGAGCTATAGCTGTAAAAATGTTATGCTATTCTGCCTTGGCTTCACTTTTAAGCTTTTTCTCTTTGTAACACTGCAGCCACACCCCCCTGTGGTCATAGTCCTGTGGCCACATCTATATATATATATATATGTGTGTGTGTGTGTCTGTGTGTATGTACAGTGTGTATGCTTTGTGTAGACTCTGTTGTTGGAACTTAGCCAGAACAGCATGTATTCATTTGCTTAGTATCCATGCTAGCTAACTCTACGGTGGCCGAGGAAGCCCAACGCAGTGCAAATTGAAAAGCGCTGCAAAAGCACAAAACACATCCATCAAAATTACAACACAGGCGCAGCAACTAGAAAAACGCGCTGCAAATAGAAAAACGCGCTGCAAATAGAACCACAACACAACGGAAGTGAGTCACAACACAACGGAATTTTCCCGGGGGACCTTAAAAGATACTGTACCAGCTAAGCTGCGTCTTCAGTAACGTCTCGGACTTCACTATGTGTACAAAGGACAATAAGTGGCAAACAAGGCGTTTTGTGAAGCAGAACTTTTAATAAACATAACTTACTTTTCAGAAGCTTGTTTGCCACTTATTGTCCTTTGTATACAGCTGGCACAGCATATTTTAAGGTCCCCTGGGAAAATTCCGTTGTGTTGTGACTCACTTCCGTTGTGTTGTGGTTCTATTTGCAGCGCGTTTTTCTATTTGCAGCGCGTTTTTCTATTTGCTGCGCCTGTGTTGTAATTTTGATGGATGTGTTTTGTGCTTTTGCAGCGCTTTTCAATTTGCACTGCGCTGGGCTTTCTCGGCCACCGTATAACTCAGTAGGGCTAAAGTATGATGTGTAGCTGCTGGTACAGAGTTTCTGGAGAACCAGTGATCTGCACAGAGTTAGAGCTGCTGATAAGGGAGCTGTGTCTGACTCTAATATAGTCATTAAGTTAAGTCGCTTTTTGTCGGTAAAAATAAATGTTTAAATGTTAAAAATACATCAGAATGCAGGAAAATGTATGGAGAGGACCCCCAGACTAGAGTTTAGATTCTCTGCCCGAACAAAAGTTTAGATTCCCCAGATTAGAGTTTAGATTCCCCTGATTAGAGTTTAGATTCCCCAGATTAGAGTTTAGATTCCCCAGACTAGAGTTTAGATTCCCCAGATTAGAGTTTAGATTCCCCAGACTAGAGTTTAGATTGCCCAGATTAGAGTTTAGATTTCCCTGATTAGAGTTTAGATTCCCCAGACTAGAGTTTAGATTCCCCAGATTAGAGTTTAGATTCCCCAGACTAGAGTTTAGATTGCCCAGATTAGAGTTTAGATTCCCCTGATTAGAGTTTAGATTCCCCAGACTAGAGTTTAGATTCCCCTGATTAGAGTTTAGATTCCCCAGACTAGAGTTTAGATTCCCCAGATTAGAGTTTAGATTCCCCTGATTAGAGTTTAGATTCCCCAGACTAGAGTTTAGATTCCCCAGATAAGAGTTTAGAATCCCCTGATTAGAGTTTAGATTCCCCAGACTAGAGTTTAGATTGCCCAGATTAGAGTTTAGATTCCCCAGACTAGAGTTTAGATTCCCCAGACTAGAGTTTAGATTGCCCAGATTAGAGTTTAGATTCCCCTGATTAGAGTTTAGATTCCCCAGACTAGAGTTTAGATTGCCCAGACTAGAGTTTAGATTCCCCAGATTAGAGTTTAGATTCCCCAGACTAGAGTTTAGATTGCCCAGACTAGAGTTTAGATTGCCCAGATTAGAGTTTAGATTCCCCTGATTAGAGTTTAGATTCCCCAGACTAGAGTTTAGATTGCCCAGATTAGAGTTTAGATTCCCCAGACTAGAGTTTAGATCCCCCAGACTAGAGTTTAGATTCCCCAGACTAGAGTTTAGATTGCCCAGATTAGAGTTTAGATTCCCCTGATTAGAGTTTAGATTCCCCAGACTAGAGTTTAGATTCCCCAGACTAGAGTTTAGATCCCCCAGACTAGAGTTTAGATTCCCCAGACTAGAGTTTAGATCCCCCAGACTAGAGTTTAGATTCTCCAGATTAGAGTTTAGATTCTCTGTCTGAACTGGACTAGAATTTAGATTTCCCAGACTAGCTTTTTCAGACTAGTTTCTCAAAATCTGTGACGTAGTCATCTGTTTTCTAACGCTAATTTTATTTTATATAAAGCTATTTTATATAAAGCTATATAGCTAAGTAATTTAGAATCTAAGAGTCACGCAGCTCTGGGGCTTTTGACTTGCAGTGCTGAGGGTAAAAAAATAAAAATCCTAAATAATAGATCAAATAGCAAATAATATGCTTCTTCAGTGTTGCAATGTTAATTAACATCATCTCTGAACAGAATTCGCTCAGATTTCAAACAGTCAGATTCTGACAGGGAGCCAGTATTTGTCACAAAACCTGGTAGGTAAATCAACTCACTGAACTCACATAACTATACATAACTAACATTCTTCAAACCTGTTAATATGAAGTATATAAACACAAAGCGTACACAGATGTAGCTGATGAGAACTGGATGTAGTAAAGCTCTTCAGTCTACCCTGGTGAAAAAATATATATGCTTAATGGCACTTAAACATATTGAGAAATGTCTAAGTATGCTGTAAATATACTAACAGATTTATGTACTTGCATAAAATATATTAAAAGTACAATAATGTTATGCTTTCATCAAATGTTTGAAAGTGAATTTGATCATACTTTTAAAAAAGCACAATATAGTGTATTTAAAAAAAATAGACTACTATGATGTACACTTTTAGTTTAATATAATTCAATATACTTCCAAAAACTTCCAAAACTTATTTCCAAATATACTTTTGTACATTTTTAGCAAAGCCTGTTGAAAATAACTGTTACAGTAATTCACAATTAAAAGTACAATGTATCATGTCATTTTTAAGAAAGTAAATTCAATTACTACCACCTATTTAAAAAACTAAAGTAAAGTAAATTTGTAACACGTTAAAAATTGTAGTACAGTATATTAAAATCAATTTCTATACCCAACGAAGTATATACTAGAAGTGTGCTACTTACAAAAGACAGAAACAAGAAGCATATATATATTTGTACTGTAAATATATTTAACATTAATTCTTAGTACATTCCTAATATACCTAGTGTATAATAGTAATAGTGATACAGTTGTAATACTCATTAAACGTATTATAATATTACTGTAAGCATATTTAAAATATGGGGTTTCATACATGAAGTAGTATAAATGTTTAAATGTTACTTAAGTATATTTCAAATAGTTTCATTTTAGTACAGTTAATTACATTTAGCACAATTTAAGTAAGAGTTTTGTACTATTTTTATACTGCAATTAAAGTATAATAAGTACAAAAACAGTTGTTCCATTTTATCACTCTTTAAATATACTGATTAATAATAAAGTGGCTACAAGAACACTTTAGTGCACTATAGCATAATAATGCTTAGTATACTTTAATCTACTTTTTTTCATTAGGGTACTTACTGAACTGCAGTGTGAAACCAAAACTAAACAGAGCAAATGTTCACAATGCAACAAAGACCTGAACATTAGTGCTTTCTCTGGTCCAGACTTTCATGTGTAGAAACACCCTAAGAACGCAGGAACGTTGACCACTGCTCTATAGAAAGGTCTCAACCACCCCGGGCTGTGGAGCTTAAATGTTGTATTAGATATTTACAGCATCAAGACAGCTGTATGATTGTCTGCACGTAGTCACCCCCCGCCCCCACCACTGTAGCTTATCTATTTGAGGGGTGGGGGGTATGACCGGCATGTCTATGAAACCTTTTCTATCTGGACGCTCTTATCCTTGACCTTTGCCTCAGCCATGTGTGGCACTACTCTTCCACTGTCGCCCCACCAATAGGTCAGGCTATATATAACCGCTGCCAGAGACAGCTGTGAAATGCAATGCCCTTGCTGGTAATGCCATCAGGGCTCAAGAGACCAAGCTAAGTTATATAATTATATAATGTGGAAGTGCAGCGTGCACGGGACTGGGCGGATCATATAACTCAAGAAAGCCTTGGAAATTTGACATTGAGTAAAAAAGTTCAAGGTGATAATACTTAAAGTTACTTAAAGTTAAATTAATATGCTTTTGAAAACGCATAAATATTTATTTTTGTACTTTTATGTATCGAAACCATTGTTTGCCATGTCATCCCTAGATTTTTACTCTGCAAAATGACTTTAAATGTAAAACGTAGAACGTCTACAAATAGATAAATTGGAAGATTCATGCATCAGTAATACAATACAACTTAGAATACAACAAAGAAATATTATGTATTTATCAACAGAGACCACTTGCCAAGAGAACCACAGTGAGAGCTATTATTCACTGATAAACAAAACATGGATCAGTGGTGCTGAGCATGTGCTGAAATTACTCCAAAAGGGCATGAACAACTCATCTAGGAGGTCACAAAAGAACCCAGGACAACGAAATCAAAATAACTGCAGGTCTCACTCGCCTAAAATAAGGTCAGTGTTCATAATTCAATAATAAGAAATGGTTTCTATGGGAGAGTTCCAAGACAAAAAAAAAAACACTTGCCAAGATGTCACTACAATGCACTTTTGTCTGGCATTGCACAGGTTGGTGCATTAAGGTTAACAGCACCATTTATTATTTTTTACATCATGCCTCAGTTTAATCTTTCCTTTCTTTTTTAGTTATTTTTTCTCTGATAAGAATTTATATTTACATTGATGGCGTTTAGCTGATGCTCATATTCAGAGCAGCTTACAAAGTGTTTCTTGTTATTTCTTTTACAGAGTTGGGCTAATGCATTCAGCATTCAGTCACCCAGGCTGAGAATTGAACCGCAGTCTCCCACACTATGCGGTAGTTAGCTCACTGACAGGTAGTGGTGTTATCCACTACGCTACATCAACCATATCCTGCAGAACTGATGTATTTACCAGGCTTTAGGCTTTAGAGAGCATGGAAGCTAATGTTAAGCTAAGCTAAGGTTAATTTTAGCCTTCAGCATGCTTGGGAATAAAACAATTTATTAAAGTATTTGATATTTGTCAATGATTAATTGTGATATAAGTTGTAGCAGTTTGGTTGAGTAGTGCTAAACATTGGCAAGGCCTACTATGACTATTAAAAAATGTTGTTAATTAAGCCACGCATATAATTTCCATCAGAATAGAGCAGCACAGTCAACATGAATGCAACTCAAAATGAATGCACATCAATATATTTTCAGTTTTTAACACGTCTGCAGCAAGTCTGCCTAGCATGCTAATTTCTACAAAGACCCATCATGGGAAGAACCCAGCGTCTTGCTACACTTCCTCAAAGAGAAGTAAATAGCTGCTTGAGGTATGGTGTGATCAAAAGTGTAAAAAGTGTAATGGCTATTAAGATTGCCACTTCATCTTCACGTCACTTCATGTCTAGTGCTAATTCGGGAGGCCTCTTAAACAAGCCTCATGTTCTGTCTGATACTCACCTATCTCACCTGATACTCACTGGTATCATTGTATTATAGGTTATCTGTCGTTGCAAATGAACATTTTCAACCATTGCAAATCCAAATCATGCATGCAGCTTTTTTCAGATTTGACTTACCTTTCTAGCTGAGAGGACACCTGAGGGAATGGAGGGACTCTGCAAGAGTGAGAGGAAGAGAGAGAGAGGGGGCAGAGTAAAAGACCTGGCTCAAGCCTGTGACGCCCCTTCGTCCTCCTCGACACTGTATTTATCTGGCTTTATGACCCCTCACATTTGGGCCGGCCTGCTATATTTATCCCCAGCCTGACACTGGAGAAGGGCGGCAACACCCCCCACGAGTGTGTGATAGAGAGGGAGAGAGAGAACAAGAGTGCTGAGGGAGATAATGGAGAGGTTGAGCAGATCAGAAAAAAAAACAAAAAAACAAAAGTACAGTACAGAATTCAGCAGTATATATTTTATGTTTTAATGTATACAGTGGTTATAAAGCAAATGCAATACACGCTATAGATATAGATCATAAGTATTGATGAATATAGAAATACAGAATGTTCAAGATAAAACATAATCTAATATAGAAAGTAAACTGCACAAAATACAGTATAAAGTTACACCTATGTAAATATTAGCTCATCATGTCTATAATGCCATACATTATAGACATTATATGTTTAAATATGCAAATATTTGCTTTGTGATATTTAAAGTACAATACAATACAAGGACAAAAAATATATTATATTTTTAAAAAATGATAATATTAATTTACATAGATTTAAAATGATATGATATACTGTTATATATACAATATTACAGATATACAGACCTACATTTTTACAATGACCAAACAACTGAGTGAAAAAGTAATTGCCCTCTCATGAATTAACTGATTAACTAAATTTTTTTTGGAAAGCTGAGTGCAATTTCAATATACTCAACAAGGCCTGATTACTGCCAGACCTCTAGAATCATGAAACCTTTCTGACAACATGAAGCAGATAAAAGAAATTCAAAAACAGTTGAGAAAACAAAGTTACTGACATCTGTTTGTCTGGACAATGTTACAAAGTTATTTATAAAGCTTTGGGACTCCAGTGAACCACAGTGACAGCTATTATTATCAAATGGAGACAAAATAGAACAGTGGTGAATGTGCCGAAATTACTCCAAAAGGGCATGAACAACTCATCCATGAGGTCACAAAACTACCCAGAACAACCTCATTCACCTCAGTTAAAGTCAGTGTCAATGATTCAATAAGAAGAAATAATCTCCATGGGAGAGTTCCAATACAAAAAAACACTGCTGACCAAAAAGAAGAAGAACGTAAAAAATAACACATATTTTCAGAATAAAAATGTCATACTAAAAACATGTAAAACATGGTGGTGGAAGTGTGATGGACTGGGGCTGCTGGACAACTTAAAGACGTTTTTAGAACCAGGAATTCTGCTGTTTACCAGAAAATCCAGAAGGAGAATATCTGGCCATCAGTCTGTGACCTTAACAAGGGCGTAGGAGCGGGTTTGGGGGGGGTGGGGTGGGTTGGGGGCACATCTGATAATATAAATCAAAGCCCACCTTATAGTTTCTTAAAACAACATTTGTGGAATTACTTTTAATCACAAATAATCCATTTTTTACTGTACTTCTGTTTATTATTAGACACATCCAAGTAAAGGTCACTTTACAACCTAAACATGTTACTCCACTTTACATTTACTGTTGTTAAAAAAAAAAAAAAAAAAAAATATATATATATATATATATATATATATATATATATATATATATATATATATATATATATATATATATATATATGTCATTATATACATTATATCAGTAAAGCTTGATTGCAGTTATTATGTTTTCCCCATAGCAATTTTATTAGGGGTTTTCCCCATTTTTATATTTACTCTGGTTATATTTACTCTGATATTAAAATGTGTTTCTTATTCTGACAAAATATAATTGTGATATAAAAGCAACAGCAAAACAAATGTTAGGGGGAAGTGAAAAATACACAGCCTATCTTTATAGTCTGTGGGTTTTTACTTCCCCCCTAGAGATTATTCTTATGAAAATATTAACATATACTTTGATTAGTTTAAAAAGCAAATGCTATATAAACACTATGGATAATGCAAATATTGATAATTATAGAAATATAGATTTTTGACTTATAACAAAATGTAATATAGAAAGTAGACTGCATTTAACACAGTACAACTTATAGTGTGATGTAAAAAAGAACAATGCATTATGGACATGAAATCAACAATGCAATAAACACAAAGACAAACAAACTTTAAAATTAAAAACATGATAATATTAATTTACATAGATTAAAAACATAGTACATGATATACAGTACACTGCTGTGGAAAAGTATTTGCTCTCTTCTTTAGTTTTTGCGTGTTTGTGTCATACTTACATTTTTCTATCAAACAAACTGAGTAAATATAAAAAAGCAGTTTTTAAATGTTGATTTTTAATTTATTAAGGGAAAAAGTAAAGTAAAATCATAATACAATGAACACAAAGAGAAAAAAAAATTACATATTAGATTAGTAATGTAAATCGCATATATTTACTTATTTACTTTTCACACATTGTAGACATTTAAAGGCAAAGCGAGGCACCGCAACCTTGCCAATGCTAATCCAATGCAGTGAATGATATATATATATATATATATATATATATATGAATGAATTTAATCAAACAATCTTCCAATATACAAGCTTTACAGATTACAGTTTTACAGATCTAAAAAAAAAAAAAAACATTGCGCAGAACATGCTTTCAGTTCTAGTTCATCTTCAGAAATAGGAGAACTTGGGGAGAGTAGAAAAGCGTCCCTATTTTCTTGGTAAAAAAAACTCCTGTTTCTTCTTTTTCTCATCTCTCTCGCCGACCGGCCAGATCAAAAATAAACAGGACAAATAAAGACTTTTCAGTCACACGCACACACTTCACCGCTGCACTGTGACTGCGAGTCGTGTAAAGTCCTTCCTCCTGATACGTGTAGCAATGTGGATAACCTTCTGTTAGAAACCCAATCCACAGGGATGATCTTTGACCTTTACATGACCTTTAGATGGCTTCTGCTGCAGCAGGCCAGGGGTAGAATAGGGTGGTAAAGGCTATGAAGGTTCAGACACATGATGTCTCTGAATATCTGAAGAAGTGAGGCAGTGTGCGTGCGTGTGTGTCTGTGTGTGTGTATGTGTGTGTGTGCGTGCGTGCAGTGCGTGGGGGGGGGGGGGGGTTAAGTGGCTGGGTGAGAGGAAATTAGCGTCCACACCAGCAACACCACATGCAACACCCTCTTTTCTTCAGCTTCAGCTTCACCAACACATCAGCACCATCAGCAGAACCCACGCACTACTCTAGTGATCTCATCATAGCATAGTGGTTTACTTTGTTTGAAGGAGGGGGGGGGAAAATAAGTAATTTCAGTACTTCAGTTCAACATGTGAAGCTTATATATTATATAAATGTATTAAACACAGAGTGATCTATTTTAAACTTTATAATCCTACAGCCAGTAGAAATACAATAAAAAACATCAGTGTCTCAGAAAATTAGAATATTACATAAGACCAGTTGGTACTTTTTTGCAGTGTGGGCAGTGTGGCAAATCCTGCTGGAAAATGAAATCTGCATCTCCATAAAAGTTGTCAGTAGCAGAGGGAAGCTGTAAGATATGAAGTGCTGTAAGATTTTGAGGGAAAACAAAACTTTAGACTTGATAATAAAACACAGTGGATCAACACCAGCAGATGACTGACTTGTCTCTCCAAACCATCACTGACCATCAGTTAATTTTACATTTCATTTGTAAATCAAGGGAGCAGAGTCTGGAGGAAGAGTGGAGAGACACACAGTCCAAACTGCTCGAGGTCTAGTGTGAAGTTTTCATCAGTTTCTTTCTTTCTTTCTTTCTTTCTTTCTTTCTTTCTTTCTTTCTTTCTTTCTTTCTTTCTTTCTTTCTTTTATTGTTTTAGAACTAAGCAGAGCAATATTGAGCTTTATACAGTTTTGTGCTTTACAAGCTGAAATCAAATAATTAAATAAGAAAATATGGCACAGAAAATACGGCAGTGTGTTTACAACTTAAAAAAAAATAAAAATTTGCAAGGGCAAAAATAAATAATGTACAGCAGTTTCACATTCTTGATATATAAATTCAAGAAAAAATATATATAAACTCATACAGACACACTGACGCCCTAAATCAAGCTGTGTGATGCACGATTGATGACTCGTGTAAAGGTGTGGTGTGAGAGCTGCTTGAAATGTGTGTTTCTGGAGAATGCAAGACTTGAGAGCCCTGCTACAGTCTAAAATTAGTTACATTTTACATACTGTTCATCACATACTGTTTAACCCAATCAGATAACTGTGTGTTTTAGACCATTTGCTCTTGCAGATTCAAGCAAAGAAACAAAAGCAAAAAATTAAATGCAGCAACTGGACAGTTTCTGTTCTGGTACGGCCGACCACTTCCTCCGCCCGTTCTGAGATAGGGACCATATACATAAAAATACATACATACATTAATAGTCAGAGGAGCTGAGAGGTTATTCGATATGATGCAGCAGTTAAAGGAAGCTCATGTAGTAAATTACAGTAAACACGTAAAAATGCCATATCACAGTCCCGTTTAAAAAACTACAGAGCTTTTAGCCGATGCTTGTAACAGACTTACAGTGCTAGCAATAGCATTGTATAGTATAGTATATTGCTTTTTCACACTATTAACGAGGCACTTTTAAGGCTCTCAGTGTCTCGTTTTTATGGTCAGGTCCCTCAGAATTCTACCAATGAAGTTTGGAGCTACTTTAAGCTTGTTAATGTTAAAGTTAATGTTAATATTTATTTGCATGGGTAAAGCTATGCCCCTGTCACTAGCATTATAAGCATTATAGGTGTTGGAAGAACCTGCAAAAAGTGCTGTATTTCAGAATGCTGGGATCAAATGGCTATTCAACAAAAGGTTGTACTCGTTATCATGTTTAACTACAACCCAAACCCTTTTCACACTGGATTTCTCCTTTAAAGTGGAGTTAAAGGAGAACTCTGGTACGAAATGGACTATTGGTGTAGAAAACATGATAAAAAGTTCTTACCTTTGATAAATAGCACACGTCCGTTCTCCTACAGCTTTCTGAGATCCAGAAATTTTAATAGATTTCCTCAGACTGGAACAGAGCTGGATAACAGTGGAAAAAGCAATTTATTGTGGCAAATTATGCCCCATATCACCCAGTCTGAAGGGTGTTTTGGACAAACTTTCAACATTTCTGGATCTCTAAATGCTATGGGAAAACTGAGGCGTGCTATTAATCAAAGGTAAGGACTTTTTATCTACTTTTTTATCTTTTACTACAAAAAAAATCAATTTTACTCTGGAGTTCTGCTTTAAGTACAGTCCAGGTTGGCAACAATAAGTAAACATACAGAAAAAGAGTAGGTATCAAGCATGGTCAAGCAGACCAGGGTCACACACAAAATTAAAACAGTATGAGAGCATGGTACCACTTTAAAATAAGACTACATTTATAAAGCGTTTATAAATGGTTTACAATTAGTTTATTAATGGTTACTAATTAGGTTGTAAATGCCTTAAAATCATTAATAATCATACTGTATGTAGAAAGGGCAACAATATAGATGGCTGTGGGTTCACTATTTGGCCCTTTCTATTCGTATGTGTTATAACAGATTATTAATGATTTTTAAGGCATTTACAACCTAATTAGTAACCATTAATAAACTAATTGTAAACCATTTAGAAACCCTTTATAAGGGTAGTCTAATTTTAAAGTGTTACCCTTAACAAAAGACAAAGGCAAACAAAGGGTATATATAGGCCATGAACAGGTGAAAGCAATCTCAGTAGTTAGGAGCAGGCATACGCTGGACAGGTGTGCTGGAAATAACAGGTGTGTGTGTGCACATAGCTCAGATCTGTCTTGTAGTCCTTCTAGGGTCAAGTCTGTCTCCATCTATCAATCACATTGGTAGTATTTACTTTTATTTTGGAAGCTGTTTAAAGAGAGTGCAGCTCTTTTAATGTTGGGTAGCATCTAATGCAGCGCACTGTGTATGAATGCTATTGTCTTCCATAACTGGATGCCCAGGATGTGCGGAAAATACGACTAGGAAATTGGCCCTGGGCTTATCTGATGACACATTCTTATCATTTTATGCATTGGTACACTAAATATTAAACATTTTGGATCTCTGAAGTGAAATATCAAACCTGTGTTTTCACATATCAGACCACGAACACTCTGTCAAGCTGTGCTGTGGAAAAACGGCCAAAAAAATGTGTGACAACCACTATCCTGTAAAAAAAATTAAAAAAAAAAGAAACTAAAACCTGCTCATTGAAATAAGCCACCCACTAATGACCGATTTCCCCGCTTTTTGTCCTAGCCTAAATAACTGAAACTGGTTATGTATAAAAATTAATTATAGCTTCTTTTTTGTACAAATTTTGGTCGATAAACTCATCCCATCACTGATGTTGGTGATTCTTTAACCATATTTCCTTTTTAAATCTGCCACCACAAAACTAATGCCACCTAGTTTTTTTTAAGAGAATATAATAATGGAAAAAATTAATTTAATCTTTTAGGGGGTTCTCTAAGCTGTCATAGTTCTATACAGGACTATTGCCATGATAGTGTTACACTGAATTAGGAGATGCTTTTAGAGATACAGCCTTAGTTATAAAGATAAGGCAATAAGTGCTAGACAAAGTTTTATTGTGGGTGGTTTAATATTAAATGCTCATTGATGTGTGACAGTTTCTGTATTTATACATATGCTAATCAGGATGTCGTTATTTGGTAGTGTTTTTTTTTTTTTGGGATCAGTGCGGCTTTAAAGGGAACTAAACCCCCTGATTTTAGCTGATTCCACCCTCAGCTCCAATTTGAAAAGGGCTAAAAATGAGAGGGGTAGTTTGGGAGAGGCACTGGGTGATGTATGGGTTTAGGGGTGGGGCAGAAGGGAGAGCGAGAAATTGGCTGAGCAGCAGCAGCAGCAGCAGTGTTGAGCCTCTGATAGCGGTGAGATGCAGATGGTTGGACGTCAGCAGGGGGGAGGAATTATTGATTCACTGATCTGCATATTGTGATGTGTCTGTGTCTGTGTACTTTTGTAAAGTACAACAATAAAAGTGTTTTTAAAGGTTAGGAAAGGTTTATAAAAAGTTTAAACAGGACTGATATGGTTTATTACTTCAGAGGAACACACTTCAGCTATTTATGAAAAAATATGGTTTAGGTTTTAGTGGCTCTTTAAAGGTTTAATCAGCTTCACGGTTGCTCCACTGTAGGTTGTTAAGGACACTGGTTGTATTTTGTATTTTTCTGTGGAGGCGGATGAAGGGTTTGCTAGTGATTAATCATCTGCACAGTTTATGTGTGTTGTGTGATTTGTGACAGAGAAGCTGGGGGTGGGTTCTACAGTCATGAGCGTAGTGCTCAGAGAGTTTTCTCATAGACGCCTCATTCTGCAGAGAGCTTCTTCTCTTTTTTTGGTCCTGCGTAGCTGTTTCCTCTTTCTCCCGCCTTTTCTCCTGGACGTGTGACGCCACTCCCTCACTTATGTCCTAACAGCCCTTGCACATCTGCAGCGTCCACATCCTCCTCAGCCGCTCAGTGCGTCCCTCAGCTCCGTCTGACTGAAGCTGATCACTGAACACACCATGGACTGGAATTTACCCTCCTTCCTTCTGCTGATTTCTGGTAGGACCAGAACTCTAACTGCTTTTCTTCATCTGTTTAGAGCATTTTGTTTATCTGCACTCTTGAAAAGCAGCTATTATTGATTAATCCCACTATTGTTAGACATTATTGGGTTTTTTGCATGGGTGGAAAACTTTGTGTTGATGGTTCTTTTTATAAGAAATGTAAAAATGGTACTATATAAAACCATGTTTGTTTAGAGTGTCACACTAAAAATGACTCTATTGTTATTATAATAACTCAAAGGACAGACTATTGTTACTATATAGGGCCATGTTTGTTTAGAATATGAAGTAAATGAAGCAATAATTGTTCCTTTACAGAACCAGTTTAGTGTAGCTTTAACAGTTCCGCTTATGTTAAAAGTTATTGGGTTCTTTATATTGGTGGAAAATGATGTTGTGATGTTTTTTATAGAACATGATACTATATAAAACCATGTTTGTTTGCAGTGTAACGTTAAAAAAT
Organism: Astyanax mexicanus; assembly: GCF_023375975.1. NCBI lineage: Eukaryota > Metazoa > Chordata > Actinopteri > Characiformes > Acestrorhamphidae > Astyanax > Astyanax mexicanus. The sequence goes on from NC_064422.1 coordinate 10,095,886, forward strand.
GACTCTATCGTTATTATAACTCAAACAATAGACTATTGTTACTATATAGGACCATGTTTGTTTAGAATGCAGCACCAGAAATTACTGTTTTTGACTTTAAGTCAATGGAGCAATAATGGTTCCTTCATAGAACCAGTTATGCTTAGACAGTGGCTCTTAAACTCCCACTAAGTCAAGTCAAGAGGCTTTTATTGTCATTACATCTGAGTACAGGTACACAGTGTAATGAAATTACGTTCCTCCGGAACCATGGTGCAACATAGAACAACAAGCAATAGACCACATAAAGTGCAGGAGTGACGACAGTGCAACATAAAATATAAAATTATAACACTAAATAACAATAAATACAATAAATACAAAAGACAAGACAATTTAAAGACAGGACAGTGCAGTACCGATAAGGTATAAAAGAGTGTTTGGTGAGGATAAGGTGCAGAACATATATAGAACATATATATAATCACAGCAGTTACTGAGGTAGATAGTTTATATTTTTTAAGAGTGCAGCAAATATTGGTGAAGGAATAAAGACATGTCAGTCACTGTGTGCTGTGTGTGTGTGGGTGAAGTTCAGTTTGTGTGTGTAAAGGGGGGGTGGGGGTGTTCAGTTCAGATTTGTGTGAGTGTGTTGGGTGTGTGGTGGGTCAGATGTTATTAGGTCCTTTGCATTGGTGGAAAACTTTGTGTTGATTGTTCTTTATAGAACATTTAAAAAATGGTACACTGTTGGTAGTATATACTGTAGAACCACCAAAAATAATTATTTCATTGTAATAACTCAAATGAGTCACTGTTGGTACTATGTAGAACAATATCTGTTTAGAGTTTAGAGTGTATAAACTAAAATGCTTCTGTTGTTATGGCTCAAAGGAAGCACTATTGGTACTATATAAAAACACATTTGTTTAGGATGTGGTACCAATGGTTTTGTTATTGTAATAAATCAAAGGACAGACTATTGTTCCTATATAGAACCATGTTTGTTTAGAATGCAGCATTAAGAAATATTCTGTTTTTTTTGCTATAAGTCAACAAAGCAATTATTGTTCCTTCATACAACCATGTTTGTTTAGAGTGGAGCACCAACAATGGTTCTGTTTTTGCTATAAGTCAAAAAGCCCCCTGTTGGTACTGTATAGAGCCAAGTTTGCTTGGAGTGTAGAGTGTAGCAATTAATGTGGTTCTGTTGTTTTTACAAGTAATTTAAACTCTGTTTAAAATGTGATGCCAAAAGGGTTTGTCTACTATCACAATAAAGAAGCATTTAATTGTGCTGCCATTGTTTTATCTAGATTCAAGAATTTACAAGAAAAAAAAACTCTAAAGAACCTGTTTATTTGAGGATGCACTGCCACCTTATTACATGCTATGAGTAAAATCAAAATGAATTTAGGAAGTTGAAAGAGGAGATGGGTGTTTTTGATCTAGGACCATGATGAACTTTAGAGGTGCTGATGAGATGAGATGTGAATTCCTGTGATAAAAAAACTAACATTATGTACATCAGTTATTTTAAGAACTGTGACACACTGACCACTACTCAGACTGATCAGCATTTTCCACTAAACAAGAGTCTGAACCGCACTCATACTATCTGAATTTCCTTTTATGGTGAAAGAGGAGGCATGCAATCAAAAGGAAATGATATGATCTCTCTCTCTCTAACAAGAATGTTAATAACCAAGAAAATCAGTGATGTCATGCAAAAACTTTGTATAGACTTTTTTTTGCCCTTTTTCAACTTTTGACATAATGTGGATCTGATGTGGACCAGTAGAAATGCTTCTACTCTTTCATTAATGAAAAAAAATAGTAGCTGTCCAATGAAAAACAAGTATCTCCAGAACAGCAACTTTACAACTTTCCACTTTCAGTGGAATTCAATGTAAAAAAAATATTTCAGGTCTATTGGTCTATTAGTTAAGTAATTTTGGCACGGTATAATAGACAGTTTGTCTGTTTACATTGTGTAGTAAGCTAAAAATCGCCAAAAATGGAGATCCTTGCCAGCAACAATATATATTTTCTCTTAATTTTTAGAGATACAAAGTTTTTGCAGTGCCAGTGATGATACAAATGTTTTTGCTGTTTTGATTTCACTGCCTACGTCAGTGTTTTTCAGTTGTTTTACATCTGCATCTATGGTCATTTATTTGAACAGCGTTTGTGACCAGAACCATCAGTGGGCAGAACACACAGAGACCTGGAAACCAAATAAAAAAAACAACAACAGGACTTTTATTGTCAAAAAATTGTGCAAAAAAAAGGATGTACAACAAAAAAATCACACCTCATTTGAGGCAGACAAAAAAATACCAATCTGATGCTATTCAGGGTCACGCCTTTTATTTGGCTTTCCAGTGAAGGCATGCAGGGCCGATTATTTTCAGTGAATTTCTCTTCCAATGTGACTCTTCTGGCCCTCTTAATGCTTCCTGCCCTGAGGTGCAGCTGCATGTCATTATCACACACCAGCTATGTCTAGTCCCAGTCTCCACCTCCAGCCTCCATGTGCTGTTTGTTTCGTTTGACTTCAGCACTTGGATTAGCAGGCTGGAGTGCTGTCGTGGCTCGGCTTTGTTTTGTTTTTAAGGATGTTTAAGAAAGTTTGGGCACCCCTATTAATCTTAACCATTTTTAGTTGTAAACATTTGGGTCTTTGCAACAGCCATTTCAGTTTGATATATCTAATAACTGATGGACACAGTAATATTTCAGGATTGAAATGAGGTTTATTGTACTAACAGAAAATGTGAAATATGCATTAAACCAAAATTTGACCGGTGCAAAAGTATGGGCACCCTTATCATTTTATTGATTTGAATACTCCTAACTACTTTTTACTGACTTACTGAAGCACAAAATTGATTGGGTAACCTCATTGAGCTTTGAACTTCATAGGTGTATCCAATCATGAGAAAAGGTATTTAAGGTGGCCAATTGCAAGTTGTTCTCCTATTTGAATCTCCTCTGAAGAGTGGCATCATGGGCTCATCAAAACAACTCTCAAATGATCTAAAAACAAAGATTGTTCAACATAGTTGTTCAGGGGAAGGATACAAAAAGTTGTCTCAGAGATTTAACCTGTCAGTTTCCACTGTGAGGAACATAGTAAGGAAATGGAAGACCACAGGGACAGTTCTTGTTAAGCCCAGAAGTGGCAGGCCAAGAAAAATATCAGAAAGGCAGAGAAGAAGAATGGTGAGAACAGTCGAGGACAATCCACAGACCACCTCCAAAGAGCTGCAACATCATCTTGCTGCAGATGGTGTCACTGTGCATCGGTCAACAATACAGCGCACTTTGCACAAGGAGAAGCTGTATGGGAGAGTGATGCGAAAGAAGCCATTTCTTATTATGCAAAATATATATTCTTATTATGCAAAAGCGACTCTGTTTGTGGCGTGCTTGCAGAAATGGCTTCTTTGTGTCTCTCCACTCTTCCTCCAGACTCTGCTCCCTTGATTTACAAATGAAATGTAAAATTTACTGATGATCAGTGATGGTTTGGAGAGACATGTCATCTGCTGGTGTTGATCCACTGTGTTTTATTATCAAGTCTAAAGTCAGTGCAGTTTTGTTTTCCCACAAAATCTTACAGCACTTCATGCTTCCCTCTGCTACTGACAACTTTTATGGAGATACGGACTTCATTTTCCAGCAGGACTTGGCACACTGCCCACACTGCCAAGAGTACTAATTGTTCTTATAATGTGTTTTTTATACGAGCTGTACGCTAATATAGGGTCTGACGGCAGCAGGAAATAAGTATCTGTGGTATGTCTCCTCTTATCTATCTATCTTTCACACCGTGGGGCCAGCAGCTTGGCACTGAAACAGCTGCCCAATGTTGTCTGAGAGTGAAGCATAGGGTGGGCTGAGCTCTCCAACAGTCCTTATTCTCCTGTCTCTCATCATCTCCACTGGGACAAAATAAAAAAACCCAGAACAGAGCTGGACTTCTTGATGATCTTGTTCAATCTCTTCCTGTCAGTGATGGAGATGCTGCGACCAGCAGACCACTCCATAAAAGATGGCTGATGCCACCATGTTGTTGAAGAAGGTCCTCAGGAGTCCCCCCTCTTCACCAAAGGAGCTAAATCTGAATCTCCTCAGGAGATGTAGCCTAAACTTTCTTGTAGAGTGTTGTGTGCTGTCAGTCTGCTCATGTTTGTACTGTACACTGTAAGCCAGGATAAGTCGAATAAGTTACTAAACTTAAGTTAGCATGACCTAGAATATCAAGTTATTACAACTAAAGGGGAAGTTGATTTAACTTTTTTAACTTTGTTATACTGTAAGACCAGATAAGTTGAGCTTACTTAACTTTTTAAGGCAGAAATGGGGATGGAAAACTTGAGTTAGAATAAATTAAAACATCAAGTTATTACAACTAAAGGGGAACAAGGGGATTTATTTCTAAGGTAGCCCAGGGAAAGCACTATTTTGACACTGATTGTGAGTGTTAGTCAGAAACTGTTGGACACACCCAGTATGCAAATAGACTGTGACAGAAGCCAATGGAAAAGAAGCTGCCAATGGCAACAGACTAAACTCAGTTATTATACGTTGCTTCAACTCAAAGATCTCAGTTTGTATAGTACAGTATATGTGCCCAAATGTTCAACTAACTCAAAATAGTTGAGTATTGTTTCGAAATCTCAAATTTTATTTAAAACACACTTAAATCATTTCAATCAGTTCAAACAACATATAAGTTTACAGTGTAGGACTGTATGAACTTGTAGGACCTAACTATATAGATGACCACAGAGACGTAATTAATGAGGAGACAGGCCACTGAAAGCTGTACCAATAGGAGAGTCAGCATGCTGGTGGTGGACACTGTGGAGATCTGCGCATGCGCAGCAGCTATAACCAGCCAAAAAATCAGGTTTTATTCGATGCATTTTTGAGCCAAACATTACAAACTATTAATGAGATTCTTGTCAGATTTTTAGTCAGTTCTCTGTACTACCTTTCATCTCTGTCTGTGATAGTTTTCCACACTAGGCTAAACAGCATGATGTGATTTATTCACCTTTCCTCATTTAGTGAATTGAAAAAAACTGCGTGCAAAGAAAACTTCAGCTGAACTTTGTGGTTGAGGTTTCAGTCAGGACTTCATTCAGGACTTTTCAGTTGTTTTCAGTTGTTAATTGATATTATAGTATTATAGTTTGATGTAGTAAAACTCTTTTGGTGCTGTTTAGAAGCTTTTTAAAAAACATTTTTGTAGATAGATAGATAGATACTTTATTGAAATTCTAGACATCCAGCAGCAGGTATGTATAATACACAAAATTACAAAAGGATAAAATATAACGATACTTATAAAAATACAATAAAATAAAATGTAAAGTATAAAAGTACACTCTTTAGTGTGTGTGTAATGGAGAATGGAGGTATTGCAGTTGAACACAATAGACAGTGAACACCAGTTGATGAGCATAAAGTGAGGATAACTGATGTCAGCCATACAGAAAGTGCAAATACACAGTTACATATTCATATAAGTTTAGTAGTGCAAAATATATGTAAACAGTAGATAGTCAATGAACTACTAGTGCAAATACAGCAAGACTGAGAGTGTGTCCATAGATGGGGGTGCGTCCATGGTGTGTCCAGAGTTGCCAGAATGAAAAAGTGTCACAGAGTCTTCAGTTTGCTGTGCTGAGAGGAGTTGAACAGTCTTATGGCCTGAGGGACAAAAGACTTTCAGAGTCTGTCTGTGGAGCAGGACTGAAACAGCAGTCGGCCACTGAATGAGCTCCTCTGCCTTAACAGTGCCTTATTTAGCGGTACAATCATGGGCAAAGGCTGAGATCCAAACAGGAAAATGACCCTAACAATAATCTGGAACCTGAAACATGGAAATAGGAAAAAGGAAACAAGAAATATTCTTAAGAATCTCACGGAGGGTTGGAAACAATGTCCCAGTTGTTGTAACGAAAGTAAAAGTGTTTTTTGTTATTGTTTCCTAAATCTCAGCTTGTTATCACTATCATCACTATTATGTTGTTGATCAATTCTCGTTTTTCAAATATTCTAAGGGCAAGACATTTCAAAATTTTACAAGGCTTGTGTTTGTATTTGACCTGTAAGGATAATCTGGCTGTGCTATTAATTAAAATAGTTAAAATTCTGTGAAAAAGCAAAGAAAAAAATACTTAGTTTAATTTTCAAATTCCAATATGGGTTAGCATCTGTTTTTGTATTATTTTCTCAGTGCATTGTAGTTTAGTTGATGGTTAGTATCTATTATTGTCTCACTCCGCTCTATTGGGTAGTTTATCTGATAAATTTCGGACAACTAGGACAACTAACTATCAACTAATCAAGAGGAAGATGGATGATCACAAGCCATCAAACCAAACTAAACTGCTTGAATTTTTGCACCAGGAGTAAAGCAGCATAAAGTTATCCAAAAGCAGTGTGTAAAACTGGTGGAGGAGAACATGATGCCAAGATGCATGAAAAAAAAAACTGTGATTAAAAACCAGGGTTATTCCACCAAATATTGATTTCTGAACTCTTAAAGCTTTATGAATATGAACTTGTTTTCTTTTGATTGTTTGAGATCTGAAAGCTCTGCATCTTTTTGTTATTTTAGCCATTTCTCATTATCTTAAGTAAATGCTCTAATTGACAATATTTTTATTTGTAATTTGGGAGAAATGTTGTCTGTAGTTTATAGAATAAAACAACAATGTTCATTTTACTCAAACATAAACCTATAAATATCAAAATCAGAGAAACTGATTCAGAAACTGAAGTGCTTTTTTATTTTTTTTTCTTGCTCAAACCCCAGCCAGGTCTGTATTAATGCTAACAGTGTAAATATTTTTATTTTTAATTGTAGTTTCTCAGTCAGCGGCATTCAACCTTGATTCAAGCCCTTGGAAAAACTACCCTCGGAACCCGGATACAGCTTTCGGCTACAAAGTGATTCAGAGAGACAGAAGGTGAGAGAAAAAACATTCTGCTGTATTTTGTCTGTATATGCTTCAGTATCTCAATTATGTGTTAAACATCTATCACGTCTATCAGATTTAACAGAAGGGTTTATATAAAGAGCTCTGTAGAAAAATAAGCAGGTTCAGAAATGATATTAGAGATTAGAGGAAAGAGCTGTTTATAAGCCAATATAAATAAACAGACCTACAGAGCTTAAAATGTGACATAATAATAATAAAAAAAAAAATACATATATATGCGTGGCCTCGATTTATTAAGGTTTAGGAACGAGATCGTAATGTGTGACCACGACTAATTGAGGCGTGGGAATGAGATCCTTAGGCATGGCCATGACTTAATGAAGGCATGGAAATAAGACCCTAATGTGTGGCCACGACTTACTAAGGCACGGGAAAAATATTCTAATTTGAGGAAAAGAGATTAAAAAGAGGCATGTGAATGAGATAATTAAGTTGTGGCAACAACTTGTTAAGGCGTGGGAATGAGACAATTAAGGCCTGTGAATGAAATAATTAAGTCATACCCAAAACTTTTTAAGGTGTGGGAACGAGTTAATTAAGTCTTAACTTAATTATCTCATTCCCTTGCAATAGGATCTTGTTCCCACGCCTTAATTATCTCATTCCCTTGCAATTGGTTCTTGTTCACATGCCGTTTTTAAACTGTGTACCAGTTGGTGTATGTATCATATCATTCATTTGGTAATAGAATTTATAAAATATATAAAGTTATCCACAAATCAGTAACTTAAATACTGAGAAACGCTCTTTATTTATTTATCACATTTTTGTTGTTGGTTTTTTAGACAGAAAACACTTAACATGTTCATGTTAATGACTGATTTCAGTACAGATGTGCTCTCACTGCTATATATTTTTTATATGTGTATACATTGCTGCCATCTACTGGATATGTTTTAATCTACAGAAATGATCGACGGTGTTTCAGTAAGCAGTAAAGTGCTGAAACATACTGAGAGTTTAAACATGACGAGTGAGCTTGAATAAGTAATAGCATAACCAAATATATCTGTTGTAACTGTAATTAATTGAGTTGTTTAGTTAAATATGCTTAATTTAATTAATTTCTGAGAGCTTAAACGAATGCTTAACATTTGATTAAAACATTATATATATATATATTTGTCAACAGTAAAACTAGTGATGTACTGTATATAAACGTAAACATCAGTAATACTGTAACTAACTGAGCTTTGTCTTTTGTCTTTTCTCAGTTTGATTGTTAGTGACCCCTTAATACAAAATGGGGACAAAAGAGGTAAAGTTTACAGTTGTGGAGTAACAGCCGGACGCTGCTCACCTTTAACAATAAAGGGTAATGATTAACTATCTTTTTTTTCCTGCATTTATATTGTGTTTTCAAAGGTCTCATTCCATTGTTTTTTTCATTGGTTTTAAAATGTCTAGTTGTGTCTCTAGTATGAATGTATGCCACAGGGAGGTATGGGGGCGGGGAGAAACGACAGGATTTCGAGAAACGACAGGATTTCACTTGCTCATGAATATTTATACATGCAAACATATCGCTTTTGATTGGCTAACAGCACTGTGGGGCAGCGAGAAGGACAACATGTGTACTTTACAACGTGTAACAATGTGTAATGCCCTGCTAAGTGCAGTTCAGCCACTGAGTCTCTTTAAAACGCCAAAACCACCGGAGATCCTATGTAAACCTATAGTCACTTACACACAGAGGTGGGTAGTCCAGGTCCAGAAAGTAAAAATCCACCCAAGGTTTTGTGGGCTGAGCGGCAGCAGAGCCGCCCAAGCAGCTGGAACAAAACCCCAGGTGGATTTTTACTTTTACCTAGTGTAAAAATAACTGTCCTAAATACACATCTACTTATCTCAATTGTATTTGGCTGGTGGTGTTCCTCTATAGACAAATTCTAACCCTCATAACCGTTTCTTAGATCTGAATTACTGGGTAAAGCATATAAACACTGATGAGTTATTTGCACAAATAACAGGCAATGGAGGCTAAGGAAGAGTTTCATGTGCAGCATCATATACAACTCAGAAAGACCTATTGTATTTGTTATCTATTTTATCTATATTTATCTATTTTAACAACTGCTCTTGGGTGTAAACTGGACCGTGAGATCACAATTTCGGTCCACCTCATTAACCACATGTGATGCAAACGACAATAAAGTCTCTTTGAATCCTTGAATCCTTGTATTTCACAAAGAACAAGAAAAAAGTTGATTTTAGTGCATTTCTAATGCTTTTTCTACTGTCCTGTTTGATGCAGAACCCTCTGAAGCTGTAAACATGTCCCTTGGTCTCTCAATGACTAAAGATCCAAAGTCTTCAAAGATAATAGTAAGCCTCTCTCGATCACTAATACTCAAATACATTATCCATATCTAAGCAAAGCTATGCAAAATTTCAAACTAAGAAGCAAATTATGTCTGAGATTCTTATTGCTTGGTGTAAGATGTAGATCAGTCTGCAGCACAGTTAAACATTCCTCTGTTCTTCAGGCCTGTGGTCCAACCATCCCCAAAAACTGCAGAGTAGTCACGACCTACAACGGCATGTGTTTCACAGTGGATAGGAACAGTAACGTAGAAGGTCCAATACCGAGCGCATTGAGAGGTAAGACAAACTGTGAACTACATACCCAACAGAAGCTCTAACCCATAACCCAGGTAATAATGATCTGTCTGTCCTGTTTTATTCTTCGTTCACAGATTGCCCAGTTCAACCAATAGACATTGCTTTTTTATTGGATGGATCTGGAAGTGTTTCAGAAGATGATTTTAAAAAAATGAAGACTTTTGTTGAACTAATGGTACAGGGATTAATTACCCGGGATATTAGGGTATGTACAGTACCCTCTCACACTTTTTTCAACAGACACACTCCTTTTCTCAATCTATAACTTATTCATATTACCCTGGATGCTAGTTTATGTTGAAGTTTATGTTTATAATAATAACAAAATACTAACATTCATTGCTCTAATTTCTTTTTCAGTTTGCTGTTGCACAGTATTCTAATCAATGTGAAATACACATAGACTTCACTTACCAATTGAACAGCAATTTAATACAGAACATTCAGCAGAAAGGAGGAGGTACCTACACTGCAAGTGCTATCAACAAACTTGTGTAAGGATCTTCCATTGTGTGCAACGCATTGTTTCCTATGCTGCTAAAGTTTATGTTAAGCTAAATCCCTGGTACTGTATATTGACACTGTTCTACTCTACTCAATTACTGAGCCTTCATTTCAGTTTCTACATTTTCTGTGCTGTGTTTTGTGCAGGGATGATTTATTCATCAGAAACCCCAGAGCAAAAGCTAACCGAGTTTTGGTTGTTATCACTGATGGTCAGTCACATGATGCAAATTATTTGTCTACAGTTGCTGCATATGCGCAGCAGAATAAGATCATTCGCTACGCTATTGGGGTAAGATATGTTGCTACATTAACACACTGGCACCAAAGACCTACTCATTTCACAAATCAGATTTTTCCCTGATCTCTAAGTCGACTCCTGCTCTCCCCCATTAGTTAGATGCTGGGAGGGTAAAGTCTAGAACCATCTCTATCTTTATAAAAAATTTCCTATACTTGCAGAGTAATGTGGGTGGCTTATCTAATATTTAAATTCAAGAAATGTTTATAATTTCCCTTATGATACTACTACTATTCCTACTACTACTACTACTATAACTACTAATAATAATGATAATAATATTAATAATAATAATAATAATAATAATAATAATAAGCAGAAGAAGAAGAAGAAGAAGAAAAAGAATACCACAAAGACAACAATAATAACCAAGATATTGACATTCATTGAAACAATGTTCAGAGAATTTGCAAAGAAGGAAAAAAGAAATCTAAGTAAAATAGCAGCCAAAGTAGTATTATAAAAAGCAATTAAGATATAAACCATACTGCTAGAGGTGCTGTGGAGCACTGTGTAGAACAGCACCACCAGAGAAGCAGATACCGTTCCCCATAGATATCTTGTACGTATAGGTGCCTGCGTGGCCGCCATATTGGCGGAGGCAACCCTGCGCCCCGAGTGCATTAATTTACGCTGAGGAAAGTGTAAAATACACTTATAATAATCACAACTCTACCAATTTTTACCCGATTTTCACATGGTTTGGTTTGTTACAAATAGCAGCGATGTAGTAATGACGCTGTCACACATTACAGAGTTTCCATGCTTAAAATTAAGCTCTTAAATTAAGACAAACATATGGTATGACATATTAATAAGGTTAATTAATACATTTCTGTAAAAAGATAAATAATTAATTTTATTCTTGAATGCCTCATAAAGCCCTTCCTATTAAATTCTCTCACAACAAATAATTTCATTGGAAAACAAATTCTGATCAAAATAGCTTGGCAACACTTTACTGTAAGCATACATTAATTTACAGTACAGTGTAAAATATAGTTGTGGCTAAAATTGACTTAACTAGTGCCAATTAGTAACTAGATAAGATGCTACTGTTAATTAATTTAACCTCATTGTAAAGTCTTGCCAATGGCTTTCATTGTAGTTTGCAACCAATCCAATCTACACGGTTAATCATTGTTTCTGTGCCTAGTAAGTAGCAATTTGTATGTTTGCTGTATTTGACCTCCTTAGGTTGGCAATGCCTTTAAAAACCCGTATGCAGAAAATGAGTTGAACACCATTGCATCTGACCCCCCCAGTGAATACAAATTTAAAGTGGATAGCTTTAGTGTGCTCAACAGAATAAAGGAAACTCTGGAGAAGAATATAATTGCAATCGAAGGTAGGTCTGTTCCTTTTCTGGTGTAGAAATGTCAACATTATCAAATAGATTATTATTAGATTATATTACAGTCGTGGACTAAATTGTAAATTTGATAAATGTATAACATGACATAAGTATTATTATTATTATTTAATTAAATATTTCTTTCTTTCTTTTAGGGACCCAGACGTCAGGAGATTCCACCAGAATGGAGTTTGCACAAGATGGCTTTAGTGCTGAGTTTAACTATGATGTACTTTTGCTAACTTTATGTCATTTGTACACATTTAATTCTGTGGTGTTGTGGCTGTTTAGGTTTCAATAATTGTCCAACTACTTTAACTTTTAGTAGCATAAGAATAGTTGAAAAATAATGTAAATTGACCCTTAGGGAAGTATCTGGATTTTTGCATTAACCCCTTATGCTCCCTGACTTTTTTTACATCCTAAGTATTGTTAATAGGTAACATGAAAAGCAATGTAAACTGTCTGAGTTTAGGAGATTATGGATTACAAATTACAGTATGATTGTTATCCAAAATAAAATAATGGGTTAACACAGTCTAAGTAAGCTAATAACACACAAACAGCTGTACTGTTGCTGTTCTATTGAGCACAATAAATAAATATCATGAATCCTAAAGGTCTGAGCGGATGTTTGTGTGTGTGTGTTTAGGGGAATTTACTGCTGAGTGCAGTCGGGGCTTATCAGTGGAAAGGAGGATACCAGGAGTATTCATCTACAGGACCTTCAGGTGACTTTCAGGAGGGCAGAGAGCACGACAGTTATTTAGGTAAGAATCATCTCGAAACACAAACTGCACTCTCTTTGCACTTTATCAGAAACCCCTCTTTTATAGCTCAACTTTGCTGATGTTTAGAGACTGTAGTTTATCTGACTGATGAGCATTGGATGTAAGGATGTAAGATTTTGTGGCCATAGGGCTTAACAAGCTAACAAGGTACAAGGAGGACTAATAAACTATCCAGTGAGAGGAATCACAAAGTAAAAGGTTTCTAAAAAAGATACCAGTGAGAGGAAGTACAAGTGTAGGTGTTCTGATAATAAGGTGTCCCGTGGATGAAAGTATAATATAATTTGCTAGAGAGTAAAAACTAAAGAACCATATCACACTAGTAAGACTAGTGAGGATGCTACATCGAAGTGAGCAAGAGTGTCGACATGTTTCCCTTCTAATGGGGAAGCTGTGGAAAAAGTGGCTAAGTAAACAAAACTGTAATTCTTAAAAAAACTTTTCTTTCAAAGTCAAACAAGCGCTAGATGTTAATCTACACAGATTTGCTGGCCGCAGCAGCATTAGCATTAGCTGATACCCACAGCACTAGTTAGACTGAGAAACCCAGGGTGCTATCAGCTAGCAACTTGTCCCAGGCAGCTTGTTTTACAAACATGCATACTAGAGACTTATATTCTTGCCTCTGAATGGGGAAAGAGCTAGCGCTGTGGTTAGCGGCTAATCCTAATACTGCTGCACCCAGCCTTAGTGCTGGAGAAACGTAACTGAAAACTCACCCTTATAACACTGTACTTTAGCAGAGTAGCGTTAGTACTCCTTAATAGTTTTTCTGTTAAAGTGGCCAAATTTTAAACATTACATAATGATCTCAAAGGATAAGTAAGCCTCAAAATAAAATAAAAGCAGTTAGAAACTAACTAACTAACTAACCAAATAAACAAATAATACACACAATAGATAAGCTCTGTTAATCTGCGTTCACTGGGTTCACAGGTTATTCTATGACGGTGGCAAGAACTCCATTCATCAACTATGTAATTCAGGGAGCTCCAAGGCATGGGCATATAGGAAAAGTGTTCATTTCAACCTCTATGGGATTGGGTACTCTGAATCCCCCCGTGAAACCCCAGGTAAACCATTCTAGAGTTCTTCCTGCTCCCAGGTCACATCATACACTAAATTAACTAATTAAGAAGTCCTGAACCTGTTCTTTTTCTCTCAGCTTCAGATTGGTTCCTATTTCGGAGCTGAAGTGTGTGCGGTGGACTTGGATGTTGATTCTTTCACAGACCTGCTGCTGGTTTCTGCTCCACTGTTTACACAGGCCAGTAAGGAAGGAATAGTGTTCGTCTACTCTGTTCCACGCCGGGCAAATTACTGGGTGAGTTAAACGCACGCTCAGTTATTGCCTAAAATACTAATATATATATATATATATATATATATATATATATATATATATATATATATATATATATATATGTTTAGTTATCTATTGGTTTAAAATTAACATTGTTGTTTTATTCTATAAACTACAGACAGCATTTCTCCCAAATTCCAAATAAAAATATTGTCATTTAAAGCATTTATTTGCAGAAAATGAGAAATAACAAAAAAAAGAAGCAGAGCTTTCAGACCTCAAATACTACAAATAAAATATGAATAAAGTTCATATTCATAAAGTTTTAAGAGTTCAGAAATCAATATTTCGTGGAATAACCCTGGTTTTTAATTAAAGTTTTCATGCATCTTGGCATCATGTTCTCCTCCACCAGTCTTACACACTGCTTTTGGATAACTTTATGCTGCTTTACTCCTGGTGCAAAAATTTAAGCAGTTCAGTTTGGTGGTTTGATGGTTTGTGATCATCCATCTTCCTCTTGATTATATGCCAGAGGTTTTCAGTTTGGTAAAATAAAAGAAACTCATCATTTAAAAATGATCTCTTATTATATTATATATATGTAACATGCTTTTATTTTTTACATTATTTTTAAAGAGTGAACCAATCATGACACTGGAAGGAATGGCTGGACAGAGGGGTAGGTTTGGCTCCTCACTGGCCAGCCCAGGAGACCTAAATGGGGATAAAATTACAGATGTTGTTGTAGGAGCTCCTCTGGAGGACATTGGACAGGGCAGTGTTTACATCTTTAATGGACAAGCGGGAGGCATCGCTTCTACCTATTCACAGGTGAGACATCGCCTTAACATAGTCCACATTATGGGTGTGTCAAATTTTTTTTTGTACAAATTATAATGACACACACAAAAAAATATCCAAATTGTGATATTAACAGTATTATGTCTTAAAAGCAGTCGATTATGTACTGTGAAGCTTTAAGGATATGTTTTTATAACTGTTTATTTTTGCAGTTTACATACGTTCACTAAATTATTGCGCTTCTGTATTTTGGTAGATTTTTTGCACTTTATATTACATTTATAAAACATATTATTTAGTTTATTATATTACGATGTAACACAAACATGGTTGTATGTGAAAATGTATTTGTCCTCTAAATTTAATAACTTAATAACTTAATAACAACTGCAGTCAAGCATTTACAATAACTGGCAACGAGTCTTTCACATCTCTGTCGAGGAATTTTAGTCCATTCTTCTTTACAAAATAGTTTTAACTCAGACAAATTGGAGGATTTTTCAGCATGAACCACCTGTTTAAGATTATCCATGGCATCTCATTTATTTTTTTGAGCCATTAAGAGGTGAACTTGTTTGAGTGCTTTGGATCATTGTCCTGCTGCAGAACCCAAATACTTCTGAGCTTGAGGTCACAAACAGATGGACAGATATTCTCCTTCAGGACAGCAGTGTTTTTATGTTGGAACTCAAGTCTCTTATTATTGAATCATTAAAACTGACCTTAACTGAGGATTTATTGAGACCTGTAGTTCTTTAAATGTTTTTCTGGGTTGTTTTGGGATCTCCTGGATGAGTTGGTCATGCCCTTTTGGAGTAATTTCTTTAGGTCGGTCGGTCACTCCTGGCTCACCAGTGTTCCATGTTTTCTCCATTAGTGAATAATAGTGAATCACTGTGGTTCTCTGGAGTCCCAAAAAATTAGAAATAAGTTTGTAACCTTTTCCTGACTGATAGATGCTCAATTATTTATTTCCCAATCTGTTTTTGAATATATTCAGACCGAGGCATAATGTGCTGCTCTTTGAAATCTTTTATATTGCTTCATGTTGTCAGACAGGTCCTATTTAAGTGATTTTTTTCGATTATACAGTTAATTAACTGTGGTTAATCACAGTTAATTAATGGGGATGCAGTTGCTTTTTAACATAGAACCAGGTTTGTTTGGATTGCTTTTTTCCTGTAATAAATAAAATCATCATTTAAAAAAATAATTTTGTATTAACTCGTGTCTGATATTAAAGTTTGTTGTCTGATATTAAAGTTTGTTTAATGATCTGAATAATATTAGTTACTGTATATAAGTAGACCAAAAAGCAGGGGGGAAATAAGGGGAAATACTTTTTCACAGCTCCGTATGTAAATCTCTTTTCTGTTTCTGTAATGGCAGAGAATCAGTGGCTCATCTGTGCAGTCGGGTCTGCGGTTCTTCGGCTTGTCTCTGAGTCAGAATGCTCTGGATCAGAGTGAGGACGGGCTGCTGGACATTGCTGTTGGATCCAAAGGAGCGGCCATGTTATTCAGGTTTGGCTAAATGGAGATGTGGAGATGAAGAGTCGGAGCATATCTCTGTTTCTGAGAGATAATCCACTCATTGTGCTTTATGTGCTCTTGATCTGAATCTGCACTGATCCATTACTCCTGCTTTCTGTTCAGGTCCAGACCCATCGTGTCGTTGGTGACCACAGTGACCTATAACCCTAGAAAGATTCCTCCTAAAGAAACAGAGTGCGAGAAACCTTTAGAAAACACTGTGACAGTGTGCTTCAGACTCACTGAACAGAACACTCAGGGAAAGGGTCTGTAGAGCTGTGTGATTTTGTTTCGCCATTTTGTTTGGTGACAGAATTTTTCTAAACAAGGTTTTTTTTTCTTTTGTTTAGACTTGACGGCAAAGTTAAACTACGACTTAAAACTTGACGCCAAGCGGCAGACCTTCCGGGCGTTCTTCCAAGATAAACCTAAAAAAGAACGAGTCCAGAGGGGCGAGATGGTGGTTGGTCTCAGTGATGCATGCAAAGAACACAATTTCCTTATAGAGGTAAGTGAAATATTTATGTTTGAGAGACATTAAATTTAAGGCATTAAATCCTGCATTAAAAAAGACTGCAATTAAAAAGCCTAGTTTTAGGTCAGGCAACAGAAACAAACTCAAACTTCCAAGGCTAATAATATCAACACTGCTGTGGTATAATACACATACACCTCTAGAAAGAAATAAGAGACCACTTAAACATGATGGGTTTCTTTGAGTTTACCAAATAAAACAAATCTGGAACATAATAATATAATCAAGAGGAAGATGGATGATCACAAACCATCAAACCAAACTGAACTGCTTGAATTTCTGCACCAGGAGTAAAGCAGCATAAAGTTATCCAAAAGCAGTGTGTAAGACTGGTGGAGGAGAACATGATGCCAAGATGCATGAAAAAACTGTGATTAAAAACCACCAGGGTTATTCCACCAAATATTGATTTCTGAATTCTTAAAACTTTATGAATATGAACTTGTTTTCTTTGCATTATTTGAGGTCTGAAAGCTCTGCATCTTTTTTGTTATTGCAGCCATTTTACCATTTCTGCAAATAAATGCTCTAAATGAGAATATTTTTATTTGGAATTTTGGTGAATTGTTAATTTGACTCAAACATACAGTATACACAGGAAATTTGGCAGTGTTAAATCAACACTGTTAGTGTTAAATCAACACTTAGTAGTGTTAAACTTTACACTCTCAGTGTTAATTTAACACTAACAGTGTTGATTTAACACTGCCAAATTTCCTGTGTACCTATTAATAGCAAAATCAGAAAATCAGAGAAACTGATTCAGAAACTGAAGTGGTTTCTTATTTTTTTTTTCCGAGAGCTGTGTCAAAAATAAATCCAAATAGAATTTTTTTTGTGTTAAACCAGGGAACAAAATACAAAACTGCAATTGATTAAAATATTACACTACATAAATTAATGCTATTAACTGAACAAAGGAACTTCACATCACATAACCACTCAACTCAAGCTGTAGTGAAGAGTGAAGTGAGGACTTTTTCTAAAAATAAAATATATTTTTTATTTACAGTATAAATGTTTTTTTTTGTGTGTGAGATCCAGCCTGTATTTTTTATATTTAAAGGAACTTTGGCGGAACCTATTGTTTTTTTATGTGTAACAGCAGCACATGAAAGCTTTTAGTAAGCACCATGTAACTTTTTTCATGTAAGGTTTTTGGGAAATGATTGCAATTAGAGGTTAGATCGGGCCCAAAAAATCCGACCCGACCCAGCCCGAGCCCATGCACGTTCTGCCCGAGCCCGACCCAACCCGAACCATAAACTGTCATTATTAGCCCAACCCCAACCCACCCATAAACTGGCTGTTTTCAGGCTGTTTAAATGAGCGAAATATGATCAGAATTATGTTAAATAACACTGTAACATAGAAGCATAGAAATATTATTTAATTAAAATGATTTTTAAGAACAGCTAAACACAGTGCTGCAAGTCAAACACGGAGGCTACTCACAGGTGAAGGTTCTCTTTTATCTCCTCGTGCTCATATTCTAGTCCCATACATAAGTCTGCAGCTCCCTCAGTGTTTTCTGTCGTATTTTGCGGCTAGCGCGAGCGCTTACAACTAACACCGCGGACCGCGAGGTGCCGCCGCGCTTGTGCCGAATCCGCTGCTGAATCCGACTCCCGCTTCGCGGACAGAATCGGCACAACACCCCCCGCTGTACAACTGCGGGAGTGAAAACAGCGCTAATAAATAAAGTAGTTTAGTTTCACTTTCAGTTTTCGTTATTTTATTTAAAAATAAAAATATAATTAAAAAACAGATGCCTACATCTCAGACTATTTTATGGAGCCCGACCCGACCCGGCCCGAGGAATGTGGTGGGAAATCTCGGGCCGGGCAGAGAATTTAAGCTCTAAAAAAATGTTCTTAAGCACGAAGTTACAAAGTACTTAGCCTTAAAAAAACGCATCCCTGAACAGACTGGATAACATGTCAATAATATAATCAAGAGGAAGATAGATGATCACAAGCCATCAAACCACCAAACTGAACTGCTTGAATTTTTGCACCAGGAGTAAAGCAGCATAAAGTTATCCAAAAGCAGTGTGTAAGACTGGTGGAGGAGAACATGATGCCAAGATGCATTAAAACTGTAAATAAAAAACACCATTCTTTAAAAAGCTCAATTTTAACATTTGTTGCTTTTTTCTGCTTAATTCTGTTTCAGTCCTGCACTGAAGACGCTCTGAATCCGCTGTCTAACGAGCTGACCTTTACTTTTGAGGGTCTGCCCAGTAGATCAATGCAGGCTTTAACACCTATTCTTCGTCCTGACATACGGAACACCTCAGATCACAATGTAAGAGTCTTCAGCAAACCTTTCTGTGTTGATCCACTAATAGACAGCTCTCACAATGAAGACCCAAACTCAAAGAGGAAGGAAAAAAAACACTGTTTTGTAAAACTTTGTGTCGCTGATCTTAAAACTCAGCTGCAGTAGATTAGTATTCATGCAGTTCAGTAATTTATCTACCTCTTAGAGCTCGACTTCATTAACTATCTAATCTATTCACAGCTGGATTTTGAAATAAACTGTGGGACAGACAACATTTGCATTGACGACCTGAAAGTGGATTTCAACTTCTCTGGGTGAGAAAATTGGTCATAAATCATGCAAAAATCCATAAATGCAAATAATGCATTGCTATCATGCTTTATGATGTATTAATCCTCCTATTATGTTCCGGGTCAATTTGATTTGACCTGTCTTAAAGTTTGAAGATCTAGGAAAAATAGTTAAAAGTATTTTTTTAGTATGAAACTTTTTTTAGCTTGCTTTAATTAGTTTAATCAACATATAATATAAAAATAGTTCATCTCACATATTTGCAACAATCACTCCCTGCAAAACCTAAAACTAAAACTAAAACAAAATTACGTTAAGTTACGTGTTACGTGTTAAGTTTCAATATATTGTTATATAAAACTATTGTTTTATATGTTGCTCTTTTAAGAAAAATAATAAATGAATGAAACCTTAAAAAAGTTTGAACATGTATTTTTTTATGAAAAACAAGTGAATTATCCTAATTGAAGCATTACCTGTTAGAGGTAAGGAACATCATTGCACTATATATGGATAGAATAATTAGGAATGTAATTATTAAAATATATATATATGTATATATATATATATATATATATATATATATATATTTATACTGCTTGTATGGATTTGTTTGGGTTTTAGATCATCTTTTGGATATTTAAATATGCACCGGGCCAAATTAACCCCGGAATACCATTGCAGTTCCTGACAAATGAACATAAAATGAGGGTTAAAAAATACCATTAAAAGACACTAATGATGATTGATTTATGACGGTTGATTTATCGTTTTTGGATATGTTATTTGTATACAGACACTCAGACATACAGGTTGGAATAATGCAGGAAATGAACGTGACCGTTTTTGTGGAGAACAGAGGAGAGAACTCCTACAACCCTCAGGTTACGCTGACGTACCCCTTTGGACTTTCCTACAGGAGGTTCACCAGTAAACAGGTACTGAATAATGTTAATTAATGAGGGAGCTTTATATTTAATATATCAGCTAAACCACCCATCTCTAACAATACCCACGCAGTTTATCAATACAGTAGTGATATGTGGAATTGTGTGGAATGCAGTGACTGAGTGCCGGCTAGGGTAGTGCACTATAGGACTATATGGCTTTATTTTTCCCCTTTACATTACTTTTATTTTTATACTTTAAGTAGTTTTGAAACCAGTACATATATACTTTTACTTAAAGAGAAAAAAGCTTAAGTTGATACTTAACTTCAACTTCTACAGAAGTATTTTATTAAACCCTAGTATCTATACTTCTATACTTCTAGGGGTGGGCAATATTATATCGTATACAATATATCATAAGACAGAAATATCATGATATTAAAAATCCATATCGTGATAATAGGGCTGTTCTGTCTTAAAAGTAGTCTATTATTTACTGTGAAGCTTTAGGTGTATTTATTGTATAATTGTTTTAGTTTGCAGTTTATATGCATGCACTAAATATTCTGCAATATTTTTTGCTGCATTATATTATTTTATGCTATATTATTTATTTTGCCACATTATGATTATGCTGTTATACTCTTACACTGTATTCCTGAAATTAATTAATTATTTTTCTGTTTTCCTATATCGCCAAGTATATCGTTATCGCAAAAATACCCTGAAATATCGTGATATTCTTTTAGAGCCATATTGCCCACCACTACTACAGAGTAATAAATGTGAATAATTTTGGTACAAGTGGTTAAACATGCTCTGTTCTATCAATGTAAGGTTTTAGTTTTAGACACACCCCCTCTATGTTTAGTTGGGGGGTGGGGTTAATGGAGTCTGAGCTGTAACAACCCAACAGTACCCGTAAAGATAAAGGTTGGTTGAATAACATATAAAGTTTTTAGTGATATTAAACAAGGATAAAGGCTGTTTTGTTATATGATAGCACATTATAGTTTTTTTTTTTAAGTGTTTTTCTTCAGTTCAATAGAAAATGTAGTACATATTAGTAAAAAAATTCACGCACTCTTTTATTTTGTAGCTCAGCTGTGTATCAGTAAGTTATAAAATTCTGTCAAAACGTATGTAGAGGTACAGTGAGCTTTTCTGTGTGTTTTTCCCGTGAGCAGGGTCGAGTGGAGTGTGTGTCTGTGGACAGTGATCAGCTGCTTGCTCTGGGGAAGACCACCTGCTACATCAGTAAACCCATCCTCAGACAATCCTCTTTTGTGAGTCAAAACATTGTATCTTCCTCAGGTTACCGAGGATATGGTTTAGATTATATTTAATTCAGATTGGCTTCAGCATTTACACTGTTTTCCTGATCTTCTGGTTTCTGTGTTTCATTTGTAGGCGGTTTTTGAGATCACGTACAGCATACACAAAGATAGTAACTTTGACAAATTGGTCACGTTCAGTGCTACTGCTTCCAGGTAAACTCAGTTATTATACACACACACACCTCACACACCTCACAGGTGTATTAACCGTACCAGACTGAAGGGGGCACTGTAACAGTCACTAAACAAGTGATCGACAGATATTGTATTATAAGAGGGCGGGGTTACACTAAGGAATGAAGTGATTGGCAGCCTTTGTTGGAACAGACCATGGGTAGAATCTGCAAATCTCTCTTTTATTTACATTCAGTACAAACCAGTACACTTCAAATAAATAACTAAATGATGGAACTACTTTGACCTCATTACCCCCTCAGTCTGTTACAGTTCAGTTAACCCCACCTATATGTGGTAAATTGTAAATTCTGCAGTTGGAACAGCAGGCGCTAAAAAAACACTCAGAGCCGGAACTCACCACACAGTTTAAGTCTGTCCAGATGTGTTTATGTAAAAATGTGGTTTCTTACTTAACTCATCCAAGTTTCCCCAACCTTACAGCGGCAATGATAAACACGCAGCTTCCAGCGAACTGGCCAAAAACAAATCTATTGGAGTGAAATATGCCATCTACATTGCATTAATCAGGTTAGTCCTCCTGTTCTTACTAACAAATTGTGTGAGAAGGTGACTATGGCTACGTTCACATTACGAGGCTGAAGTGACTCAAATCAGATTTTTTTTTTTCATTTTTCACTTTTATGCATACACTCTTAAAAACAGAGGTACGATATGAGTACTTTTTTGTACTCAAAGGTACACTCTTCATAATTGTACCCTCAAAGGTACAATATTGGTCTTTACAGGGTCAGATTTGTTTCCTCTGAAGTACAAACTGTTTTCTAACAGCAATAAGTACAGATTTGTACCATTTAACCTGCAGCCAAAGGGTACATTCAGTATTTTGTATCACTGTACTAATAAACAGTACATATTTTAATTGCACATTTTTCATTTGAAAGCCAGACAATTTTGGATCATCAAGTTCTTGACACATATTTAGTTGATGATAATGTTTATAATCTTTATAATCTTTACTGGCACAAAAATATGGGTACAAAAAAAGGACTTTAACTGAAAGGGACTTTTTTGTACCTCAGTATAAGGTACAGCCCCAGCGACAAGCTTTGTACTCTTTTAGGTACAAATCTGTACTTACTTTTCTTAGTGTGTTAGCATTAGCGCTTAGTGTTTCTCTCTCACCTGTGCAGCTATAGCTGCAAAAAAACAGCAAAAGCAAACCACCTGGGCTTTTTTCACCTCCTCGACCTGAGCATGAACTTCAGAGCAGCTGTTTACTGTTTCTCCACTCCAGCAAAAGATGCTCCACATATGAGCTGCTAACAAACTCATCCATTTCCCTTTATAAAGCTACGAGTCTCTCGTCTCTCTAATGTGATTTTTTGTTGTTGTTGGTGAAGACGGAGATGTTTATACACCGGGTATCAATGTGCAGCATGTGAGACAGTGTTTCAGGAACAGATTCGTTCACATTACACACAGATACAGATCACTTACATTTACAGTGAATGATAACCGTCTGGATATGAGCAAATAAATCGGATTTGAGCAATGTGGCTTGTAATGTGAATGCAGCCTAAGTGTATAAATGTGTTCAGAGCACCATTCACACTTTAAAAAATGTTCCTAACATCTTTTAATTGGTTTCATTAAGGCATGAGAACTCCAGCATCCACATCAACTTCACTGCAGGGAAGAATAACCAAGAGAAACCCATCAGTCAGATATTAAAGGTATTCACTTTATTCCTTTTCTTTGTGTTTTATTTACAGTGAGCTTAGATTTCCAATATTCCAATATTCAATATGTCTAAAGATGATTTTCAGTGAAGATTCTCCAGCACTAAGACTGAGTGCAGCAGCATTAGCACACTTAGCCACTTACCACAGTGCTAGCCACGGTTAGCCTATAGCGTTAGTCGCAGTTAGTGCTAGTAAACACTGCTTGATATTGCTAGAACCCTGAGTGTTCTGGGTTTCCAGCACAATATAAGCTAGTGATTCGTCCCATGTAGCTTGTTTAAACACAGCAAACACTTTTACCACAGTCCAATATACTCACCTCTGCATGGTGAAAGAACTAGTGCTGCGGTTAGCAGCTAATGCTAATGCTGCTGCACCCAGCCTTAGTGCTGGAGAAATAAGGCAGTCAGGTGATAAATTAGCCTGTGAGTACCAAAGGAAACTGGAGCTTTCCTGGAGCTTCACATCTGAACCATTGCTCAGGGTGAGGATGTGCTAGTGTTAGTTTATCCTCCACAACATGATAAGAGCAGATGTATGGACATTTGAGTGGATTTTATTGGATAGTTGAATTTAACACCTTCAATCACAGATGCAGCATCTCTTCTATGGAAAGCAGGGAGTATAGGTTATATAGTACATCACAACACTCTCCAATCTTTATGCACTGTGTTTTTAAAACTTGATTAATCCTAATTCCCTTCTATGTTAAAAAGGTTTAATTCTAATTCAGTTCCTCATCACTCTTCACTCTCGCTCTCTTTTAGGTGGAGAACGACCTACGAGACGTAAACCTCACTGTGCTCATCAGTGTTCCAATTAAACTAGGAGAGAAGGACATCTGGACCAATAAGAACTTGCAGGTACTGAAACTGAATCTGTGAACACAAAATGATATTTGGCATTAAATTGTGGTTAATTTTCACTGAAATTGTTTTTAATGAAAACACTGACTAGTGTTCAACCCCTCTCACAAGATAACACCTAGCAACATATAGAGGTCTAAGTCTTCTCAAGCTGTCCCCTGACATAACACTTCATGATCAGTTTACACACTATAATGCTATTCCATCACTTATGATAGAATTTGTACTGTCTGAATTTAGAGTATGCTTACGATGATGTGTTTTTTCTATGAGGAAGTTTTGTAAAGAGGACGATGGCTGACTCTGTTCTGGGAACTGTGTTTTTATAGATTAGCGGCTGCAGTTCAGACCGAGACGAGAAACCCACAGTCACTGACTTTGTGGAGGCGATAAGGATAAAGCCGCTGGTGGTGAGAAACAGAGCTTTTGTCACTTTCTCGTCCTGTTTTGGTTCCCTCTAGTCTGTTCCTGTGTTTATCCCTGGTCTCCGCCTCTTTGCTCACCAGTTCGTTTGAAGCCCCGCCCCCTTGTTAGGTCCCAGGTGTACCTACTACTGTGTAAAAAAAATGTATTTAAGTCTTTGAAGCCTCATCTCACAAAAACTATATAATACTTTAGAAATAAAAATGGTCAAAATAAATCAATGCTCACATTTATTTACATACAGCAAAATAAAAACATCCCTGTCAAACATATACTTTACAGTACCTGTTAAAATATAGATTTTAAATATAAATATGTGTAATCCAACTGTTTGTAAACATTGTTAAACTTCCTTAGTTAACAACAGATGGTGCTAGTCTAATGATACAACGTGGATTAGTTTATTTTACATTACACCCAAAACAAGAATTAGTACATGCTTTTTGCGCTTTTCGAGCCACGCAAGGCCTCAGAAAAACTGCTAAGAATCCCTGCAAGGTGTACTTTTCCCATTGTTACGATAGCAAAGACACACTGACACGCCCTAAATTGAACTTTTAATGAACCAAAGTTCACTCTGGCTTCCATTACAGATTAAACTCATGGTGTTCCAACTCCACAGAGTGTGTTAGCATCGTTAGCCTAGCATCTCCCATTGTAAAGTAAAGAAACCAAGAAACAGATAAAGAGATAAATGTTCCTAGTAAGGCTTTATTTTCCTCCTTTGTTTAGGTATTGTTGAATTTATTCTGTTTTGTAGTGAATGCATGTTTTTAAGATAACCAGTGCTCTCTCTCTCTCTCTCTCTCTCTCTCTCTCTCTCTCTTTTCTCTCGCTCTCTCTCTCTCTCTCTGTTGGCTGTAGAACTGCTCTGTGGCCACCTGCAGACGCTTTAGGTGTAATACAAATATCTTAAAGAGGGGGGTGGAGTTATACATTATATCTGCTAAAGTGAGCTCTGGCTGGATTGAACAGGTAATTGTACTGTTTTTGTCGAATACATAACAAACCTGTTATTAAAATAAAATAGTTTAATATACAGTACCAGTAAAATATTTGGACACACCTTAAATTTAGTGTTTTCATTTTTTAAATGTTCTGCATTGTATATTGTTACTGAAGTCATTCAAACTATAAAAATCTCAAAAATAGGGAATAATTTAGTCAGCAAAAAAGTGTTTTATATTTTAGATACTTCAAAGTCACCTCTCTTTGGGTTTAGATTAGACAGTTTTGAACATTTCTCAGTCAGCTTTATGAGGTAGAGTCACCTGGAATTCAGGCTTTCAGTTAACAGCTGTTCTGAACTCATCAAGAGTTAATTACTTGAATTTCTTGTCTCTTAATAAAGTGTTTGAGAGCATCAGTTAAAGTAAAGTAGTGAAGAGGTAGAGTTACAGGTATACAGTGAATAGTGAATATTTGATTAATGTTCTAATCCAGATTATGAGAAGCAAGAAATACTCAACTAAGTAAAGAAAAAAAAAAGTTTAGAAAGTGACGTTTAATCAATCTGAAAAACATTATGATGAAACTGGCTCTCATCAGGACCACCCAGGGAAAGAAAGAGCAAGAGCATCTAAATGCTTCTTTACAGAGTATTTTGGTTTGTTTAACACGTTTAAGTTACTGCATGATTCCTTATGTGTTCCTTCATAATCTGGATCACTTCAGTATTCATTTACTATGTAGAAAAAAAAAATAAATATATATATATATATATATATATATATATATATATATATATATATATATGTATGTATGTATGTATGTATGTATATAATTGTCTGACAGTGTTTAATGTATCTTCTCTTAGACTGGCCTGACAGCAGCAGTTTTTGAGCTGGTCAGTTCAGCGACTCTGGATTACGACAAAAACAAATATGTCTACGTCTCCTCTGATTCTCAACACAACGCCCCCATTGTAACGGTAAATTAACACACCTTTTATTTGCACACTTTGCTTTATATATGCTTTATATCTTTATAACATTTTTGGATCCACATACAGTATCCTTTAATCCGTTTGATTGAAGATGTAGTTTTGTAGTTTTATCACCATTACAGGCCGTCAAAGGCTATAGGTTGATATGCTTATTATTTTATTGTAACTATTTGTGCTGCACATAATGTTGAGATCCTAGGTAATTATTCATTGCTTAATTACTGGTTATCCTGTCTAATTAGCCTAATTAAAGTAGAACTCCAGTGTGAAATGGGCGTTGGGTGTATTAAAACATAATAAAAAGTATTTATCTTTGTTAAATAGCACATCTCTGTTCTCCCGCACTGTTTCCACCAGAACTGTCCGTCAAGGCCAATAATCTATCATGGTTTAAAACCAAGTGTTATAGTTTCATTGCCCGACCCCTGTAGGTGTCATGTAGTCTTATATTGCGATCAGCATATGGAATCAGCTAATGTAAATACCTATCAGTTAAATACCTAAAAGCAGGTGTGTTTTTAAGAGATTTGCAGAGAGATAGGTGATGGGTTGTATGAGGTCTGTCTGTAGAATAAGTCAGTGTGTGTTATTGCGTCTGTATCTGATGATGTGTGATTGGGGTCATGATGGGTAGGTCGGACACTCCGCTCTTCTTCAATTTGAGGAATTTTCAAACCGCACTTTTGTTTCTGTAAGTGATGATGTCATATAAGATTGGCATGGTTCATTCTCATCACTGCTTACTGCACCACTGCACTACTGCACCACCGTCACCCCACCACTGCTGCACTATACTGACAGCGGCACTGAGCGCTAAAACAGTGTCCTCATCCAATCCAGCATGAGTTTATGAGCTGAAATTTGATATTACATCCACGTAACATTACTCCCCTACTATACTAACCACACATATTACTGTTCATTTCCACACAAGCACAGCTAAACAGAGCACATGTTGTGCCAGAATTTGTACATGTATATGTATATATATATAGGCACCAGTGCAACAACAAGTGAAATTTCCTCATTACTAAATATTCCACAGTCAATTTTATCTCTGACCTGTCTGGTGAGTTAACTGGTCTTCATGATGATGTTCCATGTCACACTTTTCAGGTTTTTATTTTATTACAATTTTGAAAATCACGTATCATTTTCAGTCCACTTCACAATTATTTGCTACTATGTGTCGGTCTATCACTTGACAAAATTTTAAAAAGTTCAAGGGGTATGAATACTTTTGCAACCCACTGTATATCTGTAACATATACATATTTACATTACCTGTGTGTGTAGATTAATACGCAGGTGGAGGTGTACGAGGAGAAGAACCTGCTGAAGGAGATCATCGGCGGCGTGATCGGAGGACTCGTGCTTCTGGCTCTCATTACTGCAGGCCTGTACAAGGTCAGCGCAGTTATAGTTATAGTTATAGTTGTTATCGTTATAGTTTTTGTTGTAGTTGTTTTCGTTATAGTTATAGTTGTTATTGTTATGATTAATGTTATAGCTGTTGTTATTGTTATAGTTCTAGTTCTTATTGTTGTAGTTATTGTTATAGTTGTTGTTAAAATTACAGTTGTCGTTAGTTATTGTTATAGTTGTTATTGTTATAGTTGTTGTTATTGTCATATTTATTGTTATAGTTATAGCTGTTACAGTTATAGTTGTTATTATTGTTATAGTTTTAGCTATTGCAATAGCTATTTGTTATTGGTCTAGTTTATATTTATAGTTTATAAGTACAGTTATAGTTGTTGTTATAGTTATTATATTTGTTATTGGTATAGTTATTGTTACAGTTATTGTTATGGTTATTGATGTAGTTATAGCTGTTTTTATTGTTATAGTTATAGTGGTTATAGTTATCGTTATTGTTACAGTTATAGTTGTTATTTATATAGTTATAGTGGTTATTGTTATAGGTATTGTTATAGTTGTTGTTATTGTTATAGTTATTTTTTTCATTCACCCCCTCAAACCTGCTGGACTCTGCATTATCTGTCTGGGTTTTTTCAGGCCGGATTCTTTAAAAGTCAGTATAAGCAGATGCTGGAAGATGCTGGGGGTGAACAGACTGCAGCACCTGATGGAGAGACCCCTGAAGAGTGACCACGCCCACTCTGAGTGACCCCGCCCGCTCTGAGTTACCTCTGTCTGTAAATTTAAACAATACGTTTTTGCTTATGCAAAGAGGTTTGCTCACCTCTGCTTAAAATTGATTGGTGATTTTCTAAATTAAAATCCTCGATAGAGTCACACTTCTGCACATTCTAAAGCATGAGTGCACTTTATTTGGCTAATTTAACATTATTAGCATTTAGCAATTAGCCTGTGCAAACTGATGGCACCTTACTTTAGTTTTTTTTTTTTTCAGAATGTTAATATCAGCAAGTAAATAGAAAAGGGTGTTTATTTTTTTTTATAAAATTGTATTTTACATTATTTAGCACACTTTC
This sequence comes from Astyanax mexicanus, assembly GCF_023375975.1. NCBI lineage: Eukaryota > Metazoa > Chordata > Actinopteri > Characiformes > Acestrorhamphidae > Astyanax > Astyanax mexicanus. The sequence goes on from NC_064422.1 coordinate 10,125,007, forward strand.
TACCTAAAGTTATTTTTAAACAGCATTCTATTAATTAATTAATTAGGGACTGTTATTTACACAGAGCTACAAAAGGGGGTGCTGTGGGGGCTTATAAAAGAAATTCTAAACACAGCAGATTACACTAGCACTTCAGCACAAACTCAGAATAAGACTAGTTATTGTTAGAAATGATCTTAAATTTTAATTTTTCACCAGTTATGACATTGGTAATCAATGCTGTGCGCTGTAGATCTATAAAATAGAGCCCTGTTTGAAATAAACAACCTGTGCCTTTAAGAATGAAACACTCTTCTTAACGTCAGTGTAAGTGGGTGGGGCTAAAGTACTGAATACTGAGTTATGTAAATGTGGATCTATATAAATATAGTTGTTTTATTTTATTGACATCACTAATGTTTCTACTAGCTTAAGCATTGTTTACATGCTACATCAAACTTGAACAAACCCTTTAGCACAGTGTTCTTCTTTCTTTCCTGGGTAAAGTGTTGTTTTTTTTCTAATATGTCACAATCAGCCAGTAAATCAAAAAAAATGTATTAAATGTACAGGACTTAAAACTTGATGAAGGGTGTTCAAACTTAAAACACAATAAAACTGTATTTTGCATTATTTAGCACATCTCTTATCTAAAGTCTTTTATAAAGAATAAGAATGTTTTTTTATATGTGTTTTATATGTGTTTTATGTAAAACTGTTATACACAGAGACGTCAGTGGAGGTGCTGTAGGGGTTTGAGAAATTACAGCTTTAATGGGTCAGTAATACTTTCAGTTTGGGTTTAAACTGCTTTAAATACATGACCTGAACTACTGTTTTTTTGCTGTTCCAGTGTTTTTTCAGTACAATACAATAATTCAATATTATTTTTTTAAATAATTGTTATACTTTTAAAAATGTAAACATGTCACACTTTATTGAATGGTTTTAATAAAAACAAGACAACTTTGTTGTCTTAAAAATATATTTTTAATACTTTATCCAAACAAACATCCAAAAAAATTAATAATAATTAATCCTAATTTACCTTGTATTTGATGGTCAATCTCTAGACCTAAACCCCATTGAAAACTTCTTTAATATAATCAGGAGAAAGACGGATGGTCGCAAGCCATCAAACAAACCATAACTGCATAAGGTCACCCAAAAGCAGTGTGTAAGACTGGTGGAGGAGAACATTCCAAGATGCATGAAAGCTGTGTTTAAAAATGGGTTAACATATTGGGTTATTTCACCAAGTATTGACTGTTTCTGAGTAGTAATAATACATTAGTATTATTGTTTTTAAATTAATATGAACTTGTTTTCTTTGCATTATTTGAGATCTGAAAGCACTGTATATTTTTCTTTATTATGATCATTTCTCATTGTCTGCGAATTTTCGCAGACAGTTTGTAAAAAATAAATACATTTAAAAAATGTATTAAAAATAATTAGGGCTCATCTGAATTTGTACTCGTCTCTTATATTGGAAAATTGAGACAGAGAGAGTTTCTTACTAATGTATTATGATGCAGATATATGCAGATAAGTGAAATATATAATTGCGTGGCCTTATTTTGTGCAGTTTTGATATTTTATTTTATTGTAGTAAGTTTTATTGCTCTTAAATTCACTTTGCATGCATTTGTATGTTTAAATGAGTTTTTAAAGGCTATTTTTGAAGAATAACTTTGTTTGGTTAGTATTCTTAATGCTACCTTTCTAAAAAGAGTTTTTGCAGGATGTGATGCCTGGAGTAGCTATGCATTTTGTGTACAACTCATTTATCCAAGCTTAGTAACATAGGCATGGGTAACATAGTAATAACCCTATTCTGCAACAACTAACACAGATCATCAGATTTACTTTATCTGAACACAGACTTATATAACAGTATCATAGTTAATAATGTTACAGATGATATAAAAACTCGGTTGGTGAGATCAGGGTTCACAGTTTCGCCCATGTCACAGTTTTTATGATAATAATAACAATACTAAGACAGTAAAGACAATAGCATTTCTGTAACAGGATATGGGAGCTAGCGGAGCCCCCGCTGATGGGGGGGTCTCGTGGTTGGAGGGTAAGGGGGCGACGGTGGGCGGCTGAGGAAGATCAGGGACAGTTCTCTGGAGGAAATTCCCAAACTGAGAGACCCTGGAGAAAACCTGCAGTCCTGAATCTCCATAATCCAACATCATCACACCCACCTGAAACCAGGACACACCTGATACACACGCTAACACCCCTCCTACACCATCCTACAGAGAGAGAGAGAGAGACAGAGAGAGAGAGAGAAACAGAAACAGAGAGAGAAGAATTAATTAAATCAATTAAATGTGCATTTTGTTAGATAAAATAATAAGCTTAGATAACATATAAATATTATTTCTAGGGGTGTCAACATTAAAGTGTTAACGCGTGCTGTTAATTTGTAATCAGTAACGCGTTACTATTTTTTTTAACGCTAAAAACGTTAATTTAATGTTTTTTTTTAAGTTAATTAAGGCACCAAGTTTTACCCCTACTTCCCGCCCCCGCCCAACACACTGATTTTTCTCTGGCTTTGCGCTCGTGTCTGGCTTCCAGCTCAGACCCGCTCAGAGATCTCTCTCTCTTTCACACACACACACACACACACACATACACACAGAGACCTAGACCTGTGCTTCTGCCCTGCTCCTCATCCCTGAGATTTTTATACTCATCAAATTAAGTTTGAATTCATAAATCCATATTCCAGCACCCTGCGTGGATTTTATCTCCCCTCAAACATACAACTATATACCATTATTTTTATTGACACCACTAATATACATATAATTGCATTTTACATTTCTTACATTCATTTTTTTTTATTTACATTTAAATATCCAATATCAAAATTTGCGATTATGACAGTTATTAACAGTTTTTTGTAATGATTGATCAAATTAAACTGTTTAATCGATTGACACCACTAATTATTTCTGATCTCACGGTTTCTCACAGTTGGACAGAAGGTGAGGTCTGGGTTACCTGTTTAGGAGACAGAGATCCAGTGCAGATGGACTCAGATGAGGAGAGGTTTCTACCACAGTCCATTACTGTCACCTGCTGCTCCTCCAGCACTAAACCTGCTGAGGAACAGAATACACACACACACACACACAGTTATGCTTAAAACTATGTAAATGTGGACCAAGGAACAACACTAACACTACTTACACACTAACAGGTGTGTAAGTAAAACATATATATATTGATAAAGTATTGTGACATTTTATTTTGCAATACTATATCGATTCTCAAATACACAGTATCAATTTTAATCATTATTAATATACAGATCAGAAGTGTCAGAAAGTGGTTCATGTAGTGTTGTGTTTAAACCCCGCCCACTAGATAGCAGTGTTCTCTTAAACCTTTCCTTTACTTAAATTTTATAAATATGAGTGACATAAACAAACTGTGAATATTAATATATTGTGATATGTGATGATATGCCCTGTATCACCATGTACTTGTCATAGACTTTTACAGACATTTCTCAAAAACATGATTATGCAATTTGGAAATGTCTCCATACCCTCAATTTCACCTTTCTATCCTGGTTACGTTTTTCCAGAGATGCTTTGAGTCTGATGTTTAAGCTCAATGAGGGCAGCCTGAGACACTTGCTCTGGGAGAAGGGACGTTGAATGTTTTCTGAACGTTGTGTTTAACATGTTTATCATTTCTATTTAACATTTTAAATGCCCTAGCAACGTCTGTTCAGTGTCAGTCGTGTCAAAGTCGTGTCAAAGTATCAAATGCTAATTTTAATGTTTCCATATTGTTAGAATTCGTCTAGCTGGGAACGTAATAAAAAGATTCTGGACAGGCTACATTCAGGTTATCTTCTAACGGGAGCTAATAAACACTCTTGTGAAAGAACACACTTACTAGAATTGTTATTTTTATAGCCGGTGAATAAGCAGGTTAACCCGGGGGGAAAGCTCCTCCGGTTATCCAGGTCCAAACACACAGGCTGGACGAGATCACTGAACTCCACCGCCTCCTCCAGCTGCAGCACGGAGATGTTCAGCCCGTGGTTCAGGTTACTGAGGGTGATATTTATCACAGCCACAGAGAGCAGGAAAGGATCTGAGCTGTTTCTGTTAGACTGATAGCCTAAAGACACTCTCCAGCCACTGGCATTCTGGGAAAAACTAGAAACAAAGAGAGAAGAACGCAGGAAATTATTTTTTAAAATGTACACTCTGGCTGTATGATATTGGCAAAAATTTAAATTGCAAATGTCCTTTTTTCGACAATATATATGGGAATATTTAACTATGCAGGGCCCATGACATCACCAGCCCCGCCACCACCAAACAACAGTAAACAAACCTTTAATCAGGCGTTTAAATGGCTTTTTAAAAAGTAAATAAGAGCGTTTGTTTTTCTGGGATTAAAAGCATCAATTCAGCTGTAACTGGAAATATCTTTGCAAAACTGTGCTGGACTGTGGTGCACAGCTTTCTACACGTGTGTTTACAAGCATGTGCCCAACCATGTGGAGGCCATGCGGTTACCTCGTGTTTGCTCCTGCTTGCGGGTGAGTAAAATATTCACATTTTTTCACTTTTACCCATCATGGATTGATAAATAAAAACACAAAGAATGATCCTGAGGCAATTTGAGCCCAACAATCACGTTGATAAGCTACAGTGATTGTTTAGCAGTACTTGCTCATATTTTAAATGGTAATTTTGTGGTTAGGTGGGCTGCAAGTTGCAAAGTTTGGAAACCCCTAGCTTAGACTATTGTTTAAATGATGTGTGATGGAGCCAATAGTACAGAGCCTTTGGCCTAAAATTGACACATATTTCTTTTAAAGGCATTTCTATAGGTAAGGAGTTTAAAAACTGCTAAACAAATACCTTCTTCTTTTTTTAAGCAAAGTAATTACAATTAGAAACCCCTAAAACAGTCCAAAACATCAGAATAAGTTAAACGTGTCTGCCTGTGTCTTACTCTGAAAGGCAGGATGCGGTGGTCATGATGAAATCGGCGCTCAGCAGCGAGGCGGTGCACATGTGTAACCCGTTCCACTGCAGGCTGACCATCCAGGGCCACACCCCTCCTCCTCCAGGGGCCTCTCCACACCCGTGCTGCTGGGAGACGGAGCTGGACCTCGGTGGGGCGCTGGTGCTGCAGGTGTATGATCTGTCAGGGTCGACTCCACTGGACTGGAACTGGATGAATCCTGGAGGGTCGCTGGTGATCAGAGAGCTGATCCAGGTTTGGTAGCGGGACACTCTGGTGTAAACTCCAGGAAACCCAGGCTGAGCACAACCATAGCCGAAACTCACCACACCGGCCTGAACCCACACCGAGCCCTGCCTGCTCACCATCGGACCTCCCGAGTCTCGCTGCAAACACACAAATTAATAAAATAGTATAAGAGATGTAGAAATAGTAGATAATAGAATGAGTTTATTGTTATTTAATGTGTATTAAATGAAATTTACTTTATCATTGGAAACTGGAAAGTGTTAAATAATAATATAGTATTAATTCTTCCTTATACCATATAATCTACATGTTTTTAAGGCTACTCCTATTACATTTACATATTTACTACTGTAGTGTAGTATTTTAGCCAGACTCCGCCTATTTTTTTAGTGCGCTCGGAGGAAAGTGCAGCAACTAGGTTCCAATACATCAGGTCACAGACGCAGCCTTGTGCTGATCGACATCACCCTAGGAGTGATGACGGGAAAGAGCCCCATCTACTGTACACACCCTACTGTACCCTAGGATTCGAATCAGGATTCGCACAGATTTTTATTATAATTTTTATCAGAACTGTACTGTCATAAATCTAAGAAAATGTCATTAAACATTAAAGGATTTCATAAAATAGCAAATTCTAATTGCATCAAATATTAGAATTTTATCATATCATTCAATATTGGAAATGTATCATTAAATATTGACAATGTATTGTATCATTAAAAAAATAAATTTAATTGAATCTTTAAGTATCAGCATCATATATCAATGTCAGAACATTTATAGTTATCAATAAATCAATGCATCAATAAATATCAAATTGTACTGTATCATTAAATATCAGAAATGTATGCAATTGTACCATATCATTATGTATCAGAATAATATCATGTCAGAATTATATCACAGTGTTAATATATCAGAATTGTGTTTAAATATTATAATCATATCATTGCTGAAGAATCATGCCCCGGCCCTTGTTTTAAGTAACAGTGATAATTTTATAAATATGTAATAAATATAATAAGAAGTCGGACCTGACAGGAGTCTCTGCCTCCCTCCAGCAGGCCGGCGCAGATCATGTTATCAGTGACGGCTGCAGTGTTCCTGTAGAGGCAGCGGCACTGTCTGTTTCCCACTACAGGCACTTCCACTTCCTGTAGAGTCTGAGGAGAGGGAAGCGGCACTGAGGAAGAAAAGAGGAAGAAGGGAAAGATTAACATGTTTAACTGCAATATTTAAAAACTTGTTTAAGACAGATTAAGAATGTTTTTCGGTGTGTATCAGGGCTGGGCAATATATCTTAAATATTAATACGTACAAAACAATTGTTTTAATATTTATTCAAAATATTGTCAAATTACATTAATATTAATACAGATTTCTCCCAAATTCCAAATAAAAATATTGTCATTTAGAATGGCTGAAATAACAAAAAAAGGTTTCAGACCTCAAATAATGCAAAGAAAACAAGTTCATATTCATAAAGATTTAAAAGTCCAGAAATCAATATTTGGTGGAATAACCGTGGTTTTTAATCACAGTTTTTTTAATGCATCTTAGCATCATGTTCTCCTCCACCAGTCTTACACACTGCTTTTGGATAACTTTATGCTGCTTTACTCCTGGTGCAAAAATTCAAGCAGTTCAGTTTGGTGGTTTGATGGCTTGTGATCATCCACCTTCCTCTTGATTATATTCCTTCTTTTTTTCCAGAGCTATATATATATTTCTTACACTTAAGATTTTACTAGATGATATTTAAGTCATATTGTCCAGTATTTATGGAAATGCAATTGGTGATAGTTTTTGTATGATTTGTTAGCAACGTTTGTGTAGCATCTTTTATTGTTAACTAAGGAAAGACCACATCAGATATTTAGATATTAAACATGTCTTGGTTAATTGACTGCATTTGGTCTCAGTGATTAATCATGTTTTTTTGATTTACTATTGCAATAGCCCAGTGGATTTTAAGGGGCTGGAGCCAAGGCTCCTGGCCACCAGGGGGCCCTGTGAGGAAAACTTTAATACAACAACAGTAAAAACACATGGACAAAAGGCATCTAAAATACTGTATGTGCTTGCTTTTTGCCTTTTCATATGTTTCACATGTTTTTAAGAGACGTAAGGTCAGCCCATTCCTTCCGATTGCCCTAATCTAATCCTCTGTCTCCATATAATCCAAAACCTCACCGTCTTCCCGAACGTCCCCCCAGCCGGTGACCCAGCTGTCTGTTCCCGTGTGGAAAACACTGCTGTCTGCTGCCAGACACACCGGCCGGATGTAGTCAGTGAAGATAACCGGAGCACTCAGCTTCAGCAGAGCCATATCGTTATCATTCTCGGCAGCGTTAAAGTCGTAATCAGGATGTGTGATGATCACATCCACACTTCTGAACAATTCGTTGGGGTTGTCGTCCTCCTGACTCTGCCGACCGAGATACACAGTCCACTCAGATGTACTGGAGCTAAACAGAGAGAGACGAGAGACACTTTCAATACAGACTTCTCAGTTTTAAGTTTATCTTGGTCTCTTTAGACCACAGGACATGATTCCAGTAATCCATTCTCTTGGACTGATTATCTTTAGCAAACTGTGGGCTTTCTTGTGCATCAGCTTCAGAAGAGGCTACCTTCTGGGACAGTGCCATGCAGACAGAGTTGATGCAGTGCGTGGCGTAATGTAACAAACCCTCTTTAACAGAGTAATAAGAAAGCTAACAATATTCTACAGTTTGAATGCTTGACTCTGACACAGATGTGCAAACTGACAGCTTGTCTAGTTTCTGTAAAAAAGTATTGCCAATATCGTTTTCAGAATAGAATTCTGAAACAGAATGCCAGGTGTGTTACAGAGATATCAGCATATAAACAGTTCCCAAATAAACACTTTTTTTATGTAAAGAAAGAGCTGATCCTGATATCTGCAGTTTACCTGAAGAAACAGTGAGCTGCAGACAGAACCCATTCCCTGTTAATAAGAGAACCCCCACAAGCATGAAATCTGTTCCAGTGTAGGCTCGCCTGCCATGGCCAGCGTCCAGCGGGGGCGTCCTGACCTCCTACTATCCTGGACAGGAGCGGGACACTACCACAAACTGCAGGAAAGAATGCGGGACTGATTATCTGTAGGGATAAGATACTGACAAAGTATAGAAAATAGTCAAGTAAAATCTGCTAATGTCAAAATAAAATGAATAAAATCATAAAATTTTCTTTTTCCTGAACTTCATTTTGAAATCAATATTTTCCTGAATACAAATCATACAGTTCATGTCCTGCAAACCTTTAGTTTTATTATGTTTGTCTAGTTTTTACATCTATTTTCAAACCTGCAGAATTTGGGTTGATTTATTTATGTTAATGATCTGGAATTATTAAGTGAATTAGAGAGAAAACAGGAAGCTTCTCCAACTGTCCTGTAGAAGATTTCAAGCCCTCAAACTTTCAAAGAGTAAATAACTTATTTTACTGCATAGAATAAAGGTTTTGTATCATTTAATAGTTAACTCAGCATGGCTGACCTGTGCTCTAACACAGCTTTCTAATACATACAGAGAAGAATTATTACATTACATTGCTCATGCAAAGTTTTCACTTATTATAATTATTAAAGGAATGAACATACTGTTATTAAACAAACCCAAACTGAAGAGCCTCTAATATAAAGCTGACTGTGAAATACAGTCCACATTCAAAAATTTTAAGGACACAACTTATGTATCCTTCCAAATTCATGCATGTACACCCATAGTACTCTGTGCAACATGAAATATAAAAAAGCCCAAACACAAAAATGGTGGAAAACAAAGCCTCCAGGGCAGAATGTGTATTAAAAATTCACCCATGGCCTTGGATCATATAAATGTAAAATAGTTACCAGTAGATGACTGGTTCTCCGTGGCTGGAGCCACTGTGGAGATTTCCGGGGTGTCAGTCACTGGTGGCGGCAGGCCAGGGCAGGTGTATGATCTGTCAGGGTCGACTCCACTGGACTGGAACTGGATGAATCCTGGAGGGTCGCTGGTGATCAGAGAGCTGATCCAGGTTTGGTAGCGGGACACTCTGGTGTAAACTCCAGGAAACTCAGGCTGAGCACAATCATAGCCGAAACTCACCACACCGGCCTGAACCCACACCGAGCCCTGCCTGCTCACCATCGGACCTCCCGAGTCTCCCTGCAAACACACCAACAAACAAACCAAAAATATTTATTAATCAATTAATGAGGAAGAGAAAGTAAAAATCATTTTTACATTTAACTAGTGTAAACAGAACTGTTCTAAATACACACCTATCATTTCAATTGTACTTGGCTGGTGTTGTTTTTCCTCCATAGACTAATTCTAACATTTGTTCCTTAGCTCTGAATTACTGGGTAAAGTAATTATATAACACTGATGTGTTATTTGCACAAATAACACAGGAATGAACTGCATGCTGTTTCTAGTGCTGTTAGATATCTCTTATCTGACGAGACGGCATCGCTGCCCGGCTTCAGCTCTGCTCTATGTGGGCGGTCGCGAGCCGAGGTGGGCGGGGCCATGAATACTAATTCACAGGTTGATGTAGTCACAGTGCTTTTCCTGATCGACTCGTTTTTCTAAATATTTTATTTTACTAGCTGCTGCAGACAATGGAGGTTGAGGAAGAGATTCATCATGTGCAGCATCATAAACAACTCCTATAGAGAGACCTACTGTATTTCACAAAGAACAAGAAACAGTGGATTTTAGCGGAAGGACACCTTTAAACTCTGGCTTTACCTCGGAACTCCCTCTTACAAATCTCCCTTTCTATAAAGGTGCCGTTCTGAAGACCTTCAATTTGTTTTACTTTATCTCCTACCTGACATGAGTCTCTTCCTCCTTCCAGTAAACCAGCGCATATCATGTTGTTTGTGATTGTTCCAACACCGTAAAAACAGTTACACTGCCTGTTTCCCACAACTGGAACCTCCACCTCCTGTAAAGTCTGTGGAGACGGAAGAGGCACTGAAAGAAATAGAAAGGACAGTAGTTTATTGTTAAATAAGTGTAGACTATCATAGAAAACATTGGATTCTGCGCCATTCCATTCAATGTAGAGCAAACCATCAACAATGGCCTTTGTTGCATTTTGACATAATTTGAAAATCTTGTTCTTTAAATTGTGTCACAAATTCACATATGGGCCAATAGACATCCTCCAAAAAGACTTACATTAAAAGTGGAATCACTGTTGTGAATATGTAAGGAGCGCTAAGGTGACATAAAAAATGCTTATTAAGGCACAATAAGATAATTAAGGAGTGGCAGTGAGATAATTAAGGCGTGGAAAGAAATAATTAAGCTTGGCCATGACTTTTTGAGGCACGGGAACGAGTTAACTAAATCGTAGCCATTAAGGTGTGGCCACAAGGTCCTTTTGTTTCACAGCTAACTAAGTGAGCAGCTCTCAGGGGTTGTGTTCAATATGACTGCCCAAGGAAGGTAAATGGCTCTGCATACTGTCTGCATCTGAGCCAATCAGCTTTTAGTATGAGAATTAAGTGTCTTTTAAGTGTCTGTCAAGAGACGCCAAAATATTACCATAATTCATTCAGAGATTAAAATAATAATAAAAAAAAAACAGTTAGGGTTTAGGTCCTGGTATCAGAACACTCAGTTTTTAGAATTAATATATATATTTTTTAGGATTGGTAGCAGAAGCACAGTGATGCCATTTATTATAATATCTTGCACTCTCTGTTTACTCAGGAATACTACTGCTTTTAATTTAAGAGAAGGACTTAAGGACTGCTGTTCCTTAAAAATGGCAACCTAAAATGTATTAATTAAATGCTGTTCCTCCAGGATCATTGTGCAACAAGGGACCATACAAACAAGGGACCAAGCTCACATGCACTAGTTATGACCAAGAATGACCAGATTTAAATGCAGTGTGAAAGTTATATGTAGCCTCTCACCACCAAATGCCACGTCTCCCCATCCAGTGACCCAGCTCTCTGTCCCGCTGTGAAAAACACTGCTATCTGATGCCAGGCACACTGGTCGGATGTATCTGGTGAAGTTGACCGGGCTGCTCAGTTTGAGTAGAGCGATATCGTTATCTTCCGTGTAGGAGTCGTAGTCAGGGTGCAGGATTATCACAGAGACTCGTCTGGAGACCTCATTTGGGTTCACGCCTTCTTGACTTTGACGTCCCAGAAACACAGTCCAGCTTGCTGCATTGGATCTGAAGACCAACAGAAACCAAAAAGACTTTACAGCAAGTTTGTGACCAATGTTTCAAACAAGCAACAGTTTTGCACAAAAAATTTACTGATCCATGGAATGGGTTTCCATGGCCGAGCAGCTCCAGACGACTGTATAGTTTTGGTTATATAGTGTATTTGTGGCCTGAACTGGAGGCCTAGTTATAATGCTGTGTTTGAGAGCATGAATAAATGAGAGCAATGAATAAAAGAATAAATATGTAAAGAAAGAAAAGAAAAGACGGTGAAAGAAAAGACAGAAAAGAAAAGAGTAGAAAGGAATGACGGTAAAAGAAAAGAGTAAAAGAAATAGAAATGTTATGTATATCAAATGGTTAAGCACATAAAGTACAACTTCAGCCTGTTAACCCCCTTAAAAGGCTATAATTTTTGTCAATTGTCTGTCTAACATTACAACACTAAATCTTGAGGATTTCTATTCAAGCTAATAAGGAACATTACTGAAAAGCATAATTGTAGTTGTAATAGACAATATACAAAATTATTGAAGTAAATCTGCTAATATCAAAATATATATTTAATATCAAAATACATATATATTTCTGAATACAAATCAAACAGATCATGTTCTCTATTTTCAAACATGCAGAATTTGGCTTGATTCTAGAATTATTAAGGCAGCTTCTCCAAGTGTTTTTTAGGAGATTTTAAACCCTCAAATATTAAAAATGTGTAAATAACTTATTTTACTGCAGAAAAAAGGGTTTTGTATTACCTACACCTGTAGCCCATATATGGAACTAAGCATTTTAAGGCATAAAGGTGTTTGCCAAAAGATCTAAACGCTAAGCTTGTAGACCTGTATGATATTCCAAAAAAAATAAACTGTTTGATTCACAAAAAAATGAAATGTGAAAGTTATATTAGACAGTTACCCTGATTCAGAGTAGTGTAATAAGTAATATTTAATAACAAAAATATATGATAAAAAAATCTATGTAAAACTTATGGAAAGGTAAAAGGTAAATATTACTTAATTAACAGACAGAATGCAATTTACAATCAGTATTTTCTAGTTTCTGACGCGACTTGAATGCAGTTCAGCAATCACAGTTTACAGTTGTTGGATGACAGTAAAGGTGTGCTGAGCCGTGTTCACAGCAGGGCACAATGTGTGAGGATGTTCTTTAATGGTTCGGTTGTAAAGGTTGTAGAAGTTGCTGATATAACCTAGATTTAACTCCAGATATTCTAGCTGTACAGCATAACACAGTACTGTCTGAAGTAAAACAGTTACCCTGAGTAGAAGCAGTGTGCTGCAGACAGCACCCATTCTTTATTGATGAGGGAACCTCCGCACAAGTGCCCTCCGAACAGATGCAGACTCGCCTGCCAGGGCCAGCTCTCTGCTGCGGCATCATGACCTCCTACTATCCTGCTGTTAATCCCAGTGGTGCCACACACTGAGAGGAAGTGAAGAGGAGGAAGGAGAAGAGTTTAGTTTTCAGTAAAGTGATTCTATTGTTGAGGTTTATGCTAGAAGGTTTAATCCACAGTAGAAAGTGTACAGAGTTCAATCACTCACCATCTAACTGCCCATGAGAGTCTAAAACCAAGGAAAGGAAAACATGGGTCAGAATATATACTTTTATATATACAGCTCTAAATAATTATGAGTTTCTTTGATTTTACCAAATTGAAAACCTCTGGAATATAATCAAAAGGAAGATGGATGATCACAAACCATCAAACCACCAAACTGAACTGCTTGAAATTTTGCACCAGGAGTAAAGCAGCATAAAGTTATCCAAAAGCAGTGTGTAAGACTGGTGGAGGAGAACATGATGCCAAGATGCATGAAAACTGTGATTAAAAAACAAACATGGTTATTCCACCAAATATTGATTATTTCTGAACTCTTAAAACTTTATGAATATGAACTTGTTTTCTTTGCATTATTTGAGGTCTGAAATAATGTTTTCTGTCGAGTTATGCTACCCATCGATATGAACTTCCTAAATGCACTTTGTATGCGCTGATCTACATTTTTAAATTATTTCTCTGTTTTATTTTGTATAACAAATGTGTTTTTGTGCATTAATCAACTTGGATTCACTGTCATTACAAAAAGAGAAAATTACAATTTATTATAATAATTAAAAAAAATTAAAAAATACAAAAAGCTTTTTTAATTACCTTTCATTACCTTAGCTAACCTTACCCTGATACAGTGATTTAGACTATCCAAAAATAGCACATATCACATACTGGGATTATGCTCTAATATGGTGCCATTTTTTTTTTTTTTTACATTTTCTGCCTAAATATAACTACATTAGTGAAGCAGGATTTGACATTATAGAACAACTTCTATAACTGGCAGCTTCTGGTTAGGTTATATGAACAGTGGTTAGGTTATGTGAACAGACAAGTGATTTTCTCAGAAATCACATCCATGTTCAATAAAGGAGCCCCCACAGGAACACAAGGCAAAAGTCATGGGACACAATAATAATGATAATAATGCAAGTGTATATTCCTAAAGGTTTGTATATAAATAGCATGTATAATATATTAATATATAAGAAACCTACCCTGGTAAAGAAGAGCAGCCAGAGTCAGCAAATAAACCCAGTCCATCTTACTCCAACTAAACAATCAGTAAAGGAAGCGCAGCTTGTTGAAAATGACCCTGACGTCTCTGTGGTAAGACTTTATAAGAAACTGCCCTGTGGACACTGCCCTCTCACTCCTCTTCTCACACTCTTTTACACTCATTTACTTCCTCCTGCATTCAGGAGGCATGCTTCATGTGTAAGCTCAGGTGCGTGTTTTTCAGTACGGTCAATATCTGCTGCTCAGTAACTACAGTTAACCCTTGTGTGGTGTTCATATTTTTGTTACTCGTTTACTTTGTTACTTGTATTTAATTCATTCATTTACATTAAAATGCTTTACACATGCTTGCTTACCCTAAATTGCAAGCAATATAAACAGCTTACATGGTTAATATTTACCCTTTACCTTTCTTATGTTACATTTCTTTCAAAAAGTGCTACTCTTTTTTTTATTAGTTTTTTTAATAAAATGTAAAAGAAAATGAATTAAACTCAAGATATGAGTAGAAAATTTGTTTAGTTTCAAATTTACAAATGAAGCAATGTTTATTAGCCCTTGGCCAAACATACTGTATGTAATATAAATGTGTGTGTGGAGGGGGGTGTACAGTGTGTTTATTGAAAATGTGTTTTGATATATGTTTTTCACAAAAAAATGAGCCAATGCCAATGAGTTTGAGTTAGAAAAAATATTTTTTTAGTATCATTTGATGAAAAATGAAAACGGGTCCCACAGACCCGAACACCACACAAGGGTTAATAATAATCAGACCTGAGAGAGTGAAAGTCACACAGTACCTCTATAAATAATGAAGGGTGGAGTTCATAACCACAGAGAAAACCTCTGATATCTCATATAGACCCACTCACGTTTAAAACCCACGCATTACTTACTCCTGAATAACCATCTTGGAATTTGTTGGGTTTTGTCTGATACTGTGGTGTTTGTTCGATATGACTCATATTCACCACTCTGGAATAACCAGGAAAAATATCAGGAAAAATAAAACAGAGACAGTCTATTTTAGAGCTTTTCACCTGAACTGATTTTTACAGTACAGTTCCTGCAATAAAGCGTATATAAGCCTTTTGATAAAGTTGTGTATTTAAATATAATAACAGTGTACTTGAACTATATGTGGAGTAAAAAAAAGTATACTTTTTCTATTTTTTTTTTTGACCTGCTTAATCTGTATTTCAGTAATCTATACAAAGAAAAGTACACTTTTTTTGGCTGTGCAAATTTTGTACTGGTGAGGACGTAATAAAATACAACTTTGAAAAAAATAAGAGACCACTTGGAAGATGGATGATCACAAGCCATCAAACCAAGCTGAACTGCTTGAATTTTTGCACCGGGAGTAAAGCAGCATAAAGTTATCCAAAAGCAGTGTGTAAGACTGGTGGAGGAGAACATGATGCCAATATGCATGAAAAAAACTGTGATTAAAAACCAGGGTTATTCCACCAAATATTGATTTCTGAACTCTTAAAACTTTATGAATATGAACTTGTTTTCTTTGCATTATTTGAGGTCAGAAAGCTTTGCATTTATTTTTATTTGGAATTTGGGAGAAGTGTTATCTGTAGTTTATAGAATAAAACAACAATGTTCATTTTAATCAAACATAAACCTATAAATAGCAAAGGGAGATATCCTCAAAATGTCACTCCTCAAAATGAATGTGACACTAAAGCTATAATTTAATCACACCTTTAATATGGTTTTAATGTTCAGTTGGGCAGCTCACACAAATATGCGTAAATTATATTAAATAGTTGCAGAAATGACATATGACTAGTGCGTTCAGTATACATTTAGTGCAACTTTATATCATTATACATTTATATCTTTATAATTACAAACAAATAGTAATGTAGTACAAATTAGTGATTCCAAAGTAACATAACTTAAGTACAGTCCTACTTCCTACAATTCCTACAATTTTATGGAGGTTCAATAAGGTTCAGACACCACCAATGTGACTTTATTCTGGTTCAGTTTTTTCACAAAAACCCACTCGCACAGACTTTCTACACATCTTAACTGTTTAATTATGCAGGAATTAAATTCCCCTAAAAGTATAAAGTCACTGATTTCATTTCTCATTTCAGACGCTCTTATTTCACCTAAAGAAAATGCTGAAGAAGTGATAAAAATTTGGAATGATCAACTCAGGAAGGGGATTTACTGTGAAGTGACGTTAATTACACATTTATCCATTTTCTCTCCGTTACCAGTCATCTAGTGTTCTATTTCAGTGCTCGGACAAAACAACCATTCAACCTTTGACCTCAGTGAACAGGAATGTGACGCTTTCCTGTAAGTCAGGCTGACCATTCAGCTCAACTTAAAAATGGATTACCGTATTTTATGGGCTATAAGGCGCACCGGATAATAATGTGCGCTATCAATAAACGTCTATTTTGTGGTCTATTTTCATACATAGCTAAGGCACACCGGATTATAAGACTTATTATGCGACACTAGTAAGGAACAGGGGTGTCGGTACACTGAGGAACCCTGAGTGTTCCGATAAGATAAGGGCAATATTAGCTAGTGGTTTATCGCACGTAGCTTGTTTTTACAGGCTGATATACTCACCTCTAAACAGTGAAAGAGCTAGCCCTGTGGTTTGCGGCTAACGCTAATGCTGCTCCAGCAGGACTTGCTGGGGTTAGCAGCAGTGCTACAGGCAGATAATACTCACTTCTGAATGGCGAAAGAGCTAGCGCTTAGCAGCTAATGCGAATACGGCTCCTGCAGTGCTAGCGCTTAGTGCGGTTAGCGGCTAATGCTAATGCTGTTCTATGCTCGGTGCTGGATAACTAAACTGAAACTTAACTCCTGTTTAACTCTGTACTTCAGCAGAGTGGCTTTACCACTCCTTAATACCTGACTGGTAAAATTCATACATAAGGAGCACTGATGATTTTTGGAAAGATAAAAATAATTTTAAATAATATGAAGATTGTTGAAATAATAACTTTTTTTAATGAATATTTTATATTCAGTATTTTTTATACAGTATTTACATTGTGTGTAAGAATCAGAATATAATATCTTGGTGGCATAGTAGCTCATAAATGTGAGCTAGCCTAAGTTAGCCAAAAGCTAAATTACAGATTCCAAACATGGTGGAGGTAGTTTTATAACAGCTGAGTTTTTTGAAACAGGTGAATCAGGTGAATTCAGAAACAAACTGTAAATGTGATGTTAATATAATATCCTGTTGGGGCTGGTATTTGCTGTTCTATTTTTGCTGTAAAAGAAACGTATAGTGTTTTACACAGATTAATTTACTAATTACATTTATATGGACTACAATATTTCAATGTGCTGAATTAATACTCATTGTTTTTTTTTCCCCAGGCTGTTCAGATACTGGGAAAAAAATAGCAAGTCATAATTATGAGATAGAAAAGTCATAATTATGGGATAGTAAGTCATAATTATGAGATAGTAAGTCATAATTATGAGATAAAAAAGTCATAATTATGAGATAGTAAGTCATATTTATGAGATAAAAAGTCATCTCATAATTATGACTTTCTATCTCATAATTATGACTTTCTATCTCATAATTATGACTTACTATCTCATAATTATGACTTACTATCCCATAATTATGACTTTTCTATCTCATAATTATGACTTACTATCTCATAATTATGACTTAGTATCTCATAATTATGACTTAGTATCTCATAATTATGACTTACTATCTCATAATTATGACTTACTATCCCATAATTATGACTTTTCTATCTCATAATTATGACTTACTATCCCATAATTATGACTTTTCTATCTCATAATTATGACTTAGTTGAGGACGTTTTTTTTTCTTCAGGTGGCGGAAATGGGCTTCCATAAGAGAGAGAGAGAGAGAGAGAAAATTCATTGTTCTTCCAGGAACAGCTCACTGTTCATATAAATTCTCTCTACTTTCTCTTTGTCAATAATTGAAAGCTGTCACAGTGAGAGAGTGATGTATTTATAAAACACCTCTTTGAAACAACAAAATAAGACATTTCCTGGTTCGATTATAAAAGCCTGTGTTTGGCCTGTGAGGTGTCTCTAAATATCTATAACTGATATGGTCATAAGAGAAAGGAATGTACACAGAGGTGTCAAGCAATCAAGTACAAATAATTTGTCACATTACTTAAGTAGAAATGTAGGTTATCTTTACTTTACTTGAGTAATTATCTTTCAGACGACTTTTTATTTCTACTTCCTACATTTTCACACAATTATCTGAATTTACAAAAAGTAGCGTTATTAATCCTATTTCATTTCAGCTTGTTTTCATTCATACATTTTAAAATAACAATATAGTCTTTATGGCTTTTAGAAAAATTAGTTTAGGGGAGTCCACTCTAGGACCCTGTGGTAATTTTTCTATTATATTAATTTTATATTTTATTCTAGTTTTGAAAAAGATTTTTTTTTTTTTACACTTTTACAGTAAGTTTTAGCTTCAGCAGGAAGTCAGCCCTGCTCTTCTCCTCCCACTCTCTGTATAGATCACAGCTCACTCTGCTGGCTTGAAGTGTGAACTGCAGCATTAAAATGTTAAATTTGATGCAGTCAGAGGATTTTTGAGGGAAAAAAGTGAAGCAGTTCTGTTCACTACAAGTTATCTAAGATGTGAGTAGACTTATCGATCAAAATAATGATGATATTGATACAGTGTTGGTATTGCATGGATCAAAACTAGCATGATCAGAGCGATATGTAAGTTTCTGGTCCTCTAGGTTTAGTATGTGACTCCCATATCTTTAAAATGTGGACATGTCTGTAAAAACATCTTTCTGTTGCATCTTGCCTCCAAAGAGGAACTTTGCAAACTGAAATATTGGGTTAAAAATGTATGTCTCCGGTAAAATATGTTTGCATAATCAGTTCATTACAGTTTTTATGCTCCCCAAAGCATTAATGACTTAGAGTTAGAGGTTCTGATTTGAAGTTACTAAGCCATTAAGCTCATCAATTTACCAACCAGTCAGCACTTAGAAGAATACTAGACTATTCACAACAAGAGTTGCTTATAACAGAAATAAGCAAACACTTTGTTGAGATTTTATATATACTGTATATATTATACTTTATTCATTAGCTTTAGTTAGAAATGTAAGAGCTTCATCTAATTTGCAAAACAAAAGGAAGTAATTGGCAGTATCTGACACTATATTTTAATTCTAGCTTTTACAAACTAGGAAAGGTTATTTTCATAAGAAAAAATTAAGCCTTTTTTAAGCCTCTCTTGATAAGAAAGAATAATATGAGAATGTCTTTCAGGTGTATAAAGTCTTTATTAATTAAAACATCCAAAACAGTCAAAATTAACACTGATTTAGCTTGTAACAGTCTGATATAATTGTAAGGGACATAAACATTAATGCCACGGCAGAGCTTATTAATCGGGTCCCAATACAGCAGCAAATCAACAGCAATAATTCATATTTATTCAAAACACTGCTTCATAATTGTTAATCTTGTCTATTTCCAGCATTTCCCAGTAAATAAGTCATTGGGTCTCACTGGATGCGTCTAAACTGCTGTTAGCTAAAAAGTGATGTAAGTTTCCTGTTAGAACAAAAGTACTGGGACACCGGAGCATAAGTGAGGACAGAACATGGGATGACCAACTATCCAGCTCATCCCAAAAGTACTGAATGGAGCACCACCATTGCAGAGAACACAGTTCCACTGCTAAAAAGCTCAGTGCTTGGGGAATTTATTCCCCTCTATCCCACATCTTGCATAAGGCATAGTTCAATAGGTCAGAATTATCTGCTCCAGAGAGTCCTATTCTATTGGCAATACTTTTCTACATGGTCTAGGACAAGCTGTGTGTGCACATTTGCACATCTATATCAGCAATTGATGCAATTTTAGAGCAGCTGAATGCATTAACTGGAAGGTAAGTCCACAAACTTTTGGTAGTGTAAGTACATAGACTAGTTTTTGTAAACTAGGGCCTGAGGTTGTGTCCCAAACTACACACTGCTCTAATCTAAATTGTGTATGACGAAATGTCCTGTTATAAATGTAAAATGTATTATAAATATTATAAAATGATCTGCATACAAAAAAACTAAAGGTGTGGTTTGGGACACCGCCTCAGTAAACCCACATATAGGTCCTTTTAAAAGAGGTGTCTCTATTTCTCTACCTTTTCCTCTCACACTCACACACACACTCACTCTTCACTCTCCTCAGCCAGTCTTGTTTTTTTGTAGTTTGTGCATGAGCCCCGTCTGTCTCTTCAGGTTGGTGTACAGGAGAGCAAAGTTGACGATGTACGTTGAGACGCAGACCACGCAGAAGTCTCCCAGGATAAAGACCAAAATTGAAGCCAGGTAAATGGAGCCGGCTACAGACACCCAGGACATTATCACCAGCGCGTGAGCTGCTGAACCGGACAACATCTGACCTGTTGAGAGAAAAAAAGAAGCCATAAATATAATAATAATAATAATAATAATAATAATAATATATCTTATACCTTTAAAAAGGAATCACATTGAGACAGTTTTTAGTGCTAACCAATCCATCTCTTTTATTATTGTAATAAATAAAATATAAAGGTGTGGTTTGGGACATGGCGTCAGTTTGCAAAACTGAAGAACACTTACCCAGGCCGAGCTGCAGACTGTAGAAAACGATGCCCAGCAGACTGTTGGGTTGGTTAAGAATGCTGTCTTCACCGGTGACTATCTGGACAAGCCCAAATCCACGACCCCACCTGAGCAAAACATGCAAACATTCACCTTAAATCTCAGACTTATTCAAAGAGACAAATTATAAATGACATTATATTAGAAACACATAGTATAAAAATGTTATGCAAACTGCATTTTAGTAACAAGAGTTGTATGTAAGTAATGTATGCACCACAACACCACAAAAATTATAATACCTTTATGACAACTACACTACAAACAGTTAATTGCTGAATCTCCATTACAGTGATCACTGTAAGTAAACAGACCCAGGAATGCAGGAGTGACTATCAGCTTAACCTGGAACAGACCAAAGTACCCAAAGTACCCAAATACCCTCCCCCTGGCCCAGAAAACCTGAGTAAACCCTGTAATCAGTTCTGTCCTGCAGGCAGGCCAGTCCCTGACACGTGGCATTCAGTTATTGGGTTTCTGACTGTGTTTATCAATAAGACTCTATTCAGCTGAGCTCTGTACAGCAGAGAAACTACACAGCTAAACATCTCAAACAGCAGCTCAAACACCTTAAACAACACCTCAAACATTTTAAACAGCACATCAAACACCTCAAACATTTTAAACAGCATATCAAACTCAAAATATTGAGCACCTCAAACAGCAGCTCAAACAGCAGCTCAACCAAATCAAAAACACCTCAAACAGAACCACAAACACCTCATCAAATACATCAAAAAGCACCCAAACAGCACATTAAACACCTCTGACAGCACCAAAAACACACCACAATGCGCATCAAACACTTTAAGCACCTCGAACACCTTAAACACCTGAAACACATCAAAAACACCTCAAACATCATAAAAACCTCAAAGAGAAAGTCAAACACCTTAAAAACCTCAAAAAGCACCCCAAACACCTTAAACACCACAAACAGCACCCCAAACACCTTAAACACCACAAACAGCACCTTAAACACCCTACACATCTTAACCCCCCCCAAACAGCACCTCAAATACCCTAAACACCTCAATCAGCACCTCAAACACCCTAAACAGCTCAAACAGCACCTTAAACACCCCAAACACCTTAAACAGCGCCCCAAACAACTTAAACACATTAAGCAGCACCCCAAACACCTTAAACAACACCCCAAACACCTTAAACAGCACTCCAAACACCTTAAGAAGCACCCCAAACACCTTAAACAGCCCCCAAACACCTTAAACACCCCAAACAGCACCTTAAACACCCTACACATCTTAACCCCCCCCAAACAGCACCTCAAATACCCTAAACACCTCAATCAGCACCTCAAACACCCTAAACAGCTCAAACAGCACCTTAAACACCCCAAACACCTTAAACAGCGCCCCAAACAACTTAAACACCCCAAACAGCACGCCAAACACCTTTAAACACACCTTTAAACACTCCAGACAGAATCTCAAACATCTTAAACACCTGTAAACACCTCACAGCAGATCAGAGGAAGGGCCCGTGTATGAACACACTGTACCTGGAGGTGAAGACCTTGGAGCAGCTCACAGACTCCGCCAGGTCACACATGGCTCTGTATTTGGGGTCGTGCTCCTTGGAAAGCTCGACGTGGAGCGCGTAGACCGAGAGAAGCAGCCCTAAAGAGCAGAGCAGGACCCGGGCAGCCCGCTCCCAGCCCGGCACCCCAGCAGGAGCTCCACCCGGCGCCATAGCGACTCTAAAACCCGCGGTAAAAACCTGTAATATCAGAGAAACAGCCTTTAGATCCAGCCCGGACCGCACTGACTCTACAGCACAGCTCTACCGAGTCAATAAAAAACTTCTGCAACGTGGAGGAACTGAGTGAAGCGCTCTGATTGGACCAGATCTCTGCTCTGCTCTGATTGGACAGTGGGGGCAGATGTGGACAGCTGTGTAAATCTACGCAGTTAATAAAGGACGTGTCCCAATAAAAGTGTCCAAATGGAGCATACTTTATATATCCACTCTATACACTCCCTTTATGGCACAAAAGAACATTGAATAAACGTTCATTGTTTGGTTGCATTACATAATTTAAAGGAGAAATCTGGTATGAAATGGACTTGTAGTAAAACATGGTTATGAGTGTAAACTTTAATCGAATAGCAAACATCTGTTTTCCCCCAGGGTTCAAAAATCCATCACTTTTAGCTCTCAACAGGGTTACAATGCTAGAAATAGGGGCATAGGATTGCCCATGCAAATGAATCACTTTTTACACTATTAAAGGGCTGACTCCATTCACAGCTCAAATGTGAAAAAAGCTAAAAAAAAAAATGGAAGGGGTAGTTTGGCAGGGGCACTGGGTGATGTATGGGTTTAGAGGCAGGGCAGGAGGGAGAGCTGATTGGTTGAGCTGTAGCAGCAGCAGTGTACCTCTGATAGCGAAAACCTACTTGTTACCATGTTTTACTTCTACACCCCAAGCCCATTTCACACCGTATTTCTCCTTTAAGTAATTAATTAATTAATTAAGTTATTAACTTGTGCCAAGGCACAGCAAAATTCGGCATCTTAGAAAAAGGTGCTACATTGAAGAATGTAAAACATATACCTTTTATGTTCGCTAAATATTTACATAGGTTTATATGTTTGTAGATTTATGGATGCATCTTCATAGCAAAGTATTAACTTACAATGTATATTTTTTTTAAATAATGAAAAACAAATGAAAAGAAAGTGTAAATGTGTGTCCCAACTTATGTCTAGCACTCTATATCTTTTTAGCAACATGACAGCGATCAAATATCGTCATATTGTCCACTCCTCCTTCTCCCACACACACACACACACACACACACACAAGCTGGGTGTGTGAACGGTCTATGGAGTAGACAGTAGGTAGGGGGAGGAGCCCCTATATCCACATGTAAACACAGTTAATCTTTATCTATTAATCGGTCCACTTTAAACCCTCACAACTCGCAGAGTTTAAGACTGAACTGGTCTCTACTGATTCTTGTGTTTTAACCGAGATTTCGCCGGTTGTATGATTTGTAATTTGAGGGTTTAGCGCTCCTGATATCGTTAGCTTAAGATCATTTCTGTCGACACCGCCCAAAAGAATGGCCCTATTCCACTGAGAAGATCCCGCCCCCCAGCCAGGCGGCAGACGCTATTGGCTGATTGGGGCAGGAGGACGAGTCTGATTGGCCAGTGGCGCTGCCACTCGAGCACAACTCGAAAGAATACGAGGAAGTGAAGCAGGTTTACCGTTGATTTACAACAAACAGCGGCGGGACAGAGAGACAGAAACATGTCTGGAGAGACGCGTTCAGGATTATTGAGGTCTCGGTGATTCCTCCAGGTAAAAGCAGTGTTCCTCAGCTCTTTAATACGGTTATTGTTTTAGTTCTGAAGGAAAAAGGGAGCAGACAGTAGGGTAGGTTAGGTTAGCTGCCTCGCTGAGTGGTAATACATTAGCTTCTCTCAGCTACATCATCTCCCTCCACACCAGCTCACAGCTTTATACTGTTTTATTTAATTTATATCAGATTTATACAGTTTATTTCTCTTTTATAGTGCAGACAGTGACCTGTGAGCCTTAAAACACTTGAATTTATAATCTGCAGTACAGTATTTTCCAGTGTAGCAGGCTACGAGCAACGTAAATCCAGTGATGCTTTATACTGGATTTTCATATTGTTCATTATTATTTATTTATTCATTTTATTTCAGCCTATATTCAACAGTTGTGTGTGGTTGTATCCACTCAAAACCTCTCATTTTATCCTCTTTTTCTTATTTAGAAATAAACATTCTGTGCCTTTAATTTTGGTATATGTAAAAGCAAGTCTCTTCTGTTTGGCTGCTGTCGGTACTGGGCATTCATTCAGAATATACTTCCATGGGAATTGGGGCTAAGTAAAATACTGTATCTACTGTATTTAAGTACTAAAATGCTGTATCTGTATCTACTGGGGTATTATTTTTGCTTCACTACTGTACTTAAATACTGTATCTGTATCTACTGGAGTATTATTTCTACTATACTACTGTACTTAAGTACTAAAATGCTGTATCTGTATCTACTGGAGTATTAATTTGACTTCACTACTGTACTTTAGTACTAAACATGCTGTATCTGTATCTACTGGAGTATTATTTTTACTACACTACTGTACTTAAGTACTAAAATACCGTATCTGTATCTACTGGAGTATTATTTTTACTTCACTACTGTACTTAAGTACTAAAATGTTGTAGTTGTATCTACTGGAGTATTATTTTTACTTCACTACTGTACTTAAGTACTAAAATACCGTATCTGTATCTACTGGAGTATTACTTTTTCTCCTACTTCCACTTTTATTTCACTACATATTTTTGGATGAGTTTAATTCTTTTACTCCAATACATTTTTTACATGCTGCATCATCACTATTCATTAAAATAAAATAAAAAATATTAGGAATCATTCCAAACCCACATTATCTGGGTTTGATAAAGCTGCTCATCAGATCTTATAAGAAGATCTCACTGCTCCCGTTCTGCCTTTCACTCTGAGAACTTTCCACTGCTTTCTGTAATAACTACTCTACTACACTAATAACACAGTACTGTACTTTTAGTTTCAATACTTGAGTATATTTTGGGATAAACAACATTTTTAGCAAATGAATAAATGTATGATAAAGGAATGCTCTAAATGCATACTGAGCAGACTTATTTAAAACTCCCTGCTTTCTTTTACTATGGTTTTATAGTTTAAGCTGGTTATTTATTGCCAGCTGCTTAACACCTACAAGAGCCATAAGCTGGTTGTTGTATAACGTCAGTCTGGCATCAAAGTGGGTATGATGCCAAAGTACCGGTACAACATTTTTGGTCCGTATTTTATAAACTGACCTTGTCTTTCTTCTCTCCTTCCTTGTAGTTACAATTAAAGATGTCGTCCAGCGAGGTGAAGAAAGCTGAAGAGGCGAACCGGGGTCCGGTGTGTGACTCTGTGGGCGCCGGCAGCAAGACTGGGTGCGACAGTGAAAGTGTCAAGAGCATCCAGGTTCCTGTGGGAGAACTTCATGCTCAGCCTCCCAGTGATGCGACCACGGGTTCAGACGCGAACACTGTGGCGGCAAAGAACTTGGCCTTTCTCAAGGCCCACTCCCTAGATGTGAAGTTTGAAGTTGGAGAAGAATATGACATCATTGAGACCATCGGCACTGGTGCATATGGTGTCGTTTCTTCTGCCAGGAGGCGAGACAATGGTAGGAACCATTTGAACTTTGGTCGTCAGCATCAGTGCTGATTTTAAAAATGAACGCCATTCTATTTGAATTAGACTAAGTTTAAAAAATATCAGCTCACAGCTTTGGAAAAAATGAAGAGATCACTTCAGTTTCTGAATCAGTTTCTCTGATTTTGCTATTTATAGGTTTATATTTGAATAAAATGAACATTGTTGTTTTACTCTATAAACTATAGACAACATTTCTCCCAAATTCCACATAAAAATATTGTCATTTAGAGCATTTATTTGCAGAAAATGAGAAATGGCTGAAATAAAAAAAAAAGATGCAGCGCTTTCGGGCCTCAAATAATGGAAAGAAAACAAGTTCATATTCATAAAGTTTTAGTTCAAGAGTTCAGAAATCAAACCCTGGTTTTTAATCACAGCTTGGCATGTTCTCCTCCACCAGTCTTACACACTGCTTTTGGATAACTTTATGCCTTTACTCCTGGTGGATAAAGAGGTTTTCAATTAAAATCAAAGAAATTCATTATTTTTAAGTGGTCTCTTATTTTTTATTTTTTAGTTTGTTATAACATGTAATAACTCTACCTTAGTAATAGTAATAACAGAACACACTACTGCAGACCTACTCAAGTTAAGCAAACCCTGATGCGGGTTCACTTGCAATGATTTCAATAGCTTTGATGTCAAGCATATCAGTGTGAAAGCTATGTGAAATTAAACAGAAAAGCAACAATGCATAATTTTCTAATTGGTACATTTGTCCACAGGCCAGCAGGTGGCGATAAAAAAGATTCCTAACGCTTTTGAGGTGGTTACGAATGCCAAGCGAACGCTCCGAGAGCTCAAGATTCTGAAACACTTCAAACACGACAACATCATCGCGATTAAGGATATTCTTCAGCCTGCTGTACCGCATTCAGCCTTCAAGTCTGTGTAAGATTGAGACTCACAAACACACTTTCGCATTCATCACTGTCGTACAGTGGCTTGCAAAAGTATTCATAACACCTTAGTCACCTTAAAACCACAAACTTAAATGAATTTTATTAAGAACTTAAATGATAGATCAACACAAAATAGCACATAATTGTAAAGTGGAACTAAAGTGATACATGTTTTTTAAAAGTATTCAGCTTCCTTTTTCTCTGAAACGCTTAAAGAAAATCCAGTGCAATCATTTGCCTTCAGAAATCACTTAATCAGTTAATTAGTTAGAGTCCAGCTGTGTGTAATTTAGTCTCAGTATAAATACAGCTGTTCTGTGAAGGCCTCAGTGGTTTGTTAGAGAACACCAGGTCGGAGGATTGTGGAGAAGAAGTTTAAAGCAGGGTTAGGCTATAAAAACCTATACCAAGCTTTGAGCATCCCAAGGAACTGACAAATCAAGCAAAGAAGAGCACTGGTCAGAGAATCAGCCAAGAGGTCACTAGTGGTCACAGATGCTCTTCATCCAACCTGGCTAAGCTTGAGCTATTTTGCAAAGAAGAATGGGCAAAAATCTCTAAAAAGTCTCTAGATGCATTTGTGGTTGTAAGGTTACAAGGTGTGAAGAAGTTCAAGGGGTATGAATACTTTTGCATATACAGCCAGTGTATATCTCCTAAACTTCTCTTTAGCAGCTTTTTATGAAAATTTATATATTCAAAGTTATTTTAGCGTTTGTATTGGTCCATTCATCATAAAATGTTAATTCAATATTAAAGGAGAACTTCTGTGTAAAATTGACTTTTGGTGTAGTAAAACATGATAAAGGGTACTAACCCTTTTTGAATAACCCACTTCCACTCTCCTACAGCTTTCTTAGATCCAGTAATTTTGTGTTTTTTGTCCCAAAACGTTGTAAAGAGTGCTGGGCAAAAAGCACAAAATATCTTGTTATCTTTTTCTACACCCAATTCAAACCCAAAGTCAATTTTACACCGGAGTTCTCCTTTAAGAACAACTACCAGATCCACATTGTCTAAATAGTAAACACAGCAAAAAGAATTAGGTATTGTAACAACTTGTGAGAACTTGTGTTCTTTATAAACATTTTTTAACTATTTATTTAATAACCATTATTTTTTTTATTTATTTATTGTGAGTTTGCCAAAGACACTAAGCTACTGAGAACCTCTCTTCCTTGCTGAGTGTGAATTAAACCAATACCCAACCTATTAAAATACATCTTACACCTGGATCAGTCCAGGCTCCAGGATCTCTTGGACTGGTCTCCATTCTAGCAGCTTTGTGCTCATTGATCATTGATCTTCTCATCTTTTCTTATTCTCTTTCTTTCTAGTTATGTAGTTCTTGACCTAATGGAGAGCGACCTACACCAGATCATCCACTCAAGGCAACCTCTGACGCCAGAGCACACGCGCTACTTCCTGTACCAGCTGCTGCGAGGCTTGAAGTACATCCACTCGGCCAACGTGATCCACCGTGACCTCAAGCCCTCCAACCTGCTGGTGAATGAGAACTGCGAGCTGAAGATCGGAGACTTCGGCATGGCCCGGGGTCTAAGCGCGGCGCACCCAGACGAGTCACGCTCTTTTATGACTGAGTACGTTGCCACCCGCTGGTACCGTGCCCCTGAACTCATGCTGTCGCTCCACCACTACAGCCTGGCCATCGACCTCTGGTCTGTGGGCTGCATCTTCGCGGAGATGCTGGGCAGGAAGCAGCTCTTCCCTGGCAAACACTACGTTCATCAGCTGCAGCTGATCCTGTCTGTTCTGGGCACGCCACCTGAGAGCATCATAAGGGCTATTGGAGCAGATAGGGTGCGTTCGTTCGTCCAGAGTTTACCGTCAAGAGCTGCAGTGCCTCTTTCCAGACTTTACCCACAGGCTGAACCGGCAGCCCTGGACCTGCTGGCCGCCATGCTACGTTTTGACCCTCGTGAGAGGATCAGTGTGTGCCAGGCCCTGGACCACCCTTACCTATCCAAGTACCACGACTCTGATGATGAGCCTGTGTGCGTTCCAGCCTTCGACTTCGAATTTGACCGGCAGCCCATGGGCCGGGAGCAGATCAAAGAGGCCATTCTTACTGAAATTCAGGACTTCCACCAGAAGAAACAGGCCAACAGGAAAAAGATTCAGTTCAAGCCACTGCAGAGGCCCAGCAGCAGTGCCAGTTTGAGTCCATCAGTGGGTGCAATGACTAATAACACCCTTTCAGCAGTGCCACACAGCCAAACTCTACCAAACACTACACATACACAGCAGCAGAAACAACAGAGTCGACCTCTAGCAGCCTCAACACAGACATTAACCAATACAGTCCCTCTCCCTCATATTCTGCCACCCTTGACCCAGACAGGAAGCTGTCAGGACGTTGACATGCCCAGTGCCAACTCTGACGGCCAACCAGAAACCATAGACCTCACCACTCCCACTTCGAGCCAAGGCACGCCCCCCTGCGAGACAATGAAAGAGTGTGTAAAGACAGAGGAGCCTTCCTCATCAGACCATGCTCCTCCTGCACCAACCGTACACCCGCTCCCACAATTAGCCCCTACGTCCCTCCCCTCCAGCCTCTCTCAGTCCGGACCCTCTCTGTCCCTTTCTCAATCTCAAGCCCAGTCTCTCTCCCAGTCACTCTCGCGCTCACTCGTAAAAGCGGCGAAAGCGACGACCGGTGAGATCACCCGAAAAGAAGGAGCAATCTCAGATGACACCAAAGCGGCTCTGAAGGCAGCCCTGCTTAAGTCAGCTTTAAGACAAAAAGCACGAGGTAAGTGTGAGATGCCATATGAGCATTTTCTCCTTTCAAATTTGAGCAGAAATTTAAGCTTTTTAGTGTAAAGGATCTACAAACAGGTTGCCCTTCGAAATACTTCTCATGTGCTGAATCTGTAACAAGTCAAAAAAGAGGAAAGGTCGGACAGCACAGTATAATGTACAGTATATTTATTTAACTCACAGATAAAACATAAATGTTTCGGCCCTTAGGCCTTCCTCCGGGTCCCTTCAGTGTTTTTTATTTTAATTATTCATTCAAATGCAATGTCTTAAATTGATGGATTGTGGAGAAACTTAGACTACTGTCTCAGTATATTTACATTTTCTTGAACGCTTAAAATGGGTCTTCTAAATAATTTAGCAATTAGGGACTTATTGTTTTTCTTTAGGGTTTTGATTTTGTGGTGTCTCCAAAATAATGTAATAATTTGTGTATTTGTGTATATTAAATAAAAAAAAAAATCATTATTGAGGTATCACTTATCCTTATTTTTCTGTTTTGTGTGTGTATGCCTAGTGTTAGGGTGATCCTCATTGCATCAGGCTGAGGGGGTAGGTTAGGGGGAAGTGTTAGGATTATTAGCCTATTATTACATGGCTCTTCAAACTGAGATTTTTCAGAGGCTCTCTCCAAACAGAAGGCCTTGAGAAAGAAACTAATTTGAGTATTTCCCTTGTTAAAAATTGCTTTCTGAAGACATATGCTAAAGCAGTTAAGTCAACTAGTTAAGTAGCAGCAGTTAGGTTGCTGAACTTTAGCGCTCGACTTCTATAAAGCTGTATCTGTATAGGGTGCTTGAAAGGTTTCCCAATTTCACTTCTTCCCATTGTAACTCGGTTCAAGGGGTACAAAGGAGAAATTAGATTGTGCCTATGACAGTTTGTGCTTCTCTCTTTATTTCAGATGGGGGTACAGCAGCCCTGGGTATTGACCTAGGTGGAGGTTTTGGAGTCTCATCTTCCTTGATTTCCTCCTCCTCCGCCCCAGAGCACAGGAGGCCTGTTACTGCACAGGAGAGACAACGAGAGCGTGAGGAGAAGCGGAGGAAGCGCCAGGAGAGGGCGATGGAGAGGAAGAGGAAACTTAAGGAGAAGGAGAAAAAGGAGACCAAACAAGGAGAGTCGTTGGGTGGAGTCTTGCTGAGCGACAATGATAAGAAGTTGCTTGAGCGCTGGGGACGAATGGTGGACGGCCGAGTGGAGAAATCCCAGGTTGCTGACGGTAACTCTGCAAAGACGGGCGATAAAAAGACTTGTCAGATGCAGGCGGCCGCAGGAAAAGGCCTGATGCAGATGTCCTCAGACATGGGAGAATCTGCCATGCCAGCCAATCAACCGAACGAGCTACCAGCCTTTAAACCACCACAACAGATAGTGCCTCAGATTGGACAGTGCGTGGCATCTGCCATATTCCACCCACCTACCACTTTCAATTCCCTGCCTCTCTCCCTGGGGTCAACTCAGAATGGAGACATTGGAATGCTAGCAGTTGGTGGAGGTAGAGGTGTGGTTGATGGAGGTGGAGCTTTGAACATGGTTGGAAGAGGGACAGTTGGTGTAGTGGCAACCCCATGTGCCTTCGGCAAAAGCGACATGTTAAAATCCCAAACTCAAGCTCAGAATCCGTTCCTTAAGGGTGGACCTGTATTCACGTCCCTGGAGAACTGGGCAGGAGCCCAGGCCACTGTGGTAACATCTCAGCACCAGCAGCCACAGGTCCAGCCCTCCTCTCCACTGCTGAACTTCCCTCAAACCCAACCTGTACAGCACCCCCAACAAACCCACACCCAAACACCTGCCCACAACCCGCCCATCAAGCTCCTGCCGTCAGACACCTTCATCACCAAGCCTCCCTCCCTAACCCCCAATGGAACGACCGCAAGGGTCGGTATTCAGGACGCCAACACGCCTCTCCAAAACCAGGACCCAGCAGGTGCTCCTCAGTCACTGGACAAGCTCTGTTCTGTTCTGGCCAAGCAGCAGAATGGTGCTAATTCACAGGGGCCTTCACACGGGCTGCCTGGAACATCTACCCAGCCCTGCTTGAGTCTCTCAGACACGGGTCCTCTAGGAACCAGCAGGGTGCCGGACATCCATACAGTCACACTACAACTCTCCAAATCACAGGTGAGTTATTGTGTGTGTATATAGTGTCTCTTGAACTGGCATTTAATATGTACATTTAAATGGAAATGTCTGTGATTTTAGATGTTTAAATGAGAGGGAGGAGGATGAAATACTGTACTAGGGGTGGGCGATATGGCCTTAAAATAATATCATGATATTTTATGCTATTTTTGCGATAACGATACTGTTGGCGATATGACAAGACACTGAAAAAATCCAAGAGTACACTACTGCAAAAAAATGAACATTACATTTTATTCTTGCATACGATACGATATGGCACACCCCTAACTGAGATATTAAAAAAAATATAAGAATTTTATCAGATTTGTAACAGAAGTCAATGATCCAGAATGTCATGATACTAAATAATAATGCACTCTTCCAAATATCTCCATATATGCAGGATTAAAGTAAAATAAATGATACTGGACAGATATAATCTCTAGTCTCTAGTAGATATATAATGGGAAATGAGAACAGTGGGAATTTTTCTTTTGCTAAAAACAGCAAAAAAGAGAAGTCGCTGATGTGATAATTAAGGGTGGGCAAAAGCACAATATTTCAGGGTTTAATATGGTTCATGATATTTAAAAATCTTGGCGATATTATTGTGTACGATACCCCTATACTGTACATTCAAACTATTCAGAAAAAAAATGTGCTTCTCTTTTTCTCTCTCTCAGGTTGAGGATATTCTGCCTCCAGTTTTCTCAGTGACCCCTAAAGGCAGCGGGGCAGGTTACGGGGTGGGCTTTGACCTCGACGACCTTCTCACTCAGTCTCTCACTGACTTCCAGCACTCAGACCTCAGGGAAAGGTTGGTCAAAATCCTATTCAGAAAAATTCAAGTTTAAAGCATTTTTTTTCTTTCTTATTAGCTCACGTAATACTGTATTAACTGTATAGTAGGTCTGTCTTAAAAACGATTTGGCATAGGAATTAATCTTAATAAATAATTTTATTGTATCGAACACCTTACAATTTTCTATGTGTGTGTGGAGCCTTCTTGTCCTGCACTCCTGATTAAAAGTCTCCGCTTAAATACACACAAATATACACAATAGCAATGTTATTCATTAACAATGACATCATGTTTATTTACCGTGTGACTGGCCAATATTTAAGACTTTAGTCTATAAACACAAGTTTTAATGTTCATTTTCTAACATTGTAGTCAACAGTGTTTAAAAAATGAAGATAAAGATGTGTTCCTCTAAAATATTGTCTAAGCCTAATATATGTCTAATATATAATAAAAATAAAAAATATATTTCTCTTCTACTCATCAGTCACCACGACTCAGCTCCCCTCTCAGCATCCTTGCTCTCGGATTGGCTGGATGTCCACAGCATGACCCCAGCCGACCTGGAATCACTTCAGCAGGAGCTCCAGCTCGGATCTCCAATGATCCTCTCTGATAACTCCACACTTCCTGAAACTTGATCACAGCATTAACCCCTCCCACTCCCACTCCATCAACTTCCACTTCTCCATGGGGAGCTCTACTGGAGAGAACTGAAGAGACGTAGTAGTGTCATCTCTGGCAGTGTGTAGATTTCCAGCAGTCTGTAGAGTAGGAATTTTGATTTCTTAAACAGCACCTTATGTTCTGCTCGAGCTCATGTAACTGTACAGCCTCAGAAAGTGCCAACTGAACTGCAAACACAGTCTGATGACATGACATGTTGACAGGGGCATGCAAGCATCTCTGCTGTCTGTGGCATGCTGTGGTTTTGGCTTGTCTTTGCCACGTGTTCATACTGTATTTGTGTATCTGGTTTATTGGAGGTCTTGCTTCCTCTGCCCTCAAGTGTCTGAGAGTAAGAGGTTAAATTGGTTGTGGTGCTTTTTCCTGACTGTGTGCTACCAATCATGTCCAATTGTGGAGAAAACCAGATCTTTGCTAGCATTTTGGTGCTCATTTGATAAATGCCAGTTTACCCCAGGTACGAAAACAAAGCTCAATAGTATAATATTTCCCTTTCCCTTTCTCACGTTCAACTAGTGGTGTAACGGATCACA
This sequence comes from Astyanax mexicanus, assembly GCF_023375975.1. Taxonomy (NCBI): domain Eukaryota; kingdom Metazoa; phylum Chordata; class Actinopteri; order Characiformes; family Acestrorhamphidae; genus Astyanax; species Astyanax mexicanus. The sequence continues at coordinate 10,158,853 of NC_064422.1, forward strand.
AATCTCACAGATCGGACCAGAAGTTCACATTACAAACCACGTTGCTCAAATCCGATTTTTGCTCAGATCAGATTTGTCTATCTTGACAGTTCACATTCACTGTAAATATAAGTGAGCTGTATCTGTGCGTAATGTGAACGAATCTGTCCCTGAAACGCTTCACATGCTGCACATTAATACCTGTACAAACGTCTCCTTCACCAACAACTACAGGCTTTTTACTGGCTTCTCAGTAACTGACTGAATGAGCTGTTCTCACAGATTGAAGCAGAATTAATCTGTGACCTTTTTCTTCTTTAGTTCTTTAGTTCAGAAATCAATATTTGGTGGAATAGCCCTGGTTTTTAGTCACAGTTTTTTTATGCATCTTGGCATCATGTTCTCCTCCACCAGTCTTACACACTGCTTTTGAATAACTTTATGCTGCTTTACTCCTGGTGCAAAAATTCAAGCAGTTCAGTTTGGTTTGATGGCTTGTGATCATCCATCTTCCTCTTGATTATATTCCAGAGGTTTTCAATTTGGTAAAATCAAACTCCCATGAACAAAATTATACAAACTATTTATTTTGTGTTTTTGTTTTTTTACCAACTGATCTGCAGGTTTGGTGGTTATCAACCTGTGACGAGTGATCCTGTTACACCCCTCGGTTGAAAATTAATATCTCAGCTTCTCATTTCAAATTTTGACTGTGCCAAAACCTTCGTTGTGAGTTTTTGAAGCTAGGGTCTGACCACAAGCTCTGAGGACTTTACAGCTGAGAGAACTGACTGAATTTTATTAGGAAATGTTTTATGTCTCGCTTTGTAGCACTGTATCATGACTAGCATGCTTGCTTGCGGCTAACGTGTTGTTAACTTAGGGCTAGCATTAGCTTGTGGCTAGCGCATTAGATCAGTACACTATAAAGCACATGATCCATTTCCATCCAAATATTTTTTATTTTTTTTTACTTTTTAAAACATTTTATTTCCAGTGTGGTCAGAGCCAGGTCTTAACTGCTAGCTGGAACTCCCCATCACACAATGCTACCAGCACTGGGAGGGTAAAGGCTAGCCGGATCTTTCTCCTTTTCTTTTCAGAATGTTTTGAGCCGTTTGAGCTATGCGCTATTAGAGAACCAAATGCTAAATGCTAATTTTGTTACCAGCTACCAGCTTGCTTGGATTCCAGGCTAGGAATGGCTGTGGCAAAAACTGAGTTTGAACACACAACCACCTGATAATTGGACTCAATGATTTTTATTTATTTTACACATTGTTTCACCTGCAAAAACACCTAATACAGCTCTGGAAAAAATTAAAAAGACCATTTCAGTTTCTGAATCAGTTTCTCTGATTTTGCTATTTATGAGTATATGTTTGAGTAAAATAAACACTGCTGTTTTTTATATAAACTACGGACAAAATTTCTCCCAAATTCCAAATAAAATATTGTCATTTAGAGCATTTTATTTGCAGAAAATGAGAAATGGCTGAAATAATCACAGTTTTTAATCACAGTTTTCATGCATCTTGGCATCATGTTCTCCTCCACCAGTCTTACACACTGCTTTTGGATAACTTTATGCCTTTACTCCTGGTGCAAAAATTAAAGCAGTTAAATTTTGTATTTAGTAAAATCAAAGAAACTCATAATATTTAAGTGTTCTCTCATTTTATTTAGAGCTGTATCCAAATACGGTTGAGTTTCTAGAAACTTCTAGAAACAGATTTGTTAATTAATGCATTTTTGCCATCATTTCTCTTTATTTAAGAGAAGTTTTAGCAACCCTTTTATGGCTGTGTTCTGTTTTCAGGAGGTTGTGAGTTTAAATCCCACTGATTAAATTACTGTATGAAGTTGTGGATGTACGGTTATCAGTATGTCGTTGGTATATCACTAAAGCTCCTCCTGAAACCGTGTCCAGACATTCAGACACGAACAATGAGCTCAAAAATGGACTTTTTTGTGCATCGAGTGTCATATCACACACTGCATCAGTGCCAGGAACTGCAGAAGAACCACAGACTCTTATAAACCTCTGCCCCAGCCCCTCAACCACTGTGAAACCACCACAGCCCAGCGACCCCTCGACTGCCTGCTGACGCCTGAGTGCAGTATTTAGTACAGTCCAGAGGAACAGAGGGGAGATTCAGATGACACTTCATGAATACCTTGTAGGAACTTACATTTGGATTAAGAATTTTTCACCAGCACCACAAAGAACATGATTAAAATGAAGAAACCAGTTTAAATCTGTGTCTGTATTTATTTCTGAATAAAGATATGTTTTGAATGGGTCTGCAAAAAGCACAATTTCATCAAAATCCGCCAATAGTTCATCAGTAAATGCAATGTGTTATCAGAAGCTTCTTTATTGCTTTTTGTTATACTGGAACTGCAAGGCTAATGTAGCTAACTATTGATGGAAACTTTGTTAGTCTGTTTTACATTGCAACTAGTACTCTAAAGTATCTTACAGATGACACTATAAAAGCTTTGATAGGTCATTTTTACCCTAAAGTTACGATGCTGCTAAGAACTTACTGGCGGTGGGTAGCCCAGGTCCAAAAAGTAAAAACTCATTCCAGGCTTTTTGTACCAAATGCCTGTGTAGTTGGTACAAAAGCCTGGGATGGATTTTTACTTCCTGGACCTGGGTTATGAATGAAGTTCAACTTATATAGCACCTTTCTAGAAACCCAAGAACGCTTTAAAGTTTACACATATTGCACACAACCATTCATACACTCATCCACACACCAGTGAGAAGCGGCAGCCAATAGCGCACAGCGTACTCTTAACCGGAAACAACCCCGTCCACCAGAAGTATGGCATCAGGCACTACAGCATTTAACCAGCAAAAAAAAAAAAAAAAATGAAGCTCGAGAGCTACATTTGCTTAGCGCGCACACGATTCCCTTTTTTTGCTCGCTAGTTTCATATATTTGTGCTCACAAGTTCATTTACAAACGCAAAATGTTAAAACACACTTTTTTTTCCCCACCTGGTATTTTTGCGCCCTTTTGACATTGATGTGACGCCATACTAGTTGCTACATGGTGTTTCATGCATGGTATTACATGTGGTTGCTATGGTATCCCAAGTCCTGGCTACAGTGTTGCTAGATTTTCACCATTATATCCACCAAGAATTCACTGAGCCCAAGGTTTTACAAGACTCTTTATTTACAACAAAAGATTACAAGCTATATAAGACAAACTGGATAAAATGAAGGTTCCAAATTAATAAATACATAAACATTTCATTAACAAAAAGCATCAGCTTTGTACTTTATCTATTTTCTATAATTCGGGTGATTCTAATTAAGGCCGTTTTCTCTACAAAATATGTGGAGAATCAGATATAGGCATTATCCAGAGTTGTAGTTTCAGACAGATTCATTTACTGTTCTTCTCAACTTAACAGGATTTAGGTTCATTCATGTTCATTCATTAACTTCCAGTGTAAAAAAAGAGCAAATTATACACAAACACACACTACATATATACATACAGTACAGGCCAAAGGTTTGGACACACCTTCTCTTTTTCAATGCCTTTTTTTTATTTTCATGACTGATATTTACATTGTAGATTCTCACTGAAGCATCAAAACTAAGAATGAATACATGTGGAGTTTTATGTACTTAACAAAAAATAAACTGTCCTCCACAGTCACCGGACCTGAACCCAATCCAGATCCAGGTTTGGGGTGAGCTGAGTACAGACTGAAGAAGGCAAAGGCGCAACAAGTGCTAATAAACACCTCTGGGAACTCCTTCCTTCAAGACTGTCGGAAAACTTTTCATTTCAGGTGGCCACCTCTTGAAGCTCTTTGAGAGAATGATGCCAAGAGTGTGCAAAGCAGTAATCAGAGCAAAGAGAGACTATTTAGTTAAGTACATAAAACTTCACATGTGTTCATTCATAGTTTTGATGCTTCAGTGAGAATCTACAATGTAAATAGTCATGAAAATAAAGAAAACGAACTGAAAAAGAGAAGGTGTGTCCAAACCTTTAGCCTGTACTGTACATTTCCAGCCAAATTGGTTACTGTTCTCCGGTTGTTATTGGAGTACCGGCTCTAGACAGGAAAGTAGAGTGGCAGGTCAGTAAGTGATAAAAATGAGATGCCTGCAGATCGAGGCTGGAACAATAATCACAGTATGCGTTACCTCTTCATATCTCGCTGCCTTTCATTTCATAAGTCATTCATTTTGGTATTAAGTTAGCAGTACAATCACCAACATAGAGATAGTCCTGATCAGTGTTACGATCCAGCCGCTCCAGTTCTGCGGCGCTGCGCTGTACAGACGCAGTCCCTTTACGTTGTTCTGGATGAAGCTGCTGAAGGCAGACACCCTGGCGTAGACTCCCGGCCGATTGGGCTGAGCGCAGCCTAGACCAAAGCTCACGATCCCGGCCTGAACCCATTTACCACTCTCCGACAGACACACCAGAGGACCTCCAGAATCACCCTGAACACACGGATAAGGAGTTACATATTAAAATATTTTTATACATCAGAAACCCCCCTCTTGTACAGGTGCAGCTAAAAAAATGTAATATCATTGAAAAGTTACTTTATTTTAGTAAATCAGTTTAAAATGTGAAACTCATCATATAAATGTATTACACACAGTGACCTATTTCTTTTTTTGTTGATTATGGCTTACAAACAATAAAAACCCAATAAAGTGGCCACAGTGAGTGGAAGCACAAGATAAGACGTTTCTAATAAAGTGGCCACAGTGAGTGGAAGCACAAGATAAGACGTTTCTAATAAAGTGGCCACAGTGAGTGGAAGCACAAGATAAGACGTTTCTAATAAAGTGGCCACAGTGAGTGGAAGCACAAGATATGATGTTTCTAATAAAGTGGCCACAGTGAGGGGAAGTACAAGATAGGACGTTTCTAATAAAGTGGCCACAGTGAGTGGATGCACAAGATAGGACGTTTCTAATAAAGTGGCCACAGTGAGTGGATGCACAAGATAGGACGTTTCTAATAAAGTGGCCACAGTGAGTGGATGCACAAGATAGGACGTTTCTAATAAAGTGGCCACAGTGAGTGGAAGCACAAGATAAGACGTTTCTAATAAAGTGGCCACAGTGAGTGGAAGCACAAGATAAGACGTTTCTAATAAAGTGGCCACAGTGAGTGGATGCACAAGATAGGATGTTTCTAATAAAGTGGCCACAGTGAGTGGAAGTACAAGATAGGACGTTTCTAATAAAGTGGCCACAGTGAGTGGATGCACAAGATAGGACGTTTCTAATAAAGTGGCCACAGTGAGTGGATGCACAAGATAGGACGTTTCTAATAAAGTGGCCACAGTGAGTGGATGCACAAGATAAGACGTTTCTAATAAAGTGGCCACAGTGAGTGGAAGCACAAGATAAGACGTTTCTAATAAAGTGGCCACAGTGAGTGGAAGCACAAGATAAGACGTTTCTAATAAAGTGGCCACAGTGAGTGGATGCACAAGATAGGATGTTTCTAATAAAGTGGCCACAGTGAGTGGAAGTACAAGATAGGACGTTTCTAATAAAGTGGCCACAGTGAGTGGATGCACAAGATAGGACGTTTCTAATAAAGTGGCCACAGTAGAGGGGTTTCCATCCACCAAGTTTTTGCGCATTTTGAAAATGCGCATGAAAAAAGCTGGATGGAAAAAGTCAAAAATTCGAAAAAAGCCCCAAATATCGCAAAACGATTTTTACGCTAGGAGGGGGTGGAAAAGTTAGAATATCGCATCGCCAAAATTCGGAAAAACTGGATGGAAAAGGGTTTTTCGCATAAAAAATGACGTATCACCTGTGGTATATGGTGCGCCGCGTTATTGCGCTGTGCTATTTCTCGCGCCTCCGTCGCGTCCGGTAATGCAATGTACCGGTTCATTAGTTTTATTCGTATTGCTTGGCATACAGCGTACACACAACGATGGACTGTTGTAACGCTTACACCAAATGTTTCACCCACTACTCTGTACTCAGCACAGGTGGCCAGCTTGTATATGGCGATGGCGATTCTCTTATCAGTTGGCAAAGGTGGGCGATGACTGGAAATACGTGGCCCTACATATGGTCCAATCATGACGCACAGCTTTTCGAAAGTTGTTTTGGACATTCTAAAATGCCGAATCCAAAGCTGATCAGAAAAATGGCTCTGAACGATGTTCTCCCAGAACAGTTTGTTTCGTTTGCGCTCCCAGGTATACGGTGGCTGTCGCCGTGGTCGCGCCGAGATTTCCGCCCTTAATAACGTTTCCAGTGCTCGTCCTGCCCGGCGTCTTTGAACAGCAAACATCATCACCATGTAGAGACGGCAAATGGACACGAAAATAATTCTGCACAGAGCAAAAACAGAATCAAACCTCTCCATGCTTGTTTGGCGTCCTCTCCCACGTTATCTAAAGTTTATTCGCATAACTGTAGTGAATGGAAACACGGCTTAATTCGCATTTTTTCCTGCCGAAATTTGGAAATTGCGCATTCTTTTTTCGAAAGGTTTGGATGGAAACCTGCCTAGTGAGTGGATGCACAAGATAGGACGTTTCTAATAAAGTGGCCACAGTGAGTGGAAGCACAAGATAGGACGTTTCTAATAAAGTGGCCACAGTGAGTGGAAGCACAAGATAGGAGGTTTCTAATAAAGTGGCCACAGTGAGTGGAAGCACAATGTAGCCATCAGTGATGAATTAGACAGGGAGTGAAAGCATTTAGCAAATGTTTCTAATAAAGTGGCCAGTAAGCCTCTTCTTACCTGGCAGGAATCTTTGCCCCCCTCTTTGTAACCAGCGCAGATCATGTCATGCCGAATGCCGAATTTTTCTCCTGTAAACATCTCCTGACATGCTGATTGGCCGATGATTGGCACCTGTACCTGCTGCAGTGTGCCCACGCCCTGCAGAGAGACTACATCCACACACAGAGGAGGGCGTGAACAGAGCTGTACAGGTATGCTGAGTAGAGGTATAACGATACAAAAAAATTCACGGTTCGGTTCACACATCGGTATAAACCCCACGGGTTTCGGTACGTTTTTGGTACGGTTGGTGTAAAAAATAAAAAGGCTGGGTATTCTGTATAGCCTCACTTTTATTAACTTCATAATAAGAATGAATCTTCATTATAATCATGTTTTGTTTTTTTGGGATGGAATGTTTTAACAGGGCTTGAGCTCTTTTTTTAACCCTCCTGTTAATAAAATCTGTTAATTTGACCCGTTTTAAAGTTTAAAGATCTAGGAAAAATATTTTTTCAGTGTGAAACTTAAAGAGCGCAATCAACATATAATATGAAAATGGTTCATCTCACATATTTGCAAAACCCCCTGCAAAAACTAAAACTAAAAGAAAATTGCAATGTTATATAAAACTATTGTTTTATATGTTGGTCTTTTAAAAGTAATAAAGAAGTAAAACAAAAAGCTTGAACGTGTATTTTTTTTATGAAAAACGAGTGAATTATCCTAATTGAACCATTACCTGTTAGCAGTAAGGAACACCATTGCACTAAATACTGATATAATAATTAGTAATGGAGTTTGTCAGGATTTTTTCTGGTTTCAGATATCTTTTGGATAATTAAACATGCACTGGTTTAAAATGACCTTGGAACACCATTGTTGTTCCTGACAAATGAACATAACAGGAGGGTTAAATGCTTGAAACCAGGGTTCTTTCCTACTGTCATCATGAGAGGCTCCATCTATTTTCTTAAACATATTGAGAGATAAAGAGGGTGTGAGAGAGAGAGTGCGAGTGAGAGAGAGAGAGAGAGAGGCAGGGCTGAGCTAGGTCAGTACCCCCTCCTCATCACCATACAGAAACGAGCTCTAAAATTCTGGAAGCACATAAAATCCAGTGACCCCCAGTCACTGCACTACCAAGCACTGTCCGAACAGGAGCTCAACATTGAGCGGAGTCCCCTCAGCCAGCTGGTCCTCAACCTCAGTGACCTAAAACCCAACAACATTACTGATAACAGATATCCTCACCACACACTCACTCAGACCATCAGACCCAACCAAATCACAACCCAACAACAACAACACTACCTCACACACTGGACCCACACTACACAACAACAATCCAAACTGCAATGCTACACAGCCCTCAATCGTGATTACACACTGGCCCCATACCTCACAGTTCTCAGAGAGAGGTCACTGAGGAAGATCCTCACCAGGTACAGATAGATAGATAGATAGATAGATAGATAGATACTTTATTAATCCCCAATGGGGAAATTCATTTGTCCAACAGCACACAAATAACAACAACAAAAAAACAAAAACACACAAAAAACATACACGACAGAGTCCACACCCAGGTACAAAAAAAAGTGCTAAATGGTGCTTATTAAGTACACACATCAGGTGTTAAGTAGTCTAATTCCAGCAGGAACAAATGACCTGCGGAACCTCTCAGTCCTACAGCAGAGAGAGAGGAGTCTATCACTGCGCCTGCTCCTCTGAGCTGCCAGGATCCCATGCAGAGGGTGACTGCTATTACTGAGGATACCCTCCATTAAACACCTCATCCTCTTCTCCACTAACTGACCCACAGAGTCCACTTTCCCGCCCATAACTGACACACACTTCCTTACAAGCTTATCCAGTCTGTTCCTGTCCCTAACAGTAATGCTGCTTCCCCAGCAGGCAACACCAAAGAAGACAGCACTCGACACAACCGAATGATAGAATGTGTGCAGAAACTCTTTACACACATCAAATGATTTAAGCTTCCTGAGGAAGTAAAGCCTGCTCTGTCCTTTTTTATATGCTGCACTCGTCTGCACTGACCAGTCCAGTTTGTTGTCCAGGTGGACTCCGAGATACTTATATGACTGAACATTCTCAATGATCTGTCCATCGATGATAACAGGCTGATGGGAATGTTTCAGTCTCCGGAAATCCACGATCATCTCCTTGGTCTTCAGTGCATTGAGGAGAAGACCTTTTCTTCTACTCCAGGCTGTAAAGGCAGCAACAAGATCTCTGTACTCTCTTTCATCCCCACCTCTTATACATGCCACCACAGCTGTGTCGTCTGAATATTTCTGAATGTGGCAAAGTTCAGACATATGTTTAAAATCAGCAGTGTAAAGAGTGAAGAGAAATGGTGACAATACTGTACCCTGAGGAGCCCCAATGTTGGTTACCACCGTCTCAGACCTGCAACCACCCAAACTGACATACTGCGGACGCTCTGTGAGATAGCTGTAAATCCATGTGACTAACATAGCATCCACACCTATCATCTCCAGCTGTTCCCTCAGAAACTGCGGCCTGATAGTGTTAAAGGCACTTGTAAAATCAAAAAACATGATCCTTGTGTATCCCCCTGTCCCGTCCAGAAACGAAAGTATCTTGCGGGTCATATATATTACTGCATCCTCCACACCCATGTTCTCCTGATATGCAAACTGTAAGGGGTCCACAGCCTGCTGCACCTGAGGCTTGAGAACCCGCAGCAAAAGCCTCTCCAATGTCTTCATGATCACTGAAGTCAGGGCCACTGGTCTGTGGTCCTTCACCCCTACCGGCCTCCCTACTTTAGGGACCGGCACGAGGCATGATGTTTTCCACTGGACAGGCACTTGTCCTGTGCGCAGACTCAGGTTGAAAATTGATTGTAGAGGCATCGCCAGTCCTGATGCACATTCTCTTAGAACCCGAGGCGATACGCCATCAGGACCCGCAGCTTTCCCTGGACGCAGCCTACGTAGTTCAGCATAAACCTCATCTATGGAAAAGCTATGTGGGGTCACAGCAGTACATCTGGAACAGCTGCCGGGTGGAGCAGTGCAGGTGGTCACAGCAGAGGGGGTGGTACAACTGCCAGATGGAGTAGAGCAAGTGGTCCCCACAGAGGAGGTGGTACAGCTGCCGGGTGGAGCAGAGCAGGTGGTCCCAGCAGAGGAGGTGGTACAACTGCCAGATGGAGTAGAGCAAGTGGTCCCCACAGAGGAGGTGGTACAGCTGCCGGGTGGAGCAGAGCAGGTGGTCACAGCAGAGGAGGTGGTACAGCTGCCGGGTGGAGCAGAGCAGGTGGTCACAGCAGAGGAGGTGGTACAGCTGCCGGGTGGAGCAGAGCAGGTGGTCACAGCAGAGGAGGTGGTACAGCTGCCGGATGGAGCAGAGCAGGTGGTCACAGCAGAGGAGGTGGTACAGCTGCTGGGTGGAGTAGAGCAGGTGGTCCCAGCAGAGGAGGTGGTACAGCTGCCGGGTGGAGCAGAGCAGGTGGTCACAGCAGAGGAGGTGGTACAGCTGCCGGGTGGAGCAGAGCAGGTGGTCACAGCAGAGGAGGTGGTACAGCTGCCGGATGGAGCAGAGCAGGTGGTCCCAGCAGAGGAGATGGTACAGCTGCCGGGTGGAGCAGAGCAGGTGATCCCAGCAGAGGAGGTGGTACAGTTGATAAAACACAGATCTAACGTGTTGTTATATCTGGTGGGGCAAATGACATACTGTGTGAATCCCCCTAAATGAGTGCTCATGTCCACATGATTAAAATCACCCGATATAATAATACAGGAATCAGGGTGGGCGGACTGTACATTCGCCACTGCCTCCTGAATGACGTCACACGCGTACGTAGGCTGAGCGCCCGGCGGGATGTAAACAATAATGGCGACGATGTGGGAGAACTCCCTCGGCACATAATAGGGTCTCAAACCAACTACTAAAAGCTCTACTTCGCGATGACATACCCTCTCTTTCACAGTAATATGTCCGGAATTACACCACTTCTCATTCACAAGCAGAACGAGACCCCCACCTCTAGTTTTCCCACACAATTCCGGATTTCTATCAGCACGTACCATGGTGAAGCCGGTGATGCTAACAGCAGAGTCCGGGATGTCGTTATTTAGCCATGATTCCGTGAGGAAATATAAACTGCCCTCTCGGTAAGTCCTGTCATTCTTCATCAGCCCTTCCAGCTCTTCACATTTATTAGCAAGAGAGTTGACATTACCCATTATAATGGATGGTAGGAACGGCTTATATCTCCATCTCCTAGCCTTTAGCTTCGCCCCAGCACGGCAACCACGGAAAGGTTTCCTAAGTTCAGGCGGTATAGGGTGTTTAATCCCACTCGATTTAAGCCGTAACTGTAGAAGCTCCGCTCTAGTGTACTTATACAGGCACATACTCAGAGTATAACCTACTCCAAACAAAAACAAAGTAAACACATACACAAATATACGCAAAGAAAATACGAGCTGTTTGGACTTGCTGCCACTGCGCGGCGCATGCGTGGATACAAAGAGAACTAGTGGACTTCTGGATACAGACTCAGTGAGCACGGTCTGGCTGTAGAAACTGGGCATCACAGACAGAGCTGGGCTCCCAGAGAGGCCAGGCTGTGCTCTCACTGTGATCTCGCAGTGGTGGAGACAGAGCTGCATTTCCTCACAGAATGTTCTAGATATGAGTCTGTGAGAACCCGGTTCTACCAGAGAACGAGCAGAGTCTGCCCTGAGTTCCAGCTCTGCTCAGACTCTGAGAAGCTCCAGTATATACTGGGAGAGAAGAGAGAGCTGATCACTCAGGCAGCTCGATATGTTACAGACTGTCACAACCTGAGGGACAACCAGTGTGGACAAAACCACACAATATAAATTATTATAACTCATTTCTAATATTACTGATTCATTGATATTATTACACATTTATAAAGTCTCCACACTCTTATTTCCTTCTATTTGAATGATCATTAATAATAATTATAAGTGTTAATCCTGTAAATAATCATTTCTGTTGGTGTAATTGTATATATGTAATCTTTCTTTTAATTATTTATTATTAATTATTATTATTGTTTGTTTTCTGTTTTATGCTTTGGCAATAGTGTTGACTTTTACATTCATGCCAATAAAGCACTGTTGAATTGAATTGAGAGGGTTCTGAGATTAACTAACCCACTGACCCCTAACACACCACAGCCTCAGTCCAGCACTGCTGACCAAAGTCCAATCAGAGTCCACCAAATCATCGAACAGACCAAATCAGACTATCTACAACACTGGGACAACCACACCAGAACCCAGTCCAAATTAGAATGCTATCGGGCCCTAAACAGACAGTATGAATTAGCAGAATATTCTACACCGTCAGAGATCCACAGCAGAGACAGATCCTGACCAAGTACCGGCTCAGTGACCACAGCCTGGCCGTAGAGACCGGCAGGTAACAGTCCTGGCTGCCCAGAGAAGAACGAGTGTGTGGTCACTGTGAGAGCGGTGAGGTCGAGACAGAACTGCACTTCCTCCTGCACTGTACAAAATATAACCTTATTAGAAACAATTTCACCCAAACCCTAAAAACCCTGAGCGAATGTGAATTGGCAAAAATATTTCTTGGTGAAGATAAAACAGCACCTCTTGCTGCCAAATATGTGGCAACTTGTCACCGCCTGAAAGACAGTGAGTAACTCCCCTAATAAAGAACTGTTAATATTATTATACTTGATCATTATAATCACTATAATTTTTATTATTACTATTGTTATTATTGTTGTTTTTACTATTTTCATCATTATTATTATTATTATTATTGTTATTTTTCATATATATTTTTTTTATTTAATTGATGTTTATGTTAACATTTTCATTGTTGTTTCACTATACGTTCGGTTTTGACACTTGTGTGCTTTGGCAACATTGTTTTTTTAAAACAGTCACGCTAATAAAGTCAATTTGAATTGAATTGAATTGAGAGGGTGCGAGAGAGAGAGAGGGTGCGAGAGAGAGAGAGTGCAAGAGAGAGGGGGGGTGTGAGAGAGAGAGAGGGTGCGAGAGAGAGAGTGCAAGAGAGAGAGAGAGGGTGCGAGAGAGAGAGAGTGCAAGAGAGAGGGGGGTTGTGAGAGAGAGAGAGGGGGGGTGTGAGAGAGAGGGGGGGGTGTGAGAGAGAGAGGGGGGGTGTGAGAGAGAGAGGGGGGGTGTGAGAGAGTGGGGGTGAGAGAGAGTGGGGGAGAGAGAAAGAGAGAGTGCGAGAGAGAGAGAGGGTGAGAGAGAGAGAGGGCGAGAGAGAGAGAGGGTGTGAGAGTGCGAGAGAGAGAAGGAGTGTGAGGGAGAGAGGGTGAGAGAGAGAGAGGGCGAGAGAGAGAGGGTGTGAGAGTGCGAGAGAGAGAGAGTGCGAGAGAGAGAGAGGGCGAGAGAGAGAGAGGGTGTGAGAGTGCGAGAGAGAGAGAGGGTGTGAGAGAGAGAGAGTGCAAGAGAGAGGGGGGGGTGTGAGAGTGCGAGAGAGAGAAGGAGTGTGAGAGAGAGAGGGTGAGAGAGAGAGGGCGAGAGAGAGAGAGGGCGAGAGAGAGAGAGGGCGAGAGAGAGAGAGGGTGTGAGAGTGCGAGAGAGAGAAGGAGTGTGAGGGAGAGAGGGTGAGAGAGAGAGAGAGGGCGAGAGAGAGGGTGTGAGAGTGCAAGAGAGAGGGGGGGTGAGAGAGAGAGAGGGGGGGTGTGAGAAAGAGAGGGGGGGTGTGAGAGAGAGAGGGGGGGTGTGAGAGACAGGGGGGGTGTGAGAGAGAGGGGGGGTGTGAGAGAGAGAGGGGGGGTGTGAGAGAGAGAGGGGGGGTGAGAGAGAGGGGGGGGGTGTGAGAGAGAGGGGGGGGTGTGAGAGAGAGGGGGGGGTGTGAGAGAGAGAGGGGGGGTGTGAGAGAGAGGGGGGGTGTGAGAGAGAGGGGGGGGGTGTGAGAGAGAGGGGGGGGTGTGAGAGAGGGGGGGGTGAGAGAGTGGGGGTGAGAGAGAGTGGGGGTGAGAGAAAGTGAGAGTGCGAGAGAGAGAGAGGGCGAGAGAGAGAGAGGGCGAGAGAGAGAGAGGGTGTGAGAGTGCGAGAGAGAGAGAGGGTGTGAGAGTGCGAGAGAGAGTGCGAGAGAGAGAGAGGGCGAGAGAGAGAGAGGGCGAGAGAGAGAGAGGGCGAGAGAGTGCGAGAGAGAGGGTGAGAGAGAGAGAGAGAAGGAGTGTGAGAGAGAGAGGGTGAGAGAGCGAGGGCGAGAGAGAGAAGGAGTGTGAGAGAGAGAGAGAGAGAGTGCGCAAGAGAGAGAGTCTCCTATAGGCTGTAGTGTGTATTCTGCGTGCGTTTTTATGCAAACCGAAACGTGAAACCCATACACATACTGTTACACCCCTAGTGCTGAGGTGGTCAAATAAACAAAAATATATGAATACAAATACAGATCATACAGCAAAAGAATAAAGTTTATATCAGAATGATGCCCCTCTCCAATCTGTCCTCCATCACTTCTCTCTGTGCTCACCTCCATCTCTGATGTCCCCCCAGCCGGTGATGGTGCACTGCGTGCCTTCAGCAAACTGCATGTCTGAATCCGGCAGGCAGATGGGCTGGATGACTTCACTCCAGGTGACTGGTGAGCTTAGCATCACCAGAGCTATGTCCTCGCCTAGCTCGGCGTCTGTGTAGCCGAAAGGAACCACAATCTGTTTGATTTGGCGCTCCATCTCGTGTGGGTTCCAGCCATGTAGTTGCAGTCTACCTGCGTAGACATTGTAGGGGGACACGTCGGATGGACTGGATGGAGAAAAAAGAAAAGCTTTTGACAAAACAGGAATGTCCTCATAACGCCATCAGAACAATGCTACATGCTGTATTGATCATCAGCATCTGAAAGTTTCCTTATCAAAGGAGATAATCAGAATTGTATAGGTAAGCTATTTAACTCCAAGAACACTGTATCAACTGTTAAAGGAGATCCCTGCACTGACCATAACATAGATATATATACATAGACTCCACATAGCCTGCCTCCTGCATAGATGTATACATACAGTCATATGAAAAAGTTTGTGCACCCCTATTAATCTTAATCATTTTTAGTTGTAAATATTTGGGTGTTTGCAACAGCCATTTCAGTTTGATATATCTAATAACTGATGGACACAGTACTATTTCAGGATTGAAATGAGGTTTATTGTACTAACAGAAAATGTGCAATATGCATTAAACCAAAATTTGACCGGTGCAAAAGTATGGGCACCCTTATCATTTTATTGATTTGAATACTCCTAACTACTTTTTACTGACTTACTGAAGCACAGAATTGGTTTGGTAACCTCATTGAGCTTTGAACTTCATATCCAGGTGTATCCAATCATGAGAAAAGGTATTTAAGGTGTATTCTATTTTTAAATGTTAATTTACATTTACTTACATTTTACAGTGTCTCAATTGTTACAATTAAAGTTACAGTAATAATAAATTAATTCTATATGGTAATGGCATATATAATGTCACTACAAAGTATTTTTATATATACACACTCAAACTCCAAGACCACACTCACTTAGGAAAACAGTGAGCTGCAGAAAGTACCCAGTTCTCACTGATGAGTGTCCCTCCACAAATATGCTCTGACTTTTTCTGAGAAAGAAAAAAGAAAAGAAAAAATGGTTATTGATGGTATAAGTGCAGTTACCTCAGAATAAAGTCAAAACAAAAAGAGAAATACAACAATTAAACACCAGCAGTGATAAAAAAAAAAAAAGGCGAGAAAAGCTGAATGCTCCTCATCACGCAGGTCTAATGACTGCTAAGAAATGTGACATCAGTCTCAAAAAACACAGTCAAACTGCACCTAAATTTTTCAAACTAGTGACTGAAATAGAAAATCGGGTTCAGCTACCACAAGGAAACTAAAAACAGTTTTGATTGAAACAAAATAGAAAAGCAAAAATAGAAAATCTACCAAATGCAAAGTTGTTAGAGTCTAAAACTCACCTGGTACACCTGATATTAAACTACACCCACAGTACCAGCGGTGAAAGGTCACACACAATACATGAAACATGGTGGTGGTAGTGCAAATGTGTGGGGATGCTTTGCTGCTTCATGGGACTGTACTTGCTGTAACTTGCAGTAATCTGGAATCATGATTTCCTATTTCTTACAGAATAACATGAAGCAGAATATGTTTGGCCATTGGCCAAACTCAATCAAGCAAACTCAGCATTTTTTAGTAAGCAACAGAGCTTTTTAAAAACATTTTTTGGCTGTTTGAATGAGCAAAATCTGTTCCGAATGAGGTTAACTAACATTGCAACACTGTAGAAGCATAGAGCTATTATATAATAAAAATGTTTATTAAGAACAGCTACAGACAGCGCTGTAAATCAGTGTGTAATGCAGGCAAGTGGAGGAGCTCACGTGTGTGTGAGCCCCAGAGCTGCATGATTATAATATATTATACATTTATAATGATTATAATATTATATATTTTAACGTTTTATTTGTTACTTTGCTGTATTTTGATCATCACACCAAAGCTTTATATAACATTAAAAAAAAGACCATTTTCTTGGGTCGGGTGTTGGGTCGGGTGTTGGGTCGGGTGTTGGGTCGGGTGTTGGGTCGGGTGTTGGGTCGGGTGTTGGGTCGGGTGTTGGGTCGGGTGTTGGGTCGGGTGTTGGGTCGGGTGTTGGGTCGGGTGTTGGGTCGGGTGTTGGGTCGGGTGTTGGGTCGGGTGTTGCAAAAAATCTTAATTCAAATCCAATGGGAGTCAAAATTCATGTTGCCCAAATAGAGTCCAATTGGCCTCAGAAATTGGAAGCAGATCATTCAAAAGAATTCAGTTATTTCTATTATATCATTAATACATTACCTGTATGTCCACCTGCCACGGCCAGTGACCCTCTGAAGCATCGGTTCCCCCGACTATCCTGCTCTGCACACCACGACCACATTCTGAAACAGAGAAATTCAAGACACGTCTGTTAGAGAGAAACACTCAGTTCTACAGTAGCTAAACTTGAATATACAGGTGTGTTCAGGTGTGTACAGGTGTAGAGTATGGCTTGTGCTCACACGCATGCACACACCCAGAGACAGAGATGGATCTGCCACTATTCTGAGAGATGTGGGCGTAAATTTGACTCTCAAATATGGGCCATATCGCCCACCTCTATCACAGCCACGCCAAAAGTTATGGAACTGAAACTAGTACTGTGTTCAATTCTATTATTGTGTGTCCCAAGTATTATTGTACAGAGATATATGCAGGGTGTTGTTTAGGAAAAAAGAGATCCTCATAGAAAACCTTATAGGATTCATTAACATTTCTTACACAGAGAAATGAAAAAAGTCATGGGACAGGAAAAGTCATGGTTCCATTATTTCAGCTGGTTTTCATTCCGGCTTCTCCTCGTTCAATAAAACCCCAATCCAGATAAATCTCTCCATCCAGATAGAGTGAATCTGATTGTAATTGGATGTAGAGAAGTATAAACATATATAATTCCGACTCCCTATTGGTTTATACTGTGATCCATCACACCTGCACACGTACTTTTGACCCCATCCACTGTGGATGTTACACAATGTCATCTATGGCAAATTCCCAAATGCCCGCATAACTTAAAAAAAAATAATATTCCATCTATCTAGCACCCACAAACAGCTCTTAATCCAACTCTGATTATTCACAGCCTCTGATTTAACCTTACTCACAAGATAAATCCTCACAACTTATACAGGTGTGGGCATTCTGAAGGTGTCCACTGAGGTAACACTACATGATCCAATTACAGTGTAAAAGAAACATGAACTGGTGGGATTGGATAGTGACGACTATGACTGCATTTATCATATGCCTTCTCATCACCACCACTGTAAAGAAACCTTAAGAGTGGAGATTTTCCACAAAATACAACAGCAGCTTTAAACCAAGCCCCATGCAGAATTATGTAGAATTATATACTCTGTTAAATGTTAGCATGTTGCTGTATCCTTATAAATCCAAACGCCAACAAAGCATCTTAAATCAAAACACAGCATTATACAAAAGTGGATCACCGTCACCAGACAAACCCAGTTTTATATTCTAAAGCCAAAAAAATGCCCCAGGAAATCCAGGAATTGCTATTTAATATAGTACTGTAGCCAGGTAAATTCAGATATAATATACCTAATGGAAAAGGCAATAAAAAGTAGTGGTCATTTGATACCAAGAGTATTAAGAAGGTTCTCCATCTGCACAAAGAGATTATGTGCTGGGCCAGATACAATTACAGGAAAACTCTCTAAGTTGAATAATGAGAGTTCTGTACATGTAAACGACAATCTGTGAGATTCAAACACTGTAGTTCCTCCTTTAAAAGATCAGCAAGCAGAACCAAAATCAGAAATGTAAAATGTGTCTCTTCTTTATAAAAAAAAAAAAAAAAAGTGTAATGGGTAAAACAGGACACTTAGGGCTGGAATCAGTGAAAGATTGCAGGTTTTTGCAAAACTAATTTGCACATAATTTCCTGCAAATTTACTATTAAATTGGCAGTCAGTATTATTCTGTTTCTAAACTGAAAGCAGAAGCATTTCTGAGTGGAGAAGAATATGGATATGGATTTATATGCTCTGATTTGGTTCTTTAGTATTATTTGTATTCTGGAATTATCCAGTGTCTGTGTTAAATTTATAGTATGCTATTGTCTGCTCCCTTTTACCTACCTATTCCCTGTTGTTAAACATTTGTAAAACTTTGATCACACAAAAAATATTCAAAACTTGTAATTGTGTGTTTTTCAGGGTTTATTTATATCGCAAAGTATATTGTTCTCAAAAACACCCACAAATATTGTGATATTATCTTAGAGCCAAGTACTAACCCTTTCCAGTTAAGAAACCAGTATCTTGTTATAGTGGAGCAGCTTCTCCACGCTTTGCGGTTCGTTTGTGTAGAGAAAGATCCAACAACCACTTCGCTTAATTACACTGACAAATACCTGAAGAGCACCAAAACTCACCAGGCTTCTATTTATTGAAGCTTCTTCAGCTTTTAAAACAGTGCAGCCTTTGTCTCTTCCTAATCCTGATTTCATCAAAGTTTAAACTGTAACCTGAAGGTCTCTGAAGGTAAAAACACAACAGCGCACTGTCTGAACAGAGTTTAACTTTTACTGTTTCTGGATTTATCTCCAGTACTGCTTATTTTATACTTACTGCAGGAGCCGACAGGAGGACAGATATATATAAATATATATTTATATATACATTTAAATATATATTTTTAAATGTAGTGACATTTCATATTCATTATATATTCAATGTTTTGCTTGGTTCTCTGTCCTGCGATTACATTTCTGAAAAGCCGTTTTGTTACGTCATCAGATGTACCGGTAAAAGGCTTTACAAATAAATTTAATTTAATATAACATTTAAACACATTTAATGTATTTATCATTAATATTGTGATGGTCTCTAGTATAAATAAATGATCTTTATGATATGTATATATATGATATATATGCTATATATTTTTGGTGCTCCAGTTTCAGGCTGTTGTAATTCAGTGGAGGATTAGTGGGCGGGGAAAAGCGACAGGATTTCGGCTCTTACTCATGAATATTCATGAAATGCAAACTTATTGCCTCTGATTGGGTAACAGCACAGTGATTTTAATTTAAGACTTTAAATAAAGTATAAATACAATAAACAATGACACATCTGACATGTGACATCCGGGCTCATTTATAGTAATTCACATCCAAAACTACACAACTGCTGAACAACCTGCATGTATCCTTCCTCTATGAACCCATTTTAGCCCAAAATAGTCCCAAAACAGCCTAACTACCGGTACTTGCAAGTATCCCTCCACCAATTTATTTGAGATTAAATTTTATAAACTTCTACTCTAAAAAGTCTCAAAAATACAAAATAAAAAAGTGCCAAACCCAGTATTAGGATTGATGGAAATACCATAAACCATGGCTTTAAAACATTTAACGGTATCTTCAAATAAAGAACAGTATTTCATAAATATGACAAAGTGAATGTTATGATATTAATAAGCCCTCATTGTATGCAAGACTTAAGTAAATAATAGGGGAATACACTGAAATTAAATGTAACATTTTTTATTCACTAGTGCATGACTTAACTGTCCTTGTTCCTTATGAATTCTATGGCTTTTCCACTCAATTTCAGATGCAGAATACTGAGTTAAAACATAAGAGCCCTGGTAGAGAAGTTATAGCAAATGAGAACAGCTTTTTTAAAAAATGTCAAAAATGATCAAATCAAAAAAATCTAAAATATCCCTTTTAAAATCAAACAGGAAAAGATTGTATTATGCACATAGTATTACACACACTGCAGTATGATTACTGCATATGCATACATTGTGATTACAATGTGATTACTCACTCTAAATAATTATTGATAAATAGGACATTTTCATTTACACAAATTCAAAGCTCTGATTTTGGACAGTTTTAATGCTTTTTATTGCATACACAAAAAAAAGCTAAACAAACATCTTAATATTAAATAACTGTATTAATCTATATTGATCATAGCAGTGCGTCTCTTGTATACCTGATCTATTTATTTATTAGTTTTTTTTTTAATCAATTAATTCTGACCCCCAAATTTGATTAAAATTACTGCTTTATTACTCCACATGGTGGAGCTAATCAAATGCATAGGATAAACCTCTGGTGACGAATTTTGGTTGCCAGATTCTGTGAAACTGACACCAATAAATCAGTATTTTATTCTCTTCAGTAACACAGAACTGTATTGTAATATATTGAATATCATAGAATAAGAATGTCATCATGATCATGTTTTTCACTCTTAATGTGTAAGATACGGTTTACTCCATAAGATATGCAATTATGTATATTATTTGTGTATTATTTAAACAAAAAATATATTACATATATATGATAAATACTATATACAGTACTGTGCAAAGTTTTAGGCACCAAATGGCACTAATGAATTCATCTCAGCAATATGAGTGTTTTTACCTGAAAAAAGCACCACATATGATTTGAACAGATGCAAATAAACATAAATACAGGAAAACATAACAAGAAATTCTCATTTTAACTAAGTATGTTATATCCTGTGAGCCTGAAGCTGAAGAACAAAGTGTAGAGATTCCAGATTTCTCCTGGATGCTCCTCAGCCAGCACGTGTATATTATGTTCAGTTCCGTCAGCAGCTCACCTTATTTACCACATTTACCAGTAATTTACCAAACCAGGTGTTGATTAATATGATGAGAACTAGAAATAACCCTATTAAACTCAGATGAGGAGGAGAGATAAGGAGACGTTTTTTTAAAGGAAAACAGGGCTGTAAAAGCTGCTGTGCTTTTTGTAAAATTGCTGTTTGTATTTATTGTAATGCTGTAATGTGTTTTACTGAGCTAATAAACACTTACTGCCCAGATAAGAAGCTTTTACTTTACTGAAAACCCCACAGGTGCCTAAAACATTTGCACAGTACAGTATATATATAATAACAATTTAGGACCAGATTTTGGATTCTCATATTCATCTGTCTAACACACACACACACACACACACACACAATCACAGGAGGTCATTCTCTTACCTTGTGCTTTACTCGTCGTCCACAGACCTTTGGATAGGGCGTGGGAGAAACAGCGGGAGAGACGTGGGAGAAACACGGAAGAAAAAAAACTCGTAAATCCACAGTAAACCTCACAGTTCAAAAACAACAACATATCAGAGCTTTCAGTTACAGGTGAGCTCAGAATACCTGCTGCTTACCTGCCAGAACCAGCAGAACCGCCCC
Organism: Astyanax mexicanus; assembly: GCF_023375975.1. Taxonomy (NCBI): domain Eukaryota; kingdom Metazoa; phylum Chordata; class Actinopteri; order Characiformes; family Acestrorhamphidae; genus Astyanax; species Astyanax mexicanus. Next base: position 10,180,394 of record NC_064422.1, read on the forward strand.
CAGAACCCGAGCACGAGACCACCGACCCATCCTCAAACTAATCCAGAACCAGAACCAGAACCAGAACAATTAGACCAGCTGAACCGGAGCGGAGCTGAACCGGAGCGGAGCGGAGCGGGAGCTGCTGAGGAGCCGCAGTGAGAGAGAGGAGGAGCGGCGGAGTTTCGGTCCCGAGACGCGGAGCGAGTTTCACCACCAACAAAATACCTGAAAAATTACCTCCCGCTCTCAGCCAATCACAACCCGCCCTTCTGCCGCGCGCAGCTCACCTCGCTGCTCTCGCGCGATTTTGACCATTTCCTTTTTGGAGCTGATCATAAAATTAGGTCTTTAACTAAAAATAGAACAAATAAACAGTAAGATGTATGATTTTGATTAGAAATGTGTTTTTATAGAACAAGAAATAACCTACTCTCAATACAAATGAATACATTGAAAAATAAAACAAAACTAAATATATAAAAAACGTCCAAAAGCTTTAAAACCAATTAAAAAGTATTAAACTTAAAAAATATATATTTTTTCTTTATCTATCGGTATATTAATATGCATATATTTATGTAGATATAACATCTAATTGTGTTTTCAATTATTCTAGTTATGTATTGTAAAAATGTATTATTTGCTGGTATTATTATGTGGTGTGTGTATATGCAGTATAAAGCTGTCACAAACACACACACACATTCACACACACAAACATAATAAAGACATTTTTTATTCCATTGTATATTAAGAATCATCAAGTTCTCTACTTTGATTCATTGTTTATATTATACATTTATACAGAAATTCCAAAGACACAATTAAAATCAAATCAAATTAAATAGTTTTATTGTCGAATCACAGTAACACAGGTGTACAGGTTTAAAGTTGACTTAAATATAGGTGCTAAATCCCTCACAGAAGCAGAACATATAGACAATGTAATATTATATAAGTACATACGTACATAACTTACATTGTACATACATTTGCACTGTTAAAGGTATATAAACAAAGAAATAAATAGATATATACACTGTTATTTACATATAGATAACTGGATAATATATATGAATCCAAAATAAAAAAACAATGTCTTATTAGATTGAATTGTCATTTTATTTTAACACACATATATATATATATATATATATATATATATATATATATATATATATATATATATATATATATATATATATATATATATATATATATCAATTTTGTTTAAATAAAAAAACATAAATCTGGTAAAGCTGAAGAGTGTGGGGACTGAAGGAAGGTCAGGAGTGAGTTTATAAATATATGTGAAAAAGAAACTCAAGCCTAAAGACTTCAGCTTAAACACCTCCTTCATTCGCTCCACTGACTCTTGAGTATAGTTGGAATGTGGAATATCCAGTTGGGCAGGTACTTGGAACTCAGAAACTGTGCGTGCGTGTGTGTGTGTGTGTGTGTGTGTGTGTGTGTGTGTGTGTGTGTGTGTGTGTGTGAAACTCTCAGGATGGTTACCAGTATGAGCATTTAGACTGTCTGCTCCTCAGAAGAACTTTCTTTATTACAGGCACTCAGCTCCAGTTCGCAGAAGCTGGTGTTCAGTAGCGAGTAGAGAGTGGGACCATGGTTGGGCTTTAGGTTGGGTAAAATGTGTTGGACTAACATCATTGCTTTGCAGCAAATCTATTGGATCGATGAATTTCAGCTGCACCTATACATGTTCTTTAGCCCTTTAAATAAGAATGTTCCAGACAGCAAAAGAGCGTTGAATGAACATTAATTGTTCCATTAATATTGCATTAAAACAACGTTGATTTCCGGCGTCAGAATTTATTTATTTGTTGACATTATTGATTATATGTTGATTAAACACGGAGTCAGCATTACGGTTTTATATATAAGGTTTGTATTAAACTTTACTCACATTAAATATGTACATTTAAAGCTAATATTATATTTGGATTGCCACACCCAGTTTTGGTTGTAAGCAAAAGTATTGAAACAGATAAACTTAAAGTAAATTAAAGTCTTAATATTTAGTTGCAAATTTAAATGCATCACATTTCTGACCCACTGACATCACTAACATTCTGCATTCTTCCTTTGTGATGCTTTTCCAGGTCATTATGTCATTGGGTCATTATTTTGTTGCATGACGAAAGATCTCCCAATCAGTTTGGTTGCATCTTTCTTTAAATTGACAAATAAAATGTTTCTGTAGACTTTTGATTAACCTCACGACAAGCCATAACATTTCCTCCACTGTGTTTCACAGATGAGCTTGTATGTTCGGGATCATGAGCAGATCCTTTCTTTGTCTTAATCTGTGTTAATCTTTGTCTCATCTGTCTATATTTAGTCTTGTGTCTGTACCTCTTGGTAAATTCCAGTCTGGTCTTTCTATTCTTATTTTTGATTAGTGGTTTTCATTTTCTGTTAAAGCCTCTGTACTTCTGAAGTCATGAAGTCTTCTGTGAACAGTGATACCTTCACTCCTGCCCTCTGGATGTTTTTGCTGATGTCACTAACTGTTGTTTTAGGGACTTTCTTCAAAGCACTAAGAATGTTTCTCTCATCATCTGCTGTTGTTTTCCTTGTTCTACCTGTTTGACATCTGTTAGTACACCAGTGACGACTTTCTTCTTCAGGATATTCCATACGATTGTATTGGCTATGGCCAATATTTTCCATATTTTCTCAGGTTTAACTTGATTTAACTTGTTTTCACCTATAGACAGCTATCTGGTTTTCATGTTGACAACTCCTTTAACTAATAATGCTCAGATAAAACCTAGTCTTTTCACAGAAGCTCAGTGGGATTTAGGTCTTTTAGGACTTTGACTGGATCATTCACACACATTAATATTCTCTGATCTAAACCATTAAATCATTCCACGGTAGCTCTGGCTGTATGTTTAGAGTCATCGTCTTGCCGGAAGGTGAATCTCTTTCCCAGTCTCAAGTCTTTTGCAGCCGTCACCAGGTTTTTTTTCCCAGGATTGCACTGTCTCCATCCATCTTTTCATCATCTCTGACCAACTTCCCAACTCTGTCCCTGCTGAAGAAAAGAAAAGCACCCCCACAGCATGATGCTGCCACCACCATTTTTCACTTTGGGGATGGTGTATTTAGAATAAAGAGCAGTTACTTTTCTGCCACACAAGTTTTTAAGTTTTTATATTTTCACCTTATATTCAGGCCAAAAAGTTCAACTTTGGTCTCATCTCACCACAGAATTTTATTCCACATGTTTGCTGTACTAAGATCACTTCTTATGTCTTTCTTTCAACAGTGGCTTTCTTCTTTCCACTCTTCCAAAAACGCCAGATTTGTGGAGTGCACGACTTATAGTTGTCCTGTGGACAGATTCTCCTGATCCACCTGAGCGGCAGATCTCTGCAGCTCCTCCAGAGTGACCATGGGCCTCTTGGCTGCTTTTCTGACTAGTGCTCTTCTTGCTCGATCTGTCAGTTTGGGTGGCTAGCCATGTCTTGGTAGGTTTGCAGTTGTAGAATACATTTTCTGGTGATATAAAAACTTCTACACTGTGTGTGAGGATCAGACATAGAGTTAGTGTTCTCCTCCAAGCATGTTGAGCTCAGTGGTGTTTTTGAAAATATGTATTGGAGCTTTATGTGTCTCTGAGAAAGGCTCCCTGAGTAGGACTCCATTTTTGGCTGCCAAATGTTTCAGAATATTCACACATCATTCACCGTGGGAAGAACCTTGTCTTGCTGAGTGTGTGAAGCTGGTTCAGTGTGTGTTCTGCTCCTGGTGAAAGTGCTAAAACTAATCAGCATTGACCCACATCCCACATAACTGTAGATGTCCCTCTCGGCGCATGTGTCTTTAAGTGTGTGTGTGTGTGTGTGTGTGTGTAGTTTCTCCTATGCTGATTTGACAAAACAACAGGTTACGTAACAGATCGGCCCTGTGCATGACACGTCCGTGATTCAGGCGGGCTTGTCATGTCATGTTGGAGCGCGCTCATTACGAGCAGAGTATTCCCGCCTGCCGCTTCTTCTCCCCAGCAGGACAACATGCCTCTTTACGCGTGCTTTCCCGTGCCCGACTCACTTCCTGTCTTGTCCCTGTTATCTTTAGTTTCTGTTCTCTCTCGGCTCTGCCAGGTTCTGTCGTCTGCTGTGGAGTTTCCTCATTGATCTCTGACTGCGCTACACCTGCTTGGTTAGCTTAGCCTGCTTTGTTAGCATGTCTCTTTCTCGCTCGCGCTCTGTTTCTCTCCCTCTGCCTCGGGCACTGTGTCTTCTCTCAGCACAATTGAAGGTGACAGGGATGGGAAGAGGGAGGGAGGGAGGGTAACGAGGGAGGGAGGGAGGGAGCACCACAGTGTCACCCAGGGCGACGCAATAGTGGAGAAGAACCAAAAGATAGAGGGATGGAGAAAGAACAACATCAACAAAGTGGTGATGAAAGACTGAAGGCTGAAAAAACTGGAAAAATGTGGCAGAACAGAAAGAGAGGGGACACCTCTCCTTATTGTCCCAGGGACATTACTATGGAATGGCACTTCCAGTGGAAGGCTTCTCTCAAGATCTTGGAATGATTGCTGTGGGAATTTGTGTCTCTTATTCAAAAAAAAAAAAAAAAAAACATTTGTGAGGCTGGACAAGATAGTCTGGCTTACAATCAAACCACATCTTTATGATCCTAACCCTGAAAAACAGTCCTGTTTTCATTTTTATGCAACCGCTCAACCTCTGCAGCACAGGATTTGGTATTCTTCTGTGTCCACCAACCCCCCAATCTCTCCGCCAGACTTTATCCTCCATCAGATACTGAAGGATAATCTCTTTCTCCAGAGAACATGTTTCTACAGATCCGGAGTCCAGAAGTTACAGTGGCTTTCAAAAGTATTTATAACCCTTGAACTTTTTCACATTTTTTCACCTTACAACCACAAACTTGACTGTATTTTTTTGACATTTTAAGTGACGGACCAACACAAAACAGCACATGATCGTGAAGTGGAATGAAAATAATACATACGATGATACAAAAATTTTATCAAAGAAAAACCTGAAAATTCTGTCATGCAAAAGCATTCATAGTAGAGCCACCTTTCACTGCAATTACAGCTGCAAGTCTTTTGGGGTTTGTTTCTACCAGCTTTTGCTCATCTAAACACTGAGTTTTTTGCCCCATTCTTCTTTACAAAACAGCTAAAGCTGAGCCAGGTTGGATGGAGAGTGTTTGTGAACAGCAGTTTTCATGTCTCTCCACAGAAGATCAGTGGGATTTAGGTCTTTAGGACTTTGACTGGATCATTCTAACACATGAATATTCTCTGATCTAAACCATTCCACTGTTTCTCTGGCTGTATGTTTAGGGTCATCCTCTTGCTGGAAGGTGAATCTCCTTCCCAGTCTCCAGTCTCCAGTCTCCAGGTTTTCTTCCAGGATTGCCCTGTACTCATTTCCATCCATCTTCCCATTAACTCTGACCAGCTTTTCTGTCCCTGCTGAAGACAAAAAACATCCCCACAGCATGATGCTGCCACCACCATGTTTCACTTTGGGGATGGTGTGTTCCGGATGATGAGCAATGTTATTTTTCTGACACACAAAGCACTTTATATTTAGGCCAAAAAGTTAAACTTTGGTCTCATCTGAACACAGCACCTTCTTCAACATGTTTGCTGCTTGCAGTCTAAGTGCTGCCACTATGATCAGGAGATTACAGGTTCGAATCCTGTTCATGTAGCTTGCTGTCGGCTATCGGAGTCCTGAGAGAACACAAATAGCCTTGCTCTCTCTTGGTGGGTAGAGCAGATGGTGCTTTTTCCCCTCATCACTTCTAGGGTGATGTTGATTGGCACAAGGCTGCATCTGTGAGCTGATGTATCGGAACCGAGTCGCTGCGCTTTCCTCCGAGCGTTAGCGCTGTGATGCTACTCGGTAATGCTGCATCAGCAGCAGTTCAAAAAGAGGTGGAGTCTGACTTCACATGTATCGGAGGAGGCATGTGCTAGTTCTTACCCTCCTGGTATTGGAGGCATCACTAGTGATAGGGGAGTCCTAATGAGTGAGGTGGGTAATTGGCCTTGTAAATTGGGAAGAAAATGGGAAAAAATTTGCAAAAGAAAAAACATACCTCACAAAAATATACTGATGTAATGTAAATATATATATTGTGAGGTCCAGCGTGTGGCGCTCCTGACCACTGTCCACTGCTGCATAAGTTATTGGATGAGGAATCTCTTCTTCAGCTTTGTTTTAAAGACTTGATGATTATTTGTCGTGGCATTGTTACTATGGTGACCACCCTTACCCACCCCCCATTCTCTCTTACGCTCCCCCTAAAGCACGAAAAGAGAGAGAGAGAGAGAGAGAGAGAGAGAGAGAGAGACAGAGAGAGATAGAGAGAGAGAGAGAGAGAGAGAGACAGAGAGAGAGAGAGAGAGAGAGAGAGAGAGAGAGAGAGAGAGAGGGTGACAGGAATGAACAAGACCCAGAAAAAAGTCATGCCCTAAAGCTGTATGAAGCTTTGCATGGATACACACACACACACACACAAACGCACACACACAAACACACACACACACACACACACACACACACACACACACACACACACACAAACATACAGCAATTCAAGTCCACCCTTAACTAAACAGAAGACAACTGAGATGTTGGTGTTCAGACAGACCCAGCCCCCTTCTTACACACATAAACACACACACACACACACACACACACAAACATAAACTCACACACATCTTCCTTGGACCGACTGCTCTTTTTAGATCTTCCTACAGCAGCTATTGGATCAACACGTCTGGACCTGGTCACTCTATAATGTAAAATTTCTCCTGTTTAAACCATTTCTTTCTTCACTTACTTCTGAGCTGAGGGTCATTGCCTTGTTGCATGACCCATTTACAATTGAGTTTAACTTAACATATAACGTATCGTCGCTGTCCAATGAAAACCAAATATCTCCATTCTGTCTATTTTTAGTTTACTACATAATACATCTTTTGAACAGACAAACTGTCCCTTACATTGTGCCAAAATTTCTTGATTACGGGACCAATAGAAATACTTCAAAATGACCTGAAATAAACTCTTTTTACACTGACTTCCATTGAAAGTTTAATTTTCTTTTTCCTTTCTACTGTAAAGTTGCTGTTTTTGAGATACTTGTTTTTCATTGGACAGTGACAATATACAGATACAGTGACATTCACCTGTAGACTGTGGTACAAACTGGAATTAACCATTTTTATTCAGCTTGACTGATGTTTCTTTGTATAGTTTTAATCCTGTTTTCACCCTGTTATTCAATGGTCAGAGCCCTACAGAATAGACCTGGAAAAAAAATAAGAGACTACTTAAAAATTATGAGTTTCTTTGATTTTACCAAATTGAAAACCTCTGGAATAAAATCAAGAGGATGACCATGATTTTTTGCACCAGGAGTAAAGCAGCATAAAGTTATCCAAAAGCAGTGTGTAAGACTGGTGGAGGAGAACACGATGCTAAAACTGATTAAAAACCAGGGTTATTCCACCAAATATTGATTTCTGAACTCTTAAAACTTTATGAATATGAACTTGTTTTCTTTGCATTATTTTAGATCTAAAAGGTTTTTTTTTGTTGTTATTTCAGCCATTTATTATTTTTTCTGCAAATAAATGCTCTAAATGACAATATTTTTATTTGGAATTTGGGAGAAATGTTGATCGTAGATTATAGAATAAAACAAACATATACTTATAAATAGCATAAATTCTACCTTTAACCAAAATGTGCACCCTAAACAAAACAGCAGAGCAACAGAATGAGAGCGAGAGAGAGAGTGTGTGTGTGTGTGTGTGTGTGTGTGTGTGTGTGTGTGTGTGTGTGTGTGTGTGTGTGTGTAACACTGTGAGGGCTAGACAGAGATAGGGAAAAGTCTTGTCAACCGGAAATAAAAGAAGCTGGCATTTCCTCTCCCCTCCCTTCACCAATCTCTCGTCAGCAGGGGTTATTTATACCCTCATTTCTCCTCTTCATCATCTCATCCTCCACCGTCTCCACCTCTAATCCTCCCTTATCATCTCCATCTTCACTAATCTCCACCTTTCTTCCTCCTTTATCATCTCGATCTGAACTAATTGCTGTAAAATAATCACCAGAAACGTCAAATTCCAGAAATTTCTGATCACTGATGCAGTGTGTGGCGTATGGTCTGAGCACTGCAGGCTGACCCCCCACTTATTCAAGCTCTGCAGCAATGATGGCAGCACTCGTGCATTTATTGTTTTAAATATTGTTTTAAATTGACTTCTTGGGTTGATTCTGGGGAGCCCTTTCTGAGTGGAACCCCTCCTGGTAAACTGCTTTATGACCTTGGCCTTTGTGCTGTATCTCAGTTTTAGGGTATTAGCAACTTCTTTTATTGTCTAGGCCAACTTTGTGAAGAGCAACAATTCTGTTTCTCACATCCACAGAAGGTTCTTTGCCACGAGGTGCCATGTTTGAATATGCAGTGGCAGGTATGAGTTTAACAGCTCTGCTCCATATTCACACCTTGATACCTTGTAACACTAATGAGTCACTTAATACGAGGGAGGTAAAATAAAAAGGTTAATTGTGCACAATTTGGTAATTTTCACTTAGAGGTGTACTCACTTATGTTGCCAGTGGTTTATACATTAATGGCTGTGTGTTGAGTTATTTTAAGGGCACAGCAAATTTACACTGTAGCTGTACACTGACTCCTTTACATTGCATCAAAGCGTGATATCTTCCATGTTGTCCCATTAAACGTTACAATTTAGAAAAATGTAAGGGGTGTACTCTCACATTTTTGTGAGATACTTTATAATAATTATTTTTCTTTCTCTCTTTCTCATGTGCAGGCATGTGTCATTTTCATGTGTCGCTGCTTAAGGTGGAATATGGAGCTAGTGATATTTTTCTCCATTAGTGCTCTCAGTTATATTTGTCCCCCTCCCAAAAATATTGTACCAGCATTACATTTTTTATTTCAATTTGAATCATGATTAATCATAGAATACTGTAGTGATTAATACACTTAATTTTTAAGTGACTGATGCCTCTAATATAAACACAACATTTTGGCAGCCTTTTATTTACATTAACGTACATTTTTTTCAGGTTTGGTGCAGCAAGGACAAAGAGAGGACTCGGAGGCAGATGCAAACGCGAGGTATTTATTAACAACAAGACAAACAAGAAAACAAACTAAGAACAAAAATAAATCCAAACATAGAAATAAGGACTCTAAAGGGAACCAACAACCTAACAGATGTAACAACGTACAAGAACCGACAAAGGAGAACGGAAACACACAGACTATAAATAAACATGGACCAAAACAAGAAATGGGAAACACTTGAGGACAGGTAACAAGGGGGCGGAGCTACAAATGAAACACAGGTGAAAACACTTAAGGCATTAATAAAAGCTTTACCTTAAGAAGCTGAAAAGGTGTAATTATTTGCGATTCATCACATAATTCATTTGTGATTCATCCAAATCTTTTTTTATTGATCGACACCATTACTATTATTAAATGGTCCAATCTGGCACGCATTAAAAAAGTGTGGTTTGTTTCAGAGTCAGAACTGAAGACACCAGACTTCCTTCCAGCACACAATCCCATCAGACAGCTATTAAACCGTCAGCTAACACTGGCTGAATTTTACAGAAAGTATTTTTGTTTTACAGTCTAATTAGATGGAAAGTTCAACAAAGGTCTCATCACTATGCTCAACTCAAGAACCATTTAGGACACTTTATGTTGTGGGACTGTTTTTGCTCGAGGGTGAAACACTAGTGGCCTTTTCCAGGCAAAACTTCATCACTCGTGATCTAACAGATACAGATCAGCTCAGAACTGGACTTAAACAGACATCAGCACTGATCATCAAATCATACAGACTAACATTTAAAGGGGAAGTTCAACCAACCAACTGTTCAGAACTCCAGAGTAATTTAATGCTCATTTTGCCCCTTCTTCACACTTATACACTTATATAAAGATCAATTCATGCATAATTACGATAAAAGAGGCCACTTTTTAGCTAATGAATTTAAGACAATCAAATAAGATTTGTATGAGATCTAAGATCTGGGGATTTTGGCTTCACTACATTTTTTTCCTTTTCAACTTACAACCTACATCCCAATCAGCTGGTAAATTTATTTACAGTAAAGCACAATTTCAAACCAAACCCTCATCAAACATGACAAAGCAGCTTTACAGAAATCTGGTAGCAGGACAGACAATCAGAAAAAACTTAAAACATAGAACAGGAAGAAAGAGATAGAGTAGGGTTTGCCACTTATTGGCTAAAATAAAGACATTTTTACACTAATAACAGGCTTTGCAATGTCATACGTTACTTTACAACATGTGTAATAATGGCCTGCTAAGTGCAGTTCAGCCAATGACCTAGTCTAAGAGTCTCTGTAAAACACCAAATCCACCGGAGATCCTATGTTAACATTTGTTCCTTAGCTCTGAATTACTGGGTAAAGCACTGGGTATAACACTGATGTGTTATTCGCACAAATAATACAGGAATGAACTGCATGCTTTTCCTAGTGCTGTTACTGTAGCTCCTATCTGACGAGGGGGCGTCACTGCCCATCTTCAGCTCTGTCTGTAGGCAATTTTGAGCCAACGTGGGCGGGGCCATGAATACTAATATATTAATTTACAGGTTGATGCAGAGACGGTGCTTTTCCTGATCGACTCATTTTTCTGAGTAATTTTTTTACTAGCTGCTGCAAACAATGGAGGTTGAGGAAGAGTTTCATCATGTGCAGCATCATAAACAACTCAGAGAGACCTACTGTATTCCACAAAGAACAAAAAAAAGTGGATTTTAGCGGAAGGAGAACTTTGAAGAAAAGTGCTAATGGATACAAACACTTAGACTGGGAATTCATTTATTTATTATAACCATAGATTACCCTTTTACACTCATTCTTCTGCGGGGAGAGGTAAAATTCAGCACAACATCCTAAAGCAAAGCAACTCACATAACTCTGACTCTAACTCTAACTCTAACATTTCATTCTACAAACCAATTAATATGAAGTATAGAGAGACTCAGCCCACATAGCTGATGATGACAACAGGATGTAGTAAAAGCTCTTTATTCTGTCACTAAACTGTATGATTAAACAAAAACTAACCGGACCAAACACTGTACAATATACTGTAACAAAGACACTGTACAGTACAGACTCTGGTCTAGACTTCCAAAAGTAAAAAAAAAATCAATATTAATTCTTAAATATTAAATATTAATGATTAAAATATTTTAGTATATAAGTTTGAAAGACTTTAAAAGACTGGAAGAGCTATATTCAACTCTATAACTCAGCAGCACTATAGGCCTGCATTTTTATTATTTTATTATTATTTAATTATTTTATATTATTAATGTTATTAATATTAATTTATAATATGCTGCTTTTCTGATTCTGTGCTGACAACTCTCTCACTCTCTCTTTCTCTCTTTTTCTCCACCTCTCCATTATCTCTCCACTTTTCACTGCCCCCCTTCCTCCCCCCTCCCTCCTTTCTCTGACATTAAGTTCAAACTTGACACTGATGTTGACTCACTGTGTCATCCCTCTCTCTCTCTCTCTTTCCCTCTCCCACTCTCTCTTTTAATCTCTCTCTCTCTCTCTATCTCTCCCTTTTTCTCTCTCTCTCTATCTCTCTCGCTCCGAGGACAGAAGAGCCTGCAGACGCATTTCTCTCTCCAGCCCTCCCTCCCTCTCTTCATCCCTCTCTCTCTTTCTCTCTCTCTCTTTCTCTCCCATTCTCTCTACTGCTGTCTCTTCCACGTAGAGTCCATTGTCAACAAAGGGAACACACAGCAGGGCTGTGGAGAGGAGGGATGACTCCAGTGTCACGTTGGCTGAGGTGTCGCTCGTAATTCCGTCTTTTGGTAAGTTTATATTTTGTTTCTTTTCTTTGTATTTATTTATTTATCTTCACCATCAAACCAGCTGACCCTGGTTCAGTTCAGTGGGTGGGTTAAGGATGGAGTCGGGGGGTCCAGGTGGATGCTGATGAACATCTGGCCACCAACTACAGCACACCTTAATCAGGATTAGTGTCAGGAGTTTTTAGTTTGAGAACTTTAAGGAGCTTAAAGTGTCTGAGTTTGATGACCAAGTGTTTAGTAGGTGGTGTTTTAACCTCTTTAACATGTCATGATTTTTGTCAATTTTCTGCCTGTAATAAAACCACTAAATCGTAAGGATTTATATTCAAGCATTACATAAAAAGCTTTCATGTTTGATAAGAAACATTAGAGAAAATCATAATTGTAATTGTAATAGAAAATATAAAAAACAATTTAAGTAAATCTGTCAAAATATAATGAATAAAATCATAACTTCATTTTTTAATTAATATTTTCCTGAATACAAATTAAACAGTTCATGTCCTCCAAACCTTTAGTTTTATTATGTTTGTCTAGTTTTTACATCTATTTTCATCTATTTCAGAATTTGAGTTGATTCCTGTTACTGATCTGTATTTATTAAGTGAAGTAGAGAGAAAACAGGAAGCTTCTCCAACTGTCCTGTAGGAGATTTTAAATCTCTCCATTTTTTTAAAGAATGTAAATAACTTATTTTACTGCAAGAAAAAAGGTAAAGTTTTGTATCAACTACATCTGTAGTCAAAGTATTTTATAAAGAGGTCAGAGTGAAATATTAATAGTAAATTAATAATAATCAGTAAAAAAAAGAATAATTTAAGATTATTCAGATTTTAAACCATTTAAATTAAATAAAAAACTCTAGGCCATTTACCACCTTTACCATGTGAGTTTTTTGTCAGTGTTTGTGTCAGTGATTATTTGCATCTCTTTAAGCAAATGATGAATCTGAAATGGCAGAATCAATAGATTCTTAGATAGATAATTGCAATGACAATGACATGCCAAAAATCATGAGATATCAGTATGTATAGTAGACATGCATATACACACTAAAAAACAGAGGTAAAATATAAATAATTTCTTGTAATTAAAGGTTCATTTTTTATAATTGTCCCTGCAAAGGTATAATATTGGTCTTTAGAGAGTCAGTCTTTTCAAACAGCAGGAAGTACAGATTTAATCAGCATTAATCAACCAAAAGGTACATTCAGTATTCTGTATCACTGTACTAATAAAAAATATATATATTAATTATACATTTTTTATTTGAAAGCAGTTCTTGGCAAATATTCAGTTTATGATAATGTTTATAATCTTTACTGTTACAAAAAAAACATGCGTCTTTATACTCTATAAAAATCTGTATTTATTTACTTAGTGTGTTATCTCAGAGGACAGCTGTTTCTTGATTTACTATAAAATCCTGCTGCAAATTCCTGAATTAATACCATAGAATTAAATACACATCTACAAAACATTCTTCCCATATATCATCTAATCATAGTCACAGATATTTAACAGCCTTTAACTGTTTACTGTGTGTTTTTTATTGTTTGTTTTGCTGTCTTGATCATCACCTGATTCACCCATGTTTTTATGAACAGAGCAGCAGAACAGCAAAATGTGGAATCGTCTACAATTTTGGAATTTAATCCAATGTTAATCCAATAACTAACTCTCAATCAGAAATAATACATTTAAGGGGAATTTCAGGTATCAGAAATGTATTTCATTAGTTAAATAGTTAAAAAGATATGAAGATAATGAAACTCATTAATCCCAGGTACCACTTTAAAATAAGGCTACCTTTATAAAGGGTTTATAAATGGTTTACAATTAGTTTATTAATGGTTACTAATTAGGTTGTAAATGCCTTAAAAATCATTAATAATCAGATATAACACATACGTAGAAAGGGCAACAATATAGATGGATGTGGGTTCACTATTTGGCAAACAACAGGTCATTGTTGCCCTTTCTACGTATGTGTTATAACTGATTATGAATGATTTATAAGGCATTTACAACCTAATTAGTAACAATTAATAAACTAATTGTAATTAACCATTCATATACCCTTTATAAAGGTAGTCTTATTTTAAAGTGGTACCTTAATCCCATTTTTAGTGTGTGATTTGCTCCATTCTGGACAAATGTGTTCAATCAAAAGTCAGAATTGTTCACAGTGATGGTGAACGGACGCTCTGAGCCTCTAAAAGCTCCTCACAGAAAGTTATTACACTAAAATTAAAATAAAATCCTGGTCCAAATCTTCCATCCTCAAACAATGCTAACACACATTCAGGATGTGAAAGACACATGCAGGGTGTTATTAATTATAATATTCCTATTAATTGTTAATATTTGCAGCATTATATATATATATATGATCATATTTTACCATCATCAGCATATTAAATACAATACAAAACTATAGATCAAATGTATAGATCACTAATGAATTTAGATAAGATATTAAATAAAACACTCTTTTTACATTTCCAGAGGAGTTTGGTGTTTTAATAGCAATTTTAATAGTCTCTAATAAATGCACTTATCTGATCAAAACATATGACAATGGTTAATGGTTAAAAGTTAAGCATCATATCATATTTATATATGCATTAATAAAAGCTACTATTTAAAATATTAACAATTTACAAAGTGATGCAAAATATTGACTATTATTTGAAATCCAAGCCCAAACTTAATTTTTAATTAATTACTTGTTTTTTGTTTCTTTCTGTACTTTTTTCACTATTTATTTGATAACTTAAAAGTAATACACAAACAGCAGTTCCTGCCTTAATATGTATATGTATATATCTATTTTATAATTAGAATTAAATTATTAACACATTATTTATTTGGGACTATTACTATAAATTGATTTTATAATTTTTAATACTTTGTTTTTGTTTCTTTGTGTTTTTCTTAATTATTCATTTGATAACTTAAGAAAAAATATGTAAATAGTGGTTCATATTAGTATGGCACAACAGACTTGAACAGGCTGTTAATTATAGTATCAATTATAGTATCATGTAAACAATAATACATTACTTTAATAACTATTAAAATATTGATGACTATGTTTAAAAAAATGTGTATTAAGTTAAGTTAGGTTTTTGGCTAAATTAATGGTTAAGAAAACTCCAATAGACTTGCTTATAAATGCCTATACTATTGAACTATTAAAAGATGAAGTAGCTCATTATTAGGGCCTGTTATTATATTATAGTTGTGTCAGTGATTATTTGCATCTCATTAAGCAAAAGATGAATCTGAAATTTCAGAATCTGCATAGATATAGATAATTGCAATTACATTGATATGCCAGAAGTCATGGGATAGCATTACGTAAACTGATCGAGTAGTGTTACCTTAGAGGACAGCTTGGGAATGGCCACATCTGTAAATGTTGTAAGGTGATATCGTGTGAGTGAATCTGAACACTGGTCAGTGTGCTCATGGCAAGGCGTAGTGTATTATGGGAGGTGAAGTGCAGTGACCAGCGGCATCTGGCAACAAGGCAAGCAAATCAGTCAATTGCCTAGGGCCCCAACTGGCCTGGGGCCTCCAGACACAACAGGTTATGAATTGATTGCAACGATAACCTGTGTGATCGTCCCTTTAAATTCTGTGACGGTCAATTTTATCAGAATCCCCCTTAAAGGGGCTCCTCCCACAGTAGCCAGTCAGCCAGGTTAGTCATTCCTGCAGCCGGCAAAATATGCACTTTGATTGGGGCCCCAAAATGCATTGAAATGACTCTGCAAACGTATCTTTTACAAATCACTTTAACATTCAGTGTAAGAGTCATCATCACACACACTTCCCACAGATCAGTGCAACATTCTTTTCCTTACATGGCCAAAGACACACAATGCTAGTTCCTGCCTCATGTTAATGTATAGAATTATTATTATAGAACAGCTATTTTATAATCTATCTATCATTATTAATCTATGATTTAAGCAGTATTACACACATACATACATACAAACACAGAGAAGAAGGCAAAACAGGGGAAAAAGTGACCAGGCTTCCTCAAATAATTTAATATTTTTTTATGTATTTATAATTTAATATTTATTGTGAGTCTCTCTAAATTGCAATGATATGTAAGGAGATTAAACCAATGTTTAACTGAGATTTGAGTTCTATCTTTCCAATTCAGCAGTAATATTTTTTTTGGCGATGGTTATTGACGTTAAAATAAATGGTTTAAGATGATTAAATGCTGTAAATGAAGACAGATCATTAAGAAGAGCTGTAGTAATCTATTATTATAAATGATTGTATAAACATGTGTAATTTCCTAATCAAAAGCTACTGAAGCTGAAACCTGATTCTGATTTACGCTGATTTGTTTGGTTCAGATACAAATTTTAATGAGTTATTTCTATTGGGCAGCAACTTCTGTTGTTCTTCTGCTCCACCATTCTCTGATTGGTTAATGAGGAGTCTGTTCCCCTCAGAACCGCAGCACTGTGTTCTG
Organism: Astyanax mexicanus; assembly: GCF_023375975.1. NCBI lineage: Eukaryota > Metazoa > Chordata > Actinopteri > Characiformes > Acestrorhamphidae > Astyanax > Astyanax mexicanus. The sequence continues at coordinate 10,196,818 of NC_064422.1, forward strand.
ATGTAGAACACGAGAGGAAGGACTGCGCTCGTGTGATGATCCCAGTCTTCATCTGTCAGACTGATGCTAATTCACTTTAATGCCAGACATGTGTGAATTCATGCTTACACACTCTCTCTCTCTCTTGCTCTCACTCTGTCTCAGTGTCTCTCGCCCCTCCTCCTTTCTGCCAAACAATAAAGAAGAAGAGAAGAGTTCAGCGTGGTCAGATCTTTCATTGACTTCTTGTTCTCAGAGCAGTGTCTCTCTCTCTCTCTGTAGGTAGCACAGGTGAGCGTATGATGTATGAGAAGTTAACTATGCTGAATCTGCAGAGCAGCTCAAACTGGAATGGGCCCAGTGACTGGTACCATCAGCAGAATCCAGTTCCAGCCCAGCATAGCACAGGTAACCACACCTACCTCCCACCAAAAGTGGTTCTCAAACATTTGAGATCATGCACCACAATCCAACTAAAAACTAGTTTTAGTGACTTTTTAGTACCACCTAAAAGTAATTCACAGGAACATAAGCAAACTAATGTTTAAAGAAACTAAGGGTTAAAGAAATGAAACAATAATGCAATGTGTAATCATGCGGTTGATATCCTGATGTCAGTGTGAAACACAATTAATATTATTGAATTGAATTGAATATGTATACTGCAATTGAAATGCTACGAAAGGACTGTAATGTTGGTGGTTGTGCTGCGGTTGGTGGTTATGTTTCTGGTTGGTGGTGTTGGTGGTTGTGTTGCAATTGGTTGTCGTGTTGTGCTTTGTGGTGTTGGTGGCTGTGTTGCGAGTGTTTGTGTTGTTCTTGGTGGTTGTGTTGTGGTTGGTGGTGGTTTGTTGTTCTTGGTTATTATGTGGCTCTTGGTTGTGTTAGTGTCTTGTAGTTGTGTTGCGGTTGGTGGTATTGGTGGTTGAGGTTTCGGTTGGTGGTTATATTGATTTTTGTGGTGTTGGTGGTTGTATTGCTATTGGTGGTATTCACAGATGTGTTTATTTTAGTGGTTGTGTTGTTCTTGGTGGTCATGTTGTGCTTGGTGGTGTTTGTAGTTGTGTTGTGGTTGGTGGTGTTCACAGCTGTGTTTACTTGGATGGTTTGTTGGTTTTGGTGGGTGTTGCTCTTGGTGGTGTTGGTGGTTATGTTTCTCCTGGTGGTGTTGATGTGGTGTGGGTAGTTAAGGTGTTGTTGGTGATGGAGGTGATGATGGTGTTTGTGGTGAAAGGGATGCTGGTGTTGGTGGTAGTGTTGGTGTTGTAATGTTGCTGGTGTTGTTGGTTATGTTGGTAGTTGAGTTTCTGAGGTTGTTTTTGGTGATGGTATTGGTGGTTGGGCTGTGGTGTGTGTGTGTTTAAAAGCTGAAGTCTCTCTCTCTGGCTGCAGTGTCGGAGGGCTGTCTGGTGGAGCCTGATGTTGGGTTGGGTGTAGCAGGAGGAGGAGGAGGAGGAAGAGGGCAGGTGGAGAGGGATGAAGGTGAGGAGTTGCAGCTGCGGCTGCAGCTGAAGAGGAAACTGCAGAGGAACCGAACCAGTTTTACCCAGGAGCAGATCGAGGCCCTGGAGAGAGGTAAGAGCTGCAGCTCCGACCTGTCAGTATCAATCACCATCTACCTGCAGAGACTCAACCACACACTCAACACGCATCTCACCCCACACACACTCTGCTTTCACTCACAGGACACTTTATTAGAAACACATATCATGTGGTTCCACTCATTGATCACTTTATTAAAAACAACTACTTACCTTGTGCTTAAATGCACTGGCCACTTTTTTAGAAACACCTACACTGAGATTCCACTTGCTGGCCACTTTATTTGAAACACCTACCTTATACTTCCACTAACTGACCACTTTATTTGAAACATAAACCTACTTTGCTCTTTCACTCACTGGCCACTTTGTTAAAAACACCTACCTTATGTTTTCACTCACTGGCCACTTTATTAGAAACACCTGCCTTGAGTTCCCACTCACTGGCCACTTTATTAGAAACACCTGCCTTGAATTCCCACTCACTGGCCACTTTATTAGAAACACCTGCCTTGAATTCCCACTCACTGGCCACTTTAATAGAAACACCTATTTTGTACTTCCACTCTCTGGCCACTTTATTAGAAACACATGCCTTGTATTTCCAATCACTGGCCACTTTAATAGAAACACACCATGTGCTTTCACTTATTAACCACTTTATTAGAAACCCCTACACTGAGCTTCCATTCTCTGGCCACTTTATTAGAAACACACCATGTGCTTTCACTTATTAACCACTTTATTAGAAACCCCTACACTGAGCTTCCATTCTCTGGCCACTTTATTAGAAACACCTGCTTTGTGCTTCCAGTTGTATTTATATTTTATTATAATATAAAACATAAGAATTATGACAATTTGATGAAACAGTAAGAGAAGATGAGAAGCTCACTGCGAAGATTGTATAAAATGAAGAGAGTGAAGTGGAGAGCTGAGGGTCTGCTGTGTGTGTGTGTGTGTGTGTGTGTGTGTGTGTGTGTGTGTGTGTGTGTGTGAGACTGGGAGTGATATTGCGTTAACAGATTTCAAATGGCGTTGTCGTCTGCACCGCTCACACACAGCGCATCTCCTCGACTGACCTACTAAATCCTGCCAGCACCTCACACACACACACACACACAGGCACATCTAAAGAACACATCATTGCACTGTGCTGCCACAATCATCACACACACCCAGTCACCCCTACCCCCATTCTGCAGTTTGTGTCTGGGCCACAGCCCGGCTAATTAGAGGCCTCGATGAGGAAGACTGAGGGTGAGGAGGAACTGGGAGATCACATGATGGAGATAATGGCAGGACACTGATCAGTGATGTAGGATAAAGGAAAAGAGCATTCTATCATACTAAAGGAATCGTAGCATCACTTATTGTGGAAACTTCACACTAGAGCTCGAGCAGTTTGGACTGTGTGTCTCTCCACTCTTCCTCCAGACTCTGCTCCCTTCATTTACAAATGAAATGTAAAATTTACTGATGATCAGTGATGGTTTGGAGAGACATGTCATCTGCTGGTGTTGATCCACTGTGTTTATTTTCAAGTCTAAAGTCAGTGCAGTTTTGTTTTCCCACAGAATCTTACAACACTTCATATCTTACAGCTTCCCTCTGCTACTGACAACTTTTATGGAGATAAAGATTTCATTTTCCAGCAGGACTTGGCACACTGCCCACACTGCAATTTTTTTAAAAATGCACCTGTCCAGAAAGTGCCAGCCAGGCAACCATTGTGTACAAAGTAACCGTATACCCAAGGGAAGGTAGCCCTGATGGGCAAGACTACAAACTGACGGCAAGTGCAAGTTGGTGGGACAAACTTATTATGCAAAAAACAAATGTAAAGAGCCAATAAGAAAGATGCACTTTATGTTTACTAAGATATGTACTAAATATACAACAAAGCAGTATCCTGAACTTCATATTATTGAACATATTTCTATTTCTGGATGTTTGCTTTGTCCTACAGAGTTTGAAAGGACGCATTACCCCGATGTCTTCGCCAGAGAGAGACTAGCAAACAAAATAGACCTTCCAGAAGCACGGATACAAGTGAGTACCTCTACCCTCATAATTCAGTAAAATCACCACTATTGAACATCCCTTTAGTGGCCACTTTATTAGAAACATCTACATTGCACTTCCACTCTCTGGCCACTTTATAAGAAACACCTAATACTTTTACAAACAGCTTTTGCTAAGATGGTTTGATTGCACACAGGAACAAGAGCGTTAGTGAGGTCAGGATTTTTGATGATCAGCATTCCACCTCATTCTCATTCTCAAGGAGCCAAATTAAGAACAGCTTTAAGTGTATATATTGTTCTGTAATATATGTTTATTCATTCATATATCTCGGTTACATGACATCACGTTCAGTAGCTCCTCCATTTTCACTCTTTCTGTTGTGTTTATTACGTGGATCTCTGTGGAAATGCGCACCCAAAGTGTAATTACGGTGCGCGGCAGTGGACAAATAGCTATTTTATTAAACTCAAGGAGACAAAACTCAGAGATGTCCGTCTGGACAGGACTAAAATTACCAGAGGACCACGGAGTTCAGCAAAAAACAGTAGATAATTCAGCCTGTAATTTTCTCAGAGGATGTCTGAGAAAAACACAGACATGGTTGTTCTGGACGGAAAATAAAATCATGGAGGACCCCCATAAGAGAAAGAGAAAGAGAAAAATACCCCAGAACCCCCTGAGAAACTAATCCCGTCCGGACAGGGCTTAAGACAAAACTTTTTCGCTCAGTAAACATTTTTAAACCTACATGTGGACCCTGTGGTTACTGCATTGATTGCTATGTGTCAGCAATACTCAACCAGTTTAGTCCAACTGCCTACACAACCCAACATTACTGGATGAGGCACCAACATTTTATTGGATGAAGCACCAGTTCCACTGTTCCACAGCTTAATGCTGGTGGGAAGGGGGTGGCTTTAAAGCCCACTAGGCCATATCTGACATTAGGTATGGTGTCAATACTGTAGGTTAATGTTTATGTGCTCTAGAGAGTCCTATTCTATTGACAATCCTTGTCTATAATTATACTGTGTTTCTCTAGAACTTTCTATGGAATTCTGCTTTAAATATAGTACAGTCTTCTGCCCCAGACCGAGGCCGGACCACCTGCCCAGTTCTGGCAGAGTCAGAGTGTTATCAGGGAAGCCCCTCTGCGCTCGCTGTTTATTTCCCAAACACACAGTAAAGCAGACATGACAGCTCATCAGTATCATCTGCCACATCCACGCGCATCTGAACGGCCTGATTGATTGACAGGTGTGGTTCTCCAACCGACGAGCCAAGTGGAGGCGAGAGGAGAAGCTGCGGAACCAGAGGAAGTCAGGGGGCGGGACTTCCTGCGGCCAAGCGCACACCCCACTGAGCACCTCCTTCAACTCGGCCATCTACCATCAGTCACACGGCGGCGGCGCAGGTGCGTCCAGCCTTACCTGTTTCCTGTGTTTTTATTGATGTCATGAGTGTAGAGCTTAGATCGGGCCTGTGCACATTCTGATTAATGAGCCTGTTTTTTTTTTAAGTAAGTACAGTGTTTAAACTGAGCTTTTTAAAAACAGTTTCAGGCTTTTTGAATAAGCAAAATCTGTTTGCTCAGAATGAAGTTAATTACTAACATTGCAACACTGAAGAAGCATAGACCTGTTATTTAACAGAAAGGTTTATTTAGAACAGATCTTTGAAAGATTAAAACACCAACAATGCGAACAGTGATCTGCAGACCTAAACATCAGTAAATTAGGCTACAAGAATGATGTCTGAATGACTTTCCTCTTATCTAATATAATTCAACATGGTTTAAGAATAGAAAATAAATTCTAAACAAACACATTAAAAAAGGATTGAGCTTATAGTCTATGTGCAAAAACACAAATAATAATAATTAAGGCTATGCACAGACAAGTGTAGTGTGCACACATCAAAACACAGTTTGATTTGTTACTTTGCTATATTTTGATTATATACAACCTATGGTTTTATATAAAAAATAAAAATAGCATTAAAAAACAGACTATTTTCTTGAACCTGACTTGACCGGAGGAAAGTGTTGAAAAAATCTCAGGTAGGGGGAGTTCAGGTCGTGTTCGGGCAGCGGATCTAAGCTCTAAATGAGTGTGCAAAGCATTGTAGTAGAGGTCTGCACTCCCGCGGGTCTGGAGGTTTTTTGAGCACCTGCCCGTTTGGGTCTTTCTCACCTGAATTATCCCGCCAGAACTCACAGCCCCCTCCCAACACCCCCCACCCCCCTTCCCCCGTTCTCACTGGAAATATTCCCCCAGCAGTTAAATGTGATTCATTCAATTCCTATAAGGACCAGGAGCAGCAGAAATGTGTATGTGGGGGGCAGGCGCGGGACTAAAAGAAGCAATTTTTTGCGGGAGCGTATGGGACAAGAAAAAATCAGTCCCGCGCAGACCCCTACATTGTAGTAACATCTCTCTCTTCTGTGTGTCTTTAGGGTCCATGCTAGGTCAAAGTGAGACCACTCTCCCCACCTACAGCTCTCTCTCAGTCTACTCTGGAGTTCAGGTAGAGCCTGTATTTATGGGTCTTTATTAGAATGCTGTGTTAAATATAAAATGTTAAATCTCATCTCATCTCATCTCATTGTCAACCGCTTTATCCGTGAAGGGTCTGGGGGGGGCTGGAGCCTATCCCAGCAGGCATCGGGCGGAAGGCAGGATACACCCTGGACAGGCCGCCAATCCATTGCAGTAAAATGTTAAATATGAAGTTAAATATAAAAATATTTGACTTTGACTATCTTTAAATATTCATCCTATTTATAAGACATCAATTTACACAGAGAGGCGCCGTGAGGGGCAGCCTCCGCTCTCCATTACCTCTAGCACTGATAGCATTTCTTTTCTACTCAGTGCTATATCTTTATGTTTAAGGCTGTATCTCTGAAAAAAAATAGTCCTTTGAGTTTAAGAGCTGTAAAATTGACTGTGATTGGGGGGAAGGCAGGTAGGCGATCTCTGCTGCAGTGCTGTTAGCCAATCAGAGGCAATATGTTTGCATGTTTAAATATTCAAGAGCAAGAGCCAGAACCTCTGAAGAAAAAAGTCTTTCTTCAGAGACCTCTAATTCAGTGATCTAAAGCAGGGTTATACAGAAACACTGGAGCACTTTATTTTCACAAGAGACAGCTCACATGGCATTCATTCATACTACAGACTAGAGAAATGAAATGAACGGACGTGAAGTGAAAGGACGGACGAGGAGAGGGGATGCACATGCGAGTAATATTTATTAAACAAAACAAACAAATAAACTATAAAGCAAACAGTAACTCGTAGAAACAACTGAAAAACAGACAGAACAGAAACGCAGCCGAGACAGACGTATACACGCACAAGAACCGACAAACTAACACTGAAGACAAAGGAGCTTAAATACATACACAAGGCGGGAAAGAGAACAGGTAACACCTGGGGCGATGAATGAGGGGCGGAGCCACACATGAACACAGGTGAGTGGAAAATTACTGGGGAACACACGGGGAGACGAGAAACACAGGGAAAACAGGGCAAGGGTGTGACAATCTTTAATTTTCACTTTTTATTTCCTGTCATTCATGTGTCCACCTTGTCATGACAAGCTGCACAACAGGGTGAGCAAACCAAGTAAAAAAATTGCAACATATTGAACTATTAATTGACCTATTTGTTGACCTTGTTTAGTAGACATTTGTTGGACACAGGTTGGGCATGACGTGTGCAGGTGTGATGGATCACAGAATAAACCAATAGGGAGTCGGAATGGTATATGTTTATACTTCTCTACATCCAATTACAATCAGATTCACTCTATCTGGATGGAGAGATTTATCTGGATAGGGGTTTTATTGAACCATAAGAAGCCGGAATGAAAACGAGCTGAAATGAAAAAGGAGTAACGAAGCTGTTTTAAAATGTATGGAGTAGAAAGTTCAGATTATTGTGTGAAAAGATTTAAACTTAAGTGAGGTAATGAAGTATTTGTACTTTGTTACTTGACACCTCTTTTGGTAACAATTCTAAGAGTAGCAAATACAGTAGTTTAGAGTAAAGTTGTGTCCCTCAATCAGATTTTAGATTTTAGTGCCAAAATATTTCCAGAACTGTGGTAAAACAGTGTCTCAGGCATAAGGTAGTGTATTCATAACTATATGGATCTTCCTAATGCTGAGATACAGTGACCTCTGGTATTGGAGAGACTGAAGTTTGAACCTATGAAAATGTAAATTCTCTTATATTACACAGTGCTGCCCTCAAGTGGATCTGGCAGATGTAGAACTAGCAATAATAAGAGTGTGAAATGTATTTAATGCACCTTTAAACATGAAAACAATTGTATTATATTAAAGACTCAAACCTTGTTTTTTTTCTCCTCTCTTTTGTCCCCTTTGTTTATGTGTATCTGTGTGTTTTCATGTGCAGTCAGCCCCTCCTCAGTCCACCCCCTCTTATGCATGCATGCTGCCCCCGTCCCCCTCCGCTCCTCGGCCTTTTGAGGCCTCGTCGTACCCCTCGGCCCACCTCCCTCCTCCCACTACAGCAAACACCAGCACAGGTACGTCCCACCCCTTCACTTCCTTTCATTTTAACAAATTAAAAACCTCTGGAATATAATCAAGAGGAAGATGGATGATCACAAACCATCAAACCAAACTGAACTGCTTGAATTTTTGCACCAGGAGTAAATCAGCATGAAGTTATCCAAAAGCAGTGTGTAAGACTGCCTTGCTCCTTTTTCTAACGAGTCACTAACGAGTCACATGACACTGTTTAGACATCAATGGCTGTGTGTTGAGTTATGTTGGGGTCACAGCTAATTTTTTATTATAATATAGTATCATTTGTAATTAAACATATATAAAATATATAATAGAATATTGACAAAAATCTGAGGGGTGAAGCCAAAATGCTGTAGTTCTGTCTAGGGCTGGGCGATAAAATAATATCCCAATATTTTATGGTATTTTCGCGATAATGATACACTTAGTGATAGGACAAAGCACTGAATACACAACTGCAATAAAATTTATTCTGTAAAATATGGGCATCAGTCTGGAATCAGTCTGGAAAATACTGGACGATATATATTTTTGTATAATATCTATATTTAATTTAATTTTGCCCAATCTTACTTTTATTTTTTAATTAAATATTTTTGATCTATTTCAGTTTAAGTACTATGTTACCCTCCTCTGATACTGATGTGGCGAGAGATTTAAAATCTGTTCTGATACAACTGTAATGTTTGCAAAATTTAATAAACATATAATTACAATTTTTTTTGTAATTTATTAAGCAATAGAGTTTTTCAATTTCAGTTTAAAATGCTCTGCAGTGCATTTCCTCCAGTGCTGCATTAATAAGCAGAATATTTTTTTTTATAAATAATCCCCAGATTAATACAAAACAGACTCCTCAGTGTGGTGTTTGTTCAATAACAGTTTAGCCTGGGTGTTTATATTTGTTCATCATTGCATTTTACTTCCTTTTCCTTGCAGGTTTGATCTCTCCAGGGGTCTCGGTACCTGTCCAGGTTCCGGGGAATGAGCAGAGCATGGGGCAGAACCTGGGGCAGTACTGGGCTCGACTGCAGTGAAGATAAAGCAAGTGATGGAGGACAGGAAGGAAGTGAGAGAAGCTGTGGACAAAAGCTCAGCGTGTGCTATTTAGACACACAATAAACAAAGCGAAGAACAAACAGGGTTTTAGACTCGTACAGACTGCAGCAGTGCTGTAAAACCTCCTGAATTAGGTGTTGAGAGCGGTCAGGGCTGGGCAACATGACAACAGGCCAGAATTTCTTCAAATCCAATGTAATTAAGTCTTATTCATGATGCCACAGTGCAGGAACTGGCAGAGGTGTCAGGTATTGACCTTTCTACTCCTTATATTTAAAAAAATAGCCTCGTTACTATTACCTATTTAATTTCAGCTTGTTTTCATTACAGTGTTGTGCCAATTTCAGCACCCCCACCAGGAAAAGCAACCCCTCTCAAGCACCCTCTCTCTAAGTAAAGTTAAAGCAGATTATCTTAGCTTTTATCAAGAAGACGATGCAAAGATGCTCCTGAGATGGGGTGCTTTTCATGGCGGGGGGTGCAGATTTCAGTCTTCTTAATAGGAAATAAACAAGAAAATTTGCTTCATGGCGGGGTAAGTAAAGCTAAAGCGGATTATCGTTTTAGCTTTTATCGAGAAGACATACATGCGTGCGTACATGCTCCCAAGATTGGGTGCTTTTTATGGCTGGGGTGCCGATTTTAGCATTACTATGGTATGGAATTCAGCACCCCTGCCAGGAAAAGCACCCCCTCTCGAGAGCATACTTTTAAGTAAAGCTAAAGCAGAATATCTTAGCTTTTATCAAGAAGACGGTGCGCACATGCTGCCGAGATGGGGTGCTTTTCATGGTGGGGTTGCAGATTTTAGCACTACTCTGGTGCCAAATTCAGCACCCCCGCCAGGTAAAGCACCCCCTCTCAAGAGTGTATTTCTAAGTAAAGCTAAAGCAAATTGTCTTTTTAGCTTTTATCAAGAAGACGAAGACTTTTATCAAGTGCGTACATGCTCCCAAGATGGGGTGCTTTTCTTTGTGAGGGTGCAGATTTCGCCACTACTATGGAGAGGCTGAATGTGACATGACAGCGTAGCTTAGAACAGCATCTTGGGTATTTTCATTTTAAAAAAAAGAAAAAAAAAAGACCAAAAGTTAAGCCAAGAAGAAGTGGGTGCATGCTTCAGAGAGGGGGTGCTTTTCCTGGCGGGGGTGCTGAATTCGTCACAACACCGGCTTCTCATCGTTAAAGCAGCACTAGGTAGGATTTTCTTGATTTTTGATCTTTTTAAAGAAGTAAAATCACAGCTTGAAACTCACTGCAGCGCTGCATTGAGGTGTAATAGGAGGAATAGCGGTGCTCTCGTGTCTGTGCCGGAGCTCCTCTGAAGTTTTCCGAGGCGGCCGCGACCAACGCTCGCGAGAACTGTGACCTGCTTTCCGACCTTTAGTTCTAATGAAACATTTATTACACTCTGCAACTGTAGGGGAGCCCATGAGCACAAAATCTCAATCCTACCTAGTGGAGCTTTAAAAAGAAAATCCTATATAGATAAATCTCTCCATTGGATGAGAAGTATAAACATATACCAAAGCAACATCGTTTTAAAATGAAATTGCTCCATTTTTTTAAAGTGTCTATTACTTGGTAAGAATCCATATTCCAACAATAGCCATTCCAGCACCCTATAATCCATATTATGCAAAGAACTACTTAACTAAGTAAAGACAAAATTACTTAAATTACTAAAGAAATGAAGATCAGAACATCCAAAAAATTTCAAGAACTAAAACTGTCCTCAAGTGCAGCCAACAAAAACGTTATGATGAAACTGGCTCTCATCAGGACCATCCCAGAAAAAGAAGAGCAAGTAAGTTCTAATGCATAGGATAAATTCAACCAAAATAGCATAGCACATAGAATCAAAGCACCAGTGTACTGTATTGAATTGGTTGATCAATCATGTGAATTCTTGAACCCCTAGAGTGACTTGATTTTGACCCATTAATGATATATTTTTGACATATTGCCCGCCCTTAACTGCAGTCCACTATAAAGCAGGATACATGAACGGAAGATGCACACTTTCAGCCACATCCACAACTAAGTGCATCATTCGTAGGCCTATTTAAAATCACACTTAATGTTCCTTAATGGAAGTCTGAGCTTTTGTCCACCGTCAGAAAGTCTGGGGGAGTTAAATGGAGAACTTTATAAAAAGTTGAAAAGTCCCGTAAAAAATTGTTTACAAAAGTACGGGTGAGAATATCTATTGACTGAAGGCCTCAGGTTCATAAAAATTACATAAATATTTATAATGTGCATCTCCCAAAATTTTATTTCAGTAATTCAGTTCAAAATGTAAACAATTATCTATTATATAGATGTATTACACACAGAGTGATCTATTTTAAGTGTTTAGTTCTTTTATTGTTAATTTGATGATTATGGCTTACAGCCAATGAAAACCCAAAAATGAGTGTCTCAAAAAAAATTAATAATATATAAAACCAATTGGTACTTTTGGCAGTGTGGGCAGTGTGCCAAGTCCTGCTGGAAAATGAAGTCTGCATCTCCATAAAAGTTGTCAGCAGAGGGAAGCATGAAGTGCTTTTAAGATTTTTCAGGAAAAAAAACTGCACTGACTTTAGACTTGATAATAAAACACAGTGGATCAACACCAGCAGATGACATGTCTCTCCAAATCATCACTGATTGTGGATTTCATTTTCCAGCAGGACTTGGCACACTGCTTACCCTGCCAAATGCACCAGTTGAGTTTTCTGAGATACTATTTTTGGGGTTTTTATTGGCTGTAAGCCATAATCATCAACAATAAAAGAAATAAACGCTTCAAATAGATCACTCTGTGTGTAACACATCTATCTCTCTATCTATCTATCTCATCTATCCATATGTTGCTCTGAGGGGGATGATGTGGTATTTTAGGAGACTGTCATGTCCTGACTGCATGGTGACTACAAGATCCAAGTTTGCTTTTGGGTGTTCTTAATTGACTAAAGGGGTAGCTTAGGTGGTTATCAGGGTGTTGCTAGGTGATTGTGAGGGTGTTGAAGGCTGCAGTGGTATCCCAGGAGTTTGTTTGGGTTTCTGATTGGTTGCAAATAGTTTCAAGGGTGTTGCCCAGTGGTTGCTAGTGTGCTGGTACGGTATCACAGGTGGTTGCTATGGTGCTTACAGGTAATTTCTGTTTTCAGATGATTTCTAAGGGATATATAAATTTTTTAGAATCATAGTTCCAAAAACACATTAAGCAAAATGTTTTTTTTTTGTTTGTTTTTTTATAGCAAATTGGGGCCCAATTTCAGCTACATCTCTGTAACATAGCAGGTCATACAGTGGGACCAGAAACTGAAGTCAAATACTTGCACTTAAGTGAAGGACAATCAGTCACAATCACTGACTATGGAAGAGCCAATGACAATCATCTTAATTACTGACTGGAATTAATCGATGCAGTGTTGATAGGCCTATTTCTTAAACAAGGACTCCCCAGCATGGTTTTATGAAGCGCCTGACAATCTAATTTATTAACGCACATGTTTCTCTTTCTGTGACCTTTTTTTAACTGGCTTCCGTTTTTTGTTTTTTGTTTTTTGCTGAAACATCTGTCAGTTTCAGAACTAAGATCTGTGTGTTCCTCCTACTATGGGGTCTTCAGTGTGAAAGTGTGTGTGTGTGTGTGTGTGTGTGTGTTTGAAGCTTTGAAAGGCATGAATGTAAGTGTTTTGTGTTTGGAACAGAAATGTGTCTTCATTCCTGCTGTCAACCCATATTTTGTGTATGCATTAAACCCTTTAATAAAAATCTACCTGTGAACTCACACTCAGACTATTTATTTTTCTATAAAAGTTCTAAAAACTTTTATTTGCTCTTTATTTACTTTCTCTCTATCTTTATTTAAAGCTCAGCTCTTCTCTGATTAGTTCCAGTCTGTGTAAGATGTTTATTTTTCGTCCTTGTTCTATTACATTCACATATATCTGACGCTCTTCTCCAGAGTCATTTTCAAGGGTCAATGTAGTGTTAGGAGTCTTGCCCAAGGACTCATATTGGTGTAGTGCAACATTCAGTCACCCAGACTGGGAATTGAACCCTAATCTTCCACATTATGTGGTAGCTCACTCCTTTGTTTCTTTGGTTTTACTATGAGTGAATGAGCTACTGAGTGAATGAGTTTCCTCTTCTCCATTGCTCCACCAGCTGCTCCCGTTCAGTAAAACTGAGCCGGATCCTCTTTTAGAGGCTGTACGTGTGACGTAAGTATGTTAAGACGCAAAAAGCAACCCCACACCCCAGTTTTTAGAGTGAATTTACAGTATTAGGCTTAGCAGGGATGGTGGTTTCAGCACACTGGTCCCATTAAACACAATATTTTATCCATATTCTTCTCCACTCAGAAATGCCTCTGCTTTCAGTTTGTAAACAGAATAATACAGACTGCCACTTTAATAAAACTGTATAACTGCCATCGGTGCTGCCATCTTGGAGTCTGAACTCAGGGTTGGAGAACCTCGATTGATATTCCAAGTAGGAAATTAAACCTGTAGAAGCGTTCCATTTCAAATTTCCCATTTCAACTAGGAAATTCCGACTAGAAAATCAATGCATCTTTATATACAGTCTGTGGGTCAAAGACTAAACATGTTGTTGGTTGATTGAGTACCATATTCCTTTTGATTGGTTGGCAAAGAAGTCAGAAGTAACATGTTAGCTTTTCTGGTAAGCTACTATAATTGCTAATAATAGATGTTTTATATCTTGCAGTTTCATATCTTGATCTGTTGCAAAGCTCTAATGGAACTGAGAGAAGAGTGCAACCTAATCTGATTGGCTCAGACACTTCCATTCCACTACAATAGAACATGTCTGGGCGACAGAATTACAGTCCAGTGTCTGCTGGTTGTATTTTGAGCTCTGATCAGATCGGTTTAAAGACTGCAGGAAGAGGAAACATGTTCCATTAGTAGAGCAGTTAGGTCACTTTCCTCCTCGCTGGCTCTCGGGGAGTCTATTGAGGGAAATGATGTGAACCAAGCTGCTGCTTCATCATTAACCCTCAATCTCTCGTTCACTTTCATACAGAGAGACTCTCTCACCACTAATAGCATTATTCAGCTGGCTGTGGAAGCCTGCAGTGGGGGGTGGGTGATGGTGGTGATGGGAAGACAGGACAGTGCATAGTGAGATTACTATTTACAGCACTCACTGCTATAGAACTTCTAGAATGATGACAGTGTAACAACATAAACGCTTCCACAGCATTAACCCTTTCAGAAAAAGTGCCATCACAACGGACGTAAAGTGTTCTGCCGCACATAGAACTGATTAGGACCTGATAAGACATTTACCAGACAATCAAGCGACAGCTTTGCCACATCCAATGCACTGGAAGAAATACAGCTTTGGAACAAAATATGAGATCACAAAAATGAGTTTATTTGATTTTACCAAATTGAAAACCTCTGGAATATAATCAAGAGGAAGATGGATGATCACAAGCCATCAAACCAAACTGAAGCAGCATAAAGTTATCCAAAAGCAATGTGTAAGACTGGTGGAGGAGAACATGATGCCAAGATGCATACAAAAACTGTGATTAAAAAACAGCGTTATTCCACCAAATATTGATTTCTGAACTCTTAAAACTTTATGAATGTGAATGAATGTGGTTTCTTTGCATTATTAGAGGTTTGAAAGCTCTCATCATTTGCACAAAATCACTCTCACATAAAAAGATTTCACCAGCTCTATTCTTACCAGTTACCAGTGCATTTAAGAATGAGTCATTTTAGGGCTCTGTCACTTTTGTGCAAATAAGCTGTTGCTGTACATGCCCCATGTTTACAGTGAGCGTTTACTACACCCTACTGTTAGCTTGTGCTAAATTGCAAAACACAACCAAGCTGCTTCTTGCTTAACTGCAATATAAGCATAGAAATCTGCTGACTTGCCACAGACAGTAGGTACAGATCCCTCCCTCAAACAAAGTCTGCTGGCTAATCCTGCTGTGTACTGTCTGAGGTTCTCAGCCAAAATGAACAAAATGCAGTTTCTTCAACTGAACTAATAAGTGGGGCTCTGGTGGGGGTTTTAGATCTTTGGTATATTTTGTTATATTTGGTATATTAAAGTGTGATTCCAAAGAATGAAAAAAGAGTAGGGGTATTTTCACACCTGCTGTTTGTTACTCTGGACTGAATCAGTTAAAGAGTTAATTTACATGAAGTGTTTCCTCACTCGGTTTGGTTTGGGTTCACACAAAGAAAACTGTAAGTGCAACAATATGTGTTGAAACAAACCACATGAGCACATTTTCTCCACTTAATTGTCAGAGCTGTCTGGGTGGAGCTAAAAAAGTAAATACAGGAAAAATGACCTCTTTACAGGCATGTGATTCATTGTAGTTTAGCTTATCATGGAGCAACAGCAGATATTTTGGTAATTCGGTAATAACTGTAGTGATTATTATCTGGGTAATAAATTAGGTTAAACTGCACCTGAAAAGCTGTTTAACACAAACATGAGGAGTAAATAATAGGGCTGGATCATGTTCTCATAGTGTGATTACTCAAGTGTTTTCACACCTTGCACTAAAGGTACAAACAACTAGAGAAGTGCTGGTGTGAAAACACTGTTAAACTACTGCAGTTCTGCATGTGGACCGAACGTCTCCTTCCTCCTGGCTGAGTCTTTTTTTTAACACACCTATTATTCTTCAATAAACAGAGACACTCAATAATGCATAGAGCATTACTGAGACTCATGTCTGATAGACACTAATTCTCTCTTACTTCCGGGGAAGTAAGCATTTTATATCCACTTATGAACAGATGGGTCAGATTCTGGAAACTGTAAATATCTTTTCTTTTCCATATCTTTTGCACTGCTAATTTAAATGATTATATAACTGTGTATTTGCACGTTCTGAATGGCTGACATCAGTTTTCCTCACTTTATGCACATCAACTGGTGTTCACTGTCTATTGTTCAACTGCACTACCTCCTTTCTCCATTGCACACACACTAAAGACTGTACTTTTATACTTTATATTCTATTTTATTGTATTTTTATATGTATCGTTATATTTTATCCTTTTGTAACTTTATCTATCTATCTATCTATCTATCTATCTATCTATCTATCTATCTATCTATCTATCTATCTATCTATCTATCTATCTATCTATCATGTATTTTCCCTGTTTTTTCATTCTTCAAATGAAATCAGGTTTAACGAAATGTAACTATAAATTACTTCAGCCTTAATTAAAGATTCATAGATAACTGGACCAAGTAATACTGTACTACTCCGGAAAACAAATAATGACACTGGGACTGATAATTTAAAGGTGTTCTTCACCTAAAATCCACTTTTTCTTGTTGTTTGTGAAATCTCGCCTGGTCAGATAGGAGCTAACAGCGCTAGGAACACCATGGCAGTTCATTCCTGTGTTATTTGTGCGAATATCACATCAGTGTTATATATAGTGTTACCCACTAATTTAAAGATAAGGAACAAATTGTTAGAATTTGTCTATGGAGGAACACCACCAGCCAAGTACAATTGAGATAGGTAAGTGCATGTTTAGAATAGTTCTAATTTAAAATAGTTATAATAAATAAAAATCAACCCCGGGGTTTTGTTCCAACTGCTTGGGCGGCTCTGCTGCGGCTCAGCCAACAAAACCCTGGGGTGGATTTTTACTTTCTGGACCTGGACTACCCACCTCTGTGTGTTTATATAGATTTACATAGGATCTCCGGTGGATTTGGTTCTTTACAGAGACTCCAAGACTAGATCAGTGGCTGAACTGCACTTAGCAGGGCATTATTACACATGTTGTAAAGTAACTTGTCAGTGACATGTCAAATACTGTTATTAGTATTTGATTTTAAAACGTTTCTAACTGTTCGTCTCGCTGGTGTTGCAGTGCTGTTAGCCAATCAGAGGCGATATGTTTTCATGTATGAATATTCATGAGCAAGAATCAAAATCCTTTCATTTCTCTCCCTCCACTTCTCCATCGGACTAAAGCAGTGTTATACTGGATCACCAGAGCACTTTTTTTTTTTACTAAAACTGTTACTGTTCATGTCTTCTTTGGTCATTACATAGAGTTATCTATAAGACACTAAATAAGAAAATAACTCAACAACAAAAAACTAAACTTAAAATTGTTCTCCTTAATGTGATTTTTATGTCAGCTGAACAAAAAAAAACGAATTGCACCATAAACTACAGTAAATTAATCACCTCAACTAACATTATTACATTTCGTAATGAATATTCATGAGCAAGAATCAAAATCCTTTCATTTCTCTCCCTCCACTTCTCCATCGGACTAAAGCAGTGTTATACTGGATCACCAGAGCACTTTTTTTTACTAAAACTGCTCACATGGTATTCATTCATACTAGAGTGTGTGGAGCGGTGGGTGCTGCAGAAGGGGCACCCACTATATTAACTGCACACCACTGCATTATACAGATCCTATATGCAACTTAAAGTGGAATAAGGCAATATGATTGACCTCATGTGAGTCACAGCTTGCACCATATGAGTCAGCATCCACCTCTCGCCTGACTGTTTACTGCATGTGTTTCCTGTGATGTCTGTTGGGTAACTATATTTAAGGCGAGGCACAATCACATGTTGTATTTTACTTTACTTTATTTTACATTACTTTACATTAAGGCTCTTATAGATACAGCTCTGGAAAATATTAAGAGACCACTTTAAAATGATTAGTTTCTCTGATTTAGCTATTTATAGATATATTTGAGTAAAATGAACATTATTGTTTTATTTTATAAACTACTGACAATATTTCTCCCAAATTCCTAATAAAAATATTGCATTTATGTGCATTTTTTTGCATTTGTTTTTTTTTAAGTAAATTTAATTTCAGATAAATTGAAGTAACTTCAACTTGGTTTCAAGACTTAATTGTTACATAAAATGTTACGTAAATAAGTAAACTGAACTTCAAAGAAAGTCAATCCTTTCTTTTAGTAAACTTTACTTAACTTATTTTTGCTGAATCAATCCTTTCTTTTAGTAAACTTTACTTAATTTCTGCATACAATATTACCTAATTACAATTACTTAATTTATACAATATTTTTATATATAATTATAGTTAAAGTATTTACACCAAGTCTCAGTGTCTCAACACATGGCATGTAGTGTATGTCTGTAACAATGTATTTCATGCCATCTATCTGTTGAGACAGTGTAATATGTGTGTTTTAACTAAAAATATTTACATTTCAGGAATTATAATATAGTATGTATCATAAATTATTTGATTTTTGATTAATTAAGTAATTCATTGATATTTGATTAATTAATTAATTGTAATTAGGTAATATTGTATGCAGAAATGAAGTAAAGTTTATTAAAAGAAATGACTGACTGAAGTTCAGTTCACTTATTTACTTTGTGTAACTTTTAAGTCTTGAAACCGAGTTAAAGTTACTTAAATTTAAATTTAAAAAGCAAATGCAAAAAGTTGCAAAAGTTTTTTTAAAGTATATTTTACGCATCATTTTTTTCAGTGCACACAGCGAGCCTCACTAAGCTTTACCACCACAGGTGAGGTAATTATACAGAGTATCAGTTATCATTATGTGAGTTTTTGTGAGTGTGGAAAGAGTGAGCTCTATAAATAAATGACCTTTCTCTAAGTTATTAAGCCGCTTTGCTTCTGTAAGAAAATTTCCCACACTGCAGTGGTCAGTGTTGTCAGTGTTGTCAGTGTTTCCTGTCTTTATTTAAAGCATGCTTTTATGTGAAGCAGTGGGGGATCAGTCTGTCTGTGGGTGTGTGGGCAGGACTTACAGGCGGATAGTTCCGGCACATCATCCTGTTCATGTCTTCTTTGGTCATTACATAGAGTTATCTATAAGACACTAAATAAGAAAATAACTCAACAACAAAAAACTAAACTCAAAATTGTTCTCCTTAATGTGATTTTTAGGTCAGCTGAACAAAAAAAATGAATTGCACCATAAACTACAGTAAATTAATCACCTCAACTAACATTATTACATTTCGTGTTAAAATTTGGTCTATTAAATAATATTTGTTGGCAAAATTTACATATTGTAGTTGAACCCTCATTGAGACTCTTTAGTTGAATAGGGTCTACTGAGCAATTCCTCAAGTTTTTGAAATTGGCCAATCATCTTGCTTGTTATCCTGCCATGCTAGGCAGCATATTGTTTGCATTAGTGAACCAATCTTTATAACCCATTGGTAATTTTTTTATCAGATTTTATAAGTGATTATAAGTCATTTAAATAATGCTTCTGAAACAGTAATTTGACCATGAGCTACAGGTATTAAACACCAACAGCACTAAACGCGTGCATGAAGGAAAAAGATGCATTAAACTGTTCTGATCATTCATATTCATGTTCAATATTAATTCATGTTGAATATGTATGTGATTCAGGACCACATTTAAAAAGGATTCAAATGAGATCTGGCACTGTAAACAAAGCCTCGCATTAATGTGTGTAAATGAGTTTTGTTTTGATTGGCTTCTCTGCATTGTTCCTCATGCAGAATTGCAAGCTAAGCTGTAGCATTCTTTATTCAGTGTAAGGTCCTGGCCCTGTTTCCTGTCTGTCCTCGTGCCTGTGTTGTCCCACATGACCCGTGCCCCTGTGTTCTGCCTGTGTTTTTCCACTCACCTGTGTTCTTTTGTAACTCCGCCCCTTCGTCCCAGGTGTTTCATGTTTCCTGTGTGTGTGCACCTCTATTTAAGGTCCGTGTTCCATTTCCCCGGGGTCGATCCTTGTACGTTTTTACGTCTGTTAGTGGTCCGTGTGTTTCCCCAGTTTCCTCAGTCCAGTTTTCAGTTATTCCCAGTAAGTGTATTCCCGGTGTATTTTGTATTTGTTTTCTTGAATAAATCCCCTTTATGTTTGCATTTGCGTCCGCCTCCTCGTCCTCCCTGCACCCCGCACCCTGACAGAAGGATCGACCTGAACAATGGACGCAGCAAACCCGTGGACCGGCTCCAGGTTGGCGATTCGCCACGCTCCATGCGGGACCCCGCGGCTCATCCGCGCTCCAAGAAGCACGCGGCTGAGGCTCCACGCCCCGTGACTCCCGTGGCTCAGCCGCTCCCCGAGACTTCAGCGGCGGCCGCGCCACTCCCCGAGACTACAGCGGCGGCGGCAGCGGCGCTCTCTGAAGCTCCAGCTAAGCTAGCTAGCCTGCTAGCTCCACCACGCTGTCCAGCTCAGCCGGCTTCCAGCTCTCCAGCCCGGCCGGCTTCCAGCTCTCCAGCCCGGCCGGCTTCCAGCTCTCCAGCCCGGCCGGATACCAGGTCTGAAACGCTGCAACCCATGATACAAGCAGCGGCCGCGCCGCTCTCCGAGACTTCAGCGGCGGCCGCGCCGCTCTCCCAGACTACAGTGGCGGCCGCGCCGTGCTCACAGACTGCAGCGGCGGCAGCGCCGCTCTCCGAGACTTCAGCGGCGGCCGCGCCGCGCTCACAGACTGCAGCGGCGGCAGCGCCGCTCTCCGCGATTTCAGCGGCGGCCGCGCCGCTCTCCCAGACTACAGTGGCGGCCGCGCCGTGCTCCGACACTTCAGCGGCGGCCACGCCGCGCTCACGGACTGCAGCGGCGGCAGCGCCGCTCTCCGAGATTTCAGCGGTGGCCGCGCCGCTCTCCCAGACTACAGTGGCGGCCGCGCCATGCTCCGACACTTCAGCGGCGGCCGCGCCGCGCTCACGGACTGCAGCGGCGGCAGCGCCGCTCTCCGAGATTTCAGCGGCGGCCGCGCCGCTCTCCCAAGCATCAGCAATCCCAGCTGCTCCAGCTCCAGCTCAAGCATCAGCAGTCCCAGCTGCTCCAGCTCCAGCTCCAGCTCAAGCACCAGCAGTTCCAGCTCAAGCACCAGCAGTTCCAGCTCAAGCACCAGCAGTTCCAGCTCAAGCACCAGCATTTCCAGCTGCTCCGGCTCCAGCCCAAGCACCTGCACCTCCCCGAACATTGTTTGGGCCCAGGCCCCGGGTTTCCAGGCCTGCCCCGAGGCCCCCGGACTTTAATCCCAGTACCATGCCCAGGCTGGCTCCCTGGACTTCCACACAGACTTTAGCCAGTCCTGGGCACTTACCAATGTTTGTACCCCTGTCTCTCCCTGTCTTGGTCCCCGTATCTGTGTCAGTTCCAGTTCCTGTCCCCGGTGTTTTTTCTGTTCCCGTCCCAGTCACTGTATTTGTTTCTGTCCCCGTCACTGTTATGGTCCCTGTTCCCCTGTCCAGTCCTGTCCTGTCTACTCTCCCATACTTGTCCCCTGCCCGCTCCTCTGTCCAGTCTCAGCCCCCTGTCCAGACCCCTGTCCAGTCTACGTCTCTGTCCACTGTCCAGCCCCCTGTCCAGTCTTTTGTCCAGTCCTTGTCCCCTCTCCAGTCTTTTGTCCTGTCCAATGTCCAGACCCCTGTCTAGTCTACGTCTCTGTCCACTGTCCAGCCCTCTGTCCAGTCTTTCGCCCAGTCTCCGTTCCCTGTCTTGTCTCCGTTTACGTCCCCAGCCCAGTCCAATGTCCAATCTCCTTTCAAGTCCCCAGTTCAGCCATGTGTCCTGTCCCCAGTTCAGTCCCAGCCTCAGTCTGTGTCCAGTGTCATGCCCCAGTCTCCTGTCCTGTCCAGTGTCCAGTCCCCAGTACAGCCTTATGTCCAGTCTCTGTCACCTGTCCAGTCTCCGTCTCCCTTTGTGTCCCCTGTCCAGTCCCTGTTCCAGTGTCCGTCCCTGTCTCCTGTCCAGTCTACTGTCCAGTTTCCGTTCCCTGCCCAGCCCCACGTCCCGTGTCCGTTCCCGGTCCTGCCCCCGTTTCATGTCCGGTCTCCTGTCCAGTTCCCTGTCCGGTCTCCGTCCTAGTTCTGTCTTGTCTTGTTCTTTGTTTTCCGCCCTCTCCTGACCTGCTCCTGGGGTTCGTTTTTCGCACCCCGGGAGTTGCGCGTTAAGGGGGGGGTTATGTAAGGTCCTGGCCCTGTTTCCTGTCTGTCCTCGTGCCTGTGTTGTCCCACGTGACCCGTGCCCCTGTGTTCTGCCTGTGTTTTTCCACTCACCTGTGTTCTTTTGTAACTCCGCCCCTTCGTCCCAGGTGTTTCATGTTTCCTGTGTGTGTGCACCTCTATTTAAGGTCCGTGTTCCATTTCCCCGGGGTCGATCCTTGTACGTTTTTACGTCTGTTAGTGGTCCGTGTGTTTCCCCAGTTTCCTCAGTCCAGTTTTCAGTTATTCCCAGTAAGTGTATTCCCGGTGTGTTTTGTATTTGTTTTCTTGAATAAATCCCCTTTATGTTTGCATTTGCGTCCGCCTCCTCGTCCTCCCTGCACCCCGCACCCTGACATTCAGAAGTTCAGAAAGAATGGGTGGGTGACATCACAAAAAACCCAAATTAATTTAAATTGTGTTTTTTTTTCTCATAAATACTCTGAAATTGACTGTATAGTATGTTTAGAATATTTGGATGCTACAACAATGTGAGGGAAATAAAAAAAATGCATAGTAAATATACAGTCATACATGTGGTGTTTATTACGTTATTGTGTCTTTTTTTATGAGGTGAAAATGAGCTGTTGCATGTTTTGTGTCATGCAGGGGAGGTGACATTATGACATTATGTGCCAACGGTTAAAGTGTGTGGTTTACTCAGGAAGTTTACACACCTTTCATCATTCTGCTGCAGTTTTTCTCTCTAGCTTTCTCGAAACTTGGGAGTTCTGGAGGATGTGAGGTTTGAAAGCTTAAAATGAGAAACCTGGCACCAGTAGTGTATTAGTATAGTTATATTTACCTGTATATTACAATACATTTAATATATTATTATACACTATAAAAAAATACAAAAAAATAAGTTTTTGATTCAACCATAACATCTATGTTGATCAACGTTGATTTACACTAATACCAGTGGTTTGTTTGTGTGAAAGGGGGGGATTAGGGCACTTTTTAAGCAGTTCACTGTGTTACATATTGTTTCAGTTAAGTCCCTGTGTTAATCAAATGTTTAACCTGAGTGTTTAACCTAAATTCTGAGCATAGTCGGTTTTTAATGTCCTGTTTGACCTGGACGACTGAAGCTTGTGTTATCTGCCTGCCTGTATCACTGACCTCTCCCTGTCCAGATTATGAGTTTGCTAAAAACCCTATAAAATCTCCTAACACATGCAACCTACCTTCCTTACAGCAAGCAACCAAGAACCAAAAGAAGAACTTCTCTTTAACATTAATAACCATTTCCCAAGTACCAAGCTTCTTAGAAGCCTGAATGGAATCAGATCAAAAATCAGAGATTTTTGGTCAAAAAAGTGCTATAAGAAGATTCTCTAACTGCATATCAACAAGGTGGAGCTATGAAGAGGTGGTTTCTAAAGTAGTTGGAATGTATAGGCGGTGTGTAAACCACTGATACACTCATATCAGAACCACACATCTACACGACTCTAACCCACGCCCTACCATATACCGTATATATCCTCCAGTCACAGGTTTCAGGGGTTAAACTGATTTTAGGTGTGTGTTAAACTGTGAGTTTAATTCAGAAGACTTTAGTTGTAATTTGTACAGCAGTAGTTATCATTTGGTCATTGCTTTGCTTTTCTATTTTACGTATAGCACTAAGACATGTCCACCAACAATGAACCATTTTCAGTACTACATATAAAAACTAGAGGTAGCAAGAGATAAAAAGAGAGGGGGTAGAGTGAGAGGTTAAGAGAGAGAGAAATAGAGAGGTTGACAAAGAGGAGTTGAAAGAGAGAGGGAGGTAGAGAGATAAAGAAAAAGAGAGATATAAAAGAGAGAGGGAGAGAGAGAGAGAAAAAGAGAGAGAGAGAGAGAGAGAGAGAGAGTTGAAGGAGCCGTTTACTCATGCAGCAGGATATGTAACAGACTGTCACAACCTGAGGAAAAAAACACAGAATATAAAGGATTATAACTAATTTACTGATATAACTGATTTATTCCATATTACACATTTATAAAGTCTCCACACACATTTTTCTTGTCAATTATCATTAATAAAAATAACTGTTAATCCTGTAAATAAGTCAGATTCTGTTGTTGTAATTGTATCCATATTTTTAGTATTTCTTTTCTTTTCTTTTCTTTTTTTTTAGTTTTCTGTTTATATGCTTTGGCAATAATGTTTCTTATTACATTCATGCCAGTAAAGCACTGCTTAACAGAGTGAACAGAGCGGTTGAAAGAGAGAGAAAGGTAGAGAGGGGGGGAGGTAGAGAGAGAGAGAGAGAGAGAGAGAGAGGAAGAGAGGGAGGGATTATTGATTTGTGTGTTGGTCTCTGGAGTTAGAGTTGGAGGTAAGGAGAGGCGCGCGCTGGGTGAGGGGTTTTCTTTAGTTATACTGTAATAAGAACTAGGCTGTAATCTGGACCCGCGCTGCGCGAGGTGGTGATAAAATGATGGAGCGATAGAATTATAGAGTGATAGAGTGATGGAGCTGCGCTGTTCTAACCGCTCTCTCCCCGCAGGCGGCTCCCTCTGACCGGCTGGATGATGGACCCCCGACCCGCTGTCCTCGCGCTGACCGCCGCGGTGATCGCGCTCGCGCCCCCGGTCTGTCCTGCACCCATGCCTGACCAGTACTCGCGGGGTGTGGTGAGTGTCCTGTTTCTGATTGATCTTTCTGTGGGATGAGCTACAGAGTTACAGACTGCAGCCTAGAGCAGCTCATCTTATGTATATATATATATAAGTAATGATAACATGCATTCTGTGTTCGCAGCATATTTGTTATTTTTTTACACTGTGTAGTAATCCATGTTTCAAGATTTACTCTGAATGATCACAACATAAAAAATGTAGAGAAATAGCTCCAGTACTTCATATCCACTACATCTATACACATAAATGTGTTCATATAACAGCCATTTACTGTTATATTAATGTTTGAATGTTGTATAAGGGCCATTCCACTGAATGGGTGCCATTTGCTTGTTGTAAATCTTCCAAATTAAACTTATATATTTCACTATTCGAAACATGCACTGATCAAACTCAGGCAGCTTTACTTATTTATTTATTTTTTTTGCTAAGCTTAAGATGTTTACAAAACTCATGTTACATTTAAAAAACAGGTTTTTAAAGCAAGTCCACTAATTCCTTTAATTTTCTCTCAGAAAACTCTTTATTGTAAAGAAATTGTTGACTGCGTGTTCAAATAATTGATACTTATGACAAAAAAATCACTCCTGTTAATGGCACTCACTCCTGTTACTGGAACTTGTAGAATGTTCCAGATGTTTCAGATGGGGTAATGTCTTACCTTAACAGGACTGAGTGAAACCCAGGGACACAAATAAAATGAGTATTTTAAATATTTAAAATATATATATTTAAAGCATAGATTGTATTTGGAATCACACAACAATGCAAAAAAGTGACATCTCATTTCATTTTAATGATTATATTTCACAGTAAAGTTTATAGGTAGAAAGTGGGGACAGGTAATAAATGCTATTTTTGCCATTTAGTTTTTATTAATGTTTTTAAATGACATATTTTACTTTTGCAATTATTAATTATTATTATTATTATTATTATTATTATTATTAATTATTATTATTATTATTATTATTATTATTATTATTATTATTTTGTGTGCGCATTTATACAGATAATTCCCTGGGCACAGAAATGGCACTGATTCGGTGGAATGACCCATATATCACTGATCGTTGATAGAAATGTGTTTTTGAAATTGGATATTTTAAGAAAGAAATCTTGTTAAAAAAAAACAGTTACATTCCTTTGAAAGCAGAAACACTAAAAGCTAACTAAAACCACATCACCTAAAATGAGATAAGCGGATGAGATGGAAATAACAATGACAATGTAAAACTGTCTTACTCTAGATCATATTTGCAACATTTCCTCAGTTTGCGGAACCATGTTATTGAGAAACTCTGTTTAGAAAGTCATTATATTACTACATTCTCATGCCCAGCACGCGACCTCACCTGATCACAGAGCTGTGACCAAACACACAGCGCTCTCACGCTCTTTACTCTTCTATATAATATATTTGAAATAGTTTTTAAATAGTTTAAGAACTTCTCTCCTGTTGTTGTTTCAGGACTGGTTGAGCAGATATGGCTACCTTCCCCCTCCTGACCCACGTACAGGAAAACTGCAGACTAAGGAGGGAATAGAAAAAGCCATCAGACAGATGCAGAGGTTTGGGGGGCTGAAGGAAACAGGCAAACTTGGTAAAGTATGAAAATGTTTGGGCACCCCTGATAATTTTCATGATTATCCTTTATAAATCATTGGTTGTTCAGATCAGCAATTTCAGTTAACCCTTGTGTGGTGTTCATATTTTTGTTACTGGTTTACTTTGTTACTTGTATTTAATTCAGCAAAATTAAGCAATTTTACATTAAAATGCTTTACACATGTTTGCTTCACCTAAATTGCAAGCAATATAAACAGCTTACATGGTTAATATTTGTCCTTTACCTTTCTTATGTTACATTTCTTTTAAAAAGTGCTACTCTTTTTTTTATTAGTTTTTTAATAAAATGTAAAAGAAAATGAATTAAACTCAAGATATGAGTAGAAAATTAGTTTAGTTTCAAATTTACAAATGAAGCAATGTTTATTAGCCCTTGGCCAAACATACTGTATGTAATATAAATGTGTAGGGGGGGGGGGGGATACACAGTGGGGGGGATGTACAGTGTGTGTTTATTGATATATGATATATGTTTTTAGCAAAAAATGAGCCAATGCCAATGAGTTTGAGTTAGATAAAATATTTTTTTAGTATCATTTGATGAAAATGAAAAATGAAAACGGGTCCCACAGACCCAAACACCACACAAGGGTTAAATATATCCCATAGCAGATAAACAGTGATATCCGAGAAGTAAAATGAAGTTAATAGGATTTTTAGAAAGTGTGTGATGTTTAAAACTAAATTAAGCAGGTGCATAAATTGGGTCACCCTTGTCATTTTATTGGTTTGAATAACTTTAGCACTCATTATTGGAACACAACATTTCCATTATGAAGACCAATAAACTCACCAGACAGGTCAGAGAAAAAGTTGTGGAGAAGAAGTTTAAAGCAGGGTTAGGTTATAAAAACATATCCCAAACTTCGAGCATCCCAAGGAGCACTCTTTCCCAATCCATCATCCAACTGTTTATACAAACCACCAAGACCAAGACATGGCCATGGTCCACCCAAACTGACAGATCCAACAAGGAGAGCACTGCTTAGAGAAGCTGCCAAAGGCCCATGGTCACTCTGGAGGAGCTGCAGAGATATAAAGATTAGGTGGATTAGGAGAAATATAACTATAAGTCATGCACATCACAAATCTGGCTTTTAAGGAAGAGCTGCCACAAGTCATTTACGAACATAGCAAACATGTGGAAGAAGGTTCTCTGGTGATATAAGACCAAAGTTGAACATTTTGGCCTAAAAGCAAAGCACAATGTGTGGTGAAAAAGTAACACTGCTTACCATCCTGAACACCTAACCATTGATATAGGGTGGCTGAATACTTTTGCACATCACACTTTTTTGATTACAATTTTAAAACCTCAATAAAATGTACATTTAAGATTGTGGTTGCAAGGTGACAAAATGTTCAAAGGGTATGAATCGTAAAAAAAAAGCATAACGTGAAAGAAATTGACAAATTGTCTCCTCATAATACAATCCATGTTGTTGATAAGTTGACTAATAATATTAATACCTTATATAACATACCAGAATAACAAAAACGCTGAATTTTTCTGTTACAGTTATAATTAGAATTTATTAGAATCTGTAACATTTCTTATTTAATGTGAAAGCTGTTTTTGTAATGCTTGAGTAGAAATCCTCAGTATTTGGGTGTGTAATATCAGCCAGAACATGGACAGCAATTTGGCCTGTTAAAGCTCTAAAGCTCTGTTTATTTATATTTAATGCAATTTAATTCCAGTGGAGATGTAGGGCGGGGTTTCTGGACATTAACAGTGTATAAATATATATAATATGCAAAACTGCAGCGCTGCTGACGATTCTATATTGATAATGCTTTCTGGTCTGACTGCATACTTTCATCACACCCTGGTGGATAGTGCATTAGCAGTGTCCATTTCTGGAATCCATATATTGATCACCTGAGCTCTTCCGTTTATGTTTTCTCTCTCTCTCTCTCTCTCTCTCTCTCTCTCTCTCTCTCTCTCTCTCTCTCTCTCTCTCACACACACACTCACACTCTCACATTCTTTCTTTCGTTCTTTCTCCCTTTTGTCTCTCTGCTTCTCTATCGCTCTCTTTCTTTGTCTCTCTCTCTCTCTCTCTCACACACTCACACTCTCACATTCTTTCTTTCTTTCTCTCTCCCTTTTGTCTCTCTGCCTCTCTATCGCTCTCTCTCTCTTTGTCTTTCTCTCTCTCTCTCTCTCTCTCTCACACACACACTCTCACATTCTTTCTTTCTTTTTTCTTTCTTTTTCCTTTTTGACTCTCTGCCTCTCTATCGCTCTCTGTCTTCCTTTGTCTACTTCTGTCTCTCTCTCTCCTTCTCTCTCTCTCCCATTGTCTTTCTGTTTCTCTATACCTTTGTCTATCTGTCTCTCTCTCTTTTCCCCTCTGTCTCTTTCTCCCCTTTTCTGTCTGTCTGTCTCTCTCTCTCTCTCTCTCTCTTTCTCTTTCTCTCTCTCTATCGCTCTCTCTCTTTGTCTTTCTCTCTCTCTCTCTCTCTCTCACACACACACTCACATTCTTTCTTTCTTTCTCCCTTTTGTCTCTCTGCCTCTCTATCGCTCTCTCTCTTTGTCTTTCTCTCTCTCTCTCTCTCACACACACACACTCTCACATTCTTTCTTTCTTTCTTTCTCCCTTTTGTCTCTCTGCCTCTATCTCTCTCTCACTTTGTCTCTGTCTGTCTCTATCTCTCTCTCTCTCTCTCTCTTTCCCTCTGTCTCTTTCTCCCCTTGTCTCTCTCTCTTTCTCTCTGTCTCTCTGTAGACTCAGCCACTCTGAAACTGATGTCCACTCCGAGATGTTCACTGCCGGATATTGTAGGGACGGAGGACAGACTGAGGAGGAGGAGGAAGAGATACACTCTCTCCGGGCTCCGCTGGGACAAAACTAATCTGACGTGGAGGTTCGTTGTGATGATTTGCATTATTTAAGTTTTCATTCCATTGTTTTTTTTTTATTATTTTAAAATGTCTAGTATGAATGAATGCCATGTGAGCCATGTGCTCTGGTGTTTCTATTTAGCCCTGCTGTAGATCACTGAATTACTGGTCTCTAAAGAAAGACAGGATTTCGGCTCGTGCTCATGAATATTAACACATGCAGATATATTGCCTCTGATTGGCTAACAGCACTGCAGCAGAGAACGCCTACCTGCCTTCTCAACACAGTTAATTTTACAGCTCTAAAACTCAAAGAACAAAAGGGGGGGTTGAGCCGCCACATGGATCACCCCCC
This sequence comes from Astyanax mexicanus, assembly GCF_023375975.1. Taxonomy (NCBI): domain Eukaryota; kingdom Metazoa; phylum Chordata; class Actinopteri; order Characiformes; family Acestrorhamphidae; genus Astyanax; species Astyanax mexicanus. Next base: position 10,226,427 of record NC_064422.1, read on the forward strand.
CCACCAATTCCCGCCCAACACCAACCCATCCCCCCCTTCCTGCGGCATTAATAACATTTCTAAACTAACGCTACTAAACTCTTACCTCAGATTTTACCATGTTGAAGCCCCAGAGTCCACTCTATATCATAAAATCCATCATGGACGGTGCCGCTTTGACCAGTGTTCTGTCAACCAGAGATCCGATTTAAACTTACAGTTACTTACACAAGATAGCTTTTAGAAACAGAAGCTGTAAACTCCTTCTTAGTTACCGAGACAGTGTCGGCTGGTTAACTTAGACTTCAGAACCTTTTGACATTTGTGACCTCCAGGATGTGTTGTCCATGCCCTTTTGGAGTAATTTTGGTAGGCCAGCTACTTTTGGACATGGACACAGATAGAATAGGTTTTAAAAGACATAATTAACATATTTGTGCTTTATCTCTTACCACCTCCTCACAGTGTCCTGAATAGCCCCTCCCTTCCGCCCAACCTCAAGCCCGACCTGGTGTCCACTCTGATGTTTCACGCCCTCCAGGTCTGGAGTGATAACACCAACATCCAGTTCAGCGGCCTCCAACCAAAAGACGCCAAAGTGGCCGACATCAGAATCTCATTCGCCCGATTCCTCCACGATGACGGTTACCCATTCGACGGTAAGGGTGGCACCCTCGCCCACGCCTTCTTCCCTGGAACCGTGGAAATTGCCGGGGACACTCATTTCGACGACGAGGAGACCTGGACGTACGGAGGTCAGGACGGCGCCGGCACAGACCTGTTCACCGTAGCGGTGCACGAGTTCGGACACGCCCTGGGCCTGTCCCACTCCTCAGTAAACCCCTCCATAATGATGCCCTACTACCAGGGTGCCGTGGGGGACATTAGGTCCTACAAGCTGCCCCAGGACGACGTCCAGGCCATTCAGATTTTGTACGGTGAGATAAAACCAAAGTATTTTATGCAAATATAATCAACCAATCGGGTGTATCCTACATTTTCCTTGTTTATTATTTAGTCCATATATCTATAATTAAATAATGCAAAAATCTATTTAGCACATATCCATTTAGCTAAATGCATTTCAAATTGAGATATATTAACTAAAAGAAAAAAATATATTTAGACTTTCTTACCTTCGAAAGGTTTTGCTGATTAGTACTGATTGAGCTCACATGATCAATTATCACAACTTATTACATTTATTACACATTCAAGTTCCCAGTTACATTACATTCAGTTACTCAACACACACATATAGATTATGAAGAAAATAAGAATGATTTTAATGAAAAGGAATTTTAAATGCTTTTTAGTTTTTTTTATTTAGGTTTGACAGTAAAAGAGATCAGGCTAAATATATATATACTTTTTTTTTCTTTTTACTGGATTCTCTTGCTCTCCACTGCATATAAAAAGTGAATATTTCAGAGTACCTGTATACTGTAAATACATTTGTTTCAATATTAATATTTAATGAATGTTAATTCATATTTGTTAATATTTAAAGAATGTGTGCTCAAACAAACCATTAACCGCACTTAAAACACACATGGTGAATAGTTTATATTAATGAAAATAAATTATGCTATGGCCTATCCTATAGTTATTATCCTGTAGTCTTTATATTATGTTTATATTCACAGAAACATGTATACTGCTATGTAGTACTGTATTGTATCATTGATTAAATTATATAAAATTATATAAAAAAGGCGGAAAAGGCATAATTAGGCAGTTTAGAGGGGCGGAGACATGACCACAGATCTTGATACTCAATTTAGAGTCATTTTAGAGTCATTTAAAGAAAAAAGCTGTAGAAATGTTAATGATACCTGATAAAAGTCTTTGTTACTGTTTGACTGCAGGGCGTAAAACCAACGCAGTCACTTCTTCCCCCGGTGATCGGACCACGCCACGCCTGCCTGAGCTTCCCAAAACTCCTCCTAAAGCAACGCTGCAGTGAGTAGCTCTTAAACACAAACTTTTTTTTTTAGTTTAAATAAAAAGTGGTTCTTTTAAGCGGCACTAACCCCCTGATTTTAGCCGACTCCACAAACAAGGCTAAAAAATAAGAGAGGTAGTTTGGGAGAAGCACTGGGTGATGTATGGGTTTAGAGGCAGGGCAGGAGGGAGAGCTGATTGGCTGTGCAGCAGCAGCAGTGTTGAGACTCTGATAGCGGTGAGATGCAGATGGTTGGACGTCAGCAGGGGGGAGGGGTATTATTGGTATTATTGATATACTGATTGATCTGCATATTCTGAGTGTCTGTGTACAAAAGTACACGAACACATCATCCACGCCAATAGCACAGTTAAACCTGTGAGGGCGCTGCAGAGGTGAAAATTACCACAAGTTTATTATTATTATTTTTTTATAAACACATTTCAGCTATCAATGGAAAGTTATATATAAAGGAAACAGTAGCATGTGTGTCACTTCAAATAGTGACATCTGTTCACAATAAAAGGAAAAAATTAAGTTATTATGTAAGAACTAAAAAAATCGTATTTGCCCATATATTCGAAGAATATTATGGAGATTTTTTTACAGTAGAAGGAGAAATATGCAAATCTCTTTCCATCTTTCTTTGAGAACCCATTTCTTTAAACATTTTAATAAAGTTTTATATACTTTTTTTTTTTGCCATTGTTAACATTTAAAAGGCCTTTAAAAATGGATTTTGAACCAAATCAAGAATACAGACAGATGTTGAAGTAACCTGTTTGAAAACATTATTAATTGTAAAACTAAAGTTAAAGTTTTTTATTTCTTTACTAGCTCTGATTTGCCCCTTTCCCGACCTTTTTTGCAATGTGTTGCAGGCCAAGTATAAATAAGCTGACCATACAAAATATGAAATATCTTCATGTCAAATTGTCTCCTTATGAAATACAAAAATAAATACATTTTCCTTCCTGTCCAAACTTTTTGTATTACTGATTTTTTATTAATAGTATATTTGATGCCAGTTCTCCTTACATCAATCTGATTTAAACTATTAAAAACTACAGTTTGAAACTTATAAAAAAAGCCTTAGTATTTACAGGGGTTGGACAATGAAACTGAAACACCTGTCATTTTCTTCATTAATTGCACATTGCAGCAGTAAGAGCAGAGTGTGAAGGTTCAGTTAGCAGAGCACAGTTCTGCTCAAAATATTGCAATGCACACAACATTATGGGTGACATACCAGAGTTCAAAAGAGGACAAATTGTTGGTGCACGTCTTGCTGGAGCATCTGTGATCAAGACAGCAAGTCTTTGTGATGCATCAAGAGCCATGGTATCCAGGGTAATGTCAGCATACCACCAAGAAGGACCAACCACATCCAACAGGATTAACTGTGGACGCTGTAAGAGGAAGCTGTCTGAAAGGGATGTTCGGGTTCTAACCCGGATTGTATCCAATAAAAAACATAAAACCACGGCTGATCAAATCACGCAGAATTCAATGTGCACCTCAACTCTCCTGTTTTCACCAGAACTGTCCGTCACCGCAATAAATTATTGTGCTCTAAAACCAGGTGTTTCAGTTTCATTGTCCAACCCCTGTATATTTCCTTCTACATCTTGAGCCACATGTGGGCGCTGTTATTACTCAGATATCTTTTAATACTTTACAAAAATAAGATGATAAATTTCTTTGTATTGTGAGAAAAAAAAAATCTGTGTTGAGAAACACACTCAGCACATCCTCGATAAGTGATAACACATCCTCTTACATACGGATGTTTCACCATAGAATAATAGAATGTCCTTCTCCGTTCTCTTGTTCTCAGGCCTGACCCCGGCTCTAAGGACCGCTGTGAGGGAGGATTTGATGCGATAGGGAACATCAGGGGAGATGTCTTCTTTTTTAAAGGTATTTAATCCTGAATTCTAAAGCAAAATCAACCATGTTTTTTTTTTTACATGATGTGGTTCTAATCTGTTTGTGCTCCGGCTGGAATCAGGGCCGTATTTCTGGAGGATGCAGAGAGGATCCTTGGTGTCTCTCAATCCGGCACAGATCACTAACTTCTGGATCGGACTTCCACAGGGAACGGACAAGATAGACGCGGTTTACGAGAGAAAGACAGACAGCCACATCATCTTCTTCATCGGTTAGTAAGAACTGCAGTGTTTTAGTGGAGTTGTGCTGCAATACTTAGTCTTATATAAGCTCCTATGTGAACATTAGTGGATTGATTGTTGTTGAGGGTTAACCCTGAAACTGACCACTGATGAATATCTAGAAGACGTGTAACAAATGTGGGCTACGTTCACATTACCAGACTGAATTGACTCAAATCAGATTTTTTGCTCAATAGCTACGTTCACATTACCAGATTGAAGTGACTCGGATCTGTTTTTTTGCTTAATGTTACTCAGATCAGATTTTTTCATGGCTGTGTGAAAGTGCCAAATCTGTTTTTTTTAATCAGATTTAAGTCACTTTGGCTATGTCCACATTGCTCAAATTGCTTGATTTTTTGCTCAGATGGTTCACATTTACAAATGTAAGTGATCTGTATCTGTGTGTAATGTAAGAACGAATCTGTCCCTAAAACGCTGTCTCACATGCTGCACATTTATACCTGTATAAACGTCTCCTTCTTCACCAACAAGAATAAAAAAACTCATATTAGAGAGACGAGAGACTCGTACCTTTATAAAGGGAAATGGATGAGTTTGTTAGCAGCTCATATGTGGAGCATCTTTTGCTGGAGTGGAGAAACAGTAAACAGCTGGTCTGAAGTTCATGCTCAGGTCCAGGAGGAAAAAAAGGCCAGGTGGTTTGCTTTTGCTGTTTTTTGCAGCTATAGCTGCACAGCTGCACCAAGAGATAGAGTGTGGGTACAAGAGAGCAGCACTAATCGCTAATGCTAATGCGTTAAAGAAAAATACATGAATTCAGATTTGACCGTTCACATTCACACCGCATGTCCATGGATCGGATACGTATCTGATTTAGGACCACATATGAGAGTGACTCAAATCTGATTTGGCGCGTTCACACAGCCAAAAAGGAAAACAAATCTGTGTTCATATGTGGTCCTAAATTGTAATAAAAATAGTTCTATTTAAATAAAGGCAAATGGAAGAAAAAAAAAGAATCTTAAACTAAATTGAACATATTTATGCAAATTTGAAATTATTATTGTTAACCAATAAGTGTGTGTGTGAGTATTGGCTCTGTGTTTGCTAATGTTGATCTAATGTGAGTTATTGTGTTTTATTGATTAAATGTGTCCCAGCTGATTTTGATTGGGTGATTCTGGTGGATTCTGTGATAGCTTTTCCAGTGGCATATAGTCTGTTCATATATTTTTTTAAGTGATTAATGTTATTGTTATCTTTGGGTTTCTTGGTAATGATTAGCATTATAATAAACAGTGTCCTACTGTGTGAGGGGAATGGGTATATTTGGCTGGTTATGGGAAAGTAGGGTGATCATTTCTTGCCAGAATGGAGATGCAGTGCCACAAAGCGTGAATATAACTGGCTGTAGTGTTATCTGTGTCTGATAAAATTCTGATAAAATCAGTGTAGGTATGAGATACAAGACCATACCATGCCACCGAGGTTGAGATCCACTGAATTAAGGAAGAATTTAGTAGCATATGTTGGTAAGGGTGTGGAAATGTGTGTTCTGTGATTATAGGAGATGTATTCCCTTTGTTAGGTTCACAGTTCTGGGTATTTAAGGACACAGTGGCTCTGCCTGGTTACCCGCAGCCCATCTCCAAATGGGGAATGAGAAATCAGCAGGTGGTGGAGAAAGTTGACGCAGCGTTTGTTTGGGCTCATAACGGGAAGACGTACATATTTAGCGGAGGACTGTTCTGGAGATTCACCGAAAGTCAGGGAGGTGCAGTCCCCAGGCCGGACGCGGAATACCCCAGAAACGCCTCACTGTGGAAGGGTGCACCTGCCAACCCTGACGACATCATGAGCTGGGGATCAGGTAAAAATATCTTATTATTATCGTAGTTATTCGTATAGTTACTGTGAATCTAGTGGTAGCCCACTACAACCGCATGTTTTAAACAAAATACTGGCATTATATCGATAAAGTCAATGTAAAGTAAAGCTTTTTTTTGGCAAATCAATTATGTGATATTGTTAAAGATCAAATAATTTACTTATTGACAAACATATATCAATATGACCATCAAGGTGTCTGACCAGCACAGCAAGCATGAAAAAATCTGGCCTTTCAATCTAATAAACACGGTCAAGGGTTCAACCAATATAACCATCATGGCTACTTTCATCAACCAGCATGAACAAAGTCATCAGCCAGTGTTAGCTTGTGCGAAACAAGCTAGTTCATGCTTAACTGCAATACAAATACAATTAAAAATCTGACAGTACTTATATCTCCCTTATCTCTCTTATGACTTGCCACAGACACTATAGGTACAGATTCCTCCCTCAGACGAAGTCTGCTGGCTTATCCTGCTGTGTACTGTCTGAGTTTCTCAAAGCAGCCTGGCAATTCTTGCCGATTGTTGCTGAGACATGGCCATTGGAAATGGCATAAAGCCGCACAGTTCCTTGAAAACACGTTATGTGCTGGTGAAGAGCTAAACTAATGTCCAGCTTATGACCAGCTGACCTCAAAGTACTGAACTTCTTGGTTATGTTGGTGTGAAGTGTATTCATTTAGTATTATTCCACATTTTCTCTTCCAATCACAGCTGGAGATACATACTTCTTCAAGGGCAACTCCTACTGGGTTGTGAAGAGCGGCGGACTGGACCAGGATGTCATCATTCCCAAATCGACTGCAGTTGATTGGATGTTTTGCCCTCCACCACCACCCACCACCAAATCAGCAGGAAGCTCGTGCGACTGCAGCTGCGGCGTCAGCGGAGCCTCCAGATCTTTTCCAACTTCACGGCTGATTTTTATTTCAGTGTTAATTATGTCTCTGATTAGACTGGGCTAAATGAGGCTCGGCTGAAGTTCAGTTAAGGCAAATCTGCAATATTACAAGTAACATGGTAGTTTCAAAGGATATAAATCATAAATTCATTTTTTATTGAGATTCTGCAAAGAAAAACTGGCCAGTAAATCACTCAGAATACACACACACTGCTTTTAAGCATCAGCATGCAGTACCCAATATACAGACTTTTACTTTACAAATTCCTGTATCCAAAACTGAAGGTGTACAGGGGTTGGACAATGAAACTGAAACACCTGTCATCATTTTAGTGTGTTAGGTTTCATGGCTAAATTGGAGCAGCCTGGTGGCCAATCTTCATTAATTGCACATTGCACCAGTAAGATCAGAGTGTGAAGGTTCAATTATCAGAGTAAGAGCACAGTTCTGCTCAAAATATTACAATGCACACAACATTATGGGTGACATACCAGAGTTCAAAAGAGGACAAATTGTTGGTGCACGTCTTGCTGGAGCATCTGTGACCAAGACAGCAAGTCTTTGTGATGCATCAGCATACCACCAAGAAGGACCAACCACATCCAACAGGATTAACTGTGGACGCTGTAAGAGGAAGCTGTCTGAAAGGGATGTTCGGGTGCTAACCTGGATTATATCCAAAAAACATAAAACCACAGCTGATCAAATCACAACAGAATTCAATGTGCACCTCAACTCTCCTGTTTCCACCAGAACTGTGGATTATTGTGGTCTAAATACAGGTGTTTCAGTTTCATTGTCCAACCCCTGTAGCTACCTTGATACCTAACTTTAACCTGCAAGCCCACACTATGTCATAAGCCACAAGTCAGTACCTTAGAAGCAGTCCAGGTTCTAGACTGCTTTCTTTGGGGGGGGGGCTTTCTTTGGGGGTGGCAGTATAACATGTTGATAGTTATTAGTTATTATTATATGATTCAAAGAGCCAATCAGAAAAAAGCAAGGAAATATCTTCAGGTTGCAAAGCAAAATACGTTTCCGTGAGTGTTTTTTTTTTTTTTTTTTGCTCGCATTGCATTAGGGGAGGTGGGGGAATGATGCCAGTTACTTGTTAGCGTTAGCATTTTTGCCCAACTTTTCATGAAAGCTAGGTTACTGAACTCGCTGGAACTTGCTGGAATACTTTGAGATAGCTGGCCTTTTACTCTGTGAACACAGTACATTATCACAACAATTCAAATGTTTCAAACCTGTTTATGTTCAGTGTTTGTTTAGATTTTTTAAAGGTAATCCATATCCAACATTTATTTTTGCTCTTAAGCTGATGCACAAGCAAAAAAGAGCAGTGCTTCACAGGAAGTTTCGGTTTCATCTTTTACAGCTTCTCAGAAATTATCAAGTTTCCAGTTCCACTGGCGGATATCTGGGCTTATGACAAAGAAACCGTTTACGCTGTGAAACAATTGTGAAAATGGTACATTATTTGCCAATGCGTACAGTTTGGTTTAAATATTTGGTTTCTTCAATAGTTTAAATAGTTTTTTTTGGTTTAGTTCAGACGTAGACCATTTGCAATAGGTGCTTTCCAGTTTAGTTTGAATTGAGAAGTGACCCAAATATCCCCAAAAGTGTTTCCTTTTTATCCTGCCACTGAAAACCTCCCACACTTCTGCTGTCCATTTTCACTTCTCCTCACTGTACATTTATGGTAAATACCGGGATGGATTGGCATACAAGACACATCAGTCAGCTCTGAACTTACTATATATTGCAATAAGTTTTAGAATTAACCACTCAAATGGGAAAAATAATAACTACTAAACATGTTGTGCTTATTGTTTGGTTTTATTCAATACATTGTGTAGAACTATGCAACTACCTGCAATACGCTTCAATAAAAGCTTAATTCAAGCAGTGATCTCAGTTACAGGGAAAGGGCAGGGAACATCATGCACTTTTATTTATATTTTTTATGTTTTAATTTCAGTTGGCATTTCTGTCTGATTGCTGTTTCTCTTTATTTACTCATTAATAGAGAGATTTGTGTTTTATTAAAGTCACATTTTCTGCAAGATGCTTCATGGATCTACATGACAGAACTCATCTGTTGAACCTGTAGAGACTGAACTCAATTCTGCAATGGCAATAATGTGCTTTCTTTCTTTCTTAACTTTTTCTTAAGAGGAACTTTTCACTCATTTCAATGCAGTTTAACAAGCAATTCAGGTAACATGTCCGGTATGGCTCCATGTTGGCCAACATAAGGATGACCAAGAGATTAAAAATAGGCCTTATCTAGATGTTACCCTGCACACACAGTGAGATTAATGCTGTAATGCCCATATACTTGTACATCTAAAAAAAAATAGAATATCATTGAAAAGTTACTGTATTAAACACAGAGTGATCTATTTTAAGTGTTTATTTCTTTTATAGTTGATGATTATGGCTACAGCCAATGAAAACCCAAAAATTAGTGTCTCAGAAAATGTGTATATTATATAAGACCAATTGATACTTTGGGCAGTGTGGGCAGTGTGCCAAGTCCTGCTGGAAAATGAAATCTACATATTCATAAAAGTTGTCAGTAGCAGAGGGAAGCATGAAGTGCTGTAAGATTTTGTGGGAAAACAAAACTGCACTGACTTTAGACTTGATAATAAAACACAGTGGATCAACACCAGCAGATGTCATGTCTCTCCGAACCATCACTGATTGGTGGAAACTTCACACTAGACCTCAAGCAGTTTGGACTGTGTGTCTCTCCACTCTTCCTCCAGACTCTGCTCCCTTCATTTACAAATGAAATGTAAAATTTACTGATGATCAGGGATGGTTTGGAGAGACATGTCATCTGCTTGTTGTTTTATGGTGATGCAGATTTCATTTTCCAGCAGGACTTGGCACACTGCCAAAAGTACCAATTGGTCTTATAGTATTCTAATTTTCTGAGACACTGATTTTTGGGATTTTCATTGGCTGTAAGCCATAATCATCAACAATAAAATAAATAAACGCTTAAAATGGATCACTCTGTGTTTAATACATCTATAACACCTCAGGCCTTGCTCCACAGCCTAGTTGCTCCTCTCTGCAAGTGACAATCATTATTAAGGAGTACTATACATAACTGGTAGCACAACTTGTGGATGTATATTTAATGCCAGTAAGGTTCGTCTTTTCTTATATTTATCTCTTTGCTAATTCAGCTGTTTTTTACTCTTCTTTCTATTTAAAATGTTTTGGCTCAAATTCAAATTAAAGTTTCTTTTCCAATTTTCCATTGTTCTTGATTTTGTACAATACCCAGCATCCATTTTACACAAATTCCCTGAACATTGTTTCCAAGTGCATGTCGCACAGACTTATTTTGTGCATGTCTCAGAGGTAAAACTCTTGTTGTTGTTTTGTTTCTTTAATGCTAAATAACACAGGTTGATTGTAGATATTTGAAAGTTTTAATATTATAAATCAACATATCACATGTAAATACATTGCTTGATAGTACCGTTGATTAACGGCCATGATGGAAAAAAAGACTCAACTGATCCTTACTGGTAGCATCTATTGCAATTTATTGTAGTAATTTTTAAAAACTGAGGCCACTAATCTGTATATAATCAGCTCTTTCTTTGAGTTTTGTGGTGTACACAAGTCTTTAATCTGTAACCTTTCATTTTTCATTGTTTTTTACTTTTACCAGACATGGATATACTTTAGAGTCTTAAGCCAGGCGGACACTGTGCGATTTTTTTAATCGGATGCGTTCTGGAGAGCTCAAACTGCACGTTTGAATCGTTTGTCGTGTATGAACAACGCCTGCGATTCATCTGCACACACTGTACGGTCCGACTGACCTGCTGCGACGGGGGAGCTTACACTGCACGTCTAAACGCAGCCCGTAGGCGGAGCTTTCTTTGCGTACAAACTCTCGCTTCAACACAACGCCTTGCAAAAGAAAGCGCTTAGCTTTACTTATTTGTGCCCTGTTGTGCGCTGAAAGTCCACGGAAGAGACGTACATGGACTCGCAGGTGGCTGAGGCGACGTGGACTCTACGGGTTGTCCGTTTTACAGAAGGAGAGCGCATAGAAAAATTACTGCGCGTCAGGCTGCGAAAGAAACACCAGCAGCTTAAATAAAATAAAATAAATTTATATTTTATTCTGTTTATTGTTTATGTAAAAACTGGTTTTGAAACACTGAATATTAAACAAGCAATCGGTTATTCACACTGGATAGGGACCCTCATTTACAGTGCCGCTGAGCATTAACAGTTTAAAAGGGATGTAAAAAATATATAAAAAATAGAAATAAAAACTGACATTTATTATAGACGAATAAAATATATACGTAAAAAAGGAAAAATAGGACCTTAAAAAAAGATCATAAAAATTTACATAAAAGGTAAAAAAATGTATGTCTTATGAAGATATATATTTAATAATTATTTGATTAATAAAAGAAGAAAAATAATTAAAATGAATAAATAAAAAATATAAAATATAAACTCATTAAAAATTCGTTTAAAATAACCCAGGCTTTCTGCAGAATAATCAAAGTTTCAGTTAGTTTCAGTTTCAAATCATGACAACAGCTCACCAAAACCTCAAACTATTCTTTATATTTGACAATATTTACTTACAGGTCCTTTGCTTGTACTTACAGGCCCTTACTTATTTTTATTCAACTGAACTGAGTTTCTGTAGCCTCGCGCTGAATTCAGCTCCGCGCTGCGAAAGAGAGCGAGAGAGAGGCGCAGCGCATTTTGTCTGATTTATCTTGATTAATTATCAGTACATTTTTTAGCTTTAGTAAGTTTAATAGCACTAATTTTACTACACTTCTCCGACCTTATTTATTAAAACGTTTATTTTAGAAGACAGAGGTTATTCTGCGTGCAATGCCACGCGCTGCGCTAAGCTGGCTTTGCGTGGCTAATATTCTGGAGCACTGGACGAGATTCTAATTAATAAATTAACATATTTATAATTTTAATAAATTTGCCCTGGCGAAAAGAAACGAATAATAAAATATAGCTTTATATTTCTGTGCATGTTTTAAGTTTTATATAATTGACGGGCAGCATCAGAGGCTGACAATGTGCTTTATTTTTCAGATATAATAGCAAAGTGAAATAAAATAAATTTATGTTTGTCAAAGATATTTTCTCTTTTAATTTTTCTTTTCAAAAACTCCAGCTATTGACTGAGAATAAGCATCTGTTGAAATTCTTAAACAGCATAATGCCTGTGTCTGCTATATTAAGCTATAAGTCTGTGTACCGAACATAAATATAAATCCTTATAACTGACAGAAATAAATATGACTAATAATTATTTATAGTTACTGTGCAGATTTTTGGGAAAACAGGTCGTGACGTTAAGAAATCGGCCCGCAAAACAGCTCACACTGTGAGACAAGCGACCAAAATTTCTGGCATGTCAGAAATCCCTGGTCGCCTCCGACTGCTCATTCGCAGCTTGTATGGGCAATTAATCAGACATCTCACACTGCACAACAAACGACGCACGATCAAGCTAAAATTCGGCCCGATCATGAAATTCAGTCGCATCCGACCAGATCGGGCTTAAAATCGGGCTAAAATCGCACAGTGTCCGCCTGGCTTTAAGGTGAAATGAGTTTGATGGGAACCATGATGCTCCTGAATGCATCCCATCAAGGAGAGAAAAGGCCAATCAGAACCCACTCTGTTTTGCATGCACTTCATGAATATGCACACAAGGAGAGCACCTTTCTCTATGTCTCCTTCTCTTTCCTACACACAATTGGATAAAAAAAAAAAAAGTCTGTTACCTGCATGCATGTTTGTGGCTTGTTTTAGATTCCGGGAGATTTTATCTGACTTCTGGATCTATGGTGTTACTCATCCCTAGCAAACAGTTTACTCCACTGCAGCAGCTTAAGAGACAAGTAATATCCCTCCATTAACCGTAAAATGGAACAGAATAACTCATACATATTTAATACGGCTGATCAGTTTTCAGCCTGTAGAAGTAACATCAGCGATAACACCCATTCATTTCTTCCAGTAAACCAAACCTAAGCGTCTTAAAAGGTAAGCATTGAGTGTTTAGTTTGAAGAAGTAGTTTTCATGAAAGTAAAACTCATTTAATATTTTTATACATAAGCATTGTTAATCCGAACATCCCCACAAGTGCAGAAACCTTGTTACATTAATCAAAACTTCAATTTATTTTATTTATATACATTTATATACATTTATATATATATATATATTCCAGTCAGGAAGCACTGAAAATCTTCACCACAGCATCCATAACCTGCAAAATACAATAAGACTCAATAAAAGACGCAATAAAACTCCATCACAGATAATTCAGCTCTTCAGCTACTTTATAGACTGAAAAACTTGTGCAGTGTATCAGTACACACAATTAATTATACTGTATTAGTATGTGTTTCTGTACATTTAATGCTCTTTTCAAGACCTCCATTCATCCACCTCACCACTTAGTTATTGGAACATAACCCCACAAAACTATTATTATTTTCTATTCTTTTTATGCCTTAGAAGTAAACAGCCCAATTTTGCTTTAGTGCCTTTAAAAGATATGCATAAACAAGCTCAAATTTGATTGTCAGACTGATGTGCATTTAATACTAATGTCTAAAGGACAGAAGGTGAAATTTAAATATGGTAGTTTTGGTTATACCACAAAGATGAAAATAAAATTAATACATTTTACATTTTAATAGTGAGAAACACTATAAAATAAACAAATCCATCTAAAAAAAATAACAACAATTAATTTTACCATATTAAATGAAGATTACCAATACTGCTAGGGTTTTAACAATTAGCAGATACAAATCAACAATGTTTATTTAAAAAAAATGGTCAACTGGAAATTACAGTTCTGACTTATCGTTAGTTTGTAACAGCACTGCACGGCACAAAGTGCTGGAGACAAGAAAACCAATAGGAGAGGAGTAATGGGCTCAAACACAGCTTACACTCAACTTTTCCATTTAAAAAGATAAGTAAATAGGCATAAAAAACACAATCTTTATTGACTAATCAACTTCTCAAAAAAAAACAAAAAATGAAATAAAAATCTGATTATTCGATTATTCAACCAAAATATTTATTAGTTGTAGTCCTAAACACAGATACATACACAGATACTAAAACCAAATGAAAATCGCTCGTTTAAATTAATTCAGGGAACGAGGGTGGAGCTTACTCACCAAGTCAGGCTACAGCCATGAGAGGGCGACACTCAGCATCACTGTGATAAAGGAGCTGAATGTGCTGAGAGGTCTGGTGGAAGCAGAAGACGATGGTGAACGTTTCCTGATGCCTCCTGTCTGTGAGCTCACGACTCTGCCGTTAACGGGCTGAGTGTGTCTGAACGTGTTGGTGATCAGGGGAGAGTTGATGCTCTTGTTGAGGTACAAGCTTGTGCTGAAGAGATCAATCTGCTCCAAGAGAAAGGGTTCAAAGTCAAATCGAAAGGAGAGAATTTACAATTCCATCTTTCTCTCAACATTAACCATCGCAACAATCAATTCCAGGATCCTCATCATAAAAACGTCTTTAACTAGGGATGCAATTAATGGTCTTCGATTCCAATCCTGAGATACGATATATATGTGCATCAGCTGATCTCAGGTAGCGATTGTTGAATTACTGAACCATGCACCTCTCCATGTGGGAGACTTAGAACATGAAGATACACTTAAACATTCTGTTACTAGCTTTGTCAAACAAAGTTTGAAGAACACAGTGACTGTGTACTCATATTCTATGACATCAGTTTGGTTATAGATGGTTAGAGTTATAGATCTGCATATCATACCATAAATTAACATGACGTCCTTAAGTCCCCCACCCCTTCAATATTGCCCACTGCATTCATTCATGTGTATATTTTATGTGTATACACACACACATGCTGAGATACAAGTGTGCAAACTCAATACAGTTTTACTGCTGCTGTAGTCTTTAACACTGTTTAATCAAGCAAATCACAAACATCTGTAACCTCTATTCTAAACCGGGAAACGGCATGTTCCGAATACAAAAATATGTGGTCAGTTAAACCAATCCACAGTGAGAAACAGCCCTATCCTGAATCACAATCAGCTAACAGCTCCATCAGCACAACAGAACACTGCTCTTATCTTTATGTGGTAAACTTTACCTGCATATGTAAAACATATATCATGTTTGTAGGTTATCTGGACCTGCGTTAGGCCAGCATGATATTGGAAAAATTTTACATTGCAAATGTTCGTTTTTCGACAAGATATATATTGCAATATTAAACAATTCAAAGCTCTGCCCCCACCCGTGTGCTGTTTCGTGTCCAGACCGATTAAGAGTTGAGTCAGCACCGAGCTCTCAAAACCCGAGGAAAACAGCAAAACTACAGTAATCAGCCTTTTAAGCAGGCATTTAAATGGATTTTGAAAAGGTAAAAAAAGAACGTTTGAATTCAGATGTAACTGGAAATATCTGCACTGCAAAACTGTGCTGGACTAAGGAGCACAGCTTTTGACACGTGCCCACATTTACAAGCACGTGCCCAACCATGTGGATGGAGACCATAGGGTTACCTCGTGTTTACTCCTGCCAGCCTCCCCCCCCCCGCACTTCCCCTCCCCCTTGTACTTCCCCTCCCCCTCATGCTTCTCAGGCAGCAGCAGCCTGTTACTTACACAGACACAGAGACAGCGCTGTGTATCTACTTATTGTGTCAAGAATCAAAACATTGCAACATGATGTGTTCGATTTAATATTTGCCTCTTTTTGAGCTGCTGCTGATGCTGTAGCATCACAGCGCTAACGCTCGGAGGAAAGTGCAGGGACTCGGTTCTGATACATCAGCTCACAGACGCCTCCTTGTTCTGATCCACATCACCTTAGGAGTGATGAGGGGAAAGAGTGCCATCTACTCAAGAGTACCCACCCAGAGAGAGCAAGGCCAATTGTGCTCTCTCAGGGCTCTGGCAGCTGATGGCAAGCTGACCCATCGATCTCCTGATCATAGTGGCATGGCTTTAGACCGCAGAACCACTCGGCGCCCCAGACTGATTCTTTTTAACCATTAATCCAAAACCTGCCTTTAACAGACAGTCTGTTCTGAACTGAAGCTTACCAGATCCTGGCTGACTCTGATCGGGTCTTTAAACAAAGTCCACACCACAACTTCATTACAGCTGGGGACAGTCAGAGAGCCGAGGTAGCGGTAGTAGTTGGACCTGTTCACACCTTCCAGCAGGCTGTCCATAGAGAGAGACCCATTGAGCGGCACAGAATCACCTGCAGAAGAAAACAGACAGGGTTAGAATAGCTGAAATTTTACTCAAATACAGTAAAAAAAAAAAAACACTGTAAAAAAAATCAGCCATTTCGAACTGTGGTGGAAACATGAAGGCCCAGACTTCCAGCACAGGCCCATGACAATTGTATTTTTCGCACTTATAATCCTTAAATGTTCCCAAAAATAGTCAGTGCACCTTATAAATAGCATTAGCCACTAACCGCAGCGCTAGCTCTTTCGATGTTCAGAGGTGAGCATTATCAGTTTGTAGTCTGTGGATTTACCGTAGTAAAACAAGCTACAGGGGATTAACCACTAGCTAAAATCCAGTGATGTCAGTAACGCGTTACACACACACACACACACACACACACACACACACACACACACACACACACACACACACACCGCTCCCTTACCCATTCCCCCTCCGCTCTTCCCCAATCACACGCGTCTCGCTTTCTCCCCTGTCTCTCTCTCTCGCGCTCGGCGTGTCTTTAGTTTCCGCCCGTTTTCGTTTTTCGCCAGTTCTCGGGCTCCTTTATAAAGGCGTTTTTTTGCGGCCGCGTCCCAATTCACTAGCCAGGGCAGCGGTCTGCCACAAATTTGATTGGCAGAGGAGAGCATTTAAAGATTTTACACCACACGTGATTGTAAGTTCACTGTGGCGCAGAGCGCACAATACCGTAAAGACAAGAAAAGTTCCGGTGCTTTAAATGAACACTGTCAGAATTAAATCCTTCTCAGTAGATGGGTCCGGTATGGGTCCGTATTGGACAACGTCTGGGTCCGGACCCGGACCGCAGTCTGCAAATATGTGATCCCTGGTCTAGACCATATACACGGTTCTGTTTTATAAAACCACTCCTTGCTGCCCTGCAGAGAACAACAAGTTCAATGTTCAGTTTTACAGTGTTAAATATGTCAGGTCAAGAAAGACTTTCTTTATTTTATATATTTTTTATAAAAACAAGTATTTGTGTTTAGTAAAATCAAGAAAGACCATATTTTATTTTTTATAAAAAAAATATTTATGTGAAGTTAATTTTTTTATTTTTATAAAAAAACTTATTTTTTTAGGAAATAGTTCAACTTAATAGAGATAAATTGTTGCTGTTAAAAATGCATTTTACAATAAAGGGAGTATTGGCAAAACTGTTATAATGTTTATGTTAAGGTGGCGGGAGGTGGTGTCTGCAGCTGCTGAAAGTAACTAATAAAGTAACTTGTAAAGTAACTTAGTTACTTTTAAAATCAAGTAATCCATAAAGTAACTAAGTTACTTTTTAAAGGAGTAATCAGTAATCGGATTACTTTTTCAAAGTAACTATACCACTGCTAATATCGCCCTGCACTGGCGTAGGAACGGGGGATGGCTTCAGAAATAGGTGGATTTGTCCCTCCCAGAAAAGATTTTCCACAGAAAAGGCAGAAATTGTTTTAAAATAAACTTTTATTTTGAAAGAGCCCGAGATCTGCACCCCAATCATGAAAAGCAGCCCCTAATTCAAGTTAGCTAAAGCAATTATCTCTGCTTTTTACAAGAAGGTGTGATGCGTGCTTCAGAGAGGGGGTGCTTTTCCTGGCGGGGGTGCTGAATTCGGCTTTACACAGAGGTCAGCAGTGTTGGGAGTAACGGCGTTAAAACTAACGGCGTTACTAACGCCGTTACTTTTTTTCAGTAACGAGTAATCTAACTAATTACTATGACTGTAACTATAACGCCGTTACCATTTCCGACACCCCGTTACTGCACGTTACTTTAGCAGCTCTATGAACTTATTTTTTTTTATTTCGCTTTGCCCTGGTTAACCCCTCCTCTGTCCGGTGAACTTGAGCTTCTGGCCGCTGTGCCTGTGGTTTGGCGTGGTGAAGTGAGGCACAATTGTGACGATTTGCTGCTCTAATCAATTCAGTGATTGCCGTGGACAACCCAAGTTCCGATTTAAGGACGTTAAGCTCTTTTTAGCTGCTCCGGTTTTTGTGGTGCTGCTGCTTTCTATTTTAGAGCTTAGATTCTCTGCCCGAATCCCACCTGACCTGAGGACCGACCCGAAATCAGGCTCCTATTTTTATTTTATATAAAGCTCTGGTGTGATAATCACAATGTTGCTAAGTAACCAATTATTATTGTTCACTAAAGCGAACGAAATAGCGAAAATTGAAACTCAAAAACATTTGTGTTAACTGAATCTAATAAAAACGGTAATTAAAAGGAAAAACATAACTATCTCGAACTGTATTTTGTGTTTATAAAACTAACTAAAACGAACTGAAATTACTGATAGAATACCCTCATTTTTGTGTTTAATTTATTTATAAGCGCTGTTGTACAGCGGAGTTGTACAGCGGGAGTTGTTGTGCCGAGCGCGCGGCACTCGTGGTCCGTTAGTTCTTGTGTAAAGCGCTCGCGCTAGCAAGCCCACCCTAAAATGAACAGAAAAAATAAAAACAAAATAAAATTAAACTATAATAAAAATGAAAACTGTAATCACGTAGCTCTGGGCGCACGTGAACGCCTCCGCGTTTGACTTGCAGCATTGTGTGTAGCTGTTCTTAAAAATCATTTAAATTAAATAATAGTTCTATGCTTCTATGTTACAGTGTTAATTAACATAATTCTGATTATATTTCGCTCATTCAATCAGCCCGAAAACAGACAGTTTATGGGGCGGATCGGGTCAGGCTCATAATGACAGTTTATGGTTCGGGCTTGGGCAGAATGTGCACGGGCTCCGGCTGGGTCGGATTTTTTGGGCACGATCTAAGCTCTATTCTCTTTTGGTGAAGCTGTTATATTAATACCATTTTAACGGGCATTAAATTGTTGTTTTTGTCCATTATTTTGTTTTATATATACATATTTCTTTTGAGTGTGGCTTGGTTTGTTAAATTTCATCCCCAGACGCGTTTTTCCGCTTTTTTCAGTATTACAAGTTTTAGTAATTTTCTTTGGTTGTGTGGAGAATTTCGTTTTATTTTTTTGAAATTCGTTAGATTATATTTTTGTCAACATTTTGGGTTTATTTTCGTTTGTTATTTTTTGTTATTTTTCTAATAATAATAGTAAATGCATAATTGATTTCCTTTTTTTGACGGGCGAATAATAAAAAGTAACACGATAGTTACTTTTACTGGTAACTAATTACTTTTATAGTGGAGTAACTCCGTTAGTAACTCAGTTACTTTTTTGGAGAAGTAACGAGTAACTATAACTAATTACTTTTTCAAAGTAACGTGCCCAACACTGGAGGTCAGTGATGAGAGCAATGAATCACATCAATGACAGTATTGTACTGTAAGCAAAAATATTGCACAACATACTGAAATAAAAAAAACACTACTGAGTTTTTTTTTTTAAAGAGTGGAGAAAATGTAAATATACAACAGCATTGACATGCGAATACATAACAACAACAACAACCAAATCTGTTATATTATTTTAAATATTAGGTGATAACTGATCAGTTTTTTGTCATGTGTCTTATGTATATAATATATGTGGCATATGTATATAATTCAGACATTGTACGCAGCCTTAATGGAATTCTAAGCTTACTGTAAATAAACGGACGCGCTTTACTCAACCAAATTAACAGTTTTCAGGAGAAAAATCTGTGTAGATAAACGTCCAGCGCTTAATTTGACTTAGAAACCTTTTTACAGATTTTAAGACCTGCTGAATTAGAAGGGAAACATGGAAACACCCCTGTTCCTTACTAGTGTCGCATAATGCGCTTTATAATCCGGTTCACTTTATAGTCCATAATTCAGTAGTAGCTCCACCTACAAATCCAAAGCTTAAAACACTGCAGCTTCCTCTGTGGAGCACCAGTGTCATGTGATTACCTGCACTTGAGATTCAGATAGGAGGTAAGAGTCTTCCAGCTTCTGGGTTCACCAGTATCATTGGTTGCCTGCATACAAAAGACCAAACACATTTCAGCCAATGCTCTTAAACTGAAGCAATATCACACTAAAATCAGCTCAATACCTCAATAAAGAACCCAAGAGCAGCCAGACCTGTGGGATCTGCGAACGCAGCTGCAGTAGAATTGTGTCCTGCTTTACTGTTCACGATGTGCAACTGAGGAACAAAAAAAAAAAGGCAGAAGAAGCAAAAAAATCCATCTTCAGTAAAGCTGAATGCAGAAATGAGTGCATGCTTTGTATGCTAAAATGTGACTGAACTTTTTAAAATACAGACCAACACCACAACATTTATAATTCTACAGTTCCTGAACCTCCATTGCGTATCGTTTGTTATCCACAGTGTGCTCAGATCCAGCGCTGGAGCTGCCGTCGCCCCAGTGGATGTGGAACTGCACGCTGTTATAGACGCCTGGAAGATCACCTCCCTCAACTGACATCTTACCATAATCAAACATCACCTTCACTGAGGAAAGAGAGCAGAGTCTCATATTATAAACCAACCCTGAGGTGAGCTGGATGTGTTACAGCAGGAAAATGCTAAAACTAGCAGGGCAGATGTAATGCAGTACCCCACGACGAGGTGATGAAATAGTACAGGTGCTGGTCAACAAATTAGAATAATTTGAAATAGTGCAATCATGAAATTCTTTGAATGCATTTTTTGTGCAGAAAGCAAATCAGGTGTTCACCGCACCTGTCCTACTCGTTAGACTAATCACAGAACTCGTTACCTGGAAAAAAATTTGCTCAGCTGAGCTTTCCAAAAGGCCCATTTAGGCCATTTAACTGTGACACTGTTGTTTTATTGAATTAGAATAATGGAGAAACCGTTTCATTGAATTAGAATAAATGCTCAATTTTTTGTTTTCTGTGAAGAGTGTTCACTGTGCAGTATAAAGTCAGGGTTGAGTAGAATTTCTAAGTTGTAAAATCAATCATGGGTAAGCAGCGCGACCTCTCAACCGGAATAGTGGCTCAAATTCAAGCCCTTCGCCAACAAGGCTTGACCCAAACTAAAATTGCTGAGCAGCTCGGCATCAGCCAGTCTTCCATCTGCAAAGCTCTCAAGAAAAACTGCAGCAAGCGCACCAACTGTTCCGGCGTCCGAAAAACTTCTGCTCGCGACAACAAGCAGATGAGAAAGATCGCAGTCAGCAACCGGTTCAAGTCTACTTCCGAGCTCACCGACTTGTGGAACAAGCAGACCGGCGCTGACTTCTCCAGATCAACCACTTACCGTCGTCTGCGCGAACTCTGCTTCAAATCTCGCGTTCCAGCAGTAAAACCGATGCTGAACAAGAAACAAATGGAGAAACGGCTGAAGTGGGCCAAAGAACACAGCGAGTGGACTGGTGAAGACTGGCAGAAAGTGGTCTTCAGTGACGAATCACGCTTCTGCATCTCCTTCGGTGACCAAGGTCCTCGTGTCTGGCATCGTGGTGGCGAAACCTACAACCTCGAGTGCGTGAAAAGATCCGTCAAGTTTCCCCAGAGCGTTATGGTCTGGGGATGCATGTCCGCTCGAGGTGTAGGGAAACTCTGCTTCCTCAAGAAGACTGTCAATGCTGCCATATATCAAGATGTTCTGGAAACGTTCCTGATTCCGACTGTTGAGGAACAGTTCGGTGAAGAAGACAGGATCAACAGGATCTTGCACCGGCTCATGCGGCAAAGTCGACCAAAGATTGGTTCACTAAAAAACAGTTTGAAGTTTTGGCATGGCCGGCCAACTCGCCTGACCTCAATGTCATTGAAAACCTTTGGGCCATCGTCAAACGGAAAATTTGCGACAGAAAGCCTACTACGCTGGACCAACTGAAGCAGAACATCGCCACTGCCTGGGAAGCTGTGAGTGTGGAAACTTGCGACAAGCTGGTCAAATCGATGCCGCGGAGACTTCAGGCAGTCATACAAGCCAAGGGGGCAGCCACAAAATACTGAGAAAGTGATGATTGTAATTATAATAAAAATTATTCTAATTCAATGAAACGGTTTCTCCATTATTCTAATTCAATAAAACAACAGTGTCACAGTTAAATGGCCTAAATGGGCCTTTTGGAAAGCTCAGCTGAGCAAATTTTTTTCCAGGTAACGAGTTCTGTGATTAGTCTAATGAGTAGGACAGGTGCGGTGAACACCTGATTTGCTTTCTGCACAAAAAATGCATTCAAAGAATTTCATGATTGCACTATTTCAAATTATTCTAATTCGTTGACCAGCACGTAGAACGAGTATTTTTGTAATAAGTACTCCTGGCAATATGACAAAACACTTAAAAAAAAAAAAAACATTAATAATATATTACTGCATCTTTTTAGTATATTATTTAGTATAATATATTTCATAAACTCTGTTGTAAAAAAAAAACATAATTTGCCAATTTTAAACCATATATTACCAAAGCCTTGATTTTATATAAAATAGTGTAAGAAAATTATAAAAATGTAAAATTAATGGTACATTTTCAGTTTAATATTTCATACATTCAGTAGAAACAACCAAAAAAACTAAAACTAAAAAAAAAATGAATAAATAAATAAAAAAATGCAGATTTCATAAACAGTGCTTTCTCAAGGCCCTGATTTTGTTTAAAACAGTGTAAGATTATAAAAATGTAACAAAATGTGTTTTTTTTTGTATAAAATGTTTAATACATCAGTATAAAAACAAAAAAAAAGATTTTATAAAAACAGTACCTTACCAAGGCCCTGTTTTTATTTTTATTTTTTTCAAAATAGTGTAATAAAATTATAATATAATATATATAATATAATATAATAATTATTTATGTAAAAAAAAAAAAAAAAAAAAAACGTTTGCAGATTTCATAAACAGTACTTTCTCAAGGCCCTCTTTTTTTTAATAGTGTAATGTAATGTAATGTTTTTTTATTTATTTAGTATAATATGTTTTATACATTAGTAGAAAAACAATAAAAGGTAACAAAATTAATATTTTATTTATGTAAAAAAAAAAAACACATGTTTGCAGATTTCATAAATAATACCTTACCAAGGCCTTGATTTTGTATAAAATCGTGTAATAAAACTATAAATAACAAAAATACAGTAATGCAAAGTAACTACGCCAAAAATGTACCACAAAATTAAAGTGCCGAACATTTAGTGCATGCATTAAAACTACAAAAAAAAAAAGACATTAATATAGTAAATAGCAAAACAAAAACAACTGCTTTCAGGAATATCACTTTTACGACATGGAGTTGGTGTTTTGTGTCAATATGTTTTGTGATATTATTGCACACAACTATTTAAAAACCACTGCTTTAAATTCTCTCAATGATACCCAGTATAGAATAACTATGCAGAGTGGATATTTGGCACCCCTGATATTCTAAAGCACTATCTGATATCTGATTAAATGTAATCACACATGCACAAACTAATCACAAAAATGGTGGTAAAACACCAGAGTCTCATTTAACCAGACTAAATATAGTAAAGTTTTTTAGAGTAACTCACCTTCTCTACCTGTGTTTTTTATTTCAGTTAGAGCAGTGCGCTCACCAAACCCCTTAAACCTGAGCTCAGTTAAATTTCCATCAGGCTGAACACTGCTGCTCTCGATGTTAACGGGAGACTGACTGATTCCACTGCAGTACGAGTTTGGAATGGAGGGCCAGGTAGATTCATCTGAAGAAGAAGAAGTTTGGTTAAAGAGGCCACCACTTACTGTTCACCAATCATATTTCATCTGATTTCCCTTGTAAAAAAAACACACAACTTAAATTATGCTAAAGTAAGACTGTACTTAAGTTACGTTATTTTAGATCCACTACGTTGTACTTAATTATTACTTGCTTGTAATTAAAATGATATAAATTTGCTCCATGCAAATATACTTACTACATGAGGGCGAGTTGTAGCACCAACCTGAAAAATAGAGGTAATTATCTTTTAATTTGACTTGAGAGAAAAAAAAACAAAAACAAAACATGGGGTCACCAAGACAAGTATTTTTAAACTGCATGTCCAAAATGCACACTGTTACCAGTCAAAAATGTTATGGAAATACTTTCTCTGTATTTTTTATACATTATTATTTTTTATTTTTTAATACCGATAAGGTAACACTTTACTTGGATTGTCCATTTTATGGCCTTGTTGATGCTCAACTGACTCATTAAATTTAACTTAACCCTATGTTGAATGTAAATAATTCAAAATAGACCCAACTGTACACCTAACCCCAACCTTAACCAACCATAAAATCGAACCCTACACCTAACCCTAACCTTAACTTAAGCTTAAAATCTATCCCTAAACCCAATCCTAAAATATTAAGATAAGCGTTTGAGTTGAATGTTGGGTTATATTCAATAGAGAATCATTTACTTTCACCTTTTAGTTCATTTGCATTTAATAGAAATGTAATTGAATGTTAGTTGAGCATCAAAGAGGCCACCGAATGGACCATCCAAGTAAAGTGTCACCCATTTATCTTTTACAGCAATATGTTTTTGATTTGACGTTGTGACAATAGAAAATATATATGTAGTGACATTATATACTGCTAAAGTGCACATTTACAATATACTTCAAGCGTATTAAAAATTATGTTTAAAAACCACTCAACTCAACCACTCAACCACTTAAATCTACTTAAGTTGCAGAAGTTGTATGAAGAAAGCACTCAAAAGCACAACCTAATGCTTTTATATTGCATTTTCAATATAGCTTAAGTTGCCGTAAGTTGTTTCAAAATAGTAAATTTAGTGTGTATTTAAGTATGTATTCATTTTAATGTTAAAAAGTATGTTCTTTTACCCCCATGTTAAGTACACTTTTAAAAATATACTTAAATTCACTTTTCTTTTACAATGGTGAATATATTTATATTTATATTTTACCAACATAAACTGAGTTACAACTTGTATCACTGGTGTATTTTTAGGTTAAATCTTTTTAGCTTGCCATAGACACAATACTTCCCACACTATTATTATTATTATTATTATTATTATTATTATTATTATTATTATTATTATTATTATTATTAATAACCTAGGTCTCCTGGAGCTGCTCTTGTAAAAGAAATTTGCATTTAAATATATATATATATTTTTAAATATACTTAACATGGAAATGTTCAGACTTTCAGCATTAAAATTATTTGTACTCTGTGTATTGATGCACATATTGATGTACACCTTAATGCTACAAAAAATACTTTAAGCAATGCCACCATATATATATATATATATGGTGGCATTAAATACTGCTTAAAGTATTTTTTCTATCTATATATTTAATGTGTATTTTATGTGTATGTCTACATGTGTATTTTCAAGTATATTAAATTGAAAATGTGCTTTTAGTATTCTTTACCTAATTTGAACATGCTTTTAAAGTATACTTCCTTTTTAGAAAGCTGCTTCTCACTCACCTTTAGAAGGATCTGCACCACAAACAACACAAAGCAACCCAACAGCAACACATCCCAGAATGTCACATCCTGGTCTCGTCTCGTGTCTGTGTGTCTTCCCCACGTGACCTGTGCTCCCCTGTGTCTCCTGTCTCAGTACTTTTCCACCTGTGTCTCATTTGTAGCTCCGCCCCTTCCCCAGGTATTTCTAATTATAGTGTTTCCTGTTTCTTTAAATAGCCCTCGTCTGCCACTTTGTCTCCGTCGGTCTTTGCACTAACCCCTGTTGTTTTGTCTCTCCGTGTTTCGTAGTTTCTCCGTTTTTCATAGCCTCTGTTCCTTGTTATTTTCCCTGTTTATTGCCCTGCTCAGTTTAGTCTTCCTAGTCCTGTTTATTTCTAGTTTCCCTTGTTATTCTCTTGTATATACCCTGCTTTGTGTTTATTTTCTAGTTTTGCTCCTTATATATATTCCCTGTTTGTTTATCATTATTATTATCTCTAGTTTGTTTATGTTCTCTAGTCTCCCTCGTTTATTTTGGTTTATTATCTTTGTTGTGTTTACTTGTTTCTTTGTTTATCTTTGTTATTTATTTATTAAATATTTCCTTTTGTTCTTACCTGCACTTGTGTCCGCTTTCCTCGTCTCCCTGCCTGGGTCATCCGTGACACAGAAACAGCTGTAGAAGCTGGAAATAAAGATATAATGTCCAAAAAATAAAATAAAACTAATATTTTCAACATATAAAAATTTATAATTTATGTTATATTTTTACTAATGTGGCCTTCCCACCAAATTAAACTAAAAAGCAAATTCAAACCTCGTTATCTCTCTCTGAATTTAGACAGTGGTGTTTTTTTTTATCATTATCTGTATAAAACTGAAGGTTCAGTTCTGATCTTACCATGGTGCTGACTGAACTCTTCTCTCACAGATCATATAAATTACACTCAGGACACGCACGCGCCCGCTCTCATTTAACTCTTTAAGGAGGACCAGCCCACCTTTAATTTAATTCAGCTGTGTGATTCACTCTCTCTGAGACACATGGTTCTCTCCTTAGAATATAGAGCAGCTTTTGTATTTAGATAGTGCCATATAATCCCGTTTATATCTTTATATTTATCCGCATTCTGCTTGTTTAACCCGCAGTACATTTATTAAAGTACTGTAGGGAGCATGGAGCTATTTGAGACGAGGCCCTGTTAGTAAACTAAGGGCTAAGAGTGGATTACACAAGGAGCGCAGGTACGTGGTGAATTATTTTTCTGTATTTATTGATTGAATTGTATTATTTTTCACCAACAATAAAGTAAGTTTGCAGGCTAAAATATTAAAAAAAATAGTTTAGTACAGAAATTGTTTACCTAAAAAATATGGTTTGTATTAATGGTCCTTTTGTGAAAAGGAAGTATACTGAAGAGCATTAAAACTATGTTCAAATTAGGTAAATAATAGGGTAATAATAGGTTTAAAAAAAAATAATATTTTCTATTGCACTTTAGTGTCGTTTAATTCCAGTAGCAGTAAGTTTTACACAATATCTGCACCAATACGCAAAATAGTACATTTACAAAACACTTGAGGTGCATAAAAAATGATGTTTAAAAAACCCATACTTAAATCTACTTTGCAGAAGTTATATAAAGATCACTCAAAAGCACGATCTAATGCTTTTTTATATTTATATAAAGTAAGTTTGCAGTCTAAAATATTTAAAAAAAAAAGGTTTAGTACAGAAATTGTTTACCTAAAAATATGGTTTGTTCTAGTCGTCTTTTGTGAAAAAGAAGTATACTTAAGAGCATTAAAACTATGTTCAAATTAGGTAAATAATAGGGTAATTTAGGTAAAAACAAGAACATTTTCTATTGCACTTTAGTGTCGTTTTATTCCAGTAGCAGTAAGTTTTACACAATATCTGCACCAATACGCAAAATAGTATATTTACAATACACTTCGTGCATTAAAAATTATGTTTAAAAAAACCCATACTTGAATATTCTTATGTTTGCGGAAGTCATCACTCAAAAAAAATAAATTACTCAAAAGCACAACCTAATGCTTTTTTATATTTAAATATAGTATAATTACAATTAAAATATACTTAAATATACGTAAGCTGTTCCAAAATAGTACATATATACTATATATATTTATAAGTATAAATTACTTTTCTTTTACAAGAAGTGTATGAAACAGCATATTAGTGGCGTATAAAACATATTTAACATGAAACCGCTAAAACTTTGTATTTATTTTGCTAGTTAAAGAAATATTGAATCAGTTTTGAATAATAATACTAATATTTTATTGTTCACAATAACAAAAAAACAATAATATGTATAATAGGCACAATTTCTACGCTACACATATAAAATAAAACAATTGAAATATACGCAAACTGTTCCAAAATAGTACATATATACTATATATATTTATATGTATAAAATATACTTCAATGCCATTTTCTTTTACAAGAGGTGTATGAAACAGCATATTAGTGGCATATGAAACAGCTAAATCTATGTATTTATTTTGCTAGTTAAAGAAATGTAGAATCAGTTTTCAATAATAATACTAATAATTTTATTGTTCAAAATAACTAAAAACAATAATGTGTATAATAGGCACAATTTCTACGCTACAAATCTAAAATAAAACAAAGCTGAACGCACTAAGAAACGCCATGATGTTTTATCAAAAAAAAAAAAACCTCATTCAGCTGCATTCAGTATTATCTGGGTTTATATAAAAATAATTAAAAGCAGGAAGCCACTGTAAACTCTTAACCACTCTATAGGTAAAGGACAAATGAGAAATACATGACATTTGTGCCATTAAATTAGTTTAATCTGTATTGCATGGATATTTATTGTTATCATATTTGCTGTAATTTTCACAGTTAAATCACTGATGAATTTTAAGTTATCTGTCTTTATATATTCAGTACATTTTTCTAAACCAATGTAGAAAGAAAAAAAGCAAATTTTGTTTTTGAATATTCTTTTAATTGTAGCAGAGAAGCAGGATTCAGTCCAACCAATGCATACAGCGACCAGCAGGGTACAGACTGCAGCAGTGTGGTATTCGTGGTGATGGACAGGTATTGATAAATTATAGCTGCTGATTAATAAATCTGCGATGTTATCACTCTGCCGTTGAGAGGCTGAACTCCTCTGAAGTTGTTGGTGTTCAGAGGATCGTCTTTCGTATTGACGTATGTGGTCGTGCTGAAGAGGCTGATCTGGTGGAAGAAGGAATAAAGATCAAAATCGGTTGTATAAGAAAAGTGCATTTACATATATTTTTTAAAAGTATACTTAACATGTAAACGTAAAAAAATTAAATACGTACCTAAATACAGACTAAATGTACTATTTTGAAACAACTTACGAGAACTTAAGTATATTTCAGTTGTAATTAAGCTATATTTAAATACAACATAGAAGCATTAGGTTGTAATGTAGATTTAAGTATGTTTTTTTTTCTAAATATAATTTTTAATACACTTGAAATATGTATGAAACCCCATATTTTAAATATGCTTACAGTAAAAATATAATACATTTAATGAGTATTACAACTGTATCACTATTATATTTTATATTGGGAATTTACTAAGAATTGATGTTAAATATATTTACATTATGTACAAATATACTCCTTGCTCCTGTCTTTTGTAAGTAGCACACTTCTAGTGTACATCGTTGGGTATAAAAATATATTTTAATATATTATAATAGATTTTTTTATTTGACATTTAAATGTTTTTTTTAACACAATCTTATAATATACTTATGTCATTTACCAAAGTATATTTGGAAGTAAGTATTTTAGAACTATATTAAATTACATTAAACTAAGTGTAGTCTATTTATTTAACATATACACTATATTTTTCTTTTTTAAATGTATCATATTTGATTAAAGCATAATATTAATGCACTTTTTAAATATATTTTAAGTATACAAATCTTATATCTTATAATCTTATATATATATATATATATATATATATATATATATATATATATATATATATATATATATTTAATATAAAAAAAAAAAAAAAATATATATATATATATATATATATATATATATATATATATTATTTTATTTATTTTTATTTTAGGCGTCTAATTAGACTTACCAAGTCTTGGCTGATTTTGATGGGCTCTTTGAAGACGGTCCACACCACAGTCTCATTACAGGGGGGCGTGGTCAGGGAGCCGAGGTAACGGTAATATTTAGTCCTGTCCACCCCTTGAAGAAGACTGTCCATAGTGAGTTCGTGCATGATGTCCAACACATCACCTAAACCAATCAGAGGGTTGTTATTAAAGTGAAGTGTAGGTTCACAAGAAGCAGCAGGAAATCAGAGATCAGACTGACGGATAGATTAGACAGTTCTGACCACACTGTAGGTGTTTCAGGAGTGAATGTTACTGTTAAGCTATTGCTTGTATTTAGGTCCAGTTTCCCACACATGGGTTGAGCCTGGTCTTATTCTAAATTGCAGAGCCAGTGAGGAGATTGCAATATTTTGCAGTCTTTTACAAGCTTTGTGTAGTAAATCTCTGTAAACCTTAACAGATTATCAAATTAAACATTCTAGGTAAACTTTCTTCTGTAACATTCTGCCTTTTCTCTCAAAATTAAATGTATTTTACTATTTGGAATCAATCAGATTAAAAACAGAATGAAATCTGAGCACCATCACTGAACTTCAATTTGAAACTCAGTGATGTTTGCTAGCTCTGCTGATACTCATTGTATTGAGCTCATTGGATAATGAACTCTTGAGAGGTGTATCCAGTTTGTTGTGTTAATTGTATTTATTCTGCTTCCTCCACAAGACATTTTAATTTTATTTTTACTATTGTACAAATACATATGCATGAGCAACTGAACAGAACATTTCTTAACAGTTTCTAAACATTTCTAAACAGCTTTCATGACCATCTGATCAAAAGGTCCCTCTCCACTTAAAACATGTTAAAGTGAATATGTATAAAAGATCATATTCTTCATATATGTTTCTGAAATTGCTGTCACAACCACTGAGGGGGCTTTATAAATGAATAAGTAAAATGTGTGTTCTCAGAAAAAAAAATAAAGCTTTACCTTTGTCAGGAATACGTGACAAGTAGGAGGTCAGATTATTCCAGCTTGCCGGCTTGCCACGATCATTGGTTGCCTGAAAATAAAAAAAATCTAAATTAAAGTGATAGGATAAAGAAAGATAAAATCAGTGTATGGGTCAATCTTCACATGGCCGTGGAAGGAGGATGGTGGCAGGGTGACAGACAAGACTACAGCTACCATAGCTATATTCCTACACCACTACAGTTCCCACAATGCCCACAATGCAAAATCCAACAGCTTATCTGTAACAGATTTGTAAAAAGAATGTATTTAACATAATAATTATGAGCAGTATCATACCATATCATGTGATTGCGTGCACTGAACCGTGATCCATGTACTGTGAAGGTTCAGTACAAATGCATGTACATGCAGAACATCACCCTTGAAAAAGGTGAGTAGGCTTGTTTAAAGAAAACCAACAAAAGCCCTATCCGAATGGGATTAGTTTCTCAGGGGGTCATTTTCTCTTTTATGGGGGGGGGGGGTCCTTTGTGATTTATTTTTTCGTGCGTATTTTTCTCATAAAACGTCCTCTGAGAAAATTACAGGCTGAATTATCTACTGTTTTTCTCTGAACTCCGTGCTTCTCCGGTAATTTTAGTCCCATCCGGTAATTTTAGTCCCGTTCCAGCTAGTGGAAATGGAGGAGCTACTGAATGCCGCAATGTCATGTGACCGAGAAAAAGCCTAAAAACTCTCTGGTCCTCCTGTTTTTTTTAATTGTAGTCCAGATGCAGGAGTTTTATCACTGATTAGAAGTGTGAAATATTTAAAAAAAGACTTACTTCGATGAAGAAAGCAAGAACTGCCAGACCCATTGAGTGCTTGAGAGCAGTCCTAGCATTCGGGTAAATGGATCTGACATTTACAATGTGCAGCTGAGAAAGGAAACAGTAGAAAAAAGACATAGTAGTGACGTTAATTAATGATTTAAATTGATGTTGACATTAATTTAAGTGTTTTAAGTATTTTTACCCCTTTTTTTTTACCTCCATGGGATATTGTTTTCCATTCACAGTGTGCTCTGATCCAGGTTTAGAGCTGCCGTTGCCCCAGTGGAGGTGGAACTGTTGGGTCCTGTAGAGGCCTGGAAGACCCCCTCCAGAAACACTCATCTTCCTGTCATCCAGGAGAACTTTCACTGCAGTGGAAAAGCATTTTACTCACCTCTAACTGAGTAGAGCAGGTAAGAATATGGTAAAATGTTGCTGTGGTTCTTTAGGACCAGATTACATTACTTCATACTTCATTCAATATAAAGTATTGTGTTTTTATTATAATTACAAATATAAAACCAACATAAAAATATTATTAATGTGACTACAATTTAATAAAAATAAAGGGGCATTAAACCTCAGATTTTTGCTGACCCCACCCTCAGCTCAAATTTGAAAAAGGGTAAAAAATGGTAGGATTAGTTTAAGGGGGGTACTGGGTGATGTATGGGTTTAGAGGCGGGGCAGGTGGGAGAGCTGATTGGCTGAAACATAGAACCATCATCCTCGCCTATAGTTAAACGTGACCGTGCACGGCAGAGATGGAAATTACCACAATAAAAGTGTTTTTTTAAAGGTTAGAGAATGTTTATAAAAATTTTAGACAGGACTGATATGTTTTATTACTTCAGAGGAACGTCATAAAGATTTTGAGTTTGTAAAACAGAAGTCACAAATGTACTGAAACTTGTAACTGCGTTTGGTCCAGGCGTTTTTTGGGCCTTTTGGCGTTCCATAGTCAAAATTCGCAACTGCAGCTGGAGCTTCGCACAGCAGCAGAGAAGATGAATGAGAGGATTTTTATCTCCACAGTGAAAAACACCCACTGTCACATTTACAACCTCACAAATTCCATGTGATTTTTGGTCTGACCCAGCTTAAGCCATTTGAGCAGTACTGATTCACACATTCAAGAGATTGGATTTACAAATTAAAAAATATATATTTATATATAATTAAAATATTTTTTTCACATTTGTACATTTGAATTATTATTAATATTACTTTCTGTTTCAAGTTTGCACATTCCAGTTAATTTGTGGATTTGGATTTTCGTGCATGCAGTTGTTTAAACGCAGTTACAAGTTTCAGTACATTTGTGACTTCTGTTTTACAAACTCAAAATCTTTATGACCCTTTTTTGACTCCATATTAAACTGCTAAGTCAAGATTCATTCAAGTAGCTTGAATAATTCCCATTAGCTAGGGTTATTAGTATTGTAGCATCACTGGGGGTGGAATACTGATTCCAAGACATAATCCTGTTTGGTAACTTTATTTTTTACAAGGAGAGAGACAAAATACGAGTGGTTGGCTGGACCTGAAGAGCTTAAATGGGAAAAATAAAGGGAAATAATGAGGATGTTCTAAAATTTTTGACAAATATTGTATGAGCTCTTCTTTAAATGAGATAAGAGACAGCTTGAATCTTGTAGATCTTCCTCCTGATGTCACCAGTGTGTGGATTTACAGGTGGACAGCTGGGATTAGGGTACCTTGTGGAATTAGCAGGTTACCTGTCTTGCCGCGAGCGTTCACTATCTGCAGGACTGAGGAACTGTCACCAAACCCAGTGAAGGTGAAGGCAGTCAGGCTGGGATCTGCCTGAACATCAGCGGTGATGATATTAACAGGAGACTGACGGGCGCCGCTGCAGTGTTCAGGCACTAAAGCAGCCCATGTGGTGTAATCTGAAAAAAAATATATATATATATATTTTACATGTATAGACTGGATGATCCTTATGGAGTGAGTTCAAACACACAGTCTTATATTACAGCTGAAAAAAGCTATAAAAAGAGCACTTACTGCAGGTTGGCAGGTGATAGCACCAACCTGAAAAAATTTAAATAACTTAAAAAAACACCATATTCCTATATTTACGGTCAGTATTAATTGTGTAAAAAACGACACTGAGAACAGCAGAATTGGAAAACCATAATCTTACCAGCTGCAGAGCCGTTACTCACAACAGTGGGAAGCAGACAGACTGCAAGAAGTGTGATTAGCTGAGCTTTCATCTGGAAAAAATATATATATCTAAACTGACTTTTATTTAGAATAAGAAGATATAAAAATTATTGATGACATTTTATCTTAAAAATCATTCAACAACCAAAAAACTGAGTAGATTTAATTTTCTTTAATGTAATTGCACAACTAAAATATAATAGAAATGTAAAAAATGACGAAATTATTTTTTATTTAATATAATTACACAACCAAAAACATAAATTGTATTTGGAATATTTAGACTAAAACTAAAAATATGACTAGATTGAATATCAGAAACACATTTAACATATGACTAAAGGTAACTTAATCTAAAAAAATGAGAAATCTAAACTTATTTCAAGATGGGATTTGAGCTAGAATTTAAAATATTTAAAATAATAAAATATGACCAGATTAAAATTTGATCTGATATAATTATACACCTAAAATATGAGTTGGATTTTATCTGGTATACTTTAACAACTAAATATATGTCTATGAATATATGTGATTGAACTAAACATATATTAATTAAAAAAAATATATGAAACTAAAAATAATACTAGATGGGATTTAAGATGGAAAACTCTAGCAACTAAACTCTGGAAAAAATAGACAACCAAACATATGAAGATTTAATTTTATTTGATTTTCATTCAACAATTTAATACATGACTAGATTAAATTTAATATGGAATAAAATAGAAAATTAAAACATTAAAAAAAAATTAAATAAAGACAATTAACAACATGCCTGGTTAGATTTTTTTTCGTAGAAATATAATAAATGGGACTAGAAAAGAGCTGGACAGTTAATTAATTAGGTCTAAAGCTGCTGATAATAAAAGTGTATAAAAAAAGATAAATGTGTATTAATAGTAGAAAGTGTCTTTACCTTTCAGCAGGATGTTCTCTGGTCTGTAGGTGAGGGAAATGATGTTAATGGTACTTTTCCCTACTTTAAATCTCTTTTCCTCGTGGGCTGTGGGTGTGTCTCAGACTCTGAGGTCCAGTGTAATTTTATGTCATCAAACCACCACAGGACTCATCAGCCTACACCAATCCATATGATCTCTGTGTGAGAAAAAACACTCTGTCTTATATAATCCCAAATGTGAAAGCACTGGGACAGTATAAAGATGCTCTTTGAGTATTATTTAATTGTGGACAGTATAAACCTGAGATATATTCCACATTTTATCTGATCGACTTAATTTAATTTGGTAAAATACATCCAGTCCTGCCTAAAGCACAAGGCATAAACACATTCGAAACAAAGTTGTAAAAGTAAAATATTTAGAAAAAACTCTACCCAATAGAAAAATACTATGAGTGAAATTAAAACCTAGGCTAAAACTTCTAACAGTTAGCACTAATCTAACTTAAGAAGGGAGAAGCTGATGGAAGCATAATGGGAAAGCTCATGAGGTGAGTGGGTGCTAAAGGCTAAAAGCTAACCTAGCTGACAGGTTACAATTACCTAAAGACCGCTGTTCAACAGAACCACAACAGAACCAAAACAGAACTGTGAGACGGGCCAATTTCCAAAACCCCAAACTCTTTGGGCTTTTTCACTCAAAAAAAAAATTCGAAGCTAATTTTAAACGGGTGCATCTCAAAAAGTTAGAATACCATTTAAAAATTACTTTATTTCAGTAATTCAGTTCAAAATGTGAAACTCATATATTATATAGATGTACTACACACAAGAATGATCTATTTTAAACCTTTCAGACACTGCGTCCATTACAATGGACATTTATTCCATCTGAATAGATGAATATGAACCAGCCAATGAAACAGTAGCTTAACCCCACACACTGCACAGGAAAACAACAGCAACTCAAGCATTAGGGCATGGTAGCACTAGAACCAACAAGGCAAATTAAGACAAGCTCATTTTTACTCATTTTATGTGATTCAGGACCAAAAAAATAACATTTTTAGGAATTGTTTGTGAAATCAAATCTCAAATGCAAATCTTAAACACTGCTTACAATGCAATAGGCATTAAAAAAGCAATTAAATTTCTTAGTTAATTGTATTTTACATAGGTTTTATATTCAAATATTAGAGTCTTGTTTTGAGTGGATTACAGACAAAAAATAAAGTTAATATATTTTTCCATAGCTAGAGCATAATTGCGTTGATTATGATTTGGCTTATTGGATTATGATTGGTTGATGATTGTGGTTTACAGCCAATTAAACCCCAAAAGTCAGTGTCTCAGAAAATTAGAATATTATATAAGACCAGCTGGTATTTTTTGCAATATGGGCAGTGTGCCAAGTCCTGCTGGAAAATGAAATCCTCATCTCCATAAAAGTTGTCAGTAGCAGAGGGAAGCATGAAGTGCTGTAAGATTTTGTGGGAAAACAAAACTGCACTGACTTTAGACTTGATAATAAAACACAGTGGATCAACACCAGCAGATGACATGTCTCTCCAAATCATCACTGATTGTGGAAACTTCACACTAGACCTCGAGCAGTTTGGACTGTGTGTCTCTCCACTCTTCCTCCAGACTCTGCTCCCTTGATTTCCTTGGATTTTGTGTTTAGACTGGTTCAGTGGCTGAACTGCACTTAGCAGGGCATTATTACACATGTTGTAAAGTAACATATGACCTTGTAAAGACTGTTATTAGTGTAAAAATATCTTTATTTTAAAATGTTTCTAACTGTTGTCTGTCTGGATTGCATAGTGTAGTTTTTTTTTCTTCTTCACAAATAACAGCTCAAACGGCATTTATTCATACTAGTGATTATTACAACACACACAATTTCAGTTTGTCCTGTTAATGCAGCACAATGTCCTGCTATTCTCTTTTTTTATAGAAACAACTGTTTACAATAGTAAGAAAACATGGCATATATAATAAATACATATCACCAAACATTTTACTCTTTTTGTACATCAGTAAATTATTTAATACAGATACATTGCACATAAAAAGCACATTCTCCCTGAGTTTGAATTCATCATCTGAACCTTCATTACAAAAATAACCTTCAGTGGCTTCATTATCTCTTCATACAACATGATGATCATTTTGTATTAAGTATTGGTCCAGTTAGTGGATCCTCTATTTGGTGAAGACGTAGGTCTAGACTAGACACTCATTCCTCAATAGAAGCAAAATTCTGTCCAATCACTGCACACTACAACCAGCTCAGTAGAGAGTAGAGCAGCAGTGCAGCGGTGGTGGTGGTGCTGATGGACAGGGTGTGGTAGG
Source organism: Astyanax mexicanus (assembly GCF_023375975.1). NCBI lineage: Eukaryota > Metazoa > Chordata > Actinopteri > Characiformes > Acestrorhamphidae > Astyanax > Astyanax mexicanus. Next base: position 10,263,288 of record NC_064422.1, read on the forward strand.
GTGTGGTTGCTGATGAACGCTGGGTTGTTATCACTCTGGTGTTCAGGGGCTGGACTCCCCTGTAGGTGTTGGTCATCAGTGGGTGGTTTGTTGTATTGATGTACACGGTGGTGCTGAAGAGGTTGATCTGGTGGTGGAGAGAATAAATAATCAGTAATCTGTAGACCATCATTTAAAATGTAATTAATCAGATAAGACATATTTGGTGTATTAATTTGCTTCTTTAGTTTTTAAAACAAGGGCAGTGTTTCTCAATTCAGGTCCCGGGGGCACCCTGTCCTGCACATTTTTGTAGTATCCCTTAGTGCTGGGCGATATGGAAAAACTTATATATCACAATATGGAATTTTTTTATTTCATGATAACGATATATATATATATATATATATATATATATATATATATATATATATATATATATATATATATATATATATATATATATATATATATATATCATGATATACCACATTTAAGTATTTTTTCAGTTATTCTATTCGAAAAATATGACAAAATAATATCATTGCTTACTTTTTTCAAACTTTATTTCAAAGTGACATTAAACCCAACTTTCACAAATGAGAATTACTACCTTTTAGTGCAGCAATATATATGTATCAAATGAAAACAGATGAATGAGTTAGATGCAGTAGCTATTTTTTCAAAAGAACAATGCGTCTCCATTGTTCAGCTCTCATGAGTTTAATAACGTAAAGCATGTCGCAAACCGACAAAATAACGTAAAGCATTATGAAGCTTTTTTTGTGAAGATTACTTTATTATCACTTATATAAACCGAGTTTATGCAAAGTGACCACGCCAATACATTTCATCGTAGCCTACTTTATATATTGGCATGAATAATTGATGAAATTACTGTAGAAACGATAGGGACACTTTTCTATCGTCCCCACAATATTTATCGTCATATCGCACAGCACTAGTATCCTGCTATTACCACACTGAACAAAAGAACTGATTTAACTGACTGATAAGTTGAATCAGGTGTGTTGGAAGAAGGAAAAGCAATAAATGTGAAGGGCAGCAAGCTTTCAGAAACAGGATAAATCAGCGATTCTCAACCGGGGGGTCGGGACCCAAAAGTGGGTCACAGACACATATAATTAATGCTCATCTGATTTTGTACTCGTATTTTATATTGGGGAAAAAAGAGTCAGAGAGAGTTTCTTACTAATGTACTCTAATGTACAGAGAAGTTTTGATATTTAATTTATAATATTGTAGTAATTTTTATACATGCAGTTGTCATGTTCCTCCTCAGTGTCTTTAAAATGCTCATAAATTCTCTTTGCATGCATATGTATGTTTAAATGGGTTTTTGAAGGCTATTTTTCAAAAAATACATTTTGTTTGGTTTGTACTATATAAAAAGGAGTCGTGACTTAATGACTATGAGAAAATCTGCGACACCAGTTGCAACACCTGGGGGATTAGGGATTGTGAACTACAGCTACAAGTCACTAAAATGGCTTATAAAAAGCCAGGCCAAGTCCCATTCCTCCTTCTCAAACGTCTGGTCCAAGGCTGCTTGATACACCTGCTTAGCCCCTCAGGTGTTAAAAAAAAAAGAGCCTACATCAGCAGCCAGAGTCAGAGAGAGCACAATTGGCCTTGCACACTCTAGGGGGGCTGATAGAAATCACTCCCAGTGTAATGATAGTCTGCACGGGTGTCTTTTAGCTGATGCATCGTGTAATTGGGATTCCAAGCGCGTTTTAACTAAATCTAAAGCACCATTACACATGGAAGTATGAAGCTATCTCACAGTGCTCATTGTGAGGTGGAGACGAGTCCATCAGCTGTGCTCTGTTTAGTCCCTGCAGTAGGTTCAACTTTGACCACACATGCGCTACCACAGTAAGCAATATGCTTAAAAATAGGAAAAATATATAGTGGCATTAAGTACTGCATAAAGTGCACTTTAGTGTTTTTTTTTTTTCCAGTATGTGCATCAATATGCAAAGTAAGACATTTACAATATACTTCAAGTGTATTAAAAAAGGTTTTAAAAATCACATACTTAAATCTACTTAAGTTTGCAGAAGTCGTACGAAAAAGGCCCTTTTATGTTGCTTTTATGTTGTGTTAAAATATAGCTTAATTACAACTGAAATATACTTAACTTGCCAAAAGTTATAGTTAATTTAGTATGTATTTTATTAAGTATACATTTTAATTTTAAAAAGTATGTACTTTTCCATGTTAAGTATACGTTTAAAAATATATACTTAACACACTTTTCTTATACAAGTGTCAGCTGTGCATTAAAGTATGAGAATTAATTTTCACTGACACTTGTGAGTGTCTAAACTCGCTATATTTTTCAAGAGTAAATGACTGATTTAGGGGGACTACAAATACTACCATTATAATGCAGTCATAGTGAGTCATGTGAGGTCATTGCATAGTTAAACTACTTAAACATATTGCCAAGTCATTTGAGTTTCAGGCCCATGCTTTATAGAAAACATGACTGTTAGCAACAGTAGCCACTTAGCTCGGCTGCAAAATTACATTTTTGAGATTGAGATAATCTGGTCAATCCAAATGTAGTCAATCACACAAAATATCAACATTAATCTATAAAACAAATCTCTGTCTCTGTCTGTAGGTCTCACTAGACTTACCAAGTCTTGGCTGACTTTGATGGGCTCTTTGAAGACGGTCCACACCACAGCTTCATTGCAGGAGGGCGTGGTCAGGGAGCCGAGGTAGCGATAATATTTAGTCCTGTCCACCCCTTGAAGAAGACTGTCCATAGTGAACTGGTACATGATGTCCACCGTGTCACCTAAAAACAAACCACAGGGTTGTTTTAACTCTCATTCATTTTAATCCATGGTATAATTGCTGAAGTTTGGGCAGATTTAGAATTCAGTAATCATCACAAAACTCCACGAGATCAAAAACATATTCAGACTATAGCATATTGTCGCTGTCCAATGAAAAACACTTATCTCAAACAACAACTTTACAGGAGAGATAAAAAACTTCTTAACCTGTAAAAAGAGTTTATTTCAGGTCATTTTGAAGAGTTTCTATTGGTCCATTCATCAGGAAATTTGGGCACAGTGTAAGGGATAATTTGTCAGTTCAAATTATGTAGTAAACTAAAAATCGACAAAAATGAAGATAAGTGTTTTTCACTGGACAGCGACGATATTAACTACGCGTGTGAAAATGGCATAAAAGTAGGTTGTTACCAGTTTATAGTTGTTTTATCATTTAACTTTGGGGTACAGTATCCCACATAAATTGACCTTTATCTTGTATTAAATTGCAGTGCTTATATACAGTTCTAGAAAAGAATAAGAGCGCACTTAAAAATAATGAGTTTCTTTGATTTTACCAAATTGAAAACCTCTGGAATATAATCAAGAGGAAGATGGATGATCACAAGCCATCAAACCAAACTGAACTGCTTAAATTTGTGCACCAGAAGTGAAGCAGCATAAAGTTATCCAAAAGCAGTGTGTAAGACTGGTGGAGGAGAACATGATGCCAAAATGCATGAAAAGTGTGATTAAAATCCAGGATTATTCCACCCAATATTAATTTCTCTTAAAACTTTATAAATATGAACTTATTTTCTTTGCACCTTTTTTTTATTTCAGCAATTTTTAATTTTCTGTAAATAAATGCTCTAAATGACAATATTTTTATTTGGTATTTGGGAGAAATGTTGCCTGTAGTTTATAGAATAAAACAACAATGTTCATTTTACTTAAACATAAACCTATAAATAGCAAAATCAGAGAAACTGATTCAGAAACTGAAGTGGACTTTTAATTTTTTCCAGAGCTGTATATATTATTTTTTTTATATTGGTGGGTCTGAGATATCTTCATGAGCAATCATTAATCAATCAATAAATTAATTAATGTGTGTGTGTTTTTATACTAACTCAGTGTGCTGCACAGTAACTGGAGCTGTACCTTTGTTAGGAATGCTCGACAGGTAGGACGTCAGGTTCTTCCAGCTCTCTGGATAACCAGTGTCATTGGTTGCCTGAAAATAGACAGAAATAATGAACATTAATTAATAACTCGGCTCACTTCTGAATAGTTTCAAAATTACACGACACCACCGCACAGTTATTTCAGCATTTACTGTTCTGATCCTTCTGAACAGGTGTATCTTCATTACACTCACGCAGTAATTAGGAAGGTGGAGGAAGTATAGTGAGAATAGTGAGGGGAGTGTTTTCTTGTCACACTTTTAATGTGTTAATACCAGTCATCAGTCATCACTTAAATGCCACAGATATGATCACGCCACAGCGTGAGACTGGGTTGCTTCCAGAGGTCACCACATCTTAATTCAGTAGAACAGCTTTAGGATGTGGTAGAACTGGAGATGTAACGTTATAAAAAGTGCCATCCCTGCCAGTTTCATGTCAGCTCAACAGTAACAGCTACACCCACGCATAAATATTAGCACTGTCAGTGAAGCACACAGGCTTTAAAGCCTTTAAAGCTTATCAGATTAAATTCCATTAACGTACACAACGTAAATCACCCTGAAGCCAAAAGCAGCTCAGCTTCATTCACTTTCATTTTCTCTTTCTGGATCAAGAATTAGGGGCCGGCTTGATTACTCACTTAATATAATGCAGATCTGCTGCTTTTCTCCTGGCTGAAATCTATTATTCTGTTATTTTTGGTGTGCTGTACACTGTTTAAACATATGTATAAATTTTACAAGCTAACAAGTCATTTCCTAGTGAAATGTTTCTGTGGAAAGAATATATATATATATATTTTTATATATTTTTAATAACGCATAAAGTTGAGGATAATCGGGACACCAAAAGTATGCACTACATGATAGGGGTGGGCAATATGGCCCTAAAATAATATCACGATATTTCATGGTATTATCGCGATAACGATACTCTTAGCGATATGAATTTTTTTTTTAAATACACTACTGTAACAAAACAAAACTTACATTTTATTATTGTTTACTATATGATATTGCACACCTCTAACTGAGATATTAAAAAAATCAAGAATTTTTGCAGATTTGTAACAGAACTCCAAATATCTTCAAATTTCCAGGATTAAAGTAAAATAAATGATATTGGACAGATATAATCTCTGGTTTCTAGAAGATATATAATAGGAAATGAGACATTTTGATTTTTTCTTTTGCTTAAAACATCAAAAAGTAGAACCCTGATGTGATAATGGCACGATATATATTTCAGGGTATAATATCTTTCACGATATTCAAAAATTTGTTGATGTTGATGATATTATCGCATACGATACGATATGGCACACCCCTGCTACATGATTGTGTCTCCAGATTCAGCTTTTAAAGAACATTTTATTTATTTGCCTTAAAGAGGCACTAAAGACTAAACCATATTTTTTTCCATTAATAGCTGAAATGTGTTCATTTTAAGTTGTAAAACATACCAGTCCTGCTTAAATCTTTTATAAACCTTTCCTAACCTTTAAAAAAAACACTTTTTTATTTTGGTAATTTCCTCCTCTGCAGCGCCCTCTCAGGTTCAGCTGTGTACTGCTATATAGGCAGACGCATCACAATATGCAAATCAGTCAATTAATCAATAACACCGCCCCCCTGCTGACATCCAACCATCTGCATCTCACTACCGCTATCAGAGGCACACTGCTGCTACTGCAGCTCAGCCAATCAGCTTTCCCCTCTGCTATACTACAAAACTGTGGGCAATCTAAGGCTACGTTCACATTACCAAGCTAAAGTGACCCAAATCTGATTTTTTGCTTAATGTGGCTCAGATCTGTTTTTTTTTTTTAATGGCTTATTTCAAATCAGATTTGAGTCACTTTCATATGTGGTCCTAAATCAGATATGTATCCAATCCATAGACATGCATAGACAGCATCAAAGTGAACAATCAAATCTGAATTTATGCGTCTTTATGATTTTACGCTGCTTGATGAATTTTCTCTCTTGTACCCACACTGCATCTCTTAGTGTAGCTGTGCAGCTATAGCTGCAAAAAAACAGCAAAAGCAAACCACCTGTCTTTTTTTTAACCCTCCTCGACCTGAGCATGAACTTCAGACCAGCTGTTTACTCTCCAGCAAAAGATGCTCTTAAATATGAGTTTTTGGTGAAGAAGGATACGTTTGGGTTGTTGGTGAAGAAGGATATGTTTATACACATATAATTTTTACATTTATTGTCCTTTTTATCTTCCTAGCTAATCAATTTATCTAGCTTCTTTCTTTGTTCACCATACGTTATTAATTAAAACACTGATTCAGCTTTATATTTAGTTTTCCCCCATCAAGACACATTGCCAGAGGGAGGTTTTCTAGTCTTCACAATGAAAAATGTTACAATTGAGACAACAAAAACTACTTACTTCAATGAAGAAACCAAGAACAGCCAATCCTGTTGAGTCCCCGAGAGCGACACTTATGTTTGGGTGGGTGGACTTCATGTTAACTATGTGCAGCTGAGAAAGAGAGAGAAGCAAAGATATTAGAAAAGAACATGAGTTAAATCGATTTTTTTTGCATTTTTTCCAGTGTTTTTTATTGTTCGCATTTTTTATTTACCTCCATGGGATATTGTTTGCCATTCACAGTGTGCTCTGATCCAGGTGCAGAGCTGCCGTTGCCCCAGTGAAGGTGCATCTGCTGGGTCTTGTATACGCCTGGAAGACCCCCTCCAGACACACTCATCTTACTGTCGTCCAGACCTACCTTCACTGTGGAGGCAAAGCATTCAACAATCAGTGTCTAATTTTCCTTAAAGAGCCACTAAAGCCTAAACATATTTTTCCATTAATTGCTAAAATGTGGTCCTCTGAAGTGATGAAACACAACAATCTTTTTATATTTTATAAACACTTCCAAACCTTTAAAAAACACTTTTATTGTGGTGAAAAATACCTTCCTTTGTTGAATAGCCCACCTCCGCTCTCCCACAGCTTTCTGAGAGACAGGATTTTGTGCATTTTGCCTAAACAGGCTTTAGAATAACTTTTTTCACTGTTATTCAGGCTCAAAGTAGCTCCAAAACGAGCCATTTAGAGCTTTAAAACTGCACAAAAAGTTTATTAAAAGCCACTGTTTACTATATATATTTACATTATAGTGTGGGTAAATCTACGGGCTGCACCATCTTAAATTTAAGTCACAATAAGTCAACCGCTGAGCATAAAATACGAATAGTAAATCATTTGGAGCAATGTTTATTTAATTTGTTGTTGGTTCTTTGCATTCTAATATCGACAGTTATCGCTAGATATTTTCAGCAACAGCTGAAATTCATTTCAGCATGCCTCTCCAAGGAATTCATTTTGCAGTCTGCTCAACTACCCTACCTATTCGTTCATGCTCAATGGTTGACTTATTGGGACTTAAATTTAAAAAGGTGGCATCCAGAGATTTACCCACGCTATGGGATGTAAACAGTGGCTTTTAATAAATTTCTTGTGCAGTTTTAAATTTCTAAATGCCTTGTTTTAAAGGTCAGGGCTCTCCAGATTCTAGAGATTCTGAAGTGTAGAGCTACTTAAAGCCTGAATAACAGTGGAAAAAGTGATTTATCTGAAGGGGCAAAATATGCCCCATATCACTTATTCTAAAGTGCACAGAATACTGGATGTCAGAAAGCAGCAGGAGAAGAGAGGATAGCTATTCAACAAATATAAGTACTTTTTATCATGTTTTAATAAATACTGTAGACCCAAAGTCAATTTTACACTGGAGTTCTCCTTTAAACCTCCATATAGCCATAAACAGTGTAACAAGGCCAGAGCCTCTGAATGTGAACAGAAAGTAGAGCTCTGTATACTCTGTAATTTACACTAGAGGTGGGCGGATGGATCCAAAAATCGATAATATCGATACCAACAGTGGTATTGGTATTGAGCAATACTCGTGTAAAAAGATCAAAACTCAAGCTTTTTTCTCTCTCTCTTTTTTTTTTTTTTTAGGACTAGTGTCTCAGTGGTGCCAAACAGCCAACAGGAATGGAGAGAGACACCACCTGAGTATTTCTTTTTTTAGTATATTTTTTTTACACATATTTAAGAAAAAATAGAATTGCACTGAAAGGAAGAAAATTCCTTCTTTTTTCATTGTTTTTTCCTAAGAACAATTCTATTTGAAAAAAGAAACAAAGAAAGAAAAAAATAGAAAATAATCTAGTGAGGGGATGTTTTTTTTTGTATAGTGGCTGCTCCTTTTGTACCTCAAAAAATATTTTTTTTTTCTAATGTTAAGGCAAACTTTGTTTAGTTGCTGTTCCATTGTTTCTAAACAAAAATGTTAATTGTGATAAAGTATTTTGTTATTTCGTTGTCTCGTACAATGTTTAGCAAAATTTTATCCTAGGTCTTTAGGATCCTTTGGATCAATGAAGCTTAATATATTAAAAAAGTATCGGTATCGGTATTAATATCGACAATACTGACCCTGCATTTACTTGGTATCGGATCGATACCAAAATTCCCTGTATCACCCACCTCTAATTTACACTACTACCCCGATCTGCACTCAAATAATCATTGACACAGTAGTTCAGTTAATACTCCCTACACCATGTTTGACAGTGTAGTACAGACTACTGTTGATACTGAAGATTCTAGCCAACCCTATTGGTTTCCCTATGGTTGAAAAAGCATCACTAAAATGCACTTTAGAGGCAAATTTTAGATTGTGTGCCTGTCCTTCTTGCAATAAAATATGATTATAAGCTCTCTATAAATTTAATTAACCATAAATAGCCTCCTGTAAATAACAGTAACTGCAGAAATCCTCACCTGATTTTCCGTCTGCGTTTTGAATCTGCAGGACTGTGGAATTATCATCAAACCCAGTGAAGTTGAAGGCAGTCAGGCTGGCGTCCTCCTGGACATCAGTGGTCACAATATTAACAGGAGACTGCTGGGTGCCGTTACAGTGTTCCACCACTGTGTGTGACCATGTGGTGTAATCTGAAAAAATGAGATAAAAATCAGAGCGATGCACAAAAAACCCACAGGTCTCATATTAAATCAGCTGAAAAAAACCTTAAGAAGCAAAAAATCAACACTTACTGCAGGTGTGCAGATGGTAGCACCAATCTGAAAAACATCACATGCATACATTCATTAAAATCATTTTACATGTAAAATCATGCAAAAATAAATAAAATAACCAACCAGTAAGAATATTAGATAGTAAAAATAACTCACCTGCTGAAGAGCCTTCACTCATAACAGTGGGAAGCAGACACACTGCAAGAAGTGTGAAGAACTGGGCTTTCATCTAAAAAAAAAAAACAAATTTGATTGGGTGAAAATCCATCAGGAACAATAAAAAAGTAAAAATAAAAAAACATGCAAAGTAATTTAATCTGGATTCATAAGTCAATTAAAAGTCTTAGTAAAAACTATGCTAATTATGATCATGATCTATTATTAACAATTTAACAGTAAACTTAGTAACATAATTATAATTAACTTACAATACATTTAAAATATGTCAAGATATAGTTTGATAAATCATTTTAAATCAAATTTTAATTTACAAAATAAGACAGTTAAAACAATAGAAGTAAAAAGTAATTATGTCGTTTTATGTTGTATGACTAGAAATAGAATAGAATAATTAATCATTTTATTTGGAACAAAAAAGTCAAAATAAAACATGCAAAGTAATTTTATTAAGTCAATTAAAATATTAGCCTGAGTAATTTTATTTTAAAACAAACAAACAAACAAATAAAAAAACTATTACAGTTATGACAAACTATATTTTTATAACTTAATACACATTAAAAATGTAATTATAATTATAATTAATTTTACAATAAATTAAAAATGTGACAAGATAAGCTTTAATCTGGATAGTTTAGGCAATAATTAAAAGCACAAATAGAAATACTTTTAATATACTGAAATATTAAAACACACAAGTCAACAATTTAACTGTAAACTTATTAACATTTAATTATAATTAACTTATAATACATTTAAAATATGTCAAGATATAGTATGATAAGTAATTTTTAAAACTAAGCTAAAAATATTAATTTACAAAATAAGACAGTTTAAAACATTAGAAGTAAAAAGTAATTTTGTTGTTTTATGTGGTATAATAAAACAATTTAAAAAACATGACTAGAAATAATTTTATCTGCAAACACATGAAAGTTACAAATAGAATTAATAATAATTTTATTTGGAATAAAAGTGCATGATGAGAGAAAAATAATACATGCAAAAAATAAGAAGAAGAATGTCTAACTAAAAGTTTATGTGTACAAAATACAACAAAAAAAGGGTTTAGACAAATATATGACGAGTTGAGCTTTAACTAAAAAAGTAGTAAAGTTTTGAAGCTGTAAAATAGGTTTGTAATGCAGTGAAGAGAGATTAGAACTGAGGAGTGGATGATGAAGATGATCTTACCTTTAAGCTGTGATGTTCTCAGGTCTGCAGGTGAGAAGAACACTGTTAAAGGCTCTTCAGCTGCTTTAATACACCTCAGAGACGGGGGGTGTGTCACTGACTCTGCAGGACTGTGGAATTTTAATCAGATAGCCCTGATCTGCCCCTGCCCACATCAGTCCATATGATCACTGAGGAACAGGAACGCTACAAGCGGTCAGGAGAATTCCTGTAATATTTTACATAACATTACATAACACATATAGCAGACTTACAAATACTTACATAAAGCCACTTACAAATATTGATGTACATTAGCAATAGAGGACCATAGAAGTTCAGGACAAAACATTTTATTAACAAGGCTTAAAGGAGACCAAGGAGGAATAGTGAAATAGTGAAGGAAATAAAGTTAGAAATAGTTAGTTAGTTAGTTAGTTAGATGAATTGTGTGTATAACTGTAGATGCTGCATAGATAGGGGCCTGGAAACAAGGAGTACCCACCCTGACGGAAGGTGGAAAGACTTCCTGTCTGATAGTTGTATCTTTATTTATCTTATCTTTATTTTTTTTTATTTATTTTTTTTTTTCTAATGTTTTACCATTTTCTCCCCAATTTACAAGGCCAATTACCCAACCCACTCTTTAGGACTCCCCCTATCACTAATAATGCCCCAACACACCAGGACGGTGAAGACTAACACACACGTCCTCCGATACATGTGAAGTCAGCCACCGCTTCTTTTCGAGCTGCTGCTTATGCAGCTTTAACAACGCTCGGAGGAAAGCGCAGCGACTCGGTTCTGATACATCAGCTCACAGACGCCCTGTGCTACGGACATCACCCTAGGAGTGATGTGTGGAAAGAGTGCCATCTACCCACCAGGAGGGAGCAGGGCCAATTTTGCTCCCTCACCCGCTTCTTTATTTTTAGAAAGAAAAAATGTAGTGTACTTAAAAAACACATGTAATACCCCTTGTAAAAGAAAGTGCATTTAAATCTATTTTAAAAGTATACTTAACATGAACAAGTACATGCATTTAAATTAATACATACTTAAATACATACTTAATGTACAATTTTGGAACAACTTATGGCAACCTAAGTATATTTCATGTTCATATTACATTGTAATTAATCTATATTCAAATACAACATAAAATTAAGTTGTGATTTTGAGTGGGGTTTTTTTCATATAACTTATACGTAAACATAAGTAGATTTAAGTGTGTTTTTAAAACATATTTTTTAATACACTTTAATTATATTGTAAAAAAAAAAAACTAAAATGCACTTTAAGCAGTATTTAATGCCACTATATAGATATTTTCTATTCTACAACACAACATTTCCTTAAAAGCATATTGCTTAAAAATGCATTTTATGGAAATGCAGAGAAAGTATATTTAATGTGTATTTTCATAAATACATGAAATAGAAAAAAAATACTTTTATTATTCTTTACCTAATTTAAAACATACTTTTAATGCTCTTAAGTATACGTCCTTTTCACAAGGGTCATGAAATTGGCTGCCATATTTTTGTCTGTTTATTTGTTTTAAGTGATTCAGGTTGAGATTAGAGAGCGAAAAAGAAACAAGTGTGTTCACCTGACCCCGCCACCGAAACTCACACACACACTCTCACACACCCAGTTTGTATTAAGTAAGCTTTCTTTTTTGAATTTGACCAGTGAAAACAAGCGCAGAATATCTCCTGCCAAAACTGTAACCTGTAATCTAACCTGCCTAACCAACCTAGTGATGAAACTGCTTTAAAACTTGTAATTTATCACATTAAATTGTGCTGCGTATCACATTTGATCGCATTCTGTGCTGTTAGATATGATTAATTACGATTCGTAATTTTGCGCGGCCCACTGTGGTAAATCTCATGTTGTGCCGCCCATAATTATATAACTGTGATGAATCACATCTTCCAATATGTCAGCCAATATGATTCAACACGCCCATGCCATTTATGATAACTAATAACAGTTCATCTTGTTTTATGCAATCACAATGAATCATTCCTTAGTAACTAATCCTTTTCCTTCTTTAGTAACGTTTGTGTACTGTGTATATCCGCTGCTGGATGTCCTAAATTTCTATCTATCTATCTATCTATCTATCTATCTATCTATCTATCTATCTATCTATCTATCTATCTATCTATCTATCTATCTATCTATCTATCTATCTATCTATCTATCTATCTATCTATCTATCTATCTATCTATCTATCTATCTATCTATCTATCTATCTATCTATCTATCTATCTATCTATCTATCTATCTATCTATCTATCTAATCATGTTGAATAACATTTTGTGCAGTTAATCATGCATGATTAGATTTGTGTGGTTTGTTTCAATAAATCACATTCAGTGAAGATGATCATGAATAATCACATTCTCCGCCTTTTGACACAATAGCAAAAATCTAATTTTGTGAAGGTAATCACAATCGCCGTGCACTTGATCACAGTTATTGACAATGATCTTTGCAAATGATTAGATGTGTGACCTTTTGTGCGGTTGATTAGGATTAATCACATTTTGTGTGGTTGCTCATTATTACTGATATTTTGTGCAGTTGGCTGTGATTAATCACACTTTCTGTGCAGTTGACTGTGATCTATCACATTTGATGCAGTCAATCACAATCACATTCATGCTTGTGTGAAATTAATCGTGTTTAATCAGTAGTGTGTACAGCCTGTTGTGATCAGTCATGTTTTGTGCAGATCACTGTAATCAATTACATACTGTGCAGTTGATCACAATTAGTCACATTGTTTTATGTGTACAGCTCTGGAAAAAACATAAGAGAGCACTTAAAAATGATGAGTTTCTTTGATTTTACCAAATTGAAAACCTCTAGAATATAATCAAGAGGAAGATGGATGATCACAAACCATCAAACCAAACCAAGCTGAACTGCTTGAATCTTTGCACCAGGAGTGTAAAGCAGCATAAAGTTATCCTTAAGCAGTGTGTAAGACTGGTGGAGGAGAACATGATTCCTAGATGAATGGTTAAAACTGTGATTAAAAACCACCAGGGTTATTCCACCAAATATTGATTATTTCTGAACTCTTAAAACTTTATGAATATGAACTTGTTGTTTTCAGCCATTTCTCATTTTCTGCATATAAATGCTCTAAATTCTATAATCACGATTAATCATGTTATATATCAATATATTCTTATTTAATGTGCATAGTTTATAACAATTTATACACACTTCATTATTATTTTGTGTAATTGAGATTAGTCACATTATTTTTTGTTTTGTATAGTTAATTGTGATGGTTTGCAGAATGAACTTCGTATGATTATTCAGTTTAGAGTCTTAATCACAGTGATGTTATGTTATGTAAGTGATGATAACAGAGGATCAGCTGGTTTTGCCTGATTATTAGCTGGTCCTGCTGTACAGGAAGATTCTCAGCGTTATTAAATATCATCCGGCTGTAATTTGATTCAGTGGTTTGTCTGTGTGTAAGTGATACGCTCCCTGCACTCGATCGCTCATCAGCAGTGTGTACTGTCTCTAATTACCTGCTGGAATCTTCTGATTGGTTACACCTCAGATTAACTCATCTCTCATCACTCCTTCAGCTGCTCTCATTATCTCACCTGCTGCTGAGCTCATGCCACCTATCGAGTGCTATAAACCGCAGTAGAGAAACTTCAAATTCAGCCCAGGCGGAATAAACACCAGTCTTTACACGCTGCTGCACTTTAATCTAATTCAGCATTATTTTAAAAGCTGTGCTGTGCTTACTTATAATGTACTATTAAAACTCAACACTTATAAACACCTCAAACAATAAAAACACGGTTAATTACACCACCAGAGCTTATATTATAAGCAAGATTCAAGATTGATATGTTCATGTTTTCATGGACTCTACACACTAAGAAAAATAAGTACAGATTTGTACTTACAGTTTTTCTCAATTGGTTTGGCTCATTTCTTGAAACTGAGATGACATTCCTATAACTAAAAGGTAAATTGGCCAAACAGACTTACAGTTCCTCACAACACTTCAGATAACCAGCAAAATGTCATATGTCTCCCAAAATGTTCATTCTTGCTTCAAAATGAAGTCTTTCTCCCATATAAATAGTCAGTACCATAAAAATGGCATAGATCCTTCTCAATTGCTTTGGCACATTTTCATTAATTTTGTCCATCTGTCAAAATAAACTGGACGGTGCAGCAAAACTACATGGATCCTCATCACTGCTCATATCGCTCCAAAAACAGTTTACCCATGTGTCAAAACTGATTTCTTTTCTCAAACAAATCATCAGTGCCCCCAAAATGCATTGTCCCTTTGGCATTGTGTAAGTACTGCAAGTCAAAATGCTTAGATGTTTTGTCTTTATGGCAGAGGTCCAGCTAAAGGAATACAATGTTCACACCACACACACTGCACTCTTTCTGCTGAGGAAATTGGAACTATTTTTATTTACAAGTACATTTTTACACATTACTGTAGGTAGAAAGAAAAGAAAATACTAAGGAAAATGTATCAAATATACTATGTATACAAATTACAAAAACCTGCAAAAACAAAACAAAATACATTACAGTAGGTGAAAAAATAGTCAAGCATCACAAATGCAATACAGTAACATTCTGACTACTCTGTGTCACTCCCCTCTCACTCCTGCTCATCTTCCTGGCCATCCATCCGCTGCAGTCTGTTTGGCCATAAATTCTCATCAACATTGCATCTGATATGTTCTTTAGCAATGCACTGTGGGAAGAATGCCTGAGCCATCCTCTACACTGATCGCCACAGGACTATATAATCATTATATCATCACAGGACTATATCATCGTTATATAATCACAGGACTAGCATCAAAGAACTAGCACCAGGCCAAGATGTATACAGTGGATAGAAAAAGTCTACACACCCCTGTTCAAATGGTAGGTTTTTGTGATGTAAAAAAAATTACAATAAGACAAATAATTTCTACCTATAATGTGACCTATAACCTGTACAATGCAATTGAAAAACAAACAGAAATCTTTCAGGGAGGTGAAGTAAAAATAAACAACTGAGCTATTGAGGTTGCATAAGTGTGCACACCCTTTTATAACTAGGGGTGTTGCTGTGTTCAAATTTAACCAATAACCTTCAAACTCACTTTAAATTGGAGTCAGCACACACCTGTCAGCATCAGAGGTATCTCATTATTCATAGATATCAGTCAAGTGAAGGCTACAAAAGTCATTAAATATACCATGGAACACTTTGAAGACTGTCATCATCAAGTGGAGAAAACATGGCACAAAAAGACATTACCAAGAACAAGACATTTGACAAAAATTGATGATAAGACAAGAAGAAAATTGGTCAAGGAGGCTGCCAAGAGGCCGACAGCAGCACTGAAGGAGCTGCAAGAATTTCTGGCAAGTACTGGCTGTGTAGTACATGTGACAACAATCTGCCGACTTCTTCATATGTCTGTGCAAAACAAACATCCAGAAAACATCTAAGCTCTACTTAATTTTCCAAAAATTCATCTGATATCTACCAAACGCATGTGGGAAAATGTGTTATGGTTTAATGAAACCAAGGTTAAACGTTTTGGACATAATTCCAAAAGGTATATTAGGCGCAAAAGCAACACTGCTCGTCACCAAAAGAACAGCATACCTACAGTGAAGCATGGTGGTGGCAGCATCATACTTTGGGGCTGTTTTTCTTCAGCTGGAACTGGGGCTTTATTCAGGGTGGACGGAATTTTGAACAGTTCCAAATACCAGTCAGTATTGGCAAAAACCTTCGGCCTCTGGTAGAAAACTGAAGATGAAAAGGAACTTCATCTTTCAGCACAACAATGACACAAAGGACACATCTAAATCAACAAAAGAATGGCTTCAGCGGTATAAGATTAAGGCTTTGATGGCTTTATGGCCCAGCCTGAATCCAGACCTGAATCCCATTGAACATCTGTGGGGTAATCTGAAGAGGGCTGGGCACAGGAGATGCCCTCACATTTTGTCAGATTTTGAGCAGTTATGCAAAGAAGAGTGGGCAAATTTTGCCACATCAAGATGTGTCACGCTGATCACGTGTCACTGTGTCACGGTTCCTACCCAAAAAGACTGAGTGCTGTAATAGATGCAAAAGATGTTGCAACAAAGTATTAGTTGTATGTATTTAACCAGGTGATTTTTTGTTTTATATTTTTTCGCTGTAAAGATTTATGTTTGTTTTTCAATTGCATTGTACAGGTTATAGGTCACATTAAATGTGAAAAAAGTTATGAAATTATTTGTCTTGCTTTAATTTTTTTACAACACAAAAACCTGGCATTTGAACAGGGGTGTGTAGACTTTTTATATCCACTGTATATAGAGCAATGCCAGCATTCAAAATAATAGACAACAAACTGATGGATTGGTCACCAGTAATGTGGGACACTCATTTTCGTCAAAACCTGCTTTCACCTGTTACCTACTCACCTGATTGTAATGAATTTATGAAATGTTCCAAAATATGTGTTCTGTATTGTATTACAATTTCTTAATTCATTTTGAGAATTGAGCAGACTATTCTGCAGATGATGACTTATATGATGAAATTGTGCTGACATGTTTTGAAGAGAACAACCATTACACTGAGAACTAACCAATTAAGATAGATCAACAAGATGCATTCTTTTGGAAAATGTACTAAATGTAGGATGATTGTGTTAAGTGTAGGCTACTTGTACAAAACCATTTGCAAAGATGTACTAAGTGCTTGAGACATGTACAAAGCATTTGAAATGTGATGAAAGCAATGAGAAATGCCATTCTGTTATGAGAAACTGCAAGTTAGTTTGGGAATTTGTCCATGTTATTTTGAGAATGTCATCTCGGTTTCAAGAAATGAGCCAAACCAATGGAGAAAAACTGTAAAAGAGTATAATGCTAGTCGCTGGGGCTGTACCTTATATTGAGGTACAAAAAAGTACCTTTCAGTAAAAGTCCTTTTTTGTACCCATGGTTTTTGTGCCAGCAAAGATTATAAAGATTATAAACATTATCATCAACTGAATATGTGTCAAAAACTTGATGATCCAAAATTGTCTGGCTTTCAAATAAAAAATGTGCAATTAAAGTATATATATTGTTTATTAGTGCAGTGATACAGAATACTGAATGTACCCTTTGGCAGGTTAAATGGTACAAATTTGTACTTATTGCTGTTAGAAATTACAACAAATCTGACCCTGTAAAGACCAATATTGCACCATTGAGGGTACAATTATGAAGAGTGTACCTTTGAGTACAAAAAAGGACTCATGCCATACCTCTGTTTTTTAGAGTGTAAACTAAAATCATAGTGTAGTTCATTAAGATGAATCTCATTTCTCTGGGTAGTTAATGACTGTCAATCACGTTACTCTGCGTAGTTTATTGTGGTAATTACTCTGTAGTTAATCGTGATTAATCATATTACTCTGTGCAGGTAATCACGATTAGCCACATTACTTTCTGCAGTTAATCACAATTCATCTCATTACTCCGTGTAGTTAATGACAATGAATCGCATTGCTCTGTAGTTAATGATGATTAATCATAGTACTATGTGCAGTTAATCATGATTAATTACATTACTTTGTGCAGTTAATCACAATTCATCACATTCCTTTGTAATCAATGACAACTATTCATAGCACTATGTGTAGTTTATCATGATTAATTACATTACTCTGTGTAGTTTATTGTGATTGATTACATTGCTCTGTGCAGTTAATCACGATTAATCACATTACTCTGCAGTTAACGATGATTAAACTCATTACTCTGTGCAGTTAATCGCAATTAATCACTTTATTCTGTAAAGTTAATCATTATTTATTACATTCCTGTGTAGTTACTCGATTAATCACATTCCTCTGTGCAGTTAATCACGGTTAATCACAATCATACTCCTCTGTAGTTAATGGTGACTGATTAAATTTCTCTGTGTAGTTAATGACAATTAATCACATTACTCTGTGCAGTTAATCACAGTTAATCACATTACTTTTGTGGACTTTTACTGTGTTTAGCTATTCAAAAAATAAAGAATATTTTTGTGTAGTTAATTGTAATTAACCACGTTGCAGTTTATCACTATCATTATTTTGTGCAGTAAATCATGAATAAAAGAATAGTATTTTTTTGTAATAATGATTTATAGTATTATTTTGTGCAGATTAGCATGACTAGTCACATTATTTTGTACGTTTTTTTTTTTTTGTTTGTTTTTTGGAAAATAATCACACGTCAGATGCCAAAAATGTGCTGGCTGATCAAAATCAATGAGTACATTATTTCTTTGAGGAAATGTTCATTTTTTCAAGAAAAAAAACAGTTTTATTTTACCACTCAGTAAAAAAAACAATGACTTTTCTATGCTTGGGTAACGTCAGTGTAATAATGGCTCGTCTCACAGGTAGAACAATCCAGCTCTGACTGCAGCGCTAATGTTTCTTTAGCTCTTCTGTTCTGAGTTCTGTTCAGTGGGAAAACTGATGAGGTGTGAAAGTAATATGAATAGGGTGATAAATGTGGGCAAAGGCCTGGAAAACACCTTTAAAACAATGCTTTTACACAACAAAGAGCCCAAACACAAAACACCAGTTAAAACATCCTATTCTCTTCAGTGCACATTACGCAACATCTGTTTACATTTACTGTGCTGTGAAAAATTGTTTGCTCACTACAGATTTCTTTTTCTTTTTTTTTTTTTTTTGCTTTTTTATCATACATACATTTCATCATAATTCAGATTAACAAACACATTTTAATATCAGACAAATCAAAGGTAATAAAACTAATAAAATGCAACTACATATGAATAAATAAAACTTATCACATAAAAGAGTAAAATATAAATAGCCGAAAAAACTTTTTTTTACACCACTGTAATTACTGGTACTTAGAAAAGCATCCATCTTTTATTATCTTGCTTAGAAAAGGTATAAGAACCTCTCCACATATATATGAGTTCATTAAAGAGGTAATTAAAAATAATTCATTTCGGTTTTGAGGGTTTTTTTTTTGCTTTCATTTTTCAGATTCATTCATTTTTCAGATTAACAAACACATTTTAATATCAGACAAATATATGCTGAGTAAATATAAAAACACTTTTTACATTATAATGTAATTTAATAATACAAAAACATCTATCTAAACCAACCTGGCCCTATCGGGGAAAAAGTATTTTTCACACACATCTCTGTGGAGGAGTTTTAGTCCATTCTTCTTTACAGAATTATTTTTAATTCAGACACATTGGAGGATTTTACAGCATAAACATCCTGTTTAAGATCATCCACAGCATCTCAAACAGACTTTGATTAATCCACTTCAATCCACGTTTTTTTTTTTTTTTTGAGCCAGTCAAAAGTATACTTGCCGGTGTGCTTCAGGTCATTGTCCTGCTGCAGAACCCAAGTAAGCCTGAGCTTAAGGTCACAAACTGATGGCTGAATATTCTCACTCAGGATTTTCTGGTAGAGAGCAGAATTCATGATTCCAGCAATTAAACAGTCCAAAGTCCAGGTTCTGAAGCAGCAAAGCGGCCCCAAACCGTTACACTACCACCACCATGTTTGACTTTCACTATGATGTTCTTTTTCTGAAATTATGTGGCCTAATTTTATGCCAGTTGTAAAATTTCAAAAAGTTGGCCATTGCTTTTTAACATAAGACAAGATTTGTTTGGATGGCTTTTTTTGTCATTTAAACACAAAAAATGCTTTGTTTTATAAAAGATAAAAACATTACAGATCTGTAGGGAGGCAAATCAATCAATCAATCAGTCAATCAACCTTTATTTAAACTCGTACTACAGTAAGGGGTGGCCCTTATTTACAATGTAGCCGAGCAATTACATAGGGAAGGGATTGACAAATATTGACATAATAATAATAAAAAACAGGATTTTTATAAGATATTATTAAAAAAAAGATATAAAACAAATAAGGTAAACAAAATAATTTAAGAGTAGGAATCATAAAATCATGTGTTAAAAAAATCAAAGGTAATAAAACTGATAAAATGCAACTACATATGAATAAATAAAACTAATCACATAAAAGAGTAAAATATAAATAGCCAAAATACCTTTTCACACCACTGTAATTAACAGCACTTAGAAAAGCATCCAACATTTAATATCTTCCTTAGAAAAGGTATGAGAACCTCTCCACTTATGAGTTCATTAAAGAGGTCATTAAAAATAATTAGTTTCAGTTTTGAGGATGAAGATCAGATGTCACAAACTTGGGTCTTACAGTTCCAGCTCTTCTGCTTTCAGGGTTATGTTACGCCTGGTTCATAGCACATGATAATTGGGTCAATTTGCTCTTCCAGGAGGTCACCACAAAGGTCACCTTTGTGGCCTTACGTTTATATAAGGTAATATATGGCTAGGCTATCAGTAGCGAGGCCTCCACAGCAAAATCAGGACACTGTATTATCTATTATAACTGTAACCCTAGAGTATTAATAAGCAACAGCTTATAAATGTAACTAACTGATTATAATCACAGCAGCCCTGTAACAGATCATGAGTGGAAAATGCTACTTTCCCTCCAAGCTCTGTAAACTGGCAGCCCAAGTAATGAATCCACTTTTCCCTTTTAATATTAGGACTTTAATCTCGTGACATTTCCTGGTAGGCTACTGTATTTTTTTATACCAGCCATGTCGCAGCACTGTTCGCGATATGTCATGTAATTTGTTTACATAGCCTATTTAATTAAAAGTGTGGCTTATTAATCAAGTGCACCAGCAGGTTCACACTTGATACTTGAACTTCTGAAAGGGTGAGAAGTCAATTAAAAGAATGTTCTGTGGGCTGGTGTGGCTGATGAATGGGAAATAAACCTGAAAGCTAGTTACACTGCATTCCAACAGAACCTCATTTTAACCTTTAAACATGGGGGTGGTGCTTTGTGTGGCTTTACAGGTCATCAACTGGGCCATTATTTCCACCTGATTTCTTGATCTGTGTGATAATTGATCAGCAGTTCTCAGAAACATTTGGCTATAGTTAGCCTATTGCTTAAAGGAGATGATCAGAGCAGGTAAAATATAATGAATTGCACTTACAATCTCTACATACATCTCTATAAGTATGCTGTAAATATATTAACAGATGTATGTGCTTGCTTAAAATATATAATAAAAGTTCATTAATATTATGCTTTCATTAAATGTTTGAATGTAAACTTTGATCATACTTTTTAAAAAAGTACAGTATAGTGTATTTCAAATAAATAGACTACTATAAAGTACACTTTTAGTTTAATGTAATTCAACATACTTCTAAAATACTTATTTCCAAATATTCTTGTGCACATTTTTAGAAAAGTGTGTTGAAAACAGTTACAGTAGTTCACTTAAAGTACAATGTATCATGTAACTTTAAAAAAAATAAAAACTAATTTAAAAAAAATCAGTTAATTTGTAACATGCTAAAAATGGCAGTACAGTATATTAAAATATATTTTTATATCCAACAAAGTATACTAGAAGTGTGCTAATTACAAAAGACAGGAACAAGAAACATATTTATACTCTAATGTAAATATATCACAAATATTTAACATCAATATTTAGTACATTTCTTATATACCTGGTGTATAATATAATAGTGATACAGTTGTATTACTTATTAAATGTATTATTATTTTACTGTAAGCATATTTAAAATATGGGGTTACATACATGAAGTAGTTTAAATGTTTAAATGTTACTTAAGTATGTTTAAAATAGGTCCAGTTAAGCACACATAGCACAAAAGACTTTAGGTAATGACTTTTCCCAGTGAGAGCATACAGTATATAATGTAAATAATAATGGTCTTAAGATAGAGCCTTGTGGAATTCCATATCTCACCATTGTATAACAGGAAGGTATATCAATTACCTTCACAAACTGATAACAATCGGTTAAATATGATTTTTATAATGTTGTAATGACCTCTGCCATGTTTTCTAATCTATCTAGATCTGCATCAAGAACCATTTTTTAACTTGCATTAGGATACCGAATTATTCACAAAAACCACTAAAACTTTATGTGAACCATGTCCAAAAGCAGCATGGACATCTGGTAGTGGCCAAATCTGATTGAAATGCAGGGCAAAAAAGAAAAAAAAAAACACTGAATATGACCCTGTACTTTTGCACGGTTTGAGAAATGTATGCATATGCAGGAAGTGTTGGACAAAATAACACCTAAAACACTTCATCACTTAGTATTTTTTATGTTTTTAAGTGTTTTTAAGAGAAAGAATGGCAACATTTGAAAGTGGTAAATGTTTTGCATTCCCAATTTTGTAATGTGTTGCAGGTCTGAAATGCAGGAATTAATGCATATTAACAAATGAAAGGAGGTTGAGCAGACAGAACGTTTAATAATTGAATCAAGATTAATCACACATTTATTCCCTTAAGACCAACTTTTGATATTGGGTATTTGTTTATTATGTGAATAAAATAATCAGTGTTAGAAACAATCAGATTTGTATTATTGGTGCCAACAATCTTTTAAAATCACAACAATATTCTTTGACTAAATCAATAGTCATGAGTTTAAATTGAGAAAATAAACTCTAGTTTAGCTCCATATTCCACACTTCAACAGCTTGAAAAGAGGAAGTGAACCATCAGCTGTGTGTGTGTGTGCGTTTGTGTGTGTGTGTGTGTGCATGACCATGCAAATGAGAGAGGTCATAAACTTCAGCATAAATAAAAAGGTAATCTACATTCTGAACTTAACAGTAAGCATTGCTGAGTTAAATAAAACAACACTAAATAAAACAGCTAATTTATTAACAGGCTTTGTAAATTTTGTTTCGCTAAAGTTTTCAGATTAACTGCATGCATTAATATTTTAATGTTGGCAGCTCTAGTTCATACTTCCTCAATGAAATAAAAAGTAAAATAAATGGAAGATATACTGATTTTTTCTGATATGGGGTTGTGCATTAACCCCATTAACTACCCAAAATCAGATTTCCAGAAAATTGGCTTTTTAATGTTGGTAGTGAGTGAACAGTGAACAGTGCTTTTTGAATGGCAGCCCGTATCAGACAATGATCAAATCTGATACTTACGCAGAACTGCGTCACACATAAACAAGGCATCAGCAGAGTGTTGGAGAAAATAGATTCTCAGATATAAACTCACATGATTTCTGATGTAACTTCACTCAGAAAAGCCTCTGTACCATCACAAGACCATCAGGAATCACCTGCCTCAGTTTCTATATAATCAGAGGCGTCTCTCCCGCATCTCCGCCTCCCTCTCACTGACAGCTTTATCTCTCCATCCAACTCACACGCGCCACGAGTCTCCCTGACCCGAGATCAGGCCGTAGATAAGCTTCAGAGACAGCTGTCAGTCAAGGCCTTGAGGACGGAGAAGAAACACCTGCATTTTTCCTTTTTTTTTTTTTTTTTTCTTTTTTTTTTTGGTGGCTGAGGTGCATTTTACACTTCTCACCAAATGTATCTAATTTTTCTCAAAAAGCATTAGTGAAAAATGTTGGTGGAGGCATGATTCCAGCTGCAATTAGAAACTCAAGACCGGGACATGTAAAGTCTGAGTCAAGAACAAGACTTTTAGTAGTCAAGACCAAGACCAGGATAAATCGAGTCTGAGTCAAGACCAAGACATTTAGTAGTCGAATCTAGTAGTCAAGACCAAGAACGAGACATGTAGAGTCTAAGTCAAGACCAAGACATTTAGTAGTCAAATCTGAGTCAAGACCAAGACCAGGACACATCAAATCCAGGTCAAGACCAAGACCAGGACACGTTGAGTCTGAGTCAAGACCAACAGCGAGTCAGAGTCAAGACCAAGACATATCGAGTCTAGGTCAAGGCCAAGTGTGAGTCGAAGTCAAGCCAAGACATTTAGAAGTCGAGCCAAGACCAACAACAGGACATGTCGAGTCTGAGCCAAGACCAAGACTTTAGTAGTCAAGCCTGAGACAAGACCAAGACCCGGACATGTTGAGTCCAGGTCAAGAGCAAGACTTGAACATGTAGAGTCTGAGTCAAGACCAAGACCAGGACATGTAGAGTCCCAGTAAAGACCAAAACTGGGACATGTTGAGTCCAGGTCAAGATCAAGACTTTTAGTAGTTGAATCTGAGTCAAGACCAAGAGCGAGTCAGAGTCAAGACCAAGATTTTCAGTAGTTGAATCCAGATCAAGACTGGGACATGTTGAGTCTGAGTCAAACTACACGCTGAACAGCTCCTGTGCAGTTGTAAAAATGATTGTGTGTATGCAGCTAGAAATTACAGAAGAAAGTGAAATGTTCTGAAATGTTCTGCTTTTCCATCCAGCATCACACTAATGTAGCAAACATCATACCTAACCACCTTAGAGATCTGGGTCAAATTTCTGGTAGATATTTCACATTAATTGGCAAGGCACCAACCTTCATGCAAATCTGCTAATGATACTTTAAAATGTATGATGTGCAGCGAACAGAGCGCAGATCTAGCAGTGATAGCAGCCGAGCTGAAGCACATGGTCTCTGAGAGACGGCTGTCAGACTAGATTTACTGTGTGAATCAGAGAGACGGCGTATCAGTTACACAGCAGAGGAACACAATGTCAGAAGACACATTTCTGCTTCACATATCCTTTAATGATCTTTATCTAGCACCACGTGATTCCACACACCACGCTCTCACATGCCTGCTGCACCTGAGTCAGTGACATCCTGCAGTGTAGGAGATAAACTGGTGAAAGAACAGATGAAGAAAGATAGTGAGGCCATGAGATGAAAAGGGTGATTAACTCTTAATGCCAGAGTAGCAGATCAGCTGCTTTTAATGTAAACTATTTCCTATGAATTAAAAAGGAATTACCTGGTCCCTGGTTGCACCTGTAAGTAACACTGCAAATACTCAATGCAAAGCTGCTTAATTAATACATTCAGAACCGAGTCTTAAACCATGTTTTCTTTCCAATTCAAGACCAAGACCAGGATGTGTTGAGGCCGAGTCGAGACCAGGACCAGGACATGTAGAGTCCGAGTCAAGACCAAGACCAGGACATGTTGAGTCTGAGTCAAGACCAAGACTTTAGTAGTCGAGTCTTAGCCAAGATCAGGACATGTGGAGACAGAGTCAAGACCAAGTCCAGGACATGTTGAGACCAAGTCAAGACCAAGACAACGAAATGTCAAGACCAGGGCTTTAGTTGTTGAGTCTGAGTCAAGACCAAGACTTTAGTAGTCAAGTCTGAGCCAAAACCAGAAAATGTTGAGTCCGAGTCAAGACCAAGACAACGAAATGTCGAGTCTGAGTCAAAACCAAGACTTTAGTAGTAGAGTTCATGTCAAAACCAAGACTTTAGTAGTCGAGTCTGAGCCAAGACCAAGACATGTTGAGACAGAGTCAAGACCAAGACCAGGACATGTTGAGACCGAGTCAAGACCAAGACCAGGAGAGGTCGAGTCTAAGTCAGAACCAAGACTTTAGTAGTCGAGTCTAAGTCAAGACCAAAACTTTTAGTAGTCAAGTCTGAGCCAAGACCAGGACATGTTGAGTTTGAGTCAAGACCAAGACTATAGTTGTCGAGTCTGAGTCAAGACCAAGACTTTAGTAGTCGAGTCTTAGCCAAGATCAGGACATATGGAGACAGAGTCAAGGCCAAGTCCAGGACATGTTGAGACCAAGTCAAGACCAAGACCAGGACATGTTGAGTCCGAGTCAAGACCAAGACCAGGAAATGTCGAGTCTGAGTCAAGACCAGGGCTTTAGTAGTCAAGTCTGAGCCAAAACCAGGAAATGTTCAGTCCGAGTCAAGACCAAGACAATGAAATGTCGAGTCTGAGTCAAAACCAAGACTTTAGTAGTAGAGTTCGAGTCAACACCAAGACTTTAGTAGTTGAGTCTGAGCCAAGACCAGGACATGTTGAGTCTGAGTCAAGACCAAGACCAGGAAATGTCGAGTCTGAGTCAAGACCAAGACCAGGAAATGTCGAGTCTGAGTCAAAACCAAGACTTTAGTAGTCGAGTCTGAGCCAAGACCAGGACATGTTAAGACCGAGTCAAGATTAAGACCAGGACATGTTTAGTCCGAGTCAAGACCACAAAATGTCGAGTCTGAGTCAAAACCAAGACTTTAGTAGTAGAGTTCGAGTCAAGACCAAGACTTTAGTAGTTGAGTCTGAGTCAAGACCAAAACTTTTAGTAGTCGAGTCTGAGCCAAGACCAGGACATGTTGAGACAGAGTCAAGACCAAGACCAGGACATGTCGAGTCTGAGTCAAGACAAGACCAGGACATGTTAAGTCCGAGTCAAGACCAAGACTTTTAAGTAATACGTTCAGAACCGAGTCTTTACCATGTTTTCTTTCCAATTCACCTACACCAGAAACTGGTTTACTGCTTTAAGGCAAGAATGTGCTACAGGGGAAAAAATGCAGGGTATGATTTATAGCCTACTGTGCACTTGTGCAGGATATTCATTCAATTCAGTTCAATTCAATGTATTTATTTTTATATTGCTTTTTACAACAGAAAGAAAAAGAAAAACAGGTTCACGCCTCTTATGAGCAGCACCACAGAGATGCAAATTATATTACAACAGTGGCAAGAAAAAAACTCCCTTACATTAAGTGGACGAGGAAGAAACCCATTCCACAGAAAGGCAGAGAGATGGAATTAGTTTTGACGGTATTTATGTAAAACAGAAAATATAAAACATTATCAGAGTGTGATTATCTATCTAATGACTCCAGCCGATCTGAATAAAACAGCCTAACTAAAGGGAGAGAGCCAGAAGGTAACAGACATGGAGACACCCTGAAACACCGGCATCCACCCACTCCACCGTCCACAAACCTGAGTGACCGTGTGCAGTGGGAGAACAACACCACCAACATCTTAGTTTACCCACAATCCCCTCTGTCCATGAACCCCTGGATCTGCAGCCTTATCTAAAGGGAGAAACATTAATTACCAAAAGCTAAACTGAACAATAATCAAGTAAGTTTTCAGTCTAGACTTAAAGATTGAGACTGTGTCTGAGTCCCGAACATATTCGAGAAGATTATTCCAGAGTTGGGAAGCTTTATAAGAGAAAGCTCTTCCTCCTGCAGAGCTCCTCTGAATTCAGGGAATTACTAAGAAACCAGCACCCTGAGATCTGAGTAATGCAGTGGTTTATAAAAGGAGATAAAGTCTCGCAAATACTCAGGTGATGAGCCTTTGTAGGGTTTTATAGGTAAACAGGAGAACTTTATAGTCTATGCGGAATTTAATTGAAAGCCACTGCAGTTCTGATACAACTGGACTAATATGCTCAAATTTTGAACTAACTGAAGTTCATTTAAGTTACTGCAGGAACATCCAGACAGTAGCGCATTACAATAATCTAGCCTTGAGGTAATGAAGCCATGTTTTCACTGAATCTTGTGGAATTGTTTTACCTGCATTGTTTATGCTGCCACTTGTTCTTGTGTTCTTGGATCGTTCTGTTCTGTTTAACACACTGAGACTAAATTCTTACACTGGTAAAGCATATGAACATAATCAGGAAATAAAAGCGTGATGACGGAAGAAAGCGAGATGCCTCAGGCTAAAGGTGGCTTAGTCTCTGGCAGAACGAGGTCATGGATGAGAGCCCAGGAGACAGAACATCATTAAATTACACTTAATTAAAGTGTGCTCTGAACAACATGAACATTTCCCAGATACACGGCATATCACTGAGAACTTCTGGAGTCAGATGTCAGTGGTGCAGACAGCAAACTCTGACCAAATCTGCTGAAATTGAACACGAAAGAAATGAATTGCACCGCTGACCCCTGCATTTTTGTGTATAAAGCCCTACAAGGGCTCAACACCTGAGTATTTGCAAGACTTTATCTCCTTTTATAAACCACTGTGATTACTTAGATCTCAGGGTGCTGGTTTCTTAGTAGTTCCCAGAATTCAGAGGAGCTCTGCAGGAGGAAGAGCTTCCTCTTATAAAGCTCCCCAACTCTGGAATAATCTTCACCTCACACCTAATTTTACCAACAAAAATGACCTCAGTCAAAGACTATTTTAGAGTCAGGCACAGCTCCCTTGTCAGCAGCTCTAGCTTTGTGCAGCTCACTAAGCTCTGTAGAAACACTGTCTGTGTAAATGCCAAATATATATATATATATATATATATATATATATATATATATATATATATATATATATATATATACTAGTGCATCTTAAAAACATTAAATATCAATAAAAAGTTATTTAATTCCAGTAATTCAGTTAAAAATGTTTCAAAATATATTATATAGATGTATTACACACAGAGTGATCTATTTTAAGCATTTATTTATTTTATTGTAAAAACCCAAAAATCAGTGTCTCAGAAAATTAGAATAATATATAAGACCAACTGGTGCTTTTGACAATGTTTGGCAGTGTGGGCAGTGTGCCAAGTCCAGCTGGAAAATGAAATCTCATCTCCATAAAAGTTGTTAGTAGCAGAGGGAAGCATGAAGTGCTGTAAGATTTTGTGGGAAAACAAAACAGCACTGAGTTTAGACTTGATAATAAAACACAGTGGATCAACACCAGCAGATGACATGCCTCTCCAAATCATCACTGATTGGTGGAAACTTCACACTAGACCTCGAGCAGTTTGGACTGTTTGTGTCTCCACTCTTCCTCCAGACTCTGCTCCCTTGATTTACAAATGAAATGTAAAATTTACTGATGATCAGTGATGATTTGGAGATTGTCTGCCACATGATTGGCTAATTGGATAGTTGCATAAGTTAATAGGTAGTTTAACCTTGTGGTAGCCCTTCAGTAGTGTCCCCTCTTGTGTGGTGTAAATTAAGAAGGGTGACATAACCTATTTCAGTAGAGCCTATTTACAGTTTGCATAAGTATTATGTTAGTACTAAAATACTGTATCTGTATCTACGGGAGTATTATTTTTCTTCACTACATATTTTGGATGAGTTTAATATTTTTACTAAATTCAGAATTTATATTTGCTGCATTGTTACTCATTACAATTATAAAAATGTCTGTGAGCTGATTGATGTATCAGAACCGAGTCGCTGCACTACTTGGTAATGCTGCATCAGCAGCAGTTTAAAAAGAGGCGGAGTCTGAATTCTCATGTATCGGAGGAGGCATGTGCTAGTCTTCACCCTCCTGGTGATGTGGCATCACTAGTGATGGGGGATAAGCAGTAGAGTAGCAGCTGCATGGGTGGTACAAGAAATTAGAAAAATAAAAAAACTATAGAGAATTAGCTAATCAACCAGTAAAACCAAGTATTTTCATGTGAAATTGGTTTATTTTGGAAATGCTGTTAGATGTTAGAAATTCACATCCAGTGCAAATACATCCCCCACTGGAAATATATTTGTACTGGAACCAGATGAATAAGAATTATTCATTAAAACAGAGTTTTTTAATGACCAGAACAAAAAAATGACACATTTATAATTAATTTCATAAATATATCTCTACAATATACAACTGATAATTCCTGCTGCCATATTGTGTTGTAGTTGTTTGTGCCATGGTAAACATCAGGCCCCGTGGTGTCCGGTCCTCAGCTGTACAGATGAAGAAGGGCCATGTTGTTTCCCCAGTCCTGTTTCTGTATCTGTATCTGTCCTAAACCGGGGAATCTGTTCATCCTCTAACACACGATACAGAACCCTGAGCTGAGCTGTACTTCTGCTCTTCTCCACAGGATGGCGCTGGAGTCAAAGGTACTCAGAGGTATGAGGCAACAGTCCTGCAAACCAGAGAAATAAAGGGGAAAATGTATTTGAGCTTTTAATGCTTATATAAACTCATTAACACACATACATATAATTTTGTAAGTTTTAGCTGCAAAATTCTTACTGATAAAAAGTTCCAGACAGAACATCCACAAGACCACCTGTGAGAAACAACAGAGTGTAATTAAATTTCAAATTTGAAAAAAATGCAAAAAAAATAAGAGAGGTTGTTTGGGAGGGGCACTGAGTTATTTATGGGTTTAGAGGCAGAGCAGGAGGGAGAGATGATTGGCTGAGCTGCAGCAGCAGTGTTCGGCCTCTAATAATAGTGAGACGCAGATGATTGGACGTCAGCAGGGGCCAGACGGTATTATTGATTATTATTGATAGACTAATTTGCATATTGTGATGTGTCTGCGTAACAAAGTACACAGAATAATCATACTTATCATACATACCTAGAGCACAGTTGAACCTGAGAAGGCACTGCATAGATAAAATTACCACAATAAAAGCGTTTTTTAAAGGTTACGAAAGGTTCATACAATTTTTAAGCAGGACTGATATGTTTTATTACTTTAAAGGAACATATTTCAGCTATTAATGGGAAAAAAAATATGGTTTAGGGTTTAGTGGCTCTTTAAAGAGTTGGAGTTAAAGAGTCGGTTTGGTCTAAAGTTGTGTCAAATTTGTTCACACTGCTGGTGGCTGAACCAGAAGTCTGTTTAAAACTACCACACAAATGTATTTATTTATTTTGGTGAACCATACAAAAAAAATCTATTTAAAAATATGTATTAATGTATATTAATAAAAATTAGCAATAAATAATCTCATAATTATAAGTCTAAAATAGTAAAAGAATAAAAATACAAAATAACTATAAAAATAAAACAAAAATAAAACTAAAATCCTGTTTGTTTTCTTCAACTAAAACCAATAATAACTTATAACATGTATATGACTAGACCTATTTTTTTTTTTTGTCAAAAGACTAAAACTAAATCAAAAACACCTTTAAAATAGATACTAATTGCCTGCAGTGTTGGGTGTTCATGCTGTTGATGAGAACTACCGTGTTTGGTAAAACCATAAAAATACGGAATTATTATTTTTTTTTTAATACTAAAACTAGACCAAAATGTCTTTGTTTTCTTCAAACTAAAAATAATAATAAATGTTAGTTAAATTTCTAAAACTAAATCAAAAAGCACCTTTAAAAATGAACACTGATTGCCTGCTGTGTTGGGTGTTCATGCTGTTAATGTAGGATTACAGTGTTTGGTAAAACCATATAAATACATAATTATTTTTATTTATAACTAAAACTAGACTTAAATGTAAATAAAATGAATATACATTTTAGTTAAAAGACTAAAACTAAATAAAAAGCATCTTTAAAGATAAACACTGACTGCCTGCAGTGTTCATACTGTTGTTTGGTAAAAACATAAATTTATACTAAAACTAGATTAAAATCTTGTTTACTAACTAAAACCAATAATAACTTAATGACTAAAATGTGACTAAAAGATAATTACATAATACATAAAATACATAAATACATAATTATTTTTATTTATAACTAAAACTAGACTAAAATGTTTTCTTTTTTTAACTAAAACTAATAACTAAATGACTAAAATGTGCTAAAACTCTCTTACATTTTTAGTTAAAAGACTAAAACTAAATGAAAAACACTTGAGCACTGACTGCCTGCAGTGTTGGGTGTTCATGCTGTTGATGAGGATTAGCATGTTTGGTAGATGCTGTGAGTCTGGCTGTGTTAAGTCTCTCTTACCTGGTTCACAGACTGTCTCACAGATAACAGGACAGATGTAACAGTAGGAGCATTGCTGTGAGAGGAGAACAATGGAGAAGTTAAACTCATATTGAAAAGAACTTTATTTTATCTCATTCGCTTAAATATCATCTCTTACCTCACAGTGCTGACAGTGTGCTGATGAGTCTCCCTCCTCACACGGACACTGATCACAGCTTCCACAGTTCTGAATCACAAACACACACCTCACATCATATCAGCAATACTGACTGTTTTTATAGAAGTTCAATCAAAACTTAAAAAGTGTAAACAGCATGAAGCTGAGCTACTTTAATAAGGGCCAGAGGGTGATAGCTAAAAGACTGGGTTTCTGACCCAAAACATCTCCACAAAATCAGACTGGTCTTGGATATATATGCAAATACAGCTCTAGAAAAAATGAAGAGACCACTTCAGTTTCTGAATCAGTTTCTCTGATTTTGCTTTTATAGGTTTATGTTTGAGTAAAATGAACATTGTTGTTTTATTCTATAAACTACAGACAACATTTCTCCCAAATTACAAATAAAAATATTGTAAATTAGAGCATTTATTTGCAGAAAATGAGAAATGGCTGAAATACCAAAAAAAGATGCAGAGCTTTCAGACCTCAAATAATGCAAAGAAAACAAGTTCATATTCAAGTTTTAAGAGTTCAGAAATCAATATTTGGTGGAATAATCCTCATCATGTTCTCCTCCACCAGTCTTACACACTGCTTTTGGATAACTTTATGCTGCTTTACTCCTGGTGCAAAAATTCAAGCAGTTCAGTTTGGTTTGATGGCTTGTGATCATCCATCTTCCTCTTGATTATATTCCAGAGGTTTTCAATTTTGTAAAATTAAAGAAACTCATCATTTTTAAGTGGTATCTTTTTCAGAGCTGTATGCAGTTTTCAGTATTATTACTTAAAGTGTCAAAATTTCTTAAACATCAGTTGTGTTGTAAAGGGTTGGTTCTAATCCAAAAAAAAGAGCAAGACTTTCCTCTGTTGTTCAGGATAAGTTCATCAGAGTCCGCAAGTTAACAGAACCTCAGATAAGAGAGTATTTTGGTTTGTTTAATACTTTTAAGTTACTACATAGTTCGTTATGTGTTCCTTCATAGACTAGATCACTTCACTATTCATTTACTATGTAGGAAAAACATTAAATTAGAATATGTGTCGATAGATAGATAGATAGACAGACAGACAGACAGACAGATAGACAGATAGATAGATAGATGTGCAGTACCTCACAGATGGAGCAGAGGCTACACAGAGATCCAGAGTGATATTCTTCAGCTCCATGTGTTGATGCAGTCTCCTCCTCTTCCTCTGCTGCCCTGACGTCTGTAGAGCAGAAGAGAAATGCTAAAAACCACCCAGAAACCACATACGCCAGTCTCTAGACCAACTCCACCATCTCTGCACAAAACAAAGAGCCTAGCCAACTCAAGCTGGTGAAGCTCAGCTGAATTTTAATTATTCAACTGGTGAGCATGATCAAACTGGTAGCTCAACATGATGGTAAATCAGCCTGAACAGGCTAGTTAAACACCCAACATGACCAAGATGGTTAATGAGCAGGACCAACCGGACCAGAATCGTCAAGCTGGTTGACCAGCATGAGGAACATGACCCGCACATGATCACACTTGTCAACCAAGCTAAGACTAAGCTTCACAACCAGAGTCTTTGAATGGTGGTGGTGGGTTCACATGGCTGAGTGGGCTGCCCGGCCACGACCCCAAGCCTGGCTCCAGGGCTGGGCCTTAGTAATACTTTTCTGGCCAGGGAACTCACTTTTATTGTACACTGCTTCATTACAGATGATTTTTGAACTGGTTTGTCAAGCTATTCACCCCAAACATGATTATCTTACAACACACTACCAGGATCTTTAGCTTCACAGCTAATCCCTTCCACCAAGCAAGGCGCACATTCAGGAACAGATTTGGCAATGTGAAAATAAAATAAGATTTAACATGAGTTTTTTTTATTTATCTAAAAAGATTAATGTGTTGAATAAAGGTTTTCTTGAGGTAAAGGAAAGTTCTGGTTTAGTGCAGTTAAGTATGAAAGCTCATTCCTGCCATATGTTTTCCTCAGTATTCTGTAAATTGTTATATCATTAATTGTATTATAATTTTGACATACTAAGTGGTTATTCAAAGATGTTTTTAACTAATAATGAGATAGCATCTAATAATAACGAAATAGCATCTAATAATAATGAGGTATCTTAAAATAATGACTAACTATCACAAAATAATGAGACAGTATCTTAAAATAATGAGATAGCATCTCACAATAATGACGTCTCAAAATAATACCTCAAAATAACAAATTAACATCTCAAAAATGACTTACTATCTCAAAATAAAGAGATGTATCTCAAAATAACACATTAGTTTCTCAAAATAAGGACTTACTATCTCAAAACAATGACAGTACCTCAAAATAAAACATTAGCATCTCAAAATAACAAATTAGCATCTCAAAAAAGATAGCATCTTATAATTATAAGATAATGTTATGATAGATAATGTTAAGATACATGACTTAGTATCACATAATAATAAGATAGTATCTCAAAATAATGACTTAGTATCACATAATAATGAGATAGTATCTCAAAACAATAAGACAGTATCTCAAAACAGACATGTATGTCATGTCCTGTCTGTTCTCTTGTCTGTATGTTCTCATGTGACCCGGCTCCTCTGTGTTTCATTCCCAGTGTTTTTCCACTCACCTGTGTTCATTTGTAGCTCCGCCCCTTCGTCCCAGGTGTTTCCTGTTTCCTGTGTGTGTGCACCTCTATTTAAGGTCCGTGTTCCATTTCCCCGGTGTCGATCCTTGTATGTTTATCATCTGTCAGTGCTCTATGTGTTCCCCAGTTTCCTCAGTCCGGTTTTCAGTTTATTCCCGGTGTATTTTGTATTTGTTTTCTTTAATAAATCCCTTTTTTGTTTGCATTTGCGTCCGCCTCCGCGTCCTCCCTGCACCCGCACCTGACAATGTATCTCAAAATGTGCTGGATTTTTAGTTTTGTATTTAAGGTGGTGGGAATGGGCTTCCATAGTTTAGCTTTAAGCTAATGGTTTATGAGCTACGCTAATGAAACTAACCTGAAGCAGCTTTTTTGGGGGATTGTATAGCTTCATATTTTCAGAATACAGATGGTTTAGGAGTTCAGTCCTCTGGGAAATCTGAGTAAAGTCTCATTGTTAGCAGGTAAATAAAAGGAAATATATTATATATATTTTTAGCAACCTGCTTAACTTTAATGACCCCTATTAAAGTTATAACAGAAAACGTAATGAACATGACTGACACAGTGTTAGATACACTACACCTAGCATAGCTGAAATACAAATCAGCAGGTTTATGCCAACAGCCATCAGCCCTGTGTGGCTTAAAGGGTTTGGAATAGTCTGCATGCTGATTACTGTTCAGATATAGCCGGCTATTTTAGAGCTAAAGTATGTCTCTGCATGCTTGCACTAACAGAACACGACGGGCCAACAGAAGAGTTAAAAATACCCCTTACAACTGTACATAATGACGAGATTGTATTTCATAAACGTACTCAACACTAGAGCTGAATATCGTTATTATGAGTATTAGTAATATTAGTATTATTATATAGTAGTATACCAGTAGCAGTACTTTGATACCAATACCAGAATGGGTGTAATTGTGTTACAATTCAGTGTATTGCTATAAAAATTACATTGTGGGACAGTTTAAGAAAACTGAAACTAGTACAAAAACATCATCATATCCATAAAATCTGAGCAAAACGTTTGTTAATATATTAATTATATTTAAATTAATATTTTGTTTATAATTTATTGACTCCAGTATTTATTGACATGCCCAACTACACTAAGTAGGCTCTATCCCGTAGGCCTGACTCCATTCTCTGGGAAGGGTACTCACATAAAAAAAAGATACAGTAACACTAAACATAATATTATAGTAATAATCAATATTTTTCCTAATATTTATAGACGCCATGATAGCATAAAAAATTAATTTAAATTAGACAGCTAATCAGCAGTCTGGCTGTAAAATCCACAAACTTCCTTCAAAATCTTTGTATTTTCATTGTTAAAAATGATATATATATATATATATATATATATATATATATATATATATATATATATATATATATATATATATATATATATATCGACATATCATCGCTGTCCAATGAAAAACAAGTATCTCCAAAACAGACACTTTATAGGAGAGAAAAAAAACCTTCTAAACTTTCAATGAAAGTCAATTTAAACAACGTTTATTTCAGGTCATTTTAAAGTGTTTCTATTGGTCCGTTTATCAAGAAATTTTGGCACAGTGTAATGGACAGTTTGTGGTTTCAAATTATGTAATAAACTAAAGATCGACAAAAATGGATATACTTGTTTTTCATTGGACAGCAACGATATGAGCCTTGATTGTCTCCAAGGTTTCTTCCTCCTTAAGTTCTGAGTTTTTCTCTGCCTCTGTTGTTCACAAGGGGTTCTAATGTTTTGTCTGATTCTCTGTCCTGCTACCAGATTCCTGTTAAGCTGATTTGCAACATCAGCACTATAAAAATCACTATATAAAAAGTTTGATTTGATTATTGCCCTTTTCTTCATAGCAATGTTTTGGTAGCTAGCTAAGCTAAATTTCCCATTCCACTTGCGAGTCAGTTTCATTCTGACACCTCAGGCAACTTTATGAGTTAAAGAAGATTTTCTACTATCAAGTGTGGAGCTACTTAAAGTATTTTTTGTTAGTTTCTTTCAAATTTTCTCATGTTTTTCTCCTAATTGATGTGGTGATGTGTCCCACCCTGTCAGCCACTACTAAGCTGGTTATCCCCAATCACTAGTATTGCCTCAACACAAGGAGGGTGAAGACTAGCACACGCCTCCTCCGACACATGTGAAGTCAGACTCCACCTCTTTTTGAACTGCTGCTGATGTAGCATTACATAGTAGCATCACAGCGCTAACACTCGGAGGAAAGCGCAGCGACTCGGTTGCAATTGTGCTCTCTCAGGGCTCCGGCAGCTGATAGTAAGCTGGCAGGCTGATCTACAGAGACCACTAGTAGCTGATAATGAATCTGTGTTCTTTTATTTTTCATTATTTTGCCTTTTTTTCTCTTTGTCTTATTTATTATGAGAGGATACCAACGCCTTTTCCCTTCTCACTCAGTTCCAAGTGGAAGAGTGACGTTCCAAACATAAAGCGTAGGGGGATACAAATGAGAAATATGACTAGGCCTGTGACTGTGGTCTATATGGGGAGATTTTTTAACCCCTACATATCTTCCAACACCTTTAAACCAGCCTGAGATCTGTTCAGAACTCTCTCAGCTGGACTGTAACTCAGTAACTTAAGTAGAAAACATTAGTTTCTTGTTCCCGACTCAGAACACACATGAATACATACATTAGAACACTAAATGTGCACTAGATACCTTCAGCCTTTTCCTCAACTACTTCATCTGCTGCTCTTTTATCTTCACCCTCTTCTTCTTCTTCATCAGCAGCTCCAGCTCCAACCTCATCCTCCTCCTCTTCCTCAGTATGTTCTTCAGCTGCTTCTGCCTCATCCTCATTGTCCTCCTCCTTCTCCTCCTCATTATGGTCTCCATCAGCTCCAGCCTCATCCTCATCACCATCACCATCTTCCTCCTCAGAATCTTCTCCAGCAGCTTCAGGTTCATCCTCATCTTTATCATTGTCATCTTTCTCGTTATGTTCTTGATCATTATCATCATCATCATCTTCCTCTTCTGCTTGTTCTCCTTCCTCTTCAGAATCTACATCTCCAGCTTCTTCATTTGATGTGTTCTCCTCGTCTTCCTCCCCATCGTCCTCTTGGTCCTCTTGATCAAGTGCAGTATCTCCTTCTTCTTCTTCCTCTTCCTCCTCATCAACCTCAGTTAGCTCCACCTCCTCTTCTTCCTCAGCTTCTTCTTCTTCTTCAGCCTCACCCTTCTCCCCCTCGTTTTCCTCTCCTTCTTCATGGTCTTCATTGTCATCAGTGTCTTCAGCTTCTCCCTCTAGGTTATCTTCCGCTCCTTCTTCATCACTCACATCTCCACCGTCCAGGCTTTCCAGCTGCCCTTCGTCTGCACGGTCCTCCTCCTCCTCTTCCTCAGCCTGAACCGTCCACGCTCCCGCACTCAGCAGAACCAGCAGCAGAACCACAGGCCCGAAACGCCGTGCCGCCATCTCTCAGACCTTCCAGTTCCTCTCAGAAGAACAATCAGACGAACCAGAACCTTTCAGATTAGAGTGAGCTATTTCACTGCAGTCATAAAGTCTCCACCCAGCAGCAGCCCAAGGCAAAAGGCAAAGATTCCTCACAAAGGAAGAGAAGAACCTGCTGGTTGAGTTGGGCTGACTGTGGGTCTCCTGCTTATTTGGCTCTTCTAGAGGGAGTGAGAGAATGGAGACTGACCACTATAGACCAGCCGCGTAGTCACACACACACACGCGCACACACACACACACACACGCAAACACACACACACACACACATGCACACGCACACACACACACACACACACACACACACACACACACACACACACACACACACACACACACACACTCCTAGAGGGCACGGTGGAACAGGGAAGCAGAGATGACTGACAGGGCCATGTGTGTACGTCTGTTCTCCTGATGTCCTTTAGTCAATCTGTGACTGAAAGAATAGACTGAGATACATGCATAACCTTAGTTATAGTTTATAGTTATTTATTTGAGATAAATCAGAGATTTCAAAACACACAACAAGATGTACATAGTACAAGTAATTCTCTAAAGAAAATCCTATATCGACATAACAGCCTTTAAACTTAGAGGACTTGCATTAATTTGTTAAAGACTAGCTCATGCCTTCTCTGACACATGTGAAGTCAGACTCCGTCTCTTTTTGAACTACTGCTGATGCAGCATTTCCGAGTAGCATTACAGCGCTAACACTCGGAGGAAAGCGCAGCAACTCGGTTCCAATACATCAGCTCACAGACGCAGCCTTGTCTTGATCCACATCACCCTTTGGAGTGGTGAGGGGAAAGAACGCCATCTACTGTACCCACCCAGAGAGAGCAAGACCAATTATGCTCTCTCAGGACTCCAGCATCTGATGGCAAGCAACATGAACAGGATTCAAACTGGCGATCTCTTGATTATGGTGGCAGCGCTTAGCCCAGTGGACCACCCAGAGCCCCCATTTCATATCAGTTTTGTTATGCCTTTTTTTATATTTGTCTAATTCCTATGTACAATGCCAAATGTGTAGTTACCTACACCTTCTGACAAAAAAAAAGCAACTGAGACATTGTCAATTTGATCCGAGGATTGTCCATTCGAATCTCGATTGTGCTGTTTGCATCAGCAGCCGGAGTCAGAGAGACTTAGCCCTGCAAAATGAGATTTTTCAGAGGCACTCTAAACAGAAGGCTATGAGAATCACTGGCAACATGGCAGCACAAACAACTAAAGAAACCCTCAAATGAAGTATAAGAGGTCAGTAATCAATATTTGGTGGAATAACCCTGGTTTTTAATGACCGTTTTCGTGCATCTTGGCATCATGTTCTCCTCCACCAGTTTTACACACTGCTTTTGGATAACTTTATGCCTTTACTCCTGGTGCAAAAATTCAAGCAGTTCAGTTTGGTTTGATGGCTTGTGATCATCCATCTTCCTCTTGATTATATTCCAGAGGTTTTCAATTTGGTAAAATCAAAGAAACTCATAATTTTGTGGTCTTTTATTTTTTTCAGAGCTGTATTTACATTTTTCAAACTATTTTAAGAAAAACAGTCTGTTAGCATTCTGGCACAGGAGAGGAATGTGCATGAGCCCACAGTCCGCTAGAAGCTGACACGTCTCAGGCTGGGACTGACAGGTGAACCAGAAACTATATAAAGACTCTCAATAGCGGCGTTCCCCTCCACAATCTGACCTTCAATACATCTCTGTCACTGAAACTCCATCCATCCATCTCTCTCTCTCTCTCTCTCTCCCTCCCTCTTTCTGTTCTTTCCTTCCTTCCTAAAGGTCAGCTCTTTTAAACGTCACTCTCGTACTGACCGTCCCTCGGCTCCGGCTGCAACTTCATCCCAGAGAGGTGAAAATTGGATGGACCTAATGCTTCACTTGCTTTCCATTCGAAGACGCATTTACACTCGCCCGGTTTGGAACAGCATCCATACAAATGGTTTATAGGCCTGAATCTGGTTCAGTTCAGTCCTGATTCTGTTCAGAATAATAATACTACTAATAAAACAAGACGGCTGTAAAACTAGTGACAGTGGGCCTCAATATAAAAGACAATAAATAACGACAGCTTTATTATAGAAAACAATGTTGTCCTTTGATATGGAAAATTATAGTCACAGTTTCTAAACCTACCATTAATTCACTTAAAATAGATAATAATTGTTATTTGAGTAGACATCTTGGGAACGCCCACACCTGTATAAGTTATTAGGTGACAGACAGACAGAGAGACAGACAGGATGGAGAGACAACCCTATTATATTCACATAAACATCACATACAAAGATTTTCTTTAATAATTATTTGTATAGTAGCACTAATGATTATTATGTTTATTAGTTTAAACACTCAAACACTTACACACTGCTGTATAATTATTATTCTTGGTTTACTGAAACTA
Organism: Astyanax mexicanus; assembly: GCF_023375975.1. NCBI lineage: Eukaryota > Metazoa > Chordata > Actinopteri > Characiformes > Acestrorhamphidae > Astyanax > Astyanax mexicanus. The sequence continues at coordinate 10,303,989 of NC_064422.1, forward strand.
TATTGAAACACTGACATGCCAAAAGTCATGGAACAGCAGATTAACTGTGAACTAAGAATACACAGTGGACAGTGCAGTGGGTGGTAATTATTTTAACCGGTGGAGTCTGGATAGAATAGTCCATGCTAATGAATGAGCAAAAGTCATGGGACAAAATACACATGATTTCATGGAGTTTAGCAGCAGTTTATTCATCAATACAACTGTAATCATTTACACAATAAACTACACACCATAACCATCCCAACAACACCCTTACAAACCCCACCAACGGCCATAAAACCCTATAAAACAAAGTTTTACATCCATCAGAATTATTAAAAAATGTCTTAAATTAAAGGTACCTCTATAAAACATTGTTACACTAAATGCACACTGCCTGATGTCTGAGATAACACAACTCTCAGAAGAATATAGGTATAAAAATCCTGTAAAACTGCACAGGTTAACCACCTTGGTGGAGAGATACATGCAATGCAAGTCATTGTGTATGGGGTTTAAAAGCTGAAGTACAAATTTAAGTCTACATTTTGTATCTGAATCAAATGTACCTGATCTTTGCTAAAATAATTTGATCATTTTGATAAATAAATGTGAAATATTGAATGCAATAACTAAAATAACTTGACACCAAACAATTCTTCAGTAGATACTAAAAACTCAACTATTCACAGTACATACAATAATAAATCATTCATGGTAAACACTAAATAAATTATAGTAGATGCTGAAAACTAATTAATTAATAATTATAAATACATCATTATTTATAGTAACTACAAAAAAAATTGTAATGCTGTAATTTATAGATTTTAATTTTAACAGTATTTTTGGTTTAAAATTCACAAATTAAGGTGAAACACCTGGCCGACAGATTTGAACATATGGATATTAAAATGTATGTATCAGAATTTTAATATTTTAACTTGATTAAAAGTTATGTAAATTTAATTTTAATATACAAAATGCAGCTTCAAATACTTACGTCAGCTTTTAAGCCCCATATTGTATGTTACGGAATAGTCCCTAAAAAATTGTCCCTAATAATAGTCCCTATAACAGGTTCACTGGTGAGTTTGATAGTAACTAGAATGTTACTATTGCCTGGAACTATTCACCACCATCACTGTGCAATTTCACACCAAACCCCCGCTGTGAACATGTTCAGAGTTTAGAAAAACAGTGCAGTAAAATTCCCCTTTAAATCTGAGTATCTGAACACAGTAACAGCACTGGATTCTTTCAATACATTAGAAACAGAATGTAAACATGAGTGAGAGTAAAGTGTTGAGGTACAGAGTCACACTGTCAGCACTGAACAGTCAGCTGCTTCTTCAGTGGCTCCAGAAGGAGTTTTGGCACATTCAGAGTTTTCATAGCTGTTCAGAAAGCCTCCACCCTGCTGAACCTTTAATAAAGAATAGAAACAGCAGTGTTGTGTAATCACAGTGATGCAGCATTGTGTTTATAAACTGGGCTCGACCGGACATGAACTTAAGCTTGTGTTCAGACTGATATTACAGAGTTTACAGTAATTCCTGCTGCAGCGATGTATCTAATATACATTTAATAAGTGAAAAAAACTCAAAGCAGAGGAAGTAAATTAGACTGAGCTGTTAAAAAAAAATGTTACCATCAATACACATCTGTTGTAGACATGCCTACTTTACTGGAACTTTAAAGGTTATGCAGAAGATGGGTATTGAACTTGTGGTTCCCTCCTTCTACGTTGCTCTTGACTCCCAGTCGCCAACTGGGTCAGATATTTAGCATGCTAAATGTTTGAGAGCACAGTCAATTGTAGCTCATATTTTCCAGCAGTGCACCTTGTTTACAGTGTTTAAAAGCGGTGTAAAGAATCAGAGTCTCACAGTTCAGATAGAATCACTTTTTTGTCACAAATCCGAAAAAAATAAAATAAATGTGTGAGTCTTTTGGGTTACTGCTACTCATTTGTTACTTGCTTCCCAGCAACAGCCTGTTTGTCTTTATTAAGACTTTTATTTTAGACATAGTCTATTTATTCTTTTTAATTATTGACTTATTCTGACATGGTCTGTCCTGTTGTATAAATTACTTTTATTTTGACATCGTCTCTTTTTTTTAGTGACTTTTATTTTGAGGGACGAGCTTCCAGAAACCTACAAGCACTTAGGCTACGTTCACATTACCTAGCTGAAGTGACTCAAATCAGATTTTTTTGCTCAATGTGGCTCAGATCAGATTTTTTCATGGCTGGGTGAACGGGCCAAATCTCATTTTTTCAAATCAGATTGGACTCCTAATTATGTATCCGGTCCATGGACATATGACATGAATGTAAACGGTCAAATCAGAATTCATGCTTTTTCTTTTTGATTTTACGCGTTAGCATTAGTGCTACGTGCTTCTCTCTCGTACCCACACTGTATCTCTAAACAGCAAAAGCAAACCAAAACCTGGCCTTTTTTCACCTCTTCGACCTGAGCATGAACTTCAGACCAGCTGTTACCTGTTTCTCCACTCCAGCAAAAGATGCTCCACATATGAGCTGCTAACAAACTCATCCATTTCCCTTCATAAAGCTACGAGTCTTTCATCTCTCTATGTTCACATTACACACAGATCACTTACATTTGTGAATGTAAACCATCAAGATAGACAAATCTGATTTGAGCAATGTGGCTTGTGATGTGAACGTAGCTTTAGACAGGATTTTTATTTTAGTTTGAAATACTAAAACTTGCTTAGCTGAATTTATTCACTCACAGTTCAGTGGCAGTCAGGAGTAGGACATGTACTGATGGTTACAACATTCACTGACTTGTTTATGTGGTTTCTGACCCTAATACTCACTAATATCTATAAACACAGGCTGAATCACATCACATCGTTAAAAACAGGAATGAGGCAAATAAGACATAAGAAAACATCAGTGTTTAAAAATAAATAAAAATATTCACAAAAATATTAAAATAAAGTATTCTCAAGAAAAATAAACACAACATATTTTTGGAGACAACTTTCATCATATAAAAATATAACCCTAAATTCATCTGTATTTCCCCCGTATCCTGTCTTCAGTGGTCATTTCCCAAGAACATGAAGAACAATAGCGACTTAAAATGGAAAGTGAGAACACTGTTCCACCCAAAGTTCCACAAAATACAGCCGCCAGTCTCTTTCACACACCTGACGTGTCCTTGTGCGCATGAGGAGATAAGATGGGGATGAAGGAGGGATGAAAGATGAGAGAAGGACAGAAGAATCCCTGCTCAGCTCTCCAGACTGGAGGGATTTACTGAGAAAAAGAGAACAATAAACACAATATTACAACAGAGCTCAGAGGAAAAGCTGTAGTAGACTAAAAACGATACACTACATTTAAAGCAATTAAATTATACAGTTGTTTCATAGCAGTTTATAAATCAAATATAGTACACACTATAAAGTCCTAGTAGTAAACTTAGATAATTAATCATTTATGGTAGACACTGAATCATTTACACTAGATACAGAAAACTGAATAACTTCTGAAAAATTATTAATTAAAACTAAAATCATTCATAATTCTTTATACGGTATTATATACTAAATCCTTTTTAGTAGATAAATCATTTATGAAAACCGAATAGTTCATATTAAACATGAATCAATTATTTTAGGCACTGAATAATTCATAGTAGATACTGAATAATTCATACTGGTTACTGAACAAATCATTGTGGACAGTGAATTATTTAGAACCAACAGTCAATATCAAATGAATATTAAAATACAGAAAATGCACAGAATTGGGACTGAATAATCAATAAAACAGTGATTAACTCATAGTGATTCCTTAATCCTTTAGGATCTCTCATCCTCTGACAGTGCACCTTTATGTTTGCAGTGTTTAATAGTGCTGTAAAGGATCAGAATCTCACAGTTTCAGGTAAAATTGCATTACAAAAAAAAAAAGGATCAGATCAGAGACTGAATTATTAATAACAGACACAAAATATTTAGGCTATAATATACAAGAGGGAGTGCTATAACATGTAATATTGGCACTGCTGAGCTGTGGTCGTAGGCACAAGTACGCAAGCTGAGTGTGGAGTAGATCAGCACAGCAGTGTCAATATTACAGGTTATAGCACGAACTTCAATTGTAAAATAAGATTATAACACAGTTCCATTATCACTGTTTATTGAAAGATTTTGAGTTAAAGAGGAGGAGAAAATACAATTGGTTTGGTTATAAACACTCCGCCAGTTAAATTTGCTCCACTGCTGCTTTTTTTTTTGGCAGTTTGTGTTTGGTTTGTAAGCGCTGCATCGTTGCTAGGTTACCTGTATGTGGCGGAGTAATACATGATGAGCTTTGACTACAGTGCATTACCGCCTGATAACGGCACTCATGAAACGCCTCTCAGCCAATCACATTGCAGGGTCGAAACTAACTTTGTTATAATATATAGTTATGTACTGAATAACCAACAATAGATACTGATCAATTCATAGTAGTTACTAAATAATGTGAAATAACATGGATTTATATGGATATAAATAATTAATAATGGCTACAATTATACTGTATATTGAATATATGAGATATATAAGATTGCCTTTGCGTGTGGGAGGAGGCTTAGCTGCCTTCAGTACTCCACTCTGACACATAGCATCAGCCATCCACAGCAGAGTAGCAGAACAGAACTCCATCTGAGAGAGAGAGAGAGAAATAAAGAGAAAAAGAGATGGGAATTATGTAATAGTAGTAGTAATTCAAAGTGACTCTTGCGCTGATCTGTAAATATAATGTAATCAGGTGTAATCGTAATCACAGTTCCCACCTCTGACTCCAGCACTCGTAATCTACGATCAACATCCTTAATCTCAGCCGTCTGTTTCAGAACCCCGTCCACCCTGTTAAAATAACACATAGAACATGTATAAACTCAGACCTGCAGAACTTCATACAAGCATGTGTATAAACAGTGTACACCAATAAACCAAAACATTATGACCCCTAGCTTTATTCCCAGTCAGTGTGTTTTATTATTTTTTTTTTTATTCTTTATTTTAAGACACAATCATATCTCAGCATATATACATCATCAAAATCTTGTCTCTAAGAACATTTTTTTATAATTTTTTTAGAAACAATTATATTGTCAATCATAACAAGAAAACAACAACATCAAAAAAAAAAGAGAGAAGAAAAAATCATGTCATATGTCTGACAGTTTTACAATAGTATATTAGAGCCGAGCATGAGAAAACAAATATATATTCTTATTCACTGGGTATTTCCATGTTCCAAAGGTGGTCGTAAGGGTTTTACATATGTTACCCATTTTGACCATATCTTAACAAATCTTTTCATTTGTAAACGGAGTTAAAAGGAGATTTTTTCCATAATATATATATATATATATATACCATTTACTAGATCAGGGGTGTCCAAACTTTTTTTGTTGGGGGCCAGAAGGAGAAATATATTTGAAGTCACAGGCAACAATCTATAATAAAACAAATAATGAAATATACCACTTTAAATAATACTTTTTTCCTGATTGTTTCATTTACACACCATTTTACTTGACTATCTATCTTTATCTATCTTTGACAGTGTTGTGTAAACTAAAATTTTTCAAATTGATGTTTCATTTCATGATGTCTCTTATTATTAAACTCCTTAATTACGGCAACTTTTAGACTCTTTGGCCCGTTTTTCTGCGCTAGAAATGCGCACTCTCTCCGCTTTTAGACTTTTTGGCTCGTTTCTGACACCTAGCGTTCAAACTTTGAATCTCACATCATAAAAACCTGCTTAACAGCGGGCCAACTTTCATTCTATGTGTAAAATACCTCGCGGGCCGCTCCAAAAAAGGAAACGTGCCGCAAATGGAGGTTCAGAAGTACACCAACACCTTGTTATATTATTTACATGCAGATTTCAAAACCCCAAACAAATATTTATCTGGACTTTCTCTCATCCAGTTCCCCAGGTACGAAACCTCAAATTGAAAAGGTATTTCCGTGCAGAATATTTCCTTCAATGCTTTATGAACCTCTAGCCAATAATCCTGCAGTCTGTGTGTTTTAATAAATTAACCAAGATAATGTGGGTAAAATGGGCGGGTCACTCACTTGACAGACATGCGCTTCAGCCTCTCAGCTTCACTCTCTCTTTGCTTCTTGCCCTCAGCAGACAGGAGGTTCTCCTTCTGAATGTTCTCCCAGGTCATCATCCTGTTGTTGGCCTTATCAATTAGGTCTACAGCTAGAAGAGGGAAACATACCAGCATAATTTATATATACAAATGTATTTACCCCAAGACATTTGCAAACAAATATTTATTTTTTTTATCCCATTTTCTCCACATGGCAAGCAGCATGACCTGGATTCGAACCTGGAAGTGATCATTAGATCATAAAACCCAATCCTATTTTACCCCTTGTATCGGCTGCTTGATGGGCCTTTTTTTTATTAGGGGAAAAATTTCACCCTGACCTCTTATAATTCTGGTCCAAGAGGAAGGGTTACAGTACACTCAAAAACAAGGGGTAGGGTACAGATTAGAAATGTGATTGGGCCTTAGGCTAAATTTAAAGTGGCACTAGACCCCCTGATTTATGCTGACTCCACCCTCAGCTCAAATTTGAAAAAGGGTTCAAAATAGGAGGAGTTCTTTGGAAAGGGCACTGGGTGATGTATGGGTTTAGGGGCGTACCAAAGTGCACAAACACATCATCCAATGAACCTGACAGGGCGATGCACAGGCTGAAATTACCACAATAAAAGTATTTTTATTATGTTTTTATTATGTTTATACAAATATTAAGCAGGACTGATATGTTTTATTACTTCAAAGAAACACATTTTAGCTACTAATCAAAAAAAATATGGTTTAGGGTTTTTGTGGCTCTTTAAAGTTTAGACACTAAACATGCTCAGCTTTAAAAGCTTCCTCTTTTAAGCACTGTATGTGTTAGCAATGCACACAGCTGAAAAATGACACCATAAAAACTTACCAAACTGGTGGATCTTCTCTGAGGGCACCTTGCGGATATTCCGTTTGATAAACTGGTGAAAGTGGGAGAAGATGATGAAGGGCGGAGCGAGGCACGGGCGAGAATGGTACTCGATGATGACTTTAAAGCGCTGGAACTTCCAGTAGACGTCGCTGCGCTCCTGGACCTTCGTGAAGGTGTAGCTACACAAGAGAAAATCAAATAAAATCAAATAAAAGAGCAGGCTAATGATATTAAAACTTCACAGCATTGCTGTATCAGTAACTGATCAGTGTCTGACTCATGAAGACGTGATATGTGATACGTACCTGAACATGGCGATGAGAAGGTTGATGAGGAGGATGTTGGTCACCAGAAGGTAGATCATGAGTAAGATGACCACCATCCAGTTATAACGGGTGTCTCTGCACGGCTCCATGTTCTCGTCAATTTCCGTTACATTTGTTGTGCAGGTTACATCCCACTCAAAGCCCGCTACACACACACACACACACACACACACACACACACACACACATACACATACACACAGACACACACAATGTTAAGACAAGGAGATGGGTTACACTACTTCTAACCAAAAGAACTTCAGGAACAATATTTAAAATCTGCTAGTTTGTGCACTGTTCTACTGTGCATCAGCTCCTGCACAAATACAGTGCTGTAAAACTATTTGTCACCCTACAGATTTCTATAGTTTTCTATAGATGTGGAAGCGGGGCCTCCTAAACTAAATATGGATGTGATTTCTGTCCGACTCGCTTCTCCGTTCAAATGGACAATTTTAGCCAGACAACACCAGTCACAATCATTACCACCCACTGCATTCTCCAACTTTTTTTTTTTTTACTTTTTTTTTACAACATAGGACAAAACAAATCAAAATCACAAAACAAAATCTCAGCATATGATACGACTAAATAGTAACAAGCATAAGAAAGACTAGTGTAAATAAATACATGCAAAAGCGATATTACATTAACTAACATGCCAGAAATTAGCAAGGTCCATTGACTGAAAACCGCTGAATTAAGGAGGACCACAGTGTGGAGCCTATATGGTGAAGGTAGGGGTAACACCCAGACATTAACACCTTTTTTGGACTTATACCTGGTACACACACAACGCTATGGATTAAGAAATGATAAATGCTTTAAGAAGTTTGGAAGCTCTTACCGTATATAGCAAGCGAAATGTGAAGAATGTACTCTCTTTTTTGAGATACTGCATTAATTAGCTCAGCTCAGGCACATGATTGGCTGTTTTTGTGTTTATTATCTGAGCATTGTTCAAAGAAAGCAGTTTGAGTTAACTGCAGTTGTACAGTTTATCATGAAGCTCAATCCAAACACGTCAGAAGGAGCTTTCGAACATGGGGGTTATAATCAGCTGAGAGCTTGTGCGAGAAAAGATTAAATCAGGTTAAGCTTCTTACCAGGATGTTTACCGGTGTGGTATTTTCTTGTATGATGGTATAGTGTGGCTTAACAATTATGTAACATCACATTAAAGCAATGCTAACAGCAGATCAATGCTTTACTTTACTGATTGTATCTACTGCCATTTGGCAAGCACATGTCACGCCCCCCTACGCCCCACACACACTTCAGCAAGAACATAGCAGACGTATGTGGTCTAGTATGAAGATGATCCGTGCAGAGACTCAAGAGAACTCCAGACAAACTCCAGTCCTACTAATCTCTTTTAAAATATTTACATTCTACTAAAATACATTTATTTTCATATAAGGGCATATAAGATCAGCTGAAACAGGGAGGAGCCTAGTGCATGCCAAATTATATTATCAACATTAACATTTTAATAGAATATTATAGTCATTATGGCTTTTAGAAAAATGTGTTTTTAAAACACTTTTTAAAAGTTTTAAACACTTTTTAAGTGTTTAAAAAGTGTACTTTTTAAACACTTTTACTTAAAGAGTAAAAATCTTGAGTTGATACTTCAACTTCTACAGACGTATTGTATTAAACCCTAGTATCTATACTTCTACCTACAGAGTAATGAATAGTGATACTTTTCACACCTTTGCTGACCCCACTGTAACACCTCTAAAATCCTAATACCTGAAAATAAACATAAGGTCAGTGTTATTTAGTGATAAGTGTGAACTTACAGTCCATTTGCTCATAAGGGATCTGACCAAATATGTGCAGGTATGGTCTGTAGAAGACCCGACGCAGTATCCTATCAGCACTCGGGTCGAAGGAGTAGATCAGGCCCTGATTGGCTACTCCATAGGCCATCATCCACACAGCCAGGAAGAACAGGAAGAAGAACACATCCTTCATCTGCAAAACAAGAACTGATGAGGCACTGATGAGGCAAACCGATACTGGATACTTTGGATAACTAGTAAATATGATGCTGTGAGATTCTGTCATAATTAAAACTGAGGGCGACACAAGTGTGGGTTCCACTATATTAGCAAAGTTTAACGTGTAGATTCAACATTTTATGGCCATTTTCTTTATAACAAGAAAAAAAACGCTAGTAATTCACATCAGTAGCTAGCTAGTTAACTTTCTTGTTCCACCTTAAATGGTTCAACAGATGGCAGAGTCTAAGGGTGTGCCATATCGTATCGTACGCAATAATATTGCCAACATTTTTTAATATTGTGAACGATATTATACCCTGCAATGTTGTGCCATATTACCCTCCCCTAATTATCACATGCACACTGTTCTCATTTCACATTATATATCTACTGGAGACAGATTATTTTATTTGTCCAGTATCATTTATTTTACTTTAATTCTGGATATATGGAGATATTTGGAGTGCATTATTATCAGTATCATGACTGGATTCTGGATCATTGACTTCTGTTACAAATCTGATAAAATTCTTGTATTTTTCTGTAATTTTCATTTTGTTGCAGTAGTTTATTCTTGAATACGTTTATTATATTATATATTTATTTATTAATGGCTGTATTTATATATTTTTTAATTCTGCGTTTATTTGTTTGTTCATTTATTTATTTAAACATTTCTACATTTATTAATTAATTTATTTATTTATTTCCACATTTCGTCTTGTATTTATTTACGAATTACCACATTTCTTCATTTGTTTATTTCTGTACTCTGCATTTTTATGTTAATTAGACAGAAGCCATCCAGGCTCCCCCAATAAATAAATGCAGAAATGTATCAAAATAAATAAATGATCAATCAATAAATATATAAATAAATGAATAATGTATTAATTTATTTATCTATACAATTATTTATGAGTGTATCTATTCATATATGTGCTTATTTATCCATTTATATGTGCATTTATTTATTAATATTTTTGTCATTTTTCGTACTCCATACTACAGCTCCATCTTCTGGACAACTTTGTAACTGTACTGAATATCATTGAAGGTTTGAGATTTTCTTTGGCACTTATCTTTCAACATTTTTAGCCAAAGTCACCCTCAAAGTGTTTGAGACACAGGCGAAGTCTTTCAGATTTAGGATTTGAGGTAACAAAGTTCTAGTAAAAAAAAATTAAAAACTAAAAATACTGAAAATAGAGTCACAATCGAACAAAAACCTTTTCTTTATGGAGCTTTTCAACAGCCTATATTTACATTTCAACCCTGCATAGATTTAAAAATTCTATTTCAAGGGTTATATCTTCTCAAAAAGCTCAGGTTTTCTATTCATAACCACGTGATGTGATCAGATTCAGTGAGGAAGCTTCTGTGAACTTTTATTGTCCATATCTTACCATTTTGCCCACAATGATGATTTTGGGCCCGAGCTGTTTATGGATGGCAAAGATGTGGATGAGTCTAAGAGTGAAGACCATGTAGTCTAGACACAGAGCAGCACGAGCGAACCAGAACGAGCGCCTGAACATCCTGAGACACAAAACACAACAGCATGAGAACATGAGAAAAAATATATATATACAGCTCTGGAAAAAATCGAAGAGATCATTTCAGTTTCTGAATCAGTTTCTCTGATTTTGCTATTTATAGGTTTATGTTTGAGTAAAATGAACACTGTTGTTTTATTCTATAAACTACAGACAACATTTCTCCCAAATTCCATGTACATTTATTGTCATTTAGGGCATTTATTTGCAGAAAATGAGAAAGTTTTAAGAGTTTATAAATTAATTTGGTGGAATAACCCTGTGTTTTAATCACAGTCTTCATGCATCTTGGCATCATGTTCTCCTCCACCAGTCTTACACACTGCTTTTGAATAACTTTATGCTGCTTTACCCCTGGTGCAAAAATTCAAGCAGTTCAGTTTGGTTTGATGGCTTGTGATCATCCATCTTCCTCTTGATTTTATTCCAGAGATTTTTAATTGGGTAAAATTAAAGGAACTCAAACTTTTTTATTTTTTTCCAGAGCTGTACATCACAAAAACACCCTACTTCTCCCTAGTGGACATTCCTACATATTAGTAAATTGAGCTGCAGTTAAAGTGTGTACACAGCAGGTGTTTGCATATATATAGATATAGATCACACAGTATTTTATTTTTAAAACATAAATAAAACATCCAACATGTCTCTGGACCAACAATAACCCCACTGGTTCTAACCAGGGACAACCATCCAATAAAACAGCTTTACCTGCAGCACAGACCAATGAGGAAAAGAGTAATGGCGATGAGGTCACACTTGTGCCACAGGTCCTGAGTGTACTGCCGTATCCTCTGGCGAACAGTCATGTTGCCTATGAAGAACGTCTGAATAAGAGAGACAGAAAGAAAGAGAGAGAGAGAGAGAGAGAGAGAGAGAGAGAGAGAGAGAGAACGAGAGAAAAAGAGAAAACGGTTTCTTTTCATCTGCAGATTCTGCTCTCATGATTTTTCTGAGAGTAGATTAAATAATCTTGGTCTAGTCTGTCAAATTGTGTCAATATTTTTAACTTTTTAAAAGCAAAATCTGATCTGACTGAGCAAACCCAATGAAACATAAATGATTTTTTAAATTGGTTTGTAATCCATATTGGTTTGTAGTCCAACATCACTACCTGCCCTCTGATGCCTTATGAGGCAACATATTTGAGTACACTAGTGGTTTGTCATATCGTATAACACACAATAATATCATCAGATTTTTTTTAACAGTAAAAAAGTGTTTTTGTCTTCTGTATATTTTGTATTTTCTTTGCCTGTTTCTGTAGGGGCTATGTTGTTTAACTGTTACTGTTTGCAGTTTATATGCATGCACTAAATATTCTGCACTTTAGTACACCCACCACCATGTTTAACAGATGAGGTGGTACTCGTTCACATTCTGAACGGTTTCTTTTCATCTGCAGATACTGCTCTTACTATTTTTCTGAGAGTAGATGAATTAATCTTGGGATGGTCTGTCAAAATGCAAACTCTGATCTGATTAAGCAATTCAATTAAGGCTGCAACGATTCGTCGATAAAATCGACAATGTTGATTATTTCATTTGGCCAACTACAATGAAATTCATTGTCGACTAATCGTTAAATTATTCACACAAACTGCTGGGAACATAAGCGTAATGGGAGATGGGTAAATGTCTCACTCACACAGTTTACACTCAACTTAGTCTGTGTCTCCAAAAGTGCCCAAACTCAATAAATGACATATTTAATCCCTAAATATCAGTAATTTCCATGTTTAGACAACATCTAGACCTTAAAATGCCTTTTAAATGTTATGTTTAGCGGTTTTTCTGTTGTTTTTAGAGATTGAGGACATGGCAGAAATAATCACTGACTAATCGACTAATCGAAAAAATAATCATTAGATTAGTTGACTACAAAAATAATCATCAGTTGCAGCCCTAAATTCAATATAGGGGATTTTTTTTTTTATTGGTTTGTAATCCAATATCACTACCTGACCGCACTGATGCCTTATGAGGCAAAATAAGATGCTTACCCCTCGAATCTCCTCACATACGATGGTGAAGACCCAGAAGTACAGCAGCAGCTCCATCGGAGACGGGCCTTTGGGGGGCGGAGGCTTGAAGTCCACCAACAGAATGTAAGCAAACAGGAGCAAAAAGAGGAAGTACATCAACATGTTGCCCAGAAACGCCGTGACTGGAGCGTACCAGAACTGCTTCCAACGAGACAGCAGGAAACACTGCTTCTGAGGGGACTTCTTCGTGGGATTGCCTGAGGTGAGAGAGAGAGAAAGAGCAAAAAAAAAATATATATATATATATGTTATACCAATTACGTGATTTTCTTGTATTATTCATTCATTAATTTATTATCCTTTTTATCCCATTTTCTCCCCAATTTACAACCCAACCCACTCACTACTGACTCCCCCCATCACTAGTAACGCCCTAACATCAGGAGGGTAAAGACCAGCACACGCCTCCTCCGATACGTGTGAAGTCAGACTCCGCCTCTTTTTGAACTGCTGCTGATGCAGCATTGCTAAGCAGCATCACAGCGCTAACGCTCGGAGGAAAGAGCAGCGGCTCGGTTCTGATAGATAGAAAAAATAAGGAGAATGAGATAAAAAAAGGGAGAAAGAAACGCAGATAAGAATGTTAAGGAGTAAGATGATCAAAGACCTTCAGACAAAGAAAAAGGAGTTCAGGGAAACCGTATGCGATGTATTGCCCCAAAAAGCACCAGCAGCGCGAGAATAATAATAAAAAGACTACGAAGAACAGTAAGTTGACTTTTAAAACTGCTTGAATTTTTGCACCAGGAGCAGCATAAAGTTATTCAAAAGCAGTGTGTAAGACTGGTGGAGGAGAACATGATGCCAAGATACATGAAAACTGTGATTAAAAACCAGGGTTATTCCACCAAATATTGATTTCTGAACTTTTCAAACTGAACTGAATATAAACTTGTTTTCTTTTGATTATTTGAGATCTGAAAGCTCTGCATCTTTTTTTTATTTCAACCATTTCTCTTTTTCTGCAAATAAATGCTCTAAATGACAATATTTTTATTTAGAATTTGGGAGAAATGTTGTTTGTAGTTTATAGAATAAAATAAAATGTTCATTTTACTCAAACATAAACCTATAAATAGCAAAATCAGAGAAACTGATTCAGAAACTGAAGTGGTCTCTTATTTTTTTCAGAACTGTATATATATCATCTGAATACTGGGATCTAGTGTTCAGGATCCAGCATCTATTGATCCAAGCATTCGTGTTTTTTAGGAACATGTTTTTAATGTGTACATTTGCTTTATTAATAATAATAATAATAATAATAATAATATAAATAAAAACCTTTTGGGGTAAATCTTATCTGAGTCAACTCCTCTTGTTTTGTCTGACTGTAAAAAAAGAGAGAAAAAAGACTCAGAATTGTGTTTTAACCCACACATCATATATCATATCATATCATATCATATATCATACCATGACACATTATGCAAAGTAAGATATTTTGTTTATGAGTTGCACTACAAGTACTACTCGTAACTTCACAAGTTAGAAGAACTATGGAATATTTCTTAAAGAAACAGTTTGTAAAAAGAATTAAATAATAAAAACACATTTGATCACTGAGCTGTGTGCTTTTTAAGTTTAGAAGAGAAGATGCTAGGCTACTATTGCTAACAAACACACTCCAAATTCAACTAGCACCATTGGAGCAGCACACACAGACTACCACTGTAATCCACCTCCCCACACACCAAACCTGTCTAACGTGTTATAAAAACCCCTCAGTGCATTCTAATGCAAATTAACCCATGCATTCCTGATACATTAACACACGTTTCCACATACAGAACAGGACTGAAGGAGGTTACATGCGCTTGATGTCGGCGAAAGAGAAGACGGTTTCAGCGTAAAGCCAGTCTATATCCCTGGCCTTGGGGGCTTCTTCAGGTGTGCCATCCTCCGCCTCCTCTACCTCTCTAAAAAACACAAAACACAGTTGATGAGTATTTTACATAGTCATCAGACAGCTCAGAAACAAGGAGACAAGCAGAGAATTACTATTTAGTATAGTAATACTTCTTTTCATTCAAATGTGTTTCTTTTTATGATTTTTTTACATTGTCAATTTAATATTATACCACAGCTAGTTCCAACCCTGCAATGTGATTGGCTGAGAGGCGTTTTATGAGTGACATTATCAGCCGGTAATGCACCGTAACCGAAGCTCTCCATGTATTACTCTGCCACATACAGGTAACCTAGCAACGATGCAGCGCTTACAAGCCAAACAGCGCAGCTACAAACAGAGCAGCAATGGAACTATTTTAACTCACAAAGTTTTTATAAACAAACAGATCACATTTTCTCCTCCTCTTTAACTCAAAATATTTTAATAAACAGTGACAACTAGTATAGTATATACAACTAGAACGTGCAATATTGGCACTGCTGTGCTGATCTACTCTGTACTCAGCACAGCAGTGCCAATATTACAAGTTATAGCAATCCTTCTTGTGTATTATTGCTTAAGTAAAAACTATATTAAAGCTATACAAAAACACATGCAGAAACTGATCTGTTGAACAAAGCAGAATAAGTTTTATACTTTAGATTTTTCTAAGTAGAACATTTATGTTCAAATATATGACTGTTACTGTACATATATAAAGTTACAACGAATTTGTTGCAGTGTCCCCTTAAAATTAAATGACCCCTCTCAAAGTCAGAAAAATATGGAAAACAAAAATTTCAGAATTACAAAACCTGAAAACCCCTATTATCAGATTTTCAAAAAGAAATATGAAAAAAAATCACTGTTACCACTGTTCATTTGTTGTTTTCCTTCTTTGCAAGAGTGGTTCGCTTGTGGTGAAAACGTGATCTGGTTTTGATCTGACCCAGCTATCAAATATACTGCTTTTATTTGAGCTAAACTGCTGATAAGGTGCAGTTTAATCTGATATATTAGCCAGATAGCGCTAATTACTACAGCTATGAACAAACGCTGTGTCTGCTGCTCCACGCTGTTTACACTGTGCAGCGTTCACTGCTCGCAGCTGCGGCACTCTGTTTACTACGTGTACATCTGCTCTGCTTTAAAAGGCTGAAGGGACGAGGCTTTACTAACCTGAAGGAGATGAGGCTGGTGTAGCAGAGAGGAGGGATGAACAGAGTGAGGACCAGCTTCCAGTTCTCTGTACTTCTGTCCATATCTCCCCACCAGATCTGAGACAACAGAGTCTGACACAAACATACGTAATAAAGATATTCAAAATAAATAATACTAAACATTAGGTGTGGGACTCTCTAGGTATCTAACAATTGGATTAAATTATGATTCAGGTCTGCAATAAAATTATTAAACTATTATTGGTGCATCTTCTTGACTACTTGATCGTTTTAAGGAAAATATCTGTAACGATACATAATGAATCCTGCTATTTAATAGACTCTTTAACACTATTTCTATTTACTTAAAAAAGCATAGCTAAGTCAATTAATCAAATGATTAACGCAGAAACCTAGGATCTATCTGTTTGTCTGTCTGTCTGTATTTTCACGATAACGATACTCTTGGCGATATGACAAAACATTGAATTAAGAAAAACATTATAAGAATTCACTACTGAAACAAAATGAATATTAAAATTGTATTATTGTGTATATGATATGATATGGCACACCCATAGTTGAGATATAAAAAAATACAAGACGTTTATCAGATTTGTAAGAGAAGTCAATGATCCAGAATGTCATGATACTAATAATAATGCACTCCAAATATCTCCATATATCCAAGATCTAAGTAAAAAAAAATTATAATGTACAGATATAATCTGTCTGTAGTAGATATATAATGGGAAATGAGAACAGTGTGAATTTTTCTTTTGCTAAAAACAGCTAAAAAAAAAGTAGAACCCTGATGTGATAATTAGGGGTAGGTTATATGGCACCATATTACAGGGTATAATATCGTTCAGACCTGCACGCCATCATGGCTGAAGAAGTGTCGAGCGTCCGCCTCCATGGCCATCTGCAGACACGTAGCTCCTCTCCACACCACCGACTTTTTCTTCAGGAGGACGAAGGATCGACTCTCGCTGCTCTGGTAGCACTTACTGAACACGTCTAACAGATAACAGGATATAAATGTTCATCAAGACACAAATACAAAGATGGGTACAACTCTTTGAAGAGCCGAGGGTCCAATACCAAACATGCTTTGTATCTGTTTTTAATCATTCTTACACAATTAAATTAACAATGAAATAATTCTAGAGTCTAAATGTATTTTTGTCTTGTCTTTATTAAAGAAAAAGAAGTTACAAAACAAAAATTTCAAAATGTTTATTGAACACCTAACTTACTTTTTATATTCCAGCAGATAGACCAACAAAGCAAAATACATTTACATCAGCACTGATAATAATAATAATAATTGTATGTTAGCAGTGCTGCTCTAATCAAATATTTATCTCAGCAGTGCTATTGCAATTATACATTTACCTTAGTACTGCTTTTTAACCATTTATGTACCTTGTTTAATTACTTATCCAAAGTTTCATAACATATGAGCCTTTAAAGTGTATTAGGTAGTCAACTTTGCCAACTGGGGAGTTTCACCCCAGGAATTATTTTAAGTTACCCATGTGGTTTATTTAATGTTCAATCTTCAACATTAAATAAACCACATTAAAATATCTTATCCTTCAATTCAAGATAAAATTACAACTTTATTAACATTTCCTAAAAGGGCCCACATAAAGGGAAGAGTCAATGATCAGTTTACAAAAAGTGTAAATAAAAATAATAATAATAATAAAAAGAAATCAGATATACTGGCTGCATACAGTTTGGCTGGTTTTAATAAATTAAAAAGGCTTTTCATGACGTCACAGAAACAACCAATTTATTTTGATTTATTCACCTATAGTACTCGGCATGAAGCAGTTTAGCCAGTAAAGTTATATGGAGCTAATTTCTACAAATAATTATAGCTGTTTTTGCTTAATATAACCTTAGCAATTTTTAATAATAAGAGTTTTATATTTTATAATAAATAGAACAAATGTTTATCAAATAACCATCATGTCAAAGATAAAAGAACATACAACGATTAGGATTAAGGTTCATTCTTAATGTTGTTAATTATTAATTATGGGCTCTTAAAAGCGCAACACATCCAGATGCGCAAATTTAACTCACCATGTGCTAAGTTCTCAAATTTCATGGCCAGTTCTTTCAGGGAATGCTTGGTCTCAGTTTCGTTCTCCAGCTTGCAGAGTTCTCTCAGCAGCTTACAGGCACTCAAAGCGCTGAGCACAGACTCCGGCGTCTGAGAGAAAAGAGCAAAGATTAATACTAAAATTACTTTTAGTCTACAGCATGCCTGCATCTGTTAGTAGACTTCAGTCTGATGTAGCAATTTAAATACAAAATCAAATTAAAAAATGAGGAACACAATGGCACACAGCATTACTGATGTGAAACAACAAAAGCTGTACTAAGAGTACCGGTACTATTGGTGCCACCTTGTGGAGGTTCTTAGCCCTGCTGGACCGGTGAGAAAGTGTAATGTTTCTGCCCCTCCCCACTCCCCTGCTGTCCTGCACTCACACTGCGTTTAAACAATCCGTGCCCGAGCATGCTTACATCATTACTTACAGCTCAGTGGGCTTGCTGTTGTTCCGTACCCAAATTCAGTACCCCCGCCATGCAAAGCACCCTCTCTCTGGAGCGCGTACTCACCGTCTTCTTCATAAAAGAGGAGATAATCTGCTTTAACTTACTCGGAAATACGTGTCAAAAGGCGCTTACAATTATAGTGACTTAGCGCTTATGCACGATTCGGAGCAATCACACTAGTTAAAGAAGCCATGCTTCGGGAGGCAACCGTGCCCGGGCCTAGTGTGAGTACACCCTTATGCTAGAAGCTCCAAAACATGTTTTTAGACCTTATGTATTTAGTAAAGCAGCATGATTAGACATTTTTTAAGCTAAAATTGGAACACCATCTCTAGAGTTCAGCTCTGTGTTTGTGTTTTTTAGACTAAACTAAGTCAAACCTGTTGACGCCGTGTTCTAAACCAAATTATTTACCAAACTGTTTACCAAACCAAACATCTTGCCTGAATTAATGTGTCTCAGGCCAGTAATCAATCAGGATCTCTTCACTCTTCACCAAACTGTTCCTTTAATACAAAAAAGGTCTACTGGTTTACAGGTCTACTGATGAATTCTTACCATTTCCCAGAAGAACACAGCCATCTCGCTGCGGTTCTGCAGCACAGCCCAGGTGAAGAGGGAAGCCCATGGGAAAACGCACCTTTGCTGTCGATACTCGCCCTCCTGTAAGACTGTGGTCAGTTTCTAAAGACAAAATAAAACAAAATGAACCATTCAGCTTTAAAAAAAGAAACACACTGTGCCTCAACTGACCAACAAGATGAAGGACAGGATGTAGTACCTTTATGGTCTTTCTTCTGGAGGTGATGCCCTGTATCTTCAGCTTATCATCGTAGAATGGCTGACACACATCACCCAGCAAGTCCTCCAGGAGCTGAGCCACCTGGGAGCAGAGATGTCAAAAGTATTCACATCCATTACTCAAGCAGAAGTAAAGATAATGGGGTTTAATTTAAGCTTTTTACTCAAGTAAAAGGGTAAAAGCACTGGTTTTAAAACTACTTAAAGTATAAAAGTAAAAGTAAATTAAGGGTAAAAATAAAGCCATTAAGCGCATTTATTTAATGTCATATTAAATGTGTTGATGTTTATAATATAATTTGGGATGCACTAGTTTCTGTTCCCCATGTTTCAGCTGCACACTCTAAAAAACAGAGGTACGATATGAGGTACACTCTTCATAATTGTACCCTCAAAGGTACAATATTGGTCTTTACAGGGTCAGATTTGTTCCCTCTGAAGTAAAAAGTCATTCCTAACAGCAATAAATACAGATTTGTACCATTTAACCAGCCAAAAGGTACATTCAGTATTCTGTATCACTGCACTAATAAATAATATATATTTTCATTGCACATTTTTTATTTGAAAGCCAGACAATCTTGGATCATCAAGTTCTTGACACATATTAAGTTGATGATAATGTTTATAATCTTTATAATCTTTACTGGCACAAAAACCATGGGTACAAAAAAGGACTTTCACTGAAAGGTACTTTTTTGTACCTCAGCATAAGGTACAGCCCCAGCGACAAGCTTTGTACTCTTTTAGGTACAAAGCTGTGCTTACTTTTCTTTGTGTGCATATATGATCATTGAAAATTAATGTATTTTACTACAATTTAAATATATTAAGCAAGACGTTTGTCTGGAGTTCTTTGGAGTCTCTGCACGGATCATCTTCATACTAGGCTAATTAAAGAGACAAAAAAAAAAATGACCAATTTTTAAGGGTGCTGTCTTCTATGCATGATACCCCTACTAGACAGTGTCCCTAAGTATGCTCTTCCAGTTAAATAGAAAAATAGGATGCCATGCTGTAAGGGTATAGGCTTGGAAAAAAAAAAACACAATGAAGTGCCCAGTAAAGGGGTGAGAGGGTCACTGTACCTTAAAACAAAGTAATACAGTTTTTACAATTTTATTACTTAATCCAAGTAAAAGACATAAAGAGCAATACATCCTTCTCCATTGCCAGAAATGACAGACACATAATGTAAAAGCAAACTATATTTCCTTTTTTTGTTGTTTCCAAAACCTGCCATATAAGGTTGTCGTCTTTAAATTTCTCTGCTTCTTATATTTGGATTAAAGAAGAAATCTGGTGTGAAATGGGTTAGGGTGAAGTGAAACATGATAATCACTATGAACTTTTTTTTTTCGAATAGCCCACTTCCGTTCCCCTCCAGCATTCCTGAATAGTACGTTTTAACCGATGCTCCCAACAGGTTTACAATGCTAGTGATTTTTACACCATTAACAAGCTCAAAGTAGCTCCACACTGTGCACTTTAAAATGTGCACAGATAGTTTATGCTGGGGCAAAAGGAGGTGAGCTATTAGACAAACAATATACAATAATTTGTACTCGTTATCATGTTTTACTAAACCCAAAGTCCATTTCAAGTCCATTAAAATTGCTTTTAATTTTATATTTTCATTCTGAAATAGAAAAGAATGACACTGGTTCCCCCAAAAGCCTTGATGCCATTTGGAAGATGATTCAATCCAATAGAAGTAAAAAACTAAAGCATTAATAAGTAAGTAAGTAAATAAAGCACTTTTTAAGATATCAATCCCCAATTCTCACCTCATACAGGGTCAGTCCTTTAGCCGGATCTGCAGCAGGCCAGCCGGTGCCGGCCACACCCTGCCGCTCCGAGAGGTGGCGCTGTAGAAGAGTGTAGGCCACCGAGCTGTCCGAGATCGAGCGGTAAAGCTCCTCCAGACGACCGAACGTCATGTACTCCTGAACATTCAGGCCATTTTCAATGAAGAGGCGCACAAACTGAGGCTTGTCGTTCACCAGGGCGTCAGTCATGAAGCTTTCCAGACTCTCGTTCTGCATTAAACAGACATCAGATAATGCCTATGCATTAAAAACATACTTAGAATCTTAACAGTTTGGCTTTTTAAGTTTATAAAAAAAAAAAGAGATACTAATGCTAACATTGCTAACTAGAATAACCGGAACCACTTTAGCCTCATTTACTGAGATCTGTAACACTATTTTGATCGTATTGTAAATACTGTCTATCCATGCTACTTTACTAAATCATATTTTAAACATAACTATTTCTGAAGATCCAGTCCAGTGCTTGTTAGCAACAATAGTCTAGCATCTTCTGAATCTGTGATTTAGTTATGATCAATAATTTATCAGTTAATAAGTTACACTTAAATAAGTATTTAGTGTCTGTTATACACCTGTCATAAGACAGTATGTAAACCAGTAGCATTGCCAGATTGTTCAGATATGAGTATTATCATACTGTAGCCTGCTCCTAACCCCAGATAGCAGTGCTGGAGCAGCATTAGCATTAGCTGCTAACCACACTCAGCACTAAGTCTTTTGCTGTTCAGAGGTGAGTGTTATCAGCCTGTAATCTGTGCATACACCGTGTTAAAACAAGCTACGTAGGACAAAGCAAAACAATGGGACATGATGACAGATTAGGTCAGAACTAAAGATTAAAAACTACATTTCCCATCAGTCCTACCTTCCATTGGATGTCTCCAGTGAAGAGCTCACTCCTGGCTATGTCCACTCTGTTCCAGGTCACAGCCAGCTTCAGTTCCTCTGTGCTGAGGCTGGCATCACTTGAGAGGCGCTGCTTACTCGCTTATTACACACACACACACACACACACACACGTTACACTGCTGTAAATGCCCTGTGAATCCAGCATGTGTCTCATTCCCTCAGCTTACCTCTGACTAGAGCCTTCAGCAGAACGGTATCAAAGTCTTCTGGACCCTCCTGCTCTAAATGGTAGATGGAGATCAGATCTTGGCTCTTGTGAACATTAAGAAGCTGTTAAAAGCAGAAAGAGAGAAGACAGTGAAATGAGGAGTGAGGGGAGAATCCATGGAAATGGAGAATAAAGGTGCAGCTTAAATGAGTTCAGACATGTTTACAGTCCAACAGAATGAAACCAGCCTGGGCAAAAAATAGCATTCGGGCATGACTAATGAACAGTGCTTATATTCAGAAGTAGCCACGTCTAGACATTATTATACCCATTATACCATTCTTCTCTAGTTCCTCATGTGTCCCATTATCCTCTACAGCCCGTGAATTCAAATTAAACACTCATTTATTGATTAATGAAGTCTGTCGTACAACGGAACCGGAGGTGATTCTCTTAAAATACAATATACTTTACTTTTTTTTAATTAACCACACCAACGCCTGTCACTAAAATTATGTTATTGACTCATCGCTCGATATAAATATGGACAAATTCAATACAATTTGCAGACCTCAATACCACTCATCCCACTTACTAAACTATAACAGCCAATTAGCGTAAATGAATCAGTGTGTCAACTTTGTTTAAAAACAGTGTTTTTTTTTATTTATGTTTATTTATGAGGATTATTAAAATGTATATTTATAAAAAATATATAATATATATTTTTTAATTATGTTTAGTTGCATTATTATGCTACTGTATTGTTATTAGATCAATATTATCATTTATTACTTATCATTTAACTTCTGAGACAATATACTTTTAAAAAACAATTAGTTATCATGACAGGCTTACATCCACATGGCTTAAAAACGCTGTGGGACTGCGAGCACCAGTTGTGGGCATTTAAGAATCACCATGCAGAACTGCACTGTGGAGCTCAGCGTTGTCTGAGAGCTTTGCTGTGTTCTGATACTCCCTGAGTGATGCACTCTTGTGAGGGGTATCCCGTTAGTGGGGTTAAAAGACTTTAATCTGCTTCATGCATAAAAGTTAGTGTTACACTTTCAACAGATATTTGAGTTTAGGTCATAAAAACTAATAAAAAAAATATATCATGTATTCTGAACAGCTCTCAGTATCGACAAAAGGGAATGTGAATTAAATCAGAAATTGCAATACTTCGATATACTGTATAGATATTTTTTTAAAACCCTTCTTAAATTAAATGTACTGTAACAAACCATAATAAACGGCTTAGACAGCTAAAACTGTTAAAAGCTAACTGTCCCACATGCATGTGGTATATACACCCTTTTTGTTTCAATCTAGCAGCTCTTTCAAGTCTTTGCTACTAATGCTAATAATCTTTTTTCGCCCATCTCCGATTTTTCTTACCTTATCCACGAGCTTGTCCACGTCCGGCTCAGAGGGAAAGTGTTTCACTACTTTTTCCGCCACTCTTTCTCTGAGGTTGATTTTGGTTGTTGCCTCTCCCTCACCTTCTGCCCCTCCAGCTGGCAAAACAGGGGCAGCAGCGACGTTCTCCAGAACATCAGTCACCAGGTCAGCCAGCCCCCCTGATCCAGCCAGAACCATCCAGGGGATACACTTCTTCAGGGAGAGGTCCAGCCTCTGGTATGATGGAGGGCAGAGAAATATATATAAATAAGAAAGTTCTAATCTAATGCTTACAGGCTTATACTAAGTTTATACTAAATGTTTATGCTATGATGTGTACTAAGCTACTAAGTTAGCTTCATCACTCTCTCCATTCCTTGTCTTACTTATCTTTAGCAGACTTATCTTTATCAGAATTTCAAGGTATTGACCTGGGAGGCAATAAAGTGAATTGGGAGCCTATTAATTTTTTTTTTTATTCTTTATATATCTTCCATGCATCTAACAGGCTTAATCAACACTAAATAAAGCACTGTCCAACACAAATGTTCACATCTAAGCTAATAAATAATAATCAATTGTCTCTTTTTGAGAATTGATGCAGTATTCGAAAACATGATATAGCGATACTTGCACTGTGGAAGCAGGCAGGTGGACTAGTCCTGTAATTTTACTCTACTACCTAAGTCTACATGCTTCTTTCACTGTAGTGTCGGTTTTGAATCTCTCTCAGCTTGTCCAGAAATGCATGTGTAAAGTGCTTAATTTTCTATGAGCCTTAATTAAATCAGGTTAAAAAAACTTATTTTGAGTTATTGTGTTCACTGAGCTACTTCAGGGAAGTTCACTAAATATCAGGAGACCAGCAATAGTCTTGTGGTTAAAACCTGACTGCTGCTAAAGGGACAAAGGACACAGAACTGATAAGAAAGTCAAACACACTGAAAAATCTGTGATATCTCAAACCATATATGCATAGTTGAGTAAAAGAGCCATTAATATGTCATGCTCAAATACAGTTGTAATACAGATGTAATACAATTGTGTACCATACATTACAATACAACTGTGTGGTGATTCATGCCTGCGGATATTCCCATACCAGTGGCGTGCAGTGAATATAGTGGGTACCCCTTCTGCAACCACCCCCCCTCCCCCATAACCCCCCACCCCGCCGCCGGCCGACCGACACATAGATAAATATTACAAGAACTACATATTCTCTCTCTTGACTTAGTTACATTAACTTAATACACATCAACAGCCCACAAATACAACAGCTACAAACCACAAAAGTATACAATAGACCCAACAATCAATGCTTAATTTTCCTACAAGTACAACCATTCAACAAGGATCACACATTTGTATTTCTACAGTACACCAGTGCAGCCAAAACATTAGGTACACACAAAAACTTACCAATCAGGCGGCCTATTATTGTAATTTAGTTTCACATTGAGAACAGCCATAAAAAGGTTTTTTAATATAATATGACACAATATATGTTTCATTTGGAGTCGTAATTCAATGATAGTTAACTAACTATTGAATTAATCCAGCATGAGCTCCGTTTATGACTAAACACTGCGTAACACCTTCAACACAGCGCTGAGAAGGGGTTAGACAGTCATGGCCCCGCCCCCGTATGAATCTGATTGGTTAGACTTGCTTTGACTTTGCTAATAGACTATTTCAAAATCAGGAGAAGGGTCATGCAGTCACGAGGGGGCAGAAGCCATTTTAAAAAGCTTTGATTGGTTAAAACCGCTGTCAGTCAGATAAGAGTCCTGTAGCAACTAAAAAACACAGACTGATGCTTTGAATTAGTTTTTTTTTTTTTTTTTTTAGTTAATTTATAAAATAAATTCTTACACTTACAATATCTATGATATATATTTCCTGATTAAAAATAATTATTTATTAGTAATTATTTACATGCACTTATTGTCACCCCTTCTCTGAAGGGTTAGAAGGGCCTCACTGCACACCACTGTGCCATACTAATGTTCGTACTTAAGTTTTCATTACAGTTTAGCTATAGTGTAAATCTATACACTATGTGTTTGACTAAACTAATAAAAAAAGCCAATTTATATCTTTACCAATATTTACTTTTAATCATTTCAAGAGCTCACCTCAAGCATGTAAAGCTCACCCGAGACCAGTGTGCACAGCACAGGGATGTCCATGCTTCCACTGCCTGCCGCAATACAAATCATTTCATTACTACTCAGTGTTTAGAGAACATTAGTATATGCTTAAATATGGGCATGGTTTTAAATTAATATCAAACCCAGCATGATTGAACAGTCTTACCCAGCTTGCCGGTGCGCTGCTGGGAAATGTAGTTTTCCAGGCCAGCTCTGAAGCGGGCCTCGCCTCCTCTGCGACCGGTGCTCCCATCGTCCACCAGGAGGAAAGCCTGGTGATTGGTATCGAGGCAGTACGAGTCCCGAGACGTGTTCGTAACAAAGTATCCGGCCGGGTAACTGCCCTAAAAAAGACAAGAAGGGATGGATGGATGGATGGATGGATGGATGGATGGATGCTTTATTGATCCCCGAGGGGAAATTTTGTTTATTGTTATTATTATTTTTAATTTTAAATTGTACACCTCAGTGATTTCTGTTATTATTAGTAGCAGTATTATTTTGAGTAAGTGTAAGTGAGTACTGTTACCTCTGGGTTGACCAGCTCATCCCGCAGGTTAACCAGACCCCACGGAGCAACGCCTATAGCCACCACTTTTGTGAGAGAGTCAGAGGATGCAGCTGTTGTGTGATCTCTCACAGCCTCTCCAAGGCAGCGGTCAATGCCCTCTCGCAGTCCTCCAGACAGAATCCACGCTCCTGTGAGTGTGTGTGCGTGTGTTTGATAGATAGAGAGGGACAGAGAGTGAGATGTTTTTTTTTTAAACAGTATAATATACAGGTGCATCTATAACAAATAGAATATCATTAAAAAGTTGCTTTATTTCAGTAATTTAGTTCAAAATATTAAACTCATATATGACATATATTATATATTATTATTTTATTGTTGATAATTAAGGCTTTTAGCCGATAAAACCCAGTGTCTCAGAAAATTAGAATATTATATAAGACCAATTGGTACTTTTGGCAGTGTGGGTTTTCATTGGCTGTAAGCCATAATCATCAACAATAAAATAAATAAACGCATAAAATAGATCACTCTGTGTGTAATACATCAATATAATAAGAGTTTTACATTTTGAACTGAATTACTGAAATAAAGTAACGTTTTAATGATATTCAATTTTTTTGAGGTGCACCTGTGGATATTTGGTAGTATTTGTGACCTCTGTCTCTCAATACTGTTAAATGCCCCATTTCCCAGATATGTGGCATTTATGCTATATGGACAAAAGTATTGGGACTTCAATGTTCAATGTTTTTTCTGAAATCAAGGGTATTAACAATAGATTATCCTGTTTAACGCTGTTGGACATCCTGATACTGACATTAAACATGATAAAAAGAGATTCTAGATTTGTTTAAGCTCCTTCTTAGCCTTTTTCAAAACTTAACTTGGCTGCACTCATTTTTCTCAGGATAAGAAGTCTTTTGGTGTTGTCATTTATACATTTCAGCAGCCATACCACATGTTAAGTGGTATTTCCAGAGATCCTATTTTTAACGAAAGTCTCAGGATTGGAGCTAAACAGCTAAAAACACACGTTGAAATTATTAACTATTCACTTGGCCAGGATTATCTTTTAATTTTGGAAGGTAAAAAAATATTCTTCCACAAAAAAAGCAATATACAGTCCTAGTACATACACCACTACTTGTTCATGTCACTATTTTATCCTATTCTATCGGGACGCACACAAACAGCTCATGAGGTCATCCCGCTCTCAGCCCATTGAATTTTACCCAGAGTGCTGAAATGATTCCCACCACTGGCAGGAGAGAAGCTGCTACATTAAGACGACAAAAAAGTGAGGTAATTCCTGCCGTCTGTCACAATAACCTCAAACCAGAGGACTTTTACTACCACACTACTACACTAATAAAACCACAGAAACCGCCTCCGCGTTCAGTCACATGGGACTCTCTGCATTATACCATCGCTTATCTTTAACAGACTGCTGAACACAGTTCTCTCCACAAGAAGTGAGGAGAAAGCTAAATTTAAACCTGTACAAAGGCCATTGTTTATCAGAGCAGTTCACACTCTATAAACACCCAGCTGCAGCAGCAGCTCTGCCAGTCCTGGTGAGGAGTGCTATCGTTAGAAAGGCAGTAAACAGATATCCGGCAGCACTTTGCTACTTCCCTGCTCTGAGATAAAGCGGCTTAAAATCAGTGATACATTTTAATTTAAATAAGACTACATTAGAATTTAACTATAACCAAATACATTCGGTGGTTGGGCCATCTTCTCTGGGACAAAGCTCATAAACAGTGGCTTGTAAAAGTATTCATAAACCTTGAACTTTTTCACATTTTGTCACCTTATAACCACAAACTTTAATGTATTTTAATGAGTAATGAATGTACATACTGACAAGTGGTGGGCGATTTTCACGATTAATTCGAATTACAGTTTTAATGCAAACGTTTCTTCGCACTGTGAGTACATGAGGTCAGCGCATGATATGAATGCATGGGCTTGTTTTGAATCATTGATTCACTCAATGAGTCGACTCAACACAATGCGTCTGAACACCAAACAGATATATAATTGTTTTTTTTTTACAGGTAAACCTAGTTTTGAACCATTTCTTTGTCATCAGTAGTCTGATTTTTAATAGGGGGAATCGATTATAATAAAAACGGATTTTTGGTGAAAAAATCGAAGATTATTTTTTTAGGTCATAATCACTTAGCACTACTTGGTATATTTACATGACTGTGTGGATGTTGTTGTAGTGTGTGGATCTGTGTAAAAGTGTGTGGTCTGTGTTTGTACCTGTACTCTGCGCGGCTCTGACCAGACCCTGCCTGAGCACTTCTCGCAGCTTGGGTTTCACCTTTGACCTTCCAACGCCACCAACCACAGACAGCACCAGGTTCGGCTTCGGCAGACCCCAGTTACTGGTTAAGATGGTGTAGGCAGTAGCAGGAGGGGTATCAGAGGAGAGACGCAGGAACTGGAGGAGATCAATTAAAAAGCAGAGGCATTAGAAAGAAAGAAGAGATTTAGTGGTTCTCTTATATACATAGTCACACTAATAACACAATCAGTATCAGCAAATAGTTTAATTTCTGATATACAGCTCTGGAAAAAATAAGAGACCAATTAAGAGACCAGTAAGAGAGTTTATTTGATTTTTACCAAATTGAAAAACTCTGGAATATAATCAAGAGGAAGATTCCTAGAGGAATATAATCAAGAGGAAGGATGATCACAAACCATCAAACCAAACTGAACTGCTTAAATTGTTGCACCAGGAGTAAAGCAGCATAAAGTTATCCAAAAGCAGTGTGTAAGACTGGCGGAGGAGAACATGATGCCAAGATGCATGAAAACTGTGATTAAAAACCAGGATTATTCCATCAAGTATTGATTTCTGAACTCTTTCTTTGCATTATTTGTGTCAAGTCTGGTGCTGTTAGCTCCTCTGTCCCTTCCACACCAAGCTCTAACGGAGGTTCTCAGGCCAACAACTACACTACCCAGAATGCACCACCCGCTGACATCACACACTCACCTGATCACGTGACGCCTCACCTGCTTCCTCCAGGAAGTCCCGAATACTGATTACTGGCACTATAAAGGTGCACGCCACACAGACACCCACGCCGCGTATTGTAGGCTCTCCTCTTTACAAAGCGTTCTATATCTCTTGTCTCAGTTTATCTCGTGTTTGACCTTGCCTTTGTTTTCTCGACGCCGATTATTGCCTTTGCCTCTGATACTGGATTGCTTGTGTATTACCTGGACTGTGTTTTCACTACTGCCTCTTGGATTACCTCTGATATTGGATCTCTCGTGTATGAACTCTGGACTGTTTCTCGTTTATGGTATGGTTTTGTCTTCATTACTCTGTTTATTGGTGATCACCCATTTTTCTGTATCGACTACGATTACATCTGTTTATTGTTTTAATAAACTTTATATACTTTTATCAGTATCTGCACGTGTCTGCAATTCTGTACAAACCATGAAAATTTGAGGTCTGAAAGCTCTGCATCTGCATATAAATCACAATATTTTTGTTTGGAATTTGGGAGAATTGTTGTCTGTAGTTTATAGAATAAAAAAACAATGTTTATTTTAATCAAACATAAACCTATAAAAAGCACAATCAGAGAAACTGATTCAGAAACTGAAGTAATCTCTTCATTTTTTCCAGAGCTGTATATTAATTAATTCACCCCAATAAGCAGCAATGATTGTAAAGCAAGTTAACTTCAGCGTAAATGAGATGATTTGAGGTTTTACAGTCTGAAATAAATCATCGTAGAGACAGTAATCCAGTATGAATCTGTACTGTCTGGCAGAAATGACTAAAGGGTGAGTTTAATTCAGTATGAATTGCAGTCTCTGTAGTTTTTATAGTCCGACAGTAATAACTGTGGAGAGTGTTTACTCCAGTATAAATCTTTAGTTAGTGAAGTTTTTACAATCTAGTAGTAATGCTTTTTTAATGTGAGGATTTTCCTACAGTTTGACAGTAATCACTGTGGAGAGTGTTTACTCCAGTATGGACCTGAACCATCACTGATCAACTGCACACTAGACCTCGAGCAGTTTGGACTGTGTGTCTCTCCACTCTTCCTCCAGACTCTGCTCCCTTGATTTACAAATGAAATGTAAAATTTACTGATGATCAGTGATGGTTTGGAGAGTCATGTCTGTCATCTGCTGGTGTTGATCCACTGTGTTTTATTATCAAGTCTAAAGTCAGTGCAGTTTTGTTTTCCCACAAAATCTTACAGCACTTCATGCTTCCCTCTGCTACTGACAACTTTTATGGAGTAATACATCTATATAATATATGAATTTCACATTTTAAACTGAATTGCTGCCATGAAGAAACTTTTTTACTGATATTCTATTTTTTTTAAGATGCACTAGTATAAATACCACCCTGATCCAGAGTAAACAAAGAGGAAACTCACATTGCTGTGCCTCTTGCTGACCCCGCCGAACTCCACCTCTCCGAAAGCGTCAGTAGGAGCCTCAGAGGAGTGCAGAGCGCTGTCCCAGTGACTGACGATAGCACTGCTGAAGTAATCGTTCAGACTGACCGTGGCGTGACTGTCCCTCGAGCCACCGCACTGACACAGATGACCATTACTGCAGGAGGAGCAGGCACTCTCCATTATAATCATAATATAATATAATAACACATAATAATACATATTTTATTTCCTTTTTACTGTGAAATATTCTATATTTTAGACAGTAAGCTAATTATGACAGACATTTCTGACACCAAGACCTATTAATTCGTTTAAAATAGTTTCACTATTTTTTGACAATTTTTACTTTATACAGAATATCTTCAAAATTGTTGTACTGATAATCAGTACAATTACCAGTATATCTTATTGAAATTTAGATCAGTTATGTTATAGATTATAGATTTATAGATTTTTACAGATACAAGAAGATATTGGAATCATATCAATATCAGTCCATAAATGCTTGACATCAGACTTTTATTAAATGCATTTTTTCCAAAATCACAGCAGTTTATTACTTTGAATGCATTTGTAAACCTATAAATGTGTAAAAGTTAATGTAACGCTACTTTAATGCTTTTATTCATGGACAATAAAATATATTAGCATCAGTGTTTAGTGTTTTACAGTCTGATATCAACCACTATACAGAGAGTTGAATGCAGTATGAAGGGGGGGGGGGGGGGGGGGGTGTAGTCTTTACAGTATGAAGAGGGATTTTTATCCAGTATGAATTTGCAATGTGTCTATTTGTACAGCCTGACAGCAATCATTAAACAAAGAAAGTAAATCAAGTATAAATCTAAAGTGCATTATAATCTTTACAGTCAACAATTCAGACCCAACTTCTGACAGTTTTATTCAGTTATATATATATATAAAAAAATGGTGCCTGTTTTCCATACTTTGCATGAAACGTGCATAAACACAGAGAGACAGGCACGCTCTGTCTCTCTCTCACTCTCATTAGTGCTGTCTCTCTCTTTCTCTCTCTTCCTGCTCAATCTACCCTGAGATATTATAATACAGTAAAAAGTATCTAATCTGCAGACCTAAACCACAATACTCTATAATTACTGTACTTTCACAATAATACAGAATTTTTAAGTGATGGACACCACTAATATAAATATAAATAATTTTGTCAATCTAATGCTGATATTTCTTAAAAATAACTCTCAAAAACTGAAATGCATCCAGAAGTACACTTAGGGAAAAGATTTGTAGTTTAAGCAGTTAAAGTAACAGTGTTGCATTTTTAAGCGGTACCCAGACGTACTGAGGAACCACCCAGTGTGCCGACATGAATCATTATCATAATAATGAGTGAAAGTATATCTCCAGATTATCTACAGAAACAGACAAGACAGGGCAGGAATGGCCGTACTGTGAGCTGCTGCAGTGCAGAAGAAACAGTGCTTTCAGAGAAAAGAGAACAGAGAAAAGAGAACAGGGCAAGACAGTGCAGATACCAAACACACCATGAGAACATCTGGCCTACAACAAATCCACACACTAAACACTGACGGCTCACCTGAACGAATCCTCCACAAACGTGGTGCACACGCGTTTCTTGATCACATCCGGAATACTGATCTAAAATCAGACGTTAGAGTTTAGAACAGACATCAGATTCCCAGTCTGTACAGCTTAAATGAAAAATTAAAGAAGATTTTCATCCCAACTCTATTTTGTGTTTGTGTAGCATAGAGTCGTTTACCAACAATAACTTTAGTATGCATGGTGCTGCATTTAATGAACCTCAGGATAGGGCAGGTAGGTTAATTAAATTACTGTATTTTTTATAATTTATTTCAAATTTTTATCCCATTTTCTACCCAATTTACAAGGTCAATTACAAAACCCACTCATTAGGACTCCCCAACACCAGGAGTTTTTACATCATGTTTAATATAATAGCTGCATGTTGAAGGGGGGTATGTGTATCATTGCTGTCCAAAGAAAAACAAATATCTTTAAAACATGAACCCTACAGGACAGAGAAAAAAAAAACGTATTAACTTTTAGTGGAAGTCAACGTAAAAAGAGTTAAATTCAGGTCATTTTGGAGAATTTCTATCAGTCCATTAATTAAGAAAGGGCCAGTTTTTCATTGTACAATAGTTTTGTGCATCACTTTAATTGGAGCTGTATGTTCGCAAATAAAAAATCTAAATTTGTTATGTATGAATAGAAAACTGTAATAGTCAATGAAAATCTCTTATGTATTTGAAGAATATTGAGATTTTTTTTGTCTACAATATCGCCCAGCCATATGCTGCATTTAATACAGTTCATGAAATATATAGCCAAACTCTTACAATAGGGAGCGTATTTAAAAAAAGCTTATTATATTAAAGCTTTATTTATTTATTTATTTATTTATTTATTCATTTAGATAGATAATATAAACAATATAAGATAATTATTTATACTGATATTGCAAAGGTTCTGACAATGCAAATCTGTATTAAATATTACATGCTTATTCATGTTTTGTGTTTGGGAAAAAAAATCATGGCTTTCGGTGGACTTGGCAACCTTAACTGCTTTGCTAAGGAATCTGACAACCCACAGACTTTGCCATTTTGTTTTAGAAATGTTTTTTTTTTTTCAGTCACATACAGGATAATACAGGTTCTTCTAGCTGAACAAGGCTTTTTGTATGTTTATGTTAAGAATAGTTCTTATATCCACCTTATTCTGCCACGCCCACTTTTTGAAGAGTTTGTTTCTTCTGCATTTGTGTTAAAATATCTGGTCAGGTCATATTGAATAGTTTCCGGTCTTATTGTATTTAAAGTAAATGAAGTCTGAAGTAGCTACTGCTGAGGACACTGATCATACAGTAGCTAGATATGCTAACCCAACATTCCAACCGATTCTATAACCTTATTTACAGCTAATTGCAGCAGAATTAACCAACTTTTACACAGCTAGATCACTAATGCTGGCTAAGTTATATCCACTGCCTTCCACAGAAGGGGAACTGCATCTGTGGTTGAGGTTCTGGTGTTTGTTTGTTGTCCTCTATAATATATATTGAGTGTCTATACTAATCTTTTCAGCCTAAATTTGACGTTGTAAATACGTCTTCACACCAACGTCTTTTCAACCACTAGAAAAAGACATATTATCCCCTTTCACTTTCAGTCTAAATTAGGCATTCTAAATACCCATTTTATTTTTTATTTAATAATGCTGTTTTATGTTTATCCCAACTTATATATTTTATTTTAATTTA
This sequence comes from Astyanax mexicanus, assembly GCF_023375975.1. Classification (NCBI taxonomy): domain Eukaryota; kingdom Metazoa; phylum Chordata; class Actinopteri; order Characiformes; family Acestrorhamphidae; genus Astyanax; species Astyanax mexicanus. Next base: position 10,338,050 of record NC_064422.1, read on the forward strand.
ATGTGTGAACTTTTATTTTGTTCATTATAAAAAGTTATGCATTATACTCCAATATAAGGCAATAAACACTCTTTTTTTTATTAAATATCTATAACAGTTTCTAATATATAAACTATTAAGCTTGCTGTACTGTGGTTAATTATAGACACTGTAATCCTTCCTGAACTGACTTCTGACTTTTAAAATAATTATTTAATAATTATTTTTAAAAGGTTATAATTATTAATAAATTGAATATAATAAAGTTACCCATTATACTCCAATATAATGCAATAAATACTTATATTAAGTTTTATTAAATATATATATAATATCTATAATAGTTTCTAATACATAAACTATTAAGCTGGCTGTATTGTGGTTAATTATAGGCATCTGCATCTGCATCTATGTACACTGTGAACCTTCCTGAACTGAATCTGAAACATTTAAATAAATAATGCTGTTTTATGTTTATCCCAACTTAAATTATATTATACTTCAATTTCATGTGTGAACTTTTATTTTGTTTATTATAAAAGTTACCCATTACACTCCAATATAATGCAAAAACAAAAATTATATTTATATTAATTAGTAATTCATATAAACATTTAATACAATTTTTTATTAGGTTGTATATAGCAAATATACAAGCTTGTCATAAAACAGAATAAGGTGGCTATAATCAGTTTCTATGGGTTTTTTTTTTTTTTTTTTTTTTTTTTTTTTTTTTTTTTAATGCGGATTTATACCGAGACTGGCAACCCACTTCCAGCTGTAAGCTATTGTTTACTGGCTGTGACGGAATGACGCATAAACTCCTTATAAACCCCTCAGCTTTCCTTATTATGGTTTATAAAGGACGTTTTACTGACTAAACACGACGTCCAGGGAAGTTTTCCAGTTTTTTTTATTTTATTGTTAGTAAGGTTTCAGGAACTTTTAGTTCCACCTTAAATGTATCCAAACTAAGTTAGCTAGTTTACTAACTATCGCGAGCTACGAGACGCCAGACTGAACTGAACTGCTGCGCTTTTAAGGTGGAACGGTTTAGTGTTTAGTCGCACCAAAAAAAGGGAATTTAGCTGCTTCAGAAAAGGTTTTCTGGTTCTTTTTTGTACTTCTTCTCCTCAGAGTTCAGAGTTTAGAGCTCAGAGCTCCAGAAAAAAACAGAACAGAACCCACCAGCTCTCTGTCCGTCTTCACTAACCCCTCTCCTCTTCCTCCCCCCGTCTCCACCTCCAGCTCGATCATCATACAGAGAGAAACTCTCTTCTAAACTCCAATAAACTCCAGTAAAGTCCAGAATCCGCGGTGCACCGAGTAGGAAGTCCGCTCCTGCTCCTGAACTTCATTCCGGGCGGCTCACCTGAACCCTCGGCAGGTTCAACCACTGAGCAGGGTGTGGTTTAGTGAAGGCAGAGAGGAAAAGAGAGGAAAAGAGAGAGAGAAGATAGCAGAGGTGTTCCCTCACCGCCTGTCTGTCTGTTCTTCCTAAACCAAATGTTTAACTATGGTTAATAAAAAAAATATTTTTAAAAGCAAGCCATGTGATATCAATCTTCACATTTTACGAGAAGGGGAAAAAAGTTCTGTAGAGAGAAGTCAGTGCGAAAAATAGGGGTTGGCGATATGGCCCTAAAATAATATCATGATATTTCATGGTATTTTCGCGATATCGATACTCTTGACAATATGAAAGAACACTAAAATAGAAAAAAAATATTTCAAAAACAACAAAATGAAAATTAAATTTTATTATTACATACGATATTATATGATATGATATGGTACACCCCTAACTGAGATATTAAAAAATACAAGAATTTTATCAGATATGTTACAGAAGTCAATGATCCAGAATGTTATGATACTAATAATAATGCACTCCAAATATCTCTACATATTCAGGAATAAAGTCAAATTAAGCAATAATACATGAGTATTACAGGTTATAGCACAAACCTTAGAGTGTATTATTCAAGATTGTACCACAGTTGTATTATTGCTGTTTATTGAACGATGTCTAGAAAATATGATCTGTTTGGTTATAAACACTCCGCGAGTTAAAATAGAATGTTGCTGCACTGTTTGGTTTGTAAGCGCTGCATCGTTGCGAGGTTGCCTGTATGTGGGGAAGTAATACATGAGGAGCTTCGGTTACAGTGCATTACTGACTGATAAAGGCACTTATAGAACACCTCTCAGCCAATCACATTGCAGGGTCGGAACTAACTGTGGAATAATGGACAGATATAATCTGTCTCTAGTAGATATATCATGGGAAATGAGAACAGTGTGAATTTTAGGTTTAAGTAACCTACTACTTACTGGGGCTCCTGTGTGGGCCTTAGCCACCAAGTAACTTTTCCATGTCATCATTTTTTTTTTTAATGCACCCGTATGTGTATATGTCTCTTAGTGTTTGATGAAGTCCTCCAGGTGGACACTTGTTTCCGGTTGAGAGTAAGCTGTGTGCAGTTGGCTGCTTCTTCTTGCTGGTGTGTGCGTGCATGTGTGCAAAATTTTGTTTTGAATGGGTTTATTTAAAGGTGCTTTATAAGTTTAACTTCATATCATATCATAACTGGCCTTTTTTTAGATGTTCTAAATTGGCCTTTGTTAGTCAAAGTGGTTCAATAGCTGGATATCCATGCAACACCCAGTACTGATTAACCTGCTTAGCTCTTGATCAGCATAGCCTGTGTCTTCATATAAGTTTGATGGTCCTGCTGATTAGCATGATCGACTTGATGTTGTCAGTCATTAAGCTGATCATATTAGTTTGGTAAAGCTAATCATTCTGATCAACAAACTTAGTCATAAAACATATTCTGGTCAAGAACTTTTATACACTTTATTGTACACAAATAGCATAGTAAACATAAAACGCTTTATTTGTTTATTAATGAACATTCTGTAATTTGATTTATAAGCTTATACTGTGTAAATATAACATTTATGTACAGCTATGTATAAATACAAATGTACATGACATTCATGTCATCATAACAGTAATCCATTACATTTTAACAGCTGTTTTAAAAGCATCCTGAGGGAAAAGTACCAATCCATCAGTCCAGTGTGAGAAAACTAAGACAAGTACTGTAGTCAATCGGCACTGTGCACTTTTCATGTTCTTATGCTTGGTTTATCTAGAATTGGGCACCAAGCATTTCATGTAAAACGACAGTAAATGTAATAGTAGCAAATGAAATCTAGCCTTATTAGACTTTATTAGCATTTTAATATTTATTTGTGCGTGTTTTTTGTATAAATACTCTTTATATAATTTTATATAGATTTCTTTACATATGAGAAGTTCACTTGTCTTTTTATGTCCCTTTATTTCGTTTGTGAATAACTGCTACCGACATCATACAAGTTATTAGTGCTATAAGAAGCTAAATAAGAATCAGAGATGTTCTTATATTGGCTGAGCAAGAAGAGGGTCAAACATTTTTGTGGGCAACATTTTCAGCAAATTTTCTGATCTCTAAATCCTTTTCATTGCTAGCTATCCTTCCAGGAAAACACAAAACTGTGCAGCACAGTTGGAGAACAGCTGTGAAAAACTGGGAAACACTGTAATAAGTTTGTGTTTGCAGTTCTTCGCAGTGTTAAGCGCTCTAGCGTCCGTATCCGTTTGGGTCCCCGGCCTTTTTGGACTGATCTTTCCCGTTGCTCTGCCCCATCACGTACAGCGTGTTGGCCAGGTTGTGCACCTGACAGGTTCCAAACTGGCAACCCTTATGTACCGACCGTTGACTGCGACTCGCACTATAGAGAGAAAGAAAAGACGCCCATCAAACAATGCTTTCACTCCATTCATAATGCATTTACTGTGCAAATTTATGAATGTAGAAACATTCATAATTTATTCAAACGTTACTATGATGCATTGTGCTTTTGGTGTGGTTGAGTCATCACAGCCAAAAGAAATTTAAAATTCATTTTTGCAGAGTAGCTGTAACATGGAGGAGGAGGCAGGATGCAAGTGCAAGTCTTTTTTATTATCCATATTTAAACTAACAAAGAAAGGAACACTAGAGAGTATAAAAAGAAAGGGTAACTAAAACAAAACACTATGAAACAGAGGATAAACTAAAATACTGAACCAAACAAGCAAACTAAGCAAACAAAGAAACAAACTAAATAAAGCAAACCTGAGACACTGAGGACAAACAACACAACAGGTCTGAGGCTAAACAAAACATTTAAACACGATCTGGAAAGATTAACGAACACGGTCAAACAAAAAAGCGCAACAGAGAACAATGGATCACATGAGGTATTTATACACAGGCACACACTAGGGACACCTGTGGAGTAATGAGGGGGCGGAGTTACAAATGAGACACAAGGTGACAACACTAATGGCTTGGGCAGGGCTAGGGCGGGGCTAGGGCGGAGACAGAACAATAACAAAACAATGCCATGTGCTCAAAAAAGCACATGGCTGGAAACACAAGACAGGAAAACAGGGCAGGAGCACAGAAAACCAAAAGAGGGAAAAACACAGGACAGACACAGGCTAATATGTGACATTACCCCCCCCTCAACGGCGCCACTACCAGAGGCGCCGAGAGAGGGAACAGAAACAAAAGACAGGGCTAGACAAGACCTGGGGACGAACACAGGGGCTGGAACAGAGTCAGGAAACTAGACAGGGGGTACTAATTTGGACTGGAACGGAGACTGGACAGGTGGTAGAAACAGAGACTGGACAGGGGATGAGAACAGAGACTGGACAGAGGGCTGTACATTGGACAAGGATGCAGACTGTACAGGGGGCTGGACATTGGGCAGGGATGCAGACAGGTCAGGGGACATGAACAAAGACTGGACAGGGGGCTTAGACTGGACAGGGGACAAGGACTGGACAAAAGACTGGACAGGGGACAAGGACTGAGACTGGACAGAGGGCTGTACATTGGGCAGGGATGCAGACAGGGCAGGGGACATGAACAAAGACTGGACAGGGGACGGAGACTGGACGAAAGACTGGACGTTAGACTGGGACAGAGACTGGACTGGGGACGAGAACATAGACTGGACAAGTGGCTTAGACTGGACAGAGGACTTGGGCTGGACAAGACAGGACGAGGGAACCGGGACAAATACACTTACTGGGACTGACACAAATATGGTGACAGTAGCCTATTGTATCAGCTCACCCAGAGAGGGAATTGAACCCAGATCTTATTAGTCACAACACAGTCTCCTGTCAGAATATGACTCTTATACCTATGGCTTATATCAGAGGTGTCTACAGTCTGACCCTGAGTCAAAATGCAGCCTGCGGACAGATATTTATTGGCCTTTAAAGTTGCATTATTATCAGCCCACAAGCATGTTTCAGTTTTACCTTTGTTAAAGAAATTAGATAATAAAATAAAAATAACGAGCCATTAGTTTCTCTGACTGGACTGCAAATAAAAGGCATTTATCTTGTTACACTTCTATGACCTACAGTAGGAGGTGTTGTTAGGTAGGTCTAAATGTTGGTTATCTATACCTTACTGGAGCAATTATTTTACATTTTCACATAATAATCTGAACTTACTACTCCTTACATTTTAAAAATGGCCTTCCATTGTAGTTTTGAATCTAGTACTTTTACACTTTTACTTAAAGAGATACTTCAACCTCTACAGAAGTATCTATTATCTATTCTATCTAGTATCTATACTTCTACATACAGAGTAATGAATAGAGATACTTTTTTCACACCTGAGGAGATTGACTGACCTGTTGGATTTGGTGAGGCTGTTTTTCAGCAGTGTGGGAGCTGCAGGCTGGTGATTTATCATGTCGGTTCTTCTCGAGTCTGAGAATGCTGTGAACTCTGTCTCTTTGTGTGCGTCCACAAATGGGACGAACTCTGTTTTCTGTACACTTTCAGCTGGAGAGAGGATGTCTGTCTGGGCCCTGTGGAAAATACACACCAGTGTGAATCTTTGTAAAAAGACTATAATAAAATGTTGATTCAAAAAACATTAAAAATTTAGAATTGAACACTTTACAATGTAGCAAATTTGCTAATGTTCTACAATTTAATACATTTATACATTTATATACTTTTAAATTATAGTAAATTTCACTTTGTTAACATGCCTTAATATTAGCATGTTCCCAAGGATGTGAAAAAGTGCTATTAATCTCTGTTCATTTGTGCTTAATTGTAGCAAAGTTGGCATCCAATAACATCCACTCTTTTACACCCCCCCTTTTTTACGAAGGGTGGGATTTATCTGGTAACAGATGCCCGCGTTAAGTGTTACGAGTACTCACATTCATACTTCAACCAGTTTAGATTATAATGAACTATAATTAAACTAATTTAAGCTAATGGTTTTAATAACGTTACAGGAGACTATGGCTCCCTTTGTAAAAAATATATATATTTAAGTATATATTTTTAAAAGTATACTTAACATGGAAAATTAATACAATACAATAACATAAAATACATACTAAATTGACTATTTTGGAACAACCTATGGCAACGTAAGTATATTTCAGTTGTAATTAAGCTATATTTAAATACAACATAAAAGCATTAGGTTGTGCTTTTGAGGGGGTTTTTTTCGTATAACTTCTCTGAACTTGGATTGGAAGTATAAGTATGTGTTTTTTAAACATCCTTTTTAATACATTTGAAATATATTGTAAATGTACTTCTTTGCATATTGATGCACATATTGTGTACACCTTAATGCACTAAAGTGCACTTTAAGCAGTATTAATGACACTATATATATATATATATATATATATATATATATATATATATATATATATATATATATATATATATATATATATATATGTGTATATTTTATCAACACAACAAAGATGTTAAGGCATATTGCTTAAAAATACATTTTATTGAAATACGGAGAAAGTATATTTAATGTGTATTTTCATAAAGTATATTAAATGTACCTAATTTGAACATATTTTAATGCTCTTAAGTATACTTCCTTTTTTACAAGGGCCTCACATTAATGTGTTAATTTTGTTTTGTTAATCACAGAAAGAATGATGCGTTTAAAAAAATGAACCTTCACAGCTAAAGACTAGAGTAAATCATCATGTGCATCATCATGCACATATCATATCAGACAGCAGAATAGGGACATTATCCTGAATTATCTGATAAATCAGTGATTAATTTATGTAAGAATACAGTTAGAATCAGGACGGCTTGTACAGTAATGCACTTTAGCTCTTTAGAATTGGTTTATAATTCATTAAAATTACATTTTATCTCCATAACGCCAACATATCATACTGTTCTCACCTCTGTGGGCGGATGACAACCATGGCTGCGGTCAACGGCACATAAAGCATCAGCAGCAGCAGCAGCACGGCTACCCCCATCCCACAGTGACCTGCAGGGCAGGGAGTTCACAATTTACACTTTATTACACAATTAAACCCGATGAAACCCATCAGAACCTCTAAACACCTCTGACTCCTGACCTGCGAGTCTGCACACGAAGCGACACGCCTGATGCGTAAAACTAAATAGAATGCAGAAAGCAATTATGTTCGTAATTAGTCTGGAATCTGGAGACAATGCATCAAAACAATGTTTTTATACCAATTCTGATTCAGTATCTAAAATAAGTAACTAAAATATTATTAATATTATTAAGATTAATATCTGAATCATTCATTCATTCAGAATTTATAAAAAAAAACATCAACAATCAATTAGGCCTGTTGTACAATAAATGGACATGCTCTTAATCATTTTTGATAATCGCGATATCGTCTATTGTCTTCATTTGTATTGTTTGTTGATATATATAATAGTGAACAGCATTTTAGCCAGTCATGCAAAGCCAGTACAATGCTTCAATAAAATTAGGAAAAAAAAGAAGTATATATATATTACCCAATATATCACTTGGATTTATTAAAATTTTGTCGGTTTAAAAATATCCTTGTCATGCTATTTCTAGGAGCCGATATTTCTGCAATAAAACTGTACTTTGGTAAAATTTGCTATCAAAAATGTTTACATTTTTAAACAATTTTAGTTCAGTTAGTTTAGTTTAGTGTAAAAATAAAATTACTTTCATAACTGATCCTTGCAGCAATGTGTCACGTGGTCCCTGTCTGTTCTCGTGTTTCTGTGTTTATTTACCTTTTTCTGTGCCTGTCTCTGCTTGTGCCTGTGAGTGTGTCTCTCACGTGATCCGTGCTCCTCAGTGTTTCTTGCCCTCACCTGTGTATCATTTGTAACTCCGCCCCTTAGCCCCAGGTGTTCTCTGTTTCCCGTGTGTGTTACACTATTTATAGTCCGTGCTCCCTTTCCCACGTGTCGGTTCTTCTGTCCCCTGACAGAAGAACCGAACTATGGATGCAGCGAGTGGCGTCTACCTGGGTTCCAGATTGGCGATCCGCCGCACCTCCCTTTCTCGCGGCGTGCTGGAGGAGCAGGCTCCTCTCAACTCCTCAGCTAGCCGGCGCCGGAGGAGGAAAAGACGGCAGCGGCGTTCTCAGCGCTCCCGCTCGCCCGAGGAGGACCCTCTCAAGGGGGAGCACTTTTTGGGGGGGCGCACCGTGTTGGCAGGGACGCAGGTTGTGAGGAGTCTTATTTCTGGGACTATGTAGACTTCCTCACACCTGCGTCCAGCTCGGAGGAGGAGGAGGGAGATTACCTCCCTACACCAGCCCGTCTGCCGTTGCCTCCAGGGGCAGTTCTGCCTCCCGCATGCCTCTGTCCACCCTGGTTCCTGACCGGCGACCCAGCGCCCTCCGAGCCGGACTTCACCGGCGACCCAGCGCCCTCCGAGCCGATCTTCACCGGCGACCCAGCGCTCTCCGAGCCGGACGTCAGCGGCGACCCAGCGCTCTCCGAGCCGGACGTCAGCGGCGACCCAGCGCTCTCCGAGCCGGACGTCACCGGCGGACCAGCGCTCCCCGCGCCGGACGTCACCGGCGGACCAGCGCTCCCCGCGCCGGACTTCACCGGCGGACCAGCGCTCCCCGCGCCGGACTTCACCGGCGGACCAGCGCTCCCCGCGCCGGACTTCACCGGCGGACCAGCGCTCCCCGCGCCGGACTTCACCGGCGGACCAGCGCTCCCCGCGCCGGACTTCACCGGCGGACCAGCGCTCCCCGCGCCGGACTTCACCGGCGGACCAGCGCTCCCCGCGCCGGACTTCACCGGCGGACCAGCGCTCCCCGCGCCGGACTTCACCGGCGACCCAGCGCTCCCCGCGCCGGACTTCACCGGCGACCCAGCGCTCCCCGCGCCGGACTTCACCGGCGACCCAGCGCTCCCCGCGCCGGACTTCACCGGCGACCCAGCGCTCCCCGCGCCGGACTTCACCGGCGACCCAGCGCTCCCCGCGCCGGACTTCACCGGCGACCCAGCGCTCCCCGCGCCGGACTTCACCGGCGGACCAGCGCTCTCCGCGCCGGATTTCACCGGCGGACCAGCGGTCTCTGCACCTACCCCTGTGCCCGTGGCTCCCGCCGCCACGCCCACTCCCAGGCCCCGCCTTTCCAGGCCTGCTCCGAGGCCCCCTGACTTTGCCTCCCATGGTGTACCCAGGCTACCCCCACAGACTTTGTCCAGCCCTGGGTACCCATCTATGTTTCTCGTACCCCTGTCTCTGCCTGTCATGGTTCCCGTCTCTGTCTATGTTCCAGTCTCTGTCACTCGTGGTTTTTCTGTTCCAGTCCCCGTCACCGTGTTTGTTTCTGTCCCCATTACTGTTTTCGTTCCGGTCCCTTTGCCCAGTAATGTCCAGTCCCCGTTTTCTGTTCAGTCTCCTCTCGGGTGTCCTCTGTTCTAGTCTTGTGTTTTGTTTTGTTTTTTTGGTTTCCACCCTCTCCTGACCGGCTCCTGGGGGTTTGTTTTTTCGCGCCCCAGGAGTTGCGCGTTAAGGGGTGGGTTCTGTCACGTGGTCCCTGTCTGTTCTCGTGTTTCTGTGTTTATTTACCTTTTTCTGTGCCTGTCTCTGCTTGTGCCTGTGAGTGTGTCTCTCACGTGATCCGTGCTCCTCAGTGTTTCTTGCCCTCACCTGTGTATCATTTGTAACTCCGCCCCTTAGCCCCAGGTGTTCTCTGTTTCCCGTGTGTGTTACACTATTTATAGTCCGTGCTCCCTTTCCCTCGTGTCGGTTCTTGTGCTTTGTTAGCCTGTTGTGGTTGCGTCTCTGTGTCTCATGTTTCTTGTTTTCAGTTTAGTTTCCGTTTATTTGTTTATTTTTGTCTTTTGTTATCTGTATAATAAATACACTCGCATTTGCATCCGCTCTCCTCGTCCCTCCTTCACGCACCCTGACACAATGAGAGAGCTTGTTTTTTATCTTTTGTTTTTACCAGTTTATATTGTCACTGTCCAATGAAAAACAAGTATCTCCAAAAGAGAACAAAAAACTTTCAATGTAAGTCAATGTAAAGAGAGTTTATTTCAGGTCATTTTGAAATCTTTCTATTGGTCCGTTCATAATGAAAGGTTGGCACAGTGTAAGGGACAGTTTGTAAGTTCAAGTTATATACTAAAATGGAGATACTTGTTTTTCATTTGACAGCGATGATATACACTCCTCAGAATGAATGTGATGTTAAATCTATAATTTAATATATTTAATATATTTTTAATGTTCAGTTACAATAAATTGTATTAAATCATTAATGGTGAAAATAACATATAACTAGTATACTCAGTATAAATTTACTGCAAATTTATATAATTTTAATTACAAACAAGAAGTAATTAAATATAAATTAGTGGTTCCAAAATAACATAACTTAAGTACAGACCTATAGACTTATAGACAGTATAATTTAAGTATACGTTTTTTCATAAGCGTTTCTTTCAGTCAAGTTAAGAAGACAAAAATGAATGGTCTAACAAGGTCTAAAAGATCAGTACAGTTTGTTTGTATCTTTCTCACCTTGCCGTCCACAGTTGGAGTTAAGCTGAAGGGAAGGTGAAATCCTGCCAGAAGAAACCATTAGTCCGTACGATCAGATGGTGATGGTGGTGCTGCTGGTGATGCTGGTGGTGGCTGTAGAGTGGCTGTAGAGCTGCTCGGTCCTCAGCTGTACTGGATTGAGTGAAGTTCTGACATCAGTCATCATCTCAGCCCATATTTATATCCTAGAAAAGAGAGGGAGGGAGGGGTGAGCACTGGGTGGAGGAACGCCTTCAGTGCCCTCCTTTAAGAGTTCAGACAGTATTATTAAGTGGTTATTGTGAAGGTGTGTTGGCTCTTACTGTTCTGATGGTTGTGAATCATTAATACTTTAGTAACCTGAAGGTTTAACAGACATACACTGATGTTTCTTAAATATTTGAAATTATTTATCACATTCATGCATATCTAACATGAGGGCTTTGCTATCAATCAAATATGTAATAAGATGTTGGACAATCTTATCTTATCTAATGTTTAAATCACTTTCATATCTAAAAATCTAAAAAATTGAACCCGACCAACAAAGCAGTTATAAAAGCAACAATTTAACTGCTCAAATGCTGTTTCAGTAATTCATTTTCAGCGTTTATTTTTTTTATTGTTGATGATTATGGCTTACAGCCAAAAATCAGTGTCTCAGAAAATGTTAATATTATATAAGACCAATCGGTATTTTTGGTAGTGTGGGCAGTGTGCCAAGTCCTGCTGGAAAATGAAATCCGCATCTCCAATAAAGTTGTCAGCAGAGGGAAGCTGTAAGATATGAAGTGCTGTAAGATTTTGTGGGAAAACAAAACAGCACTGAGTTTAGACTTGATAATAAAACACAGTGGATCAACACCAGCAGATGACATGTCTCTCCAAACCATCACTGATTGGTGGAAACTTCACACTAGACCTCGAGCAGTTTGGACTGTGTGTCTCTCCACTCTTCCTCCAGACTCTGATCCCTTGATTTACTTTAAATGAAATTTAAAATTTACTGATAATCAGTGATGGTTTGGAGAGACATGTCATCTGCTGGTGTTGGTCCACTGTGTTATATCATCGTTGTCACTATTATTTCTTCAAAAATAATGTTGACTCTGGTCTAATGAATATATTTTTAAAATCTGTGTAAACTCGGTGTAAGCTTAGATTTCCAATATTTTGTCTAAGAGTGAGTTTTTAGTGAAGTTTCTCCAGCACTAAGGCTAGGTGCAGCAGCATTAGCTTTAGCTGCTAACCGCAGCACTAACGGGGCAAAAATGCAGCCCAATAGCACTAGACTGAGGAACCCTGAGTGTTCCGGTAACCCAGAATACTATTACATTTATACGTTTCGTCCCATGTAGCTTGTTTTAACACAGCAAACACGCAGACTACAGTCCGATATACTTACCTCTGACTGGCGAAAGAGCTAGCGCTGTGGTTAGCAGCTAATGCTAATGCTGCTGCACCCAGCCTTAGTGCTAGAGAAACTTCACTGAAAACTCACCCTTATAACTCTGTACTTTAGAGGAGTGGCTTTACTACTTCTTAATCCCTGACTGGTAGAATTCATACATAAGGTGCACTGGATTATAAGGTGCACTGTTGATTTTTTTGGGAAAATTAAAGGATTTTAAGTGTACTTAAGTCTGAAAAATACGGTAATTTGAAGCAATGTTCTATCAGATGTTAACAGAAACTAGATAAACTATGAGCTTTAGACAGAAGCTTTCTTGGTAATGTTTACGATCACCTACAGTCCTTTTGAGGGTGCTGTATAAATTCTGTATGACTTCTAAACTAATTCACATTGTTTATGTGTAGTGTAGACCCTGCTGAGTGGATCAGAGTGGATTGTTTCTGGAAAACAGGCTCATTTCCTTCACCTGCCGGAAAACTACATCCTTAAAATACCCCCCTCCTCTCACACAGCTTTCCTCCTCCTCCAGCAGCCCTGTTTTCCTGCTCTTTTTCCACTGAATCACTCCCTCCCTCTCATCACTCATCTGTCCATCACGTTTCTGAACTTCTTAATGCTAAAAGCCCACTCAAAAATTTCCCAGCAGGATCCCCTCAGAGACAGACTCTTTTATTCCTTCACTCAACAACAAAAACCTCAATGACCAATGACAGCGTTCCCGCTGATGTGATGTGTCTGTGCTGATCTCAGGATCACATTTCCAGGAATTTTGAAGGTCTCTGATCTGTCATCTCACCTCGGCCACGTGAGAGGGGGTGATTTAGCAAATTGGACAGGTTCCCCGTGACCCACTCTTCTCCTGTACAGAATACTGTTCTGTATTCTCATTTTTGTCCTCCTCTCCTCCCTCTTTCCCTTCTTCCCTCACTCAGTTCCCTCCCTCCTTCCATTGTGCACCCTTCCTGCTCTGGACATCTGGAGCTGTTTTCCAATTCAAAATAACACATTGTGTCATAATGACACACACACACACACACACACACACACACACTCACACAGTTTCACACAATGTGTTTACATAATGTAAACTGACCCTCACAAACTCGTATGCCACCCATACGGAGCATGCAGAAAGCTTGTGGGTATAACAGGTTAAGCAGCTTTTAATTCAATTCAATTAGGCTACGTTCACACAGCAGGTAATAGTGGTCCAAATTTCTGGTACCGCATATGTGACACAGGTGTGTTGTTTGCAATTGGCCACCTTAAAAACCTTTTCTCATGATTGGATACACCTGGCTATGAAGTTCAAAGCTCAATGAGGTTACCAAACCAATTTTGTGCTTCAGTAAGTCAGTAAAAAGTAGTTAGGAGTATTCAAATCAATAAAATGATAAGGGTGCCAATACTTTTGCACCGGTCAAATTTTGGTTTAATGCATATTGCACATTTTCTGTTAGTACAATAAACCTCATTTTAATCCTGAAATAGTACTGTGTCCATCAGTTATTAGATATATCAAACTGAAATGGCTGTTGCAAACACCCAAATATTTACAACTAAAAATGATAAAGATTAATAGGGGTGCACAAACTTTTTCATATGACTGTATTAAAAAAAATAAAGTGAATTTGCAACACGCTAAAAATTGTAGTGCAGTATATTAAAATATATTTTTATACCTAATGAAGTATACTAGAAGTATGCTACTTACAAAAGACATATTTGTGCTTTAATGTAAATATATTTAACATCAATTCTTAGTACATTTCTAATATACCTGGTGTATAATAGTGATACAGTTGTAATACTCATTAGATATATTATAATTTTACTATTTTTTTATTTAATATTTGGGATTACATACATGAAGTAGTATGTTTTAATGTTGCTTAAGTATATTTAAAATAGTTCCATTTTAGTACAGTTAAGTACACTTAGCACAATTTAAGTAAGACTTTTTTCTATTTTTATACAATTAAAGTACAAAAAAACTCTTTAAATTTACTGATTAATAATAATGTGGCTACAAGAACACGTTAGTGCCATAAAGCATAATAATGCTTAGTATATTTTAATCTACTGTTTTTTCACTAGGGGTTGTGTTTCTGGATTTATGTAAGCCACACCTTGTTCTAAACCACACCCATTTACTAAATACTGAATAAAACACTGGTTGAGAAACATTGAGAATTGTTTTAGGCTTTTTCAACCAATATTAGACATAACAGAAGAAATTGGCCTCTGTAACATCAGTGCATTTACAGAGCTCTTACATATAAACCTTACACAACTACAGACAGACGTTTACAGTTATATGAGGTTCTGTTTCAGTTTCACTAAACCATGTTGGATGAATTGATTTTTCACTTGATTTGCTTTGCATGAGTTTTACTGTTAGTCATACAACATCTCACCACAAACACGCAATCGGCTTTCAAAACCCTGAACAGATTCTCTGACCCTGCAGGAATATTTTATTTTAAACATACACACACACACACACGCACACACACACACACACACACACACACACACACACACACACATCCTTCGTCTAATAACACACTGACCCATGTTCCAATATAAACAATAACACTTACACTTTACTATACTATGTCTTAATCTTTGTGGACAAATCTTTTCATAAAACCATTCAGCTACTTTAGGTTCTTCGTCCTACATTTTAGATAAAATGTGAGCAAAACTGTGATATTTGTAATAGTATAGTTATAGTATAGTTTTTAAAAGTATGTTTAACATAGAAAAGTACATACTTTTAGCATTAAAATGAATACATGCCAAATGCACATAATACACCTAAATACATACTAAAAGTATTTTTCTGCAACAACTTCTATATACTAAATATAACTACGTATATTTACGTATATAACAATTGTAACTAAGCTAATTATATATTTAAATACAACATAAAATTATTAGGTTGTGCTTTTGAGTGCTTTTTTCATATATCTTCTGCAAACCTAAGTAGATTTAAGTTTGAGTTTTTTAAATATTATTTTAAATACAAAAAAATATATATATATTTTACCAAATTATTTTACCTAAATTTAATATAATCAAGAGGAAGATGGATGATCACAAGCCATCAAACCAAACTGAACTGCTTAAATTGTTGCACCAGGAGTAAAGCAGCATAAAGTTATCCAAAAGCAGTGTGTAAGACTGGTGGAGGAGAACATGATGCCAAGATGCATGAAAACTGTGATTAAAATCCAGGGTTATTCCACCAAATACTGATTACTGAACTCTTAAAACTTTATGAATATGAACTTTTTTTCTTTGCATTATTTGAGGTCTGAAAGCTCTGCATCTTTTTTATTTGTATTTGTATTTTTGTAGGCGGTCTGTCACAAGACCTGGAGATATCAGCCAATAGCATTCGCTGAGGGAGGCGATCCTGACCCCGCCCCCAAATTGTCAAAACCACCTCTTTCAAAACTGGAGTAAACAATTCGAGAGGAAAAAAAACACCTGAGAGGAGAAAAATGAAGCTTGAGAGCGATATTCTATTTTTTTTGCTCGCGAGTTTCACATTTGCGCTCACGAGAAGTTAATTTACACACACAAAATGTTAAAACACGCTGTTATTTTTTTCCACCTGTTATTTTTCCACCCCCCACCTTTTGACATTGATGTGACGCCATATGGTACTGCATATAAATCCACATGTTGTAATGTAATAAGTGGATCCCATATCCTTCAGGAAATGTCTGACTGATACAGACAGGAGCTCAAACAGGAGCTGATAACGTCTTACTATTTTATTTACGTTTATTATTTACTGTACATCAGAGTAATTAGTGACGCAGGTATCATACACCAGAAGACTTCTCAGGAAGGGTCGAGTCACATGACTTTACCTTTGTTTGAGTGACTGATGGCCTGATCCAAACAGTTCTTGGAAAGCAGGAGTCAACAGGAAGCAGTAAAGCAGCTGCGCGGGATGTCCACTTTATAAACTGCTCTGTTTATATAGTTTATTCAGGTGTAATGCTGTTGTTTATGTGTGCTTAGTGTGTTCTGTGATTTGTGTGTGTGTATGTGTGTGTGTGTGATGTGTGTGTGTGTGTGTGTGATTTGTGTATGTGTTTGTGTGCGTCTGTAAGGATTGAGGGGCACCACGCTCCTAAGGGGTTTCGTTGTGGTGTGTATTGTGGTGTTGACCGCCTCTACCTTTTCGCTATCTTTATCACACACATCCTGTTGTGGAAGGACAGCCAGTGCCAACGGGGCCGGGAGTGTGTGTGAGAGTGTGTGTGAGCGTGTTTGAGGCTTTGTTTTGTTTGGTCCAGTGGGTACTGTTGTGTATCCTGTCAGGAAACAGTTGCATGACAGATTCACACACTCGTCACTACTGTCAGGGCTTTTTTTTTTTACCTGTAGTTGTGAAAGTTTCTATGGTCTGGGTCAGTTGATGAATTTGTTTATTTGGAGTTACTTGCGTTTTCTCCCTCTGTTTGGTTTGTTTTAACACAGGCATAAATCTAAACGCACCAATTAACCACGCTAGCACATTGTCTCCTCTGATTGGTCAGAGCTGTTTGGTGTGGGAGCAAGAAAGCAAATATAGTGAGAAAATACTGTGTTACAGAGCGTATATCTGTGTAGTGTGAATTTACACAGAATGCTGAAAATGTGCTGCTAAGTTTTTAAACACAATGTTTTCAATGGAACATGCAGCGCAGATTTCCACATTGTAAACAGAGGTGCACGGCTGCAAGCAGTGAACGCAGCACAGACTGTGCATGTAACCAGCATGGAGCAGCAGAGACAGTGTTTGTTTAAAGCTGTAATAATTGTAAAAGTGTTATCTAGCTAATATATCAGATTTAGCTGCTTCTTTTCAGCGGTTTAGCTCAAATAAAAAAAATATATATGATAGCTGGGTCAGACCTGAGCGAGACCACCTTCTCCAAGTGTGATTACTGTTTTCACACCTGTTCAATCAACCTGATGAGAGCCAGTTTCATCATAACATTTTTGACTGCACTTTCAGAGTTCTGTACTTTTAAAGTTCTTGACATTTTTCAAATTAACTGACCTTCATTTCTTCTTAAAATTATTTAGAAATATTTAAATATTTAGTAATTTAGATATATAAAATATATAGAAATATTTAGTTGAGTAGTTTTTGCCATAATATGGATTAGAACTGTATACCTGTAACTCTACCTCTTCACTACTTTACTACTGATGCTCTCAAACACTTTATTAAGAGACAAGAAATTCAAGTAATTAACTCTTGATGAGTTCAGCACAGCTGTTAACCGGAAGCCTGAATTCCAGGTGACTCTACCTCATAAATCTGACTAAGAAAATCCAGCAGAGGTGTGTAAAACTGATAATTTAAGCAAAAGGAGCTACTTTAAAGAATCTAAAATATAAACTTATATTCTTGTTTGTTTAACACTTTTTTTGTTAATTAAATATTTCCATATGTTTTTCTTCATAGTTTGGAGAGTTTCACAGTTTATTTGCAGAAATTATCCAAAACATCATCTGGTTACAATAACAGGCCCACATTAAAGGTTAGGTTTTTTTTTTTTTTTTTTAGATGTGAGAATTTAACAGCAATGATAATCTTAAAACTGTGTTCATTCTAATGGTGTTCATATTTAAAATCAAGCATTTTGTGGATTTCTTGCCCTGAAAAATACCTCCCACGTTAAAACCACCGGCAACCACCAGGCTACATTCTTACAGCTAATGGTAGGATGTGGTTTCTCCTCCATGCCCTCATCCTCCCATCAGCATGAAATTGCAAAAAATGATATTCATTAAACCAAGTCATGCTGTTCACGTTTTAAACAGTGTCCATAATTTAGGAAGCAGAGGGCTGAATAATGATGATATGATTTTTATACTATCCTATAGAACTGTGGAGCAGGTTTTTGGAAATACTGTACCAGTCAAAAGTTTGGACACACCTTCTTATTAAGTCATTTTTAATTTATTTTCTGAATTGTAGATTAATATTATTATTATTATTATTATTATTATTATTATTATTATTATTATTATTATTATTAGCCAGTGTTTGGGATGTTTTTTCATTTTAGGCCACTTTAAACAGGTAGCAAACAAACCTTAATTAAAAAGTAACAATAATCTGCTCATTTATGATCCATATGAGCATTAATTTCAGTGATTAAAAAATGTGAATTAAAAATAATAATTAATAATAATTTCTGTAAGGAAAAGACTTTTAATCTTAATTTTTACTTTTAAGAGTTCTTTTTGTTTCTGTGTCTTTCTTATTATGGAAGTGTGAATGTGCTGTACGTGTGTAGGTTTGTAAATGCTTCAGGAGTAGCAGTAACACCATCTGTTCCAGCACTGTGAAAATATTTAATCTGATTAATCACAAAACAAATTCTGTGATTAACTGCGATTAATCACATTTGTTCTTCCTAAAACTCAGTAGATATTTGAATGCAAAATGCCAACGAGATAAAACGAACATGGGGAGCTGAAATAAAGGCAAATTATTTCAGAACACACAAAATATATATATCAATATATTCTAAATGCTCAGCTGCACGCGCCATCTCTTAAAACAGATACTGTGTGAAACGGCACCATCTAGTGGCCTTTAAATGTCACTGCAGTCATCAGTGTAGGAAAAGGTTAAAGGGTCGGGGAGAAGAGATGAAGTGGAGGGAGGGAGGGAGGGATATTAAAGGATTATAGCATAACTAATGCATGGGAGGATTAGAGAGAGAGAGAGAGAGAGAGAGAGAGAGAGAGAGAGAAACAGATCAGTAGAAAGAAGCTGATAGAAAAACTGGGAGGCAGAAAAGGAAGGAAATCAACAGAACCATCAAACACAAAATACTGAAAATCTTCAGCATCCTGCAGACTCCGGACAGGCCTGAAACACTGAGGTAAGAAGAGCTTCAGAGGATCAGATATATATTTCTGTATCAGAATAAAACATAAGACATATTTAAATCTATAGAATTATCTCAGATATTACGATACTCCAGGTATCACATCGAAAAAAGCTAGTTTAGTGAGTGAAATTATCTTAAATGCAGCTATTTATTTTATATTTCTCATGTATTTAGGTATTTTTTTAGGGGTGAGGGACAGGGGTTATGGGACAGGATCTATTGTTACATTCAATTATTTTGACTATGAAAATCCCATAGAAGCTGAAGAACGCTGCACTGACCTTGCTTCCTCGAATTCTGATTATTCACATCACCTTGCCATGAGCACACTGGCCAGGATTTAACCTCATTCACAAGATAACACCTCACGACCTCACAACTACAGGTTTGGCGATTCCCAAGCTGTCCTCTAAGATAACACTTCATAATCAGTTTGCTTACTTCTGTCCCATGACTTATGGCATGTCAGTGAACTATCGCATCATTTTACAGCACATTTCCAAAACACATTAATTGTGCAATTAATTGCTGCTCTGTTGGTTCTGTCCCAATGCAATATACTGCATAAATAAGCTTATTTTGGTTATTGTGTTATTTAATTAGTTTTTTTTTTTTTATTAAATAATTGTATAAAATACACATCACAATCAGATGTCAGCTTCCAGTAAGTAGCACTGGAAAGAAAAATAATTTTTGATTTTGAGTAACACTGCTGTCCACTAGTCCAATTAGTCCACTAATTCCTTCAATTTTCTCTCAAGAAAGTCTTTATTTAAAAAATGATTGACTGCATGTTTAAATAATTGATATTTATGACAAAAAAAAATCACTCCTGTTACCTTAACTCACTCCTGTTACAGGCACTCATTCCTGATACTTTTTATGTTTTGAGTTTTAAGCATAGAATTAGCAAAAACATGACAAATAGCTAAATTGCTAGTGTGCTAATATGCTAATAGCATGAGGACACTGAGCACATTCTAGTGATTTTCCCAAAATTTGTATTTTAAAAATAAACAATTAAGATCTAAGAATTAATTTAGGTAACAGGACTGTTGAGCTTGAGCTCCTCAGTTATCGTTACAATAAGATCAAATATACAGAAAAACTGATGAGGGAACTTAATTTTGGTCTTCTTGTGATCTTCAGAAGAACAAGCTGATGACTTCCGGTTGTAGAATGTTACAGTTATTAAAAAGGGTAATTTGTTACGGTAACAGGAAACACAACAGGGACACAACTAAAATGTGTATTTTAACTTAAATATTATGGATTTATCATGGAAAAAAATATTTCTAAGCATATATGTGATTCAGAGTCACACAACAGTGCGAAAAAGTTACATCTCTGAAGCATTTTAATAATTATATTTCATGTTAAAGTTGTTATAGTTAGAGAGTGGGGGCCGGTAATAAATGCTATTTTTTTTCAGTGTTCTAAGTAGTTTCTATTAATGGTTTTCATTACATATCTTACTTTTGCAATTGGGTCAATGTACAAGACACTATGCTTAATAATAAAAATTATTTTAAAGTTATTTTGTGTGCACATTCATACATTAAATTCTTGGGGACAGAAATGGCACCTATTCTATGGAATACGCCATATAATACAACTGTAATAATATTATAAGGTATTATTTAGTATGTTAAGTTATTTGATACGGTTTTGAATTTGGAACTTGTATATTTTGAACCTGTTTGTGTGTGTCTATTCAAAATAATCTAGTGTGTGTGTGTGTGTGTGTGTGTAGTCATGGACGTGGAGAGGATTATCGAGTGCATCAAACAGCATGATCATGAAGGACTGAGGACGCAGCTACAGCAATTTAATAAAGAGGTACTAAGAACGCACTATAGCTGATTACTATACCCCACCTCATTCCATTACACAACACACCCACAGCACCTCACACGAGCACTAGCATCACTCAGCTCTGAACTGACAACATACAGTGAGAAAAGTACAGTATTTACCAATAACACATTTTTTACCTGTCAGATGGGTCAAATGTTTAAATTAAAGAAAAACACCTTAAAATCAGTCTTTTTTAATTATTTTAAAATGTTCTGCATTGTATATCAATACTAAACTCATCCAAACTATGAAGAAAAACATATGAAAATTATTTAGTAAACAAAAATACTTTAGATTCTTCAAAGTAGCACCTCTTGTTTAGATGATCGGTTTTGCACATCTCTGCTGGATTTTCTCAGTCAGTTTTATGAGCTAGAGTCAACCTGGAATTCAGGCTTTCAGTTAACAGCTGTTCTGCACTCATCAAGAGTTAATTACTTGAATTTCTTGTCTCTTAATAAAGTGTTTGAGAGCATCAGTTAAAGTAAAGTAGTGAAGAGGTAGAGTTACAGGTATACAGTGAATAGTGAATATTTGAGTAATGTTCTAATCCAGATTATGAGAAGCAACAACTACTCAACTAAATAAAGAAAAAATACATTAGGTCAGTCAAACCGAAACATTTCAAGAACTTTCAAGAACTATCCTTAAGTACAGTCACTGCAAAGACCATTAAAAACTTTAAGCCGATGGAACTGGCACTCATCAGTATGAGTTTCATCAAAATTACCAACCTCAGAAACTGCAAGTTAACAGCTCCCCAGATAAGAGCACCTAAATGCTTCTTCACAGAGTATTTTTTGGTTTGTTTAACACTTTTAAGTTACTACATGATTCCTTATGTGTTGCTTTATAGTCTGGATCACTTTAGTATTTATTTATTATTTAAAATAAATCATTAAATTAGAAGGTGTGTTCACACTTTTGTCTGGTACTGTAATTTTTATACTACGCATCCTCAGAAATGAACATGACGTGTGTGTGTGTGTGAGGTGCAGTACACACAAAAACATGATGAAAAGCACACACAACCACAGTATGTAGAGTTTAATGCAATGTTTATTTGATGGTAGCGTAACCACAGTGTAATAGCACAATATAGCAAAGCCTTTTGAAGTCATACTGTCTACTGCTGTATGTGTAACTGATGTATGTGTCACTTTCTCTGTGTTTTTTCAGTACGCACAGTGTTTTTTCTTCGATGTGGAGGAGTGGGAGAGGAAGAAGGTAACACAAACACTCAACACTCATTAGATCCTTCCTCTTATCCTCACACATCCTGACGATTATGATTCTTTAGTTTCATCACAGACACTGTAGAGGATTATTCTCCTAATCTCCCTGTGCTAAT
The DNA here is from genome assembly GCF_023375975.1 of Astyanax mexicanus. NCBI lineage: Eukaryota > Metazoa > Chordata > Actinopteri > Characiformes > Acestrorhamphidae > Astyanax > Astyanax mexicanus. The sequence goes on from NC_064422.1 coordinate 10,360,499, forward strand.
TCCTCACCGCTACCTCACCCAGCTATCCCACCCCCTGTACAAGTGTTTCCAATATAGTGGCCTGTGAGTGCAAGCAGAGTGTATGTGTTTCTGATAAAGTGGCCAGTCTGATACAGCATCCAGACCCCTTCTTGTTTTTATTATTATTACTATTTATTACTCCTGTGTGCAACTTTCTTTGATGAGTGTATATTAATGTTTATACTATTATACTGTTTTCTTCTTTTTTTGTCTTTAATAATTTATTGTTTGGGACACCAAAGAGGCAGGAGCTTGAAGAGGTAAATATTAAATATTAATATTTGCTGATTGGGTGAGCTGCAGCAGTGTGATGTGTCTATATATCAAAGTACAAGGAAAAAACTTCCTCGCCTATAGCACACCTTAGAGGTAGCAGCGCTGCAGAGGCAGAAATTACCACAATAAAAGCGTTTTTAAAGGTTATAATATTTTTATTAAATTTTAATCAGGACTGGTATGTTTTAATACTTCAAAGAAACTATTAATTTCAGCTATTAATAGAAAACAATATGGTTCAGGGTTTAACAGCTCTTCAATGGAAAAGAATCACAGTTTGAATAGCTTTTTAATAGCCTTAATAAATGAAATTATAATAAAAAATGCTTTTTATTTACTCAGGTTATCTTTGTCTGATATTAAAGTTTGCTTGATAATCTTATAAAATGAAATAATTAAATAATTAATAAATAAGACATTGCACCAGTGATGAATAACTTTTTCCCCACATGGTCTAAGTTCAAAGAACCATATTCACCTACAGGTTTAACATCTAAAATAGAGCCACTAAAAGTGTTCTTTCTCTTTTTCCCGCTGCAGTTTAAGAGGAATAAAGTCAGAGATCCTGGTTCTGACTCTGATTTGGATGATGAAAGCTCTGAAGACCGAGAAATCTTTCTGAGACAGGTAACATTACCAGAACACATGTTCTTGTACTGATGTATGAAATTTAAAACAAAGGTTTGTGCACATTTCTTATGTTACAGTGATAAAAATACACTAGTATCACCCAACCAACCACATTAAATATCTCATTAACTACTTGACAACACCGTAACAACCATATGATGGCCATAGACATTAAATTATCACAGGCAAATGTCATGTGCAAATTCCACTTAAAGTACTATAGGAACCATTTGGAACTCTTGAATAGGGGTGGGCAAAATGGCCCTAAAATAATATCACGATATTTCATCTTATTTTTGTGAGAACGATACTCTTTTGGGGATATGATAAAACACTGAATTAGAAAAATAATTTAAGAATACACTACTGCATCAAAATGACTGAAAATAATAAAAATTTAATTGGATTATTGCATATGATATTATATGCACTCCAAATATCTCCATATATCTAGAATTAAAGTAAAATAAATGATACTGGACAGATATAATCTGTCTTTAGTAGATAGATAATAGGAAATGAGAACAGTGTGAACAGTGTGAACACCTAGCACACCCTAGTAACCATTAAGTAACTCAATAGCAGCCACCTAGCAACCTCTTGGCAACACCACAACATCCACCTTACCAAAGCAACCACCTAACAACAACACTGTAGCAACTACCTAAAATACCTCAGGAGCTGCTTTAGACAAACCACACAAAACACCCAAGCAACCACCATAAAAAATCAGTAGCAGCTGCATTGGAACACCCTAGCAACCACCAAGCAACTTTTATCAATTTGTCCCTTGTTTATTTTGCATGTTTTTCACAGAGTTTAGCCTCCATTCTGATCCGTTTCCTGCGGTCCGATCCCCACAGCCGAGTGATCCGGGTCTGCTTGCGTACGTTACGGATTCTGTCTCGAGATAAGAAGGTTCTGGACAGCCTGCTCACCGATTCCTCCCTCATCACTCTCGCCAGACTCGCCGGCTTCAGTCAGACCCCCGACCCCGGAGAGGAGCTCGACGACCAGGCGGACCTGTTCGGGGATGTGATGGAAGCTCTCTCAGGCCTGGACTCGAACGATGGTGAGAACGGAGAGGATGAAGAGCCGAGTGCAGAGAATCCAGACGCTAATAACATCAGCGCCTTGAGGCGAAGAAGAAGCAGCGTTTTCAAAGCTCTCATGAGAGGAAAGAGGGACATCAGGGCGAGTGTGGTGGAGGACGAGGACAAAGACGAGGAGGAGGACGGTAAAGGAGCTCAGAAGTGTGAAGAAGAACAAAATAAAGAGGCTGTGAAAATCCTCTGCAATGTTATTTACAACAGCGCCTGGGCCCAAGAGAGAGCAGCCGAGCTCAGGTAGGAGCAAATCTGCTCAAAATGCTCTTCCTGGCTTATAATAGTCTCATGCAGGACAGACCATAATAAATGACAGAGTTTATTACATTATTACATTCAATACTCATCAAAGGACTGAGCAAACAGAGGGGTATATATACTAGGGAGGGCAGGTGGAGCCAATTATTAACTTGGAGAGCGGAAACGCCATAGCGTCATGTGATTAGAGGAGTCAGGGAAGTCCGGTGTGGGTGCATGCTGGGAAGTTGTGTCTTTTTAGCACAGTTCTTGAGTTCTTGAGTCTTAAGCAGCCAGTTAATTATCTGATTGTATGTGTTTCTGTTTTATCTATGCTTGTTTTTTTCAGTCTCCTCAGTGGTTTAACTGCAAAGCTGGACAAGGAGTCTCAATCAGCGTCAACACCAAGTGGTCAATATTATGAACTGCGCCTCATATTTCTGCTAACTGCTCTGAGGCCTGAGCTGAGGAACCAGCTTAAGCAGGTACCAGAAACCTGAATCTTGATCTTAATCTTCATCTTTTACTTACAGCAATGCTGGGTTATATAATGGCCAAAAACATTGGCACCCTTACACTTTGGCTGTTCGAATCCCGGGCATGCAGCTTGCCATCAGCTGCCGGAGCCCTGAGAGAGCACAGTTGGTCTTGCTCTCTCTGGGTGGGTACAGTAGATGGTGCTCTTTCCCCTCATCACTCCTACGTTGATGTTGATCAGCACAAGGCTGCGTCTGTGAGCTGATGTATCGGAACCTGAGAATATGATGCTACTTGGCAATGATGCATCAGAAAAGAGTGCCATCTATCCACCCCGAGAGAGCAAGGCCAATTGTGCTCTCTTGGGGCTCCGGCAGCTAATGGCAAGCTGCATGACCGGCATTTCAACTAGCGATCTCCCGATCACAGTGGCAGCACTTAAGACCGCTGGACCACTCGGCGCCCCAGACTGTTTGTGTCTCATTTGTATCTCTGCGGATGTGAAAACCAAAACTGATATAATTAATGGACTGAAACTGGTTCTGATTTCTCCACTCATTTCTTCCCTCTGTCAGGAGGGAGGGGTTGTGGTGTTGACCACAGTGCTGGAGAGGTGTGTGTCGGTACAGTGGAAGGAACAGTATGAAGTTGCACCTCTGGAACCCGATGCTGCCCTCGTGTCTGTGGAGGACTCGCTGCGAGCACAGGAAGTCCTGAAGATCCTTTTTAACATCACACACAGCGCACACTCCCAGGACCCAGATGAGGTCAGTACACGTCATATCCACCAAGCGTTTTATTAGGAACTGAAAGATTTAGTCAAATAAGATCTTTACCATCAAGCTGCCGGTGCTCAGAGGGAGCAAAATTGGCCCTGCTCCCTCCGGGTGGGTAGATCGCACTCTCTCCCTACATCACTCCTAGGGTGATGTCGATTAGCACAAGGCTGCATCTGTGAGCTGATGTATCAGAACCGAGTCGCTGCGCTTTCCTTCAAGTGCGCTGTGATGCTATTTGGCAATGCTGCATCAGCAGCAGCTCGAAAAAGAGGCGGAGTCTGACTTTAAATGTGTCAGAGGAAGCATGTGTTAGTTTTCACCCTCCTGGTGTGTTGGGGGGCATTACTGGTTATAGGGGGAGTCCTAATGAGTGTGTTGGGCAATTGTCTGAGCAAAATTGGGGAGAAAATGGGGAAAAATTAGAAATAGAGTCCCAGTCTAGCTTTTTGTTTGATTTTTTTTTACCTTCATGGGTAAATGCTGTAGTGCCCGATGCAGTTCTCAAGGTATACAGTCATTTCTGGTTGAGAGTACGCTGTGTGCTATTGGCTGCCTTTAAGGTATTGCCAATAGAATAGGACTTTATGGAGCAGACAAACATGAACATGTCCATGTATTGTAAAGCCCAGACAACATTTATAACAATATTTACAGTAACCTGTTCTTTGGTGTATCAGGAAAATGCTACTCTCTATCGCCGCCTGGCTGCAGTTCTCCGCCACTGTCTGTTGGTGCGCTGTGAGGGAGAGGAGGAGACTGAGGAGCTGAAGGGGTGAGTGATGATCATCTGTTGATGTGGCGTCTTCACTCAACACTGTCCAAAGGTTTAAAACAATAAAATAAATATATTTACCCCTCCCCTCCCCCGCTCAGACACACGGTGAACCTGCTGTCGGCGCTGCCGCTGAGCTGCCTGGACGTGCTGCTGTGCGTTCCCCTGCAGCCAGACTCCGAGCAGATGGACGGAGTCAACATGGACTGTGTTCACAGCCTGCTGGTGTACCTGGAGAGGAGACTGGAGAAGGTGAGGGACACCTGGTGTGGACATGTGATGATGACACTGTCCTGTTATTATTCTCAATAATAAAATGAACAGTGGAGGAGAGAGAGGGGGGAGGAATCCCTCGTTCTGATGGTGATGTAATATAGTGAATAAGAAGGTGAGTGGTGAGTGTGTGATGTGGTTTATACTGTGCAGGGGGAGAAGGTGAAGGCCAGACTGACCCCTGTGCTGAATCTGCTCACAGAGTGCTCCAGAGCACACAGAGGAACCCGCCGCTACCTCAGACAGCAGGCAAGACATGCATTACACATACACTACACCTGTACTACACCTGCACTACACCTGTACTACACCTATATTATACCTATACTACACCTATGAAAGGCCTGTACTACATCTGTAAAATGATGGTACTATACCTATACTAATCCTGTACTATACCTATAAAAACCTGTACTATACATATAACCTACACTACACCTGCACTACACCTATAAAACAACTGTACTACACCTGTACGACAGCTATAAAACACCTATACTACACCTGTACGACAGCTATAAAACACCTATACTACACCTGTACGACAGCTATAAAACACCTATACTATACCTGTACGACAGCTATAAAACACCTATACTACACCTGTACGACAGCTACAAAACACCTATACTACACCTGTACTTTACATATACTACGCCTATAAAACACCTGTATTACATCTATAAAATGATGGTACTATACCTATACTAAACCTGTACTACATCTGTATTACACCTGTACTATACATATACAAACCCTGTACTACACCTATAAAACAATTGTACTATACCTATAAGAATCCTGTAATGCACCTATACTAAACCTGTAATACATTTGTACTACACCTATAAATCACCCGTGCTAACCTTTACTACACCTGTACTACATTTATAACACCAGTACTATACAAATACAAAACCTGCACTACACCCATACAACACCTGTATTACACTTGTACTACACAAATAAATCACCTGTAGAACTGTACATATACTACACCTGTACTACATCTATAAAACACCTGTAGTGCTCCTATACTACACCCACACTACCCCACAATTATGAAAACACCACAGTTACAACTACACCAGACCTACTCATGAATTTCTATACTTATGTAACACATTGCTACATATAGAGAACAACACCTTTACTACGCCCACTGTACTACACTCTTATGTGTGTGTTAATGTTGACGTGTTATTTGTTAAATGACCTCAGATTCTGCCCCCCCTGAGGGATGTGAGTATGAGGCCAGAGGAGGGAAGCACAGTGAAGAGCCGGCTGGTCAGACTGATGACCCACCTGGATACAGAGCTGAAACACTGCGCTGCTGACCTGCTGTTTGTACTCTGCAAGGAAAATGGTACTGAATCTTTATTGTTTTAAAGCGATAGTTTGTAGAAGAATTAAGTTTGCAGCACTAAGTACTAAGCTCGTTCTGTTTCCAGTCAGGCGCTTTGTGAAGTACACCGGCTACGGGAACGCTGCAGGCCTCCTGGCCACGCGGGGCTTGCTGGGAGGTCAGAGGTCGAAGGGCACGTCATCAGGGACGCGGTACTCCAGCGATTCAGATTCAGACACCGAAGAGTACCGGCAGGTGAAGAGCCGTATAAACCCGGTGACGGGCAGGTTGGAGGAGGAGCTGCCCGACCCGATGGAGGGAATGACTGAGGAGGAGAAAGAGGAGGAGGCCCGAAGACTCGTCAGCCTGATCAACAAACTGTCCAAGTGAGAGAATTAAAATTCACCACTGACACTGCAGTTTAGATAAAGACTGGGCTTAAAGGAGAAATCTAGTGTGAAATGGACTCGGATTGTAGTGAAACATGATGACGAGTACAAACTTGTGTTGAATAGCCCCCCTCCATTTTCCCCCAGCAGACCGAAAAACAACACTTTTAGCTGATGCTCCCAACAGGCTTACAATGCTAGTGATAGGGGCATAGAAATGGCTATTTTTACACCATTAACAAACCAATCAAAGTATCTCCACACTTCATTATAGATTTTTGAGGGCCCTGACATGTAAAACGAGGTATGTGGTTCTCCTATTTTTTAAACAAATAAAGCTACAAACCAAAAGAAACAAAAGAAAAAAGAAGACAAACAAGCCAAACCTACGAGCACAATGAACTGCCGACAACATACAACCACAAGACCAGACAAAGGAAGACTGAAACAAAGGGGCTACTTATACACTGACAAGAAACACCTGGGGAGGATAACGAGGGGGCTGGGTTACAAATAAGACACACACAGAAAATTTGCCAGTGTTTTACACCCTCAGTGTTAATTTAACTCTTACAGTGTTGATTTAACACTAGCGAATTTACTGTGCAGGTGGTAACAATAATAACAAGGTGGAGCTAGGGCGGAGACAATGCAGAAACAAAACAGAGCCATATTTTACACAGCACATGGTGAGGAAAACAAACAGATAGAGGAAAAGCACAAAGAGACCAAAAAATAAATAAAACAGGACAAAAAGTGTGTCATGCTTTTGTTTTGTTTTCTGTCCTTCCATCTCCGTCATCTTATGTTTTCTACTTGTCTCCACCCACGTCTTCAGTGCTTCCACCTGTGTCGTTTGTAGCTCCACCCCCTTATTACCTGTCCCAGGTGTTTTCTGTTTTCAGTATTCCTGTGTATTTACAGCCCCCTTGTTTCTAGCGCGGTTGTTCGATCTTGTACATTTACACATCTGATAGGTTGCTATTGTTTCTTTACTTTCATGTTTTTTTGTAGTCTTGCTTTTGTTTATCTTTTCCGTTTATGTCCGCCTCAATTAATGGCACCTTAAAGACACCACATGACTCTCTGAATGCTGTAATTAAAAAAAGACTGATATAAAGACATAAAGACAGGATTTAAAATGTCTGATACCTGATCCATTGCTTTTTGTAATCAGACTGGCCCTGATCCCAAGTTACTGCATCAGATCTGGACACAAGTAATTACACACGTAACATTGTATGACTAAAAAACTAAATCAAATGATGGGCATTGGTCACTTACAACCAGTGATGCTTGACTGATAAACACAATTTAATCTCTTACATATCTTACCAAATCCAAATCTTCACGAATTTGCTTTATAATATATATATATATATATATATATATATATATATATATATATATATATATATATATATATATTATTATTATTTTCACAGTTACTCCATCACTATTACACTATTAATCATTTTTCCCAACTCTTCACCAGGGACAACATGATTCAGCCAATGGGACTGGACGCTCAGGGTCAGCTGACTCCTCTGGCAAGCCTTAGGGACCTCACAGAGGAAGAGGATGGATCAGAGGAGGAGGAGGAGGAGGGAGCGGACGACTTGTTGAATGTGGAGTAAAGGCAGGATTGGATGAGGATGATTGACAGTAACTGTGTTTTGTAAATTTGTAGTAGTACGAGAATCCGCCATCAGACTGCAGAGTTAAACTACCCTGTCTGAACCTGACTGTGCTTAAATATCTGTACTGTCCCAGAAATTGACCTGTAGTGGGTACCATGCCCATATAAGGAGTTCCGGGTTTAGCTGTTTATCTCTATGGGAAAAATGAATGCTAACCATAAAAATGATTAAAAAAAAATTAAGAGAGCACTTCAGTTTCTGAATCAGTTTTTCTGATTTTGCTATTTATAGGTTTATTTTTAAGTAAAATTAATATTATTGTTTATTTTTTAATTTCTCCCAAATTCCAAATAAAAATATTGTCATTTAAAGCATTTATTTGCAGAAAATGAGAAATCAATATTTGGTGGAATAACCCTGGTTGGTTTTTAATCGCAGTTTTTTTCATGCATCTTGGCATCATGTTCTCCTCCACCAGTTTTACACACTGCTTTTGGATAACTTTGTGCTGCTTTACTCCTGGTGTAAAAATTCAAGCAGTTCAGTTTGGTGGTTTGATGGCTTGTGATCATCCATCTTCCTCTTGATTATATTTTAGAGGTTTTCAATTTGGTCAAATTCAAGAACCTCATCGTTTTTAAGTGCTCTCTTATTTTTTCCAGACGTAATTTTGGGTGATAATTATGTGATTATGTGAAGCTTTACAAAGAGAAAAGCTGTGTGGTATGAAAGTAAAATTAATATTTCAGTCATATATATATATATATATATATATATATATATATATATATATATATATTGTGGTATGCCCCTGGGGTTAGGGGCGTGACCACTGTGACCCGGAAGGAGGAAGCTCACAGAGATACACAGACACGGGGAGTAAATGAACTCAAACGTACCTTTATTCGGCTCGAAAATGCCCTCCACCACACCCAGAATAAACTTAAATGAACATGCAAGCCCAGTGGGGCTCTAGAGTTCAGTAGTTACTTAGTTTTTTACTTTTTGAGTCCGTGCAGCCTCAGCCCTCCAGTGAAAGTTCTCCCCCAAATGAGGGCCGAGGCTAAGTATATATGCCTGTCCCAGCTGGCGGCTCAATCAGCCCTCATGCGGGCCAGTTGAGACAGGCATGGCTTCGCGCTCTGGCGTGGGGCAGACCCACAACTCCCCCGCCTCCACACGCCACAATATATATATTGTGGCATGGATGAGGAAGGAAGACCCGTGAGACTCATGCTGAATGCTCAACAGCTCCTTTATTGAACAGGCTTGCCACTCACTTACAGTCTTTAACAAGACTAGGAGAGTTAAAACCATTAACCCACAGAGCTCAAACAGCCCAAAGGCCACCAACCCAGCTGTGTGTCTCCCAGATGGCAGATCCAGAGTGGTGCCCACCCTCTCTGCATAACCCCTCCCAAGGGAGATGCCCCACCCCTGTAATCCTCGCACACAGGAGAACAGAACCATGCCTACAGGCAGCCACACACACAACCCAGAGCCGCCACAATATATAACACCCTATACTTAAACTTAATTTAAACATAATTTTGTGTTCGTAAATTTTGGTGTTAATAAAGTGTCTTATTGTTTATTGTGTTTTAGTGAATACGCTTTTTTCAATGCTTTCCCACTATTTAAGCAGAGGAAACAAGGACATCTATAACTTCTGTTCCAACTCAAAACTGTCAAGACAAAACCGTTTTCGTAAAAGTTCCAGACCTTCACGCACGCTGTGTGTCAACTTTGCAATGTCTGTTGGATTGAATTTATACAGCTCTGAAAAAATAAGAGATCACTTAAAAGTTTCTTCAATTTTACCAAATTGAAAACCTCTGGAATATAATCAAGAGGAAGATGGATGATCACAAGCCATCAAACCACCAAACTAAACTGCTTGAATTTTTGCACCAGGAGTAAAGCAGCATAAAGTTATCCAAAAGCAGTGTGTAAGACTGGTGGAGGAGAACATGATGCCAAGATGTATGAAAACTGTGATTAAAAACCAACCAGGGTTATTCCACCAAATATTGATTTCTGAACTCTTAAAACTTTATGAATATGAACTTGTTTTCTTTGCTTTATTTGAGGTCTGAAAGCTCTGCATCTTTTTTGTTATTTTAGACATTTCTCATTTTCTGTAAATAAATGCTCTAAATGACAATATTTTTATTTGGAATTTGGGAGAAATGTTGTCTGTAGTTTATAGAATAAAACAACAATGTTCATTTTACTCAAATATAAACCTATAAATAGAATAATGAGAAAAAAATGATTCAGGAACTGATGTGGTCTCTTAATTTAGCTGTATATGTATTCAGTTAGTTCGCTATGTACCCTATCTACCTCAAACTGAACCAGCGCTGCTGTTGAATGTGTAGATAGATAGATAGATAGACAGATAGATAGATCCAATAAAAAAATGTTATCATGCCAATAATAGAGATTGATATGTTTTATTTTCCAGAAATCACTAGACTCTCTCTGATTGCCTAAACGTCCCCAATGAAAACAAGTAATACACTGAATTCACATGAATCAAAGTTGTACATCTGTTCACACTGATGAAACATTACCACAGCTTTGTTCAGTATTTCAGTTCTTTTCACAGTACCTGAATAATCACATATAAAATTACATACACAATTAATTAAGTGTATTTTCATGTGACTTTATACTTTAAAGCAACATAAGATTTACCTCAAGTGCACTTCAAACTTTCATTTCTGGACACGCTAAAGTAAAAGAAGCGTGTGGACTGAGTAGGTTGAGTAATATTAAAGAATTTTACACAAATATTACTCGAGTTTCGCAGCATGAGCATGATGGGGTCAGTATAACAGTGATATTACACTATTCTCACAATTACCATCAGTGAAGCAGTGATCTAAAGGGAGAGAAAGAGAAAGATCGCCTTGCAAACATTACACACATATATCCCTTAGATTTTTTACAAAAATTACTGAAACTGCATTTGAACTATATATAACTATATACAGTGACCCAGGGCAGTGCTTTAAAATCATTTTAAATCGTTTGATTAATATCTTCCATTATACCACAGTTAGTTCTGACCCTGCAATGTGAGGCTGAGAGGCGTTCTATGAGTGCAGTTATCAGCAGGTAATGCACTGTAGCCAAAGGTCTCCATGTATTACTACACCACATACAGGTAACCATCTAGCAACGATGCAGCGCTTACAAGCCAAACAGCACAGCTACAAACAGAGCGGCAATGGAATAATTTAACTGGCGGAGTTTTTATAACCAAACAGATTCTATTTTCTCCTCCTCTTTAACTCAAAATCTTTCAGTAAATAGTGATAATGGAACTGTGGTATAATCACAATAACGACCACAGCACAGGAGTGACAGTATTACACGTTAAAGCACTCCGTCTCATGTATTATTGCTTAATTATATCTATAAAAAGTAATAAACATATTGTTCCAGGGCACTGATTGGTCCAGCAGTCTGAAGTGCTGCCACTATGATCGAGTGATTGCTGGTTCGAATCCTGTTCATGCAGCTTGCCATCAGCTGCCGGAGCCATGAGAGAGCACAATTTGCCTTACTCTCTCTGGGTGGGTACAGTAGATGGCGCTCTCTCTTTTCCCTAATCACTACTAGGTTGATGTGGATCAGCACAAGGCTGCGTCTGTGAGCTGATGTATCAGAACCGAGTCGCTGCGCTTTCCTCTGAGCGTTAGTGCTGTGATGCTACTCGGCAATGCTACATCAGCAGCAGTTCAAAAAGAGGCGGACTCTGACTTCACATGTATTGGAGGAGGCATGCGAGTCTTCAGTGTCGCTTCTATAAGTAATAAAGGTTCTCATATTGTGTCACAAAATCATGGCATTATTTTCTGTGTTAAGTTTCTTTTGCACTGAAGCTGCAAGGCTAACATGGCTAACAAGTAATAAAGCTAACAGAATAAATCAGACAAAATGTATGTAAGAGTTTAGAGTGTTCACTGTTAACCATCAGAGTGTAGTGATTGCCCCCCAGGCTACCTTAGATAAACTTATAGATCATATATTATGATTAACTGCTTGGTCTCTGTGTTGTAGGCTGTAAGAACAAGCATCATTTTCTGAGCTGCTGCAGTAACTCTGTGTTTATATTGGGTTTAAATTGTGCTAGCAGTGTTAGCCTCATAGCTCCAGTGAAAATCTAAATAACAGACCGGCATTCAGACTATCTGAGGTACGTGTAAACTCAAACTCTGGCCAAACATTGATTTAATAAACTGCAGAAAGTGCATGACTCCAGTTTCTCTCAGATTCCAGCATCATTTTCAGCACAATTCCATCATCTGCTCCAGCGAAAGCTGCAGCTCATCAGACTGTAGTGAAGAAGCTCCGTTTTCAACAGCCATCATCTTCAGCCTCTCCAGTGAGGTGAGCACCACCTAAAGAGAGAGAATGTAAATGTAAATCCTTTTAAACGCAAATCCACCAATCATTTTACATCATTTTCAAGTTCTACATCAACTTCCACCCATGTATCACACTTTTTTACAGAGCCTGGTGATTTATTTAGTTTTTGTTTTAGCAATGTAAACATGGGGTCATTAATGTAGAGTTCAGAAGGTGCAAAGCTATGTATTTATGCTGAAATATGAGTTAAACATCATAACTTACTTTTACTGCCTCCTCTCTTTCTCTTTCTTGAGCATGCTAAAGCTCTCTGTTAAACTTTTACTCAGCACATTAAAATATAAGTAAAAAAGGCTTTAGTCTGTTTGACAGATGCATCAAACTATATAACTGTTATTATTTATTTTCTAATGTTTTCCCATTTGTTTTTCCACTTATTCAGCTGCTACTTAGCTGTATATCCCCATCACTAGTGATGCCGAAACACAAGGATGGTAAAGACTAGCACATGCCTCCTCCTCCGACACATAATGTCAGACTCCGCCTCTTTTTGAACTGTTGCTTTAAACTGATGCAGCATTACCGAATAGCATCACAGCGCTAACGCTCGGAGGAAAGCGCAGCGACTCGGTTCTGATACATCAGCTCACAGACGCAGTCTTGTGCTGATCCAAATCACCCTAGGAGTGATGAGGGGAAAGAGTGCCATTTACTGTACCCACCCAGAGAGAGAGCAAGGCCAATTGTGCTCTCGGGGCTCCAGCAGCAGCAGATAGCAAGCTGCATGCACGAGATTCGAACGAGCAGTCTTCTGATTATAGTGGCAGCTCTAAAATATTAATATGAATAAATTCCATTTATTATATTATTTTTATTTAAATAAGAGAGAAAAGTAAGAATAAACATGTGTTGTTAATATTGTTAATTATAAATTAAACCTTTTTTTACCAATTGACTCTACAAGAGAGTGACTGAGCCTTTTACCTCCACCATAATGAGCTTCTTCTCCCAGGGTTTTCTTTTGGGGTCAGGCCAATTCTGGCCCAGAAAGAAATACAGAGTGTATGAAGGAGACGATCCTTTGTAATGCATAAAGTCCATTATTCCTAGTGAAAAAAAAACACAATCATTATAAGAATCCCAGATTACTGATTTCAGAAACTTTATACTCCATACAATATAGAGGTAAAGCCAACTTCTCTTGGATAGAATTTCCATAAACTCACTCCTAAACCTTGTGGAAAGCATTGCCTTTAGAGTTAAAGCTGTTATCGCTGCAAAGTCTTGAGTCAAATGCTGGTCTAGTTTCTGCCTGGAGAGAAATCAGAACACCTCCTGCTGCTTTTTCTCATTGTATGATTGTTTTTATCAGAGTAAAATAGAGCAGTAACTACAACCCTTTTAAATATATTAATACTGTAGCTTGTACTGTAGCAACAGTATGTGTTAAAAGAATGAGGTCAGCTGACTACCTGAATATACTGAATATAGACCAGATTATTACATCAATGAATTGATGATTTTTTTCTTCCCTGATGAACACGACCATATTCCAAGATAACATGTCAGGAGGCTGGAATTTGTTAAAGAGTTCAGGGTTCAGGGAGCATGAGATCATCATTTTCACACATGGATTGAGAGAGAGTTCACCACAGAGTCCAGATCTTAACCTCATTGAGAATCTTTGGGATGTGCTGGATGGAGAAGAGCTGCTTTGTGCAGTGGTCAGACTCTACCATCATCAATGCTGCTGCAAGATCTTGGTGAAAAATTAACGCAACACTGGATTGAAGTAAATCTTGTGACAGAATAATAAGCAGAAGCTTATTGGAACAATGCTACAGTGAATGTGTGCAGCAATCAAAGATAAAGCCATCCAACCACCTTTTTTTTTGGTCAGGCAGTGTAGGACGACTATATTTTGTATCTGTGTGCACACATGCATCCATCATGGTTACCTGGCCACCTTAGTTCTATTATTATGAGTTATTATGAGTAGAACTTATTATAGACGAATACAAATACATTTATCTCACCTGTGCAGAAATCCTTAAAGTGGTAAATTGGCTCCGGGTGGATTTTAGCGAGAGGTCTGGGCTGGTCGGTGCGCTCATGTTTACACAGACCCCAGAAGACCCGGCTGTCTCCCCAGCGATGCCCAAAAACAACACCGCTCTTCTTCCTGACCTCCAGACCCCCCAGATTAACCAGGATATCCCTGGTTGAACTGGCCTGGGTCTGGTCCAGGATAGAGTCCGTGTCAGGCAGTCTTATAACCGGCAGTGTGTCTGTCATTAGGCCGAGGTCATTCCTAGAAAGAAGCACAGAGTTTAGCAGAGTTTAGTATTCATCTTACTCACAGATGAAACCAGCACATATAGAATTTATCAAGAAAGTAGTTTACCTGAACATAATCCTGAATCCCGTCTCATTCTCCACCAGCTGCTCCAACACTTTGCTCCCTCTGTAGTAAACGCTCACATTATAATGGGTTGGAAAGTTGTTGATACCTGAAGACAGAAAAGTAATCACAATAAAACATACAAGGTTTTAATCATGTTGTTGACTTGTTTTATGAATGTATTTTTGTTTATGAATAATTAGTTTATCAATCAGTTTGTCCTGACAGCTGACAGTATTCTAACAGTTGTATCCAGATATTTGTGGAGGATATATCTCAGGAGGATATAAAAAATATTCAGGCCAAATGCCAATTAATGCTTTAGCAGGAAGATAACACAAAGGTTTTTTGCTCAGAAGTATTTGCCCCCTTAAAGATTATATTATTATTTATTTTGATTGTGATTATCAAACTAAATTTTATATCAGACCATGATAACCCAGGCCCTCTGTGAAAAAGTTTTTGCACCTAAACCTAATAATTTATTTATTTATTATCTATAATCATTTTTGTATACAACTTATCTAAATCTTGTCTAATATTATCTTAATCTAAATACTACACAGTGTATTGAAAAACAAAATCAGTGCATTTTATAATAAAATAATAATATAATTACCAATATACAGCTCTGGAAAAAAATAAGAAATCCCTTTAGTTTCTGAATCAGTTTATCTGATTTAACTATTTATAGGTTTATATTTGAATAAAATGAAAATGTTGTTTTATTCTAAAAACTACTAAACAAAAAAAACATTTCTCCCAAATGCTCTAAAAGTCATTTAGAGCATTTATTTGCAGAAAATTAGAAATGGCTGAAATAACAAAAAAGATACAGAGCTTTCAGACCTTCAAACAAGTTCATGTTCATACAGTTTTAAAAGTTCAGCAATCAATATTTGGTGGAATAATCCTGTTTTTAATCACAGTTTTCATGCATATTGGCATCATGTTCTCCTCCACCAGTCTTACACACTGCTTTTGGATAACTTTATGCCTTTACTCCTGATGCAAAAATTCAAGCAGTTCAGCTTGGTTTGGTTTGATGGTTTTGATCATCCATCTTCCTCTTGATTATATTCCAGAGGTTTTCAATTTGGTCAAATCAAAGAAACTCATCATTTTTAAGTGCTCTCTTATTTTTTTCCAGAGCTGTATTGTACCCAGTTTACCCCACCCCAAGTATTTACTGATATGTTAATGAAATACCTGAGTCATTAGCAGTGTCCTGAACAGGAAGTGGGTCTTGTGTGCCTGTGAAAGCTCCCTCCAGTGGAGAAAACTGTCCGAGAGCTGCAGAGGCTTCAGCAGGAGAGATGTGTCCCAAACCACCAACAGCCTGATCAGAGAACACCTCACTGACGGGACTGTTCAGCAGACAGGACGCTGCAGGAGCTGCAGCCGAGTACAGATCTGCCCCTGCTGACCCTCCCAGCAGATACGGATCCACCACACCTACAGACTCTGAGAGGAGGAGCGTAATCAATTATTCAGAAATTAAACAGATAATTACATATTTATTCTTATTAATCTTAAAACACACACTTTCAACAGCTACGAAATAATACAATTTATTAACTACTTATAATTATTAAGTACTGCTAATCAATAACACTGTACTCAGAAATTCAGAAATGACAAAAAAAACTAAAATGAATATTTAGCAATGCTGACAAATTATGAATTATTGAAGATGAACAATTCAGTACTTACTATAAATTATTCAGTAATAATGATAAATTATTTAGTACCTTTTACAAGTTAGTCAGTAATAACAATAAACTATTCAGTACTTACTTCAAAGTATTTAGCAATAATGATAAACTATTCAGTACTTACTACAAAGTATTAAGTAATAATGATAAACTATTCAGTACTTACTACAAATTGTTCAGTAATAATGATAAACAAGTCAGTATATATGATAAATTATAAAGTAATGATAAAAAAAATCAGTATCTACTATAAATTATTTAGTAATGGCAATAAATGATTCAGTACTTACTATAAATTGTTTAGTAACGATGATAAACTATTCAGTACCTTCTACAAATTAGTCAGTAATAACAATAAACTATTCAGTAGTAACTATAAATTATTCAGTAATAATGATAAACTATTTAGTACATTCTATAAATGATTCAGTAAAGACAATAAACTATTCAGTACATACTATAAATAATTTAGTGATGGCAATAAACTACACAGTAGTTACTATAAATAATTCAGTAATGGCGATAAACTATTTAGCAGTTACTAAAATTGTTAAGTAATAATGACAAATTATTCAGTACCTTCTACAAATGAATCAGTAATAACAATAAACTATATAGTACTTACTATAAATTGTTCAGTAATGATGATAAACTATTCAGTACTTAATTATTATATATTATTATATATTATTATTATTAATTATTATTATTATATATAATATATAATATAATTATTATATATTATTATATATTCAGTACTATAAATTATTTAGTAATGTTGATAAATTATTCAGTATCTACTATACATTATTCAGTAATACTGACAAACTATTTAGTACCCTTCAGAGACAGTATCTCCTATGAATTATTCAGTACTTAATATGAACTATTCAGGACAACTATGCATTTTTATTTATGATATTAGTACTTATTATAAATTATTTAGTAATTATAGCAAATTATTCATTACCAACTACAAATTATTCAGTACCTTTTTAGGAACTATTTCATAACTAATATAAATAATTCAGTACCCAATGAGAATTTTTCAGATCTTACTATGAATTATTCAGTTGCTGCTATAAATTATTCAGTAACTGCTATCGATGATTTAATAATTTAAAAGCATGTGATTAACCATGATGACTTTCCTCACTAATGGATGTACAAATGTAAACACTTTAAATATTTTTGAATATTTTTTGCTCTAAAAGTTTGTATGGACGGTTTTGCACACCTTGCTCAGGTTGGGTAATATTCAGGCCCTGAAGACACTCCTCCAGAATCTGGTGTGCTTGGGCTCCGTCTGAAAAAAACACAGCGAGAGACAATCAATGAGACAGAGTTACGTGAGCAGTACACCAGTGATGACTTTCTGCTTTTTCATCTGCTCACCTCGAAACAAAATTTCATTATCCAGATCCAGAGCATCTAGAGGAAAATTCCCCTAGAAAAGAGACAAAACACAGTTAAACTAAATCTGTGTGTGTGAGCGTATAGTGAATATTCTGATTTAGTTATTTTAAAATTAAAAAACAAAGAGATACAAAACTTACATCATAATCTTGTGAACTTTCCCTGGAGTCTCCTAGCAAGAAGAAAAACACAAACAAGAGGAAAAGGAAATATGAGAAATTACTTTTTGTACTTCCTGTCCTAAGCTAAATACAAAACTACAGACATCGGATAATACAAGAAAAGTCCTAAAACTATAAAATTATTGATGAGTAATGTGTCAGGAAAATGTGAAAACTTTATTTTACAGGGTCTGGGAACTTTAGAAAGCCCCTGTTTCAGCTTTTTAATGAAGTTGCTGAAGTACTTCCCTTCCTGTGGTTTTTAAGCTCTGTAGATTTTTCAGAATCACCTTAAATTATCTTAATCTGCTGTTATTTATTTGTTGTTAATACACTGCCTGACCAAAAAAAAAGTCTCCAACTGGATGTAAGTAAGCAAATGATGTTTTGGTTGGTTGATGCTGCAGTTGGTCTGCAGGTTTAGGTTCAGCAACAGTATGTGCTGAAAGATTGAGGTCAGCTGACTACCTGAATATACTGAATATAGACCAGTTTATTCCATCAATAGATAAATTTTTTCTTCCCTGATGATCATGGCCATATTCCAAGATGATAATATCAGGATTCATGGTGCTGTAATAGTGAAAGAGTTCAGGGTTCAGGGAGCATGAGATCATCATTTATCATTTTCACACATGGATTGAGAGAGTTCACCACAGAGTCCAGATCTTAACCTCATTGAGAATCTTTAAGATGTGCTGGATGGAGAAGAGCTGCTTTGTGCAGTGGTCAGACTCTACCATCATCAATGCTGCTGCAAGATCTTGGTGAAAAATGAATGCAAAACTGGATTGAAAAAGATATTGTGACGTTGCAGAAGCTTATTGAAACAATACCACAGTGAATGCACCGTGCTGCAATCAAAGATAAAAGCTGCTCACTTGATTTAATTTAATAATAATGTTGGTACCATTTTAGTAATTAATTATTAAGTAAGTAAGTAATTAATATGTGCATTTATCTGACTACCACAGGGTAGCTAAAGCATAGTACCAGGGCCTTTGATTGCACAGATTTATTAGATTTTAGCAACACTGCAAGACAATATATTTTGTCTTTTTAATTAAATGAATTAAACGACAGAATAAGAACTAGAACAGTATCTCTGTTTTGAAGTGTCTAAAGCTTTGGAGGTGACTATTGATTTCTGGAGATGCCTGAAATCAGAACATTTCCAGGAATACTAAAAAAATGCAAATTTGGCTAACAATGATAATAAAGAAGTAGGCATTAGTTAGCATAACATTGTTTTTTTGTATTGTTTGTATTTGTATTTTTTGGCTAAACTATACTTTTAATGTGTTATTTTGACACGCACTGCTAAACACATGCTAATTAATATGAACAACCAGCAGGCCTGACAAAATAACTCTTTTTATTTGGACGACACTGTGCCAGAAATCACTGTGATAGGCGATACTATTCTTAATTTAAGATCTTTTTATTCCACCGATACATTGCTTAACTAATAGCATTGTATTGAAATTACACCCTTTTCAAAATAAAATAACATTTACATTTTTTTAATATTTAGACACTGCTACTGAAAAACAAACTCTTAAATATATAAAATGAATCCACTGCTCATGTCCATATTTTGTATGATAAGTTGATATTGAAATTATCATGATGAGTCTAACAATCAGACATCAAATCTTAACATCATTAGCTGTAACCCAGCATTAGTTTTACTAAAGAGCCAAACTGCAAGCGAACACAAGGTCCGACCCCCAGCCCAAATCCCCTCCCAGTGTGATGAATCATATTTCCACCCCTAGAGAAAGATCCAGAATAATACCCCCAGACTGTCCGTCCTCTGGCCACTTAAAGATCTTGTGAGGGTTGGCCGTGTCGTTCTTGTTGTCCTGATACATCTTAAAGCCTCTGGCTCTGAGAGCACTGCGGAAGTTCCTCTTCCACACCGAGGAATCACCTGGGATCATCTCTCCAGAATTCACACTCGTTCTGGCCCAGGCCTTAAATAAATAAGACAAAAAGGCAAAGGGCTCAGATAGAAATTCAAAACTTAAACAAACCATCAACATATTAAATAATGCAAATCAAGCTCTATGGTGTTTCTAATAAAGTGGAAAGTGAGTGGAGGAACAAGATAAGTAGGTGCATTTAGGCGAAAAAATTATTTGGATGTTTTGTAGGAAAATGGTTATAATTCATAAACGCTACATAGGATATTTTTGTTCAACCCCTTGTATTAAGGGGTGTACACTTCAACTTCATCTCATTTGCTTGATTTCAAATCCAGTATGATGGCATGTAGAGCTCAAATTATAAAGATTGTGTATGTACCTAATTGTGTGTGTGGCCAGTGAGTAAAAACACGTTAGGTATGTATTTTTAATAAAGTGTCCAGTGAGTGAGTTTACCTTGAATATTCGCACATCGTCGCTGTTGGAGTCCTGTCTCAGAGCGTGTTTCCAGGGGACGGTGAAGAGCGTGCGCTCGGGGTTGAGCCAGTTCACTCCGGGGTACAGAGCGCTGTCGATCTGCTGCCGCAGCCACGGGATGAACAGCGGCTTGTTTTGGGCCATCGATGCTCAATATCTGTGCTAAATAAGAGTTAAAGATTTAATATGATTAATATAATAGTGTGAAAAAGGTTTTTATAATCTTTTTATGCACTAGAGCTTCAACTAGTTATAATTTGTTTGAGTAGATGATTAATCAACAATTATTTCTGTCTCCTGTGAGCAGGACTGCATGTTTTACCTCACCTGCTCCAGTCTGCACACCTGTAAATTTTAACCTGGGTAAAATAGTAGTGCTGGGAGGGATATTTAGAATATTAGATTGATATTAAACTTGTGTCTGACTTGTGCAACAGAGCTTTTGAGAAATATATTTTTTAAATACTTAAAAACTGAGTATTTTAGGTCCATTTATAGTGTTTATGGAGCTATTTAATAAGGAAGCCGTGTTAATGTTGTTGGCCTAGCTCTTTTTAAGGTCTACTGTTTACATTTTTCAGCTGCTTTTTCTGCTAATAAAGTCTGATTTGTTCATATATTGTGTAATTTCCTGTGATAAAGTAAACCCAATAGTAATCAAAGCCTTAATTTAAAGCCTAATGTTTGATATTATATGTACTTTTAACAGTAGAGTAAGTCACAAAACTATATAAACGCCCAGTCATGCAAAAATAAGTAAGTAAATAAATAAATGAGATAAAATAAAAATACAGTGATATGTCATTAAACCGCCAGAATCTTGAAAAATACTGTGATATACATTTCTGGTCATATCGAGTCTATAAACATATTTATTTTAAATTATTATTTTAAAGTTCTCAGTGTCTCTTTTTAAATGTCAGTGTCCTCAGAATTCAACTAATGAAGTGCAGAGCTAGTTTAAGTTTGATAATGGAGTAAAAATATGAATTTCTTTGAATGGGCAACTATATGCCCCTATCACTTGCATTATAAGCCTGTTGGAAGTGTCGGCTAAAAGTGCTGTATTTTGGTATGCTGAGGGGTAAACGGAGGTGGGCTATTTTACACAAGTTTGTACTCATTATAACGTTTTATTAAACCATACCTGTCAACTCTCCCGTTTTGGCCGGGAAACTACCGTATTTTACTCCTCTTTCCCGCCGTCCTCCCGTATTAGTATTTTCCCGTAAATTTCCCGTATTATATAAAAAAAAAAAAAAAAAAAACTTTACTATTGAGGATACAGGGCACTGGTCACTGTGTGTCTCTTAACCAATGGTAGTGCCGGTTCAAGGAGAAAGTCCCGCCTTTCAGGTGAAACAGCCAATCAGGTTCCTGGTTTCGCGGAGCGCAATGTAGGAAAGCCCCGCCCCCCTCGCTGTGAGAGCTAGTCGGAGCAGCTGACGGTAAAGCATATCTGGATATATAGCGAGGTAACGGAGCTAAACATGTAAACTATGATGACGTTGTTTCTGAAACAGTCGGATCAAACCGACTGTGTGCTTAAGAAAATACAGCTTGTGACTCAGTTAGCTTAACTTTAAAATTAGATGTTCTACCTGCCCTGATCAGCCAATAACTATTTCATTTTCAAACTGTGTTTATTAATTTAGGATTGCAGGCCTACTGTAAGCTATAATGAACGAAACTGTATTTATTTTATTAGTTCAGGGCTAGTTTAAGAGTATTGTGGTGTAATTTAATACTTAGAAGGGGCAGAAGAGATGGTTGATCTGGAGAGAGAGAAAATGTGAAGAGGGCTGAAATTAACTGACTGACAGGACTGATCAATAGAAAGAAGTATTAATTAAATTATTAATTGTTTAGGCTCCTTTGGACTAATATTTACTTATGCAATATATCTGGTCCATGTCATTTTTGTAAAAGCTGATGATTTCATGTAAATGTCTAGAAAAGGGTTTTACTTAGGCTGTATTATAAGAATTACATATGTAGGAATGTCCACAACATTTCAGTGTCAACAAAGATAGAGCTGTCAGATTCTGATAATCTAATTGTAGTTTGTAAAATGTTCCCAGGTGGTTATTTTAAATTTATTGTAAACCTGTCTTAAAATATAAGGGATTCTGAACCTCGGGTTGGTGGGCGACTCGAAGCAGGTGACGGAAAATTTCCCTTATTTTAAGTCCAAAACTTGACAGGTATGTATTAAACCCTTTTTACAAAGGATTTCTCCTTTAAAGTTGGCTTCATTTTCACAATTCCCCGTTCCACCTTAAATGCTGCAGCAGTTAAGGTGGAACGGGGAATTGTGAAAGTAGCTTCCTACAGCAAAAAACTGCTAAGAATTTTCCTTAAATCGTTTCAGATACATGTTTAAACATACTACAAACCTATCGCACTACTGCAAATATCAAATTTAACAAATTAAACTAATAAAACTGCAGTGTCATATGACAGACAAACCCCAAACCAGCACTAAACCCAAACTAATCACTTATTTATCATATTAATACAGTATAATACAGCGTTTTACTCACCTTAAATCGTTAAAAATGCTCTCTCCGCTGTGTTAAAGACGCTAACCGACTGCTAACAGCTGCTACTGCTGTTTTTATAGCAAGATATCTCTACTCAGCACTACAGCTTTTCTCTGGAAATCCCACCACATCAGTTTCGTTTTCCCATTTCGACGTCACCCTCTTTTACCCAGCTCCTCCCACCCACATAAAGCCACGCCCATACAGCAGTAAATCGACTGTTTGCCACGCCCACGCCGTCCTTCCTTCATAATTATTCCGCGGAGGCCACGCCCCGAATCCAGACATTGCATCATTAGCCGCGCCCCCTTCTACGACTTCGGGCACGTCCCAAATAGCTCCCACTTCCCTACACACACACACACACACACAAGTGCACTAGTAAGACCGGAAACGAATACAGCTTTGGAAATAAGCAAGAGAGCACTTCAGTTTCTGAATCAGTTTCTCTGATTCTCTGCTATTTATAGGTTTATGTTTGAGTAAAATGAACATTTTTGTTTTATTCTATAAACTACAGAAAACATTTCTCCCAAATTCCAAATATAATCAAGTCATTTAGAGCATTTATTTGCAGAAAATGAGAAATGGCTGAAATAACAACAATAAAAAAAGATGCAGAGCTTTCAGACCTCAAATAATGCAAAGAAAATTGTAAGCATTCAAAAATCAATAAATCAATGGTGTTTAATCAGTTTTCATGAATCTAGCATGTTCTCCTCCACCAGTCTTACACACTGCTTTTGGATAACTTTATGCTGCTTTACTCCTGGCTCAAAAATTCAAGCACTTCAGTTTGGTTTGATGGCTTGTGATCATCCATCTTCCTCTTGATTATATTCCGGAGCTTTTCAATTTGGTAAAATATAAAAAAACTTATTTTATTCAGAGCTGTTTATAAGATATAACTCCCTTATTATTTCTCCACTTGAAATAGTGAACTACACAGGCAGGATAAAGCCATTTTGGATGCAGAGGCCAGCAGAAAAATCCTGCACTTTCGTTTCCCTTTAAAAGGTACAAACTTTCATTTTCTGAGCTTCTGAAACAACCCAAAACTTCTACTTAAAAAAAAAAACTGCCACCCCAATAATGCTGGTAATAGCCTAACCTTTTAATTCTGAGGGACAGACCAAAAAAGTGCCATGAGTGGAAATACCCTCAGCATTAGCTGCTGGAGTTAGGAAAGTACATGAGGGTTCTGGTGAAGGATGTGCCACAGGCTATTATACATCATACACAGCCGAGAACACTGTAAATAACTGAAAACCCCCACACACTAAACACACAAACAAACAAAAACAAAACAAAATAAATAAATAAAAAAAGGTTATCCAAAAGCAGTGTGTAAGACTGGTGGAGGAGAACATGATGCCAAGATGCATTAAAAAAACTGTGATTCAAAACAGGGTTATTCCACCAAATATTGATTTCTGAACTCTAAAACCTTTATGAATATGAACTTGAAAGCTCTGCATCTTTTTGTTATTTGTTATTTATCAACAGTGCCCTAAGAACCAATCCTAGAATAAAAACAAATCATCATCTTGAAATGTCAGGTATGGTAATGAAGTGCAGTAAAAATCAAGTAGTATCTCATAATGACTGAATCTTATAATAAAAAGACTTAGTATTTGGTAATGACTTAACTATGACGTAATTAATCTTATAACTTAGTGTCTCATAATAACAACTTAGAATCTTATATTGGCTCCGTACCTCATAATGACAAGGTAATCATATGATTTAATAACCTCATGATAAAATATTTTATTTTATGATAAAACAAAATGTCTCAATGAATTTGAATTCTATAACAGAATCTCAGAACTCTGTAGTAGTAATTTCTGCTATAAAAAATACTGTAGCTAAAATTTTGGTATCAATTGTTAAAAATATTTAGCTTTTAACCTAAGCCATCTCCCATTTGATATGGATTTGCTTGTTAGTGGTTGTTTAGTTGTTTAGACCCTTCACGAGCCTACAGATTGATTGTTGTATGTACCTATTTCTATTCTGAATATTCTTTTATTTTTATGTACAGCACTTTGTCCTTTCTTCAAAAGTGTTAAAGTGCTATATAAATAAAGGTGGATTGGATTGGATTGGATAGTGGGTTTGGCCCTTATTTTTTTTACAATAGAAGGAATATAAAAAGCTCAGGCTCTTTATATGTTGGATCTGTAATTTTTACCACATAAACTATCCAAGTATCATTTTACCCCCCACTCCTACTTACCAGTGTCTTCTGCGAATTCTGCAAAGGAACCTTAAGAAGAGACAAAGAGAGCATGCAGGATGATTCTTGAGACTGTATACGCTCCTTGATTTTATTTTGTTTGTCAAATACAGGAATAGTCCATGTACAGAAGAACTGAGTTTTGTGTGAAGAGCTGTACAATATTTACACAAAGGCTTTGTTTTTGAAAGAAGCACAGTATTAGATTGTTCCAAAATAATACTCATAATACAGACAAAGGACAAACAGTTAAAAACAAAAAACAAAACAAAAACAGTCCTCTTTAAATATTACTAATACATAATCTTTCCCTAGTGGGAAGTGGATGCTATAGTTAGCTCTTATTTTCATTGTCCATCTTCTGAAGAATGCACTGAAATATTACAGTTTTGCGTAGTTTGAAGTATAATTTTATTTATTTCTGTCTCTCTCTCTCTGTCTCTCTCTCTCTCACAGACAGCACATCGCCTCGTCTCGCCCACCGACCCTTCACGAGCCTACAGGAAGACAGCTCAGAGCACGACGGTGTGATTCTGATATATAACTCAAATGTTAGGAAACGGATAATGAAGCGCTGCTGCCTTTGCGTCGCTCACATGAGTTCCTGTTAGAAATGTCTTTTATATAAATAATAAAAATGTGTGTATTACTAGCTCACTCGCGTCACTCACGTATCCTGAAGTGTTACACCGTTACGTCGTTTTAACATCCTTTTCTTTTACTCCACCGTGTCAGTTTTCTTCTTCTCCTTTCGCACCGCACTCTTCACTTCTTACTTCTTTAAAAAACACAAGCGTCACTCCACCCATTCTGTCGCCCCAAGAAAGAAAGAAGAATGCAGAATAAAACAGTTTGTAGTCTTAAAAAATAATCTGTGTAAAATTCAAAACAGACTTCCTCCTAGCGTTGTCTTCGTCGAAGCCGTTATTTGTCAGTTAATTGAGACGCCGGAGAAACAGGACGAAACCA
Organism: Astyanax mexicanus; assembly: GCF_023375975.1. Lineage (NCBI taxonomy): Eukaryota > Metazoa > Chordata > Actinopteri > Characiformes > Acestrorhamphidae > Astyanax > Astyanax mexicanus. The sequence goes on from NC_064422.1 coordinate 10,386,673, forward strand.
AAGGCGGAAAAATACAGTTTATACAGTGTTCGCCTTCGGGCCGGAGTCCCGGGCTTCAGTCCAGCTCTTTTCTCATAACAGTCAACGAATTCATCACCTGGGGAGAGCGGGGAAGGTCGACCCTTTTCCGATAAAAAACATAAGGAAAAAAGGGGGGAAACCGGTCACGTCTACACGAGTGAACTCGTTCTTAATAAAAATCTGTTTAGTCGTCAGATCCCGCTTTCAGAAAAGATCCAGCACAAAAAAAAAGATCTAGAGCCGAACTTGTCACGCTGCTCCACAATCGTCTTAAGAAGCGCTTGGGTTAAAACAACAGGAGAGGGTTCTGAAGGGCTAAAAACAAATCCACGTTATTTGTTCCATACGAGGCCTCTTGTCTCTTTGTTTCTTTCAGCGTCCTCCTCCCCCTGCCTTTGTTTTCCTCTCCGGTTGGTTTTCGCTCCTTCAGGCTTTGGCACTGAGGGTCATCAGCTCTAAGAAGGAGCTGAAAAGCGTGTCCAGCCAGCTCTGATTGGCCATGCACTGCTGAACCACCTCTTCCTGCCCGGGGTCTTCTGAGGCCTGTTCGATGGTATTTGTCTGGAAAAGGTGAATTAAACAAATATATATATATATATATATATATATATATATATATAGCAAATAGTAGTAAAAATAGACAAATCAATCAATTTATTTATAATTTATAATTGAACCAGAGTGTGTAATGTCTCTAGAGAACTACCACCCCTCTAAATCTGTGTATACATACCTCTTTCTTACAGATTAAGAAAGTGTGATATTTGTAATGATGCAGAGAATGGTAAAGACTGTAGAGTCGACACGTCTCTGTTGACAGCTTGAGGTCCTGAAAGAGGAAAGAAAGAAATCCATATTAGAACTGATTTAACTCAGGGGTCCTCGGTCTTTAAAGTGAGGGTGTCTATCTATCTGTAAAAATCAATATAACACTGAAATAAACCAAAAGAAAATAAGCAAGTCATTGGCAAAGTAAATAATTATTTAATGTGTTAGAGCTATACAGTATCAGTGTTTTAAAAAGATTCTACAAAGAAACATCTTTATTATTTTTTCTACCAATCCAAGCAACACTTTTACAATACAATACAAAAAAATTATCAGTGCTTTGGGTTAAAATGAGTGTTTCAGAAGAGTGAAAGAGTGTACCTGTGGTTTGGGAACACTCTTTTTGACGCGGTTCAGGGTTTTCCGGTTGTAGCACTCCCCACCAAGCTTTACCCTCATTGCTCCAGAGTCGAACGGCTCCGCTGTTATCTGGGGGAAGGTATGAATGACCTCCTGTTGGGCAAGACAGATGGAGAGAAAGAGAAAAAGCGCGAAAAAGAGAAAAAGAAAGAGAGAGAAAGAGAGAGAGTGATCATTAATGTATGGGTTATGGTAAACAGTTAAAATCTGAAGCTCTGTATCAGTTTGTTTAAACAAAATAAAACTACTTTTATTTATTTTTTTGATTACTGTCACTGAATACAACACAGTTTAAAAATAAGGCAAAAGTAGCTAAAAATACAGGAAGCCCTAAAATTATACATTAGTGTAAATTAGTTATGCCAACCTTTTAAATCCAAGGCAAAACCAATAATGTAAAACTTTAAATACCAAAAGTACATTTAAGTATATTTCTGAAAGTATACTTAACATGAAAAAGTACATACTTTTAACATTAAAATTAATACATACTTAAATACATACTAAATGTACTATTATACGGCAAATTAAGTTTTTTTTCAAATGCAATTAAGCTATATTTAATATAACAAAAGCATTAGGTTGTGCTTTTGAGTGCTTTTTTTGTATGACTTCTGTGAACTTCAGTAGATTTAGGTTTGTGTTTTGTAAACATAATTTATATTTTGTATTGATGCACATATTGTGTACACATTAATGCTACTGGGGAAAAAAAACTACACTAAAGTGCACTTTAATCAGTATTTAATGCCACCATAAAATTTCACAAATCAACACAATGCATAATTTAGACATATTGCTTAAAAATACATTTTATGAAAATACAGAGGAAGTAAATTTTATGTGCATTTTTATAAAGTATATTAAATTGACAATGTACTTTGAGTTTTCTTTACCTAATTTGAACATACGTTTAATGCTCTTAAGTATTCTTCCTTTTCACAAGGGATGTCTGAGATTATTGTAAAAAAAAAGAAGCAGAAACTAAAATGTTACCTGGTGCTGGGAGTTCATGTTGACTCGTTTCAGAAGCTTCCTCTTCTGCTCACTGAGAATGCTGTCGATTTTTCTCATTGGAGGGAGGTACAGTTCATCTGAAACACACAGTCAATCAAAACACCCATATTACTAAAGTCCAGTTCAACATCATTCTTACCAAATGGGCAAATAATAATTTGGGAGTGGGTTTTGGCCCAATCCCATTTCACTTTTTGCCCCTACCCTTCATTTTAGCATGTTTGCATCTAGATATTGACAGGTTGTCCTGATTCTTATTGGGACAAAGGAACGGGCCAAAAATATAAAAAAGATAGCTAACTAATTGTCCTGTTTCACCTTAAAGACTGACAGTATCAGGTGCTAATGAAGAAAACAAAGAGTAGGGGTATAAATGAGAAATTGGGATTGGGCCTTTCTATACAGTTTATCCAACCTTCAGTGTCCTCCAGCGCCTGGATCATGTCTGGATCCAGAGCTGTGCTGACCAGCATCTCCACGTAGCTTCGGTACATCTCCCGCATGGCACGAGTGTTCAGACTTGCTTTCACAGAGACTGCTAAAACAAAACACACACATACACACAGGGTTACACACCAGGAGTGACAATTCAATTTAATTACGAATTCAAGGCTTTTAAAAAGAGTATCCTGCTTTTTTGTTAGAAAAACAGTAACTGTTTCTACTGTCCTTTTGGAGCATTGCTGTGAGGATTTCATTGCATTAGATTACCCCAACTAAATATATAGGCCCTATATGTGGCCCTAAAATAATATCACAATATTTCATGGTATTTTTGCGATAACAATACTCTTATCACACACACACATACAGCTTCTCTAGTTCCTGTAGAGAAGTATTGCCAACAGGAGTGTACGGAATAATATTGCCAACATTTTTTAATATCGTAAACGATATTGTACCCTGAAATATGGTGCCATATGACCCACCCCTAATTATCACATAAAGGTACTACTGTTTGCTGTTTTTAGCAAAAGAAAAAGTCACACTGTTCTAATTTCCCATTATATATCTACTTGAGACAGATTACACCTGTCCAGTATTTTTATTTTATTTTTTACTTTAATCCTGGATATATGGAGATATTTGGAGTGCATTATTATTAGTATCAAGACATTCTGGATCATTGACTTCTGTTACAAATCTGAACATTTTTTTTTTTTTTTTTATATCTCAGTTAGGGGTGTGCCATGTCATATCGTATGCAATAATACAATTTTATTTTCATTGTGTTGCAGTAGTATATTCTTAAAATATTTTTTTTTATTCAGTGTTTTGTCATATCGCCAAAAGTATCGCTATAATAAAAATACCATGAAATATCGTGATAGTCTGCAATCCCCACATACAAAACTTAACATTATTAAAATCGATAAAGCTAACACTAGGATGGCTGAAATTTCAGGATCTTGAGGACATTGCCCCTCCTTCTGAACCATTAGAGAGCTATCAGGTAGCTTTTGTTATGTCGTGTGTAAATGCACAGTGGGTAATTAGCATAATAATAAGGATTAAGTACCGCATGGGGGATTGAGAGCTAGGTTCCCTTACAAAACAAATCGTAGCTTTAGCCATTCTAGTGTAAATTAAGGCACTTACTCTCTTCCTCGCTGGCTGAGGAGTCAGACTCTGATGATGACGGAACTTCAGGCTCCTTCAGCCACTTTCTCCTCTTTTTGGGTGGAGGTTCTGCTTTCACCTTCACTGGCTGCTGCTTCACAGAGCGCTCCATCTTCTTCTCCACTGCTGCTGCTGCCGCCCTTTTCTCCTCCTTCACCTTCCCTCGCTCCACTGACCGCTTCTCCGGCTTCTGAGGTGCCGGAGGAGGTGGCGTTTTCTTCTCCTTCTCTTTCTTCTCCTCTCGCTCCTTCATTTTGGTCACGCGCTCCTGCTGCTCTTTCACCCGGATGTTGTTCTTCTCTCTGGCCTCGCGCTGCTCTTTCTCTTTCGTCTTCTCTCGCTCTTTCTCCTTCTCTTCTCTCGCAGCACGAGGAGGAGTCTGGTTGTTAGGAGGTGGGGTGATCTTCTGGACCGACTGGGACTGTGCCTGGCGTCTGAGAAGGTGGAGGAGATAGGAGATAGGTGGAGAAAGAGAAACAGAAACAGAATGAAAGGCATGTAGCACTACTGTGATTAAATTCTTTATTAAATGAAAGCATTGTTCTCTGACTGACATCTTGCAAAAATGACACTGAGGTTTACATACCTGAGTGTAGCAGAAGGTCTGTGCCAGGGCTTGCACGAGCAAACTCTTACATAGTCCTTCTTATTGACGTTCTCCAGGAACTTCACGTAGAGCCGCTGGTACCGTTTTTTCGCATCACCAAAGTAACCAAGATACTGAAGGGAACACAGCAGACATAAAATAAACCACATTATCAAAATGTTGGTCAAAATCCTGGTCAAAGGTGTGAAAAGTATTTACATTCATTACTCTGTAGGTAGAAGTATAGATAACAGTGTTAATTAAAATACTTCTGTAGTAGAAGTTGAAGCATTTTATTCTTTAAGTAAAAGTGTAAAAGTACTGGTTTCAAAACTACCTAAAAGTAGTATAAAAGTAAAAGTAATTTAATATGGGAAATAAATGAAGGCCTTAAGAACAAAAGCTTAAGCCACTTCTACAGAGTCCTATAGTGCACTACCCCACCTCCCCAAAACACATTTTACTAAAAGCCATAATGAATATAATGTTAAAATATTAAAATGTTTATGCTGATAATATAATTTGGGATGCACTAGGCTCCTCCCTGTTGCAGCTGTATATATGCTGATTCTAAATGAATGTATTTTAGTAGAATGTAAATATATTAAAGAAGTTTAGTTGGACCGGAGTTTGTCTGGAGTTCTCTTGAGTCTCTGCACGGATCATCTTCATACTAGACTACATACATCTGCTATGTTCTTGCTGCATTGTGTGTATGTGTGTGGGGGGCACTGGTTCTACACATAATGCAAGCTGCTGGTTTGCTTTTTGGTCTTCCACACATTCAGGATTTCTCAGCTCAGATTTACCGCTGGTTCTTGGCAAGAAGAGGAATGAAATCTTGACCAGTAACCCATTTAAACAAGGAAACAAACAAACTATACATGATTCAAAAATGGATGTTCAAGGCCAGAATATCTCTCTTTGTTTATCAGGACTTGCATGTTGAGTGTGAGTAAATGAGAACAAGACAAATCCTGAGGTTTACTGAGGTTTATGGAACCCACTAAACGCAAGTGTCAGGTTTAAAAGAAACCAGACTGCCTATCAGAGACCATTAGTGTAACAGTAATAACAGTTTGTGCATTAAGACTCACATTACTGGTGGCACAGAACTGCCTCTGTCCATCTTTGATCTCTGGTGCGAACTTCTGCAGGAGGGCTTTCTGAACACGCCAGATGGGAGGGGGCTCCCGACCTGTCTGCAGCGCCATCTGGAAACAGGCAGAAGAGGAAAAACAAAGTGACTCATTGTGGACAAGCAGAGCATTCACTCACAAATATCACACACACACACACACACACAGATTACTGTATACAAGGAATTACACAAGCAAAAAAAAAATAATCCCAATATCAAATGCAAGCAAATAGGTACATTTTCCTAAATTTCACTGACAAAAAATTATTTACAGCTGGTTAAGATTTCATTAATCACACATAGAGCCCTATTTAAGTGATTTTTTGCTATTGTCATGTTGGGAAAAATACTTGTTTGGCTCAAAATGTGCAAAAGGTATGTATTAATGTTCTTAATTAATTATGTGTGTTTTTTGGGCGTAAAATTGAAATTAATTAATCAGCATGTAAATTGCAATTCCCTTTAAGAGCCAGGAGTGCTCTGAGTTTCTAAAGATTCTGGCGGATTGCTATTTTAACAGTTCACCTGTGTTTTTTTATGCCACCAAGATAGCAATAGGTCAGAAATCTACCTGAACACAGCTCATTTCCACACCACTACGCCCATCAGCGTGATATATTCGCAAGCATCTTTGCTATTTAGACTGTTGGTGGGGTGTAAGATAGCAATGAGCATTGTGATGCGCCTTGCGCAGGATGTAAAATAGGGCCCATGGCCTTGATAAATATCTATGATTAAGTGATGGACCCAAGAAAAGACTTACTTCAGGGTAATTTATTACAGGGTGCCTTCTATAATCTACAGTAGTTTAGCAGCTGAATCTCACCCCTAGTGGAGCCCTACTGCTGTTAATGCAGTTACACCCACAGATATTATCTTATTATTAGGGGAAAGTATAATTCACAGCAATGAACTCTAGAGTAGTTTGTTTGTGGTGAGAATGTGATCTGACCTCAATAGGCTGTACTAAGCAAGTCTGAGCTAAACTCTGAGTTGAATTCTACAGGTGTAGTTTAACCTGGTGTAACACCTAGAAAATGAATACAGCTATTAACTAGTTTAATTTAGTTCATTGCTCCATGTTAAACTGCATTGATCCAAAACGGTGAATGAATATCATAAATAAAACCTATTTAACATTGACTTCCTTTGAAGGTTAAGCTGTACAACTGATATTTCAGATATTAGCCATTTTTTTGGCATGAGATTTCAGAAATGGTCTTTTCTTGGCGTAACAACAACAACTTGTAATTGTGTTCAGTCTTACGGTGAATTTACACTGCTCCGACGCGACAACGCACACGGTCGCACTACCCCCCTCCAACCGGTCGCATGTGGGCGTGACAAAGGCTTTCCCTGCGTCGTCCAATTGAATCGTTTTAATAAATGGGAAATGCTTTTTATATAAGCTATTATTATTTCCAATAATTAATAAATATAAATGTGTCTTTATAGATATAAATGTTTGAATGAGCTTCATTACACTGTCTAGTGAGCAGTATATAAGCTGAAAAAAGCAAACTTTTCCAATTAAATTACATATTAATATTTTAAAAACCCACCAGAGACTCCAAAAATCACAGCAGCCTTTCTCCTCGCTGACAGAGTCCCTGTAAATCAGCAGGGATTTTATAAAGCACAGGGAAGCCTGAAACTTCTCTTCCAGGCTTCTCTGGACGCTTGAAAGCGGAACTAAATGTTTTCAGACACTGCGCTGCAGACACGTATCAGGCCAACACCTGGTCTCTGATTGGACAGACGCATCGCGTTGGACGGATTCATTTGCATAAAGTTCAGCTCGGCTCAACTTTTCATCGCATCGCATCCCCCGCTCTCGACGCATCGGACCCATGATGCACCGCGCGAATGCGTCTGACGGAGGCGGCGCTTCCCATTGAAAATGAATGGGATCCGTCGCTGTGCGTTGTCGCGTCGGAGCAGTGTAAATTCACCGCTACAAATACATTTAGATTAACAAATCTGTCAAAGTGAACGCTACACAATAAATCAGGATGGGAGTGACATGTACCTTAAGTGTCCTGATGTCCTCTATCCGTACCACGAACTCATCCCTCTCCCTGAAAATACCCTCTCCCCCACTCTCACTCTCGTCCTCATCAGTCTCCCCCGTGATGGCAGCGCCGCTCTGCTTCTGCGCCAGGTGTAGCGGCAGGATCTGAGGGGTGGGGGGCTCCTCCGGAGAGGAGGGAGCTGGAGCGTGCTGAGGAGGTGGAGGAGGGCTGGGGGGTGGAGGACTGGAGGATGGTGGAGAGGTGGTTGGAGGGGCAGGTGGGGGAGAGAGGACAGGTAAAGAAGGTACAAGAGGACTGGATGGAGGTGGAGAGCTCTGTGGTGGAGGTTTCTGCACTGGAGATGGGTTGTCCTCCAGCTGAGGAAGCGGGGACGGGAGGGAGAGAGGAGGAAGAGGAGGCGGAGAGGGAGAAGAGGATGGAGCAGGGGAAGATGGAAAGAGAGGTGGAAGGGAAGAGGGGGGTGCTGCTTGAGGAGCTTCTTTAGGGGAGTCTGAAACAGAAAAAAAGTTGATCATATTAGTGCTGCATGCAAAATACAGACTTATACAGAAACCTAGCTGCTGGTTAGCTAACTAGCTAGTTTAGGCCATTATTTTTCTTCAGAAATGCAATTAATGAGCAACAATTAATTACTTTTGTCTAGGGCAGAAACTAATGATTATTTTGGTAGTTGACTAATCTGATAATGATTTTTTCAGTTAATCAATTAGTCAACGATTATTTCTGCCGTGACCTCCATCTCTAAAAACTATATAAACAACTGAAAATGAGATGCAAAAAGGCATTTAAATATAAAGATGTTGTTTATTTGTGTAAATTACTGATATTTATTGAGAAAATATGTATGTGTTTGTTGACTTTTGGAGACTTCTGAATAAATTGTAAGTTGAGTGTAAACTGTGTGAATGAGCCCAGAGATTTACCCATCTCTCATTGAGCTTCTGTCCCCAGAACTTTGTGTAATGCGGTACGATTACAAATTAACATTTGGTCGACAATGAAATTTGTAGTTGACAAATTTTAATAATCAACATTGTAGATTATATCGACTAATCGTTGCAGCCCTATCCAACAAACAGAGACATGAGAAGTTCTCAAGAGCTGCTTTCTAAAATAGAATACTTGCTGCTCATGCAAGTGCTTATATAATAAAATCCTAAATCCTGAGATAAAGTGAGGTACAAAGGTCTGAAACTCTAATGCTAATTTTTTAACATTAAACGTAAACACTAAAATCTGAGATGTGTCCACCTTTAACTCAATATCAGAGACACAGATTCACCTGAGAGTTTTCTGATCAGGAGCTTCGTTGGAAATGATCAGACTCAAAATGCAGCCGATCTGGTCGTACATATTCTTAATATTTTAACATAGAAACAGAACAGAATCATAAACATTTATTCATCTAATTTTTTTATATGCCATTATACCTTTTCTTTCGTTTTTTCTAAATATTTATAGTTTTCAGTGTGGTTGCAGACTTCAGTTTATTGTGGACTAGATTTACGAAGATTTCACTTGCTAAAACATCGGGGAAGTGAAGGTGTCCTATATTTAAGCCTATGCAGGTGTTTACACTGACTTACTAGATTTGTTGATTACAAACCTATTTCAACATGACCTCTTTCTGTCTGCTGCTCTTACCTCCTACTTTCGGAACAGTCAGCATCTCCATTTCTGGCTCTTTCTCTTCTGTTTCGTTTTCTTGCTCCTCTTCTTCATTGTCATCTTTCATCTTCTCCTCCTCTTCCATCTCTTCGTCCTGCTCCTCCCTAGGCAAAACAGGAGACTCCATGGACTGCGTCTGCACGAGCGAGGGGGGCTGAGTGTGCATGTGAGCTGCAGTTTGTGGGCTAAGGGCAGGTGCTGGTGTCGGTGTCAGTGGTGCAGGAGGAGGCGGTGGAGGTGGTGGGGGCAGTGAAGGAGGCTGCATTGTGGAGGTGCTGAGCTGTGGCGTGTCGTAGAGGGCAGAGATGGCAGAGGAGATGCTCTTTTGCAGGTCCTGGTTCTTTCCCACAGAGTCCTCTTCATCTGATGAGAAGGATGGAAGTGTCTCCAGGTTCCTCTTCAGCTCTTCATCCAAGCGCTTGCAAGGACTAGGGCATCCACCCAGTGTCAGACCACCGTCACCTTCACCATCCCCATAAGCAGATGGGGCTGAAGGGGCTGGTGGAGGTGGTGGTTGAGGGGATATGGGACGGATACCTCCACTTTTCCCTGGAGATGAGTCACCGTTCCCGGAGCTGCTGCCTGACCTTTTCCCAGACTTTAGGAAATCCAAGAAAGAAGCCACAAAGCCAGTCTTCTCAGATTCCTTTTCTTCCATCTAGACAAGAATAAAGCACAAAATTAGTTTAAGCGTGATTAACAAGATGATTGGGTACTGAAAAGAAAAAGTACTAAAATATACTACAGATATAAAAATGCACCAATTTATGTAGGAAATGGTTGATATAGTTTGAAATAAATGTTTTATTGAATGATAAGCCAAACTAGGTACTTCTACACTTGCAATACTTCAGTATTGGGCTTCATTATGGAAATGTTAAAACAAATTATTATTAATAATTATATTTAACAAACTATGCATTTGATATTAGTGTTTTAGCAAATGTTTACTGTTCATATAACAAGAATAATACACAAATGCATATTCAAATACTGAATACAAAGAACATTAAATCAAATCTCACCTCTTGAGATTTGGACTTCTTGTCTTGCGGTCTGCTGATATCAGGCACGCCTGGGGTCCCTGGACTCAATCCCAAAGAAGGAGCAGAGCCCACAGAACCATCGGAGAGCGCTGGATCAGTACCAGATAAAGAATCTGTCCGCAAGAGGGCATCAGAAGACGACATGGTCCCAACAGGAAGCTTGATCTATCGGAATGAAAAATGATCATCATATACATATATACAAATCAAAATCTATTTGTACCATATAACTGCTTCACATGTAATATTTTATTATTATGATGTACCTTGATAGGTTTGATTGGCTCTTGGTGTTGCTGTTGTGTCTGGTGGTGCATTGTCTGTTGTTGCATATGCTGTTGGTACAGCTGACCCTGCTCCTTGTTGGCCATGTCCATGTCAATCATCGAATCATCCCGCCTGCCTCTCCCTCTGCCTCTGCCCCTTCCTCTGCCTCTCTCAGGAACATATCCTGTTCCACACTCTCCCATCATGCCCCTGGAGTGTTGGGGCTCGGGCAAAGGGCGTATGCGTGGGCGGCCACGGGGCCTTGGGGGCCCTTCCCGTTTGGGCTTGGTTGGCTTCCTGCCTCTCTTTTTGGGTCCATCATGAGGCAGTAATTGTGGAGGCGGGCCGAGAGAAGGATATCCAAAATCTAAGTCACCCATTAGAGGGCTCATAGTTCCACCAGACTTCCGGCAGCTGGATACAAGGTCCGGAATCAGGTCAGGAAGCCTTCGGCTGTTCAATCGAATGTCTGCAGGAACATCAGCCTTGTCCTCATCGTCCTCAAATTCATACTCCTGTGCATAGCTCTTTTTAGGAAGGGAATTAGGATCCGGTCTCTCCTTGAGCAAGTGGAAGGAGCTGGACTTCAAGAGCTTCTTGGGACGAGATGAGCAGAAAATCGGTGAGGTGAGCCCTCCAGATCCAGTTCCGGAACTTCCAGAACTTCCCAACTTGGCACCAGAACCTTCCCCGACGTTCCCAGGATTTCCCATCGCAAGACTGGGTGGCTGAGACTGGATCAGCCCAAGCTGCTCCGTATTGACTGTAGATGGGAGCTCATGAGTCTTCAAAGAGTCAAGGTCCAGATGCATGGTTCCATTGTCAGGCTCAGAAAGATCATGGCAATATTGCCCATAATCTTGTTCGCCGTGGTGGCCAAGCATGTCATAGTTTGCACCTGTATCATCTCCTCCAGCTTCTGCGGTCGACTTCATGCCATCCATGCCATCTTGTCCTGCCTGAGGCTGGGTAACTCCATCCTGTCCCTGCCCTGACTTGTACTCCTCAGGGCAGAACATGTCCTCCATTCCAGGAAAGAAGGAACGATCTTCATCAGGAAGCAGAGAGTCTGGGAAGCAGATGGATGTTAAAGGAACAAACCTCTGGCTCTGCTGGGACTGATTTGGATTCTGGCTGGACTTTACTGCTGAGTTCCTTGTGTCAAAGTGATGCTCTGCCTGGTGCTGCTGCTGGTCAAGCTGTGCTTGAGGAAGCTGAGAGGAGTGGGGAGGCTGCTCTTGCTGCTGTGCAGTTGCAGAGGCTGACTGAGAAGCAAGGTGATGGTGGCTCTGCTGAGTAGGATGCTGCGAGTGAGGGTGTTGGTGGTGGGAGTTGGAATGTTGAGGAGCTTGAGTGGGTTGTTGTGGCTGATGGTGGTGGTGGGAAAGGTGATGTCCGTGGGAAGGGGTAGATAAGCCCAAATCTGGCTCAGAGAGATATGAATGTAACTCAGATGGGTGGTGCTGTGAAGAATGGTGAGAGGAAAGTCTCTGCTGATCCTGGGATCTGTGTCTCTCAACACTTGCTGCAGAACCACCTCCAGAATTTCCTCTGCCTCCTTCATTTCCTGCTCTGTCATCCACCATTCCTCCCTCTTGACTTGAGGTTCTGGAAAGGGAGCGCTCCAGCATGTCCAAAGAGGACACTGTGGAGGATTTTGCGTGGTTCTGGTCCTGTTGCTGGGAACTACGACCATAGTGACTAGCAGCTTCCAAAGCTTGGGTCTGGAGCTGAAGTTGTAGCTGAGATGCCTGTGGCTGGCTGTGGGACTCAGTTGCAGCAACTCCACTGGCTGCTTCCATCAAAGCTTGCTGACTGACAGGGTGTTGCTGTTGTTGAGGATCCATTTTGGAGCGGGTGGTGTGGGAAAGTACCGACTGTAGCAGATGAGGAGGCTGGCGGGACTGGTCTGTTGGAGAATCCATCAGAGTTTGGGACTGAGACTGACGCTGCTGCTGCTGTTGTTGTTGCTGCTGCTGTGGATGCTGTTGCTGATGAGACTGGTGATGTGGGGTTTGCTGTTGTTGATGAGACTGTTGGTGTTGGTGATGATGCTGCTGCAGATCGGGTGTCTTGCGCATGTAAGCCATATCAGCAGAATCTTGCGGCTTCTTCTGAAGATCCATGTGGGAGTGCGCATGCAGGTGAGAATGTGTAGGTGTGTGAGGAGTGTGTTGATGGTGAGAGGAGGGATGTTGGGGAAGGGAGTGTTGGGAATAAGGATCACCACGACCATAATGGACAACTGAACCCATTGAGTCATGGTGATGATGGGAATGGGAATGGGTTTGATCAGAACTTGCTCGTCCTCCTCCTTCCGTTACAGTTCGGCTGCTCTTCTGTTGCTGCTGTTGATGTTTGTGTTGCTGCTGCTGTTGTTGATGTGGTTGGTGCTGTTGCTGCTGCTGATGCTGCTGCTGTTGATGCTGTTGCTGCTTCTTTAGGGACATCTCCAACTGACTGTCCAGACCTGCTCCACTTCCTGCTCCAGACACTGCAGCATTAGAGGTGGCGCTATGAGTCCGAATAACACTCTGAAGGTGGTATCGCTCTTCTGAGCTCTTGCTCATCTCATTAAACAGCCCCTTGTTTCCATCCTGAGGTGGAAGAACTGGAGGCTGCTGGGCAGGCTGGGAAGAATGATGGCTTTGAGGAGCATGATGATGGGATGCTTGAGGAGTAGGGCTTTGTGCCTGAAGTAGATGCTGGATAAGGAAATCGTCATCGTCGTCATCATCCTGTGGTGGCCGAGACTCATTAACACCAAGTATGCTGGCATCAGATTTTGTTTTCTGAGAAGCAGATGGGTGGTAGGACTGTGATCTGGCTCCCCGGGTATCTGGGAAACCCTGAGGGGAGGGTAAGAAGGAAGGGGAAAGAACAGATGACAGGTATTTGTTGGATCCTGTTCCGACAGGTGACTGAGCAGGTCGAGAGGGAGCAGGAGAGTGCAGACCTGGGCGAATGATTCCAGAATTGCCAGATGGAGACGGGCTGGAATCTGGTATGTGGTAAGAACCACCTCCTCCTCCACCTCCTCCAACACTACTTCCGCTTCCTGTGCCGGAACTGCCGCCATTGGTACTCCCACCTGCTGTTCCCCCACTTGCCCCTGAACGCAAGAGTGCCGGAGAGTGCCCTGAGGCAGCATAGCCCATTGAGGGGCTCCCAGCTCCCCCTAGAGATGGAGGCAGTGACCCATAACCTGAATCTGCCCCGTACACTGATTCTGCAGAAAATGATTGGCTTCCCAGGCTTCCATATCCTTTCGCAACCCCAGATGTCCTGGCTGAAGGCAAGTCATGTGTCTGTGGGGAACTGAATCCTCCATATGACTGAGATAAGTGTGATGCAGGGGGCTGGCTTGGAGAGAATGACTGAGGCTGTTGCTGGGGAGGGGTCTGGCCTGTCAGACTGCTGGATGACTTGACGGGAGCAACAGGGGAGCCGTAGCCTGAGAGACAAGCTTTGGGAAGGCTCTGCTGAGAGGAGTTTGAAGTGCTAGGAGGGGGTTGAGAGTGCGTTTGCGGGGGATGAGGCACAGACTGGGTTGGTGGCTGCTGCCGAGAGGATGCTGACGTAGAGCTAGAGGTTGGAATGGAGTTAGATTGGCGAGCACCAGCAGATGCTGAGGAGGAAGAGGATGATGAGGAAGAAGATGAAGCAGAGGATGCAGAGGGTGGTGTATGGGGGGTTCTAGAGGAGGATCCAGAGCCGGATGAAGAGTAGCCACTACTAGAACTGCTTTTTGACCCCTTCCCTTGTCCACCAGAAGATGAGGATGAGGAAGATCCGTAAGAGGGCTGGATGATGGGTCGGTACTGCTCTGTTCTGGGTGAAGGCTTATGGTCAGAAGAAGGGCTGTGCTCCCCCAGCGGGCTGCAGGAGAGGCCAGCATGACGAGGATGAGGGGCCTGCTGATATCCAGACACTCCACAGCTGAGGTAGTGCTGGAGGGGGTGAGGTGTGGAGGCAGGAGCTTGCGCTGGTGAGGGACGCTGGTAGTGCTTAATTACGCTGTCTTGTCGCGGTACCGTTCGTTCTTGGGAGCTTGGCTGAGGGGGTGCAGGGGTAGAAGAAAACACAGATGCACTGTACAATTGCGAAGACTGGTCCTGAAGCTGTGAGGACAGCAAGTTAAACTGGTGAGACTGCAGATGGCGGGCAGAAGCTGAAGCTGCAGAGGAGGCTTGGGCAGAAGTGACACCACTGCCGCCACTAGGATCATGGCTTCCACGATAGGCTGCAGCAGCACCCTGAGATGACAAGAGGCGATCAAAGCCCAGACCTGACTGAGAGGGCGTCTTGATGTGCAGCAAAGGATCGTGGGGGGACAGCAGGCCATTGGACGTGGGGCTGAAAGTAGGAGTGTCCTGCAAAGAGAGTGAGGGGGTCACCCCGGGAAATGAGCGCCCGGAAAATGAAGCTGGGTGTTGATAGGCTGATAAGGCAGAGGACGATGGGAACGATCCTGAACCGGGAAGGGCACCAGAAATGAAAAGCTCTGCAGGGGCAGGTGTGTGCATCGCTAAAAAGTGATAAAAGGAGACAAAAGAGAAAGAGATACATGTTAAACTAAAAAGGCAAATAGTAGAAAACTTGATTAAAGTAAAATTAATCCTATATAAGAACAGGTGAGCTATAAGTAATATATGAAGAATATTCAGAGCCTAGAATAATTAGAAGGATAATTAACATTTTCTAATGTGTTCCTTTCAAGTTGTTGCTATGGCAACAGTGTGCCGGCTGACTGGCCCTAAAATGTTTCGTGACGTCCGCAATATTTTGCCCAGATCTGCTCAGAATTTGCTGGAAAAATCCCTCCCTCACTGCAATCAGGCAAACATTTACACACCCTACTGCTTCAGAACTTACCAGTCTGCCAAGATGGAGTGCGGAACTGGGAGAGGAGAGAGGAGGCAGAGGGAGGTGGCTGAGGACCCCGAGACTCCAGAGCTGAGATAAGGTTCATAACAGATGGGTCTGGACCTGAGGGACTTGCATGGTGTAGCCCAGCATCGAAAAGTCCAGACAAGCCTGTGAGTCAGAACACAAATTACAATGTTACATGAACACATAATGATGAACCTGAATAATAGCCCATTAAAGCGGCCCATTTCCATGTACTCCTGGTTCTCTGATACAGATGTACGCAGATGCCTTTTACTGAGGCTGCATGTGTACTTCAATAGACCACTGGAACAAGACATTCTTGTGACCACTGCACACTCTTAATTGGAGTGCAAGAATGTGAATCATCTCAAATTTAAACCATTGCCTAATATGAATGCTAATATATAACATGTAATTAGTAAATAAGACAAACAGAAGAGTCTAGCTGGAATGAAACTGGATGATGGGTAACAACCAACCCCAGGACAAAATTAACATCTAGACTACATGCTAAGCAACTGTTCTAAAAATATGGAACGATTATATAACATTTGAAGCTTTGCAAAAAAAAAAAAAAGCTAATTTATTAAGGACGTCATATCCTGAACACTGCATTAAAATTGTTTTTCTCAGTTTGTTGTACTTTCACCTTTTCTCAGGAGTTCTTGGCCAAAAACGATGACCACTTTTACTACAGCTTGAGTAAAATCTCTAGGTCTTTCAGTGAAATATGTTTCATTAGAATTCTAGAGCTACTCCATGTTTGTCCTGGAATACCCCTGGAATGCCTGGCTATTTAGGTGATCTCCAAGATTCAGCACACCTCATCCCTGCAGTCATCTAATTTACGAGCTTCCTAAGCTACGTGGGTGAGCTGGAGCAGGAAAAACATTCAAACGTGCTGGGCCTGAGCCAGGGCTGAGAATTATAGGAATAGACCAATTACCTTTAATCTGTTATTACATAAAATAAAACTACATCCGCATCAATTGCTCCTAGGTTAGGCTTACAAAGAAAGAACAGTTAGTAAGACATGCTGTATTAATATAAAAAGGGAGATAGGTAATATAACATAAGTAGCTGATTGAACTGTTGCTTTGCTTGGGTGATTCTGGGTGATTCCTGGCGTCAGGCCCTTGTCAGCACCCCAAATTCTGCACCATTTGCTTAAACACAGCTGATTTATATCACATTGTTTGATAATTATGAAGCCTATTGTGGGCCCAATCAGATGCAAAAAGAGCATGAAACAACATGCAAGCACAGAAGCTTCATAAAGCCACATTCATTCATGTCCAAACTGATATGGCACTGGGCTTTACAACGTTTAAACACATTCCAAGAATAAAGCTGTATTTGTAATCCTCATGATCTACTGTTTTGGGGTGAGATGTGAGTTTCAGTGGAGAAAAATGCTTGGAGTAGGAGAAGTGCTTTTGAAAGTTTTGTGCAAAAGCTAACATGCACAGACAGAGCACTGAATTTTACTCGGGTTCTCTTCTTTGGCAAGGTTATTACTCCTTAGCCTAAGATCTCTTAGGCTTAAAAATTCCCTAAAAGAGCATATGTTTTTAAAAATAGTAAGGAGGCCCTTACAAATAAAGAATAATGATTATATTATTAAAAAATCGTGATTATTAATGTGTTATTACTACAAATACATACATCCTAACGAAGCATCTGGTAATGTTTTCACTCATTTAGCCGTGATGAATTGTGCTAAAAAAATGAATTAACTGAAAACCTACCCAAAACACAATTAATCACAATCAACTGAACTATTGACTAAATATATGATACACAATATCTATGCAATCATGAGGAAAGAGGCAGAACCATTTACAATATATGGGCAAAAGTATTTTAACATGCGCTCCTTACTTTTTTTAAAATCAAAGGTATTAAAAGAGTTTATCTTGTTAATGTTGGGAATATTTTTTCTTTAGTAAAGGGAAGAATTTCTGTTAGATTTTGGAGCCTCACTATGAGGCTATGTATTTTCGAATCTGTGTCTGCAAAAGGTGCAACTTTTAAATCACAGTTAATTGTTTTTGTTGTTTAAAAGATCTACAAATATTGTGTGTAACCGACTACACAGAATTACTCAAAAATAAATAAACAACAACAATCTTTAACAAAGTTTCACTCACTCAGACTCCTTCCAGCTGCACCCCATGCCCCACCCTGTCCAGAGCTGCCAGGGTGGTGATTGGTTGCATAACCCTGTAGGGGGTGAGGGGTGGCATAGGCTTGACGATGAAGGAGTTCTGATTCTGGATGTGACGATCTGGAGCTTCCATACACCAAACTGATGAAAGAGAGAGGAGAAAAGAGAAGGTCAATAGTCTGTGTAATTCACATTACTGCATTACAACTACAGACATTCTAATGAAATGCCAAAATTTTACACAATGGTGGTGAATGGAAATCAATCTTAAGAGATTTTTGGTCCAAAATATATTTAAAACAGGGTACATTTTTGGTGGAGGCGCGTGTGTGGTGCATAGATCAAAACAGCCTCCAAAAGAACACAAACATCCACTGACAGTTTTAGATAAGAATTAAATTTATTTATTGATTCCATTTACCAACACTGTAAAAAAAAAACGACAACAAATCACATTTTCACACCAAACTGCACTCTGAATGAGTTTCTCCACCTCTGAAATAAAGTAGGAATAAAAAAAAAAACAGGTGGAATCCCCTTTAAATAATGTAATTGGATACAGCAACCTAACCTAACAAAAAAATGTCCAAATATTTTGTTGCATGCCATTTCATCCCCAAACAGGTCTACTACCTCAGAAGTCAGTCACAATCAGCTGTCCTAAAACCGCAATCTATCGCACAATAATTACAGCAGTGTCAAATGGTGTAAACAAAAGCGAAACAAAAATTGGGTCATGACTACTAATGAAAAGTTGGAATTGTTTACCGTCTTAAAAGTATACCTTAAACTCCATTGCAGAGGGCTGTTTCATTGTTTTTGGGTTTAAATGTTTCTGGGTACATAATGGATACATGATGGGCATTGTGCAAAAAATTTGTTTTAAAGATTTTTTTTTTGCAGATTTGACATCTTTAACATTTCATCATAACATTTCAAAAAACAAAACCCAAAGAACACAAGCAGGTTCAATGTGGTTTTAGATTATAAATAAACACGCTATATATTTGGTGTGATCATGGCAAAATCTGGTTTCACACAACAAATTTGCTCATGTTAAATCTTCACAGTGTTAATAACACTGTTATCACTGGTGAATCTGCTCTGCATTCACCACTAGTGTAAAGAAATCCAAGTCTACTCCACAGATACATTTACTTTTGAATCCTTCAGATCTAGTTTGATGAACAAGCTGCATAATTATCACTCACTGTATTTAATGCAGGAATGGTGCAATTCCCCATTTAGGTAAGTAAAGTAGTTGAATACAACAATGTAAATACAACAAAACCACTAATTTATTCTAATCTATATTTTGCACATGCACATTTCATCCCGAAACGGGTTCACCAGCTCTGAGTTTCAGTCAGCTGTCTTTCTTTGCAAACTATTACACAATAATTACAGCAGTAAAGAAAAATCAAAACAAAGCAAAAATAGTTATCCAAAATAAGACACAAATTTTTAACATAGTTAAAAAATAGTTCTGATAGAAGGATACAGAGATACATGTAGGACATTGTGCAGCAAAATAGTCTTTTAGAATTGCCACCATTTGCCCATCAATATTTTATACAAAACTCAGATCCAGTGATATTAACACTGTTAACATCTGCTCTGCATTTACCATATCTACAGATAGATTACATTTAATTGTACTTTATTTTATTATTATTCAAAGTGCTTTAGTAAATTAGCTGCATAATTATCATGCAGGGCACTGTGCAGCACAGTAGTCAGCAAAGATTTTTTATTTTTTTATTTTAATTTTTTAATTCAATTTTATACAAAACTCAGATCTGTACAGTGATATTTTACTATTATACTATTTACATCGGATGTGCATTCACCACTAGTGAAAAGAAATCCAAATCTACAGATACATTTAATTTTACTTTTCGTTAATTATTATTCAGAGTGGTTTAGTAAACAAGCTGCATATTTATCACCCACTGTATTTTATGCAGGAATAGTGGAATGCCCCATTTAACTAGGTTAAGTTTACATATTCTTCTTTATATTTTGCACATGCCCACATGCACATTTCATCCCCAAACAGGATCACCAGCTCAGTGGTGAGTTACAGTACAGATACATTTACTTTACTTCACATTTAATCATTCAAATCTGGTTTAGTAAATAAGCTGCTTAATTCTCACCCACTGCATTTAATGCAGGAATGTTGGAATTTCTCATTTAGGTTAGTAAAGTAATTGGATCAACAATGTAAATACAACAAAATCACTAATTTATTCTCATTTTTATTTTGCACATGCCCAAATGCACATTTTACTTCAGTCAGTATTTGACTGTAAACTATTACACGATAACTACAACAGTATAAAGCAGTAAAACAAAGCAAAAATTGTGTAAATGGGAAAAGAAAATCACGGTGACAGTTTCTTCAACCAACTAGCTAAAGCTACATGACCTGAATACTGTCAGAAGAGAGGGAATGAGAACAATTTAGGCTGAAACTGAATTAACTATTTCTTATTATAATTTAACTATATTTGCATGTTGCAGGGCAGGGGAATACGAGAATAGTAGCTAAGCTGCTGCTTGCATGTCCATATCAAAGGAACAAGCTTTTATCACGTTTTTATCATCCTTTAATTCAGTAACAGGTTTATTTTAAATCAGATTAACGAGTTTAGTAAACTAACTAAAATAGAGCACTGGTATCTAGATTAGGTTAGTTAACCTAGTTATAGCTAGCAGGCGGCTAACTAACCTGTCACTGTTTTAGCAACGACATCAGTAGGTTAGCTAGTAATTAGCAGCATAACGCTGAGGAGGAAAAAAGATAAAAACAAGTTGTTTAGTTTAGAGGGAAAGCCTCCTAAAAATATTTTAAAAACACATTCAGGGATTTATTCGAGTTTAGTCCGGTTTAAAATAAGACTTCGCTGCTTTTCTAGGTTAGCTGCCTCGCTGCCAGGCCTATATGCGACACACTGGCGACCATTAGGCTACCGTTACCGTACTGCTGCTAACCGAGCTAGCTAGCTAACGTCAGCGAGCGAGGCCTTGCTGAGGTTATTTCTCACTTAATCGAGTTAACCCAATTATTAAACGCTCTGAGGATAAACGGATATTTCTAAAGGCTCTGTTGTAATATCAGAATGTGTTTATTAATGCATTATAGCATTAGCTAACGCTAGCTTCACCGTGGATGTAGTTTAAAAGCTGGCTAGCGTTAGCTAGCCTCGCAGGCAGCGATACACTGACATTTTTATGGCTGGCGTTGGTGTTTTTGGGTGTTAGATAGGTTAGCTTAGAAAGGTTAAATAGCTGCTGTTGCTCCTTTCTGTGGTTTATATTTATATGCATTTATTTTTAATAGTATGCTTGGGTTAACAATTTCATGAGACAGTTAATCTAACAGCCAGTTATATCGCTAAATCGTGCGACAAGACAAGAAACACCCCGCCCCCATCTTTTCTCTTCCCTCTCCTCCTCCTCCTCCCCATCTTTCCCCTCTGTAGACCATCACCGGTGTCAGTGTGACGTTTATCTGTATAATTTTTTGAAGCTAAATTGGAAAATATTTGCTGTTTAGTTAAACAAAATTACGGTTTCATCAATTTTCCCCAATTCACATTACTATATTATAAATACAAACATGCTAGTTAATACATATTTAAGTGTCAGAACTGTACACAATGGTGTTTTTAGATTTGTGGTGTAAAATATTTTTGAAATACATTTACGGCCAAGGGATTTGTGTAGGGCCTTATGCTGCAAAATAACAAAACAACAAACATCCACTTACAGTTTTAGATTAGAATTAAAATGAGTAATTCTGTTGTAATTGCAGCAAAAAAATCTCTGCAATGGAGAACAATTTCACATCAACCTGCACTTTGAATGAGTTTCTCCATCTCTGAATTATGCATACATTTTGAAAAACAGGCGGAATTCCCTTTTCAATAATGCAATTGACTATTTCATCCCCAAACAGGCCAATCACCTCAGAAGTGAGTTACAGTCAGCTACAGTTTAGTTAGAATGAAATGTTTCCATTTTTGCATCCTGTAACAAAATAAAATCTGATGGTAAAATCCAAACTACCTAGGTTTGTTTTAATGTACAAAAATAGTAAAAAAAAAAAAAATAAAAAAAATATATGTATGTGTATGTATATATACATACATACGATTTTTTTTATTTTAGGTCATTCACATTGTGAGGGGCAGAAATTAGGATTTCTTTACTAAATGGACAAAATGAAATAATTATGTTTTACAGACAAACTTATCTTTAATCATTCAAAAAGGGTAAAATATTGAACTGATAAACGTTACACTGACCCCCACCAACACGCACAGCATTAATCTGTCAATCACATTCCTCCTCGCATTTCCATCCTGAAGACCCATTTAGTTACTTTGCTAGCTCATCTGAATAACAAATACAACCCCTCCCATCCCATCAACCTTCCTCCACTTCTTCAAAAACAAATAAATAAACCCCTGTTATGACATATTACGCAAACGCCTCGTCAGAGACCCGAGAATATTATATGCATGATCTCCTCTCCTCATCTCCAGTTCATCACCTCCACCGAGAGAGAGAGAGAGAGAGAGAGAGAGAGAGAGAGAGAGAGAGAGAGAGAGGAAAGAAGGAAGGACACCTCTCCTCCTCCTCACCTCTCCCCGGCCTTCAGGCGCAGAATCCCCGCATGCCTTCTTACCTCGCTTTGGCGGATCTCTCGTAGCTCCATCCGGCTCCTGCGCCCAGATCCCCGAAGCCTGCTCCCGGGTAATTTCTGTCCATTTCTCGACGAGATGGAGAATGGAAAACAAACGGGGTCGAAATAAAAAATAATAATAAAATACAAAAAGCCGATCCGGGCGCTGCTAGTGGCTACTCATTCTCATTCTCCCAAAGATCCTCGAGTAAAGTCAAAAAGAGAGAAAAATAAATAGCATATTGGAGGAGAGAGGGAGAGGGAAATGGAGGGGAGGAGAGAGAGGGATAGAGCGTGATACAGCTAACCTAGCTACACACAGAGAGAGAAAAAGAAAGAGAGAGGGAAAGAGGGGAGGGGGGCACTCAGCTCTCAGAGAGAGACCACCTCCAAAAAAAGGAGAGAAAAAACAGCACCCTCACCTCCTTTTTAGACTAAAAATGAAAGTAATGAATGCCATGCTGGTTTAGCTAGTAACGTTATAACGATTAACCCCGGATAAAAACACATACACACACACATTCCCTGGCGGCCTCTGATGTGTGACCGTGCCCGCTCTCTCCTCTCCTCTGCCTTCCCTTCTTCCTCCTCCCCTCCCTCCCTCTCTCCACTCAGGCCACTTTAGCGGAATAATAACAGCAAGTAAAACGATTGTCGCGCGGATGGAACAGATTTCACTCCATTTTCCGCCTAAAACGCGCTAAACGCAACACGCATGCTATACGAGAAAAAGAAGCAGAGAAAACCGAGCTAAAGCCGCGCTAAAGCCTCCTCTCCCAGCCCAGTGTTCAGCTGCTAGCAGCGGCTAGCTCTCTCTGTCTGTCGACGCATCAGAATAAGACGGAGCCGCGGCGGCTCGCTCTCCCCTCCGCCTCGGCCTTTCCTCCTCACCCTGCTCGCTTTACACGACCCCGGGCTCGACTGGGCCCGGGCGCTCGGTTAAAAACCGGTCTAGAACCGAACCCGAGTCGTGGATCCGCGGCGGTTCGGCGGGACGCTCAGCACCGAGGCCTCCGCTTTTTCATATTATCACTCATTTTCCCCTCCAAGACGCCATGTTTGAAGGCGGCTCTGTGCGCGTGTTCCTCCCCCTCCTCCCGCTCACACTCCGCCCCCCGCTCGCGCGCTCTTCTCTTCTGCCTGACTACCGTCGCTAAGGCCTTTATTTAGCCGGAGCCTCGTTTGTTGTTTTGTTTTGCAGAAACACATTACAGAACTTAATATAGAACTTATTATAGAAAGTGTATAGACCCCCAATCCGAAAAGTAAATAACAATACTAATAATAATGAAATAACCCACAACAATTTATACTTCATCTCAAAATCTCAGCACATATCTCACCAACCAAGATACACTATTCATATAGTTCAGTTATTTGTAACAACGCATTAATAACGGCGTAATAAACTGTGTAAATGTTAATAATAACCGTGTATTGAACTGTATACCACTATTAAAATAGTCTAATAAATTATGTAACATTATTAATTAGTAACTACTAAATTGTGTAGTTATTAATAATTGAGTATTAAATCGAATAACGTTATTAACAGTGTATTAAATTGTGTCATGTTATTATTTACAGTATTAAAATGTGTAGCATTTTTAAAAACAGTGTATTAAATCATTACAGAACGTATTATAGAAAGTGACTCGAAATGCGAAAAGTAAACAATAATACTAATAATGAAAATATATAATTTAGTTATCTGTAACTCATTAATAGTGTGTATTCAATTGTGTAGCCTTTAGATGAATAACCATGTATTAAATTGTGTAAAACTATTCATAACAGTGTATTTTACTGTGTAATGTTATTAATAACAGTTTTTAAATTGTGTAGAATTATAAAAAAAACGGTGTTACTTTTCCTTTTCATTTCATTAATATTTACCTGCATCTGCTCTGATCTAGAATTTTAAGAGTAAAACTGTCGAGTTTACTTACTGCCAAGATTTATGGTTTTAAATAATGGGTATGTACTGTGAGAAGAAATACACACACACAGAATTCTTTAGACCAAAAGAACATACAGACATCATCAAATAGCAGCAAATAGCAGAACTTACCATAATCTAACCAGCACAGTAATATCATTATGATATCAAAAACTGTTTAAAATATTTAATGATGAATGCGACTAAACGTGATCCATTTAGTCACAGATAATGTTATTATTTTAATTATTTTAATCACCTGACAGCACTAAAAACCTAAAAATCGTAAATGTGACAAAAAATGCTAAAAAAAAAAAAACTGATTTCATGGGGCGCTATTAATGTAATTGAGCTCAATGGGTAAACATAAACCAGTACACGTTTCGTAGTAGTAACTAATATGTTTTCATTGAAATGGCATTTTTATTAAGATGTATTTAGTTTGTGTGTGTCTTTAAATAAACGGCAACATTTTAAAAAGGGGCTATACATGCTGTAAAGGGGCTGCTTTACTGACACTCTGTGGTAAACGTGGCTCATTACTTCACCAATTAGCATGGTGCTAACGGCAGACTTAAATCATCACACACCCTCCTCAAACTGTGTAGAGGTGCTCAGTAACGTCTAGTTAAAGAGCCACTAAACCCTAAACCATATTTTTCCTATTAAGTAATGAATCATATCAGTCCTGTTTTTTATAAACATTTTCTAACCTTTTAAAAAATGCTTTTATTGTGGTGAGGGTGGAGTCAGCTAAAATCAGGGGGGTTTAGTTACCCTTTTAAAGTTGCTTATGTGGTTTTTACCCTGTATGTTAGGTACACTGGTTTTCATTCAACTGGACTAATGTAAATTAGCATTATAAATGCTTTATAAATCCTGTATTGGGGCTTCTTTATACAGTTGATTTTAAAAAGAGAAGTTAATCCAGACACTACTGGGATATGTGTTGCCCCAAATTATCAAGACTATGAGAATGGTGTAGCAAATATGGAAGCTTACCATTTCATGAGTTAGCATTAGTGCTATCTGCTGTCCAAAATCATCACACATTCTCCTGAGATAATGTGGGTGTGTTCACTAAACTTGATAATGTGGCTTCTGGCACTGTATAATTCAGTGTTAAATAGAAATATTGACTGTTGTAAGCATGAATTAGCATTGTTAATTATAGCATACAATAATGTTGTATTGTTACATTTTGACCGGTCATGTTAGCTTGAACTAGCATGAAACATTTGGCTAAAGTGCTAATGTTTTAAATATCATGTTTGTATAAAGTTCAATGTGGACATATTTAAAGGAGAAATCTAGTGTGAAGTGGGCTGTAGTAAAACATGATAACGAGTACAAACTTTTATCGAATAACCCAACTCTGTTCACCCCCAGCATTCTGAAATTCAATGCTTTTAGCCAACGCACCAAAAAGGCTTAGTTTAATGCTAGGTCTTTAGTTTAAAAAGGTCTTTGCCCATAAAAAAACACTATTTTTACAGCCATATTTCCATGTTTCTAAGATGCCCAGAATGCGATGACATATGTAATAATTTAGACAGATATTTTCTTATGTTTATTGATGCCTGACAAATCATTTATGTTGAATAATGTAGATCCATTCTGTAGGTTTTCACGTGGTACCACACCTCAATCTCAAACACACAAACACAAAAGTATCATCCAACCGCACCACACACACCTCTAAGCTTACTTACAAGGCCAACATAAAAACACATGTAGCCGACATGCATTGGACTCACGCGGACAAGTGTGAGCGCGTTCGCTGAGGCACACGCGCTGTTCTTATACACGTTTCGGTCATGTTTGGACTTTGAGTTGGAGCTGTGAGTGAAGGTAATGTTGATGTATATTCATCCGACAGGCGGGAGAACATCGAAACACAAATAACCCAGCTCCACTTTGGCGACGTTCCTCTCACGTGACCCCGGTGCTCACGTGAACAACACGGCTGCAGCGATGTCGATCCCACATCTCGCTCCATGGTTGGACGTAAACATGGTGCTAGACGTACATGTATACACTCATATGTGGTCACTCATGCTAACACACGGTCAAACACGCAGTTCTTGCCTCCTATGAGAAAATATAAACATCCGACGACATACTCAGGAGGTGCGTACACAAGACTGGACATCCACAGTTGTACCCATAACAAAAAGAAATAAGTTGCAGCAGCACAGCTAGAACCAACTTTATGTAATGTTTCAGGGGTTAGGTGTTCTTACAACCTGTCTTACCGTCAAGCTAACATCTCAACCGTTACTGCACAAATACACAGCAGTTAGTACAGTGTTATAACTTGAAGTGCAACATTTTCGAGGGTCTTTCTCATAAAGCTAGTTTAAATTATGATTTGTATGATCTCATATTCAGGTGGTCCAGTGGGCTAAGCCCTGCCACTATGATCAGGAGATTGCTTGTTTGAATCCCGGTCATGCAGCTTGCCATCAGCTGCTGGAGCCCTGAGAGAGCACAATTGGACTTGTTCTCTCTAGGTGGGTACAGTAGATGGTGCTCTTTCTCCCCTCTTTCATCACTCCTAGGATGATGTCGATCAGCACAAGGCATTTCTGAGCTTATGCATCAAAACCGAGTCGCTGCGCTTTCCTCCGAGTGTGCTGTGATGCTACTCGGCAATGCTGCATCAGTGGCAGTTCAAAAAGAGGCGGAGGAGACATGTAGACATGTACTAGTCTTCACCTACTGGTGTTGTGGTATCACTAGTGACAGGGGGCGCCCTAATTAGTGTGTTGGGTAAATGGGATTAAAAAAAAAGAAAAAAGAAAGAAAGAAAGAAATAAAATGCTGTTCTGCTGTGTTCGTAACTCCACCGAACTTTGCAATAAATCATTTTTCCTCTGTTATGAAACATTGGATAGTGAACCCTTCCTTCTTAATGATTCTACATAAAAGGCCTAAGATTGCTAAAGAGCATCTTAAAAAAAACTTTTTTAAAAAGTATATCTAAATCTGGGTTGGAAATTGTCATGAGACAGTTGTGTTTGAGGAAAACATGCCTTATGAGAAAGACCCCCGATCACTTTGTTGCCTAGAAAATGATCTTTAAAACAGATACGGTTTATAGTATACAGCTTATATTTTGAAATCTGTCAGTAGAAGTCGTAACCAATGGCACATCTGTATCCATTAAAGTAAATAAATAAATAGGTATATTTTTGTGTGTCCACTTTACATATTTCCTTTTGCTATAGGTTGCTTTGATATGAGTGGAAAAATGAATAATCTGATTAAATCAATTATATAAATAACAAGTAAATAAAAGATATGAGGTATGGCGCACATGACTTAACAGTGTTCCAGCTTTTGCAGCTAAAATGCATGACGGTCGTAAACAAAACAAATAAATAAATAATTTAAATAAATAAATAATTTAAAGAATAAGCAGCACTTACACAGACACTCACTAAACACAGATGAATAGAAGTGATGGCTCCTGTTCAGTTGAGAGAGGAAAAAGAAAAATCTAAATCAAAAACAACACCATTCACGAGGAACGTCTCAGTGACTGACGGTTCCTCCCCTCGTAGGTGGTTCTGGATTGGTTGCATAATAACGCTGCAAGGAAGCCCGATGATAAAGCAGTGCTGTACAAACAGATCAATATCATATCTTCTTATTTTTTTACATCATTGTTGCTCCTTTTGCACCATCTCATAATTTAACTGGACATGAATCGACAGACAGTATGCGCATGTTAATGGGGGGGATACGAGTGGATGTGGGAGTAGTGAGGTCCTTGGCCCAGACGGTAGATGGACGGACGAGTCTTTATGCATTTCGCTATGCTTTGCCATGTTTTGCTTTCACAGTCCCACTGTCTCTGTGGGCGTGTGGTGTGTGAGTAAGCTCCAGATCTGACAAGTTTTGGAAAGAAGAAGTCTTTTCCCACTACTGTAAGATTGTGCACTGGTCCATGTTGCCAGTGGTTCTGGAGTCTGTAGTTCATTCTGATCCATTCGATTTTTTTTTAGACTTATATCTTTTTTTAAATCAAAAATATTTTTCCAGGACACAATCGAACAGATGTCCATCAGTTTGTAGCAGTTTTTCACAAAGGAAAGTGAATAGGGCTTCCACGGATTTGAAGTCCATTCTCCATTTAATCATTTTATTCCTTGGAATCTGGGAGCGGGCCGGAAGTTCTCCCAAGCCTTTCAGTACAGTTACAAATAAATAAATACTCTGTGATCACAAATAAAAAGTCACAAATTAAAAAATATCTCATGACATTCACTTGGTTGGCTTCAACCAGAAAAGTCTTGCAGCAAAAAGAGGACGAAGATCCATTTCACATGTTCTGGAATTATTTTTAAATCCGCTGGGATCACCTGGAGCTCCGACTTGGTGTTTTAAAGTTTGAGCAGCTTGAGTGGGGATCGATGCTCCAGTATTGTTTTTGGTGGGCTCAGAATGTTTTATTTTTTATTCTAATCTTAAGTACTTTCATGCTTTGGGGAGGTTTTGAGGCCAGATTTAAGATCTAGAATTCATGCAAAAAAAGTACAATCAAAGTTGCTACTCACTGACAGATGGAGACAGGAAACCGTGATTTCGGCGTGCAGAAACTCACTCTCTTCTGTGTGTGTGTGCGATCTCCTCCGAGCAAGCATACGGCATCCATTGCAATCACGACTAAAGGTAGGAAGGTAGGAAAAGCTAAGTATACACCGCAAGATTGAAAGACTGTAGCTTTTTCAAGACCGCACCTCTTTTAGCTTATTGTTTTTTTATTGCATACGAGTCCGTTTTGGTTATTCAGAGGGTGTATCTTGTATCTAGTATGTGCAAGAGTATTGTGTTTAACGGCCGTGGTCTGTCAGTGGAAATATGTGATAACATTGATCCGTATAGCGAGAGATGATGGGTCAAAAAAGGTCATTTTCGTTAAATATTTGAGCTGAATATCTGAAATTTGCCTGGATAAGCTGTAGGTAGGGAGCTTTGCCTGTTTATCTGTCCTCTAAAGTCAAGAAATAACTGATCCAGAGCTGCAGCTTCGTCAAGATGAACGAATGAAGCCAAACGACGAGTTAAACGTTACGCCTGCGAGAGTAGACAGAATATACACTGCTACATTATCAGATCAGACTCCAGGACTCACAACGATATTCGAATATCACAAATCTGCTGGACTGTGATGTCATGTTTTTACTTGTGTTGAAATGTGTTTGTTTGCATTGTTTTGTCTGGAGAAGCACCCTTCTAAAGTATGGAAAATGAAAAGAACGCAGCTTTACCATCATGCTGTAACATAGCAAGAGGGGGAATGAGGTTTGTACGAGTGTTTCCAGGGTATGGGATGCTGATCAGTGGTGGACTCTTCCTGCTCAGGGTTGTGACTGGGTGCCGTTGGAGGACAGCAGGCGGGTCCGTTCTTTGCCCGAACCCCTTCGCTGGAGCAACGCCCCACTCTCTCCCCGGTCCACCCACTCACAGCGGTCGCCTCCGCCCTCTGAACGGCGCGAGTTTTGCCTGGTCGGCGTTCCTGGAGGACGACCATTCTTCTCATCTATGAGAACAAAAAGTGGATTGAGAGAGGTATGTGAGCACACCAGTAAGTAAGCACCATTTTTAATTTAGACCTAATTAGACCTTCACCTACAGTATGAATGTTGGAAGTATTGAAAGCAAAAGTACTATGCATTATTAATCAATGTTACATTTAACAACAGACTTCTTTATACTAGATTTTAGGGGTGGGCAATATGGCCCTAAAATAATATCACAATATTTCATGTTATTTTCACGAAAATGATACGTGTGGCGACATGACAAAACTCTGACTGAGATATTAAAAAATAAGAATTTAATCAGATTTGTTACAGAAGTCAATGATTCAGAATGTCATGATACTAATAATAATGCACTCCAAATGTCTCCATATATCCAGGATTAAAGTAAAATAAATGATACTGGACAGATATAATCTGTTTCTAGTAGATATATAATGGGGAATGAGAAGAGTTAGAATTTTTCTTTTGCAAAAAACAGCAAAAAAGTAGTACCCTGATGTGATGAATAGAAATGGGTGATATGGCACGATATTTCAGGGTATAATATTGTTCACAATATTTAAAAAAGTTGGCGAGATAATTGTGTATGATGTGATATATCACACCCCTACCAGCTTTCCTAAAATTTGTTTTTAAAATAAAAGAGAAATAACAAAGTATCATCTTGCTTATAGTAACGCAACAAATTGCATGCACTGCATATTGCATATTGAATATTACCCCGTTTATCATATGTACCTCCACGTTCTGGCATACGAATTCCTATTTCCAATTTTCTATTATTTATTCACAGGTTTGGTATAAAAAATATAGTCTACATTTTATAGTAACACAAAATTGTATTCTTGCCAATGATGTTCTTAGACTACGAAGAACAATTTATCCAAATTGGTTTAAACAAATTAATTAAGCCTGATAAGGTGCCCAAATATGAAATATCCTTCCCTTCAGTATATGAAAAATTAACACTATGAAAATATTTAATCCATATCATACAGCGTTGTTATGTCTACAGCCTGAGTGTTTAAATGTGTTTTAAAGGTGACAAACCAGCGAGAGCCTGCACAGAGGGCTGGTCATGTGTGCTGAGCAGCTGAGCCTGGATAGTCTCCACCACTCTCTTAAACCTACGACTCGGACCTGTTCTCACACACACACACACACACACACACACACACACACACACACACACACACACACACACACACACACACAGATGAGACCATACTGCAAAACGCAACAGCAGTTTATTCAGGAAAGCACTGAAGTTACTGTATTTGTCTCACCTGATATGAGGGTAAAAGTGACACTGTAGATTCCATATTCCCTTTTTCCTTCCCTCTCTCGTTCTCTCTCTCTTTCTCGCTCTCCTTCAGAAAAGGAGATGTCCACCTGAAATTTGACAGGCTTCTGGAAGACAGATGGACCTCCAGAAGATTTATATTCGGCCCGGAAACTTGTCTGGGAGACCACACTGTGACTGAGGGATGGAATCTAAAGAAGAGAGAAAGAGACAGTAGTAAAACAGGGCTGTGTACTAAGAATAATCTAGCTGTATGAAAGGAGTGTAGACAATTATTGTTATATCAAACTATCACAATGAATAATAGATAAAATACTGTACCAAGTTTTAAAAACACACTATTAATTGTTAATGATTAGTTTACATGTAAAGATTTTGTGTTGCCTTTAAAACCCTCCCCATCACATCCCACTGTTATATATCACAGTATGCAGCAGTGCAGGGAGACTTGTACTGACAGAGAGAAAGGCGTGAACGATGTCGGCTTTAATGGAGCTGAGGGGTTTGTCTCTGATCACCACGAAAATCTGTTCCTCCTTCTCAAGGCTGATGAAGTTCCCAAACCAGGACCGCTTTGCCAGCCTAGATGCAAAAACAGAGTAATCAACAGGCAATAAGCAACAGTCTCTGCACTCTAGGGTTTTATAATGAGGTTTAATGATGAAATGTAAAGAATTTAGACAGGAAGCTTGGAAAATAAAAAGACACAATTCTATATTTTTAATATCACTAACGCACATAAGTATATACAATCACATATTCACAATCATATAATTACCTTACCTTTTATAGTATTACAGTAATTACAACAGCTAGCAGCACAATACGTTTGAGAAATAATACTTGAAAAAAGGGGGAAAAGGCAATACACTCTGCAAGTACCTCTAAAATTGAGATTTTTCAGTGCAAATAACTGTAAATAGATTTAATCAAGTCATTTTGAAGCATTTCTCTTCGACTGTTTACACAATGTAAAAGGTCAGCTGCCACTTTCAAATGTATTTAAGGGTAGTGATAAAATTAATTTTGTTGCTGCCAGTTGTTCTATTCCTGGTGTTAATGTTTGAAAATTCAAGGACCAATAAAAATGCTCCAAAAGAATGCTTCCTTTTCTTTTAAAGTTACTCTTTCCAAGATACACAAGCAATAAACAATAGATACAGCAATGATAGACAATTATCATTATCCAATGATATGAAAACCTAAACTACATAAACAAAAGTGTAGGAGGAGCTACACATTACACATAGAGTAGCATTTATGACATTATATTCTACATCTCTAAGCATTAATATGATGTTGATCCCCTCTTTTGCAGCTAATAGCCATGTTATATGTGCCTGTGCACTCCGCTCTGTAATTTCACCTGGCCTGACACTTTGCAGTTGAGTTACTGTGGTTCCTAAATGCTTACATTGTTCAATAACAGAAACTATATGAGATTAGGATGCATGCTCTGACCATACATACTCAGGACTGGATTCTGGAGTTAGGCTTGACATGTCCTCAGAAGTGGGCACTAAATTAAGAAAGTGAAAGAGATTACAAACGTTGATCAACATACACAAATCTATCAACATACAATAACAGTAATTATGTAATTATTCCACTTCATGAAGTGAAGAGAGTCTAAATGGTAAAAACGTGTACAGTAAGAAAAGCCAGTTCCCCACCCTGCAGCTTGCGGCGGTGGAAGCGCGGTGAACCCAACAAGTTGTTCTTGAACGAGTTGAGGCGGGTTCTCCAGTGGGCGGAGCTGCTAGCTGCCATGCCGCCGCCCCCTCCAGGACTGGAGGGCGGAGTCAACGAGAGGGAACCGACGCCCACGCCCCCTCCTTCGGCACGGGAGGAAGAAGAGGAGGAAGAGGAAGAGGGGGGAGTAGCGGGAGGGTGGTGGGGGTGATGCACAGGGGTGCCCAGAGGGGTGGGCAGGGGCGAGCCTTGAGGGGTGACCTGAGACACGGGATACAAGCTTTTAGTCATCGACTTGAGCACAGCAGGGAAAAAGGAGAAGCGCGGGATGGGCGAGAGGAGCGGAGAGGGAGAGGGCGAGCGAGAGGGCGGGGCATGCAGGGGGAGTGACTTCATGGACTGGAGGTGGGGTCGGTCGGAGGGCGCCTTCGAAGGAAGGGTTTGAGTTTTGGACTCGTGAGCGCGGGCGGGGCGGGGCGTGGTGCTGCCACTCGCTTGTTTGGTGGCGGCGGCAACTTCTGATTGGCTGAAAGTGAAAACTGGGCTCTGATGGGCGTAAAGCAGAGGAATAGGGGTGCGAGGAAGGGAGGTGAACGATGGAGAGAAAGAAAGGAGTGAAAATGAGGAATGAGTGCTAGTAAATGACTGATGAAGAGAGTGCACCGCTGTTCAAAAGTTTGGAATCAATATTTTCAATTACATAGAGCCAGTTATTAATATACAGCATCAGAGAATGATGAATGGAGCTGAAGATCCTTTTAAAATGACTCAGAAAGCCCTGCATCCAATAAAATTGCATAATGGAATGCATAATGATCTTTATAGACAAATTAATTGGAATTGCTGTTCATTTATTGTTTTGTAACATTAGGCCTTACAATACAAGCAACAGTAGCATTATCCTATGGGCATTCTTCTTTACAGGTGCTAAACAAGCTGTGTGTGTATGTGTGAAATTGCACATGAGTATCAGCAATAGGTGCTACTTTAGCTGAAGTAGCTAAATGCATTCATTAGAAGGGAAAATTGGGGTGTATAGTGTATTTGAGTCAGCAGACTAAAGCTCAGGCGCCCATCTTTAGCACATAATTAAAGCTGAAATTTGATAATGTTCTTTCTGAACTCTAGGAATACAGAGTGTTCAGGTGAGTCTGGACTGCTGCCCTAATATATCTGTATATTATTTATTTATCTACATTTAGAGAATCTACTAAAACTGCTTTAAATCTCTATAATGCTGATCCAGGTTTAGCCAGAATTTCTAAATTTTTAATGTTTGTTTATTGAAGTTGGCTCACATATCGGTGCCTCCCTTATAAAAATATACACTTGAAATATAAAATTAGCATATTTTCAATGTCACACAAAAACCTTGCATCTCCCAAACAGCAAATTTACAGATGATGGAAAAAAAAACTCCTTTCCACTCCAAAACCCAACTTAATCTGCTCATTTTAAAATGTAAAAAATTAAGTTTTATACATTTTATTAAGAATCATCTTGTTCCTATATTTCTTGAATGATTAAATAAACCATTTTATGTAAACAAATAAAACATAGAAATTATTAACACAACAGTGATTCCAAATTTTTGCACAGTACTTTATATGGTGAATGCTTTGAAAGAATGTGTGTGCGACTGCTGTTTTCTCCTTACGCTCTAGTGAATGGTGGAATAATGAGATCATGAACTGTGTTATGAGTGTTGTGAGCATTCTCAAAATAGGTGTAAAATATGGAACAGAATTAGGTAATACATATTTATCATTTAATAAAACATCAAATGTGCACAGTGCTCAGACTTTCATGAACAACACCCTTCAAAATGCAAATAATGAAATAGGGAAATGTGCTGGCATACAAGCCCTTACCCTCGGACTGCTTAGAGGGCTGGAGGAGAGACCGGTAGACGCTCCACTTACTGATCGAGATCTGTGCAGGAATTAAATTAATAAAAATTACTATTTTAAAACAGTGGTAGCACTAAGCACTAAAAATATTATATATGTGCACAAAGTATGATAAATAGCATAAGAAAAATAAGTATATAAAGAAGTACAAATAAATAAGAACATCCATAATTTTCTTAGTTTAATGTTTTATTAATCAGATATGACAACTTACAAGCAGAAAAAAGAATGACAAGTTCATAAAAATATTTTGCCAAGAAAACTCCAGTGATTTTAAAATTAAACATTTACTGCACTGAGACTAAAACACAGCGGAAACTGCAGAACAATGTGGAATAAGTAATCTCCAAATACTGTTAAGTTAAGTAAAGTGAAGCTAAGTAAAAACTGTAATTCTTAAAAAATATATATATTTCAATATATAAAAAAGTCAAACGAGTCAAATGAACGCTGGATGTTAACAGTTTAAGAACAGTTTACTTGGGTTAATAAAGCACTACCGTTAATTTACAGTAAGCTCAGATTTCCAGATTTCCACTAAGGCTGGGTGCAGCAGCATTAGCATTAACGGCTAACAGCTAGCATCAGCTGCAGTTAGCGTTAGTAAATACCGTCTGAAAGCGCTTCAGTGAGAAACCCTGAGTGTTCTGGTAAGCCATGGAGTTATTACCTATTGGTTAATCACACAAAGCTTGTTTTAACACAGTAAACCCGCAGGTTACAGTCCAATATACTCTACTCTGAAAGAACTAGCGCTTAGCGCGGTTAGCGAATAATGCTAATGCTGCTCCAGCAGTGCTAGCCGGGGTTAGCAGCAGGCTAGAGTCTTACATATTTACCTTTAAACCGCAAAAGTGCTAGCGCTTGGCAGCTAATTCTAATATGCACCAGCCAAGGTGCTGGAGTACTAAACTAAAACTCCTGTATAATACTGCACTTCAGCGGAGTGGCCTTACTGCTCCTTAATACCTGACTGGTGAAACCTGTGTGTGTATATGTGTGTGTGTGTACCTCTGGCTGTGTGCAGAGGTGTCCAGTGCTCTCCGAGGTGGTGTAGGTGAGCCCTGCTCTGTCACACTCAGCACCTCTAGACTCTTCCTCTCCGGCCGACAGCGACCATGACGGGTCAACATTGGAGAGTCCACACGTTTACGAGGAGGATCTTAATAAACAAACAAACAAACATAGTCGATAACATGTTTATACCTCCCACACTGATATTAAAAGACAATACCTCGCGCTGCCCTCACTAAAACAGCTGCCCCATCCTGCTGTACTCACCTACATCATTTCTGGGAGGCAGGTCCTCATCCTCATAGCTGGGATAGCGTTCTTTTCGATCCAGCAAGAGGTAATAAATCATCTTCTCCTGATTATCCCTGAGAGACAGGAAGACAAATACTGCTATTCTTATCATTCATGATTAGGACCATTACTTACTGTATGTGTGCTGACTGTTATAGACCAGGTTTTATCACTGCTGTAGAAGAGAAGAAAACTGCACTACATATGTAAACAAAAGAAAATAAGCAACAGTCTCTGCGGTCTAGGGTCTATTAATGAGGTTTATTGATGAAATATAAAGAATTTAGACAGGAGGCTTAAACAAAAAAAAAAAAAAGATCCATTTAAAAAAGTAATAAATGGTAATAATGTAATTTGACATCACAACATCTAATACAATCTGTATTTTTCAGAATATAAGGCACATTAGGCAACACTGGTAAGAATGCATACTTGAAGTAAATACTATAAGTAAATAAAACTGTAAATCCTAAAAAATTCAGAGAAAAAACGAGCACTGGATGTTAATCTACACAAATTTCTCTCCTGAAAACTGTTTATTTATGTGAGTAAAGCGCTTCCGTTTGTTTACAGTAAGCTTAGAATAGCCATCCCCGGTTATCAGCGCTAGCCAGCCGCTGTTATCAGCACAAGCCAGCCAGCCACAGTTAGCAGCGCTAGCCGCGGTCAGTGCTAGTGCATGCCGCTCCATAACAGCAGACTGAAAAACCCTTAGCGTTCCGGTAACCCAGAGCGCTATCAGCTTGCAGTTCGTCCCATTTAGCTTGTTTTAACACAGTTAATGTGCAGGTTACAGTCCGATATTCTCACCTCTGGACGGCAAAGGAGCTAGCATTGTGGTTAGCGGCTAATGCTAACAACCTGACCAGAATTCATACATAAGTTGCACTGGATTATAAGGCGCACTGTCAATTTTTGGGCCAATCTAAGGATTTTAAGTGCGTCTCATAGTCTGAAAAATACGGTACTCTAAATACATTTACATTGTTTCCTTTTGAGTCCCCACATCTGTTAAAAAATACAGTCAGTCTATTGACTGTCCATTGTTTTGGCACTACTGGCTCCAAAATGATGTATAGTGCTTGGACCTTGAATGATTGCCATTTGTGAGGTTCTGTGATGTACTGTGACGTCCATTTACATTATTTTTCTGACCATCTTATTTATCTCACACTATTAACTATTTATTTTACTTAAGATATGCATATGACAGTGTATTTTTTTAGAGTATGAGTTTCCCTAAAATGTGATAAAACATAAATTGCAGTATAATGCCTTAAATATAAACTACTGAATTATATACAACACAGCCCCAGTTAGTAGCAAGTAATTATGGTGTAAGCAGGTGTTCTCACTCTTCACACTGCAGGTCTCGGGTAAGTTTGACACGGTCTCTGAAGCAGCCGAGGGAGTGCATGCTCTCCAGCACGTCCGGATCCAGCTCGGTCAGAGAGAGGATTCGCCTCACACACAC
Organism: Astyanax mexicanus; assembly: GCF_023375975.1. Lineage (NCBI taxonomy): Eukaryota > Metazoa > Chordata > Actinopteri > Characiformes > Acestrorhamphidae > Astyanax > Astyanax mexicanus. Next base: position 10,424,188 of record NC_064422.1, read on the forward strand.
ACGCCTCGGTGGCGGCTGCTCTGGACACGGCTCATTGCGGCCTGCCCTGGGACACCCACACACACACATACATTTATTAAATTATTTTGACATTTTTACACTGACCAAGCATCCTTCAAACATGCTTCAAAGCTCCAAACTAAATCTTGCTTGTGTTTTATACAGAGACCTCTATATAATACCCCATAAAAATGACATGCTCTGCAGCTGCAATACATCATCACACACTGACCAGAGGCTTGGACAGAAATAATCGATACTCACTGATACCAGGCGTGCTTCTGGATGTCCTCTAGCTGCAGGGGGAGGGATGACAGACGGAGAGATTAGTACAGGCTGTTCACAAGCAGATGGCGCTCTAACTGAATGTGCTGTAACTGGCCCAAGTGCTGACACTCAAGAAAACCTGAGAGCGTTGGACCCAGTCAGCATTCATTCACTGAATTGGTGTGGAGTTTTGTCTCGGGGGTCTCACTAAAACCTGAATCCTGATTAGATATGGTCTGGATGATTTCTAGACATACTAAACTGTTTTAATGTCAAGGCACATGATATGAAAAGCAAGTTTCAGAAACCTGATTATGTATTTGTAGTACAAGGAACATTCAACCATTATGAAAATAATAAAAAAACATTAGTGTCATTAAGAATTAACCTAACGCTGGTACATTAATGTAATTCTTATTATCATTAGGGCTTTGCTTTTGTCCACAATAGGCTAATTTTAAATTTATATCAATCAACACTGGATTTTTTAAATAGATTTCAGATCAATTTCAACAGAAACTTTTTTAACTCAGGTTTTTGCAGGAACAGGTTTGTGGAATTGCACATTTTTCTGTTTTGTAACAGACTGGAGCATCGGACTGGACAGATTAGTACCTGTTAAATATGAAATTATTTGGTCCTTTAGTCTGTTGATCATTCTTTACATTTTTCATGTTTACATTTATGGGATTTAGACGATGCTCTTATCCAAAATGACTTATAAGGTTATTCCTGTTACAGAGGTGGGTCCATTTTGCCCATGGACTCTTATTGGTGTAGCACAGCATCCAGTCACCCAGAACTGAAATTGAACCCCAGTCTCACACATAGTAGAATACTATTAGAGAAAATTCCCATATCAAAGTCTGTTGACTACTAAAGACATGGCAAATGAATGCAACAGTGAAATTTTAGCATGCAAAACTTTTTTAGCTTTGCCAATCCAGACATGTGCATACTGTGTATATTGCCACTGAACGGATTTTTATGTGAATGGAGGGCCATTTTTATTCCAGTTCAGTAGCTGAAATAAAATATGAAATTAAGTGAACTCTGTCTCTGAACACATCTGAGCAGAGCTCAGGTAGGTGTGATGTTTAAACTACAAAGTAACCAACACAGAACTGAGCTTTTCTAAACCAGACACCAAAACCATTTTCAGAACAAAAACACAAGACAAGATGTCTACTGTTTCCTGCTGCGGGAGGCATCTGAACAAAGATTCGAGTAACATGACTTAAATAGCTTGTCAGCCTTTGAAGCTGCAAGAGCTGCAGGTGGCTATTTATTTGAACTAGATTCAGCACAGTTCTATTGCCTGTGGACTGAGCTAGTTTATCAGGACTTATTAAAGATGTTCTGATAGTGGTTTGACAAGTCTTTGACTCTCTTGTGTGCTCTGAAACAGACCTAAATCACTTGGGCTGGACAAAATAACATCTTTTATGATGTCTTTATGTTACAGCACTAAATGTCACATTTTAGGGGTGTGCCATGTTGTATCGTACATGATAATATCGGCAAAATCTTTGACATAATAAAATTGTCTCTGTATCGCGAAACTGTAATATTGTTATACTATTAACTGTATTTATTTTAATTGTTTGTTTGCAGCTCATATGCATATATTAAATATGCTGCACTACATTTGTTGCAGATTTTAGTTGTTACATTACTTTTTTTTAATTTAGCTACACTATAATAATTTTATACTAAAAAAATATAACTGTTATATTAATACTAAATAAAACGTAGATGTAGTTTATGCTTGAAATACATTGAAACATAAATGTTTTTTCATATCGCCAAGAATATTATGATATTATTTTAGAGCCATATTGCCCAACTCTAATCACTATTAGCATTTTCCATTGTCATGGAACCGGCACCATTCTGCTTCGCAAACCTAAGTTTGAACCAGTTCGCCACATCTCCACCTACAAAAGTAGGTTCTGGAACCAGGAACAAGGAACCAAAAAACACTAGGTTCTTCGACGCGAACCGTGACGACATCTGTGGACGTGTCTGTTTTCACAGGAGCACTGCCACTGTGTAGCGCCCTCTGTGGATGGGTTAAAATAGGTTTAGAACTGATGAGTGTGGGGATAATTAACACCTCTAACAAACTAACTACTTCTAACCTCATTTCCTTCTTCCCCTTCTCTACTCCTCTATCCCCTTATTTCCCTTTGACCTCTTTTAGGCCCTATCTAAAGATGTTTTCACCTTTAACTTCTATTACTTTTGTACTTCACTATTGTAGGTCGCTTTGGACAAAAGCATCTGCCAAATGTAATGTGATGTAATGTAATGTAATAGGTAAGGTAAGAGATGGTTATGGATGAGCATTAATAGCAATGGTGATGACTGGGCATAATGACAGATGATTAATTGTGACTGGTAGTGTATCAGTATTGAATGTAAAATGTAAATATAATTAGTTACATAATTAGTATTGTGTTCAAGACTAAAAATCTTTCTGCATCTGCAAACGCCTCAGATACAAGCAAACACCCAAAGCCTCAAGTTCACAAAAATCTAAATTTAGATGTATAAACAGATGAGTCAGGTATATGGAACCCCCTTGCATTCTCACCGTGAGCCTTTTCTCCGGGTCGACCTCGATCATGCCGCGCAGCAGAGCCTGGCAGTCTGGTGGAATGAAGTGGGGCATGTGGAACACCCCGCTCTTCACCTTCTCAAGCAGCTGCCGCAGGTTATCGTGGTCGAACGGGAGGGCACCCTGCATGGAGGAGCAATCAAAGGGTCAAAAAATTAAGAATAAAAACAAGGATGCAAACAGAAGCAGCCAGCAGGTCCAGGCTTTCATCACTCACATTTATGACTTACTCTGTAAAAAATAACTCTGGAAAATTTGTATAAATCTTTGTACTGCTTTCTGTGTATCCTCTGTACTGAATAATGCACATTAGGGTGTAACCAACCTGTGACTGTGAGCAACACAGATAAACAATGAATAAGCAATAGAACTGCATAACATGGAAGACGACAGAGAGAGAAAGAGAGAGTGTTAGACAGATGCTGTAAAGGACACAGAGAACATCCTCACCACAAGAAGTGCGAAGAGAATCACACCACAGCTCCACACGTCTGCTCGCCTACCATCATACTTCTCCCCCTGCAACACGTCCACATTGAAGCATGACAGGATTAGTCCTTCACTGTGTAAAATGGCTACTTAGCATGTCTCCACAAAGAGTTTATGTTCCGACCATAGACACCTGATCATTTGAAGTAGAGCTAAATCACACGGAAAATCCGCTGAATGTACTGAAAAGCCCAGACATACAGTGAACCGCAAAGACTTACCCTGATCACTTCTGGACATGCGTAGTGTGGGGACCTATAAACAAGCAAGAGGACAGATTAAAATCTTCATTAACAGGGAAGAAGCAATTGGAGAGAAAATTAACTCAGCCCTATGAGGATGCAAAAAAAAAAAAAACAGTTTAAAGGTCTATATCCTGTAAATGATGAGCATCGCTTTTTCTTTATACTTCACTCCAAAAAGAGCCTATCTGGAATTAATTGTGGTTTTTGGGGATGCACCGATGTAGAAATTCTGGGCCAGTGCCGATATCCAATTATACAATATTGCCCAAGTCGAAGCTGATATACACATTAACATTACATACATACAATAAATTCAGCAAAAAGTCAGCAAGTATCGGTTTAAAATATAATTCTAATTAATAGTCAAGTGTTTCTGCAGCCTACTTTTAGATGTTCACCTTGTACGAAAACTTTAAAATGTAATATTTAAAATAGTGTTTCTACAGTAGAAATAAGATATCAGTGTTGGTATTAGTCAAACATTGTGCAGCAAAATATTCTCATTAATAAAAAAAAATTATCTGAGGATGGAAAAACCCGAGGCATTTAATTACCTTTTCTTTTAGTTTACAAACATGTTTGGTCTCCAAGGTCAGCCCTGAGTTGCATACACACACTCAGCTAATAAAACAAATCTATTTTAATAATCACATTTCAATCTGTTGAGATGAATATGTATATCCTCACTGGGATTTCAGAGCTCGCAAAATTTAATATTGAATATTACAAAACCTCACTGTGTTTAACCTATCAAAACAAAAACTGATACATGGGAGAGATAATACTACAATTCTGAAAGGATTTAAAATAATTGAATTCAGGAAATATGCAGATATGCATATCAAAACCTATAAAAACTGAATATTTTTTGTATTTTATTTTTTTCTTTTTGTTTTGTCAATGTGAATAGTACTTTTATTATTACAAATAACAGTTTGTTGGTTTCCCTACTAAAATGTTAAAAAGGTTTAATGTTAGGATTGTAGTTCAGAAATAGGTTAATAATCTATGCAATGGTAAATATGGAACATGGAATACATAGAATCAACCATGGAATTAGCTGGCCCCATCTTTTGTAGCTAGTTTATAGATCAATAAACAGCAGTAATAAAAGAGCACAAATGATAAAATAGAAATTGATACTTTAATTCTGAAGTCTAAAAAGATTCTAAAACTTTTCATGTGACTTTTTGAGTTCACTGAAGTGTGGAATTTGGTTGGCTGCTACTGAGATCATGTGTTAAAGTGATGCGGACAGCCACTGCGGTGATTGGTTCACAGAGCCTTGCGGTCCCACCCCCACAGTACTGCCTTCACGGTTAAGGCTATGGCATAGGTTTGACGCAGAAGTATAAATTGGCCTTAAAAAAGTGTTTGTGGTGACTTACAATTAATCAGTCCCCAAAGCAGGAATTATAACCTAGCATCAGGACTAATCAAACACAATCTATTTTCATTCAATGACAAAAACAATCCAGAAGATGATCCCAGATCCTTACTTTAGAAGACTTTACTCACCCACAGCTTGTTTCTAGCAGACTGTCCCCCACCTGTAGTGAGGCCATGCCAAAGTCAGCGATTCTGATATTATTCTTCTCGTCCAGCAGGAGGTTCTCTGGCTTCAGATCTCTGTGACTGCAGGGGCACCACACAGCAGTACAAAGGCACAGTTTACCAACCCCAAGCAGACAACTCTCACCAAAACACAGCAACACCCAGGAAGATCAGATTGCAACATGCACCGCCTGGCCCTGCAGAACACTGCAGCGCATTTTCAGGCAAGAATGAGCAAAAACAAACAAATCAGCTAACGCCGATCAAGCGCAATTCGGTTAAGTACTTCACACTGAAACAGCTGACGACTGGGGGATTAAAGCTTTATCTGAAGAGACAAAAGCAAAGCTCTTATCTCTGATCTGTGACCCTCCCTCCTATCACACTGTTCCACCAACCCTTCCCTGTTTTCACTTTTTGGTTTCAAGTGATGAAGCTCAGATTTATGCGTGCATTATTACCAGATAGAGTGATTGTGACAGAAGTCCAGAGCTGATATGATTTGTCTGAAGAACTTTCTGGCCTCTTTAGGCGTCAGCCTCCCTTTTTTCACCAGGTAGTCGAAAAGTTCCCCGCCAGACACGTGCTCCAACACCAGGTATCTGCGAGACGGACGAGAGGGCAAAACCAAGCATGTTGGACCATGACACAATCAAAAGGAGAAAGACAAAAAAAGATCTGAGGAGAAGCAAATGGAGAACAATAAATGGTCTAGAACTCACAGGTACTTGTTATTTTCATAAACATCATGCAGTTTCAGGACATGCGGATGCTCGATCAGTTTAAGGATTGCAATCTCTCGCTCCACCTGGACAGAAAAGGAGATGTTTAGCCTCATAGAACATCAACTGAATTGAACATAATCACATACATGTAATTACAATAAAAATTCTAGAATTTGATATTCACTGATATGACAAACGTCCTGGGACAGGGAATAGTATCATGACCTGTAGGATGTGTGTTTGTGGGCTCCTGCATTGAATACGGGTGTGATTTCTGCCAGAGTCACATGTCTGTTCACACTCCCAGTCACGATTATTACCATCCACTATTATTATTCCCTGTTAACTGTGACATAGTAACACTAACACTGTCAGAGTTTCCTACAGCGATTTTGACAACGTAACACCCAAAAAAAGAAAAGAAACCATTGGTCAACATCGATGTACCCCCCCCCCCCCCTACCTTTCTTAAAGATGTGAACTGACTTACAGTGCAATATGGACTGTTGCACCCGGTAACCAGCATTCAACCTCGCTCACAAGATAACACCTCACAAGTACAGCTACAGTGGTACTGCGCATGATAGTATTTGAACAGCAGAATAGAAGAATCTGCCATTGCTGGCACATTTTGTCCATGTGCCAAACCATGATAAATATGTGAACTATATCAGAATTATATCGTATTGACTGAAGTAAAGAAATATATTGTGATAAAGTTGTGCCCAAATAGTCCAGTCCTACTGTGGGCATTTGTTCGCTACGGGTATTGAAGAAAAAAAAAAAGTAAAAGCAAATGGAAAACAAAAACTAACATTGGCAGTGTGGGGTTTTCTTGATATCCATAAATGGACATGGGATCATTCTTGAGGACAGATATTCAACTTATGAACTGTGAACATTTATCAAAATTACATACTGCTATCCTATGACTTTTGGCATGTCAGTGTATTTTAACAACTGTAGTAGATCAAGCATTAAAAAAAACTCAAACTTTCTCTTACCTTCATCAAAACTGACTCCGAGAGCTTTTCCCTGTTCACTATTTTAATGGCCACCTTCTGTCCAGTGATGCAGTGAATGCCAAGCTTCACCAAACCTAGCAAAGCATCATTTACACATTCAGCAAACTGTTTGGAGCCATTCAAATGGGATTTCGTTGATTTTATCTAGGTAAGATGTTAACATGTCATGTTTTAAAGACACATACAATCAGAATTGTTTGTGGGATAAGTGGAACCAGGTATTTGAATTGTTTAATGCCTCTCAAATCTTTCTCAGAGAAAGTTATTACGCCAAATATGATTATTAATGTGTATATTGGGATGTTATTACTGTTAAATAGCTATAAAACTTAGAAAACACATGTAGCTCCATTGGTGGGTTTGGACAAAAACAAAAATTATATATTTATGCAGGTTGAACTTATACTTATTCCCCAGCACCATGAAAATAAATGTAAGATGTATTTCCCAGAAACCATCCCAACCCAGGTAACATGCCCATGTGGGGCCTGTTTGGTTCAATTGGTAACCTGAAGATTTTGTCCATAGGTTCCATGTTGGAGCCACATATGGATGTCTGAGGTTCAGTAAAACAACCAAAGGGGTTAAACACTCATCTGGGTTTGTAATCTGTCCTGTGTGAGATAAAAGTGGGCTGTAATGATGAGGCTCATATGGGATGTCCAATTGTGTACCTGTACAACACATGTACAAACCCACTCAGAGTCTATACACACCTGGAACCCATCTAGCCCATGTTCCACTCATGTGAGCCCACATGAGAAAGGTAGCTGAAAAGTGTCTTTTTTATTTATGTACAATGCTATGAAAAGCATTCATACCCCTTGAATTTTTTAACACATTTTTTCACATTACACCCACATCTCAACATTCACAAGGACGATAAAATTAGCACACAGGACAGGATACATTTGTGACAGAGTATTTGTAAGGAGACCTCTAGCCGGTTGAAATATAACTGGGAGTTTTGCTATTGCTTGCTGGTAACGATTTAAGAGAAGGGGTAAACATAGTGCTAGTGGGAAAAGCCTATAAAGGTAATAATTGTGGCTGCTGAAGCACCATATCAGTCAAGTGTGGAGCTTCAAAAGAGGCAACAGTAAACAGGGAAACTGCACCATTCAATGGCTAATGAGCAGATGTGGTCGGACTTCAATGTGCAAGTGGTCAAAAAATAGATGATACACAGAATAACGCAACTGATATTATAGCAGTACCAAAACTACACAAAAAAATACAACAATAATGTTAAAAAATATATAAAAACATAAATTTTTAGATTGGGACGATTGACATAAAGCTTTGGGACAGTTGTGAAAAAAGTTAGTCTGGAGCTCTGAAGAGGAAAATCATTTTTTGAAAACAACCCATGAAAAGTCTATGTAGGCGGCACATTAAACATGTGGAAGAAAGTGCTCTGGTCAGATGAGACCAAAATTGAACTTGGTTTGGCCTAAATGCAAAACACCAAAACAGCACCTTGCCCTAAACTAACTATCCCCACTTTAAACCATGGTGGTGGCAGCATCCTGCTGTGGGGATGCTTTATCCAGCAGGAAACATTAAGTTGGTCAGAGTTCACTGTACCAGGCAAACCCTGACCATGAAAATCTTTTAGAGGCTGAAATTGACTTGAGACTGAATATAAATGCATGCCACATTCCAGATTTGTATTTGTAAAACAACTGAAAAGCATGTAGCTTAACATTTTCTTTTCACATTGTCTATTAAATCAAAAATATTTACAGCTCTAGAATATAATCAAGAGGAAGATGGATGATCACAGCCATCAAACCAAGCTGAACTGCTTGAATTGTTGCACCAGGAGTAAAGGCATAAAGGTATCCAAAAGCAGTGTGTAAGACTGGTGGAGGAGAACATGCCAAGATGGTGATTAAAAACCAGGGGTTATTCCACCAAATACTGATTTCTGAACTCTTAAAACTTTATGAATATTACCTTGTTTTCTTTGCATTATTTGAGATCTGAAAGCTCTGCATCTTTTTTATTTCAGCCATTTCTCATTTTCTGCAAATAAATGACAGTTTATTTAAATGCCAATATTTTATTTGGAATTTGGGAGAAATTTTGTCTGTAGTTCATAGAATAAAACAACAATGTTTATTTTACTTAAACATATTCCTATAAAAACAAAATCAGAGAAACGGATTCAGAAACTGGAGTGGTCTCTTAATTTTTTTTTTTTCCAAAGCTGTAGTTTATTGATTTTACAAGAGGAAAAGTTCAAGGATATGAATACTTTTTTAGTTTTAAGCCACTGTATCACCAACTAATAGATTCTGCCTGAGGGTTAATGGAGTTAACTGTCTTTATTAACTAGGTAATAAAGAAAGCTGTCCTTACCTGTCTGCCCTTTCCCCAGCGTCTTCTCCAGCCGATAAGGCCCAACATACTGAGCCGTCTGGGTGACAGACAGTTCCTTAGACATGGTGGGAGGCTAAAGCTGCTTGTTTACAGTGAGGAAACCTTGGTTATAAGTTGGATAGCATTTCTTTTTGTGGGCTAAACATGGGGGATAAGCTAAGCTAGCTAACTGAAGCTATCTTCTTCTCTCAAGCATGTTGGTGTGGCTTTAGCTATCTGCATCTTAAGGCTGCTTGCTACTGCTATATTAATCAAGACATTTTGAGTTATTTAGCTATGTTAACTATTGATATTTAGCTAGAGCTGACAGCCTCCCCTTCTTTCTCATTAACTAATTTGATTAGTTTTGGGCAACAGTGAGAGTAAGAGGAAGAGAAAGCTAGCTTATGATCACTCATTATCAGTGTTACTTCTTGATTTATCCACCAGATTTTTAACCCCTCTCTCCGCCAGCCTCCTTCAGAAGAGACCCAGCACTTGCTGTTCTGTCGATTTTAGCAACCTTGACAAACTATGCTACCTTAGTGTATATTTAAAGCTAAAATGCAAAATATCATAACATTCTCTCAGTAGATGTCTTTCGGTTGGATATTTGAATAGCACACGGTTGTAACACTAACGCAAACTATGACAGTGAGCCCAGATGGTACAATGCACCCAAGAAAAAAAATACCTAAATAAAAATTACCAGGAAAAACTCATGAAAACAGTAAAATTGAGAGTTTAGCGCATGCGTACAGCCGCTAAGTATCACAAATCGATAGGTAGCACAAATCGACAGAACACCGGCTAATGTACGTTAACCTAGGTGACTGAAGAAGGGGACTAGTTAGTTAAATCACAGCTAAACAGATAGTTAGTTAGCTAGCCAAAGCTAAAGCTAGGCTACGTTATTCGTAAAGATGCGTTCAAGGCCTGTTTATCACAGGTGAGGCACCCCAGCATGTTAGCCAGCGTTAGCTGTTCTTTTAAACCGAATTAATCCATCACCAGCCCCGCTGTTCCACTTTAACAACCCCGTTTCGGTTGTCAGTCGGCGGCTCACCGCGGTGTTTGTATCCAGGCTAAAGGCTCTGTTTTCGGGCTAAACAACCGTCTCCGGAGCCCCTCGCTCCCCCTCCCTCCCTCAGCATCTTCTCCCTGTCCCTCTCTCTCTCTCTCACTCTCTCCACCTCTCTCTCTCTTTCTGCCTATCCCTCTATCTCTCCTCCGCCGTGTCCTCCTCCTACTTCAGCCTTTTTCACTCAAAAACAGCCCCAAAATCCTCCAAAACCAGCGCCTGGACCGTCCTTCTCCTTCCCTCACGTTTAGAAAAAAATCTCTCCAACGTTCGCCTCTTCCCTCCTTCGCCTCCTGCGTTATTTCTCCCGCACCCGCATTCGTGAAAACCCCGCCCCTGCCACGCCGTGATTGGCTTATGCTACCTACTCAAGCGCTCCGATTGGTTGGGTACCCAGCGTCTCGCCCTTCTCCCGCCCAGAGCCCGCGAGCACACACTACAGAAGCTAGCGCGCGAGAGTGAACTACTAGCCAATCGTGGAACAGGAGGTCCAATCAGAGGTGGGGCGCTGCCGCTGGAGAGCCAATACTGAGAAGGATCGTATCGCAGGGAGGCGGTGCTTGTACGAATACGGGTGTAAAGGAAAAAATAACGCTCCGCTCCGAAGAAGAAGCATCAGCAGCAGCAGCACCAGCATCCGGGTCCCACTCGCTCCTGGCCCCTCCCTTCCCGACTGGCGCACTCCCCCGCAGCATCACCACCATCATCATCACCATCTCTCATCTCTCTGCTCTAATCCGCTTCGTTCAGACTGCCTTCTTGTTTGTTTTCTGATTTATTGTCTCGTGTAACATATTGTTTAATCCTTTTAACCAGAGAATTAAGGATAATCAGTACACTGTGTTTTCCTCATTTCCATTTTATTCTCGTTTCAGGACCTTCCAGGCCTACTGAAAACACTACAGAAAGTGGTTCACTCACACTGTGTAAATTATTATTTTTTTTGTTAAAGGACTAATACACTGCCTAGCCAAAAAAAAAAAAAAAAACTTAGCAAATGATGTGGGGTTGATGAACCTAAAGTTTGTCAGGTTTAGGTTCAGCAACAGTATGTGCTGAAAAATGAGATCAGCTGCCTTCCTGAATATGCTAAATATAGACCAGGTTATTCCATCAATGGATTTTATATTTCTTCCCTGATGAAACGGCCATATTTCAAGATGACAATGTCAGGATTCATGTGGCTGAAATTGTGAAAGAGTGGTTCACGGAGCATGAGATCATCATTTTCAACCATGGATTGAGAGAGTTCACCACAGAGTCCAGATCTTAACCTCATTGAGAATCTTTGGGATGTGCTGGATGGAGAAGAGCTGCTTTGTGCAGTGGTCAGACTCTAACATCATCAATGCTGCTGCAAGATCTTGGTAAAACATTAATGCAACACTGGATTGAAATAAATCTTGAGACATTGCCGAAGCTTATTGAAACAATGGCACAGTGAATGCGTGCTCCAATTAAAGCTAAAGGCATTCCAACAAAATATTAGACTTTGTTTGAAGGAGGGATCTGTGGCAAGTCAGGATGGGTCTGTGGCAAGTCGGCAAATAAGGGAGACGTTGTCCTTTTACATAATAGGTTTTGTGTTTCCATCACATTTAATCATGAACTAGCTTGTTTGTGTTTTGCCATTTGCAATGCTGTTGAAATGTCCTATGTGGAACTTGTTCTGACACCTCAGTTCAAACAGAACACAGCATAGTATTACTTGTACTACATTAGCCTCCTTACTCTAGAGCAAAACTAAAGAAGCAGTTTTCAGACTTAAATAAAAACCATGACAATTAAAAAAATAAAAATAATTAAATTATTTTTTTATTGAAAAATGTTTACTGCACAGTGTTTTTTATATAAATAGACTATGTTTTTTTCCTGACATGCTGGATGTAAATAGCTGTTTTTAAGGTAAAGTATCAAATTACATGGATTTTATCAGTGATGTCATCAACACATCTCCTTTCCAGAAGAGGCAAATCCATGGATGTTGCAGCACCGACACCCCTGTCCAGTTGTCACCGTGGTTCACTCCGGCGCACAGTGCAGTCGGGAATGCAGGGATACTGGAGGACCCGAGAGAAGGAGGACCTGTGTGACATAACAGTGGATCAGTTGATGTGAAATTAGGACCGACTTGAACTAATTAATCTGCCACAAGATCCATTTCCTCCACTCCACTGACCACAAGCGCAGAGACTGTGGTTGAATTAATGAGCTCCTAGTCGACTCAAAACTTTAAGCCTGGAAGTTCAATTAAATCACCTTTTTTAGCATCAGAACTGACTGAATAAAGTAAAGGCTGAAAGAAGAAGAAAATTATGTAATAATGTTTCCAGAATAAAAATATTAATATTATAATGCTATCAAAAGGCCTTTAATAAGAAGAAATAAAATAATACATCAGTAGGAGTAATAATGGGATTGTTTTTCACTGAGAAAAAAATGTGGACTCGCTAACAGTCTAATCATTAACAAATTTGCAATATCCAATATATTTTAACTTTTTGGTGACAGCAAATTAAAAGTAGAGTAGCTACTACAGAATGAGAGCTGTGTATTTATTCCTATGGGCAATTTTGAGCATGATATGGTTCATTTTTATTCAACAGGTGCTTTTTCTGTTAAATGTAAGAATTTGAAAGATCAACTGTAATGAAATAATGCCATTTCTACTTACATTTCAGTATGTTTTTCAGGAGGCTTTGGCAGCACTTTTCACACAGGCCTCAAAAGCTTCCATCAGTTCCTTACAGCCTTCTGCCCCCTTCCCCTGGACACTACAGAGCAGAAAACACAGTATTTTAAGAAAGGCCGAACTTAGCGTGACTATAATGTGAGTAAAAAAACATTACTCTGCAGTTTATGCTGGTTGTTGCTGTTTTTTTAAAAGCTCTCTATAATTTGTCGAAATGCAGTTGTTCAATTTTGCAGCAGTGCAAAAGTGTAATGATGAAATACTGTACATAAAGTTAGTTGGAAAATGCAAAATAAAAAAGCATTACTTCTTACATTTCCTTTTAATTTTAATTTAATTGCAAACTGTATGAACCCAATATGTTTCATGTTTTGTCTGGGCAACTTTATTTTGTTTATTATTAAACAAACATTATTATTACCAAAAAAACAGGTAAACACTAAATCATTGTTTAATATGGCAGAAAAAGCAAGAAACATCTTAGGGTCATACTGTCACAATGACAAAAAACATGATTTTGACGACACTCAAATACAGTAGATGCTTAACAAATAAAGATTTATCAAGGCAGTGCGAATAACAGCAAGCATGACGAATAAGCTGTGATCTGATTAGATTTAGAGCACATTCACATGTTCATGTGTGTTCATCTGAAGCTATATGTGTGTGGGGGTGGGGTCGGGGAGAGAGCTTGTTTTTCATTGACTTAAGGAAAACTGCACAGGGTCAGTGACTTCAGTTCCTGACCTCTGTCCTTTGAAATGAATGTTCAGAGCTCAGTGTCATCAGCTGTCCACTAACATCATGCCTGTGTACTTGAAGACACTGGTAGTTATGGTAGTAAATGATTTCAATTGTGGTGTAGATCATGTGAAAGCTATATGAGAAGACCAAACATAAAGAAATAAAAAAAAATAATAATTGAACCATAATGTAGTCCATTAGCCAAGACATGTGTTGTGTCTTCATGTCCTTCTATATTTTCATTGTGGAGCTAATTTTCAATGGTATAAAGCTTTGTTTACTTGTTAGTTACAGAAACCTATTAGTTCTGGCATAAATCTAAAAGAAGCAGTTTTCACAATGCTAATTAATGTGTACATGTGGGGTATTTGGTTATGCAAGCTTAAGCTTAAACCTAACAGATGAAGTCTGCACAATGCTAATTGGCTTATACATTTCCATTACTTCCATTATTTATTTTGCATGGTAACTCTAGTACAAAACTATAGACGAAACGTACACAGTGCTAACTGGTAAAATGTCCATTGCTTAGCTATGTTAGCATTGTACCTCCAGTGCCAAACTAAAGCAGCAGTTTGCACAATGCTAATTGGCATTAACATTGAATTACATAGCTAGCTACAACTAGTTTGTACATAGCTAACATATCTAGGTGTAAAATTCCATTACTTAAAATTGTTAGCTAGCTATATTAGCCTTATATGGCTAACACAATGCTAAAGAAGCACATAATATACACTAAACATGTCTTGGCTGATCTACAGGAAAATTATTTTCCCTACAGTCATATGAATCTTTTTAGTAGTAATACAGTACCAGTTAAAAGTTTGGACACACCTTCTCATACAAGTATGGAGCAATTAACGGACACTTACAAATTATGATGTAAACAGTAAAAAAAAAAGTTATTGTTTGTCCTCCACATTAATCCACTGATCTGAACCTGATGAACTAAGGTGGTGATTTGAGGTGATTTAATTGGGATGAGCTGGAGCTTCACAGCGTGAAGGAAAAGCAGCAACTATTGTTCAGCACCTCCAGGAACTCCTTCCTTCAAGACACTGAGAAAACTATTCCAGGAGACTCTCTCTCAAGAAGATACTGAGATTAAAATACCAAGAAAGTGCAGATCTGTCCTAAAAGATAAATGTACTTAGAAGAACCAAAAGTATAAAACATATTCGTGTATAGCTTTAATATAGTCTTCAATATTAAATTTAATATTTAATTAATAAAATGTGTTAATTAATAAATTTAATAAACACATTTAATGAGAATAAAAGCGGTGTGTCCAAACTTTTGACTGGTGATATATATGTCGGGATGTTGAAACTTTTTTTTTCCAATAAAAAAAATTACATTTTTATTAATTACATTTAATAAATCATGTGTTTAAAATGCATTTCTTCAGTTTTGTTAGATCTAACATCTACCATCTCTCTGTACTGTTCAGATTCATTTCAAATGTTTATATGTAATGAATGATCTATGTATCATTATTTACGCAATGCCAGTAGCTACATAATTAGAGAACATTTATTGGTGAGGCTGAAGTATTGCCACATTGAATAACCTCCGGGGCAGAGAGTCCTGTAAAGTGATCTGTGTGATGAAAGCCAGCACACACGTCCTGCTCCCCTTTTCCCATGTCCTGCATGCGAGGGTTATTTTGGGGTGACTATATTTAAGATGCAGATATACATTACCTAGCTCTGCAGCTAAATACAGCGCTGTGCGGCTCCAGTGCGGGTTCCTCTGTGCTGACATTTACACTGATAATCATTAGAGCTGGAGTAAAGAGATAGAAAAGACCCCCAGGGCATATAAACATCACAGCAATCCCTGCCTACTTCTTTTATTCTTATTATGCTTATTACAGTCCTGAAGGGACTGTTTTTGAAAAGCTGGCAGCTTTGAAGCACTAACAAGAGCAGTGAGATGTGATTTGCAATCATTTAATGATGAATTTTGCAATCATTTAATGACTGCAGCGGATTAGTGGCTGATGAACTATGGTATACCACATCTTTAAAGGAAAAGTCCAGCATTTACAACCTGCCACTAATAAAGCAACAGCCCACTGGCTTCTGTTATGAGTGAGTTAAAACAGATAGTTCTGCTTCTGAATGCTTGACTGAATGAGCTACATTTGCACCTGTTGTTACATAACAGAATGTATTGACTCCTGATTAGTTGCACAACCAGTTTTGCACATTTTACACTTTACACCTTTAGAACTATTGATCCATATATTTCCACTAGCCAGACACTGCTGATCACAATCATTATGACCTACATTATGCTGTCCACTGTGGGTGGTAATGCCCCTTTGTGGGGTATTCTCGGCACACACGTGACACTTTTAAATGTTAAACTTAATATATTTAATCCTTACATCTCATTGTTTTATATGAGCAGGCATTTCACTAAACAATTCAAGACAAAAATTCATGGAAAATGACGCTTCTACATGTACAATTTGTGTTATATTGAAATGAGTGTCCTTTTTGCTTATTGCAGCTAAAAAAATCTATCAGGTTAGAACTTGTTTCTAAAATGAACCAGGCTTGTTTATGTGTTTCCTTGAAAACTTCAATGCTAATGTTTTGTGGTAAGGAGATGTTTTCTTTTGGTGACTCTTCCATGAAGGTCATATTTGTGCATGTGTCGCTGCACAGTAGAATAGTGCCTCACCACACCAAAGTCTGATCAATCTTCCTGAAGGTCTTTTTGTAGATTTGCATTTCTAACAAACCTACAAGCTTTTTTTCTGAAAGATTTCTATTTGAAAGACCTGTAGAAAGAAGCAATTGGCAGTAACATTCAGTTACACCAACGTTGTGTCAATAGACTTTCTGCTCTGAAGCCCCACTGCAGAGGTTTTATATGGCATGGCCTGTGGCCTGGGTCTAAGCAAAGGAAGCATAACAGGTTATAGCAGAAAACAAAATAACACAGGATAAATGGCCTTTTGATGTAATACACGCAATTTGGACAGATATTTGTCCTCCTAAGGACTAGAAGTGAATCATTTCTATAATTTGAGGCTCCCTCTTGGTGGCATAATAGAGTAAAGAGGTCTCATATATAGCCAGAGTAAAGTACAGCTTCTAAACATGGTGGAGGTAGGTTCATTAGTATCTCATAGTAAAAACTAGCCAGGATAAAGTACAGCTTCCAAACATGGTGGAGGTGGTTTCACTTACTGCACTGTACTGTGACTAGGGTTCACAAAAAAAAACAGTGAAAGAGATCTGCATGCCCAATTATACTTTGTGGTGTAAAACAATATATAGTCTTATACATAGCTGCCTGTTTTTACTGATTTTTTTACTACTAATTTTGATATGTTTGGGTTAGAAAACTGGTCTGAACAGTATTAAATAGTGCTTGTAAGGATGTATTAACCTCATTTAACATTTACCTTTTTGTATATATTGTATTATATCTTTTAATGGGAAAACACTGAGGATATGAAACTTTGATAAAAAGTAGAGTAGTCAGTGTACAGCTACAGTATACCAGTGAAAATTTACTGTGCCCTCAAAAATTACTTACAATAACACACAGCCATTAATGTCTAAGCCACTGGCAACAAAAGTGAGTACACCCCTAAGTGAAAATGAGCAAATTGTTCCCAATTAGCCATTCAGCTATAAGAATTTGCTCTGCTTTAGAACTGCTTTAGTGCTATTACATTCTAAAGCAGAGCATGCATGATCCTCTACCTCCAAGAAGAACAACCCCAAACACACCTTTCAAGATGACCAATGCCTTGCAAAGGGAGCTAAAGGTACAGGACTGGCCGAGCATGTCTCTAGACCTTAACCCTATTGAGCATCTGTGGGGCATCCTCAAACTGAAGGTGGAGGAGTAGAATAGGATTTTAGTGAAGCATCCTGTGAAGCTCTAGTGAACTCCATGCCCAAGATATGGCAGTGCTGGGAAATAATGGTGGCCACACAAAATCTTAACAGTTTAGGCACAATTTGTCCATTTTCACTTCAAGGTGTACTCACTTTAGACATTAATGACTGTGTGTCGAGTTATTTTGAGGACACAGCATATTGTATTTACACTGTTATACTGTAGCTGTACACTGAATACTTTACACTGTACCAAACCGTCATATCTTCAGTGTATATATGAGGGGTGTCCTCACTTTTGTGAGATACTGTACACATGAAACATGACTACTGTGTTTTAACATAGCAGCAGAAAATGTTTTGACATAGCAACCCATGGGTCATGTTCCACCCGCATCATCACTTATAGACTCTCCACCACCATGTACTGCTACTACGAGTGCCCTTCAGTAGGTTATCCTAACACACAAACCCAGTTAATGTTCAATCCTTTCCAGACAAAATATCACATGCCAACTACTGCTTAAAGGCTTTACACAACGCCAAGCTGCAATAGAGCAAACACAAATGATCTATCAGTGTGTGTCAACTGATTACATACGCCAACATATTACACTAATATAAAAATCAGTATAAGAAGCTTGCTGAAAAAATTGTGAAACATATAATGCTCTAATTCTGGAATGCAAGATATTGTAAATATGTAAAAAAGTGTAAGTACTGTGCACTTAAAGGTCAAATAGAGTAAATAAATTTAATATACATGTGACAATAGACTTGGCTATTTGGTAATTGCATGTAATAAGCATTTTAAAGTAGCAAGCATTCAATTTAAATCTTATTTCTTAAAAAACAATAATATGTTTAAAATATGAGACGGTAAAAAATAATACAATGTAATAAAAATATGAAATAATTGCTTTTCATAAAAGTGAAGAATTTTAAAGCAGAAAGTAGAAAGTAATTAGTATCGTGTGTAAAATGCACTTAAAAGCAGCATGTACGTAAATTTCACATGCATTAAAATTAAACATGCATTTTGAAATGTCTTCAAAATAATATAAAAGTAAACGACAAATATATTTTAAATGTATTAGGTAAATTTTAACGTAGTATGTTAAAATTGCAAAACATTAAACTAAACGTTTGCCAAAAATTTAGCAACTACTTGCATTGTGTAAGCATTTAAATGTCTGCATTTAACGCCTAGGTAAAAGCAGTTGGTCATTAAATCAAATCAGCATTTAAAAGAAGAAAGTGATTAAATTTAATGAGCATTTTTGCTGTGGAACTTGACCTCACCATTTGTCCACTTCCTCTTTGAGAACCTGGCACTGGGCAGGAACGTCTGCGGACTCTGGCATGTTGAGAGTGTGTGTTCGTATGTGTGTGCTGAAAGACAGAAAGTGCTCCGGGAAAAGTCTTGCAGGGGGAAAAAATAGGACACAGAACCCAAATATATAGAGGGTAGAGTCCAGAGTGGGAGGGGAAAAGGGGAGGAGGAGGAGAGAGAGAGAGAGAGAGAGAGAGAGAGAGAGTAAGCTGGAAGAGCAGGTGGGAAAGCTGGATGGTAATATCTGGGGCCCAAGAACTTCAGGCTTGGCAGTGAGAGAGTGAGAGCAGCTGGAAGGATGAGTTGGTTACTGGGTGTCAGGAGGCATATGCAAATCGAGCCGGCTGTACAGGACATGTGAAGAGTCTGTGTGTGTGTGTGTGTGTGTGTGTGTGTGTGAAGCATGTGAGCTGGAAGAAATGCTTTAGGACAGTAACCGGAACATTCATCTGCCTTGTTGACCGCCTTCCTCCCAACACACACAGCTGACACACAGGCCTAACATGTCCCGACATCAACTTCATGAGCTGTCAGATTCAGACAGGCCGCTCGCCTTTGCGTTGACTGGAGACTGAAGCCCCCTCAGCTGCAGAGAGGAAGAAGCACCTAGAGTGTGTTTCAGTCTGTGGAGCTCCACGAGTCAGAGGTGACATTTGGATCGTCCTGTTTGAGTCAGCTTTCACCCACTGGGACTGTCTGACACAAGAGTGCTGCTTCCTTTTTCTATAAATACACACAGTTTGTAAAATAATAAAGTGGCCACTGAGTGAAAGCACAGGATAGATGTTTCTATTAGAGTGGCCAGTGAGTGTAATAGGAAATTATTGTGAATTTACAGTACCAGTTAAATGTTGGACACATCTCTTCTCAATCATTTACTTTCTTTCAATGTTTTTACACTGTGAATTTTATATGGAAGAATCTGTTTTATACTTTAGATTATTTAAGTAGTTCCACATTTATCTTTGAGGACAGATCGAAAATATACCTATAAATCAGAAATAAATTTAGAGAAACAGATCATTTTGAAATTGTCTCTCTTTTTTTTGACAGACAGACAGAGTTCATTTGCAACAACAATGAACATGCATATGTACATATACATAAAAGTACATGTATATAAGCACACCAGTTCACTATATTTTATATTCTAATATATTTTGCCTACTGGCTGATTGCACCATCTGTTGCACTGTCTGCATGGTTCTTCTGTTCTTTCTGTACCTATATATACTTCTTGTGTGTTCTTTAATTGTATTTGTATGTTTGTTCTGTTGTTTTAAGCTACTGGATGCGTTAATTCCCTCAGGATCCATAAATTAAATATCTATTCTCTATATACAGCTCTGGAAAAAAATAAGAGACCACATCAGTTTCTGAATCAGTTTCTCTGGTTTTGCTATTTATAGGTATATGTTTAAAATGAATATTGTTGTTTTGTTTTTATAAACTACAGACAACATTTCTCCCAAATCCCAAATAAAAATATTGTAATTTAGAAAATTTATTTGCAGAAAATTTGAAATGGCTGAAATTTCAAAACAAAACAAACAAAAAAGATGCAGAGCTTTTAGACCTTAAACAATGCAAACAAAACGTTCATATTCATAACTTTTAAAGTTTTAAGAGTTCAGAAATCAATATTTGGTGGAATAACCATGGATTTTAACCACAGTTTGTATGCATCTTGGCATGTTCTCCTCCACCAGTCTTACACACTGCTTTTGGATAACTTTATGCCTTTACTCCTGGTGCAAACATTCAAGCAGTTCAGTTTGGTTCAATGGTTTGTGATCGTCCATCTTCCTCTTGATTATATTCCAGAGGTTTTCAATAAGGTAAAATCAAAGAAACTCATAATTTTAAGTGTACTTTTATTTTTTCCCAGAGCTGTAATTGGGTAATTGTTGTGTTTGTGTGAGAGCGCGCGCGCGCCCTCTGCTGGCGCTCGCTCGCGCAGCATGCATCTCTGGCGCCGCCTGGCGGCAGCACCCCAGACGCTCTCTCGCCTTCGCTGCTCGCGCGCTGCTGCTGCGTCTGTTCGAGCCAAAGCTGAGGGAGACGGACGAGCCGCCATCTTCCGTGCGCTTCTCCCTCCAACGATGAGCAAAATACGTGGAAAACGGCGCCCTATGACCACTCAGATACACGAATAAAGCCGCATACTGACGGGACTCGTGGTTGAAAACAAAAAAGCGGGTGGATGTTGTGTGGAAACGGTCACTTTTTCGGGGGGCGTTCGCCGTCCTTAATCTGCTGAGGCGCTGGTCGCTCGGTTCCTCGCCCATTTCGCGATTACGGACCGATACCGAGAGGACTCCCGGCTGAGAACGGGGTCTGTGCGTGGCAGAAGCGATGGGAAGCTGTGAGGACCGCCTGCGCGTGGTTTTCTAGTGTGGAATTTGCGTTTTGTACATAAAAAACACGCAGATATTGAGCCGAATCGTTGGCGAAATTCCCCCGGACAGAGCGCGGCCGTCACGTGGTAAGGTTCCTCCTTTTTCTTTGTGTGTGTAGAGAGCAGCAGCTGCTAGCAGGCTAACGTTACATAAACGCTCAATTACCGAATAAACGCTTCTGTTTCGCACTTTTTGTGCACAGTTTGCGTCCCAGGTCTTGTTTCATGTTGTTTTCGTCGTTAAAACTGATTAAGCTTTGGTATTTTTTCTGTTATATAGCTGTGTAAGCTGAATAGCTGGCTAGCGCTAGTTAGGTTAGTATTTTTCCTCATGTGTAACCCGTGTAACGTTAGCGCTAGATTATAATCTAAGCGGGAAAGGGAGGGTTGGAGGATTTGGCTGGTCTGCTCAGTGGTTTTGCTCACAATCATGATGACAAAGCATCATATTAAAATGTGGTTAAATAACCTAAATTTGTGTTTTTTTTAAGCGCCAAGTCGTGGTTTACAGGCGGGCGATCTTTTGCGCGTGTCTTCTATTTTCTCGCCGTAAATGATCTTTGTGCTTTAAATATTAGCACGTCTGAGACTGGCGAAGTGTTTTTCTTCTCTAAGCAGTTTATACTTCAGTTTGTGAACGTGTATGTGTTAAAAATCGGTTCTTGTTCGAATTTCTCCGTTCCACCTTAAATGGCCCAGGCGCCAGAATAGAGCTGCTGCGCCATTTAAGGTGGAACGGAAAAATTCGAACAAGAGCCTCGCCTTGGGTTGGGCTCTCCAACACCGCAGACCAGTATTAGATAACATCAGCAGTATTTTTAAGCTTAACTTGGTTAGCTAACCTAACACTTTTAAACGACTTAAACTAGGCAGATCATACACATGAGCTACATATTTATACTGAAAAAAAGACATTTAAACTAATTTAATCTGCGTTTTGATTGCTGTGTTTGTTAGCTAACTACATTCACGTAGACAGGACACGTTAGCTAGTTTTCACGCTTGTTAAAGTAGTTAGCTAACTATCCTACACGTTTCAGTCGTTTAAATCGCTTAAAACAAGTTCATTTGTTCGTAATAATGTAGAAAAATACTTATATAACAATCTGTATTCCGTAAAATTGCACTTTAAGAGTATATTTTATATAATTAGATAAAAACACGTTACATGTCTACCGCTAAGCCGCGTTGCAAGTCTGACCAGATGTGTTGGTTGTTGCATAAGATTTTATAGAGCCATTTAGGTAGTTAACTAGCTAGAGGCCCTGTGTAATTTTACATGAAACAGAGAAGCTCTGTATTTAACCCTTTTAGACCCGATTTATGTCCAGTGATAGAAAACAGTGTAGTTAAGAATGCTGTTTTCTGTCCGTAATGCACCGAAAAGAAGATTCTAACATACGTTCTACTATAAAATCTAAATAGAAGATAATTAAATTAATTCAAATATTTACGTGTTTTTGTTTTCATTTCCATTGCATGGTGCTGTGTGTAATATTTTATATTTCGTATTGACCTTTTTATTTCACCAACCATCTTTACACAGAAAAACAAAAACATGATCTAAATCACATTAAATTAGTAAAAAACGTTACGTTTCTCGACAGCTCTAGTACTACTGTTTTTACAGTGTTTTGTTCATTGGGTGGTTTATAGTCTATTCTGATGAACACCCGCTCTTGAATAGTGTTTTGTGCAATAGAACATGTACTAATAAAGAAAATACAATACATTGTAATGGATGCAGGATCTGAAAGGGCTAAAGACCTTTTTGTTAAGTTTGATTATTTATATATATATATATATATATATATATATATATATATATATATATATATATATATACTCAGCCACAGAAGTTAAGAAATGTGTGCTTATAATAAGTTGTAGTAAAGTGTAATTTAGTACATAAAACTAGTTCATGTAATGTGACATTCATGATTTACTTTTATAGTTTGTTTTAAATAACCAGTTTTAAAAGTTGTTGTCATCATTGTGTAATCCCATCATACTGGCCTGGTGCTGCGTTAGAACCAGAGAAAATGCTGTGTTCTCCTGTGATAATACAGAGCATTCCAACATACTTTAATATAGGGCTGCAAAGATTAGTCGCTATAGTCAACAATTAATCTTAAAAATGGTTGAATCCAAAGATTCATTGTCGACTAACCATTAATTTGTAGCACTAGACAAAATATTGTGGACAGAAACACAGTAGTTTACACTGAACTCGGCCTCTCTGTCAACATATTACTTATTTCCTAACTAAAAGCAGCACTTCCCATATTTAAAGAGCAATCTTGTGGACATTTAAAATTCCATGTTTTTACTGTTTAAAGATGACAGAGATAGCTAGGACCAGGAGCTGTGTCCACAAAAAGCAGAGACCCAGGGCGTGGCAGAAATAATCGTTGACTAATCAACTAATAAAAAAATAAGTCAGATTAATTAACCACCAAAATAATAATTCGTTGCAGCCATATTTTTATATAATACCATCTGCAATTCAAGTTATTCAGGTGTGTTTGACAGGGTTTAACAAAATATTCATCATCTTGTATTGCTATATTTTGATTTGCAATGCTGTATGAATTTCCTAAAACACAATATTGATTTAGTTATTAGATTGCATGTAAAGATTGGAGTCAGACAGTGATTCAATCAGTGCTTGAATCACAATCCCTGTTTCGTAATACACATCATATTGCAGAGTTCTTGCAAATACCCAACCCTATTCCACTGGGGGGTTAAAGCAGAACTAAGAACTGCAAATATGTTAAGTGAATTTTTATATATATTTAAATATATATATATAAATATTTCACACTGCAGACCCTAAACTGTCCTGTAAATTGTCTTTTGAGGCTATTGGCTGTTTACAGTGTCTGATAATGGTGCCTAGAGCATGCCAGGCTGTGCTCCTGTAGAACACAGGAGTAAAAACAAAGGATCAGGTTAAAATAACCGTTTATGGTTCTTCAGTTGTTTGCTATAATACAAAAAGACAATGGTTCTGCATAAACACGTGAACTGTAAACGTGTGAAACAAGAAAAAACTCATGAAGTTAGTTCTTTATGGAATCCTATAGCACCTTTTAATGGTTTCAGTTTTCAAATTAGCATTCGCCTTATCAGTTTTACTTATGTTTTGGGTCATATTCACTCTGTGTAACCTTTAATCCCTGTGTAAAGGTGTAAATGATGTGGCTGTACTATCTTGTTCTCCATGTTTATTACTGTATTGTCTAATGTCCAGAACAGATTATAAAAGAATAAGTGTTCCAGATGCTGATTGTGTGGTAGTGTTGCCCTGCTTGATACCCATGTGTTGATTAGTGTGTGAATCCCAGAGTATACTGATCAAATCTTCTGATTTATGTGTTCTTTACTCAAGGCAGTGGTTCATTAGAGAACAAGGGCTAAACAAAGAACCACTTCTAACTGGTTTCTCTGGTTAAAGAAACAGTTTGGCAGAAAATCAGATGAACATGATTGATCACTGACCCATGATTCGTTCGGTCAACCAGGACATGTTTTGTGGTGTTTTCTTTCTTAGTTTATACAGGAGGGATGCTGTTAATACAATATAATTATTTAATTAAGATGCACACACTGAAAGGACACCTAAGGCGTCGTATATTATCTGCAACAGGGTGGTGTGTGTGTGTATGTGTGTGTTTGTGTGTGTGTGTGTGTGTGTGTGTGTGTGTGTGTGTGTGTGTGTGTGTGTGTGTGTGTGTGTGTGTGTGTGTGTGTGTGGATTAATTGACTCGATGAAATAACCTTATTTAAAGTGTGCATTCTGAATAGAAAGGGTTATCGTAACAGTTTTGGAAAAAAAAATTAGGGGGGGATTTGGAAGGTTTTATATTTAACTGTCTACTAAATGTTTTCTACCAATCTGAAGAATCCTTTAACCAGACAAAGAAGCATCCAACTGGTTCTTATAACAGCCAAATGGATTATTGAAGTTCTGTAAGGAATCATTGTCTTTACTAAAGAACACTTTTTATGCATAGGGTTAGACATCCAGTATCTCTGGTTCTTGGTTGAACATTAACCGGTTTGTCTGTGGTGTTTGCTTCTTTGACACATTAACCTACTTATACCCTTAGTACTTTATGGGCAGGTGGACAGAAATGCTGTGTGGTGATTACTGATATTGTAAGGCCTCACAATGTACATGAGCTGTAAAACCTGTTGGTGAACCTTTGGAGGGCATGGTTTGAGGCTAGCTTGTGTTGGCTTTGAAAACATAGAATCTTAGAAGCTTAGTCTATTTTAAAACCCCTGTAAACATTGAGTTTTGGTCAGGACTTCATTTTAGTGATGTGTTGCTTTATGACTGCTTTTTTTATATTGCAGGAAGTACAAAGGCTGCTGTTGAATAATAATTAATAAATGATGTGAGCAAGGCTTTGTTGTAGTGTTTGAACAGTCTGTGTTCAAACACTTATCTATACACTCATATAAAGAGCTGATAAAAAACTAAAATTTGGTCTCTTTTCTGAATTGTAAAGATGTTGTAATAAAAAAAAAAAACACATGCTATTCGCTATGTAACTGCAGAACAGCCTGTTTTTGAATCAACACATACAAATCAACTGCCTGTTTCAATCAAGGTCAACCAGATCTGCCAGGTCAACCAATCGCATCAGGACACATTTACATATATCAGTCTGTAAGGCACTGCATGTTTACCTGCTTGGGATGATAAGAGGTTAGAAAATGCTCATATATAAATAAACACAGGGTTTAAAGTTGCAGTACACGATTCCGGAAAATGGCACCCCTCCCTCACTCCTTCTTTAGAAGCTCCACCCATGTTGCTGTTTGGCTGTAATAGTGTCCTGTTTATCGGTTCCAGCCATTTAGTTTGTTTTCTTTACAGAGCCAGAGCTAAGTAAGAGAACATGACTTTTTTTTTGTAGCAACGCAAACAGACCAAAGAGCTTGTTACCTTTAAGGAAACATGCAGTGATTTAAATATATAGCACCTTTAATTACTCTGGAGGTTGGTTGGCGGGATCTCTGCTATTGTTGTCCAGAATCCCGGAATGTTCTTGTTATGGATGTTTTCTAAATAAATACTGTGGTTTTAAATGTGGCCAAAAGAAATGCTTTACAAAGCTGTAGACTATAGATAACAAGCTTGGTTTAGAGTGCCATAGATGTTTCTCTTTTTACTCGTTTATCGAACAGTTGATGAATATAGGTTGCCTTGTCTGCACACAGATTGTCTATCGCAGACACCTAAAGGCATATCCCTAATTCCACTGACACAGATGGTCTGCTAAAGAGGAGGAGGAGGAGGGGAGAAAGAGAGGACGAGTCGTGCTTATATAAGCATCAATGAAGTAGGATTTTCCCTCCTAAATGACCGCAGTAGTGGTCACTTGTGTGCCAGTGGACAAGCCATCCCCACCACCCCCACCACTCTGAAGCTTTTGTTGAGGTCAATAAAGCCTCGCCCTTTTCACCAGTTTGAGTCCAAGTCGAGCAGAAGGCGAAGGGCAGCCATGCTACACTCAGCCTTTTATTGTATGGACTGTCGTAACTGAGATGACTTTGCATGTTGCAATCATCAGGGTCCAAGCACTGTGCGAGGTCGTAGACCCAGCAGAACAAAAATGAAGGACAGATTGTTTTTAGCCTTGCCTTATTTATCAAGAATGTAGGATCCTCACTTGTATTTGCATAGTTCAGGGTTCGTATGTCATGAAAAACTTGGAAAAGTCGTGCAATTTGGTCTACAAATCTTTGTGTTTCAGTTTATCAATGGAGAAAATCTATTTTGAGCTACAAATACATCAGCTCAGAGTTAATTCAGTAATTTAGCCCTAAACAATGCAGCGCTCAGGATCTGACACACATTTTATTATTATAGATTGTGTGTCAACATTTTTATCAGATTAATTTTAGACCTATTAAAATAAATTTTGATGATAGTTTTAGTTGATTTTTTATTTTATTGTCCATGTCTGCACTGATGTTTTAAAAATCGTATGGTCAAAAAATGGCCTTGAAGGCATGGAAAAGTCATGAAAAAAATCATGGAATTGTATTAGTTAAAATGTGTATGAACCCTGATCGTTATTGAACTAAAATATTTTACAGATGTTAGCCTTGTGCTTTAGTCTCATGGTACACAAGATTTTTTTATAAATAGTTATTAATGATTTCTCGGCGCCTGAGCCGAAACAGTTTTCCGTGTTTATGAATGTTTTAATCTGATTCTGACTAGTTTAGAGATTTAAATGTGATGCTCTCTTTATCATTTAAGAATCACCTTTGTGCATGTATTATTTCTGGAAATGCATGTGATTAATTGATATTTTTTTTATTTATTTCTCTTGATCATCATTTACAGTATATTAAATTATTTAATAATGCTGTAAAATATGTATTGTCTGGTGTATTGTAGTGGGAAGAAACACTGTATTCCCCATAGCAGACTAGTGGTAGATTTTCCCAGAATGCACACCACTCTACACCAAGTAATGTCCTTGCTCATGGTGACCGTGAGAGATGGGCAGTGAACCAAGACAAGTTAAGGACAGCACCACCTCAGAGCTGAGTCACTTCTTAATATGTGTCTCTCTTCAAGAAAATGATTAAATGCGTCTGTTGAGCAGTGCATAGCCTTATTGTGCGATTAATTTAAAAAGATTTCAAGATGTCAAGATAATAGATGTAATTTATTTTAGCGGAACAACTATTTATTCATTGTTAAATATTTTTTTCCTTTCAATAAACAGCAGTTTAATCCCACCTATTAATGCTGAAGTGTTTGAGGCTGGGTTGCTTTCTGAGTGAGTTACAGTTTAGTCAGTTGGAATAAGAGCTTGTTTGCTTGCCTAAGGTTTGTACATAGTGTAACAGAGGTGGTCTTAAATGTTGTATAGTTATGTTCTTGGTGAAGCTTAGTAAAAAACAATACAAGGCCAAACACGGTTGTTAGCTTGACTAGCACATCATTATACCAATGAACCTTAATTGAGCTTCTCAGAATTTTATCATGCTTTAGAGCTGGCCAATAGCACTGTAGGCATTTGGCTTCAGAACCTTTACAATTACA
The DNA here is from genome assembly GCF_023375975.1 of Astyanax mexicanus. Classification (NCBI taxonomy): domain Eukaryota; kingdom Metazoa; phylum Chordata; class Actinopteri; order Characiformes; family Acestrorhamphidae; genus Astyanax; species Astyanax mexicanus. The sequence goes on from NC_064422.1 coordinate 10,452,669, forward strand.
TGCATTATTACAAATGATAGTAAGCAGAATGTTCCTTAAGATATCTTTACGTCTGGGTGATATTTGCCCTTATACTTTATTTAATTTCAATTCAGTTAATTTTTTTTTACAAGTAGTAAGCAGCCCACTTCAACATTACATTTAGCTTTTATATTAAACACGGTATAAACATAATGTCCTTGTATTTCTGCCACGAGTGTTCTTTACGTGTTTCTGACAAATTTCTTAACCTCACAGCCCAATATTTGTTGGACATGGATCAGATTTTGCCAGTATTTTAAGCCAGTGACTGTTGGTAATAAATTTACTTTAATTCTAAAATGTTTGTTTTCTCACTTCCCTGTGCTCTAGGCTCTGTGGGTGGGCCGGTGTCCCAGAGCGGAGGACCAGGCTGGTGTTGCCCTTTCCCTAGCCCTGCATGGCTGCGATGGCGCCCGCTCTGACCGACGCCCCAGCCGAAGCCCGCCACATCCGCCTGAAGCTGGCCGCTGCCTCATCTGGCCTTTCCCCCGGCAGCGCAGAGAACAACGGCAACGCCACCAACCTCCTCCTGTCCTCTTCTGTCTCCCCGTCCACTGCCTCACCTGCAAACGGCAAGCGCCGCCTCCCGCAGGACTCTGAGGACGGCTGCCGGAGCTGCTGCTGCAACGGCAAAGGCCAGCCGCAGGAGCCCCTGAGCCTGGGCAAGCTGCAGCCGCTGGTGGCGTCTTACCTGTGCTCGGATGTGGCGCCCGTAGCGAAGGAGTCTCTGAAGGTGCAGGGCGTCCTGAAGAGCCACAGCCTGCTGAACGGCACGCTGTTCCACGGCGCTGAAGGTGGAGATTTCCTGCTGCGTAAGGCGCTGAGTGGAGGTGGACAGGTGAAGAGCCTTGTCAACAGAAGAGGAGCAGCAGGAACAGGGGGTAGCGCCATGGTTCCTGTTAATGGCCTGGCCAAGAAAACGGCGGTGCCCAGCACGGCTCTACCCGAGAAAGGTTGCATTGCTACAGTGAACGGAGACAACGCCAAACCTCCGACCAGCAGCGAAGCCTTGTTACCCCTGTCTTCAAAGTCGGGAGACGTCATGCCCTTGATAACTGCGCCAAGGGGTGACTGCAAACAGCAGAGAGAGTCGTCGGACATCTTCAGCCGAGCACCAGAAGACACGGGTATTGCAACGCAAAGCGCGGAGGTCAAATCTGAAACAGACTGCCTGCCCTGTAGTGGCCGGTTACAATCTTCCAAATCAATAGCGCTTACAGAAACAGTGAACAGTGACCATACAGATCGCCTTGAAGACCCTCAGTCATCCCCTGCCCCTCACTGCCCATCCCCCACGTCCTCCCTCAACCTGGAGGCTCTGCTGCAGGAGCGGGCCCAGCAGAGCCGACGCAGGCACACAGACATTTCAGGGCGGCTGCATCGCCTCTGCAAGAGGCTGCAGGTGGTGCAGGCCAAGCAGGTGGAGCGTCACGTCCGTCAGCAGGTCACTGGATTTCTGGACTGCGCCCTGAATCAGAGCTTTGCCTTCAGCCGCAGAGCTGACCTGCACACGGACTCCCTGGGCCATTTCCTTAAGGGAGGGTCCGTCCCCTCCGAGCTGGAGAAGCTGCACCTGAGCGGCAGCACTAATCTGAGGACAGCGGAGGCACAGTTTGACTCTGACGCCACGGAGAGCAGCTCGGGTGGAGAGAGCGACGTGGAGGAGGAGGAGCTTTCCAGAGTGGACATCGAGCAGCGGCACATTAAACTGTAAGTGCTTACTTCTGCTGTGCTGTGTTTAAAAGCTACTGTAAAAAAAGGTGATTTCTTATTGGGCAAGCCAGAGCGCACATACCCCTGCTGCTCAAACCATTATAATTTACAACAGTGAATCAGAGTGAATCATGTTATATATTCTTTAACAATGTGAATGAAGGGTAATAATCTAATGAATAGAATGAAATGGCTGAAATAATAATTAAAATAAAAGACCTCAAATAATGCAAAGAAAACAAGTTCATATTCGTAAAGTTTTAAGAGTTCAGAAATCAATATTTGATGGAATAACCCCGTTTTTTATAATCACAGTTTTCAAGCATCTTGGCGTGATCTCCTCCACCAGTCTTAAACACTGCTTTTGGATATCTTTATGCCTTTACTCCTGGTGAAAAAAATCAAGCAGTTAGGTTTGGTTTGATGGTTTGTGATCATCCATCTTCCTTTTGATTATATTCCAGAGGATTTCAATTTGATAAAAGCAAAGAAACTCATCATTTTTAAGTGCTCTCTTATTTTTTTCCAGAGCTCTGTAGATATAGTAAATTTTAGAACAGTATAAATAGAGAAACATTCTAGAAGAGTTTGAATAATGTTACATATTACCAACTAATATTAATGATATTTTTGTAGTACAGTGTCAATTGCAGAGATTATTTTGGAAAAGCATGTCTGGCTAAGCTTTGGTGTTGTTGGTCAGTGTGTATTTGGCTGCTGTGCTTTGGTCCAGAGATCATTACATTATTGGTCTGTTATTAGTACAGTCTGAATTATCCTTTAAATAGTAAATTTGCTTTCATATGGTGAACATTGGTGCATAATCATTCATTGTGTTCACCACCACCTGCACTGCAGGCCTCTTATCACAGCGGCCAGTTTTGGGAAAGAACATGCTGGGCTGCAGATGATCCTCACGTAGATATTTATAAGCAGAAGGAAGTAGCTCTCACACATACAGCAGCTGTGGTTTCCACTACAACCGCGTGGAGAGCAGTTCACAAATACACGGGTGTTTCAGGCTTTGCAGTTACTGTAGCTAAGAGATCAAGAGCTGTTCTCTCAAGAGAAAAGATTAGAGATGAGTCAGAGTGTTCAGACCTTTTTAAAAATACTTTTTAAATACGTTTTAATTGACATGATTTCTCTTATAAAATGATAAGGGCTTCTTTATTCTCACGACTCTAGACTATTAATTTAATGTGCAATGTAGTATAGTATAAATACATTTAAAATCATGGGCATATAATTGAAAATGCATACTGAGTTCACTTTGTAAAAATGAATGCTTTTGTTTGAGTAGCTCTTTCTACTGTCTAAGACTGTATTGTCACTAGATTTTGGAGCATTGTTGTGAGTCAGAAGCAGGATTGTGAGGTTAGGATGTCATCACATCCCATCACATCACATCTTTAGTGACTAAATGCAATTATCAGAAAGGTTGTCCACAAAAACATTTGGACATGCAACAAAATGCAAATTAAATGTTCTTTTTACTTATATGATATGGCACACCCCTAACTGAAAGATTAAAAATACAAGAATTTTATCAGATTTGAAACAGAAGTCAATGATCCAGAATGTCATGATACTAATAATAATAATGCATTCCAAATAACTCCATATATATTCAGGATTAAAGTAAAAAAATGATATTGGGCAGATATGATTCAAGTGGGTTTACTCAAAATGTCTAAAGTTCTCAAATTTTATCCTCATTTTCCATTATTAATGAAAACAGTATTGCAAATCAACATCAGCCCACAATTTTCAGCTCCAAAACTGATTTTTGGTAGGATATTTGTGACTTGTACTTAAGTTCAGACTCTTTTGTTAAAATTGACTGCTCAGTTTCAGCTCATTTATTAATATCATGTATTATGGTGTATTACTCAATTTTATTGGGTAAGATTTATAATCTTCTGTATAATCCGTCAAAAAGGATTTTTTTCCCCCAAATTCTTTTCCTGCTTGGATTTCAGTGACAAGTGAGAAATCTGTTTAGGAATGTTGGTGTGATGATTCTGTTTTAAAAACCCTCCTGTTGCTGAGAAACGGAACGGAACTGAACTAGAACTGTCCTATTCATGGAGTAATAGTTCTGTATACTTTACAGGTGATGTATGTTTAGTTCCTGCGTCTGCAGCTGCGGGTCTGTTAGTGACTCTGTTCATTTCCAATCTGGCCTCGTTTACTCAGTGAGATCACAGAGCGTGTTGTCAGCCGTGGTCTTGCTTGGAAAACACCAGTGAGGCTGAATTTCCTTTTTGTCTGCAGAAAACGATTTAAAGGCACAGTTTTGGAAAATGTAGAGTAACAAGCTTGAATTTAAACACAAACCACAGCATTTTTGCAGCAGAGAGTTTTAAAGAGCTGCATTGTTTTTGCTGCTCACAACGTGTGATTTAATGTGAGTAAAAACATTACAGTCTTTAGTGAAGAAGAACTAAGAGTCAAGTATGTAAATTTAGCGATGATGTAGCTAAAATTTATTTTATCTTCTGCTTTAAAAGGCAAGAAAACTATTTTACTTTCATGGAAAGAGCCACAGCCGCCCTCTTTAACTGTATGGAAAAACTATTTAATTGAAAATGTTTTGATGGAACAAGTTTCCTGTTCCTTTAACTCAAAATGCAAATTATTCTATAAAATGTGGGACAAGGCAGTAGAGTATTTAAATCTGATTGACCTAGCTGACGTAGCTGTGTAACATTTCTTATACTTTTGTATTTATTGCTTTATATATTTAATCGAATCTTTAATTCTTATAACACTGGTGCTCATTATCTTTGGTGTGCTACCAACTAATGTTTTTTGTTTGTTTTTGTTGAGATTGATTAATGTGCTGTTTTCCTGTAAATTGCAATTACTTTGAAACCAATAAAACATTAAATAACAAAAAAAAATCATCCTCATTAAATAACAAAAAAAGGAATCATCCTCACACAGATTATGATTTGCTGTTATAATAAAACATAGTGTGCATGCATGAAGTATAGATGAGCAATCTGACACTATTTTATTAAAGCTTATATATGAACAGCCTAACACATAACCCCTAATATATCTCTAGAACCTCTGAATTCTGATCTCAATAATGAGTGCTTACCTTGCACTCCCATAGAAATGAGTAAGATAGCAGTATTTTCACTCCTTAAATTACTAAATTACATATTTTTGGAGGTTTTATCATGTCTATTCAGTATATCTTAAGTGTAACGCAGTCTTGCTTAGTATGTAGCAACATTTGTTATGTAAACTTCTTGTAAAATTCTCCTTCTTGGATTTTTGGGGAATTGTTGTGTTGATTTGATGAACAGAGTGTCTCTTTTATGTATAAATTTGGATGAATGGTCCGGGAACTGAAAGTTAACTTGTAATTTTGAGTAAATATGTTGTGTAGTTGTTTTCCATCAAGGCCCAATGTTTAGCGAGTGATCCAGCCTTCAGTAGCAGGTGCTTGGTGTTGCTGTGGTGAGCAATACTGCTGATGGTTTCGAAATATTATTAATGGCAGTCGTTCATGAGAGGAGCGGCGGGAACTAGAGAGATGGGGGAGGGGTCTTTTCCTGCTTCAGGCATGGCTGTCTTTTGAACTGAATAATCAAACATCCATGTGCTGAGTTTGGCTGTCAAATCTGGGCACTGGAACATGACCCTTTTAGTTACAAGATACACCAGATAACATTTGATGCTCCGTATTGAATCTGAAAATCAGGATGTGTATCGATATGCTTGGTCATATTTCATATATGGATTGAACTTCCTTTTAAAATGAGAGTTTAGGAAGCAAGGCCAAATTTTCATAGTTGCACGCCTCCTTAGTCAGTGTTTATGGATAACTGTGAGTCATACAGTGTCTGTAACCACAAAACCAGTCTGTTTGAGAATCCTAAATACTACCTCCACATAGTTAGTAGAGGTGTGCCAAAAAATCGATTCACATAAGAATCTTGATTCTCATTTACTACGATTCAGAATCGATTTAAAATGTCCCAAAATCGATTCTGAGGGGCGGGTTTTAGACTGATTTTGGGCTGGGTATTTTTGTTGGACCTGGCAACCCTGGGGATATCGCTTGTCCTTTCAAACGGAGATCTTCCAGACACACACAGAGCGTAGGTGTTTGAGAATCACCGGTAAGATGGCAGAACAAGCACTATATTACATTAGATTAACGTGTAGTTTCAATGTTTTATGGCAGAATGCTTCATAACAAGCATAAAAAAGATCGCTAGTAGTTAGTTTCAGTAACTGTTAGCTAGCTAACTAGCTAACTTTCCAGTTCCACCTTAAATAACGCTACAGGTGGCAGCGGGCTGCAGCATTTAAGGCGGAACGGAAAAATACAATAAGCTAATCAGAGCTAATTTCAGCTCCTCATCACAGAGGAATTAAGGAATGGACCATATGAATTAATTTCTCCACCTCCTGCCCCCTTTCTGAAGAAATACAACGACCTTAAATTAACTAGTTAATCAGCATGCGGCTCCAGAACTTTAGCGCTCCACTGCTATCATCACATCAGCCCAGCAGCGTCACCTACACACCACCGCTAGTAGCCTGGTAATAAAGCAGTGTTATTTATTATTTATTTATTGTTCATTAACGTCATTGTGATATCCCAGTGATTCCTCTGTCACTGAGGACCCACATTCCTGCACATTTTATTGTTTTTGTAACACATTACCTGCTCCAGGACCAGTGTATATTATGGAGGGTTTTTTTTCAATAAGATTCATAAGCCAGAAGCAGAAATTTTTATAATTCAAATCGTTTTGAATCAAAAATCGATTTTGAATCGAATCGTGGCCCCCAAAATCGGAATCGAATCGAATCGTGAGATAGTAAACGATTCCCACCCCTAATAGTTAGAGGAAAGTGTGAGGTGATCAAGACCTGCATTTAGCACAGTGCTAATTGGTTGGTAGCTTCAGTGCTAAAAATAAAGAAGTGTCAAACAGTGTCTTGTCTTATCAACTATATTCTGGCCTGTGAATTAGAATTTATGGCATCAGCCCATCTCCTCCCGTCCAGTCAGAGAGTCATTTAGAGAGTTGAAGGTAGCTGAACTCTGCTGCTTTGCTGTCGTGGCTGAGGGGGTGTGATGTTTGTGTCACAGGACATTGACCCTGAGTGTGTTGATGAATCTAAAGTAAACGTGATTGCCTCAAATATTGGCCTAATACCTGTCCCAATTTGTCTTTAGTGCTGTGTTTAAAGAGCCACTAAACCCTAAACCATGTTTTAAACCAGTCCTGCTTAAAATGTGTAGAAACATTTCCTAACCTTTTTTAACCATAGCAGAACCAACATCTGTCACAGCACAATCAGCCAATCAGCTCTCAATTCTGCCCTGACTCTAAACCCATACATCACCCAGTGCCCCTCCCAAACTCTCCCTTGCATTTTTAACCTTTTTCAAATTCCAACTGAGGGTGGAGTCAGTTAAAATAAGGTGGTTTAGTTACTTTTTCAGGACACTGGTGGTTTGATTAGCTGCTGTTAAATTAATAGGTTCTGTGGGTTGATATGATGTGTAGTATGGCTATAGTTTACTCCAGTCTTTAGTAATTGACTTCAAAACACTGGAATGCAGCAAATTAATCAAAATTAATGTGACTGACTTTTTTTGTTTTTGTCACCCAATCAGAAATCAGATAAATTTTGGGAATTTATTTAAATCCACAGTTTTCTGCTGAGCGATAGGAACTTAATCCAAGCAACGGCTCTACTCAGTCTCCTTGCTTTACCTGTTTTTGTACTTTGCACCTTTGCAAGTCTTCCTCCTGCTGACTTGATTTCTCAGTTCAGTTTTACCTCAGATAGTGTACCATCTACCAGATCTACCAGAAATTCTTGTACATAATACACACAAAGCGTTCCCAAAATTGTGCTAATGGTCTGCTAAACACTGTTAACTTAAATTTTTAAGTATGACCTCAATTATTTCCTATCAGAGCAACCTTAAGCTAGGTATTGTTGCTCTTTACTATAGAGATGCACAGAAAATAAGCATGTGTGTGTATGTAAAGAGGAAGAGAGGGTCTACTGCTATAGCCTGTTTACCACCTCCTCTCTCCACTGTGTGTACTCGGCCCACTCATTTGTTATGTAACAATTTTCCCCTCTCTCTCTCTTTCTCACTCTCTCTCTCTCTCTCTCTCTCCTTCACTCTTTCTCTGCTCCGCCCTCCCTCTTCTCCTCGTTTTTCTCTCCTCCCACTCGCCCATTATCTCCTAATCTCTTTCCCTTGTGTCCTTTTCCCTTCTCCTTTATTTCTTTTTTTTCCTTTTTTTCCCTCTACACAGTAATGGCTCAAGCATTCCAGCTGCGTTTGACTCCCTTCTCTCTCTCTCTATCTCTCTTTCTCTCTCTCTTTTGCTCGCATTCTCACACACACACTCTCACACACTTTTTTTTCTTTCTCTTTCTGGTCTGTCATTCACCTTTCCATTTTATTATCTCTCATTATTTAGCCTCTATTTGTTAATGAGTCACCAGTGTTCTTTATAATATTCAGTAGGGGAATTGAGGGCAGTGGGGTTGTACACTCTTTGCATAAACATATTCCTACTTTTAACAGCAGACACACTGGGACCTGTATGGGTATGTTGTTAATATTGAGTTATACAGTATGATTGATCAGACCAGTGCTCAGAATTGACTAAATTATCTACAAAAACTTATTTGGGCTAATAATTGGCCAAAACTGATACATAGATGACCGGTTCATCCATTTCTAGTTATTCTAATAGTAATAATAGTAATAATTCTAATAGTTTCATTTATGTCCTGATTGATATTCATACAAATCGTTTTTTTTTAAGTTTCCAGTGTGCTTCAGTTCCGCAGTTAAGAACAATGCTCCTGGTTTAAAGCCTGAATTGTTGTTTAGGTGTGTACCAGTGTGTAACATTATGACTCATCGCTGACATTTATGAGTCAGGTCAACAGTAGACAAGTAGAGGCAGATTGATGGACCAGTGTGCTTTAAAGTAGTAGGGCAGGTCGGCTGTTACCAACCGTTCATGGAGGAAATGTTTGAGTATAGATTTGGTGCCCCCTGGAAGTGAATTTGCCGAATGTAAGCCAGGCGTTTACCTGCACTACTTAACCTCCTCCCTTTTTATTTTGGAGCATTAAATTAGACATTACCTAAGAGTAAACACGCTGCACAACATACTGTTTTGCATATAACAAAAGAAATGAGAAAAACTACACAGAGTAAGTACGAGGCTGAGAAAACAGCATGCTCTGAATGAACTGCAGATTGTGTCGGAGGTGAGAAGCATAGCGGTCAAAGCAGATGTTAGCTTCTTATTTTTGTTCCACCTTACATTCATAGTAAGAAGCCAACCTCAGCTTTGTAAAAAAAAAAAGTATGTATTTTTGTTACTAAGTTTGTTTTGGCTGTTGACTGGACCCATTTTTACTGATTCATACACTAATAGTGAATAATTGCACGAAAGGTCAGGTCAGAAAAATCAATGGTTTGTATGGTTATCCAAAAGCAGTGTGTAAGACTGGTGGAGGAGAACATAATGCCAAGATGCATGAAAACTGTGATTAAAAACCAGGGTTATTCCACAAAACATTGATTTCTGAACTCTTAAAACTTTATGAATATGAACTTGTTTTTTTGCATTATTTGAGGTTTGCAAGCTCTGCATCATTTCATTTTGTTAATTTTGCTCAAACATAAACCTATAAATAGCAAAATCAGAGAAACTGAAGTGGCCTCTTAATTTTTTTGAGAGCTGTATGTGTGTTACATTATGTTATATAATCTATTGTTACGCTCTTTAATTTTCAAACCTCTGGCATAAACATCCGTAGCTCCTAAGGTGAACTTCAATGCCACATTTAAACCAATAGCACACCTTAATTGCAGTCTGTGTTCTGCCCTCTGGTGGAGTGTAGCATTCACACATTTATTTATAGTTATGTAGTAAGGGATGTGAGTAAAAAAATAAGCTTATCCATATACAAAAGATTTTCCATGTGCTATAATGACAATTTAAACACTTAAGCACTGTTATTATAATTATAAGCATGCGAGTTCAGGTGTGTGTGTGTGTGTTTTGCGAGAGAGAGTGTGTGTACGAGCAGACATGCTCTGTGGGAATGTGCTGAGAGAGGGGTTCTGTGTGGAAGCAGTAAAGGGTGTGTTGGTCTGTTTTGTGCAGCGATGGCAGATGGTATGGAGTGATGTAAAGCTGGTCATACACTGTGTAGGTGGGTGGGAGGGATGAGTGGGTGAGTGGGCTGTTGGGCTGTGAGTGTCCAAAAATGTCTCTCTCTTTATGTCCAGTAAAAAATCAATAAGTGCAGTATTAAGCCAGGCGGACACTGTGCGATTTTAGCCCGATTTTAAGCCCGATCTGGTCGGATGCGACTGAATTTCATGATCGGGCCGAATTTTAGCTTGATCGTGCGTCGTTTGTCGTGCAGTGTGAGAGGGGAAGCGATGTCCGATTAATTGCCCATAGGAGCTGCGAATGAGCAGTCGGACGCGACCAGGGATTTCTGACATGCCAGAAATTTTGGTCGCTTGTCTCACAGTGTGAGCTGTTTTGCGGCCGATTTCTTAACGTCACGACCTGTTTTCCCAAAAATCTGCACAATAACTATAAATAATTATTAGTCATATTTATTTCTGTCAGTTATAAGGATTTATATTTATGTTCGGTACACAGACTTATAGCTTAATATAGCAGACACAGGCATTCTGCTGTTTAAGAGTTTTTGAAAAGAAAAATTAAAAGAGAAAATTGCAAACATAAATTTATTTTATTTCACTTTGCTATTATATCTGAAAAATAAAGCACATTGTCAGCCTCTGGTGCTGCCCGTCAATTATATAAAACTTAAAACATGCACAGAAATATAAAGCTATATTTTATAATTCGTTTCTTTTCGCCAGGGCAAATTTATTAAAATTATAAATATGTTAATTTATTAATTAAAATCTCGTCCAGTGCTCCAGAATATTAGCCACGCAAAGCCAGCTTAGCGCAGCGCGTGGCATTGCCCGCATAATAACCTCTGTCTTCTAAAATAAACGTTTTAATAAATAAGGTCGGAGAAGTGTAGTAAAATTAGTGCTATTAAACTTACTAAAGCTAATAAATGTACTGATAATTAATCAAGATAAATCAGACAAAATGCGCTGCGCCTCTCTCTCGCTCTCTTTCGCAGCGCGGAGCTGAATTCAGCGCAAGGCTACAGGAACTCAGTTCAGTTGAATAAAAATAAGTAAGGGCCTGTAAGTACAAGCAAAGGACCTGTAAGTAAATATAGTCAAATATAAAGTATAGTTTGAGGTTTTGGTGAGCTGTTTTCATGATTTGAAACTGAAACTAACTGAAACTTTGATTATTCTGCAGAAAGCCTGGGTTATTTTAAACGAATTTTTAATGAGTTTATATTTTATATTTTTTATTTATTCATTTAAATTATTTTTCTTCTTTTATTAATCAAATCATTAAATATATATCTTCATAAGATATAATTTTTTTCCCTTTTATGTCAATTTTTATGATCTTTTTTTAAGGTCCTATTTTTCCTTTTTTACTTATATATTTTATTCGTCTATAATAAATGTCAGTTTTTATTCCTATTTTTTATATATATTATTAATCCCTTTTAAACTGTTAATGCTCAGCGGCACTGTAAATGAGGGTCCCTATCCAGTGTGAATAACCGATTGCTTGTTTAATATTCAGTGTTTCAAAACCAGTTTTTACATAAACAATAAACAGAATAAAAAATAAAATTATTTTATTTTATTTAAGCTGCTGGTGTTTCTTTCGCAGCCTGACGCGCAGTCATTTTTCTATGCGCTCTCCTTCTGTAAAACGGACAACCCGTAGAGTCCACGTCGCCTCAGCCACCTGCGAGTCCATGTACGTCTCTTCCGTGGACTTTCAGCGCACAACAGGGCACAAATAAGCAAAGCTAAGCGCTTTCTTTTGCAAGGCGTTGTGTTGAAGCGAGAGTTTGTACGCAAAGAAAGCTCCGCCTACGGGCTGCGTTTAGACGTGCAGTGTAAGCTCCCCCGTCGCAGCAGGTCAGTCGGACCGTACAGTGTGTGCAGATGAATCGCAGGCGTTGTTCATACACGACAAACGATTCAAACGTGCTGTTTGAGCTCTCCAGAACGCATCCGATTAAAAAAAATCGCACAGTGTCCGCCTGGCTTTAAAGATATATGGTCTTACATAAACAGAATTAGTTAAAATTAGGGGGGTAAAAACTTGCATTTACTTATTTGCTGTTTTTACTTTACATTGTTAGACTTGTTTGATAAATGTAAAACGAGCAAAGATATTTCAGTATTATTTATTTAGTGTTTAAACCTAATTTTTCCAAACTCGCTCTGAACTGTGGTTAAACCATGACTTCTCTGTACTGTTGCACCCCTATTCCAACAGATTACATTGTTGTTGTGAGGCAAGAATATAAACAGTTTAAATAGTTGTACTTCACACTGTGTAAATATTTAATAACACAGACCAATAGAAATTATTTAGAAATTACTGTATTTATTAAATGATTTGTGAAGTTTTTTTCCCTGCCCTGCTTTGCTATGTTTCAGTTAACGCTCTAGAAACAGCTGTAAGAACATGACACTAAGGTCATAGCATTGGGATGTGAGGATCTTCTCCAATGCCCTTTAGAAGAGTTGGGGTGACAGAACCAACCATAGAACAAATCCTCCTCATTGCAGTGTTCCAACATCAAGTGCATCATGCTTCTGTTTACTGCTCTATAGGCAAACATAGCCCTGGCTAATATCTTTAATTTCAGAATAAGCAGTGAAAGATCACATGAATATGTTATGTTTTGGGTCCGGTGTTCTCCTCAGTTGATAGGTTAGGAGCTCCTGAGTATGTTTCACATGTATTAACTCCTTTTGTGCTTATTGTGGTAAAACTGGCAGGTCATATTGTAATGCTGTCTTTATTCCTGAGGAGTTGGATGGATTGATGAAGGTTCTTGTTCTCTTTATATCAGGTGGAGAAGAGCAGAAGGCCGTTTCGCTCTGGAGAGAGCCTCCATCATAAGCCGGTGGACGTGGCTTCAGGCTCACATATCGGACCTGGAGTACCGCATCCGCCAGCAGGCTGACATCTACCGGCAGATCCGTGCCAGCAAGGTCAGCACACACCTCACCTTAGCCCTTAAAGTGCTCATTCCCAGTTCCTTACATTAGCTACTAGAGATTTCCCAACATTACTTCATCACTCAGGTATAAATATAGAACCATCCTATTGATGTGCCCACTCAGAAGTACCTGAATACTAAACTTACGCTTATTCAGTGTTTAAGATGATCACAGTCAGAAAAACTTAAACAATTGCGAACCCATATATTTAAAGCAAATATAGCAGTTTTATTAACCCACCGGTGACCCAGCCTGTGTGTAGATCTTATCGTCAAAATGTTACTCATTGTAACCATCCAAAATTTGTAATGATCCATCGTTGGCCTTTTATGGTAACTACATTATCGACTTATTGTACAATAAATGCACATTACCTCAATAATATTTTATAGTCCTGGTATTGTCTATTGTGTTTATTTGTAGTCATGCAATAACCAGTGCTTTAGTAACTAAGACTGCATATACACATTGGAGACTGCAGGAGATAAAGAAAAAAGTATCTAATCTGTGATTATTACATTTTTGTTGTTATAAAAGTGTATAACTGATATATTTAGCTATTTGTTTCTTTTATTATTATGTCATTGGCATTAATTGTGTAACATAGAAGGTAGGGGTGTGCCATAATATCACCATCATTTTTAAATATTGTAAACAATATTATACTCTAAAATATCGTGCCTTTTCACCCACCCCTAACTATCACATCAGGGTACTGATGGGTACTTTTTTTTTTTGCTGTTTTTAGCAAAAGAAAAATTCACATTGTTCCCATTTCCCATTATATATCTGCTAGAGACAGATTATATCTGTCCAGTATCATTGATTTTACTTTAATCCTGGATATATGGAGATATTTGGAGTACATTATTAGTATCAACATTCTGGATCATTGACTTCTGTTATGAATCTATGTATCGAATTTATTTATTTATTTATTTATTTTTTCTGTCATAAAAGTCCTTTATGATAGGTTTTAACTTAATTTCTGTCTTGACCACAGTTCTGACCGTTGTCTCAGTGGTGTGTGTGAAGGTAATGTCTGTCTGGCCTTTCCTACACAGGGATCTGTTGAGCTGGGAGATTCTGCCACGTCGGGGCAGATCAGGGCAGATAAAGTGGAGAACCTGAACACACAGAGTGCAGCAGAGGGGCTCAGCCAGTTCAGCAGATCTGTTCAGAACCGCTTCCTCCACAGGTAAAAACCCATATTTACATATTTCTTGTGTTTGGTCAACAGTCTTATCCGGTGCTTCTTATCCAGTCTATTAAAGTGCTTGTAGTATGTAGTGCTTTTGGGAGTATGTGCTGTTAAAGGGTCCATATCATGCATTTTTAATAAGTGTATTCATCATTGTGGTTTTATGTGCCAAAGCAGGACAAATGTAATTTTACACAGCTCCAGCTGCTTCCCTTTATCCCTTAATTAAACAGGGTGGATGCTGCCTGGTACTCTGTATACTGCTAGAGGCTGAAGAAGTGGTTATATGTTAATTACAAAAATAATGTGAGAAAAATAGGCTGATTTATAATAATAGGTACTGGGAAATGTGGAATGGAGTCTTTTGAAATGTAAACAATACTTTTATATATATTACATCTAAGTCTAAATGTAGTAAAACGCCCCTTGCTCTCTGAGCCTTAAGTTATTACATTCTTATCTTACATAAACATGTATTTATAATCAGGATAGTGTCTGGATATACAGACCTGCTAACGTATGCATTTTCAGAAGAATGAATGAAGTCTCTCTCTCGCTTTCACTCAATTCAATTCAACTTGGCTTTATTAGCATCAGAATATTGGTGTGAGTAATATGATACATTTTAAGTCATTTTACATTTAAAAAATCCATTATTAAACACTTTTAAACATTATTAAACACTGTCATATTTTGTTTCCATTAATGTATTTAGTAACTTTATCCTTTATCAAATACAAATACTTTGACATGTTTTTTTTTTCTCTAAAATGAGTCCCCAGGGTTTTTTTCTTCTTCTTGTAAACAACTTTTCCTCATTACAGTTTAGAGAAACTAGATGTTTCTCACATTCCCGTGCGGTGTCTATCAGAAAATGTGACTTCAAAAGAACTGCTAACACACACACACAGAGCACCAGTGCTGACTCATAAATGCCACGCTGTGGTGAGGCAGATCATTTGCAGGCCTGTGTGAACACTGAATGAGCCAAAGAGTTTTTATTTTTTTGCTGATGTCCGTGTGGTTGGCTGTCTCTTTCAGTGGCAGTACGGAGACATCGGCTGCTGACAGCAGCTGCACATCTGCTCGCGTTCGGCCTCTAATCAGCTGCAAAAGACGGCGCCTTATTCAACCCAACATGGTCCAGAACCTCAATGGCAAGGTGGGATTAGATCAGAAAAAATATTTTGAATCACCCAGCCTAGACACTAATAAACCAATATTTAGTTTAGTTCATTTGTGTAAGTTATGTACAAAACAGTTTGAAAACAGGGATATTTTTAATTTAATTAATTTAAAGTGTTGTGTGTCACCGAGACTCCTTCAGTAGTGCTAAATTTGTAAATCTGTGTCCTATCGTGACACCAGTATGAGTCTTTTTATCCCTCAGTGCTCCTCTGTTGAGATGTGCTGAGATGTAAACAGTATATTCATGTGTGTAGAAATAAGGCATTGACTCCACTCTTCCCTCTGTAGGTACAGAGGCTGTGTTGTTCTCCGACGAGACAGTGTGACGTAAACGCCTCCTGCGTAATGTGTGGGGGCGACCGCCTCCCGCCCAAGGCAGAAGTGCCGTATGAGCGCCC
This sequence comes from Astyanax mexicanus, assembly GCF_023375975.1. NCBI lineage: Eukaryota > Metazoa > Chordata > Actinopteri > Characiformes > Acestrorhamphidae > Astyanax > Astyanax mexicanus. The sequence continues at coordinate 10,468,360 of NC_064422.1, forward strand.
TCTGGTGGAGAGAGTGGCCCTCTACGACCCCAGCATCCACACCACCCTCTCCCTGCAGTCAGGTACAGTTGCATTTGCTTAGTTAGAGAGAAAACAATATATAAGGAAACATTATTATAAATCTTTTATTTTATCCCAGACATTATTAACATTTAGTAATCATTATGGTCACTAGCAGTTTCTTCTAAAACAAACCAACAAAAAGGTTAAGCAGTGTGTGTGTGTGTGTGGGCATGCAAAAAATGAGAAATAACAAAAAAGATGCAGAGCTTTCAGACCTCAAATAATGCAGAGAAAACAAGTTCATATTCAAAGTTTTAAGAGTTCAGAAATCAATATTGGGTGGAATAACCCTGGTTCTTAATCACAGTTTCATGCATCTTGGCATCATGTTCTCCTCCACCAGTCTTACACACTGCTTTTGGATAACTGTGATCATCCATCTTTCTCTTGGTTATATTCCAGAGGTTTTCAATTTGGTAAAATCTAGGAAACTCATAATTTTTTAAGTGGTCTCTTTTTCTAGAGCTGAATACTTACATGTCTGGGAAAAATGGCTCATTCAATAATCTCAATCAATATGCTGGAAAAAAAAAAATTTAATCCTTTTGCCTGGACTAATTCTGCCTTTTAATGAAACATGCTGCTGTTCTTGAAGTCTTGTAGTATCTATATAGTGTTTTTTCATGCATAAAAATACTGCTAGCCCCCCTAGTACAAGAGTACCTTCTACCCCTAGCTTCACTTCAGCTTCTACTCAAGTCACTTTTTTGATAGAGCACTCGTACCTTTACTCAAGTCTGGATCTCTACTACTTTATACATGTCTGATTATTAGATAGCCTTTAAACCACATACTTCCTTTTTTATTGATTACTCTCTTTTTCTCCCTCTACAGACATGTCTCTCAGTGTGCAGCTCCAGAGTGTGCTGAAGTCTCATTTTCAGACTCGGCGCATCGAGAAACTGAAGCCCTTAAAAAAGCTCTCGCTCAAACACAAGCTCTCCCTCTTCTCCCCCTCTTCGTCATCCACACTGTCCAAACACAAGTTCAGGCTCTCCAACTCACACATGGCTGCAGTCAGTAAGTACATTGTCTCTCTCTCTCTCTCTCTCTCTCTCTAACTCTCAGTCCACAGATACCATTATTGACTATAGCGACACCATCTGTTTAGATTGACGTCACAGACAAGCATTTATTTGTGGTGGATTGTTATTGTTTTAGGAGGGGCTGTTACTCAGCCTTGTTTTATTTTATTAATATTCAAAGCTTTCTGAAACTTTTCTGAAGTTCTTCTTATCTTCTCATATGTACCCACCTTAAAGGGCTAAAAATCATGGTATTTATTATGGCTGCACAATATCCTTTGTGAGAAATTTGGTGAAAATAAAATATTGTGCAGTTATTTCATATTATATATCGTCGCTGTCCAATTAAAACACTTATCTCCATAACAGCAACTTTACAGAAGAGAGAAAAAACCTTGGTATAGGTACTCGTTTAATACTAAGTAGATAAACAATTAGTTGATACTGGATAATTAATGCCTAGAGTATTAATAGCAGGACCAGTTTAATAATCATTCTTCTAAAACAGACTAAATTAAGCAATGTGTATATAGATAAAAAATAAAATTCCAAACAATGTGCAAGAAAATCTATATAAAAGTAAATAATACTTATTAGATACATTTAACATAAACATTTAAATCCTCTTTGCCAGAACTTATTCTACTTTTTAAGAAACATGCAGTTGAAGTGCTGCAGTGTTTTTACATGCATATAAATTATGCAGTTATATATTATAATTTAAAACAAAATCCACTGGTTTATGTATGAAAGATCTACATTTTTGCATGTTTTTTTGCTATTTTGTTGATGCTACTTATTTAGTATGTAATCATTAAATATGTACTAGTTATGTATTATTATTACCAATTTAAGTTTTAAGTATATTTAGATAAGTACTTATTATTCAGAACATGCCATGTTTTCTGTCAACTAATTGCTTATCTAATTATTATTAAATGAGTACCAATTATTCAGCACTTAAGTGCATATATAATATGATTTTTTTTTAACTAGTCATAAAATTCACTCCATTGTCTTTTATTCTAATCTCTGCAGAGTTGTCTCGGCATAAGAGCAAATCGGAGAAATTGCGAAAGCAGCAGCAAGCTGAGGGCAGTGTCCGCACGCCTACGCTGGACACACCCACCTCACACACCACACACACCCCCTGCAGGACAGAGCACTTGCTGGACAGGAGCCTCAACCGCAAGAGGACCAGAGAGCACTCACTGGACAGAACTGAGTGTGAGTGCTGTGCAGATGGATTGTTACACATGTTTTTTTCTGTAGTTTCATATTTAGGCTCAACTCAAAACCAGTGTACTCCATAATTAAGTTTAATCAAACACAGATGCCTTATTAAAACACTGATGTTTTTATATATAATATTATTTAAATATTAGAATATTAGATTTGGCATCAGGAGAGAAAAATTTGGAGCCATGCACCCTGACGTACCCCAACACAGTTTACCACAGTTATGCCTGGAAAGAAAATTACATTTTGGGAGATGTAGTCCAAGAAATAATTGCGATAAAACATTTGCTGCGATTTTGAAGGAAAAATTTGGTGTGAAATGGGCCTTGGATGTAATTAAACATGATAATGAGTATGAACTTGTGTTGAATTGCCCCTATATGGCCCACCCCTAAGATACTAAAAAATACAATTATTATATCAGATTTGTAACAGAAGTCAATAATCCAGAATGTTATGAGACCAATAATAATGCACTCTAAATATCTCCATATATCCAGGATTAAAGTAAAATAAATGATACTGGACAGATATAATATATATATAATATATAATCTCTAGTAGATATTTAATAAGATTTTTTGCTAAAAACAGTAAAAAAAAAAAAAAAAAAAAAAAAAAAAAAAAAAAGAGTACCCTGATGTGATAATTAGTGGTGGGTGATATGGGACGATATTTCAGTGTATAATATTGGTCACAATATATAAAAAAAAAAACATTGGCGATATTATTGCGTACGATACTATATGGCACACCCCTAATAGTACCACTGTATTATCAGTAACAAAATAACTTCTTTCTTTTGTTCCTTATTTATTTGAATTGTTTCACCCATGTAAGTTTCAAAGTGTTTTAGCCCCTGTTGCTGACTATATCTGAAGTTAATGCGTCTAAATACCTAAAGTAATCATTTTAGTGGCTGTAAAATGGATCTAATTTTTAACTCAATCTCCACAAAACAGCCCCAAAGCTGCTGGTTGACACGGGAAGCCCGATTCCATCTCAGTCCAGCGCCCAGCCATCCACCCCGAGCTCCCTGAGCCGACAGCTGTCCCTCCCCACCGACACCTCCACACCGCTGGCCCCCAGCAGCCAGACTGCCTCCTGCTCCATGGTTTGTGCCATTTTAATCTGGAGCTCTTTGAGCATTAAGATGATATTGTTGTTCTGATATTATTAAAGTGTTACTTTACTGTTTCTCTGCTGCAGGCGATGAAAAAGAGGAAAAGTGAAAACTCGTTTGACATCAACAACATAGTCATCCCCATGTCTGTGGCAGCCACTACTAGAGTGGAGAAGCTCCAGTACAAGGAGATAATCACACCAAGGTACAGAACTTTGTTTTACATATTGAATGTAATTTCCTGTGTTACTGGATTATTTTTTTCTTAGTGTGTTTTCTTTAACAAATCCTCTCTTTGGTTGTAGTTGGAGGGAGGTGGACGTGTTTTCCAGATCCCTCGCTGAGGAAGACAAGGATGTAGAGGTATATAAACTTTATATAAATTTGTTTCCTGCTTCTTCAGACACTCTAGAGTACACCAATAATCCTCATCAGATTGGATTCACAGCTTTGCTCACTGTTTGTGTGTGTCTGCAGGTGGAGGACATGTCTGATGCTGCTTTCTCGCATCTCCATCAGAAGTATGAGGATCAGGAGCGCTCGCGCTGGAGGTGGATTGCCCTCGCGCCGGCCAAGAGGAGAGGCAGCAGGTATGCTTATCTCTGCAGCTTTTTCTGGAGGCCTTCTGATTTTTATTAGTGGTGTTTCACAGACTTGGGTTTAAGCTTTGGGCTGGTCGGTGTGTATCGTAAATAATGATATATTTGAAACGATTCTGTATGTGTCCGTTAATTGTTTTGAGGTCTTTAATATTAATTCACAATATAAAAAAAATATTTAAATAAAGAAAAACATTAAATGTAAAGGTGTCCAAACTTTTGGCTGGTACTGTACTTTTTTTGTTATAACCCAATACATTACTCAGAACTTATTTGCTAAAAATATACTTTAGTATTTAGTTACTTACATTTTCTCACATAAGAAATCTGCCCTGTGGAGAAGTTTGTGTTTATTGGTTAAAGTAAGTCACACCGTGTCGTACCTGACTCCTCCACCCTTTCCCCTGCAGGTCGTACAAGTCTTTGGATGGTCGGACTACGCCGTCTCTGAGCGGAACGAACCCGTCAACTCCTCAGCCCTCGTCCCCGGACACCGGACACTTCCACCTGCTGCAGGATTACGGCCCCGTCCCATCACCCCTCAGCCCTCCCAGTCCAGATACGCCCTGCTCCCGCGACGCACACACACCTCACTCCAGAGACGCCCATCGGCTGCTTTACAGCGAGGACACGCGCTGCTCAACACCAGACTGCACCTACGAGGAGAAGGTCAGTGAGAGCGGAAACGGAGGAAAACACGTTGTTTCCTCCACTTTTCTTAAATTTCTAGCCAGCCAGGACATGTTTATGACATGTGATGGTTGCTTCTTTTATTTTTCACTGAAGCCAAATGGACATTTAGGCATAATTAGGCATGTACTGTTAAGGAACGGCACTAGTAAGGAACAGGGGTGTCGCCAGGTTTTCCGTCTAATTCAGCAGGTCTCGCCGCTGTGGGGTGGGGTGGTTAGTTAATTAAGTTAAATAAAGCTAAGCTAAGTAAAGAAAATTGTCAATTAAAAAAAAAAAAAACATTAGCATTAGCCGGTAATGTTTATACTGCTCCAGCAGTGCTAGCCAGGGTTAGCAGCAGACTACAGGCCGATAATACTCAGCTCTTAACAGAAAAAGACCTAGGGCTTGGGAGCCAATGCTAATGCTACTCCAGCAGTGCTAGCTGGGGTTTGCAGCAGACTACAGGACGATGATTCTCGCCTCTAAATGTGGAAATAGCGGTTAGCATCTAATGCTAATGCTATTCCAGCCTCGGTGCTGGAGAAATAACGGAAACTCGTATGACTCTGACAATTTTTTGGAACAATTAAAGGATTACTTAAGGATTTTAAGTAAAAATAATCACAATTTAAATCGCAATATTTTGTGGGAAAATCGCAATTAGATATTTTGTCCATATCGTTCTGCTCTGTGTGGAAGTTTCTAATGTTTCTGTGGTGTTTTGTTTGTGTGTCCTGCAGACAGTGCATCCCTGGGAGCAGAGGAGCTTCCCCCTCTCAGAGGATCCGGTCGCGGAGCCGCCTCCACACCATCAGAGACTTCCACTGGGCCTCCAGAACACCGGTCACTGCAGAGCCCGCTCAGAGAGCGAAGCTTACTCGCCATGACTGCTTTCTACAGCATAAAGAAGCCCCACTCAGCTACCGGGGACCATAAATATAAACCACACCCCTCCTTCTGGCATTAATGACACATACATACATACACACAAAAAAGACATGAACTCATACTAAATGAAAACAAGAAATATTAACGGACTTCTGTTGTTTGATATTCAAACATCAGCCAAATATTTTCACAGTTTTTAGTGAACATCAAGGAACGTAGAAATCTAAACCTGTCTCCTGAGGCCGTCTTTTCTCACAGAAAAAAAAAAAGAGTTAAATGTATGGTAAAAAAAAAAAGAACAAAACCACAAAAAAAAAAAAAAATCAAAAGCATAATTATTCTTATAGTCAGCTAAACTATGTTCTTGGTGTGGTATTCTAACCTGTCAGGTGATCACTTCGTAGCGCACTATGTAGCAGACTTCAGGAAGGGGACTTGACCAAAAGGGTGTTTCCTTGCTGACTAGTTTGTGTATGCTTGTACTGTGGAGTGACAACGACCAAATCCAGACGAAGTAGGTTTTCCCTCCTCATTAATCTCAACTAATAGACACACATCGAATCATCAGAGCATCCACGACTAGAAGCACTTCATACGATGTTCGTATCTGTCTGTACACAGTCTGTCCATCTCCTCTGCACTCTTTCAGCAGCCCTGTTTTTCTCCAGTCACCCCTCAGATACGGAGTTAATCCACATCGGCAGAAATCGCAGTCTGATTCTACATCATGTAGAGAATTCACAGCTGGGGCTCATAATGAACATTATGGAAGCTGAGCTCAGTTCAAGTTCCTCCACAAGTTCCTCCACATCGCCGTCATATCTTCATCCCTTCTTACCTTCTTCCTCTCCCAGTCATTTTGTAACTAAAGAAAGTAATCTTTCATGCCTAACATCTCCAACTTCCCCGACCCTCCTTACTCTCAGGTTCTGCAGTTCTACAGGCGTCCGTTTCTCTCCAGTGAAGCTTCTGTTTATTCTTGTTCGCCATTTGTGTTTAAATGCAGCAGATCTGATCTCAGTTTCATTTCCTCTTCAGCACTGTCGCCCGGAGTAACTACTGGCTATGCAACTCAACATTTATTATGGTTTATGATCATCTCATAATCTTGTCCCTGTTTGTCTTTGTTTTTTTTTTTCCTTCAATCACAGTTTTTGTTTTCTGTTTTATTTTTCTTTGTTCCTTTTTTTCCTCCATGGTCTTTGTTTTTGTAGTTACTCAAGACAGGTTTCATTGTACGTTTTAATTGTTCGAGAAGTTAAATCATTTGCAGGAAAAAAAGGCTTGTAAATAGTACCATTAAAACAAGTCAAACCCCTCAAATGAAGTGTCTGTCTGTTACCTGGGTGTGGGAGTGGGCGGGGCGGGTGGCAGGCAAGTGGGGTGTATTGTGATATGATATGCTGATGCAGATTTTGTGTGTAATTTGTATTTATATATTATAGTTTAACAATGAAACATTTAAATTCTCTTTGCTTGTTTATGTTGGTGCTGTGACGCAAATATATTAAGCATACAGTACAGTCCAAAAGTTCCTTCTCAATACGTTTTTTTTTTATTGTCATGAATATTTACATTGTAGATTCTCACTGAAGCATCAAAATGATGAATAAACACGTGGAGTTTTATGTATTTAACAAAAAAAAGTGAAATAACTAAAAATATATATATATTTATATTCTAGTTTCTTCAAAATAGCCACCCTTTGCTCTGATTACTGCTTTGCACACTCTTGGCATCATTCTCTCAATGAGCTTTAAGAGGTGGCCACCTGAAATGAAAAGTTTTCCAACAGTCTTGAAGGAAGGAAGGAGTTCCCAGAGGTGTTTATTAGCACTTGTTGCTCCTTTGTCTTCTTCACTCTGTGCTCCAGCTCACCCCAAACCATCTGGATTGGGTTCAGTTCCGGTGACTGTGGAGGACAGCTCATTTTTTGTTTAGTGTCAAATCAGATTTTTTGCTCAATGTGGCTCAGATCTGATTTTTAAATGGCTGTGTGAACGTGCCAAATCCATTTTTTTCAAATCAGATTTAAACCACTTTCATATGTGATTCTAAATCGAATACCTATCCGATCCATGGTTTTGCAACATGAATGTCAACAGTTAAATCTGAATTCATGTGCGTTTTTGCTTTTATGCTGCAAAAACAGCAAAAGCAAGCCACCTGGCCTTTTTTTTTTTCACCTCCTCGACCTGAGCATGTGCATGAAAAGATGCTCCACATATGAGCTGCTAACTCATCCATTTCCCTTTATAAAGCTACGAGTCTCTCGTCTCTAATATGAGGTTTTTTATTGTTGGTGAAGGAGACGTTTATACAGGTATTAATGTGCAGCATGTGAGATGTTTCAGGGACAGATTTGTTTACATTACACACAGATACAGATCACTTACATTTACAGTGAATGTGAACCATCAAGATCTGAGCAAAAAATCGGATTTGAGCACCGTGGCTTATAATGTGAACGTAGCCTATCAGTTATAAGAAAAGTCTCTCTCAGTGAATCCTGCTCCACATCACCTCCCTAAAACTCATTACAGCAGTAAAAGCTGACATTATAAAGCAGAGAGGATGCTGGGAGTGGCCGGTAATTCCATCTTCTCCCTGTGAGGGAAGAAAGATACCCTTCTCCTGAAACTCTGACCTTTAGCTCTGTTCCAGCTGGATCAGCTTCTCCACAGGAGCACCGATAATTATATTAGTAAGGGATTCAGACTGACCAATTTATACAACATCAATATAAACCATCTCATTTAATCAACTTACAATAGAGATGACCTTCAGCTTTTAATGACGAGCGGCTGTATACGGGTACTAGCTTTACATACAACAGCAACAACTGCATATTCTGAAGATTCATACTGGATTAAAAAAACATGGCCTTAAGTACTATTGGACTGTAAACAAAAAAAAAAGCTATACTACAGATTCATATTGGATTAAATGCAATACACGATTTCAAGCAGCACTGTAAAAAGTTCAGACATTACAAATTCATACTGGATCAATTTCATCTACGATCATTACTGTCAGACTAAAAATCTGCAGAGACTGTAGATTCATACTGAATCAAGTTAAGTATATAATTATTACTATCAGGCACTAAAGATTCATACTGGATCAATTGAAGCCACAATTAAAGCTGTCAAGACTGTAAAAATCATCTGCAGACATTACAGATTCATACTAGTTTAAATTAAGCCACGATTATTACTGTCCGACTGAAAAGTGCAGAGACTGTAGATTCATACTGGATCAATTAAAATACACGATCCTTACTGTCAGACTGTAAAAAATCTGCAGAGACCATAGATTCATACTGGATCAATTAAAATACATGATCATTACTGTCAGACTGTAAAAAATTGCAGAGACCATAGATTCATACTGGATCAATTAAAATACATGATCCTTACTCTCAGACTGCAAAAAATCTGCAGAGACTATAGATTCATAATGATAGATTCATCAATTTAAGCCACAATTATTATTATTAGACTGTACAAATCTGCAGACACTAAATTTAATTTACGATTATTACTGTTGAACTGTATAAAAAGCATACCACAGATTCATACTGGATTAAATTCAATACATGATTGCTGCCTAACTTTGAAAACAGCAGACCCTATAAATTCATACTGGATTAAATTCAATACATGATTACTGGCGAAATGTAAAACAGCAGACGTTATAAATTCATACTGAGTAGCCCTGAGTAGTGTGTTAAAACTGAGCCTTTTAAAAAACATTTTCAGGCTGTTTGAATGAGCAAATCTTTTCAGAATGATGTTAGTTAACATTGCAACACTAAAGAAGCATAGACCTATTATTTAATAAAAACTTTTTTTAAGAACAGATTTCCGAATAATTAAAACTCCAACAATGGGAACAGTGATCCACAGGCCTCAGTACATCAGTAAATTAGGCTACAAGAATGATATCTGAATGACTTTCCTCTTATCTAATCTAATTTAACATGGTTTAAGAATATAAAATACTTTCTAAGCATTCATTTTATATTGAGCTTATAGCCAAGTGCACAAACACACAAAACTGTAGTGTAATTTAATATGGTTTAAGGATATAAAACACTTTCTGAACAAACTCATTTTTTATTTTAAGCATAATTTTTTTCTTGAGCTCGACCCAACCCAGCCCGAGGAAATTGATTGGAATCTAAACTCTAGACTCCAGGACCAGTAATGATGGCTTAAAGCACAATAGCCATTTCTCCTCTGTAGGGGGAGCCCAGGTACAAGAAATATCAGTTTTACGATAATTTTGCTTTAAAAAAACCTAGTGAAATCACAGCGGAAACAGTATTTTTTGGTATTACTGTTATCAACATGAATTATGAGCAGTTTGGTTTATTTGGGAACGAATGAACCTTTCTTATAGCCCAGGAAGACATAAAGGCACAATAAAAAGGTAATTAACACTCACATTAAAAGAATGTTTGTGTAAACTTACCTTCTTGACCCTGCTGAGGTAAATGAAAGAACGAAATTCCACACAAGCGTGATCCTTTATATCCTTTATTTCCAAATTCACATACATTAACAAGAATCAGTTATTAATAAAACACACTAGAACGATATTGACAATCACGATTCCCAAGCTAAAATGTACAAATAGGTGAACGGTGTCGGTGACAACAGGATGGCAAACCCTCCTCAGTCCAGTTTCAGGGGGCGTGACGCGGAACCGGACGCTACGCTCGAACCGCCGGCCTTCGCCTGCTCGCAAGGTCACTTCAGAATCACGAAACCCTTCTCTCATCACTCACAAATACTAAACGCAACAACTTCTCTTTCTTTTTCTCCTTCTTCTTCTGCAGCAATCTAAAGCCAAAACTCACTTCCAGTAGCCCAACATACCACACACACAGAACACGAACCCCATCCCAGGGAAAACATTCAGAAACAAGTTGCCGATCCGTGTAGAAAAAAAAATAATAATCAAAAAATCAGAAATGACTGAACGACTTTAGCATGCAGAATACCGTGGTGCGAGCTCAACCGCTGAAACTGCTCTGCTACGCTATTTTTATTTTTCTCAGCCCTCATGTTCCTTGGCAAATAGATGAGTCAAACATTGTACACATACAGTTTATACTAGCGCTATCTACACAGCTCCTCCATCACTGAATAAAAGGGGGCGGGGTTTGGGGTGGGCGGAGTTACGGGAGACGGTTCATTTTCTTCCACTGTTACAGAAATCCTAGAAAGCACGATCCAAACGGGGCTGAAATGCAGTTGCTATTCACTTAGTCTATGTGTAACGAACGCATGCAAGGAGCGCAGACAGACTGCGACACTGCAGGCGGGATGGAGGGGGGGGGGGTTTAGCAGTGTCACTGGTTGAGAGCATGTCCATTAGAAAGGTCAGTCAGTCAAGCCCTGGGCCTTTAAAGGATGCTGTGGACTATTTATTTTAGTATGGATTACATATTTAGCTAGTTTTGCTAATTGCCTTTAGTATTTCTAAAGAGAATTCATCACCAAAATCCATATATTTTGAACACCCAAAGGGGATTCCAGTGATTTTTTTTAATACATTTCTGCATGTCTAGAAAATATCAGAATCCTTTTCAGTGGTGGTGAATCAGAAATTTTGTAATCAGATAAATCACATGTCTAAAGCTCTAAAAAATCCTTAACAGATAGTTATCTATTTTTTTCAACCATGAGTGTTTAAAAAGAGCTACTAAACCCTCAACCAGTCCTGCTTAAAACTTTTAAAAACCTTTCCTAAGCTTTAAAAATCACTTTTATTGTTTATGGTAATTTCTGCCTCTGCAGCACCATCTCAGGTCTAACTGTGCTATAGGTGAGAATGATGTTTCCGCGTTCTTTGGTTCGCAGACACATCAAAATATGAAGATTAATCAATCAATCAGTCAATCAATCAATAATAACACCCCTGCTGACGACATCCAACCATCTTCGTCTCACTGCTATTAGAGGCTCACTGCTGCTGCAGCTCAGCCAATCAGCTCTCACTTCAGCCCCACCTCTAAACCCATACATCACTCAATGCGCCTCCCAAACTAGCCCTCCCATGTTGATGCCACTGTCTTAAATGCAGGTTGGCTGGTAAGTTCTGACAGTAAATAAATTAAAATGAATGTATTTGTGTTGTAGTCTGGATCCATTCACCACCACTGTGAAGAAATCTGAGTTGGTAAAGAGAAATGAAACGTACGTGTTTCCTGCATGCAGCTAGAATTCACGGTGATCCACAGTGATCCAACAGTTTGGTTAAAATAGTGATTTTTCATTTTGATTTAAGTGTAGGTGCTTTAACATTTCACCAGCAGCTTACCCACAAACGATAACTCGGACAAACTTGAACTGTACACAAGTAAAACATTCCCATATCCACTTCCTGTTCGCCTAAGACGCAAATCTCAGCAGCCAGTCCCTCTTTTCTCTCTGTGTGAAGAACATATTCAAAACTTGCAAAGTTGTTTATTTCATGCTTTTTATCTGATTACCTGATTAGAAAAACGAACACTAGGACGAGTATAATCAAATATCCACGGCTGTCCCTGCCTGTGGGACTGAGCTGTGCTTTGAGTCGAAGCAGTTAGTAGAGGAAATGCAACTTTTCCATGCAATGCGACGAGGGCCGGAGGGACAGCAGAAGATGCATCATACATGTTGACGCTGGCCCGACTGCGATTCGACCTCATGGAGGATGGTTTGGCAATAATTTGATGAATGCTTTTTTATATATAGGGAAAGTTATAAGCAGATAAAAGTTAATAAAACACAAGCACGTTTGGCAGTGTGTGTATATGATCAAATCATCAAAAAATCGTAGCTCCTAGATATATACTCTTGGCATCGTACTTATTTTTACTACTCCAGTTGCATTCACAATTCAACAGCACAGGTGTACAACATAACCATTCAAATGGTTCAAAGCTTAATTTACTCCTATGACTGACTTTCCACCAAAGCACACAGTTCTAAATAAAAAAACAGCAGCTTGATTGGACTGTGGTGATTAACGTTTAACCATTAATGTGGCCACAACAAAATAAAAATAAAAAGGTAATTGTGAAGGCCTATGATTAATATTATTACTAATATTAAATCTCATGTTCAACGTTAACACCGACAGCAGCCTCAGTCTTCCCCAAACCTTCAGCTAATACACTGTGTTAGGGTGAGTAAGTACGCTTCATGTCAATGATCAAGATACAAGATATACAAATGTGAGTAGTTTCAGTGATCAGTAAAGTGGGCGAACAACGAAGTACAAAAATAAAAATAAAAATTCAGTAGGAGAGGCATCTACAATGAAGCACTGACAAAAAAAAAAAAAACGAAATAAAATAACTTAAGACTGCCAGCAGGCACAACAATAACCATGTTTTTTGTTTTTTCATATCAAATACATCTCATATCCACAGAACAATACTGTAAGAAAAGTGCCTGACAAACACCACGTTTCCTACACGAAGCCCGCCGTATCTTACTCAACATTTTTTGAAGTATCTCACAGATGTGATTTAACTCTTTTTGAAATTCTCTCCCCCACAAACTCTTTGAATCTCTCCCTACGTAAAGTTTTCCTTCTGCTACACTACCCTGTTATTTCTCTGCTTTGCATCTGAACAGGATAAGTAGTTTTTTTTTTTTTTTTTTTAGTTTAAGAGTCCAAATCTGATCTTAGACCGTTTAAGCTACAGTACCAACTTTCCAAATGCCCACAGTTTCCAAAACCCACAGTTTTTCACATTCTGTAAAAATTCGGGAGTTAACCAATACTTCATATTAATGCTGAATCTGATGTTGATGATGGACTACAGAGTATGTCTACATACATCCTAAAAAAGGAAATAAATGAAGAAAATACATGGTTCTTATTCCAGCCCGGGGTGTGACTATAAGAACACTCGCAGGCCTGTTATTATATTATAAATGACACAATATAAAATCTTAACACTAATTGGCGGGGCTATCCATTGTGGGCGGGGCTGTGAAGTGATATCCTTTAGTGATGAAGTGGGGGAGATGAAGTTGTCAACTTCTGTATATCCATATGTTTACGGTTGGTTTGGGTCGTTGGTTGGTTGGTTGGTCGGTTGGTTGGTTGTTTGGGTGGGTGGTGATGGTGGTAAAGATGGTAAGGGGATCACAAGCCCTGCTTAGCCAGCGAGGCGGTCACCTGGTCGGCGAGGGTGGACAGCTGCGGAGGGTCGGTCATGTTTATGCTCCCAGAGGAGGAGACGGTGCTGAGCTGCTGAGGAGACTCTTCCAGAGAGATGATCTCGGCACCGTGATCCGTCCGCGCCTTCGCCTGCTCGCGGAACATCAGCTTGTGAGACTCAATCTGGACGAAACGGAAACGAGTGCAGGTGAGCAGAGAGACAGATGCAGACGTGTTTGGATTTACTGATGCTACGTTTCTTCTGTTTTCTTCTAATTTTAAGGTTAAAACACTTAAAAAAAATCCTTAATCAAGCTTTTTTTGCTTTTAAGCCCAATTTATACTTCTGCTCCAAACCTATGGCATGGCATAGCCTTTGCGTTGCCACAGACCCTGCGCCATAGCTCAACGTGAATCTCCCTAGAAATATGTGTACGTGTCACATGACGCGGACAGACGCAGCTGTGATTGGTCCACCTGCAACGTCGCAGAGCCGCTGATACGCGCACACAGAAGTATAAACGCACTCCGCTCGTTAGATAAGCATAGGCTATGGCGTAGGTTCGATCCAGAAATAGAAATTGCCTTTAGTCAAATTATAATTCTGACTGAACCATGTAAAAAAACAGAATTTTACATTTTACACAATTAACAAGTAATATATATATTTTTTTTGCATTTTTGAGTTATTTAAAAAGCCATAGCTACTAGTTTTTTTTACTATACTTTGAGTCCATTTAACTCTTAAATTATTTTATTCATTTATTTATTTACTTTATTACTAATGAAGTATTTTTTTTTATTTACTGCACAAACGCTGCAGTGTTATTTCATTATATTCACGTGCTTTTATTTGATAATAAAACGTTAATTAAATGCTAGCTAACTGAGCTAATTTAAGCTAATGTTCAAGATAATATAAAGAAGTTAGCCAATTAAACCTTGACCTACATTATGTAAGCCAAACAATCAAAGATAGGAATATCAAATACACTAGTTATATTAATATTGGACCAATAGAAATGCTGAAATTTTTTACTAATGTTTTTCCTTTTTTTTAATAAAGTTGTCAATTTGAAAATTCAAGGATTATACACTGCCTGGCCAAAAAAGTCTCCACCTGGATGTAAGTAAGTAAATGATGTGGGGTTGGTTGATGCTGCAGTTGGTCTGCAGGTTTAGGTTCAGCAACAGTATGTGCTGAAAGAATGAGGTCAGCTGACTACCTGAATATACTGAATATAGATCAGGTTATTCCATCAATGGATTTATTTCTTCTTCCCTGATGACACGGCCATATTCCAAGATGACAATGTCAGGATTAATGGAGCTGGAATTGTGAAAGGGTTCAGGGTTCAGGGAGCATGAGATCATCATTTTCACACATGGATTGAGAGAGAGTTCACCACAGAGTCCAGATCTTAACCTCATTGAGAATCTTTGGGATGTGCTGGATGGAGAAGAGCTGCTTTGTGCAGCGGTTGGTCAGACTCTACCATCATCAATGCTGCTGCAAGATCTTGGTGAAAAATGAATTAAAGCAACACTGGATTGAAATAAATCTTGTGACGTCGAAGAATATTATTGAAACAATGCCACAGTGAATTTGTGCAGCAATCAAATATTAGAGTTAGATTTTTTTTTTGCCTGGCAGTATATTTAATTGAAACATCATTACATTAGCAATGATGCAACTTGATGAATCACTGACGCAGAATTGATTTGACACACAGCCCCTTCCTTTATACTTACTGGAGTCCTCAATCTTTATCTGTGGGTTGCTGAGGTGGATGGGTTCTGGGGAGAGGCTGGTGGATGATGGGGTTGGGGGGTCAGTGGGGTCGGGGGAGAGAGAGCCTGCACCCTTCTCCTTCTCTCTCTACTCATAATCCCCACGGTGGCCAATGAATGATGACAGAAGCAAACAGATGGAACCAAAACATAAAGAAACATGGGAAATGGAAACACAACGCAAATCATACAGAGAATGCAAAATGGTATGAAAATATGTTGAAAACAAATCATATCTGGGCAAAACAGAAACATAAAATGTAACATAAAATGATATCAAAACGATAACGAAACACAAAATGAACAAGCAGCCTCTTTATGCATTTATAAATAATGAATAAAACCCGATAGTTTGTGTATGGATGCAGAAAAGAGGCAAAACGATGATTTTTAAAAATATGTTTAAAAATGGTAACACAAAGGAATACAAAAATGCCAGAAAATTATAGCCACCCTTTAAAACTGAGGAAAAAAGCTATTAAGCTTATTTTCCTTATTTTAATATTTTTTAATTAATGAAAGGTTAGGTTGATATAATATTGTAGGATTATTGAGGCTGCTGAGATATGAAGCTGATATTTAATTATGGCAATATGGTAAAATATTATGTAATTATATTTAAATACATTGTTGCAATATATATTTTTTAGCTTAATATTTTAACAAACAGAAGCAAAACGCATCAGTAGCATCATATTCTTAAAAACTGCTATTCAAATACTCCCACATAATTAGGCACAGTAATTCATTTTTAAAATGTCCTGCATTTTATTTAATTAAACAGGATTAATTTAATAAAAATATATTTGTGATAAATGTGTATCTGGTTAGTGTTCTTTAAGTACTTAAGATAGCTAGCTAGCTTAGGATATGATCTAAAAAAGTATTTTGTGTATATATATTTTTTCTGAACTCGAGAAGAGTTCATTCATATATTTCTAAAATGCTGGTCAATGCAGATGGGGCTCCAGTTTCTGGGTTTTAGAAATATTTCTGTATGATCATAGATATGAATCACATAACGATATTAGCCTAAAATATTAGCCTAAAAATCTATAAATTCTTGTGTGGACTTTTTGCTTATCTTTACAAATGTGTGTAAAGGTTTTGAACACAGAAAGAAAAAAAAGCAAACAGCCACTAACATCTCTTTTGATTTAGATGTGAATTACAGTTTTTAAATGTTCTGGCCCTCAGTTTTACAGGTATAGCAGATATACTTCACCTTATCCTTATTCACCTGTACACTTCAACCTGCCTATATAAAGAGGGATCAGATGATTGGCTTTGATTTGTTAAGGTGGACAGTGAGGTCATGAAGAGAAAGCTCACAAAAGGGATTTGGCTCATGGCACTTAAACTTAAAGAGCAGCAGACGAGGCTTCGTTTAGCCATGTTTCTCCTGATAATAAGGGTACTGGTGGAGTGTTTCCCCCACTGCTACTGTAACAGACACTCCCTCTTCTAGAAAAACGCACTAGATTTTGGAATTTGATTGCACTTATCCTAATGAAAGCATCAGTCAAGAAAAGTACTAAAGCTGGAGGATTAGTTCTGGATCTCCAACTCATGCCAAAGGTAGTGGATGGAGCTCCATCACTACAGAACGTGTGTGTGCACAAATTAATTCATGTGTCAGCAGTCTTACAGTAGTTGAACTTGCTCACTGTAAGGGGGTGTCATTTTGGACATTCAGTATATCAAGTTAAAGTCAGAGCAGTGCTTACAGCATTTCATGCTTCCCTTTGCTGACAACTTTTATGTAGATGTGAATTTCATTTTCCAGCAGGACTTGGCACACTGCCCACACTGCTAAAAGCACCAAATGGTCTTATATAATATATTTTATCAGACACAGATTTTTGGGTTTTCATTGTCAGTTCTGTCACTGTCTGCCACTGACTCCAGCTTTCTCGAAAAAGACATTTTATATTTTGACTATTCTCCAGCCTTGCCCTTTTTGCCCTGTTGTGGATTTCTCATGTATGACCGCAATGCCTGCTCACTTTGGTATGTTGTTTGTTTATGCTGTTTGTTATTGACTCTGCCTGTCCCTGACTATTCTTATAATCCTGACCCTTTATTTGATAAATTGCATGTTTGGTATCCATGCTTGTCTGTCTTGTGTTTGGCACCCGTGATTAATAAATGCTTAAAATAGATCACTCTGTATAATATAGATTACTCTGTATCGCTTTTCAATGATATTCTATTTTTTTAAGATGCATGTATATATATATATATATATATATATATATATATATATATATATATATATATATATATATATATATATATATATAAATCAAATATGTACGTATGTGTGTGTGTGAGACAAAACTCACACCCCTGTTATTCACACTGGATTTGTGATTTGTTTGTTACAGACTCTTTTCACTGACCCTTCTCTGGCCACCTCCAGCCACATGTCCAATGTTGTCCAGAGAGCCGACCTTCGACTGCACCTTAAACTCCAGCTTCTCCGACCTGATCTCAATGTTTCCTCCACCTGCAGGAAAAGTAAAAAAAAGATAAAAAGTTGAGTAAAATATTGTATAATATTACGAATATATGATGAGGTTCCACAGTAAAACATATTAAATTTAAAATATACAGTCGTGTAAACTGTAATGTTTTTTCTTTATTATAGAATACAATGCTGCTAAAAAGGCATTTTTTTTTATCATTACTCGCTAATGCAGGGATGGAATATTTAAGGTCAGCAATCATTTGTTGTATTTAAAAAACAGTGTTTTTCTCTTTGGTTATGAAAGCTACAGACTAGTATGCTGACTTGTCCTAATTATAAAACTCAAATACTAAAATTAAATCTTGAAACTTGTTTATTTTCAGTTAGGGGTGTGCTTTTTCGTATCTTACGCAATAATATCGCCAACATTTTTTTATATTGTGAATGATATACAGTGAAATATTGTGCCACCCCTAATTATCACATTAGGGTACTAATTTTGCTGTTTTAGCAAAATAAAATATCACACTGTTCTCATTTCCCATTATATATCTACTAGAGACAGATTATATCTGTCCAGTATCATTTATTTTACTTTAATCCTGGATATATGGAGATATTTGGAGTGCATTATTAATAGTATCATGCCATTCTGGATTATTGACTTCTGTTACAAATCTGATTGCAAAATTCTTGTATTTTTTAATATCTCAGTTAGGGGTGTGGTATATCATATTGTATGCAATAATAAAATTTTATTTTCATTTTGTTAACCCCCCCCATAGCACAACAGTTTGATAAGAAAAGCTGTACCCTTACACCCCTATTATTATATAGCGCCACACAACATGGTCTGTTGTAAATATGATCCAGGTCTTGTATACCATGATGTAATGCAAACACACACACAAAGCGCAGAGGAAAGCCTGTACCTGGCTTGTGGCGGATGTTGTCTTTTGATCCGCATTTGGACTGCACGTTGCTCAAATCAATCTTTTTGTGAACAATCTGCACCTGTGAGGATCAAGGAGGAGAAACAGTACAGTTATAAGGCAGACAGCAACAGAGTGCAGGCTTTATTACAGTTCATTTAACAATAAACACACACACTACACATGCTAAAGACACACCACACCACACCGTGTTAATCTACTAAAGCTGTTAGTCTTCTAGGTTTTCTACATTTTCTACATTGTTTTAAAACAGCAGAAAGTTTACTACTCAGAAAAAAATAACTCTATATGGCAGGAATAATGCTATATATCATTTTAAATGGAATTTTTTCATTTAAAGGAAATTATATAATTATATTCTATGACTACACCAAATCCCTGTATGTGAAACTACCCCTAAATATGTATTAGGTTGTTTTTAAAGTTCACTAAATATGAAGTCTTTGTAATTGCAAAATCTGTTTGCACTCATACACATACAGGTGTATTTACACCAGCACTATTTGGCCCGGTTAAAAAGGACTCTGGTTGTGGTTTGATTGAGCACTCTAAAGAACTCTGACCCAGCTATCAAATATTCTTCTTTATTTGAGATAAACTGCTGATAAGGTGCGATTTAATCTAATATATTAGCCAGATAATGCTAATTACCACAGCTATGAACAAACACTGCCTTTGCTGCTCCATGCTGTTTACACATGCAGTCTGTGCTGCGTTCACTGCTTGTAGCTGTGCTGCACGTCCCATTAAAACACTGTGTTTGATGTTATATCCAGTAAATTAATACTAAATGAAATAAATAAATACAATATATTAACCATTTCAGACCTGTATTATCTCCAGTAATGGGAAAAATGTAAGAATGCTGGGTTTTTTTGTCTGTAATGCACAAAAAGGAGGAGTCTAATATTCTACTATAACATCTATATAGCATATAAAATTCAATTAACTAAAATATTATGCTATAGTATTTTTTATTTATTGTGCACTGGAAGCCTGTATGTAATATTTTTCATAAACCATCCCTAAACAGTAAAAAGATGTTCTAAATCATATTAAGTTATTAAACATTAGCTTATACTTTGCCTCAGTGGCTCTAGTACTACTGTTTTTCCAGTGTTTTTGCAGTGGGCGGGGCCAAGCTACTGTTTCATTGGTTTATAAACTTGTTCATTGGCTGGTTCATGTTTAATTCTGATAGTCAACAGCTCGTAAATACAGTTATGTGCAAAAAAATAAAACATTTAACAATAAAAAAATACATAACGTCCATTGTAATGGATGTAGGGTCTGAAAGGCTTAATGGGGTGTATGAAATTAAATATAGCACATAAGATATGTAACATATAACATATTTATGTCATAATTTTATTTCACAAATATGCTAGCAATCTGGTAGCTTGCGCTGCACACAGCTATATAGAGCTGCAAAAACAGCACAGTAACACCATGCACCGTCCCAAATCCTCAAAATAGTTCAGATGACCTCATTGTCATGACAACCGCCAAAGGTCAGAGGATTTTCTGGATAAAAAGGCTGCACTTGTCTTCAGGATGAGGTCATCTACTCACTCCGGCCAACTGCTCACTACAAAGGCACGAGCGTTCGACCCCGGCTGGCCAGAGCAGCACAAACCCCTCAGTGTGTGGAGAGACGAGGGACGAGCCGGGATCGTCCTTCAGAAGAGAGGAGAGCTACTCCACCTCAATGGATCAGGATTTACTACTGCAGGATTTATAAGGGTGTGTTGACTGATGATCCTGGAGCTCTGATTGTTATTTGAGGGCCATTACAGGCTCTTGTTCTGTAACCACATGAGTCTGCTAACATGAGCTTCCAGAGCAAGTGCTTTAGCTTCTGTTCCGAGAATAATACACCCATATTAAAGCAAGATTTTTAGCAGATTAAAGCAAGAGTTCATCAAATTTCCCACTTTCTTTTCATGCAGTAGATCACCCAAGACAGTCTGGTGTCTAAAATTTGCTTCTGTAGACTGATACTGGAACTAAACAGACAAAATTAGCAGTAGCTGCAAAGCTAAGCTAAATGTAAAGTTGCTAAATACATTTCTTTAAATACTTTTATTCAAACAATATAATTACATTCATTATAATACCACAATTAGTTCCGACCCTGTAATGTGATTGGCTGAAAGGCCAATTTCTATGGTTGCCGTTATCAGCCAGTAATGCACTAAAACCGAAGCTCTCCACATACATATTACTCCGCCACATACAGGTAGGTGCTAGTCAGTGGATCCACCCACAAAACATATAGATCTGTTGTATATTCCAAAAGCCAAATGATTTAGACACGCTAAGCTATATGTTCATGTCAACTCTTTCTATACTGATCAACTAAATATTCTAAAAAATAGTATATTAAAAATTACTTTATTTCAGTAATTCAGCTCAAAATGTGAAACTCATATATTATATAGATGTACTACACACAGAGTGATCTATTTTAGGCATTTATTTATTTTACTATTGATGACATTAAAAATCCTGAGTTTCTCAGTAAATTAGAATATTATATGGAGATGCAGATTTCATTTTCCAGCAGGACTGCCCACAGTGCCAAAGTTACCAATTGGTCTTATATAATATTGTAATCCTCTGACTTTGACACTGACTTTTGGATTGTCATTGGCTATAAGCCATAATCATCAACAATAAAGAAAATAAACGCTTAAAATAGATCACTCTGTGATCTATATAATATCTGAGTTTCACATTTTGAACTCAAATAAAGTAACTTTTCAATGATATATATGTGGAGTAGAATAATTATATGCATATTAATGACCATGTTCAGATGACAATATAAACTATATAAAATTATTTTTAGTAAATTTAGGCAGTGATAAGAAAGGCATTGTCAAACCCCCAGTATTGAAGTGTACTGTTAGTGTTGCAGTTTTATAATTATTGTACGTTTTCCACTTTTAATAATATAATAAGCTGAACAAAAAAACAAAAAACAAACTGAAATATTAGCATATGGCAGACATCAACTTCTTATTTATGCTGTACTGACAAACACATATACATCAGACACCGCCACCATGTTGTACCGGATGGAACACAGTGTTCTGTAAATGATTACCCTGGTTGGTAAATGGTCACTTTGACAGACTAGCTCAGAGACTGATGAGCAATCAACGTGCATTACTGAGAACGGTCTCTGAGTCACATGAGAAAGATGGAAAGAGAAACCACAGGCAAATGAATTATTACAAAGCTGGAGATGTTCCACTCCTCCCTCGTTTACTCACTTTTCCACCTCCGGGTGTGTGTTTGAGGTTGTCTTTGGAACCACACCTAGCCTGAACACTGCTTAGGTCTAACTTCTGATCAAGAATTTGAATCTGAAAGAGTAAACGGGTTTGGGGAAAACAGGGGAAGTGTTACACTTTTACAACAAGCCAACCAGCTGGTGGGCAAAGAGAACTGCCAGTGAGGAAGAGCAGAAAAGAGTCCAAGAAAGAGGAAAAAACAGGAACCCATATCCCATAACCTTCATGGCTACTTCTTGATTTAAGAAGCTAATAGAACAGACATGTGTCAATGTGACAATTACAGAGGTTGGACAATAAAACTGAATCACCTGGTTTTAGACCACAATAATTGATTGTGGTGACGGACAGTTCTGGTGGAAACAGGAGAGTTGAGGTGCACATTGAATTCTGTCGTGATTTGATCAGACGTGGTTTTATGTTTTTTGCATACAATCCGGGTTAGCACACGAACATCCCTTTCAGACAGCTTCCTCTTACAGCATCCACAGTTAATCCTGTTGGATGCGGTTGGTCCTTCTTGGTGGTATGCTGACATGCTGTTACTGATGCAATGTGCAATTAATGAAGATTGACCACCAGGCTGCTCCAATTTAGCCATAAAAAAAACTTCCAGTTTCATTGTACAACCCCTGTATGTCATAGACACATCAAACTGATCACGATCACCAAATTAGCCTAAAGAAATAGAATTAGACGTATAAGGTCATATTTGAGCTGATGAGTCTGTGGAGACTCAGCTATGAAATCAAAAAGGTACAAGAAACAGGAGAGTTCAGACTGGCTTTACCTAAAGCAGGTCTTTACAAATGGTCATAACTTCAGGAAGAACCAAGACTTAAAGGCATTGAGTTCATCCTATAGTTACTCACATTGCCACCTCCGGGTACGTGTTTCATATTGTCTTTGGAGCCGCACTTAGACTGAACATTGCTAAGATCCAGCTTCTGATCAAGTATTTTTACCTGGAAAAGTTCAGAAGTGCAGGAAAAAAAAAAAAAAAAAAAAGATAATTTCAAAAGCTGCATATTAAAACCACAGACTGTATATAACTATGGACAGTGCGACAGGGGTTGAAAAGTGAAGCCACTATGTCTCTTACGCCCTCTGGTGGCTGGCTCCAGTACAACTTTTAACCCCGCCTATTTCCATTCAACTGAACGAGAGATGGAGGAACCTTTAATTTAAAATTACACATCCAAGATTTTTTTTGGAAGTTGTGTTCTGTACATTCTGCAAGCCCCCCTTCTGTGTTATTAACCCCCAGTGTCTTTTTTTTTTTTACAGTTAATACGATTTATAGGAGTTATTCTGTGATATTTAAAGGGGTATGGTGATGTGGTGATTGACAGCTAAGGGCAGGTTGATTGACAGGTCACCTGAGAGCGTGAACGCGTCATGCACCACCACTGTGTCTCAGTCGCGGAGCTCACGGTCAGATCTTTCTTATATTCGGATTTTACTGTTGAAAATTACATTTCTGAAGTAAAGCAATGTCTTGTTCAGCAGTTAACTGTTGTTACAGAACCTCAGAGAAACATTCTCTGCAGATTTTCGGTAAGTAGATAATTTCCCTCCATCAATTCATTAGTATTCATACTTTGTCCTTCTCCCTAACTTTAGTATCTAGGTTAGGTTTTTAACCTGGTGTTAGCTACTTAATGCTAGCTAACTCGTTAACTAGGCTTGCCAACTCAGGTTAGCTTAACCTAAGTTAAGTAACTTGTTTGGTGAAAATGAAGGTGAAACACAAAGAGTAATTGAGGAGGGGGCGGGGTTTGGGAAGTCACACGGCCCCGCCTCCCACCATAATGAGAGTGAACGAGGACGTCCTGTCCATACTTATATACAGTCTAAAATCAAAACCAAAGCAAGAAGAGAGCAGAAGAAAAGGAATTTCACACAGTTTACCACCTGCCTCTGAGATAACTCAGACTTCCTGCACTGTTATAGAGTCAAAGGAACTGTCCCACAATTCCCTCAGGTCAGTTAGTGTTAGGAGGAGGAATCTAGCTAATGAGCTTCATTAGTTATGACTGGCGTGCAGCAGTAGGGGACAGGACCAGGATGTTAAATATTTCTCTTAGGAATGAAAGGATTGATCATACAGAGGTAAATTTAGGGGAGTGGAAATGTACTGGTCCCTCTATAACTCACGTTTCCACCTCCAGGTACGTGTTTCATATTGTCTTTGGAGCCGCACCTAGAATGAACAGTACTAAAGTCCAGCTTCTGATCAAGTATTTGGACCTGTGTGAGGTAAATGTGGGAAGTAATTAATTAATTAATTTACATTTCTAAAAAAACATCTGCATCTATATTTAATTTCTAATTGATGCTTTTGTTTGTCATACCCAGATAGACAAATACTAGTTCTTAAAACCTCAAAAAAATTGAATATCATTAAAAAGTTACTTTATTTCAGTAATTCAGTTTAAAATGTGAAACTAAATCAGTGTCTCATAAAATTAGAATATTAAATAAGACCAACTGGTGCTTTTGGCCTCAGTGTGGGCAGTGTGCCAAATCCTGCTGGAAAATGAAATCCGCAATTTTATAAATGTTGTCAGTAGCAGAGGGAAGCATGAAGTGCTGTAAGATTTTGTGGGAAAACAAAACTGCACTGACTTTAGACTTGATAATAAAACACAGTGGATCAACACCAGCAGATGACAGACATGTCTCTCAAAACCATCACTGATTGGTGGAAACTTCACACTAGACCTCGAGCAGTTTGGATTGTGTGTCTCTCCACTCTTCCTCCAGACTCTGATCCCTTGATTTACAAATTAAATGTAAAATTTACTGATGATCAGTGATGGTTTGGAGAGACATGTCATCTGCTGGTGTTGATCCACTGTGTTTTATTATCAAGTCTAAAGTCAATTCATTGTTTCCCTCTGCTGACAACTTTCATGGAGATTTGGATTTCTTTTTCCAGCAGGACTGGCCACACTGCCCACACTGCCAAAAATATCATTTTGTCTTATATAATATTCTAATTTTCTGAGAAAATATTTTTTTGGGTTTTCATTGGCTGTAAGCCATAATCATCAACAATAAAATAAATAAACGCTTAAAATAGACCACTCTATATATGAATTTCACATTTTGAATTGAATTATTTTCAGTATAATTGAAGTATAATTGAAGTATTTTCAGCTTTTCAACGATATTCCAATTTTTTGAGATGCACCTGTATATTTGCAGGTCAGTTATAGCACAGAAATGTACACAGCAGCCACATGTAAGGGCCAACATGTACTTTTAACTCTCATGGTCTCATGGTGCCCAAACACATGATTCATTAGATTTAACAAATAGCCATTTAAGAAAATTCAAAAATATCAAGATAAATATAATTGGCTGTTAATTAAATAGCTATATTGCTTGGCAAATGCAATAGTGCCTCAGAAATTCCAGTCTTCCTTCAGTTTTTTGATATAAACTGCACCTTATACCTTCAATAGCTTATCATTCTTCTGTTCTGGACTTGCAGTGTTTACCCTTTTTTGCAACAGAAAAGAGAAAATATTTTTTTATATACATATAAGGGAATATACACATACCTTTCCTCCCCCAGGAGTATGCTTAAGGTTGTCTTTAGAGCCTAACTTGGCCTGAACTTGGCTGAAGTCCACCTTCTTATCTAGGATCTGGACCTGTAAATAAAAAGAACAAGAAAATCCATATCAGACACAAAATCAAGCAGCAGATGAGGACCATGCTGAGAGAAGGATTTGGAAGATTGTGAAGAATAAAATAAAATCAGAATAATAAAAGCCATTAAACATGTATTAATAAGTGGAAAATAGTAGTACTTTTGAGGAGCAGTGATTGGATCATAGAAAGGATGTAGGTGTAACTGGAGTTTTTGGTATTAAAAACTGCAGAAACCAAGACTGGAGCTTCATCCCTCAGTTACTCACTTTGCCACCTCCAGGGACATGTTTCAAATTGTCTTTGGAGCCGCACTTAGACTGAACATTACTAAAGTCCAGCTTCTGTTCAAGTATTTGGACCTGTAAAAAGGTAGAGTATTGGGACGTGAGTGCAAAAGAAAGAAGAGGGCAAAAGGGAACCTAATTAACAAAACTCTTAAGCTTGGGAATAACTGTATTAAAGTGACAACTTGAGTGTAAAATCTAATTTACACAATTTTCCCCAGCTAGTGGTAAATTAAATTGGCTTTCCATTTCTTTACCTTTGCTCTAATGCAAAACTTTGCTGATCATTTAAAATAAGGGGAAAATTGTGTAAATAAAATTTCTGAAAGTTTGGAGAAAAATTGTCATAATGTAGAGGATATTTATTTAGATTAATACTTGTGTTGCACTTAATACTTTAAATCATTTACACAAATAATTGAACCAGTACTACAAGACCAGTACTACACTCACATTAAAAATGAAGGTGCCAAAAAGCATTCTTTACCTGAGAACAGTGGTCACCAAACCTGCTACTGGAGAACTAACTTCCTGCAAACACCAGACCCCACCTCACCCATATGATTTTAAAAGTGCTTTATTAGAAAACTGTACTACAATGGGGTTGAGTATAGAGGTCTGCAAATATATCTCGTGGTGCAGGAAAGAATTGAATTGTTACTGGCGAGAGCGGGGGGTTTATTCAGTGAAGGTGATGCAGGAGCAAGACCACATATACATGCAGAAAAATCCTGCAAATTAATAAATAGTCAAGAAAATTATAATAATCACGCAATCGTGTGATCAGTAGTAATGATAATAATGCATATATTCATCCATTTATATGAATTAAATTAAAGAAAAAAAGAAGCAGTTTAAAGTAAAAAAAAGCAAAGCAAAAAAAAAAACACAACATGAGCTTGTGGTAAAAAATGGGACAGTGCTATTCAGCGCTGTATTGCTGTTTTAATAAATACATAAGTAGTAGTTACAGTAACGAGTCTAAAACAAGCAGCAGCGGGCAGTTACAAGACTAAAACTAGCAGGAGCGCGCAGTAACGGGACTAAAACAAGCGTGAGCGGGCAGTAACAGGACTAAAACAAGCAGCAGCGGGCAGTTACAGGACTAAAACTAGCAGGAGCACGCAGTAATGGGACTAAAACAAGCGTGAGCGGACAGTAACAGGACTAGAACAAGCGGGAGCGGGCAGTAATGGGACTAAAACAAGCGGGAACGGGCATTAATGGGACTAAAACCAGCAGGAGCGCGCAGTAATGGGACTAAAACAAGCGGGAACGGGCATTAATGGGACTAAAACAAGCAGGAGCGGGCAGTAATGGGACTAAAACAAGCGGGAGCGGGCAGTAATGGGACTAAAACAAGCGGGAATGGGCATTAATGGGACTAAAACAAGCAGGAGCGCGCAGTAATGGGACTAAAACAAGCGGGAGGAGGCAGTAACAGGACTAAAACAAGCAGGAGCGGGCAGTAATGGGACTAAAACAAGCGGGAGCGGGCAGTTACAAGACTAAAACAAGCAGGAGCGGGCAGTAACGGGACTATATCAAGCAGGAGCAGGTTTAAAAAAAGCAGTTCCCCCCAGCCCTCTGTGACACTTGCAGGATGGTGGCTCTCCAGGCACAAGTAGATGACCACTGTTAGAGAAGAATCCTTTTTGGCTCCTTTAGTTAAAAGTGATGGAGTGTAAATCTTATCTATACAGTAACTCATGCAGAATAATGGCGCAGTTTATTCTGTGAGTACCCCTGTCTGATAATTAACGATGAAAAGTGAGCAGGATTAAAAGTGAGTGAGTTACCCGGCCTCCTCCAGGCTGGTGCTTTAAGTTGTCAGTGGAGCCGATCTTGGAGCGCACGTTCTTCAGGTCCGGCATGGGCGTGGCAGCGGTGGCCAGCGGAGCAGGTGAGCGGTTCTTCAGAGAGCCGGGAGATTTAGGGGTGGAGCGGATCACCGCTATTTTCTTCACTTCCTTCCCTGCAGGCGGTTTCCCACCTACAGCCTTGCTGCCGGGGGATTTAGGGGTGCCGGGACTGCTCTGCCCACTCGCCTCAGGGGTCTTAGGGGAATCTAAGAAAAATATTATTTAAATTATATATATTTTTTATTGCTGTCTACAACTTTTTCTGATATGGGTGACTTTTTAAAATGTTTTTACACTAAACAAGATAAATAACTTTTTTTTCCAATACACAGCTCTGGAAAAATATGAGACCAATTCAAAATGATGACTTTCTCTGATTTGACCAAAATAAAAACCTCTGGAATATATTCAAGAGGAAGATGGATGATCACAAACCATGAAACCAAACTGAACTGCTTGATTTTTTGCACCAGGAGTAAAGCAGCATAAAGTTATCCAAAAGCAGTGTGTAAGACTGGTGGAGGAGAACATGCCAAGATGCATTTGTAACTGATAGTTACTGAACTTGATTATTAGTTTATCAATTATTCCGTTATTCATTCTACTGAGAACTATACTAGCATGATGTCCCTAAGAAGCAGGTAAAAACAAACCTCGCATACACCATTATTCATTTGCTCTGACAACAAAGCACTTTATCATGATGTGTTTGTAATTTCGACTTTTGAAGTCTGAAGCAGAATATTCTAACTAGCAGATGAATAGAGCATTTGAACCACCAATTAGCATTTTGCTAACTACAGACATACATCGTCACACGTAATCATACACTCTCCTCAAACTATCAGGTTTTGAGTAAGCAAAACCTGGTTGGGTGGTTTCTGACAGATTGTGACTCATTGTTATCTAGAAACATGAACTAAAGTGTACTATATGTACAAAATAACAGGAACATTTGCTGTGATTAGTTTACAACCTGTCTGTTCTGAGCAAACAGTACACCAACTGCTGATAAAAATACAGAGTGTTCTGATGATACATTAATACCCAGAAGATGAAGACTGGCCATTTAACCAAGTCTCTTAAATGTGACGTTTACCTTTTCCATTTTTCACCGGCTTCTTCATATCCACTTTCACTGTAAAAAATAACAAGAATGAAGGTCAATGCTATTAGCCTGGTTACCATATGAATCTAGAAAAGAATCTACAGAACTTATTTCTAAGAAGATTTTAAGGTCCAGAGCGGCAGGTGGTTACGTACCTGACTGAGGAGGAGTCATTGCAGGAATCTTAGTGCCAGCAGCATGAGGCCTGCCACTACCTGGAGCCTAAGATCCAAAGGAAAATATATTAGATCAGAATGATATTTAGAATTATGTATTTCTTGAAGCGTGAGTACAAAAATCCCAATCCAGGCTGCCATGTCCTAATGAGAATCTAGTTCTATCAAATGCATGGCATCAGGAGTCAGCATACTGTTGCATGTATTTATGAATAATAGTATGCCAACTGGGTCAAGAACTGAATAAGCTTTAAATTTGATTTAAGCTAATTGGTGGGATTTAAATGACTGTTTGCCAAATTCGCCCCACAACATTTTTTTTAACTGATTAAAGTGAATAAATTATCTTCTAGCTAGGGGTGTGCCATATCATATCATATCATGCGCAATAAAATTGGCAACATTTCTTAATTATATCTTAATGTCAGGGCCAGACAGGAAGGAGACTGGTGCAGATACAATAAAATAACTTTTATTAAAGTTATAGAGTAAACAGGGGTAGTCAACAGAAACAGGGTCAATACCAAAAATGCACAGTGTAGAGAAACCATACCATAAACGGAGGACAGTCCAGAGTTCATACACGGAAAGGCAGTATCACAGGTTAGGCAAAAATCCAAAGTACAATAAACAGTCCAGGTCATACACGGTAATCCAACACAAGGGAGCAGGCAAAAATCAAAGTCGGTAGAAAACAAAAACAGGATCATACACGGAAAATAGCAAGGGCAAGAGAAACGCTTTGTATTGTAGGATTTACCAAACAGATACTCGGCGAGGTGTGAGCGTGAGCATGGTCCTTAAATACTCTGAGTAATCAGTACTCGGGGCTTCCTGGTGGCGTCATGTGACGTGACATGTGATCGGGAGTGTGTGTTGTGTCATGGAGTGGTGCGTTCTGGGTATTGTAGTTGTTACTGTGAGAATCGCAGATAGAGCTGGATGTGGGAGACACAGACGTGCTTTCAGCACCAGACATGACAGTACCCTCCCCCTGAGGGCCCGGAGCGGAGGCAGAACGGGGCCGACCCCGGCGACGACCACCCGGCGGACAGGGAGTACCGGCGGGAGGTGCAGGTGTCGGAGCGGAGGTGCCAGACAGACGGGGCTCACCAGAGCGAGAAACCCGACGAGTTGGAGCAGAGGAGGTCGGAGGACGCTTGGGACGTCCACGGGGCCTAGGAGCAGGCTTACCAGGAAAACGAGCATGAAACTCCACGAGCAAGGCAGGGTCCAGCACGTCTTTGGCAGCCACCCAACAACGCTCCTCCGGACCATACCCCTCCCAATCGATAAGGTATTGGAGTACACCCCCACGTCTGCGTGAATCCAGCACCTCCCGGACAGAATACGTGGACGACCCCTCCCCCTCCACAGCCGCGGGTGGAACATCAGCCGGTGCAGCGTCAGCGAGCGGACCCGGGACCATAGGCTTGAGGAGAGATACATGGAAAGAATTATTAACACGATACTGAGGGGGTAACTCCACCTTGTAAGTAACTTCATTAATACGTGACAAAATCTTAAGAGGACCAATAAACTTAGGCAGGAGCTTTCTACAACTACCCTCAAACCTAAAGTCCCGGGTAGAGAGCCACACCCGATCTCCTGGTTGGTAGTCTGGGTTGTCACCACGGTGCTTGTCAGCACGCTCCTTGTACACGCGCAGTACCTCAGAGACTTTACGATGCGTGTCTTCCCACACCTGCTCACTGCGCTTCATCCATTCATCCACAGCCGGCACATCAGTGGACACCGCTGTCCAAGGAGCTAGAGGAGGCTGAAAACCCAGAACACACTGAAAGGGGGTGAGGCCAGAGGTAGTGTTAACTAGGGAGTTTTGTGCTATTTCAGCCCAGACGAGGTATTGTGACCAATCAGTGGGATGTTTGAAGCAGTATGTGCGGAGGAATTTCCCGAGTTCCTGATTAACCCTCTCACATTGACCGTTACAAGTAGGGTGGAACCCAGAAGTGAGACTGACGTGTACACCGAGATGTTCAAAAAATGCCTTCCACACACGAGAAGTAAATTGAGGACCACGGTCAGACAAAATATCTTCGGGGATACCAAAGTGTCTAAATACATGCATATAAATAGCTTGAGCAGTTTGGAAGGCAGTAGGCAGAGCTGGGAATGGAATAAATTTAACCCCTCTAGAGAAACGATCAACAATAGTGAGAACTGTAGTATAACCCTCAGATACAGGCAGATCAGTAACAAAATCAACCGCTATATGCGACCAAGGTCTCTCAGGTACAGGGAGAGGTAGTAGCTTACCGGCTGGAAGGGTTTTAGGCGTTTTACATTGCGCACAGACAGAGCAGGAGGTAACGAAAGAGTGAACATCAGCACGCATAGAATCCCACCAGTAACGGGCAGAGAGTAATTGTAACGTGCGTGTGACACCAGGATGACCAGAGGTTAAAGCGGAATGAGCCCAGGTGATGAGCCTGTCTCGAAACTGAACGGGTACGAACGTTTTACCCTGAGGACAGTCCTCAGAATTGGGCTGATTAGCGTTACTTTGGCGAATCTGATCGTCTAACTCCCATTGAATGGTTGCGATCTGAACAGAGGGAGGAAGAATGCGTTCAGCCTCCTGGGGCTGGGATGCGCTGTCCACAGTGCTGTAAACCCTGGACAGCGCATCAGCTTTAGTATTACGGTTTCCCGGACGGAACGAGATCGAGAAGTTAAATCTAGAGAAAAAAAGAGACCAACGTGCTTGTCTCGGATTAAGTCGTTTAGCCGTGCGGAGGTATTCCAAATTCTTGTGATCAGTATACACAGTGAACGGATGAACGGACCCCTCCAGCCAGTGACGCCATTCTTCTAGAGCTAATTTCACAGCAAGAAGTTCCCTATCCCCTATCCCATAGTTACGCTCCGCAGGGGAAAGCTTGCGTGAGAAGAAGGCTACAGGAAACAACTTGGGTGGCGACCCACTACGCTGAGAGAGAACCGCGCCAACACCCGATTCGGAAGCGTCCACTTCCACTACGAAGGGAAACTCGGGATTAGGGTGCCTAAGTACAGGGGCTGAAGTGAACGCAGCTTTCAGCTCACTGAAAGCGCGATCTGCTTCGGTTGACCACTTCAGGATTTTAGCAGCCCCCTTAGTGAGAGCAGTCAGGGGCGCAGCAATGGAGCTAAAGTTACGGATGAACCGCCTATAAAAATTAGCGAAGCCAAGGAATCGCTGGAGTTCTTTAATGGTCTGGGGCACTGGCCAATTAGTAACGGCAGTTACTTTCTCATCGTCCATAAGGACACCGGAGGAACTGATAACGTAGCCGAGAAATGTGACCCTTTGAGCGTGGAACTCACATTTCTCGGCTTTGGCAAACAGACTATGTTCTCTCAGGCGTTGGAGAACTTGGCGGACATGCTGAATGTGTGTGGGGAGATCTGGTGAATAGATAAGGATATCGTCTATAAAAAGGACAACAGAGTGATTAATGAGATCGCGAAATATGTCATTCATAAACGACTGGAATATAGCTGGGGCGTTAGCGAGACCGTAGCTCATGACCAGGTATTCATAGTGGCCGTTGGTGGTGGAAAACGCCGTTTTCCATTCGTCACCTTCCCTGATGCGAATGAGATTATAAGCGCTACGGAGATCGAGTTTGGTGAAGTACACGGCATTACGTAACTGTTCGAGAGCTGCTGGGATTAACGGGAGCGGGTAAGCGAACTTTTTAGTAATGTCGTTTAAGCCTCTGTAATCTATGCAGGGTCTCAAACCCCCATCCTTCTTCTTCACGAAGAAGAAACCTGAACCAACTGGGGATTTGGATGGGCGAATGAAACCCTGCGCAAGAGCTTCACTAACATACTCTTCCATAGCCTTCTCCTCATCACGAGACAATGGGTACACACGAGCTTTGGGCAGTACAGAACCCTCTATTAAATCAATAGAGCAATCATAGGGGCGATGCGGAGGTAACTCAGTAGCTTTAGCTTTACTAAACACATCAGAAAAATCATAGTACTCGGAGGGAATATCAGGGGTATCTACAGAATTAGGGCTTTCGACAGAGGTAGATTGCAAAGAGAGTGAAATTAAAGATAAACAGTTCTCACGACAGAAAGGAGACCAGGCAGTGATGTCTCCCAGGCTCCATGAAATGACGGGATCGTGTGTCTTTAGCCATGGCGCTCCCAAAACCAGTGGATGTTCTGTGCGTGGGAGCACATAGAGAGAGAGCTGTTCCACATGTAGAGCGCTGGCTTGAAGGGTGAGAGGAAGAGTCTGCAGGGTCACAGGTTTGGAGCGTACAGTCTCTCCATCGATGGCATGGATGGAGATCGACTTGGAGAGAACTTTCGTGGGTATGGCGTGCTCCTCCACCAAATCCAGGCTGATAAAGTTCCCCTCCGACCCAGAATCTACAAGCGCTGAGACACAAAAAACATCCGTTGGAGTGGTAATAATAACAGGCAACACGAAACATTTTTCTTTAAGTTTAGAAACAGGGGTACATACCACGTTAGCGCGTGGAGTACTCTCCACGCGCTGTCCCAGAGCAGACGCTTGAGCAGAATTGGGCCGGAGTTCACAGTTAGCCCTTAGATGATCTGGACCACCACAATAGAGGCACAGGTGAAGGCGTATGCGACGCTGCCTCTCAGCGACGGATAGTCTGGATCGTGTGATGTCCATGGGCTCAGGGCTGGGTGCAGGCGCAAATTCCGGAACTGGATTCCCGGACTGGAGTAGTGCAGGGCGAACCGCAGGAGTGTGGCTAACAGCTTTGGGCTTACGGGAAAGGAGCTGATCCAGACGGATAGACAGAGCGATCAGCTGATCCAGGGTGAGTGAGTCGTCCTTGCATGCAAGTTCTCTTTGAATCTCAGGGTTAAGTCCGTGTCGAAACATGGAGATGAGAGCAGGGTCGTTCCAACCGCTGCTAGCAGCTAATGTACGGAACTCCAGAGCAAAGGCTGCCACAGATAGTTTACCTTGCTTCAAGGTAATCAGAAGCTCTCCACTAGATTGCCCATAGCGTGTATGATCAAAAACGCTGCGAAAAATAGACAAAAAAGTGTCGTAGCTGGATTCAGAAATGTTCTCCCAAATAGCTGTAGCCCAGTCCAAAGCCTTGCCAGACAGTCGAGAAATTATAAACCCGATTTTAGCTTTATCAGAAGCAGGAGGTGAGTTGCTAAAAAACACGGAGCACTGGAGCAGAAACCCATTACATTTCTCAGTGTTTCCGTCATAGACTTCGGGTTTACACACAGCGAAAAAGGGAGTAGTGGTTTTGTTAGGGCTGGCTACAGGACTAACCACTGGGCTAGGGTTCTGGGTGGACAAACCCCGGAGGTGACTCATAATCTCGGCTAGCTGCTGCTGTTGGTTAACCTGGTGGCGTGCTAGCTCGTCAACAGCTTGGGTCACACCAGCGAGCGTTTGCTGGTGCTGACCTAAAAGCCGACCCTGGTTAGCCAAACCAGACTTAATAGACTCTGTATCCGCAGTCTCTGTCATTACGGCCGAGTATCTTGTCAGGGCCAGACAGGAAGGAGACTGGTGCAGATACAATAAAATAACTTTTATTAAAGTTATAGAGTAAACAGGGGTAGTCAACAGAAACAGGGTCAATACCAAAAATGCACAGTGTAGAGAAACCATACCATAAACGGAGGACAGTCCAGAGTTCATACACGGAAAGGCAGTATCACAGGTTAGGCAAAAATCCAAAGTACAATAAACAGTCCAGGTCATACACGGTAATCCAACACAAGGGAGCAGGCAAAAATCAAAGTCGGTAGAAAACAAAAACAGGATCATACACGGAAAATAGCAAGGGCAAGAGAAACGCTTTGTATTGTAGGATTTACCAAACAGATACTCGGCGAGGTGTGAGCGTGAGCATGGTCCTTAAATACTCTGAGTAATCAGTACTCGGGGCTTCCTGGTGGCGTCATGTGACGTGACATGTGATCGGGAGTGTGTGTTGTGTCATGGAGTGGTGCGTTCTGGGTATTGTAGTTGTTACTGTGAGAATCGCAGATAGAGCTGGATGTGGGAGACACAGACGTGCTTTCAGCACCAGACATGACACTTAATCGATATTATACCCTGAAATATCGTGCAATATCAACCACCCCTAATTATCACATCAGGGTACTACTTTTTTGCTGTTTTTTGCAAAAGAAAAATTCACACTGTTCTCATTTCCCATTATATATCTACTACAGACAGATTATATCTGTACAGTATAATTTATTTTACTTTAATCCTGGATATATGGAGATAGTTGGAGTGCATTATTAATATCATGACATTCTGGATCATTGACTTCTGTTACAAATCTGATTAAAATTTTTGTATTTATTAATATCTCAGTTAGGGGTGTGCGAATGTTTTTTTTTTTTTAGATCACCAAAAGTATCATTATCGCTAAAATACCATGCAATATCATGATATTATTTTAGGGTCATATTGCCCACCTTTAGTTCAAGCCTGCATGCCACATCTCCATGCAGCAAAATCTTCTATGCAGATGAGATACAAATGTAAGTTAATGAAGAGGAGAGGAGCGGAAGGTCTATTGTTAGTCAAAGCTAAAGAGGAGCATACTGCTATCAGAAGGAACTGAGGATTAAGGATTAAACTTTACTTTTTCACCACAATCCAGGCCGTGCAAAGCTCTCTCAGTTACTGCACTCACCCTCGGCTGGCTCTCCTTCAGCACAGCCCTGACTGGAGCTGGCCCTGAGCTAGTGGAAGAGGAAGCTTTGGATTTTTTCATGATGCTGGAGGGTTTTTTAAGTGAGGAGGGTCTAGTTTTGGCAGGAGATGTTTTGGGGATCTTTGAGGTTCATGAGAGGAAATGCATGGAATATGAGAAAATAGAGAGAATACAAATGGAAGGATGAAATTGATAAAATAGATGATTAAGTGAGGGAGAAAAAAGCTCAACAAAACAAATAAGTACCTACCCGTTTCTCAGTGTCATTGTCCGTCTTGGGATGAGCTGCGGGAGAAACAACTTTGTGTCAAACCAAACAATTTAAAAGGGTTGAACATTTTTTTGAACCATTTTTCCCAATGGTGGTCCAATGGTCACATTTGTATACTGTAAAATGGTATGTTTACTCAGGTCTTTTTTTTTCTTGACTGGATATATTGTATATCAATATACATTACAGTACAGGGTTCCTACACTCATGTGCTTAAAAATGACTTTTTTGTACAATTGGTGTCAAAAAACACATAAACACACACATGCAGTTGTGACATGCCAAACAGCACTTGTGGAAATGTTGGAAATGTGGCCAGCAAACAGCTTTTCTGTCAATCAGCGCAAAAACAAGCCGCAAGACCGCCAACCAAGAGTATTCAAAGCATGGCAGGGTGAGAAAATTACAATCAAAGAAATCGAAATGTAAAAAAAAAAAAAAAATTCTGTGGGGCAACAAGCCATTTTCTTTCTTCAATGCTGCATTAATGTCACCAGGCGCTGTTTTTTTTATAAGGGAAGACACAAGTGCGGCACAGTTAAGCTGCTCGGTAAAGCAAAGGTGGAGGGAAACAAAACAAGAGAGAGACTGCACTGGGACTTGGGTGAACACGGCAGGACAGACCTTTAAACTGAGCCACGGGAACTAGAGATTTTCTGGCCGGTGAGCCACTGAAGGTGCTTGAAGATCCAAGTTGGCTTTTTGAAGGACAACAGACCTCATCCCCTTCCATCTCTGGATCTTCAGTCTTCCAGTCTTGCAACCCTTGAGTACGGTGAAGCTGAGCACCTTGGACCTTTTGAGGTCCATTGGAATCATCTCTTGAAGACTTCAAGAAGTCTTCAACATCTTCTTCTTCTTTTTCTTCTTCAACGTCTGGTTGGAACCTGGTACTAGAAAAATCCTGCTTTGGTCCAGAACTACTTTGACCACACTCAAGAAGACTTGGATCCACTGACACAGAGCCATTGGCATAATGTGAGATGCTTAAACTGGGCATATCTCCCTCTGCAAGAAGTGTTGACTCCTTTGGTTGGGAAGTTGCAGTCCAAGAAGCATCCTCATGATTGCTCTGAAAATCCTGAATGGAAAGAAGTCCTTGTTGAGGAGATTCTTCAGAAGCAGGAGCTTCATCACCTTCTCCTTCTCTTATCTTGTCTCCAACAGCGGTGAGGTCCTCCAGTGCAGCGCTACGGATTAAGAAGGAAACCGGCAGGTCGCTCTCCAGGGACAGGCTCCTGGTGCGATCAGGGCTAACCGGTCGATGGTGTGGATGCTTAAGTGGTCCAGACCATCTGCTCCTCAGAAAGTCGTCCTCTTCCTCCTCCGCTATCGTGTGGTTCACAAAGCCCCAGCCTGAGCCTGGAAAGTCTTCGCCATGACACCCTGAAGCAAAGCCCATTGCTAAATCTGGAAACACAGCCCCAGGCTTTCAGTAGAGACCAGTGCATCGGGTTTCCTGACTTCATACCTAATGGTCCTTCCAATATGGCTGCTTTGTTTGCACTATGAGTCAATCAGCTGATATCTGCTGAACCAAAACATCCAAGCTACTAAAGCCCCTTAGGAAAGCCAATACTGAAGATTAGCAGAACTCAGGACAGTGGAGACACAATGGAATGGTGACAACAACAAAGATCACAACGTTTGCTGGCCTTGTTAACATAATGAACAACAATGATGACACTGAATGACACAAATGAACAATATGTAAAAGCTGTATTTAGAAAATGAAGTCATTGGTGACTTAGCAAGAAGTTAATGTGTCATGATGTAATAGGCTCTATGGACGCACAATCTGTGATGCATTTGCTTTAGACAGACATTTCACCAGCAGTATAGCTTCTAGTTAGGGAGAAAATGCTTAACTAATTTTACTTAATATAACATATTTCTTATATTTCTATTTTCTTCTGAATCATTTTTCTGTAATTTATAGCTTACCTGTTTTAATACCACTGTATTACTTTTGCTTTTTGATTTCTTTTTCTATGCCTAAGGAATAAAAATGATTACAGTTATTAATAATAATGAAAGAAATTAAGGAATTATCTTAAAGGAGCATCCTTATTCTCTCTTTTGCCAAATATACATATTTTCCTTGCACATAACTGTATTTGGGGTGCATTTTTTGTTATTGTATGCATTATCATTGGCAGTATTATTATTAGTAGTAGTAGTATTATTAAGGAAACGGTACACTCAAATTACTTGTATTTATATACCAGGTTAAATTTTATGTAGACTATTAAATTTCATAGTCTATTAGTCTAGTCTATTAAAATCTGTAAAACATTCTAGTTATCATTGTATATTTTGCACAAGACTGCATTTGCACACCAATCAGACACAACTTTAAGAATGCTCAAGATTTGTAATTTTTTACTTTTTCTCATGAATATAATAAAAAAAATGTTGTAGTATCTACTTATTTACTGATGGTTGTTCATTGAGCCTATTTACAGTATGCATGAAATGCACCTGGCAGTTAACAATAATCACAATGACAACTTGATGAAAATTTTACATATAGTGGATCCATATTATGGGAGTAGCAGAAAGCTGTATGTGACACTGGTGTGATGTGCAAACACTGAAAAGCTGTGACAAAACTCTTCCATCAACAAATACAGAACACAAATGTGATTAAATATGCAAGAAATAGACAAATATAATATAAAGAGTACCTGTAGGAGATGAAGTTCCTGATGATCATGAATGACAGGAGGAAACAAGAGAAAAACA
This sequence comes from Astyanax mexicanus, assembly GCF_023375975.1. Lineage (NCBI taxonomy): Eukaryota > Metazoa > Chordata > Actinopteri > Characiformes > Acestrorhamphidae > Astyanax > Astyanax mexicanus. The sequence continues at coordinate 10,507,464 of NC_064422.1, forward strand.
GAGAATAAACAGGCATTAGAAAATCATATTTTATTCTACCAGAGATCATTCTCACATTCTCACAGCTGGGTATCTGAAAAAAGGTAAAGCTGGTATTTTGAGCTGAAAAAAGAGCAAAGCATTAAACAGCTTGTCTAGATTAACTCATCAAAGACAAACAAAATGATAAAAAAGGGAAGAAGAAATGCATGCACTTCAGAATGCAAACCAATATGCTTTAAAGTCTTGCAAAACAAAGCAATCAGTTTTAGGATGATTGCAATCTAAAAAAAAGTTGGTTAGGCTGCATTTAGCACTTTACTCAATATCACGCATGTGTTAGTATTACAGCAAAAAAATCAATTAAAAAGCAAAGGCATTGTAACTAAGCATGAATTAAAGTAAATGAATAAAAAATCACACTACACTGCCTTCTGGCACCTCTGTATTATATGGTGGTTAATAGACTTTTTAAGCAATACATTTCCATGACTTTTCCATGTTTTCAAGGCAAATTGTCATGATAATACGATCTTTAAAATCAGTGCAGACATGGACAATAAAAATAAAAATCAACTAAAACTATAACTATATTAAAAAAAAAAAAAGCAACGTTGACACAATCTTCAATAATAATAAAATGTGTGTTAGATCCAGAAAGTTCCATTTTGTAGGTTTAAATTACTGAATTAACTCTGAGCTGATGTATTTGTTAGCTCAAATTAGCTTTTCCCAGTCGATAAATGGAATCACAAATATTTGTAGAGCAAATTCCCATGACTTTACCAAAACTTGTAGGGTCTTTTTATTTTTCCAAAACTTATCCAGGCCTGGAAATCGCTATTTTCAAATTACAAGACCTTTCCAGGTTTTTCATTACCATACAAACCCTGATATTAATATAAAACGTTAAAAAGAATTATTGCTAGATCAATAAATCTGTTCCATAAAAGAAAAGGTTGTAAAATTAAAAAGGATAAGAGCGCAGCCTGTAATCCAGGTACTCCAAAGCTGCTGTGAAGCAACATAAAGGCAAAATCTCACAGATGTTAACAGCTGCTGGTCCACGGCCAAACTATATCATTCCAGCAAAACACAAAAAGCACACAGATCACGAAAGGCAGCAATTAGCGGAGGTGGTGGTGCCTACCACTCTGCCCATTAGCCTCAGCAGGAGCAGATGCTGCGGGAGCTTCTTCATGTGCTTCTGCAGAATCCACGGACCCCTCTATTAGACAGTGATTTCAACTCAATTAGAGGTTTTGGTCATCGGGTTCCAACATTAAGTGCAGATTTACTTAGTCACAGAAATACAATGAGTTAGAAGACAGAGAGCAGCTATTAGAAGAGTGGGGACTTGATGAAGTGACCCTGCAAAAAGTAGAGGGTTAGGAAATTATGAACATAATACAGCTCTAGCTCTGACAAAATAAGAGAGCACTTAAAAATGATGAGTTTCTTTGATTTTACCAAATTGAAAAACTCTGGAATATAATTAAAAGGAAGATGGATGATCACAAGCCATCAAATCAAGCTGAACTGCTTTGATTTTTGCATCAGGAGTAAAGGCATAAAGTTCCATAAATTCAAAAGCAGTGTGTAAGACTGGTGGAGGAGAACATGATGCCAAGATGCATGAAAACTGTGGTTAAAAAAAAAGTTATTCCACCAAATATTGATTTCTGAACTCTTAAAACTTTATGAATATGAACTTGTTTTATTTGCATTATTTGAAATCTGAAAGCTCTGCATCTTTTTTATTATTTCAGCCATTTCTCGTTTGCATTTCTGCAAATAAATGCTCTAAATGACAAATATTTATTTTGGAATTTGGGAGAAATGTTGTTTGTAGTTTATAGAATAAAACATAAAAATAGCAAAATCAGAGAGCTTTTTTCCAAAGCTGTATATTAAGTTACTACATTAACTTACCACAAAAGAGCAATTCACAGTTTCATACATTAAAGCATGGGCTGTGTTATTAGCAGTCAAAAAAAAAAAAAAAAAAAAAAAATATATATATATATATATATATATATATATATATATATAAAATGTGTTATTTGGAATGTCATCAACAACCAAAAACTGCAAAGGAGACATATTGTGAATAACTTAGTCTAAAATAAAAAAAATGTGTAAGTATTTAATGTTGAAAATAATAAGACTGTATTCCAGTAGCATAAAAAACAAAAAAGCAATAAACTGTTAAAATATGAATACCGTATTGCTCCTCCTCCCCGAAGGAGGTGCTCTCACTGTGCTCAAGAACTAACTCAGGCTCTTCTTCATCAACTTGTGCTTCTGAAAATTCCCAAAAGACAAGATCAGTTACAAAAGGTCTGTAAGAGACTCTAAATGTGGGTCATTGACTTTTCACTGGACTCTAAAACCTCCCTAAAAGAAAACATGGGATTTGAGGCTGCTTAGTAACAAAGTCACCACTATTATAAGCTTAGGATTATGAAAACACCATAAATTAATCCATTTTGAGCTTTTAAATGTTAAAGGTTAGATATCTGAAATTGAAAAGTGGGATGTACAGTAATTACAGAATCCTCCCATATAAATGTATCACAAAGGACCAATACTTCAAATAATTTTATGCCTCTTTTAGTGTACTCCAAAATCAGAACATATAGTTGCTATAGCTTAATACAAGGATGCTCATTCCCAGGCCTGAAATTACCCCTCCATACACACATACACACCCCTAGTTCAAGTAATCAAGGCCATCAGGGACATCTGAACATTCTAGACACCAAGATTTTTTTACTTTAAAAATAAATTAAAAGTATTTCACTTTGATAATTTAAACTAAAATGTGTAAAATGAAAAAAACAAGTAAGTGTAAACGCATAAGAGTAACTCCACAGGCTTTGTAGAACCCAGAATTTGACATTGAATGAATTTAATGTATAGTTCATGACCCACAACACCTCCTCACCAAACAAGAGCTTGTCCTCACTTGGTTTGGTTGAAGGTCCTTCAGAAACACTTAAATAAAAAGATTTGCAGTACTGGCACAGACAAGATAAATACATTTGAAGCACTTAAAGGTGGAAAATGCCTAAAATACAAGGCAGTCTGTGAAAAGAAAATATTTTCAATATTCAATTCATCATTCAGATTGGGATTGGTTTTAAATGGTTCTCTATCGAGAAACTTGCTGTAATTGAAGTATTTACACATTTAACTCCACCTTCATTATATGATTTTGGCAAGGACTGTGTTTTTTATTGGGCTATAACTGAATCCAGTCCTTAATCACCCTAAAATAGCTGACTACACAAATTTAAGTTGAATTTAACACAATTTTGAGTCAGCCACAAATTTTTGGTGAAATCAGATTGAATTAAGAGCATTTCAAACAAAAGAACTGTGTAATGTGATAAAAAAATACTTTAAAAATCGAATAAAAATTGAAAACTGAATTTTTACACCTTGGACATTGCATGTTTTGCAATGGGCAGAAATAAAAGTAACGTTTTATAATAAAGAAATACAGACCTCTACAAACCCACAGCACGTCTATCCTCTGCTACTCTAAACTACTGCAAAATTACCACACTCTTAATGCTACACTTCACAGAATACTCACTGGCCCTGGGTACTCTGGACTCTGTGTGCTTTTTCCACCTTGTGTGTGGCATGATGGGAAGTGTGAAGGGGAAGAAAGTGTGCACTAGTGAGGGCTGCAGACTGGGAAACGCTAGGCTGCGAACTACAGTGTGCAGAGGTCACAGGGTGGGGGGTGGGAGGGTAAAGAGAGAGCATTATGGACGTGTTTATAGCATGTGAATGCGCATAACACAACGGCAGCTATTGTGTGTGGAGTTGGCAGCTTGGCGAGAGCCTGTCAGTCTGTACCATGACGGCATGCCCCCCCAATCCCCCCGCCCCCCTCCCCATGTTATTCAACACAAAGCGGGAGAGGGTCTGAAGTATGCACTGCTTAAAAAGCTAAGCTAATTCTAGCTTTACTTGATCACGTTACGGCATTCGTTTTCAACTAAAAGCTGCTGCGCTCAGAAGCCTGCGTTTGATTGTAGGATCTCAGCACTGAATAGGCTATTCTGAGCTGGAGGCCCCACTGAACAAACAAGTGGTGTAGTTATTACTGCTTGTGATTGAATGAGATGGTAATCTGAACAGTGGTGTAACTGTCAGACGTGCAGCTTGTAGGAGGGAATAACTAATGTCTTTAATGGACCCCTTTTATCACTATTTATCACTACTTACAGAATGTTACCCCCAGAACTCATGTATAGATAACTGTAAATAAATAATAAACGCTACTGTTCAAATGTCTGGAAGCCCAGTTCTCAATTAAAATAAAGACAAAATTATTAAAATGCTTAGGAAAGTATTAAATTGCATCTTATTTGGTATACTGTACATACATGTACAAAGTTGTTCCCTCAGCTGTGAGCTCTTTGTACCATTTCAGCTTAAAAATGTCAATAATAACTAAAATAGGTTTCAATTATGTTGACATGCCCTAAAATAAATATTTAACGATGTGCAAATCTACTGATGAGCTCTTACATAACATACACACACTTTATATCATCCACTATGGGTAATAATGTATTCTAGAGCATATTCCTAAAATACGACATTGAGCCATTGAGAAATCGATGTACCGTCTGTTAAATAAGTAAAAATAAAAAGCTATTTATTTCACTGAGAAACAAAATTTACACAAAGACTGAGCACATGAAACAAGCAACCAGAGATACATGGAACACGAACAAGAACCAAAAAAGCAACACAGAAACAAAGAGGCTATATATACACATGAGTAGACATGCAACAGGAAACACCTGGGGACAGTTAACGAGGGGGCGGAGCACTGAAGACAAGGGCGGAGACGAGGAAAACAACACAGAGATGTGCTAAGGAGGACATGGATCAGGGCGAGAACGTTAGAACTGCTAAAGACGTTCTGAACCATTAGTGAAAATATTCTTATTTATTTAAACAGCTAATTAAATGTGAACTGCAGTGGTATATATTGTCACGTCCTTGCCCTGTTCCCTGCCGTCTTCCTTCTGTGCTTGTGTTTCTCTGTGTTTATTTACCCTCTGCACGTGGCCTTTGTGTATCCTGAGTCTCCTCCCCTGTTGCTCACCTGTTAATTTGTAGCTCTGCCCCCTAGTCCCAGGTGTTTCCTGTTTCCTGTCCTTGTCTGTGTGTATTTATAGTCCATTTGTTTCCGTTCTCCTTGTTGGTTCTTGTACGCTCTACATCTGTTTAGATCGCATTTTCTTTAACTCTCTAGCTCATTTTTTAGCTGCTATATTCAGTTTTGTTTCATTGTTTTTTGTATAATAAATAACTCACATTCGCGTCCGCTCTCTGTGTTCTCTCTTCTCATTTCTTTACACTGTAGTATTAGTATTATTATGATGTATTATTAATACTTATAATAATTTTTACTGTCAGACTAAAAATCTTGTTTTTTTTTCTTTTGCACTCATAGATTTTGCACCTAAAAACAGACAAAATCGGTGCACATTTTACTTTCTGGGAAAGTTTCGAGCTAATCTGTTACACATCTGCCTTTAGCCACTGCCTGCTGTCCATCTCTCAGCTCCACTGAAGGACAGCTGTGTAACTGTGTGTGTGTGTTTTCCAGCCAAAAGTTAAATAGTCTATTAACAAAAGCACACTATGCCACACATTCACAGTCATGCAGCTCTTGATTTACAGTGAAGCTGAATCAGTACCAGAACCTACAGCAGAACTGAGGGGAGGCTGACCCAGATGCCTGGATTACAGGACGGGGCAGGCAGCTGCAAAGCCTGGATTGAGCACCCAGTGAAGCGTGGCCTTGTCATCTTTATGTAAAGAGATTAAAACAAAAGACTGCTTCTGGCGGCCATTGCTGCTCCTGCTGCAGCTGCACCGTGAAGGAGGCGGAAGATTTCATAGATACATTAGTTGTCGTGAAAACAGTAACAGTAGTGACACTGTGATCCTAAACTTGACAGCAAGTTTAATGTATCTTATTATACACATTCATACACAGGTCAGCAGGGAGAAAGAGGGGTGGGCGATATGGCCCTAAAATAATATCACGATATTTCATGATATTTTCGCAATATGTATAAAAAAATTATTTTAAAAATACACTACTGCACCATATTGAATATTACATTTTCTTATTGCATACGGTATGATATGGCACACCCTTAACTAAGATTTAAAAAAATAAAAGGAAATTAATCAGTTACATGACTTTGTAACAGAAGTCAATGATCCAGTATGTCATGGTACTCATAACATATCTCTACATATCTCCATATATCCAGGATTAAAGTAAAATAAATTATACTGGAGAGATATAAATGATACTGTCTCTAGTAGATATATTTAAAGGGAAATGAGAAAAGTGTGAATTTTCCTTTTGCTAAAAACAGCAAAAAAGTAGTACCCTGATGTGATAATTAGGGGTGAGTGATATGGCACGATATTTCAGAGTAGGGGTGGTCGATATGGCCCTAAAATAATATCACGATATTTCATGATATTTCCGCGATACCGATACTCTTGGCGATATGACAAAATACTTTTTAAAAAACTATTTTAAAAATACACTATACACTGCAAGAAAATAAAAAATATATATATTTTATTATTACACACAATATAATACTGCATACCCCTAAGAGAGAAAAAATACAATACTTTTATCAGATTTGTAACAGAAGACAATGATCCAGAATGTCATGATATTAATAATAATGCACTCTAAATATCTCCATATATCCAGGATTAAAGTAAAATAAATGATATTGGACAGATATAATCTGTCTCTAGTAGATATATAATGGGAAATGGGATGGGTGATATGGCACGATATTTCAGGGTATAATATTGAATAGTGAGGGGCTTATATTATATGAAGAGGTAGGAGTCAGCAGTCATGCAAATTATAAAGTGGCGTAATATATTACATCTGCTGACACAAGATAGCATGAACAAATGACATGCTAATGAGTTCAGTAATGAGGCTGGATAATTTATTAGGCACAGGTATTAGTCTTTCTGTAGCACATTATTTCCACCCCATCCTTTAATTCTTGCATTTCCACCAGCCACAAAGATGTTTATCTGATTTTCTCTGATCTAGATCTGTTTTTTACACCCCGCCGGAGCGATAAACACACACTCTATATCAACAGATAACAGATCTGACTCAGATCTGACCTAATGGAGCTATTTTGGCAGCTAGTTCAGGACGCTGTCTCCTTCACAGACAATTCCAGTTTTCCCTCTTCTTATTTTAGCCTGCAAATGTGGTGCACACACACACACACACACATAGGCTAATGTGGATGTGTGTCTGAAGCAACAGTCTGGAGTCACCTAGTTTATGATGTCTTAAAATTAGACACAAAATTACAACAAATAGGCATTTTTTTGTCAGTTTGCAATAATATTCTACTAAACTGAAGCTACAAATCCCACAAATTGTATATATTTTTAGTTCTATCTCTATCCATGTGCTTGCCATTGTTTTTATTTTGCTTCTTAGCTTCCTACTCCCTTCAAACCACTCCCTTGCCATGCCCCTCAACAGCGTCTTGTCTGTTACTCTGCCCTCTTATTATGCTCATTTGTTTGCACTGTTTATATAGCTGTATTTTTGTGATGTTATTTTGTCAATCCAGTTTAGAAACCAGTTTAGTTTCACATCATTTTGTTTCACTACGTAGTTTATTGTCTTAGTCTGGTCTTTTATTATTCAATAGTTATGAACTATAACAAAACATTAGCTTGATTGTCCTGCTATTACAACTTCTAACAATTAGACCATGTTGTCTCAGCTTTTATTAATTATACCTTAAAGTTTAGCAAAGCAATCAAAGTGCAGATATCCTACTGTTCTCACTATAGGACGCACTTAAAATCCTTTAATTTTCTCAAAAATCAGCAGTGCGCCCTATGTATGAATTCTACCAGTCATGTTTTGAGGAGCAGTAAAGCCACTCCACTGAAGTACAGAGTTAAAAGGGTGAGTTTCTCCAGCACTAAGGCTGGCATAGTATTAGCATTAGCTGCTTACCGCAGTGCTAGCTCTTTTACCATTCAGAGGTGAGTATATCGGACTAGTCTGCATCATTACCATGTTAAATCAAGCTACGTGGGATGAACTGCTAGCTGATAGCGCCCTGGCTTACTGGAAAACTCAGGGTTCCTCAGTGTAGCGCTGTCAGATGGCATTTACTAGTGCTGAGTGCTGCTAACCACAGCTAGCGCTGCTGCGAAAGTGCTTTACTCACCCAAATAAAAGGTTTTCAGGAGAGAAATCTGTGTAGATTAACATACAGCGCTTGTTTGACTTTTAAAGAAAATGTTGTGGTAAGAATTACAGTTTTGTTTACTTAGGCACTTCCCCATTAAAAGGAAAACACGGCAAAACACTTGTTCCTTACTAGAGTCGATTAAAATGTGCCTTATTAATCCAGTGCGCCTTATGTATGAAAATAGACCAAAAAATAGACGTTAATTGATAATGCGCCTTATAATACGGTGAGCCTTATAGTACGTAAAATACAGTACTTATTTATTTATTTTTAAAAGAAATCTAACAATGCTAGCCTTTCTCTTTATTTGACTTTGAATTCATTTTAGCATTTCAGAAACAAATAAATAATTGCTCATTAAATTTCACAGGAAATATAAGATGACTCAACTATGACAACTATTTTTCTAATGGAATGGAATTGCAATTTTAGACAGTTTAAAATAACAAGTATTTAAACCACATCTGAGCATCCCAAAAGAGCATGAGTTTGGGCTTAAACAAGAGTCAGAACTGTCAGATAATTTAAGCAAAACCGAGAAAAGCGCTTAATTAACATTAAGCTGAATGCTGACAAAAGAATATCAAAAGTAGAAGCACACGCGTTCTGCTGCTTTGTGCAAACTAAACCCTTTTACTGCTTGAGTATCAGCCCTGAAATATCCAAGAAGGTATTAAAAGAAGGGAAAAGTGTACCCAGACATTTAACAGGCAGTGTATAATATGGTTGCAGTTGTTATGCAAGAATTATTCAGTAGCCTCTTCCTAAACGATGAGGAAGTCTGTGTTCACTGAGAGCTCTTTTGTTTATTTACTGTTTTAACTGAATTCCACAGCAGCCATCTCACCTTTCATTGGACCATCTCCGGGTCCCATGTGCCCCACGGCGACGCCATTCTCCTTGTGGAACTGGTTTCCATGGTGATGGTCGTTGATGGTCATACCAGCGAGGGAGGTTGCCATGGCGTTGGAGTTGTAGTGGCTGTTGGGCGAAGAGCCGAGCAAATCGTGCTGCTGGTCCATAGCAAGTTAGGTTCAGACTGCAGGGGGAGGGGAAGCAGGAATGGGGGATGAGAGAGATGAAGAAAGAAAGAAAAGAAAATGTCAGCAAATCTCCAAGTCTGAGAGAAATAAGCGCAAACAGAAAAAGGTCAACTTCCAGGTGATTCCGGCCTCAAAGCAAATCCATAGAAGTCAAAGTTCCCAAGAGGGAAAGAATGAGATAAGGCACTGAGTAACGCAAGCCCATGCTAATGAGCGCTCTACCTTTCAGAGCAGCGCTCCTTCAGGATCAATAGGATCATTCACAGAGCCCAGCCTCTTCCGTCTCCGGCTCACCAGCCTGTCACAAGCTCAATGTAAACAGAGCCAGTGGGCCCGCGCTAGCCACGCTATTTATACGCACAAACATGTAGGCCTAGCTTAGGGTTACGGACATGCTAACCAAAATAGAGCAGCCCGACCGAAGTCAGTGTCATCTCCAACACCCACTGCCCACTCTTCCTCTGCACTGTGACAACCGCTCATTGTATTGAGGTTAGAGAGAGAAATTCATACAGAGAGCTTTCAGAAACTCTGCAACTCTGAGCCGGCCCTTCACATTAGAGCTTAGATCGGGCCCGAGACACAGCCCGAGCCCACGCACGAACTGCCCGAGCCCAATCCGCCCCATAAACTGTCATTATGAGCCAGAGCCCGATTTAAACCCGCATTATTTTAGTAAGTAGAACGTTAAAACTGAGCTTGTTAAAAACATTTTCAGGCTGTCTAAATAAGCAAAATCTGTTCAGAATGATAATAATTAACTTTACAACACTGAAGAAGCATAGATTACCTATTATTTTAGAGAAATGCTAATTAAGAACAGATCTTTGAAAGATTAAAACACGAACAATGCAGACCTAATGATCCACAAGCCTAAACATCTGTAAATTAGGCTACAAGAATGATGTCTGTATGACTTTCCTCTAATCTCTAATCCTTCCTTTAAGAATAAAAAACACTTTCTGAACAAACAAACCTTTTTATATTGAGCTTATAGCCTACATCCAAAAACACACAAAAAACCCTAGCAATATGGTTATGCACTGTACATGGGGCGTGTTACAGATTCCACATTAATTGTACACTTTAATGCTTTAATGCTGACAGCCCTAAAGATTTTAACAACCATTTTAGCAACATTAAATAATTCAATATAAGTAGGATTTACCTATTTTTCTGACTTGCATTAACAAGGAACTGATAAGACAAACTAGGTGTTAAATGGTAACTGGAAATACTGGCTGCCCTTCCTTTTCAAGTGCTGTTTATTTGTATATATACCATTAGATCAGTGTATGTTTTGGTGCAGCATTCCTAACTTATAATGGTGTCTCGTTTGAAAGATGACTGGCACACCTCAATGAGCCGCTTACAGCTTTTTTTTGGACCTAGAAAAGACGCACCTGCTCCAGTCCCCTAAGGATGATGGGAGCCAATGTGACAGTGGACTAAAATAATACTAGACTCATGTGGTTTCACATCGTTATTACATAAGTCATAGCTCCACTTTTTATAGCCTTTTTACTGCATGGGATAATTACAGGTTCACTGGAGGTGAATAGGAACGCACTGCTATTATGGGACTACCTATGGGATTATGCATATACAGAATTATTAGGTTCTATCCTCTCTTCTGCATACTGTGCTTTTCTACCAGTATCACACTCTCTCTCTCTCACTCTCTCACTGACACGTCAGTTACACTCACTCACACACACCCACCCACCCACACACACATGCACACAAACACAAGCCGGCCCAGCCCTGTAGGTAAATTCTTACATGTACATCAACCTGCCCTGAGTGCTTATGCTCTCCTCGCGGCTGTATATATGTTCAGACATGTGATCACAGATGTGGAGATGTGGAAGATGCTTGGTTGGAAAGAACGCTCCCTCTGGGCACACTCTTAAAGAGTTTCTGCAGAAGGGGAAAGTGGGAAGCCCTCACCCAATAATCCCTCACCCGTAGTGAGATAAGCTTAACCATTTCCATAATGTTCCTACACTCCCCATGGTGTCCTCCTTACAACACCTCATTTAACAGTTCATTGTTTTTACTCACGTCTCACTCGTGCACATAATAAACTTCTGTTCTAGAATAAACCCCTATTCCATTTACACTACAAAATAGGTTTCCTCTAATTTAGCTACAGTGCTGCACAATGCCGTTCTCCATTCACACTGTTCTAGAACGTTTTTCCACATTCACAATCTTTCAGTCATTCAGTTATATACTAGTGCATCTCAAAAACATAGAAAAAAAAAAAAATAAAATAACAATAATCATATATTATATAGATGTATTACACATTACAGAGTGATCTATTTGAAAACGTTTTTACTTTTATTGTTGATGGTTATGGCTTACAGCCAATGAAAACCCAAAAATCAGTGTCTCAGAAAATTTTAATATTATATAAGACCAATTGGTACTTTTGGCAATGTGGGCAGTGTGCCAAGTCCTGCTAGAAAATGAAATCTGCATCTCCATAAAAGTTGATGACTTTCCAGGAAAACACTGCACTGACTTAGTACTTGATAATAAAACACAGTGGATCAACACCAGCAGATGACATGTCTCTCCAAACCATCACTGACCATCAGTACATTTTAAATTTCATTTAAAGTAAATCAAGGGATCAGAGTCTGGAGGAAGAGTGGAGAGACACACAGTCCAAACTGTTCGAGGTCTAGTGTGAAGTTTCCACCAGTCAGTGATGGTTTGGAGAGACAAAAGTCAGTGCGGTGTTTTCCCAGAAAATCAACTTTTATGGAGATGTGCATTTCATTTTCCAGCAGGACTTGGCACACTGCCCACACTGCCAAAAGCACCAATTGGTCTTATATAATATTAACATTTTCTGAGACACTGATTTTTAGGTTTTCACTGGCTTTAAGCCATAATCATCAATAATAAAAAGAAATCAACGCTTAAAATAGTTTCACATTTTGAACTGAATTACTGAAATAAAGTAACTTTTTAATGATATTCTAATTTTTTACACAAACTAGTAGAATGTCAGAAAGAGAGAAAAAAAAAGGATAATGCACAGGAGGCGAAAGTGGAAAAGTGGTTTCTGTGTCCAGTGGGAAAAATCTCACCTGGTTTATGAACAGCTACGGTACACAAGCCCTACAGAACAGACTGTGTTTGCACAAGGATCCAGCAGCTCAGAGACGACCTTTCACTCTTCAGTCGCTTCAATGCAGACAAAAATTAGCACCTGCACATTATCTAACAGATCTCACAGACAAAATAAAAGAATACTACGAGGTAAAACCCACAAGAGGAAATCCAACAAACCTGTCCCGGACTTTTCCTTCAGATGTTTATATAATTCTACTAGAGCTCATCTCCAGGGACAGCTGAAGAACACCTGCTAACCACACAGGGAGGTGCCTTTTTAGGCTGTGTTTTATTGGAGAGCAGGCATAAAAGCTTCAAGTGTGCATATGTATGGGCTGGGAATGTACACTTGGCCCTGCTTTTTTCCAACGAAGGAGTGTGATGGGGGATGGTACTGCAACAGAAAGCACTAGATCAACAATGATATTGAAACAACATTGGGACAGCGCATGAAGACACACCAGGCTTGACACTATTTACACACGGAAAACTCACTTTCTCAGATCGTAAGTCCGTCACATTTGCTTGCAGATGAAGCAGTGAGGTGTAAGGACTTCTATTGGCGTCTGGTGTTGATGTGAGATTTAACACAGGCTGGTTTTAATGCATTAAAGGGTCTGGTGCAGTTTTAGTGCATTTGACTGCACTGAAAATACATAATGCTACTTTACTACTTGATTTCACATGGAAAAAATTAAATATGCAAATCTTCAACGTGCATTTCAACCAGAACAGTTAGTGGTGTAAAAAGTCAGAGTTTGGGAGTCACAGATTAGATAATTTTTCCAATCAGCAAAAAAAGTGCCTGGATTTGTACACTTACGTGTCTTGGCTTCTTTTGTGGATTTTTAAAATATATTATCCTGATACTCAAAATGCACGAAATGATCTGGTGTAAACTGGGCTTAAGTTGGTCATGATTGGTCATGATTGGACCAATCATTGGTCATGATTGTTCAATCCTGGTCATGCAACTTGCCATCAGCTGCCGGAGCCCTGAGAGAGCAATTAGCCTTGCTCTCTCTGGGTGGGAACAGTAGATGGTGCTCTTTCTTTCCCTTCATCACTACTAAGGTGATGTTGATCAGCACAAGGCTGCGTCTGTGAGCTGATGTATCAGAACCGAGTCGCTGTGCTTTACTTCGAGTTTGAAAAGAGGGGGAGTCTGACTTCACATGTATCGAAGGAGGCATGCACTAGTCGTCACCCTCCTTGTGTTGTAGCATCACTAGTGATAGTGGCTATACAGCTGAGTAGCAGCTGAATGGGTGGGATAATTGGCCTAGCTAAATTGGGAGGAAATGGGAAAATATTAGAAATATATAACAAAAAATATATATATATTTTTTTTGGCGGTTGCATTTAGAAACATTCTTATGAACTTCTTAATGTTTATATTAATATTGTTAGTCATTTTCCCTCCTTAAAGACCATTTCTCTGTAATGCTGATTTAATAGGTTTAGATTTAATTTTCTACATTTTAGTATAATCAGATCAAATGTAGATACACAATAGTGGATAGAATCAATGATTCTCCTTTTTGGTGCACCACTAACCTCTTCCTTTAAAAATAATTATGCAAATCTAAGCAGCACTGGGCATAAAATACCATCACAGTTATCATGATGATCAGCAGGTTTATGTTCTTAACGAATATTTAAATTGTATTCATGAGCTCAAGGTGTTACGCAACCAGTGACAGAGCAATAATCTGAAGATTTGGATTTGAATGTGTGCTGGATGGTTTATGTCATGGTGGATTCATCATTAGATGGCGTGAGCAAATCGCAGGGTTCGACTCGAGGGGCTTTCTGACTTGTTTGCACAGTATTACACTGCAAAACATTCCTCTCTGCTGGCATGCACCAGTGTGTGTGTGTGTGTGTGTGTGGGTCCAGGATGCTCTCCCCACGGTTGACTGCCCCTGTATCTCTGACCTACTTTAACTCAGCATCGCTCCACTCTATTCCCTCTCTCTTTCTCCTCTTCCTCTCCTTCATCCTCCTCCCTGCTTCCTCCTGCTTACCGGACTACAGACACTCCTCTAAAGCCAGTCCACAGACAAACACTACAAACATCTAAACAAGAACGTACACACCTTGCTCCATATGGAGGCAACCACATTACGTCAGCTTTGCAGTTTCATTATTTTTTAAAAATGCTTTCAGAAGATGCTACAGTCTATCCTTTAAAATAGTAGTAAAAAATAGCTAGCTATCACTAATGATTAAATAAATAATAATAATTTCATAAATATAAATATTCTAGCTGATAACTGCTATCAACTGTTTAACATCAACATGTAATTATTCCAAACCCACTGTAAATTGCTGAGTTTTTTAGTATATACAATAATTTATTTAGTATCAACTAGCACATCATCAGTTTCTATTATAACTTATTCAGTATGTTCTATAAAATATTAAGTAATTGATATGATTTGTTCAGTATTTACTATAACTTATTCTGACTTCCAGTACCTACAATTTATTCAGTATCTAAAATATAATAATAATAACAATATGATGTAATATATAATAATAATATAATATTATAAAAATAATCTAAAAAAAAACTTTATCTAATTTCTTGTATAGTTTTATTTCAATTTTTTTCAGATTTTACACTAAACCACTACCCAAACGACTCATTAGGACTCCCCCTATCACTAGTGATGCCCCAACACACATGTGAAGTCAGACTCCGCCTCCTTTCAAACCGGTTCTTTATCTACTTTAACTTATTCAATAATAAATACGTTAGAATTATTCAGTATCTGCTAAGAATTACTTTGCAATTTACTGTGTTTAATTTCTACTAGCAATTATTTAGTACCTACTATGAACTGTTCAGTAACTACTGCACAATATTTAATAATATCCTATGAATTATTAATTATCTACTGTGAATGATTATGTATCCACTATAAATGATTCAGAATCTACTTATCTACTTAAATTTTAAGTCCCTACAATTATCTATTCTGGATCTACCATGTTTTATTTTTTTATTTTTTTATATCTACGATTGCTTACTCTGTATCTACTGGGAATTATATAAGGCTCCACAATTAATTATTCAGTAATTATGTATTAATAAGCAGTATAATTAGTTATTATGCATCTGTTATGAATGCAAAGTAACTAATATAAAATGCTTCACAATTAAAACCAATTGTGTTGTATATATGCTATTTAAAAATATTGTATTGTAATTGTATGTGATTCCTACCAACTGTTTTGTGTTATCTATGAATTAAGCAGTAGCTGCCATTACCTATTTATTAGTATTTATTATTAGTTATTAAATATTTGCTCTAAATAATTCAGTATGAATGCAGTATGAATTATTCAATGCTATGAAGTGCTATGATGTACTGACATTTTATAAGAGTTATAAGAGTGAACAATGTAAGTATGTCTGCAGAAATATAAACAGGGTTAATACACGTTTTAAATAAATCATTTTTCATGACTTTTCAATGCCCTCAAAGCAAATTTTTATGATCATACGATTTTTAAAACATCAGCGCAGACATGGACAATAAAACCAAAAATCAACTAAAATTATAATAGCAAAAATCATTATAGTAGGTCTAAAATGAATCAGATAAAATGTTGACACGCAATCTTTAATAATAATATGTGTGTCAGATGCTGAGAGCTCCATTGTGTTGGGCTTAAGTTACTGAATTAACTCTGAGCTGATTGATGTATTTTTTAGCTCAAAATAGATTATCTCCATCGATAAACTGAAACACAAACATTTGTAGAGCAAATTTTCATTGACTTTTCCAAAACTTTTTTGCGGTGTTTTTATTTTTCCAAAATGGCCTGGAATTTGCTATTTTCAAATTCCTAGATTTTTCCAGGATTTTCACGACGGTATGAACCCTGTTAATCATAAATGTTAATCATACTGTATATCTGCCCACATACTCGAGGGTTTAAAGTCTGGTAGTGACATCAGACGAGGTCATAATAACTGTTGTGTCTGAACACAGTGAAGCAGTGTGACCAGCTGTTGAGCTACAGGGCACTGTGGATGGGCCATGTGGAAACCCGTAAACGAGGAATTTTAGAATCTTATGGCTCTGGTCTCTCGTCAGTCTGCTGGCGTAACAGTCTCTGCAGCTGCGCAATTTGCTTTGAATTACATAAACCAACCACAGCGCTGCAAGCCAGCTTGTTTGAGGAGGAGCAAGAGGGTGGTGCTGAATTCGGGCTGAAATCCCGCCTTCGGTACCAGCATTCCAATTAACCGTTCATGCAGGAATGCTGCTCAGTCAGAGGCAGCTGATGGCACTTTGTCAAAAAGAGTTTTAGTCTCTTTTTTTGAGCCTGTCCGTATCGACTCAGGCTTTCAGCTGATAAAAGGTGTTTTTGGAAGGATTAGCTGCTGTTAAAAGTAATCAAATCAGATGGTGTGGCAAATTCCCAGAAGCCCTGTGCTAGACGGTCTTGGGTCTGTATATAAAATAAAGAATTAATTAAACGTTTGTTTACTCTAAATAAAAAAATATCATACCATAGTATGATCTGAGAATGAATGTGCAAGCAGTACTGCATGATACAGCATTTACTGATATGCGTTATGGTTGATATTTGCCTAAAAGTTGTCCTTCTGCTAAAATCCACTTTTTCTTGTTCTTTGTGAATTACAGGAGGTCTCTCTAAGTTGTACGCTGCTGATAAAACTGTTTCTCAAACTCCATTTTCTGCAGTAGCTAGTAAAAGAAAATATTCAGAAAAACGAGTCGATCAGGAAAAGCATCTCGTCAGACAGGAGCTAACAGCTTTAGAAACAGCATGGCAGTTAATTCCTGTGTTATTTGTGCAAATATCACATCAGTGTTATATGCTTTACCCAGTAATTCAGAGCTAAAGAACATGTATGGTTAGAATTTGTCTATGGAAAACCACCAGAGAAAGACAACTGAGATAGGTAGGTGTATGTTTACAACAGTTCTGTTTCCTCTAGTTAAAAGTACAAATCCACCCGGGGTTTTGGACCTGGACTACCCACCTCCATGTACTTTTGTAAATTTATATAGGATCTCCGGTGGATTTGGCATTTTACGAGATTTTAATACTGGGTCAGGGGCTAAACTGCACTTAGCAGGGTATTAAACATGTTGTAAAGTAAAATACACAGATGTTCTTAAACATGTCTTTAAAACGTGTAAAAATGTCTATATTTTACAACGTTTCTAAGTGTTGTTCATCTTACAGCCTAACAGTGCTGTTAGCCAATCAGAGGCAATATGTTTGCTTGTATGAATATTCATGAGCAAAAAATAGATCACATGGCATTCATTTATACTAGAGACCACAACTAGACATTTTAAAATGAATGAAAAAGACCTTTAAATATTGCAAAATAATATGCAAACGACCTCTCTAAACAAACACATGTTTTATGGATAATCATATTCCATCTGTGTGTTTCTGGGACCAGAATCAATCACCAATCATCTTTCTGCACATTCAGTCCACTGAGGATACAGATCAAGGGAGGGGCTGGATGCCACATTAACCCTTTCAGACACGTGCAATGCATATTTGTGCAGGGCTTCTGTAATGTCAACATTAAATGTACTTTACTTTTTGGAATCAAACACAAAAAAATGCTGTTGAACTCTAAGCAGCAGGTGTAAGAACCTGTAAATTCCTGTGCAGCACTGTGTAGCTTAAAGTGAAAACACAACCAAAAAAGGAAGCTTATGTAGCGCTAAAACTCTACGACTTTGGACATGATTCCAGTTCCTTAAAGACTGTTGCTGCTCTAAATTTGGTTGTGGTTAAATGTGTTCTGTACTGTTTTCTGTTGTGTGTGTGTTTGGTAGCTTCACTGTAAGGGCTAAATGATAATAATATTAAATCAGTGGTTTTGAATGCCTTTAAACTGAATTCTCAACAGGACATGTTAGTTTTACACATTTTACAATTATAGGAGTATTGATCAGATATGGTAAAAACAGTTCAATTGATGAACGGGTGGGCAGTTCAAATGCATGCATTTAAGCGAGTTTAAACTGTAAAAACTCCAGATCATATTAGAACCAATGTAAAACCACTACTGTTTTATGTATATTGTTATTATTGTTTATATAATTCAGGTTTACTGGGTATTTCATTTGTTTTCAAATATTTTTTTTTGCATGTACTTTTTTTTGTATGTGACAACATCAGAATGCAGAACTTACAACTAGGCTAATAAAAGGGTTACAACCTTTTGAGTGAGTATAACATAATGAGGCCAATTAGAACATTTACACATATCAGTCTTAAATAATAAGTGCATTTAAGTGTACAGTATAAAGAATGTTATAGTGGTAATAGTCTTTTTAGCAGGTAGGACCACACAAACATGATCAGTACATTAAAAAGGCCCCTGTCCTTCTCCTTTATCTTCCACAATGCCAAAAACACATCATCTAATCAGTAAAGGTCTAACAACTGCAGAGTTCACTGAGATCATGACCTACTAAACCCAAAGTTCAGAGCAGTCTCATAATCTCTAGTCTCTAACTGTGAGGTCTAATCTATTTCACTGAATGCAAAATTCTTGCAGAATTTTACGATGCAAACAAAGTCAATTAGATTGGCTTTGGTGTGAAATTATTAATTCTTGGGAAACTTAAAGACACAGTGGTGGAGAATGGAACCAGATCTATAAAATTATCTGCAAAAATTGCACTATTTTACTATTATCGATAACACATATAACACCCTGATTGCATGTGTAGGTTGCATGTCTTATGGATGTGGATAGTAAAGGAAACGGCCATATTTGCATTGTAGTCATGACAACCAATGACTGGTTTCCATCACCACCACTATAAGCTGGTAAATGTACGAACCATTTCACCCTCACTGACTGAGAGTGATGTTAAAAGTCATGAATCAATGGCACCCCCCCCCTCCATCCCTGCCTCAGCCTTTATAACTAATATAAGCTGTGTTGTATTTGCATGACAATAGGCATAACAAACTGCCCCCTGGCATATCTCCTAATTGGCTTAGTGTAGGTGTTTGGGGAAAACCCTCCTAATTGCTGGTGATAATTAACTTACCAGTACCCCTTATGCTTGGGTCAGATAGATTCAATTACCCCAGCTTTGCCTGTGGAGTGGTGGAATGGTATAAACTGGGCCGGGGTTCAGATGGCCATGAATTTTCAGCTCTAAACCTAGACAATTGCAAATGGTGCCACATGTGGTGGTCCTTTCCTTGCCTCGCCTCGCCTTGTCTTGTCTCGTTTTTTTCTCTCTGCGGCTCTGGACTGGATCACTGGGTCCTAAATCGCGCGGAGGGGTGTGTCTCTGCTCTGCAACTGGATGTGAAATCTAGCGGCCCTCCCTTCGCCTTGCCTTCCCAGAGGACCAGGTTTGAAGAATTTGATGGAGTGAAGGAAGGCGTGCGCTAAAGAGGGTGCGTCGTGGGGGTGACTTGTCACTGACAAAGAGGAATAAATAGAAAGCTCACCTGCCGACATGAAGATCAGCAGTGATACCCATTACCAGCTGGATGGAGGATGCAGAATGGGATGCCTCGCCCACCCTATGACTGATTACTGCTTACAGCACATATGGGTGTAAAGCAGGACTGCCGGAATGATTATTGGGGATGCATGGGTCTAATTAATATTACATTAATGGGACTGGCTATTGTTAATATCATTATTTATGTATGTATTATGTATGCATGTTCTTTGGTGTATTTTTTGGTACTGGCATCTCACTGGAATTTCTCATTCCACCTTAAAAGGTGCAGCAGTTCTATACCATTCAGGCGCTTTACCATTTAAGGTGGAATGGGAGAATTCGAGTTAGAAGCTTTTGGCTCTGTAATGGCAGATCAGCCACATGGAGGTCTGGAATCATCTCTCCAGCGCCAGTCCCAGTGATTTTAAGTACAAAACGCTCATTTTAACAGATTAAATACAATAAAAATGGATTTAAAGACCAGTAAAGACAGAAAGAAAACCAGTCCAGCCGGGTGAACAACGGTCACCGTGCACTTGCAGTGTCTTTGTAAGCCTTTCTGCATGGGGTGGCTTTTCATTAGGAGACACAATGAGCTGCAGGGAGCCGAAAACACTAAAAACACGACGGTTTGCAGCGTTTACACCTTTCTGGCCACAATACAGCTCGCATTCTGCACTAAAACGGCACATAAATGCAGAAAATGATTTATATTTACCCTGAATATCGGTGACAACGGTGATAAATACCGTTACACTCGGTCTGAATCCTCTAACGCGGATTATTAAGGCGGTTCCTCTCATGCTGAGCTAAACACAGACAAAAAATGGTCCATTTAAATCGTTAAATCAGACCAAGCCGAAACCGAATTTAACCCGAAACCGATTTTACACCGAGCGACGGAATTAATAGACGAAAACGTAACGACGGCAGATAAATAATTCGCCCTGTCACACAAGAACGACGACTAATACATATTTACGTCGAATGAAATAGATAAACGACAAAATAAGACACATTTAGTGGATAAAAACAGAGGTAATATCGCCGGTTTGCTTACCTGCGCTGCCCGCTGTGTTATTGTGTCTCCAGCTGCAGTTCTCTCGCTCTCGCCGCGCGCGCTCGCTTATTGCCGCGTCCTGCAATTCCACCCGCCGCCTGATGGAAGGCGGGGGCGCTGGAGAGCCGGGACGGCGCTCTCTATTATAAAGGGAATATAGAGCTCTGTAAAAAAATATTAATAATAATAAGAGACCACTTTTTTTTTTTAAGTTTCTTTGATTTTAGCAATTTGAAAACCTATGGAATATAATCAAGAGGAAGATGGATGATCACAAGCCACCAAACCAAGCTGAACTGCTTGAATTCTTGCACCAGGGGTGACATAAAGATATCCAAAAGCAGTGTGTAAGACTGGTGGAGGAGAACATGGCAAGATGCATGAAAACTGTGAACTGTGACTTTATGAACTTTAAGACTTTAAGAACATGTTTGCATTTTTTGAAGTCTGAAATCTCTCTACATCTTTTTGTTATTTCAGCTATTTCTCATTTTTTGCAAATAAATACTTTTAAATGACATTATTCTTATTTGGAATTTGGGAGAAATGTTGTCTGTAGTTTATAGAATAAAACAACAATGTTCATTTTACTCAAACATAAACCTATAAATAGCAAAATCAGAGAAACTTTATTGTGAAGTGATACGTGATTATTTTAAACTGCTAAGCTATTAGTTATAAACTACTGTGTAAAGCAGCATTCCTTAAAAGTTTAAAGTTTTTTTTTCTTTTAAACTGCAAGAGTAGCAGTAACAGTAGTATTCTTTAATGGCACTTTTCTTTAATTGCTTTTTGTTTGTAGTGTTTCAGTTCCTTCTTCTCAGAGATGTATATTCACATGGAGAGAGAGAGAATAAAAATATATATTTTTTAATTTATAAAAAAATATTATTATTTATTATAGTAATATTTCACTTATTTGTCACTTCTGAATGTAATGGATTGGAATAGGTGAATTGTGTATATTTGCTAAGTTTTATCATTATATTTTAACACACTGTGGCCCACCTTTGTCCAAATTGCAGACCAATGTTTCTTTTTGAGAGCATCCAGATTTGTTCTAAATCATAATTTTTATTCCATGATGGTATGTGGACGGGATGAAAGTGTAAGTGAGGGTCATAACTAGACCATGATCTAAATTATTCAGCTTAAATCCAAGTTATTTAGATATAAAACAACATTATCTGTCTTTGGGAACCAGGAGGAATCATCCATCATCAGTACCTGCAGAACCTGTCCTCACTGATGCTCCTGTGGTGCTGAACTCCTAAATAAAATCTTCACAGAAATGGTCTCCTGGTCCTTTAATTTTCTTCCCAAATACCCTTTCGCCATGTGTCTGCACTTATCAGCCTCCGCTGGCCTGAGAAACTATGCACAGCCAGCAAATCCCAGGAGATTTGTGTACTATCCAAATTGCTGTGAGAATGTTGGGAAACACCAGAGTTTGCCCGGCTGCAGAACTCCTCCCACCATCACCACCACTCCCCACTTCACTCTCTCTCTTTCCTTTTGGACTGGAGCCCAGGGAAACATCTGTCGGCTGGTTTTCTCACAGATGTGGAGTGGGATTTGCCCTTGCCTGGTCTTCCGTGTTCATCAGGTGTGTGTGGATATCCAGACCAGCGTGTGATAGCCTCGGGTCACGGCTGATAGCACCTGGCCAGGCCTAGATTCTCCAACATGACAAAACATGCTTTCATTCCAAACTATTGGGCACCTGTTTTTTTTTTTTTGTTTTTTTTAGGTTTTTCTATCTATCTATCTATCTATCTATCTATCTATCTATCTATCTATCTATCTATCTATCTATCTATCTATCTATCTATCTATCTATCTATCTATCTATCTATCTATCTATCTATCTATCTATCTATCTATCTATCCTGAGAAACTATGCACAGCCAGCGAATCCCAGGAGATTTATGTACCATTTATATTATTTTTTTTAATAGGCCTGTCACATATCATACAATAAATGGACATCAACTCAATAATATTCGATAATCATTAATATCATGTGTTTATTTTAGTGGTGTTAAACGATTAAAAATATTAATCAGCTCTGTGTGTGTATTTGTGTGTATGCATGACCACGCAAATGTGTGTGTATTTTAGCTAGTTATGAAATGACCAATCAGGGCATCAATAACTGTGACTCAATAACATACGCGCACAGTGTGGACTGACTGCAGTAGGTGAAGTAAAAGTATATATTTCCTAATGTATGACTAAATGACATTTTGTTTGAAATTGAACAATTGCTTTGTTAGTGTAGTCTATTATAATTGTGAAGGTGGCACTTAAGTGGTTTTAAAATGAAAATAATATTGTTTATTGCATTAATTTTGGGAAAATATATTATCCACAAAAATTCTATATTAGTATGTCTGTCTCACATCACTGCAAATCCACCATACACTGGCCCATGTGCTTGCTGTCTAGACTGCCCCATTCCCCCAGCTCTCTACTATAATACCAGTAGAGGTCAGTAGAGAACAGCTCAAGTTCATGGACCATTCTAGAAAGCTGACGTCATCAACCCAAACAAAAGGCCTTAATGGATGAACGAATGAAAGAGGAGAGCAGTGATTGTGAATTTAGTGTCACAATATGTGTGTTTAATAATTTTCTATAAGAATATGGATTAATAAAGTACTCTCAGGGTCTACTATATTAAGCTTTCTTTCTTGTGCAATACATCCCATATCTCTTAAATCTTAATGTGGCAACATATAGATTTAAATTATATAGCATGTTCTATATTTTTCAGACTATATAGGGCACACAAAATGCTTTGATTTTCCCAAAAAATCATCTTATGTTTAAACTACTTAATACCAGTCAGGTATTAAGTAAGGAGCAGTAAAGCCACTCCGCTGAAGTACAGAGTTAAAAGGGTGAGTTTTCAGTGAAGTTTCTCCAGCACTAAGGCTGGGTGCAGCAGCATTAGCATTAGCCGCTAACTGCAGCACTAGCTTGTTCGCTGCTCAGAGGAGTGTATATTGGACTGTAGTTTGTGTGTTTACCGTATTAAAACAAGCTACGTGGGACATCGTAACATCCCACGTTAACATCCCACTAGCGCTGAGGTTAGCGGCAATCCGAAATAAATACTAACCTAACATCAAAACAGTGGATCAACATCAGTGCAAAAAAAATAAATAAAAAATAGTGTAAAGCCTTCCCAGAAGGATAGAATTCAGGGGTCAAACCCACTAAAAATACCCTCGAAGACAATAAAAGAACAGGTGTAGTGGTACAAAGTCCTGGACTGAGCAATGGCAGAGCTGATTCAGGGCACTGTATTAATTGTACTTGTGGTGTGAGCAATTAACACCAGCTCAGCACTGTGTTATTTTTTTAGAATGACAGTGAACAAAGCTTAACGTGGTGTAAAACTTCCAGAATTTTCCCCTGAGATGGATCCAGTGAAGCCTGGCTATATCTGTTAACTGAACAGCGCTGGCATCCACATGCATTAATCCGGTCCGATTAAAGCCAGCGTTTTATATTCCGACAGCTAGAGTTACTGGAGCTGCTGTACTGATTTACCTGAAGAGAAATTGACCTCTCAAACTAGAGTTCCACTGTTCCAACCTCAATGGTTATAGTATGTCAGCATGACCTAGGCTTACTTTACTTATTTTACAATCAATATATTGCGATACTGTAAGCAAAGCATTATATTGTGAATGTTTAAATGCAATTTTAGGAAAACTGTTGTAGTATAAAAACAAAAATTTGCATTTATAAAAATTAAATGTACAGCACTGCCATCTAGTGATGGGGGTTTAAGCACAACACAAAATGAACCACTGTCATACACCAATAAATAATTAAAAGTGAGTGCTGTTAACACAACATGTTAACACGATTAACCTGGAAACTGTAACGTGGTGTAAACAAGGTGAATTTCAAAATCGAACTTTCGGTTTTCCACAAGTGTATTCACTTTATTTACTCTTAGGATTTAAAATACTTCCGTAGAAGTATTAACTCAAGCTTTTAACTCTTTAAGTATAAGTGTAAAAGTACTGTGTTCAAAACTATTATATAAACTATTAAGTATAAAGTAAAAGTAATGTAAAATGGGGAAAAAATAAAGCCATTAAGAACAAAAGCTTAGGCCACGCCCACAGAGTCCTATAGTGCACTACCTCCCCTCCACAAAACACATTTTTCTAAAAGCCATAATGACTATAATGTTAAAATGTTAAAATGTTAATGTTGATCAATTTGGGATGCACCAGGCTGTTCCGTGTTTCTGCTGCATATATGCCTAATTAATACATTTTATTTCTTCAGGTATCAGTTATACTAGTGATTTTATGTAATTTCTCTAATTGAAAGAGCTTAAATTTAATCAGAATGCTTTCTGACAGCATACGTATGTGGACCCATTCTCACACTCTCTCAAAACTGACCCAAACATTCCCCTTCCTCCAAAAAAGACTTTATATTTTAAACTTTCTATTGCCACTGTGTTTCAGTGTGCTTTTCTATTTCATACACCTGTTAGCAGTAATGTGCCAGAAACAAATCAGTAATGAGGAGGGGTGTTTACATAATTTTGACTATATAAAAATGGGTATATTAGCTGTTTTGTTGCAAAAAATAAAAAATCCAGTGGAATCCAAATCCAGTGAAAAACAAAATCCATTTTATTTGTTGTTCTACATTCAAACTGAGGACATCTAACAACTCAATTAGAGCCGAGACATCTAGAGCATCTGCTGATCATGCAGAACTGATTAGATTTGTAGCTGGATGACAGTCACGCTTGATCTCTTTCTCAGGCAGCTACTGGGCGGAGCGATGTCAGGAATCTGGGGGACAAAGAAAAGACATTTCTATTAGGCTTTATATTAGTCAACAAGCACAAAAAGGACACTGAAGTTAAAGAAGTATTATAGCATTTACAAACTTCTTCTAACATATAGATATGTAACTATACTGTACCATTAATTACTTCAGATTATACAGTCAATTTAATGGGTTTTACTGTATTTAGAAAAAAGTAAAATAAAATGTGTATTCACTAGATATTAACATAACAGAAACCAATGGGCAGTTTCTAAATTTTAATTATGTGACTTTATAAAGTGAATTTAAAAATGAGTGTTAAAAAGTTTATGCTTCTTACATTTACTTTGATTTCTATTTCATTGCAGTACTTTCAAATACCCATCCAATTTTTTTTGAGGTTTTTAATAATTTCAATAATTTTCTCATGCATTCGTTACAAACTGAAGATCCTCTGCTTTATATCTTTATATCAAATTATAATTACATTAATGTCACCTGTTTTACATCATAGTATTATTTGGTTTTTCTTTTATCTATCATCTAACATTTTTATATGTTGCAAGTCTGAAATGAAGAAACGGGTGTACTAGTGCATCTCAAAAAAAAGAGAGAATATCATTGAAAAGTTACTTTATTTTAGTAATTCAATTTAAAACTCACATACTATATAGATGTATTACACACAAAGTGATCTATTTAAGCATTTATTTATTTTTTTGCCAAGTCCTGCTGGAAAATGAAATCTACATCTTCATAAAAGTTGTCAGTAGCAGAGGGAAGCATGAAGTGCTGTTAGATTTTGTGAGAAAATAAAACTGCACTGACTTTAGACTTGATAATAAAACACAGTGGATCAACACCAGCAGATGACAGACATGTCTCTCCAAACCATCACTGATCATCAGTTAATTTTACATTTCATTTGTAAATGAAGGGATCAGAGTCTGGAGGAAGAGTGGAGAGACACACAGTCCAAACTGCTCGAGGTCTAGTGTGAAGTTTCCACCAATCAGTGATGGTTTGGAGAGACATGTCATCTGCTGGTGTTGATCCACTGTGTTTTATTATTAAGTCTAAAGTCAGTGCAGTTTTGTTTTCCCACAAAATCCTACAGCACTTCATGCTTTTCATGACTTTTAATCTCTCAGTGATTACCTGTTTATATACAAGCGTTTGAATTTACCTGAACGACTCCTTCATCCTGTCATGATGTGTTTAACAAAGTCTAAACACATCAGGAAAGATAAGCAAAGATAAGAAAAAATGGGTGAAAATGTGCTGATTAGAGTAAAAACATTTCATTGTTTTTTGAACTAGACATGGAGAAACAATGGACAGACTTTACCTTCATAATTGATGCAGCCATTTGTGTCTTCCTGCCCTGCCATGACTTGCTCCACCTCTCCAACAGTTAATCTCTCACCTGCCAGAGAAACAGCAGCACAATCACAGAGAAAACAGGAAGGTTTTTAATCACAGATTGGTGGGAAATAACATATTTGGAATGTTTTGGTAATATAGCCATAACATTACCACTGTCAGTGGATGTTGTGATGTTTCCAGTATACAGGAGTCTGTTCCTACCAGACATCTATGAAGGCTTAATAAAGTGATTCCTTGAGGGCCAACCTCACAATGTACAGCAGAGAAATTAAACTCAGCTTTTTAAAAAGTGTGATTTATCACAGTTCATTTATGTAGGTGTAAACACTTTTTCACAAAGGGCTAGATTGATTTGAATAGTTTTTTTCCCCTTAATAAATGAATTTATCCTTTCTAAAAAAATGGTTTTTATATTTACCCAGGTTATATATATCTGATATTAAAGTTTTTTTTGATAATATGAAAAATGTATGTATGAAAAAAATGCAAAAATAAAAGAAGTCTGTAAGGGGCAAAAACCTTTTCACAAAGGGCTGGATTGGTTTGAATAGTTTTTTTCCCCTTAATAAATGAAATCATCCTTTAAAAAACTGATTTTTATTTTTACTCAGGTTATATTTGTCTGATATTAAAGTTTTTATTTTATAATATGAAAAATGTAAGATGAAAAAAATAAAACAAAGGGGTAAATACTTTTTCACGCCATTGTATGTAGTGGGTTGCAAAAGTGTACAGTACAGTGTGATTTTGTCACCTTTAACCACAAATTGAAATGTATTTTATTGAGATTTTAAATGATAAAACAACACAAAGTAGCACATAACTGTGAAGTAGAACAAAAATCATACATGGTTTTCAAAATTTTAATCAAATAAAGATCTTAACAAAAAATGTGTGACGTGAAAAATAGTACCCTCCCCCCTATGTCAGTACTTAGTAGAGACATATTTTACTGCAATTACAGCTGCAAGTCTTTTGCAGTTTGTCTCTACCAGCTTTGCACATCGAGAGACTGAGATTTTTGCTAATTCTTCTTTGCAAAACAGCTGAAGCTGAGCCAGGTTGGATGGAGAGCGTCTGTGAACAGTAGTTTTCATGTCTCTCCACAGAAGCTCAATGGGATTTAGGTCTTTTAGGAATTTAACTGGGCCATTCTAACATGTCACATTATATATATATTCTTTTATCTAAACCATTCCACAATTCTAGCACAAAGCATAAAAACAGACTCTTGCATGTGGTAAATATATATAGAGGTGTTCTGTACCTAGAGTAGCGAGAACATGGCGAAGTTCAGCACCCATCACTGTTCCGTCCCCTTCCTTATCAAACACACGCAGCCCCTCCACAAAGTCTTCATACGAGCCTTTATCCGGGGTCTTTGAGATTTGCTGAAACATGTTCATGAACGTCCCAAAATCAATCATCTTGGACTCCATTTCTGAAGAACACAAGAAAAAGGAGATTAAATCATGATTAAAGAGAAAACAGTGTTCAGCAATACTCTTATTTTTCTAAACAGGTCTTTAGGGTCTATACCACCACCATATTTGACTTTCAGTATTTTAGTATCTTTCTTCTTCTGAAATTATTTTTATAGTTTAACCAGATGTAACGGGACACACACCTTCTAAAAAAAATCTACCTATGTCACATCAGCCAACAGAACATTCACCCAAAGCCTTGGAAATCATCAAGATGTTTGTTGGTGAATGTGAGATTTACCAACAAGGGTCATTGTGTTCTTTTTGGTCAGCAGTGTTTTTTACCTTGGAGATCATTTTCACAGAATTTAGTTACACCAGCAGTTCTTTAAATGTTGTTCTGGGTTCTTTTTGGACCTCCTGGATGAGTTGTCCATGCCCTTTTGGAGTAAATTTCAGTTGGCTGGTAAACCCTGGGAAGGTTTACCATGGTGATCCGTGTTTTTTCTCTGTTTGTGAATAATAGTGAATCACTGTGGTTCTCTGGAGTCCCAAAGCTTTAGAAATGACTTTATAACCTGTTCCAGACTGATAGATGATCAATGACTTTGTTTTTCTCATCTGTTGTTGAGTTTCTTCAGATGGGGGTATCATAATGTGCTGCTTTTTGAGATCTTTTATCCGCTTTTTAAATGAAATCATCATTTAAAAATACTGCTTTTTATATTTACTCAGGTTATCTTTGTTATCTTATATTAAAATGCGTTTGTTAATCTGAAAAACAAAAGAAATTTTGCTATTCTGTTATTTTAATACCTTTGGAATTTAAACTATGAGTATAAAGTACCAGCTGTGTTTTTTCAGCCTGTGGAATAAAACATGCTACTTTAAAGAGGTGGGTAAGAATGCTGTACCAGCAAAAGATCCAGACACCTTTTTGGTAAATCTCTTAAACAATAGATGCTATATTTAGTTGCTAACTCTTGTTTCCATAGTCAGACAGTAAATTCTGTATAGACTTTGATGTTAATGGGGGTGCTGGCATGCTTCCCTGTTGGAATCTGAAGTGGTGCTGTGATTTAGTAGAGCGTGTGCTGGGCTTAGCCTGGTGGCATCTCTGTGGACTTCTTCGGCAGGCGGCCTGAGGCGATGTTGACAGCTTTGCATGTGTGGCTTAACCAAGCACCTCGCTAATGCTCCTAACAGGAGCTCTGACAGACGTGTGTTAAAGGTTTTGCTGTGGAATCCTCGGGGACTTACAGTATGCTTTTTTTTTAGGTGACCTTGACCTGCATGAACTTTATTGGCCTGAGTTAATGTAAATGTAATGTAATAAATTTTTATACATATATTTATAATTTTCTCCAATGTTTCTCCCCAATTGTCCAACCCATTTAGCTGCTACTCAGCTGTTTATCCCCCATCACTAGTGATGCCACAACACCAGGAGGGTGAAGAATAGCACACACCTCCTCCGACACATTTGAAACCAATCACTACCTCTTTTTGAGCTGCTGCTGATGCTGTAGCATTGCCTCGTAGCATCACAGCGCTAACGCTCGGAGGAAAGCGCAGCGACTCGGTTCTGATACATCAGCTCACAGACGCAGCCTTTTGCTGATCCACATCACCCTAGGAGTGATGAGGGGAAAGAAAGAGTGCCATCTACTGCACTGTACCCACCCAGAGAGAGCAAGGCCAATTGTGATCTCTCAGGGATCTGGCAGCAGATGGCAAGCTGCATGACTGGGATTCAAACCAGCTCTCCCAACATTTCATATGAACACTCTGTAAGACACATTTGGCCAGTTTTGTTTGGTTAAGCTGGTTAAACTGGCAGACCAGCATAGCTCTTGGCCAGCATAGGTAAGAGTATAAGACCAATAATTGATTTGAGTTTGATGGTTTACAATATGATCAACCAATTGGTCTACAATATATCAACCATAAAAATATCTCACACCCTGTGTAAAAGACATCACTATGCTCATTACTATCTTACACTCCGCCAACAGTCTAATACATTGTGGTAATGGAAAACACAGTTGTGCCCTGACAATTTTTACTTTTTAATAATTCACTTTATTTTAGACTTGCCTTCAGGCTTTGGCTTGCCCAGCACGTTCAGAACCTCTGCATTGGTTGGGTTCTGACCCAGGGCCCTCATCACATCCCCGCACTGACCGTAAGAGATCTGCCCTGAAGCGGTTCTAGTGAACAGCAGGAACGCCTCTTTAAAGTCTGTGAGGAAATTAAACACAGCAAAGGAAAGCATGGTTTACTATATGAGGTATAACCCATAATGCTGAATCTGATTACTTTTCAGTCATGTTTACAGCAGTACTCAAATGTGGATCAGTTGATTTCTATCCATATACCAAATATCAATATAGATATTAGTACTGTATATATATTGACATATTATATACAGTTTATATATTGACATATTATATGTCAATATAATATACAGTATACAGTTTATATATTGACATATTATATACACTTTTATTCGACAAGGATTCAATTAGAAAATTATAGATTGTGTATATATGAACATCATACTTTATATACTGTAGGTTTATATGGATACTGTTCAAGCAATTTTTCATAATGTAACATAATATACATGTATATATTTTGTCTCAGGACTGTACATATGCTTATGACAGCATTATATGTGCAAATATTGCCACAGTTTAATAGTACTGTTGATTCATTTGGCATTATAGAATCTGTATGCTTACACAGAATACACACTTTTTCACATTTTGTCACCTTACAACCACAAACATATATATGTTTATATATATATATATATATATATATATAAGATTTTAAGTAATAGACCAACACAAAGTAGCATATAATTGTGAAGTGGAATAAAAGTGATACATGGTTTCCAAAATATTAATCAAATAAAAATGTATTCAGCACCTTTACTCTGAAAGGCCTAAATAAAACCCAGTGCAGTCAATTGGCTTCAGAAATCACTAAATGAGTTAATAGAGTCCAGCTGTGTGTAATATAATCTCAATATAAATACAGAAATAGGGCTGTTCTGTGAAAGCCTCAGTGGTTTGTTAGAGAACACTAGTGAGCAAACAGCATCGTAATGAAGACCCTGAAGGAACTCACTAGACAACTTTAAAGCTTAAAGCAGGGTTGGGACATAAAAACATATCCCAAGCTTTAAGGACTGTTTAATCAACCATCCAAGAATTTGATTTAATAATTTTAAAAGCCATGTATCATTTTGGTTCCACTTCACAGTCATGTGCTTCTTTGTGTTGGTCTAAAATTGGTCTAAAATCACAATAAAATACATTTAAGTTTCTGGTTGTAAGGTGACAAAATTTAATTGTGAAAAAATGTAAAAAAAAAAAAAGTTAAGGGGTATGAATCACTGCATATTGCAGTCCCTGTTAGTCCAGTATTTGTTTCACACATTTGCTTACCTTCGATCTGTTCGTTGCTGAACTCCGCCTGCAACAAAGAGGAAGATCTTCATTACAGCTACCACACCCACACACACGAGCTCACTGACTGATCACGACAAGCATCCGCACCATCACTCTGCCCCTAATTACCCTGATACTTAATACTAACTCACGTCTCGAGTGCGCTCTCACTATCGAGTAAGATCTCTCATTGCCCTGACCCCTGAACACCCCACCCCCATTACCCCCACAGTACCCTCAGACAGAGCAGCAGATGCTGGCGTGGTGCGTGAAGGTCACAGTCTGGTGGGCAGCGCACCCCCCTGCCCCCCCCCCCCCCCCCGCCCCCCTGCCTGGCACCAGCACCTAAATTCCCTCACTCCCAGCCGCTGCGCCGGGTACCGTATCACCTGCCTCTCTTACCCTCGGGAGCACAGGGGGCTAAATAGAGAACAATGAGCACAGACACAAAAAACACAAGCAGCCAAGAGGGAGCGAGAGAACAATAGCAGAAATGCTGCGAGTTCATAACACGCATATCTACACCGTCCAGTAATGGAGTGACACATACTGTGTGTGCTCAGCCAATGAACCAATGAAATGACCCGTCAGCAGAATAGCAGCTCAATCTGATGCAAAAAGATGCAGAGCTTTCAGATCTCAAATAATGCAAAAAAACAACATATATTAGAAACAACAATACTACTCTTTTAAAAGTTAAGAAATCAATATTCGGTGGAATTTGGGGAAAACGTTGTTAGTAGTTTATAGAATAAAACAACAGGTGCTCATTTTAATCAAACATATACCTATAAATAGCAAAATCAGAGAAACTGATCATTTTGAAGTAATGTTTTATATTTTTCCAGAGCGGTACACTGTATGAAAGCTTGCAATCACTTTTCATATAAAGTAAATTATTTGATTATTATTATTTCATTAGATAGATAGATCTAATCAAAAGGGAGACGCATGATCACACGCCATCAAACCAAACTGAACTGCTTACATTTTTGCACCAGGAGTAAAGCAGCATAAAGTTATCCAAAAGCAGTGTGTAAGACTGGTGGAGAAGAATGTGGCAAGATGCATGAAAACTGTGATTAAGAACCAGGGTTATTCCACCAAATATTGGTTTCTGAACTTTTTTCTTTGCATCATTTGAGATCTGAAAGCTTTGCATCTTTTTTTGTTATTTCAGCCATTACTCATTTTCTGCATAAAAAAGCTCTAAATTACAATATTTTTATTCGGAATTTGGGAAAAAATGTTGTCTGTAGTTTATAGAATAAAAAAACAATGTTCATTTTACTCAAACATAAGCCTATAAATAGCAAAATCAGATAAACTGATTCAGAAACTGAAGTGGTCTCTTCATTTTTTCCAGAGCTGTATCCTCCTCTAGACAGGCGATGTTGGTAACATTAATACTTCATTTGTAAAATGTTTTTTTTTTTTGTTATGGACTAATCTAAAAATTATGCTACCACAGAACAGAACCTTTACACAGAGTCAGTGCACACTGTTTCAGTTCCTGCTGAACTGAAACTGATGAACTCACCATCAGTGCAGAATCCAGCTTGAGCTCTGGTTTTGGAGGTGCTGGAGCTTTGCTGGCTGGTGGTTTGGCTGGTGCAGGACTGGGTGATGTGGGTGGTGGGCTGGTCTCCGGCTTTAGAGATGCTTCTGTCTCTGGTGGCGTTGCGTCTGCCTTGTCTGTTGCCATTGATGTTTGACTTCTAGAGGAGAATGGGCAAAGAATGGGGATAGAAAGTTGAAGCACACAGTTAGGGTCCAGTCCAAACCTTTACTAGTGAACTTGCTGTTATATAGGCTACTCTACCTTACCTCCTCCTTCTTTATCCACAGCAGAGGCAGGTGACAATATTAGTCACAGCTCTAAAACTGGAAAGAGCACACTGGATCCACCCACGAGACTCTGTGATGCAAAAATATTTCTTATATGGTTTTGCTTGTATTCAGTGTTCAGTGAAGCTCCGCCTATGGGTGACACTGTGATCTGTTCCTCTTCTGCAGGTTCTTTGTGTTTGACCTGAGCAATTAAACAACTTAGACAGTGCATATCAAAGATATAAAGATATATAAAAAAAATATATACAGATATATTATAAAAAAGGTTTGATTGAAGGCTTTGATTGCTGCACACATTCGCTGTGGCATTGTTTCAATAAGCTTCTGCAGTGACACAAGATTTATTTCAATCCATTACATGTTGCATTAATTTTTCACCAAGATCTTGCAGCAGCATTGATGATGGTAGAGTCTGACCACTGCTCAAAGCAGCTCTTCTCCATCCAGCACATCCCAAAGATTCTCAATGAGGTTAAGATCTGGACTATAAAATGATGATCTCATGCTCCCTGAACCCTGAACTCTTTCACAATTCCAGCACCATGAATTCTGACATTGTTATCTTGAAATATGGCCGTGCCATCAGAGAAGAAAAAATAAATCCATTGATGGAATAACCTGATCTATATTCAGTATATTCAGGTAGTCAGCTGACCTCATTCTTTCAGCACATACTGTTGCTGAACCAAAACCTGCAGACCAACTGCAGCATCAACCAACCAACACCTCATTTACTTACTTAAATCCAGGTGAAACTTTTTTTTTTTTGGCCAGGCAGTGTATTTAAAGCCACAAGAAATTAGTGACTCGGTTCTGATACATCAGCTCACAGACGCAGCCTAGTGCTGATCCACGTCACCCTAGGCGTGATGAGATCCAGGCCAAAATAAGCATCAGAGATGACGGGAGTAGAAAGGATTGTTCACAGGGAAGCCTGAAGCTTGAAGACCTTTGCTTTTAATAGACGTTGTCTTTGCTGCTTAGCTCTTCACCAACCCCCCCCAACCACCCCATTCCAAAACACTGGGCCAGATTTCACCAGTCTTTTGACCTTTTATTGTCAGTGATGGATTGCAACTGTCTTGGCGTGTCAACAGGAGGATCCTGCTTGCCACTCTGATGACAGGACTAAACACTAAATGATAATAGAACTAAGGTTATCACAGATAGTGCAAACAGGGAGATGAGCATCTCACCACCAAAGCCCTCATGCTAATTGTTTAATATTAAAGGGCCATTCCACTAAATGGTTGCACATTTCTTATTGTACTTCTTCAACATTTTTTTTTTTCTTTTTTCAGACCTCAAATAATGCAACGAAAACAAGTTCATTTTAAGAGTTCAGAAATCAATATTTGGTGGAATAACCCTGGTTTTTAATCACAGTTTTTTATGCATCTTGGCATCATGTTCTCCTCCACCAGTCTTACACACTGCTTTTGGATAACATTATGTCTTTACTCCTGGTGCAAAAATTCAAGCAGTTCAGTTTGGTTTGATGGCTTGTGATCATCCATCTTCCTCTTGATTATATTCCAGAAGTTTCAATTTGGTAAAATCAAAGAAACTCATAATTTTAAGTGGTTTCTTTTTTTTTTCCAGAGCTGTATATACCGCTTATATGAAACTACAGCTTTTAATTTGCCTGGACAACACCAAGAACACTACAAACACTACACTATACACCAATCACACATAACATGAACACCACCTCCTTGCTTCTATACTCATGTTCAAGGACAGTGAGTGAACATTATGTTTAAAAACTCCAGCAGCACTGCTGTATCTGATCCACTCGTCTATGATAACCTTAGTTCTATCATCAAACTCCACTAATTAATATCACTGTAGCTACAAGCTACCAGCAATTCATTTTCTTCTCTTGCTGAGGGATTATTAGACACAGAGTACAGAACATGTCAGCAGTACACACAGAAACAACCCTCTCATATAATACAAACATTACTCCACCGCAGCTCAAGCATGCAGCGTTAATACGTGATAAAATCCGTCTTCTCAAAACACATTCCCCTCGAGAAACTCGATCTGCGAGAGGCTTTCCTGCCCATGCCATTGTTCCCAAGAGTGAGGAGCACATCTCTGTGGGTTCTGTGTGGCACAAATGTTCTAGAGATATATATCACTCAGTATGGAGTTACCAGGGTGGAGATGAGGGGGAGTAAGATTTGGATTTCAAAACATAAAACACTGGAGACACACAGACCCCTCGTGTGGTTGGGAAGTTTTGACTGGGAGGCTTTATGTAGTTTTAAATCAATTTTCCAAACAAAGTGACCCAAAACATCATATATACTAGTGCATCTCAAAAAATACAATATCATTGAAAAGTTACTTCAGTATTTCAGTAATTCACTTAAAAATGTGAAGCTCATACAGTGTATTATATAGATGTATTACACACAGAGTGATCTATTTTAAGCATTTATTTCTTTTATTGTTGATGATTATGGATTACAGCCAATAAAAACTCAAAAATCAGTGTCTCAGAAAATTAGAATATTATATAAGACCAATTGGTACAATGTGCCAAGTCCTGCTGGAAAATGAAATCTTCATCTCCATAAAAGTTGTCAGTAGCAGAGGGAAGCATGAAGTGCTGTAAGATTTTGTGGGAAAACAAAACTGCACTGACTTTAGACTTGATAATAAAACACAGTGGATCAACACCAGCAGTTTGGACTGTGTTTCTCTCCACTTTTCCTCCAGACTCTAAACCCTTGATTTACAAATGAAATGTAAAATTTACTGATGATCAGTGATGGTTTGGAGAGACATATCATCTGCTGGTGTTGATCCACTGTGTTTTATTATCAAGTCTAAAGTCAGTGCAGTTTTGTTTTTTCCACAAAATCTTACAGCACTTCATGCTTCCCTCTGCTACTGACAACTTTTATGAAGATGTAGATTTTCCAGCAGGACTTGGTACACAAATTAAAGGTGCCCCTTTAATTAAAAATGGTTGCCTATAAAACAACTAAAATATGCAAGTGTTGAAAGAAAACAACTTAATGTAATCATTGCAGTTAACCTAAACAAGTAAGATAGACCAGGTGTGCAATAGTTACTTTTACTTTAAAAAAGTCATTTTATTATAAATGACTAAAAACAAGTTTTAAAAACTTAATTCATTTTTTAAGGATTGTATTACCTTGTAAAAGAAAAGTGCATTTCATTGTATTTTTTGAAAGCATACTTGACATGAAAAAATACTAAATATAACTTATATTTAGTTATCTCATATAACTTATGGCAACTTAATTATATTTTAATTGTAATTAAGCTATATTTAAACACAACATAAAATTATTAAGTTGTGCTTTTGAGTGCTTTTTTTGTACAAGTATAACTTCTGCAAACGTAAGTCGATTTAAGTATATAAAGTATATTAAAGTATATAAACTATTTAAAATAGAAAATGTACTTTTAGTATTAGTATTCTTTTCTTAATTTGAACATACTTTTAGTATACTTCCTTTTCACAAGGGTTACCTCAAATGATTTGAGTGGGTCTCGTGACGCCGTATGAAGCTGAAACGTTTTTCTGGTTTCTCACGTCTGTCTCAGAGCTGCTCTCTGAATATTGTATGAGATACACAAGAAAAGGGACTCTGCTGACGAGTACCTGCTTTCTGTCAGCACATCTTCAGCTCCTCATGGGTCATGACTGGCTTTAAATATGAATGGTCTGGACTGTTAGTTGTGCTGTAACTGCACTGCACAGTGCAAACATTAACAGCTATTTTTAAATGTGGCCAGAATTGCATTTGCAGACAAATATTGTGAAATATGACAATATATCAGATTGGGTTAATCTTAGATCTTGGAAATTTTAACTTTGAGACCTGGATTAGTTTTCATGCACTTCAGCTTATTCTTATGTCTTGGGAAATGTGTCCGTTTATCGTATTTAATCTAGTAGCATCATCCCTCCTTTTCTAAACCCAGAATTTTTCAATATCCTGCCAGATGATGTGTCCGTCCACAGAGCACAGAAAAAATGTACATAAAATCTACAGTAAAATGCACTTTAAGCAGTATTTAATGGCACTATATTCAGGGGTTGGACAATGAAACTGAAACACCTGTCGTTATTTTAGTGTGGGATTTTAGGTTTCATGGCTAAATTGGAGCAGCCTGGTGTTCAATCTTCATTATTTGTACATTGCACCATTAAGAGCAGTAAGAGTGTGAAGGTTCAATTAGCAGGGTAAGAGCACAGTTCTGCTCTAAATATTGCAATGCACACAACATTATGTGAGACATACCAGAGTTCAAAAGAGGACAAATTGTTGGTGCACGTCTTGCTGGAGCATCTGTGACCAAGACAGCAAGTCTTTGTGATGCATCAAGAGCCACGGTAATCCAGGGTAATGTCAGCATACCACCAAGAAGCACCAACCACATCCAACAGGATTAACTGTGGACTCTGTAAGAGGAAGCTGTCTGAAAGGGATATTCGGGTGATATCCCGGATTGTATCCAAAAAAACATAAAACCACGGCTGATCAAATCTGTCCGTCACCACAATCAATTATTGTGCTCTAAAACCAGGTGTTTCAGTTTCATTGTCCAACCCCTGTATATTTGCTTAAAAATACATTTTATGGAAATACAGAGAAAGTATATTTAAGCGTATTTTCACAACTTTTTTTTTTTTTAAATATACTTCCTTTCCCCATGGAAAGTTTATCCAGAAGGATCTCAACATCTCTGAATGTTTAGTTTTTAACCATTAAATTATGCAGAAACTGTGATCTGTAGAGTTCTTCTTGAAGGATCTGCTGAAGAGAAGAACCCATTTGCTGGAAGAAAGTGGGGTATGCCACCTGGGACACACCTTTACACCACGTGCTGAATTCACACAGAGCGTAAACAGAGAGTGATGTGCAGCCGGAGCGCTGGACTCGATGCTGCCTGTGCTCATTAAATCCGTGGATTTGGACGCAGCAACATTAAGAGCATTATGATGGATCTGCGCTGTAATTCTGTCTTCTGGATCCTGATGTGTGCTCTGAATGGAGTAAGTCTATCTTCTGGATTAAACACTTTTTGGGGCGCTTTTCTATTTGCTATTCCGGGCATCAATAAGGTAGATACATTTATTCTGCTCTATTTACACAAACGCAGTTTTAATGATTTGCACTTTTTTGTCTGTTTTAAAATCTACTTAAGTGTATAGGAAGTATAAGAAGTAGTGTATAAGAAGAAGCGTATAAAAATTTACCAATTCTATAGTTACATTATACTTGGCTGAAAATCAAACTTAATACAAGGTTTTGCTGGTAGCTGGTTTTGAGTTATAAAGTTTTTGAGTCCTATAAAACAGGAAAATCAAATGGTTATCAAATGATACCACAAACGTCTTGAAGAACATTGTTAACTGTATTCATTATGGATGTTTCCAGTAATAATACTGAAAAATAAGACAAGAGTTTGGAGTCCTATAAAACAGGAAAATCAAAGGGTTATCATATCACACCAATGGATTCTTGAAGATCTCTTTCTTATGTATTCAATATATATGTTTCAAGTGATATTACTGTATCATTTTGAAAGATTAAATCTATATTCAGTTGTTCAAAAAACAGATTTGATCACTGATTTGTGCACTGTCCTCCACGTTTCCACATCAGATATTCACCCTGATTTTAATGCACTTGTTTAAGCCCAAAACAGGCTAGATTTCTCTCACTGAACAAAAAAAAAAGAACTGAGGGAGAACAAACATACAAATGCATTTATTGCATTTTAGGTAACACTTTATTTTAAGGAACACAAATTAGGCGCTTATTAATGTCTTATTGTTATTATTTGCTTAATAAAGTCTTAATGAGACATTTGTAAATGATTTATTCACTACTTATTGGGTTTTATTCTGTGTAAGTGTTATTGGTGCTTAATTAGGGATCTGTGTTTGATTAAATATTTATTCAGTTCTTTTTAGTGTCTAATTAGTGATGAACAGAAGCTCACTTTAGAATATGGTGCACATCTTGGTCTATTAGTGACTTAATATTAACCCCTTATTAACTCAATAAACTCCAGCACAGCCATAACCTTGCCAAACTCACATAGATCAAACTGCTGCCAATTATAACACTAATAACATGTAGAATTAGCTAATAGTTAATGCTTAATAATATAATCTGTTTAACAGGATGCTAACACAACTGTTTATTGTGCACTATAAGAACTAATACAGCCATTATTAATCATTTCCACATAACAGACCACTAATTAAGCACCAATAACACATTTAACAAAGAATAAATCCTAATACGTAGTGAATAAATCATTTACAAATGTCTAATTAAGGCTTTATTAAGCAAATAATAAGACATTAATAAGCGCCTAATTTGTGTTCCTTAAAATAAAGTGTTACCCATTTTCTTGTATAAAGTTAAGTGATGCTGTTCTTTTGAAAAACTTGATTTTTGTGTAAAGTTGTGTAGCTGATAGTGCTTGTGTAGCTAATAGTGCTGGAAACATTATTTCATAAATGTTGGTTAAACATTTATAGAATTATGTGCTCAAAATTTCTGTAATGTTTTATTAACTGTTCTTTATTAAATTAAAGCGATGCTGCTCTAGTTTTTTTTATTAGTTTTTTCCAGCTATTTCAAACCTCTATTGTAGGGTAATGTGTTATCAGGTGAATGCCAGTGTTAATTGTGTCTGTATGGATGATTTCAGGTGCAGCTCACTCATCCGGAGTGTTCGGTTGTGCAGCTTTGGCATGAAAGAATGACTGAATGTCAGATCCTGATGCAGGCAAGTTCAGCTCAACCTCCTGCTGAAGTAAACCAAATTACAGGTAGGCACCTATATACACAGCTCTAGAGAAAAAAATAAGAGAGCACGTAAAAATTATGAGTTTCTTTGATTTTACCAAATTGAAAACCTCTGGAATATAATCAAGATTAGGATGGATGATCACATTTCTCCCAAATTCCAAATAAAAATATTGTCATTTAGAGCATTTATTTGCAGAAAATGAGGAATGGCTAAAATAGCAAAAAAGACGCAGAGGATTTAGACCTCAAATAATGCAAAGAAAAAAACATGTTCATATTCATAAAGTTTAGAGTAAACATAAAGAGTTCAGAAATCAATATTTGGTTGAATAACTCCACCATGCATCTTGGCATCATGTTCTCCTCCACCAGTCTTACACACTGCTTTTGGATAACTTTATGCTGCTTTACTCCTGGTGCAAAAATTCAAGCAGTTCAGTTTGGTGGTTCGATGGCTTGTGATCATCCATCTTCCTCTTGATTATATTTTAGAGGTTTTCAATTTGGTAAAATCAAAGAAACTCATCATTTTTATGTGGTCTCTTTTTTGTTTTCAGAGCTGTATATGATTATATAATTTAAAGTAGTATATATATATCTGACAACACAAGTGAGTACACCTCATAGTGAACAAGCCCAATTTTTTCCTATTTTGTTGTTGCCCCTTCCAGATGTCATATGTGTATAACATGGATGAGTCGGTGTTGAATCTCTTGTATACGCTCAGCACGTCTGATCCTATCGTCATGGTTATAATAATTATTTTTCTCAGACTGTCTGGTGGAGTGGGATGGTGTTAACTGTTGGCCTGCTGCTCAAGCTGGAGAGATGATGTCAGTGCCCTGTCCACCTCCTCTACAGAAACTCCGCTCTCCTCCAGGCAAAGATCACTTCATCATTTCTGTTTATCTGTAACCTTTGCAGCTCTGACACGTTATTCCTACAAACTTTGGCACAAATATTAATGCTATGTCTTTGACTTTCCACAGTCATTATCACTCGTAACTGCACCAGAGACGGCTGGAGCAGCCTGAGCATCCCCTATTACACCGCCTGTCTTCATCTGGACCCCAGTGAGGAACAAGCCACAGACCAGAAGGTACTATAATTATTAAATTATTAACCCTCCTGTTGGATTCTGGGTCAAATTGACCCATTTTAAAGTTTAAAAATCTAGGAAAAAAAGTTAAAAGTATTTTTTAGTATAAAACGACTTCTTTAAAAACTTTATTACAAAAAAAGTAATAATAAAAAAATAAACATAAAAATAAAACAACTTCTGCTTGCCTTAATTAGTGTAATCAACAGATAATATGAAAATGGTTCATCTCACATATTTGCAACCAACCCCTGCAAAAAAATGGTTATACTTATACTTATACTTTATTTCCTTACCCTGCATGTCCAAGAGTACACAGACACCTCATCTAACTAGTAAATTCAGCTTACACAGTATTTACAGACTGTGTAAAGCCTTTCTAGATAAGTAGAGATTCTCACTAAAGTAGAAAATCCCTGGTGATACCCTTGATCTCACGAAGATGCACCTAAAAACTTTTGAACAATTACAGTAAAAGTCTTTGGGTCAGTTTGCCAGAGAGTAATTAGGCCTAGTCATAGATTAGAATTTTCTTTCAATGTAAAATCTCTATTGAAAATGTTTTAGGTTTTATTTCTGTCTGGAAAAAAAATGCCTTAAAGGAAAAATCTGGTGTAAAATGGGCTTGGGTTGTAGTGAAACATGATATCGAGTACAAACTTTTGGGAAATAGCCCACCTCTATTTCCCTCTAGCTTTTTTAAATTCAACACTTTTAGCTGATGCTCCTAAAAGGCTTACAATGCTAGCAATAGGGGCATAGCTAATTTTACACCATTAACCAACTGAGAGTAGCTCCACACTTCTGTGGTATAATTTTGAGAGCCCAGACATGAAAAAGAGACACTAAGAGCGTTGGCATTAAACGTGCCCAGATTAAAAGTTTATTAAAATCTTGAAATTATCTTGAAATTAGCTGAATCACGATAATTTGACTGATAAACATGAACAAACAGGTAGGATAGAGGAACAGATTGTCACACTAATTCTGTGTAAATTAAAGGTATTATATTATATTTTAAATATTTGCCAGACTCCACTTCAAAACTCCAAGACTTAGCGTCACATTATTTCAGGATGGTGTAGTGTCTGTATAAACAGGGGTTTTAAAAAATATATTTGTGCACTTTTAAAGTTCTCATTGCCTCTTTTTAAACGTCAGGACCTCAGAGTTCTACTTATGAAGTGTGGAACAACTTTAAGCTTGTTAATTCTGTAGAAATAGTGATTTCTTTGCATGGGCAATACTATGCCTCTATCACTTGCATTGTAAGCCTGTTGGGAGCATCGGCTAAAAGTGCTGTATTTTAGAATGCTTGGGGTGAATGGATGTGGGCAACTCGACAAAAGTTTGTACTTGTTATCATGTTTCACTACAACCCAAGTGCATTTCACACCAGACCTCTCCTTCTCCTTCTAAATCTCAATTCTTTGTAAGTGTGATGTGCTCTAGAAATACGTAAATTGGTGATTCACACAGTTTCTTCATCTGCTTCTAGCGAGAATACTTCTCCACTGTGAAGCTGATCTACACTATCGGTTATGGCGTGTCTCTCGGCTCCCTCTGCATCGCCATGCTCATCTTTACTATCTTCAGGTACACAAAACATTTTATTTTAAAAACATAACATCTATCTGTTCAAGCATACTAGTATGTTGTTCATGTATTTTTGCTAACTGCACATGCTAATCTTTAATCAATCCACAGGAAGCTGCTGTGCACACGCACCTGCATCCACCTCAACCTCTTCTCCTCCTTCATTCTGAGAGCCGTGGCCGTGTTCGTGAAAGACGCTGTGCTGTTCTCTGACGAGACTATCGATCACTGCACCATCTCTACGGTAAAACAACCGCATTAGAAGAGATTAGCCAAAAATCTAAACTAATGAGCATGATTGATCACTGACCCCTGATGCAGTGGATCAGTCAAGACCAGTGACACAGTAATATATGGAAGCATGGAGAATGTTTTTTTAAATGGTTTGTTTTGACACAGTTTGGCGAATTTGGATTTTTCCTTGTGTGAAAACAAACCAAACTAAGAGTAAGATGCTCCAAGTTTACAATCTCTACGCTTTGCAGCTTCTATATGTCACATATTAGCCTGTGTCTGTCCTGTGTTTTTCCCCTTTCGGTTCTATGTGCTATTTGTCTTGCGTCCCAGCCATGTGCATTTTTGAGCACATGGCATTGTTTTGTTATTGTTCTGTCTCCACCCTAGCCCCGCCCTAGCTCTGCCCTAACAATTAGTGATCTCACCTTGTGTCTTGTTTGTAACCCCGCCCCCTCATTATCCTGGCCCAGGTGTTCCTCACTCTCCTTGTGTATTTAAGCCCCTCTGTTTCAGTGTTCTTTGTGGAGTCTTTTTTTTGTGCCTCAAATGCTGTATATTTGTCTTTGTGCTTGAGTTCTCTTGTCAGGTCTGTTGTTTTTTGTTTCTTATTTTCTTAGTTCTGTTTAGTCTTCTTAGTTTTGTTTCTTAATCTAGTATTCTTGGTCATGTTTTCCTTGTTTTTTTTGTAGTTTAGTTTTCTTATTCCTATACTGTGTTATATATATATTTTGCCACCCGTGTTTGCTTTCAGTTTTTATTTGCTTTATCTTGTTTGCTTAAATAAAATTAATAAC
The DNA here is from genome assembly GCF_023375975.1 of Astyanax mexicanus. Taxonomy (NCBI): domain Eukaryota; kingdom Metazoa; phylum Chordata; class Actinopteri; order Characiformes; family Acestrorhamphidae; genus Astyanax; species Astyanax mexicanus. Next base: position 10,551,946 of record NC_064422.1, read on the forward strand.
TGCAATTACGTCCGTCTTCTCGCCTACCCTGTGTGACACTATAAAACTGCATTTACTCTGTGATTTTTCTTATATGGCGTCACATCAATGTGAAAAGTTGGGGGCGCAAAAATACCAGGTGAAAAAAAATGAACCTGTGTGTTTTAACTGTGTATAAATTTACTTTTCGCGAGTGCAAATGTGAAACTCACCAGCTAAAAAAAAGGGAATCGTGTGCTCGCTGAACAAAATATAAAAGCTTCATTTTTCTCCCTCTCAGATGTTTTTTTCCTCTCCAATCCACAGTTGTCTTCGCTCACAATGCGAATTGCCTGCTGTGCCTTTTTTTGCTCAAGTAAGGTTTTTGAGCACAAGTGGTTTGACAGTCTTGACAGAAACACTCCCCAGTGCTGTTTGCCTGGGTTCAGCGCGTTGTTTGGATTTTAGCATAGCTAGCTAGCTAACTCTCCTGCTGTCCTTCTTTCTCCGCCCTCCTCCAGCTGTTGGTAGTAGGCGGTCCATCAAAAACCCTGGAGATATCTGCCAATAGCATTCGCTGAGGCAGGTGACCCTGTTACACAATTTCCTTTTTTTTTTGCTTGTTAGTTTTACATTTGCGCTAACAAGAAGCAAATTTACATGCGCAAAATGTTAAAACACTGGTTAATTTCTTTCACCTGATATTTTTGCGCCACCTACTTTTGACATTGATGTGTTGCATGTTCTCGTCAGGTTCTGTGTAAAGCTGCAGTGACGTTCTTCCAGTATTGTGTGCTGGCAAACTTCTACTGGCTGCTGGTGGAGGGGCTGTACCTGCAGACCCTTCTAATCTTCACTTTCACCCACAAGAGGGCTTTTGTCTGGTGGTATGCTCTGATTGGCTGGGGTAAGTGAAGAAAAGTGGCTTGCTGTAGTGATCACTCAGTTCTAGACTCCAAATACACTTTAGCTGGTCAACTACATTTGAAGTAGAGAAAAAAATTGTACATTAAGTGTCTTCATTAATTTATCCTAAGGATAACCTATTGATAATGGGATAATGTGAGTTTCAGTTTCACTCTCGTTTGATTGATTACCTCACTGCATTATAAGCAGAGTTTTATTAGATTAGATTATAAACTCACAAATGTGTGTTTGTGTGTCACAAATGGCATGAAAGATCATATTTGGGCCTACAGTGTAGCCCCCAAGTTAGTGTTTGGTTGATTGATTTGGTTCTCTTACAGGGATGCCAACTGTGACGATAATCACCTGGACACTCTTAAAGCATCAGTTTGACAACCGGGGGTAAGACTATCCACATTTAGGCTAAATATTTTTTGAACTTGTTAAATTAGTCTTGCTTTTTGACATTGGCGGTGCAAAAACACAGGAGCTCCACTGACTTATTAAAACCCTGACAACAATCAATCATCATAGTCCATTCCTATAGTTGCACCCAGCAATAAGAATAAAATAACATTACTGTTCCCTTAAATGAGCTGCTGGTATATCTTCACTGCGTGAAGGAGCAGCTCAGTACTCTTTTGCTGATATGTGCAAAAGCGCTGCACTGTTAAGATACGAACACGCCAAAGTCAGAGCTCACCCGACTCTTAAAGAGAATGACGACTGACACACTGATTGGTTTATTTCACGCCCATGATTAATTAAGAGAATTATTTCAAGCTTCAATTTATGCATGAAGTGAGCAGGTATAAACAGGGTCTAGTATATAAAAATGATGTCATATTTTGTGTGTGCGCCTGTGTGTGTGTGTGTGTAGGTGCTGGGATGACTTAGACAGTGGCCTTTGGTGGATAATCAAAACCCCCATCCTGTGCTCAGTTTTTGTAAGTACTTACAGTACCACAGTGTCTCTGTACTCACTAATTCACTATTACACTCACTCAGTCCAGAGCTGACACGTCTCTTCACAATGCAGGTCAACTTCATTATATTTGTGAACATCAGTCGGATCATCGTGTTGAAAATAAAGACCCCTGACTGTAACACAGGAGAGAGACCACTTTACAGGTAGGACTGTGTTTGATCAGGTATGTAATGGATTAAAACACTACAGAAAGGTGAATAGATACTGACATGTTGACACTGTTCTAGTGTTTTGATTATTTTTACATAAAACTATTGATACTCATTATTTTCTTTTAAATAATACAGAATATAATGTTTTGTTTGTTTTCTTTTGCTTTCTGCTACAGTTTCACAAGTGCAACTATATATTACAATATTATAATCACTGTATATATTATTAACATGCATTACTTATTCATGTCCTCTTGATTAAAAATACTCTGATGAACTTGTATTTTAAGTTTGACAAATTTTGTACAACTAATTACTCATTTTCATGATTTATATTTATATTTATACCTTGTAAAAATATATATAATTCTTAGAAATGTAAAGTATGTTTAAAAAATTGTCACTTTTATTGTTTGACTGCACAGCTCTGAAAAAAATAAGATACCACCTAAAAATGATGAGTTTCTTTGATTTTACCAAATTGAAAACCTCTGGAATATAATCAAGAGGAAGATGGATGATCACGAGCCATCAAACCACCAAACTGAACTGCTTGAATTTTTCAACCAGGAGTAAAGCAGCATAAAGTTATCCAAAAGCAGTGTGTAAGACTGGTGGAGGAGAACATGATGCCAAGACGCATGAAAACTGTGATTAAAAAACAGGGTTATTCCACCAAATATTGATTTCTGAACTCTTAAAACTTTATGAATATGAACTTGTTTTCTTTGCATTTTTTTTTTTTCATTTTCTGCAAATAAATGCTCTAAATGACAAATACGTTTTTGGGAATTTGGAAGAAATGTTGTTTGTAGTTTATAGAATAAAACAACAATGTTTATTTTACTCAAATATAAACCTACAAATAACAAAATCAGAGAAACTGATTCAGAAACTTATTTTTTTTGTAGGTATTATTTGGTTGGTGGGTTATTCTCAGCACTGCAGTGAATAGCACTGACATGATGGTTGTTCGTTAGTGTGTGTTGTGCTGATAAGAGTGGATCAGTGTAGAGTGTAGAAACAAGTAGGTGGTCATAATATTCTGATTAAACTGTGTGTATTAATTTATCTGTATATATTTTCCTCTCTTTTCCCATTTCTCTGTGATGCTGAGTTAGTCTGATATTGAGTAGCTTGATGTTTTGCTGTGTGCTGTTCCTCCAGGCGGCTGGTGAAGCCCACTCTGCTGCTGATTCCTCTGTTTGGAGTTCATTACGTCGTGTTCGCTGTGTTCCCGGAGCATGTGGGTCTGGAGCCCAGGCTCTTCTTTGAACTGGTGCTGGGATCCTTCCAGGTACTGGAGGAGCTTTTCACCAGTGATTTTAGTACACTGAAAAAAATGATGAGTAAAATGTACTTAAAAACGTTTCGCAACTTTCTGCATTTGCTTCTTTAAATATATTTAATTTCAAATAAATTTAAGTAACTCCAACTCGGTTTCAAGACTTAAATGTTACTTTATAATAATAATAATAATAATACTACTACTACTACTAATAATAATAATAATAATTTGCCCATTTCCAAGCATAAAAAATATTGATATTTATTTATTATGGTTAACACCATTTAGTCACTTTAAATATATATATATATATATATATATATATATATATATATATATATATATATATATATATATATATATATATATATATATATATATATATATATAGAGAGAGAGAGAGAGAGAGAGAGAGAGAGAGAGAGAGAGAGAGAGAGAGAGAGAATTGGATTAATTGGCCTATACTCAAGAGTTTTTATGTTATTTTATTTTGTTTATTCAGTTTCTGAATCAGTTTTGCTATTTATAGGCTCATTTTTGAGTAAAATTAACATTATTGTTTTATTCTATAAACTACAAACAACATTTCTTCCAAATTCCAAATAAATAAATTGTCATTTAGAGCATTTATTTGCAGAAAATGAGAAATGTCTGAAATAGCAAAAAAGATGCAGAGCTTTCAGACCTCAAATAACGCAAAGAAAACAAGTTCATATTCATAAAGTTTTAAGAGTTCAGAAATCAATATTTGGTGGAATAACCCTGGTGGTTTTTAATCACAGTTTTCATGCATCTTGGCATCATGTTCTCCTCCACCAGTCTTACACACTGCTTTTGGATAACTCTAAGCCACTCCATTTTAATGCATGTACATCTCGACATGATGTGCAAATAACAAACTTGAAACTTGAAAAATAAAAGCAATGTAGCCCAAATGCTCCACAAGTGCCCAAACGTTTTTTTTCTGCACAGTGAGATTTAGTTCAGTAAGGTTATAAAAATTACAGGTAAAAGCATTACAGCACCATCTGCTGGATCTAGTGTCAGTGTACAAAGAAAAGTACAGATTTCATTTTTTATTTAATGAAAATATTCTACAGATAACAAAATCTATTTATTTTAATAGACATTTACAGTTAATGTAGGTAATTATTTTTCATTTGTTTGAGCATGCATTGTGTTTTAGCACTGACTGTACTGTCTTACTGTCTTACAGGGCTTTACTGTTGCACTGCTGTACTGCTTTTTGAACAGCGAGGTGAGGGATTACAGTCATAAAATTACAGCTTTTATAGTTTTTTTTCAGTCTGATCCACCTGAGACTCAGCCTATTGTGTGTTTTTAACTCCAGGTTCAGACAGAACTGAAGAAAGGGGTTGCCAGATGTTGGTCCCAGAGGGAGAACAACGTGATTAACATGGCTACACAAGATTTTATGGCTTAGATTGTGGCAAAAAAGCATTTAAAAGAGTTTAGGACTATTATTATAACCTCTTATTCATTTGAATGAAGAGGAATTAATGCCAAATTAAAAAGCAAACACTAACATGGAAAAATGTAAATGCAATCCACAAAAAACATTGCTATTCTTCACTAACATGCAGAATACGAGCCAAAATTAAATGCAAAACCACTATTACATTACATTTTATTTGATATATATAGTTTGTTAAGCATTATGATCTGTGATCATAATACATTATAAGCTGTGCTTATAATATATATGTTAAAATAGTATATCTCTATCATTAATAATCTAGTCCTACAATGAAAGTCTGGCACTTTACTTGGAGCGCACAAAGACCTGTTATAATGCATTATAATTGACTATAATTAATATTATATTCAAGACAAGAATAATTTATCAGTGGTTAAAAATATAGGATTACTGAGGGTGTGTTTATAAGTTGGAAGCTGTTTTAGTCATGATACAAGTCTACAAGCAGGGACTGAGTTTATTGGTATTGACGTATAACATGTTATAAACACAGCTATTAATGCATTATAATCATAGTTCATGATGCATAATAAACATTGCTATAATGAGTTTGTATAAGTATGTATAGCCTAGTTTATAATGCCTTATGAATGCATTATAATGTGTTATGAGTATGTTTATAGAGTCTTATAGAGATGACATTTAAAGAAAGTGTTACCATATAGATATATAATTTATACAGAAAAAAAGTTGTGCATTTTCTTCTGAACATCATGGATTTTAGCTTGCTAATTATGTGTATATATATATATATATAAGCATATTCCTATCAATCCTCATGACATAAAAAATTAATAGAGCAACGTTTTTTCTTTGTTTATATAAAGACAAGGGATTTTACGTTGTGCCAAAAATAACATAACATTAAATTACATTTATTAATATCATACAATATTCCTCACCAACATGCAGAATATGAGCCACAAATAAATGCAAAACACATTTTTACATTACATTTTACTGCACTTGATCTCTTTATTGTAAAACAATACGCAAGAGAATTTACATTTTCATAACCAAACACTGAATTTGTATTGAAATTGCACCTAAAATGAATGCAATCAGCTCAACCTCACAGTAGTTCACTGTGTTGCTGCGCTGCGACTGTTCAAAAGCAAATCACAGTGCACAGGATTGCATTTCGTCTAGGAGAAGCACAAAATTTGTGCCAAAATGAAATGTAATCACTGTCCAATCAGAACCCGCTGCTGAAATTGATGTTGACTGGACTGTTACTTTAATTTAACTCTTCACTCTCATCTGTTGCACTGTATTTACACACTCTATACTGTACACACACTCTCTGCACTACTGTCTCTCACTACTATGCTGGTGCTCATGAATATCACAAACCTCTCTTAAAGCTCACACTGTGAAAAATAAACTATACTGTTCCAGACCAGTAAGGATTTGTCCTGTGTCTGATTGTCCTCTGAATGTCTCATTAAATAGTCAAAATTAATATGATGCTACATGCTAGCTGTCTTATCTTAGCAAAATTAACCAGCAAGGCTTGTCCAGTCTGATATTAAAAAAGGTATTATCTAGCTATAATATTTAAATAAAAGATTAATATTTAATATATTAATAAGTAATAAGTGTATGTGTGTGTGTGTGTGTGTGTGTGTGTGTGTGTGTGTGTGTGTGTGTGTTGGCTGAGCATTACTGCACCATGTTACCAGTAGATGGTGCTGTTTTACTGTGTGTCACATTCAGACATACAGTGTATCAACACTAATAAGTAAACGCAATTTGCAATCTATAAAAATAAATATATTTATTTTAATTATTAATTATGTATCTATATATTTTTAAAATACTTTGTGTTTAAATTAAGTGTACATAAGTCTGCATAAATTCTATATTCCGTTTTATAATAACTATATATTATAATACTTTTTCTTTTTCTTTTATTAATTTGTTTCTATACCATTTTAAATAAACAGCGCATATGTGATACAGAAAGAAATGCAGAATACTGCTGTATATATATATATATTAATAATGATGATACATTTTCTGCATTTTCTAGTTTCTGAATTAGTTTCTCTGATTTTGCTATTTATAGGTTTATGTTTGTGTAAAATGAACATTGTTGTTTTATTCTATAAACTACAGACAACATTTCTCCATAATTCTTAAAAAAGTTATTTTTAAGAGTTCAGAAATCAATATTTTAATTACAGTTTGTATGCATCTTGGCATCATGTTCTCCTCCACCAGTCTTACACACTGCTTTTGGGTAACTTTATGCTGATTTACTCCTGGTGCAAATATTCTGTTTTGAAAAGAACATACACAAAAACAAAAAAATGAATAAATCTTGACATAAGAGTTATATACTGTATTGAAGCTTCTTTCAATTTGGTGTGGTTATGGTCCTATTGCATGCTGTGTACATAGGCTTTAAGACATAAGCTAAGAGCATTATTTATGTACTTTATTGTGTGCTTTATCGGAAAATATATTGTTTAGAGTTAAAATTAGTTGCAATTTTATTTATATTCATATAGTGATAACAGTAAACAAATTTTGCTAGTTATTAATGTCATTATGCTTGAACAAACCAGATGATTGAAGCAGAAAATCCATAAAAAAAAGAAAGAAAAATGGAAAATGCTTATTAATGCTTATTATTATTATGCCTACACAAAGGTTTCAGCAATACCTCGCAAAACCCAAGTGTAAACAAACCGATTTAAATATACACACAGAGACAATCAGGCACGGGTGAGGGGAATCACTAAATAGTCACAGGTGCAGATGATCAGAACTCAGGGGACAATGAGCATCAGTACTGTTTAGGGTTAGCTGAAGAGGAGCAAGAGGAGTGACTGTGTTCTGAGAGGGAGTGGTATTCTGGGTAATGTAGTCTAGAGTGTCAGTAGGAGAAATAGGTCCAGGAGGGATGACAGCTATGAATGATAGATGCCATGAAAATAATCTGTAAAAAATATAATAACCGATATGTACTATAATAATAATAACAATTCATATAATGTTTATATATTTTTTTTGTTTGTTTTTATGAAACATATAGTGAAATAACTTTATTTTTACTGCACTAAAATACAGCATTCCTGCAAGTGATGTAGATCAGATGTCAGTGGATTCATTCTATCTGTAGATGGGAGTCCAAGAGAGCATGTGTTGATAGTGTAGAGTCCAGCAGCCTAGAGAGAAAGAGAGAGAGAGAGAGAGAGAGAGAGAGAGAGAATTGACCATGACTAATATTGATGAAAAGTGATATAACTGAGATAAGATAAGACTATAGAAATGTTATGTCACTGTAATTACATTTATTATCAATACTCCAGTTTTTTGCTGAAAGCTTTGTCAATAGATATATTACTTCTAAGTCATTTTTAGAACATTTTAACATGTTTTAACATATTTTAACATGCTTTATCACCTACAAAATATATTTTTTTGTACTGTGGGAGAGGAAAAAAAAACATGCAACCAGCGAGTTGCTGAAGTGATGATGATCCTACCTGCTTCTAATCTCAGATTTCATACAAGACACTCAGTGCGAGGGAGCAACAGCTGTCTGGGAGATTGCTGTGGCCTCGGAGAGAGAGGAGATCTTAAGACTTCAGCTGGACGGCTTTAAAGAAGACCAAACGGACTACTGTGGAAATATTAATCAGGTGCGTGAGGTAAGCAGGAAAGCATTCTGTTCTTTTTGTTGGGAATACGCAGATTTTTTTGAGGGGTTAATTGAGTAAAATTGAGGACTGAGGATTGAGGATTGAGATTAGAGGACAGCAGTTTGATTTGCTGGAATTTGGTGGTTATATTATTAGTTGATTAGTATTGGTGGTTTGGAGTTTGGTTGAAACTTTGGTTCATCTACATTGCTGTGTGTGTGTGTGTGTGTGTGTGTGTGTGTGTGTGTGTGTGTGTGAGGGGCCTGAAACTTGCAGTGGTAGTCTAATACTATTTTCTGACTGTGAACAGCTCAAGTGTGTGATCCAATTTAGCTGAGCATTCCTCAGTTTAATGCAATGATATAGCGAGAGTCAGATTACTTGCATTAACTTGCAAGAAAATGTAGAATTTACTGTGTTTTTTTTTGTCTTTTTGCTTAATATGCTTTATTTCCAATTTGTGATGAAATAACATTAAAATATTTGAAATATCACTTTTTGTTTGAAAGAAAAGAATAGTAGACTCTGTAAAATGGCACAAACATGCTTGTAATGGTTTTTTTTAGTAAAAATTTGAAGAAACTGGTTGCCTTAAAAAAGTTAAGTAATGGGTAATGAAAATTAATGTTAGCATGACTTAAAACATCAAATTATTACAACTAAAGAGGAAGTTTATTTAATTTTTTTATTTTTGTTATGCTGTAAGACCAGATAAATTGAGTTTACTTAACTTTTTTTAGGCAGCCGGTTTGCTAATTTTTTAAGTAATGGGGAATAAAAACTTGAGTTAGCATAAATTAAAACATCAAGTTATTACAGCTAAGGTAGCCCAGGGGGAATCACTACACACTGATGGTGAGTGTCTGTCAGAACCTGTTGGACACACCCAGTATGCAAATAGATTGTAACAGAAGCCAATGGAAAAGAAGCTGTTAATGGCAACACAGACTAAACCCAGTTATTATAAGTTGGTTCAACTCTAAGATCTCAGTTTGAATAGTACAGTATATGTGCCCACAAATGTTCAACTAACTCAAAATAGTTGATTATTGTTAAGAAATAATACATTTTCTGTAAAACAGACTTAAATCGGTTTAAGTACCGGAGAGTACCGGAGAGTGGTTGTGTGTTGTTGCTTTTAGGCTGGGCTCTATCCTGGGCTGCAGTCCTGCTCATTTTCCCATCGTCCTGGAACTGAGGGAGGGTTGGGGGGGTTTTGAGTTAAATATAGTTTGTGTCTTCATTTCAAGGCTTGTATGATGATGCTAGAAGTGCTCGGTTGCACCCCATCGTACCTCCGCTGTTAATCCACCTCGCCCGAATCCCTGGTGTAGGATGATGGTCCTAAAGACGCTCGCGCAAAGATCCGGCTGCGCTTAACGCTCGCCTCTCTCACATCGCTTAAGCTCAGAGATACCTGAGAGACGAGAACAGGTGGTTTCTGTTCAGTTTCTGAATCAGTTTCTCTGATTTTGTTATTTATAGGTTTATGTTTGAGTAAAATGAACATGTTTGTTTTATTCTATAAACTACAGACACCATTTTTCCAAAATTTCAAATAAAAATATTGTAATTTTGAGCATGTATTTGCAGAAAATGAGAAATGGCTGAAATAACAAAAAAGATGCAGAGCTTTCAGACCTCAAATAATGCAAAGAAAACAAGTTTATATTCATAAAGTTTAAAGAGTTCAGAAATCATAAAACACAGTGGATCAACACCAGCAGATGACAGACATGTCTCTCCAAACCATCACTGATCATCAGTAAATTTTACATTTCATTTGGAAATGAAGGGAGCAGAGTCTGGAGGAAGAGTGGAGAGACACACAGTCCAAACTGCTTGAGGTCTAGTGTGAAGTTTCCACCAATCAGTGATGGTCTGTAGGATGCGGGTTTCATTTTCCAGCAGGACTTCGCACGCTGCCCACTCTGCCAAAAGTACCAATTGGTCTTATATAATATTCTAATTTTCTGAGACACTGATTTTTGGGTTTTCATCAACTGTAATTGTTGATAATCATCAACAATTAAAGAAATATACACTTTAAATAAATCACTCTGTGTGTTTAATACATCTATATAATATATGAGTTGCACATTTTGAACTGAATTACTGAAATAAAGTAACTTTTCATTGATATTTTATTTATTGAGATTAGTAATTAGTAGCATTAGTAATTGCATTCAGCTATTATATGCTGACACCATATGTGCAAATGGATACACCCAGCTTGTCTAGTTCCTGTACAGAATATTGCCAATAAAATACGACTATGAACATACCTATTGGCACAGCGCATAAAAAACCCTTCCTATTATTGAATACTTGAATGATGGTGCCCCATCCAATACTTTGTTGTGGAATGAGTTGTGGAGATGGGGAGGAAGTCGGGAGGTGGTCATCCAACAACATGCAATCAGATCTTTCAGAAATGCTCCAAAATCTAATAGAAAGTCTTCCTTGGGCAGTAGAGACAGTTACTTTAACAAAAGTAGAATAAACTTTTTTTCTCTGATTTCGGGACAAACTGTAAAGTGCCAATACTTTAGTCCATATAGTGTAGTTCCAGCATCATGTAATAGTAAGTCTGCATGCATGGTGATGGGCTTTGCAGCGTGTGCTCTCCTCCCTCGGTATGAGTGTTGAGCATCACATGCTCTTGGACGCAGAAGGTGTTGGTTTTGAGTTTCTTGCACTGGAGACACCATGTGATCGCTCGGCGAGCCTCTGTTTCTCTGTCTCTGCCTAATGTGGGCAAAAGGTTAAGCAAAATGCAGAAATTGCACCATAATCGCACTCCTGAGATCCTGGTTCTACAGAGGCGTGAAGCGTTCCGTGCATAAAGCTAAAGAAAGTTTCGTAGTTTCTCAAGTTGGTAACGGGTGAATACGACAGCTATTCTCTCAGTGACATGTAGTGCTTTAATTACATTAACATTTCATTGTGTTCACATTACCTTCAGTGTCATTTTAAACACGGAGACATTCTTACCGGATTAATAAGCAATAAGTATTTAAAGAGGTGCCTCTTAGGTAACGTATGGAAACTGAAATAAGTTCACTTTTTTAGGGATGATGGGATTATTAGGTATATAAGTGTGATGTTCCAGCATGACATGATGTTAATAATTCACTCTGTCTATTCAATTTTGGAGTGTGGAAAAGGAAATGTGGAAAATGTTCCTTTTATATCAAGCTGCAGAAAAAAAAACATACATAAAAATACATTGAGCATCCTGCAGTGTGGCCATTAAATATTTGTGTATTGTGTAATAATGTTATATAATGTTATATAAGCCGAATCAAGGTTCATTTGTTTGCTACATTGTATATATTTAGTCCACTTATTTTTGTTTTCACACTGCAGTTTAGGGAGCGCACCAAATACCTTTGTGTGATACTCCTACATCCTTTCATCATCACTTACGTATCGATGCGTTTTCCTTAACTTGACTCTGATTGGTTTTAGACGGACATGTGTCTGACAATGGCTATAATGACGTGTTGATAATTCAGAGGGTGGTTCATTCGGCAGGAAGCCTTTACAGGATAAGATTCATTTCTCCCTAGTAGTGCTGCTATTGTGGCAGCTGTATCCACAGCTCATTTTTCCTGCTTTTCCAGTTATTTTGAGAGGGTACTGACTGCATCCTGCAGGAAGGCGGAGTTGGACGTCCAGTGCCGCCCACTTTGTCAGCATCATGTCTTAGCTCCGCCTCTGAACGGAAGCAAACAATGTACAGGGCAGGTAGCGGACTTTAAAAATATAATGTTCCGCGTTGTATTTGTTGCTGTAAGATGAATTAAGATGAATTTTATAAAATAGATAGATAAATATATAAATACATAAATAAAGGGCTATTTGTCTGTCATGCTGGGGATAGAAACGAAGTTATATAGGAAACAAAAGTTCACAAAGCAGAAGCTGAGGCCCTGCACCCCTGTGTCTGGAATTGGTCAGAAGAATTAGTTTGACCAACTGGTTTTAAATGTTTCCAGCTGGAACACTTCCGACCTTCAATGTTAAAATATGGTTAAAGTATTGTCTGTTGTTAAATTTAATGTGAAATGGTTGTGCAAATAATGTCCTCAACCTTCTGCCTTTAAATTAGTATTTTTCATTTCATCTCCAATCTATAATTTCATAAAACAGTTGGATGGAGGGATGAAAAAGAGGTTTTTAATTGCATTTGCAGTAACTGCTTTTTAATTTGGCACCAATTCTTCTCCATACCTGAGGGAATATTTTACTGTTTTAGTGCTTTTGTTTTAGTGATTTAGAGATCAGATGTTCAGTAATCAGATTGCTCTTTGTGGTGGGGAACATTCTTTATTCTCAGTTTTACCACAGTAATGTAAGTTTATTATTAACAATCTGTTAACCATAACATTTTCTATTTTTACTTTTAGCTACTGGTAGAAATACAAGCTTTTTTGACCAAATTCAATGTTGATTCAACCATAACATGATTGAATATAATTAATTTGCAAAACGCTAAGAAAATCTTAAAATCTCATTTTGATTCATCCCTTTTCACTCCTTGTTCACGCACCTCCAGTCTGAACGCAGGGTTTGGCAGCAGGTGCTCAGTATCAGGTGCTCAAGCAGGAATGATGAGCTGTAATTAGAATTTGAGACACGTTTTTATCAGCCAAAATGTGACGCCCAGACAATTGGGTCAGAACATTTCCAAAACATCAGTCAGGTCTTGTGGGGGGTTTCCTGGAATGCAGTTGTGTGAACCTACCTAAAGTGCTCAAAAAATGGTCAACCAGTGAATGGAGACAGGGTTATTCAATGCCTCACTTTGTATTAATGACAGATACCACAGGACACATTCAGAGGTCTTGTGCTTTTACCAAAGTGCTGAACCCATCCAATCAGCAAAAGTAGTAAAGCGTATCCTGATAGGTGTATTTTGAATCATTTTAACAGACTTTTTAGAATTGATTACACCTATTCCCTGTGCTTAAGAAAGGAATGCCTCTTTAAATGTTCTAAATGCTTTATATTAAGCCACGTCTTCCCTATCTCCCACTATTTGTGTTTTTAGCACTGTTCTGTGCAGCCCAGAAAACAAGGCTTTGCTATATGTAGACAAACACAACAGAACAATTACGTAGATAAGGAGGTTTCCACTTTTGGTTATGTGTAATGAGTCCATATTTGTTTAATCTCTGTCATTATATCTGGATAAAGAGCATGCTGGTGTCTCTTTCTCTGTGTCTGCTGCTAACCCTTGTGTGGTGTTCGGGTCTGTGGGACCCGTTTTCATTTTTCATCAAATGATACTAAAAAAATATTTTTTCTAACTCAAACTCATTGGCATTGGCCCATTTTTTGTGAAAAACATATATCAAAACATGTTAGTCATTAACAATCATTTACTTAGTTCAATCCAGGTGACAACTTTTTTTTTTTTTGGCCAGACAGTGTACGTATACTATGCTAACTCAGTACTCAATAATACAACAAACTGAGCTGGACGAAGTAATTATGAGGTATCGCTTTGTACTCTTTGGGGCTGGTATGAGGATGATATTATGATATTATTTAGCTGGAATATTCTTTTGAGGAGATAAATCATAGCACAAAAAGTGAGGAAATGTGTGTTTGGTAGGCTTTTTCTTTGTTATAATAATGCTTCTTGGCTGTTAATCTTATTCCATTGCAAAGCCTTTGTAAAGTTAATTTCTATTTTAAACGGAGCCATGTTTATAAGGAACGTGCATTTGTGGGATGAGCAGCAAAGTTGAGCCTGTGAGTTACGCCAATGAAAACGTTGCCAAATCCTCTCTCCTCCTATTCTGCTGTTGCTATCAACACTTGTTACTGACAAGCTTCTAGTTTTCCAGGTGCTGATTGGTGCCTGATTGGCTGCATCTGTGAGCATAGGCTCTGCTATAGTGAGGATTAAGCTGGTACTGAACTCCTAAAACTTCATGGATATGAACTTGTTTTCTTTGCATTATTTGAGGTCTGAAAGCTCTGCATCTTTATTTGTTATTTCAGCCATTTCTCATTTTCTGCACATAAACGCTCTAAATGACAATATTTTTGAATTCTTAATACATAGGGTTTCATATAATGTCGGACCACCCTTTGCCGCTATTACAGATTTAACTATTCTGGGAAGGCTTTCCAAAAGGTTTGGGGGTGTTTTTTAATGGTGCATTCGAAGCTCTTTTTTTTAGGTCAAGCACTAATGATGGAAGAAAAGACCTTTTCACACTCTTTGCTCTGATTCATCCCAAAGTTGTTGTTGAGTTCAGGGCCATGTGCAGGCCAGTCAACGTTATCAGGTCACTCATCCAGGTCTTTATGGAAGTTTTATTTTTGCACTGGTGTGCAGTTATGTTGGAACAGATTAAATGCTGATAATGAACAGCATTGAATGCTGATAATGGTAAAATTGTGATAAATCAGAAAAAATGGGGTTTTGTTTAAGTACAGAATCCTTCATATATCCTTCTACCATGCATTTATTTTTTAAATATATTTTAGTCCAGAACAGTCTCTCTCAGGTGGTGTATTTATAATGATTTAATGAAAGGACTTCAGATGTCCATTCGCCCCCACTGTGAACAATTGTCTCTAATAAAGATTATTTTATTGTTTTATACTATATTATAAAATTATATTAGAAAGCCACTCTGAATTTTAATATAATGCTCAGTCTGGCTACTTCTGCTCGGAGTCATGCTGTAGTAATTATTATAGTTGTCAGTCCTGTCCACAAATAGTTTTGGTCTTAAAGGATTATGACTGAAAGGTTATAAAGTACATCTAGTTCTGGGCAATACCATAAGATGGGATTTTCCAAATATATCACAAGTATCAAGATATCAGATGGTTAATGAGCTCCTGCTTTCTGAGGGCTGCTGCTCAGTGTTAAATAACATCTTACAAACCTAATGTTGTTACTTTTATTTGGATGGTTTGCTTATGTTGAAATTGCACCAATGGAAATTTTAAATTATAAATGCATAGATTTTTTTTTTGTTCTGTCAATAAATCTAATCTAAACAACAGTGACAGTATAACCTGGTTATTTGGCCTTGTTTAAAAAACATCATGCGAACCGGTTGCCTTTTCATCATGGCATACAGTTTTTTTCTATCCTCTTCCAAACAGTTTTGAGCATCACGAAAATACTACTGTATTTTTTTGTACTAAAAGGCGCACTTAAAATCCTTTAATGTTTCCAAAAATCGTCAGTGCAACCAGCTTTAGTGAAAATCTGCAAATCTAAGCTTACTGCAAATAAACGGAAGCGCTTAACTCACTCAAATAAACCGTTTTCAGGAGAGAAATCTGTGTAGATTAACATCCAGCACTCGTTTGACTTCAAAAGAATTTTTTTTTTGTTTATTTAGCTTAGCTTTACTTAATGTAGATAAACTTCTGACAAAATAATTAAGTAAGCAACTAAAAGGGGATAAGTTACTTAATTTTCAGCAGTAAAACATATGTTAGGAAAGTCATTAAATATAACTAATCATTACTAATAATAATTCTGCACACTATGTCCTAAAATTAAATAAATAAAATATACAACATTTATTTGGGTGGAGTTTGCTTAACATTTATTTGCACATTACACAAAGAGTAATCTTTTCCTATTGGTTTCTGCCATTATTTATTTGCATAATAGGCGTGTTCCCTATCCCTAGCTCACCATCACTGTGAATACCCTTCTTTTTGGACACTCAAAATATACTAAAAGCTGGATGAGGAACATGACTGTATGTGATTGTAGGCGTTTCACCTTCTGTTTGCTATGTATTATTAATCTCTCAGTGTAATCAGATGTAATGTGAACATTGCAGTCACTTAATTGCACAATTAAAAATGGTTGCTCTATTTAAAACTGTTAATTTATTGGACTTTTTGCAATAGCATAATAGTACAGAAGTACATTAGTGCAGTACTTCTCGCTATATGACCTTTTGTCAAAATAAAGTAACTCTTAGCAGCAGAGAAACTGCTTCTAAACTTGCTCTTAAACTGCTATACTGTACAATGTATCACTTAAAAAAAAGAACTTGGTATAAAGCAGTTTTAAAGTTTCAGGAGGTACAACTTCCAGGACAGGTATACAGCTATAGAAAATATATGCCAAGAGACATCAGTGTCCTGTTTATATTCTAAAATATTCCAGATAGTTTTGATTTTTTTTGTCTTTAAGGGTCTAATTTCTTTCAGTTTCTGCTTGGATGCATCAAAGCTTACATTTCCTTATCAGTGAATAGCATGTTTTGTCTATGTTACTATGTTCATCTTAACCCTTAACCCTAGAACGGCGGGTGATTTTCACACACATAATTTTTTTCATGTTATTTTTTAATTGTGTTGCTGCTGTCTAAGCTGCATGGGACTTTGGGGAGCTTCAGGGTGATGATCAATAATGTTATGGTTGATTTTCTCTTTCCATCTATGTTTTTCTAAGAGACATGCGTTCAGGTGAATTTCATCCGACGTGACATACTGTATTTTATGGGTGTAATTTTCCTGATGTTATGTTAGCTCACATGTTTCAGGAATGGGTGAACCAAAGACCAAGTTCCCAGCAGCTTTATTTTTTTTGTTGGGACATTATCAGTTAAGGATTACCTGCTTTTTTATAGGGTCATCCATGGTACCTTTTTATATTTTATGTGATGCGTAATGTAAAATTAAAGAAGGGTTCCAAAACTTGTCATAGAGTGTATAACCATCGTTAGTGATGCTGTTACTAATTTTAACGGTAGTGTTCAAGGGTTAAGTGAAATGTTACATGTCTGAGTGGAATGCTGACCCTCATTGACATGTTGCTCAACACAGTATGTTAGCACAGGGAGCTCAGGGTCAGCTGGATATCTCTGTTTACATCGTTGCAGCGCTTGTGAGATTGATCTCTATTGTGTTTGACAGCGTAAACCTAAATGCATAATGCATGAATCCATCAACATCATGGTTTCTGTCTGGGATTCTGAACAACAAAAAATACAGTTGCAAGAAAAAGTGTCTGAACCTTTTTGGAGTGTTGAATGAATGTGTTCAGTAAAGACTTGCTAGATCATAATTTTTTTTATGTTATTCTTTATTTGTCTATACTCTTGACTTGGATGAAGATGTAGAAAACCATAAAATTCCCATAATTTTTCACATAATTTGGCTTTACACTGAATTTTTGCAGTGCATCTATAAATGTTAGTGTGTCATCAGTGTATAAGACGGCAACATCTCCAGTGTTCACAAATACTTTTTTAACTATAAGTGTGATTGCATTAGAGAATTGTGGGCTTATATACAGCTTTTTGATTGGACATACCTTTTTTGTTAAAACTTTGTTAATGTTTGAAAATAAAAAATAAATAAATTGGGGGAAAGACAAAAAAGGTTGGGTTTTCATTGGTTGTAAGCCATAATCATCAACAATAAAAGGAATAAATGCTTAAAATAGCTCAATCTGTATGATGCATATACAGCTCTGGATTTAGTTCATGAATCAGTTTCTCTGATTTTGCTATTTATTGGTTTATGTTTGAGTAAAATGAACATGTTTGTTTTATTCTATAAACTACAGACAACATTTCTCCCGAATTAAAAAAATATATATTCTCATTCAGAGCATTTATTTGCAGAAAATGAGAAATGGCTGAAATAACAAAAAAGATGCAGAGCTTTCAGACCTCAAATAATGCAAAGAAAACAAGTTCATATTCATAAAGTTTTAAGAGTTCAGAAATCAATATTTGGTGGAATAATCCTGGTTTTTAATCACAGTTTTTATGCATCTTGGCATCATGTTCTCCTTCACCAGTCTTACACACTGCTTTTGGATAACTTTATGCTGCTTTACTCCTGGTGCAAAAATTCAAGCAGTTCAGTTTGGTGTTTTGATGGCTTGTGATCATCCATCTTCCTCTTGATTATATTCCAGAGGTTTTCAATTTGGTAAAATCAATCAATAAATAAACTCATCATTTTAAAAAAATGGTCTCTTATTTTTTTCTAGAGCTATGTATTTTTGCTGTCCAATGAAAAACACTTATCTCCAAAACAGCAACTTTACAGGAGAGAGAAAAAACCTTGTAAACTTTCAATAGAAGTCAATGTAAAAAGAGTTTATTTCAGGTCATTTTGAAGAGTTTCTATTGGTCCGTTCATCAAGAAATTGTGGCACAGTGTAAGGGCCAGTTTGTCTGTTCAAATTATGAAGTAAACTAAAAATCGACAAAAATGGAGATAAGTGTTTTTCATTGGACAGTGACGATATGATATATGGCTTTCACATTTTGAACTGAATTACTGAAATAAAGTAACTTTTATTCAGATTTTTTGAAATGCACTAGTAAAAGTCATTGGAGTGTTTGTATGTTAAGGAACTAGGATCATTATGCAATCTATAGTAAGCCCCTAAATATGTTCATCTTTTTATTTTTAATTTGTAGGTAATAGTATATTTAAAGAAATACAGAAATAAGCTCTTAAAATGCAATACGATGAGGTGTTCCTGTTCTGTGGAGGAGCAAACCAGCATGCTTTCTTAACAGACCCACTCAAAATGGCATAGTGAAGTCTAATAGTGGTGGGAAAATGGCAGAGAGTATCCTTCATGCTTGGCACGCTCTTCTGAAAGGATGACGGGAGACGGATTGAGGGCGAGGAGGCGGGTGGGGAGTGTTGGGTGGGGTGGGGTGCTGGTAGTGAGCTGGCTGTGATGTGGATGACAGAGTTGGATCAGTAGTGATTCAGTCAGGAGTAATTTGGCTTGGTTTTTATTATTATTATTAATATTAATTTTGTTATGTGGTGAGACTGTGGGGTATGGAGTTCAGGCAGTAGACCCGTGACCCTGCCCATACCTTGGTGAAAGTCTCAGTGTGCCGTAAGTCATGGGAGGTGTGTTGGGGAGTTGATTTGGCATGCTGACCTGTTTATCGGTGCGATGTAAAGAGGAGAGAGAAGGCTGAGGAGGGCTGGAATGGGCAGAGTCATCGCACTTCTGTAACTCGACGCTGAAGCGTGATGGCCCACAGCAGCTGGGCAGCCACCGTATCTGTCTGTAGGTGTGTATGTGTGGAGTGTGTATAAGAGTGAGGCAGAGCGTGCGTCTGCACTTAACTCTCCGAGCCCACTCGCCCTCCTCGCTGGGCTGGGCCCCCTGAAATATGCTGATTTTTTTAATGTATGTGTGTGTGCGTGCGTGTGTGTGTGTGTGTGTTACTAGGTCATGTACATGTATGCTCCTCACTGCTACTGCCTGAGTGTATATTTTATACATAGATATAACAATATTTCAGGGACAGATTTCTGCACATTTTTATGCTCACAAACATGTACTTCTGTTAAAGTCCTGGTTTAGTTGATGGGAAAAAACAGCTAAAGTGTTCTTTTCTTGTTGCCAGGTGTGTTACGGTTTTTTTTTTCTTTTTTTTTTCACAGCATTAAAGATCCATGTATCACACAATTTAAAAAACCTTAAAAGGTGTATAAATATAATAAAGTATACAGTATACAATAATAGAGATCTTTTGGCAAATATATATGCTGACCTGCAAATATTGTGCACATTTTAGGCACCTGTTGGAATTTCAGTAAAAAAAAACTTCTTATCTGTAAAGTAAGATCTCTATTATTAAACCAGTATTAACCATTAATAAAAATATTTGCGAGTAATTAAGGGAAAAATAGGCTAATTCTGTCCTTCAGGGAACAAATGGCATTTTCAGGATTTTTGCATATCTTCTAAATTATAGTATAGTTTAATACCTTAATATTTTATATCAAAATGTTCAGAACATCTCAGATCTCTAACAAGGTAACCAGGTCTCATGTGACCTAGAGCAAGTATGGAGAGATAATCTGGTCCTAAATGTGAAAAACAAAAACAAGTCTAATTAAAAAAATTCCTGTGAAACATATGAAAAAATAAAATATAAATGTGGAAAAAAAAAAATTAAAAGTGAAATATTATTGGTCAATCACAGATCAATTGTGCAGACACAGCAGTTTTCTAAATACAGTATTTCATTTTGGCATATTAGACATATTATTTTTATGAGTAAAAATAAATATAAAGCAGCTGTTTTGTGTAGAAAACTGTGGAGACTGCTTAAAATACTGTTTAAATTAGTCACCATTTCCCTTCAGATCATTGGTATCCTGCTATTTCAGCTCATCTTTAGGTTTTGGGGACCTCGTTGGTCACTGTTGGTTTAGAACTTGAAAAAGGGGGCGTGTGGATCTGTGCTATGGGAGTTGGCCTGGATGGTTGTGTTAATAAGTAATCTGATGTACAGGAGTAATATCAGAATCTCAGCCATACTGTGGGAAAATGCACTTCTTTCCTATCGGAAAGGTGGGGAAAGTACACCTTGGCATGTTCTAATTCTCTTAATAAATATAGGTGTGTTTTGGGCATAACATTAGAAATAAACCAACCAGCTTTTCCTTTAGGAGTCAGGTGCGTTCTGACTATGGTGGACTGGCATTTTAACAGTGCAGTGCTTGAGCTTGTGCGTGGCACACCGGCGTTGCCAAGATAACAATGAACTTTTGAAAGTTGTCAGGGTTTAAATCAATTAGTGGCGCACCTGTGTTTTCCATTGCCAAGATAGCAATATACCAGAAATTTACCTGAACACACCTCACCTTCAGACCACCACACCCATCAGTGCAGATATATTTACAAGAGCCTCTGATATTTAAACAGTGCAGGTGGAAGACGTGAAAATAGACTGCTGGTGGGGTGTAAGATAGCAATAAGCATTGTGATGCGCCTTGTGAAGGGTGTAAGATAGAGTCCCTTGTGTTTTGTTTTGTTTTTTTTCGACACTATTTGAATCCAGAAAAAATAAACATTTTCTACATTGAGATTTTTCTTCTCCTGTATTGGCAATAATGGCAATGAATATGTCAAAGTTTGGTGAAAAAAACATTTAGTGTAAGTGTATCAGTGAAGAATGCTGATATTTGGTTCCAAAGACACCTGTCAGTTTTGGGATGTACTTATTAGGCAGCAAGTGAACTGTCAGTTTTTGAAGTCACTGTGCTGGAATAAGAAAAAATGGGTAAGCATTCAATTTGACCATTAGAAGTCGTATGGAGTCCATGGGCCCTATCTTAAATCCAGTGCAAGGTGCATCACAATGCTCATAGCTACCTTAAACCTCGTGAACAATCTATTTTCACACTTTGTGCCTACATCAGTTAAGTAGCAGCAGAGCTGATGAATATATCTACTCTGATGGGCTTGGTGTCCTGGAAGTGAGGTGTGTTCAGGGGTGTACATTTCTGGTGTATTGCTATATTAAAAATGAAAAATATAGGTGCGCCACTGTCTGAAAGCAACCTAGGTCAGTAGTCACAGCATTCACAGCATTACCAGCAGGTTAGTTTCCTCTGCTGAGACGCGCAGAAGCACTTCAGCATTAAAATAGCACCTGGCTGGATTTAGGCAGTTGGTCTGCAGGTTTAGGTTCAGCAACAGTATGTGCAGAAAGAATGAGGTCAGCTGACTCTACCTGAATATACTGAATATAGACCAGATTATTCCATCAATGGATTTATTTCTTCTTCCCTGATGAACACGGCCATATTTCAAGATAACAATATCATGATTCATGGGGCTGGAATTGTGAAAGGGTTCAGGGTTCAGGGAGCATGAGATCATTATTTACACACATGGATTGAGAGAGAGTTCACCACAGAGTCCAGATCTTAACCTCATTGAGAATCTTTGGGATGTGCTGGATGGAGAAGAGAGGCTTTGTGCAGTGGTCAGACTCTACCATCATCAATGCTGCTGCAAGATCTTGGTAAAAAAATTATGCAACACTGGATTGAAATACATCTTGTGATGTTGCAGAAGCTTATTGAAACAATGCCACAGTGAATGCAGCATGCAGCAATCAAAGATAAAGCAAATGATATGGTCAAAGCAAATATATGAGTATGTGACCTTTTTTGGCCAGGCAGTGTATAGATGTATTGTGATAGATGCTGTAGAGTAACTAAGTGTCTTTCTCTCAGCAGCTGAAGGTAGAGATTCCCCGGTGAGGAGGTCTTTCTTCGCGATGCGAAGATGGCAAACCTGGTCCCTCCCACAGGCAGAGAAGCGTTCCGCCGCTTCACCCCGGAGTCACTGGCCAAAATCGAGAGGCTCATCCAGGAGCAAAAAGAGCATGAAGTAGAGGGAGTGGAGCCGGAGCCGACAGCACCGAGCAGCGACCTGGAGGCCGGGAAGACCCTTCCCATGATCTATGGAGATCCCCCCGATGAGCTGCTCAACACACCTCTGGAGGACATAGACCCCTTCTACAGCGCACAGAAAGTTAGTCTCAGGGCTAACCCTGTATTCTGCATGAGGAGAGTACCTGTCGCAGAGTCGGCACATGAATACCTTGAATTTATTTTGCAGTTAACACCAAGCTTCCTTTTTTAAATACTTTACCAGGCTGCTTGTATTCATACAGATGTGTTGTAATTTTTCAGACATTTATTGTAATTAGCAAAGGAAACACAATCTTCAGGTTCAACGCAGAACCGGCCTGCTACATTCTCAGCCCCTTTAACCTCGTCAGAAGAGGAGCCATTAAAATTCTCATACATTCATATCCTTTCTTGCATTTAATAAACATTTGCAGAGTAAATATAATCACAAACCACTTACAAATCACTTTCTCGTACTTCCATCTTACTGGTGTACAGTTAGAGACAGTAGCCCATCTTTTAGCCATTTTTGAGCATAGTGGTGCCCTGGAGATCCACCCAGTATGTCCAAAGGTTTGTGCATTCAGCTATTTAAGTTGCACAGATATACAAATGCCAGGTATGGGTAAGGCATGAGTTAAAGCCTCCCAGCACTGAGAAAACTATGTTTTCTGGAATTGTAATGATCCATGTAATACATTTGGGATGAGTTGTGGAGTTGTGGATCAGTATAGATATTAAATAATATCTACTAGAGACAGATTATATCTGTTCAGTATTATTTCTTTTACATAAGCCCTGAATATATAGAGTGCATAATTTGTATCATGGTAAAATGGATTATTAACATCTGTTACAAATCTGGTGAAAATCTCAATCAGGGTGTAATTCATTTTGTTGCCTTATAGTTTATTCTTAAAATTATTGTTTTTTTAATTAAATGTTTTTTCATATCACCAAGAATATCGCTATTACAAAAACACCCTGAAATATTGTGATATGATTTTAGAACCATATCGCCTACCCCTATTTGGTTATTCAGTAATAAACACATTACAGTAATAGAATTGTGAGATGCTTCTCAGCATCTTGTAGTTTAAGAAAATATCTTGTGAAATGTTTCCTAGATCTAGGATTACAGTCTAAATCTAGGACTACACCAAGATGAAGAACTTCATCCAGTTTCCTAGTTGTTTTTAAAACTGTAGATTTTTCTGCTCATTGTTTACCAATCAAAATAATTAAATAGTTTTTCCTATTTAATAAAACAAAATTGTATTCATTCACTTAATGAAGCTGGAATCATGCAGCATGTAAGTTTATTTAGAGCACTTAGAGCACAATATGTGACCAATAATGTGACCAACAGTGGTCCTAAAACAACTGAACATACAGAGGAAGTAGATCTTAGATTTGGCCCAAAAAATCCAGCCTGAGCCGACCCGACCCATACACTGTCTATGTGAGCCCGAGCATGATTTAAATTGGAATTTTTTTTAGTAAGTAGAGAGTTAAAATTAAGCTTTTTAAAAACATTTTCGGGCTTTTTGAATGAGTGAAATTTGTTTAGAATGATATTAGTTAACATTGCAACACTGAAGAAGCATAGACCTATTATTTAATAAAAATGTTAATTAAGAACTGATCTCCCGTCTACTCTAATATAATTTAAAATGTCTAAAAGCTTATAGCTTATAACCTTAGTGCAAAACACATAAAACAACAATAAGGCTATGCGTGTGTAAGCGAAGGTGCTGACACGTGTGAACTGTGCTCACTGTGCTCACTGTGCAGTTCCAGAGCTGCGTGATTATAACATTCTAACTTTTTATTTAAAACACAGTTTGATTTGTTACTACTATATTGTGATTGTCGTGCCATAGCTTTATATAACATTAATATAACCTCGGATCAGGCTGGGTTTGAGCAGAGAATCTAAGCTCTAAGAGGAAGTGGTTTGTAAGTATTTTTAATAGTTAATTTAGTGACTTGTGTTCTTGCTTGTTTTATAGGGATGTAACAATGCATTGAAAAATGATCATCCCACAATGCTAAAATAGAACAGTGTGCATTGTGTAGAATAG
Source organism: Astyanax mexicanus (assembly GCF_023375975.1). Taxonomy (NCBI): domain Eukaryota; kingdom Metazoa; phylum Chordata; class Actinopteri; order Characiformes; family Acestrorhamphidae; genus Astyanax; species Astyanax mexicanus. Next base: position 10,576,672 of record NC_064422.1, read on the forward strand.
CAGTTTTGTTACTTTGATATCTTTAATGCAGTTGCATAGCTGGATGACAATAACAAGCTGCACCATTAAAATCCCAATCCATAGTGATGATGTAATGCACAGTACTCTTCTACTGTACTCCACTACTTACCAGTTACTTAATCTGTTTTAATTAGTGTTTTTTACAAAACTGGATACCAATGTTTGTATTGTTACGTCCCTACTTCTGTAAATACTGCATTCATGCATTATTTACCTTGACTCATTTCTAAGTTATTTAGCATGTTCATCATGATTACCATTCTGTCCAACTGTGTGTTCATGACCATGAGCAATCCTCCTGCCTGGAGCAAAACCGTAGAGTAAGTGCTTCTTTCTTTTGTATAAAAAAAAACTTATAAAACCTTTAAAAAATATTCTAATTAAGTACAACCACAGTTTTAAATGTTTATGAAAAATGATGATTCTGTTCTGGAAAACTTTGCAAGGGCAGTGATTTAGTTGCAATTGTTCATCTTAAACTTCTTGCTCCTGTCTTACCTTTTTTTGAGCTGCACTGCTGCCAGGTCTAAAGTTCTAAATGTGTTTAAGTTTTTCATGAAATGGTAAAAAAATCTCACTTTCAACATCTGATGTTGATTTTGAATACAATATGGGTCTATAAGGTGTGCAAACCATTGCATTCTGTTTTTATTTATGTGCCATTCCACCAAATGGGTGCCATTTGCTTGTTGTAACTTATACAGTATATATATTTTTTATTTTAATAATTATGTTTAATAGTAAAATGTATAGTTAGAGAGTGGGGACAGGTAACAAATGCTATGTTTTCAGTGTTCTATTTTTTTCTATTACATATCTTACTTTTGTAGTTAGGTCAGTGTACAAGACACTATGCTTAATAATAAAATGTATTTTTATAGTAATTTTGTATTTTTATACATGTAAGTTCTTTGGGACAGAAATGGCACCGATTCGCTGGAATGGCCCATAAATTTGTTACATTTTATCCAGTGTGTAATTGGGGATGTAATTTTTGGAGCATTTATATTGGTCCACTTATCTCAAAACACTGAGAGAATTACTATATAACAACCAATAAATTGATCTGTAATCTAAACCTATGTATTAGGATTATCTAAAGATCACATGTACATAATTTTCCATGAACCGATCATGATCATTAACTTTAACTTGCTTTAAAATGATGAGTGTTCAGTATCTTGTCATATATTCTTTTCATCTGTATCATCTTTACTAATAGTGTCATGCTGTAAATCTTTTTTCCAGATATGTTTTCACTGGCATATATACCTTTGAAGCGACAGTAAAAGTATTGTCGAGAGGTTTCTGTATTGGAAGCTTTACATTCCTTCGTGATCCGTGGAATTGGCTGGATTTCATGGTGATCAGCATGGCGTGAGTATCACCAACACTTGGGGCACTTCTTATAGTTTTTAATCAGATCCTGGATCAGCTTTCCTAATCTAATTAAAGACGGGACTATGTGGCAACTGCAGGGCTTATTGAGCTCTCTCTTTACGCCTGTGTTTCCAAATGATTCCATTTCTCGTGGGAATTCCAGCACAGTCTTTTGTGCTGTTTGCGTAAGCGATACTCCTTATGCTTAATAGGTGGTTAAACTATTTAGGCACTTTCTCGATGACAGTCAGCTAACGCTGCCATTTGGCTGAGGTGGCGGACAGGTCTAAATTTAGCACCCATTAAAACGTATCATTTACTTCAGCAAGGACTCCATTTCAGTACAGCAGAGTAACCAGTAAAGAAAATAGAAAGACCAAAACAACTCATGATTCAGAGTTTGTGGTGCAGCTCGTGCTTAAATGCAGTCTACACTTCTTAACTTAGTTGTCTTAAGCTGCTTTTTGGGTCAAGCTGATTGGTGAAGAAGATATGCATGAGGGACTTTGGCTACAACACACTATAGTTGGGTTCTCTGCGTGGATTTTTGCCTGGTCTTGGATTAAATTGCAATGCCGGAAATGACACTTGAAACATATCTTCATTACCCAAACATGCATTTCTTTTAAATATCCAGCTGAAGGTATTTTGTAGAGAAGAAAAAACAATAAGAGTAGAGGCTGCATCCCCTAGAGGGAATAAAAAAATCCAGCATATGATGTGATTGTTTTCCCTCACTATTAAATATTGTTGATGCTCCCTATTACTATATTGTTGATGCTTTAATTTGAGTTAGTGCTGGGCGGTATACCGGTTCATCTGGTATGATAGAATAAGTCACAAACCTATATCGTCGCTGTCCAATGAAAAACAAGTATTTCCATTTTTGTCGATTTTTAGTTTACTGCATAATTTGAACAGACAAACTGTTACACTGTGCCAAAATTTCGGTTTATCCAGTATACCACTAGAGGCACTGCGGCGCGCTGTGTTAGAACTGCACCACCAAAGAAGCATACTGGCACAGCTCACTAACTAACGCTAGCCAGTTAGCATAACAAGCTAACACACTGGAGTAATGTGGAGCCAAATGCTTCATCCTGCCTGGGAAGAAATAAGAACAACACTTTATTTAAGGAGCTCCTGCTGCTGTTCCTCACTGTATAAGTGTTTTCATCTAAGTAAAATAGGAAAACAGCAGCAAACAGCAATTATTCAATCATAAAAGAGACAAATGGAATTACAAAATCAATTTACAGCTCAAAGAAAAGTTCCTCTCATCCCTGAAATGAGCTCAGAAACAGTCCTGGGTACAGAATTGTTTATTGAGATAAATCTTTCTAGAATTCTGGATACAAGAACAAATAAACTTCAAGAGCAGTATAGCACTATAACCCTGTTTAAATATATTAATACTGTAGCTTGAAGGATTATTTAATGTATTTGTTGTTAACTGGAGAAAGAAGGGAATTGTGCTTGATTTTGATACTGTAATGCCTGTAATGATAATAAAAACATATTGTAAGTTAATATTAAACTTGTGTCTTACTTTTGCAATAGAATTTTTGAGTTTTTTCTTTTTTTAAATATTTACATTTTGAGTATATTACGTTCATTTACAGTGTTTATGGAACTTTTTAAAATAAAAAAATAAATAGTTTTCTAAAGGAAATCTTGTGAAACTTGTTAGCCTATCTCATTCTTCATTCTTCAGTTGTTTTTCTGATAATAAAGTCTGATTTCTTCATATATAGTGTAATTTTCTGAGGCAAAGTAAACCCAATAAAAGTAATCAAAGCCTTAATTTAATTTAAAGCCTTAATGTTTGATATAAAATATATTCCTAACAGTAGAATAAGTCACAAACCTATATCGTCACTGTCCAATGAAAAACAAGTATCTCCATTTTTGTTGATTTTTTGTTTACTACATAATTTGAACAGACAAACTGTCCCTTACACTGTGCCAAAATTTCTTAATGAACAGACCAATAGAAATACTTTAAAATGACTTAAAATAAACTCTTTTTACTTTGACTTCTATTAAAATATTACAGGTAAATAGTTCTTTCTCTCTCCTGTAAAGTTGTTGGTTTGGAGATTTAGATTTTTCTGGACAGCGAAGATAAAAAAGCCCAGTCATGCAAAATAATATTAATAATAATAAAAGTGCTAATTTGAGTGTGTCTTCATACATCTTCTTCATTAATCTTTGTTTTTTAGGTACATCACAGAGTTTGTTGACCTTGGCAATGTGTCAGCGCTCAGGACGTTCCGTGTGCTTAGAGCTCTTAAAACCATTACTGTAATTCCTGGTACGTTTAAAGTCTTAATCTCAGCCCAATGCTTTATCATATCTTTATCATATTCAGTACTGTGGGAAACTTAAAGGAGAACTCTGGTGTGAAAATGACTTTTGTTGTAGTAAAACATGATAAAAAGTAGTTACCGTTGTTAAATATAGCACACCTTCGCTCTCCCACAGCTTTCTGAGGTCCAGTAATTTTGTGCTTTTTGTCTAGTACAATGGCCTTATTGGGGCATATTTTGCCCTGATAAATCATTTTTTATACCGTTATCCAGACTCAAAGTAGCTCCATAACATCACTGTATCACGCCATCACTGTACTGATAATAGCATAGATATATATATACATAGAGTCCGCATGGCCTGCCTCCTGGCACCGGCTGCTACGCTAGGAGGCAGGCTATGTGGAGTCTATGTACATACATGTCTATGTCATTATCAGTACAGTGATGGCGGCTCCTGGAGCTGAACTAGCGTTATGGAATGTAAACAGTGTTTTTTTTAATAAACTTCTTGTGCACTTTTTAAGTTATTAATGCCTAATTTTAAATGTCAGGGCTCTCCGGATTCTAGCAAGGTGGTATGGAGCTACTTTGAGTCTGGATAACGGAATAAAAACGATTTATCGGGGCAAAATATCCCTCGATGCGGCCGTTGTCCAATTTACATCGGAGTTCTCCTTTAACCAGTACACTCTTTTTCGTCACTTCCTTTTTTTTCACTGTTTCATTTTCTCTCAGGTCTAAAAACTATTGTTGGAGCTTTGATCCAGTCAGTGAAGAAAATGGTAGACGTGATGATTCTGACGGTCTTCGCTCTGGCCGTGTTCGCTCTCATTGGTCTGCAGCTGTTTATGGGGAACCTGCGGCACAAGTGCATACGGTGGCCCATCTCCAACAGCACCATGGAGGAGTACACCTCCACCCCCGCCTACAACCACACCTTTACCAACAGCACTTTCGACTTTAAAGCCTACATCAATAATGAAGGTGACTTCAGGGTTAGGACAGTTTGGTTATTGAAAATATCTCTTATCTTCTGCTTTACTGTAAAAGGAGAATTATGTCTTTTATTTACGTTCCTCTGTTTTGGCAGAAAACCAGTATTTTCTTGAGGGCAGCCTGGATGCCTTGCTGTGTGGCAACAGTTCTGATGCTGGGTATGTTGTCCCTATGGATGCAATAAAAAAGTATTGTATTGCATTGTATTGTATTGTATTGGCAGTCATATATGTGTTATTATTACTATTATTGTCAATTAGTTTATTTTAACACTGATTCTTGAGAATTTGGATAAACATCAAGATTAAGATCATAAACAATAATACAAACATAAAAAATATATATTTTTAAAGGTTTATTTTTCATTTATATTAATTTAATAATCGTATGCTGGCCTGTTGCCTACAAGATCAGATAGGAGACTTTTTTATTTTTAGAATATGTATTCATTTCACTATAAACAAAATAAATTCTATATACAGAAGAAAAAAAATCCAATCGCAAATAAAATGAAAGGCAGCAAAAAGAAGAAAAAAATCTTATAACATCTGCCTCTTTTTTCCCCAAGAATAATTTCAAACAATAGTAATTACCCAAAACCAAACTAAACAAAAACATAATTTCATCTTTATAAGACAAAAATTGAATTGAATAATATCTTTACCACATAAAAGAGTACATTGGAATATGTATTTTAAAACTACAAATCGAAAGTTTTACAACTATGCAGAATGCCCAGATAATGATTTTAAAACTCTAAATACATTTTCTTCCCAATTTACAAGGCCAATTACCCAACCCACTCATTAGGACTCCACCTATCACTAGTGATACTAGTACTAGCCCCAACACCAGGAGGGTCAAGACTAGCACACGCCTCCTCCGATAGATGTGAAGTCAGATTTCGCCTCTTTTTGAACTGCTGCTGATGCTGTCGCATTGCTGAGTAGCATCACAGCACTAATGCTCGGAGGAAAGCGACTCGGTTCTGATACATCAGCTCACAGATGCAGCCTTGTGCTGATCCACATCAGCCTAGGAGTGATGAGGGGAAAGAAAGAGCGCCATCTACTGTACCCACCCAGAGCCCAGAGAAAGCAAGACCAATTGTGCTCTCTCATGGCTCTGACAGCTGATGGCAGAAAAAAAACAAAAAAAAACAAAACAGTTTTATCCAAATTCTCAAAAATCAACAATAAATAATATATATTTAAAGTAAAGGTGTGCAAAAGAAATCTTTTTTAGTTTACTTGGTTTAGTTAAGTTTAGTTTAGTTTAGACAAAGTTTCTTATAACTGCTGTTTTGATAGAAAGTGCCCAGAAGGTTACACATGTATGAAAGCTGGGAGGAACCCAAACTACGGCTACACCAGCTACGATTCCTTCGGCTGGGCCTTTCTCGCCCTCTTCAGGCTCATGACTCAAGACTACTGGGAGAACCTGTTTCAGCTGGTAGGCCAATCACTTTAACCCCTCTCCTGCTGGAGCCTTGTGTTATTATTATTTTTTTTTTTTGCATTTTTTTCAGTTTTGATAAATTTAAATCCATTTAAAATCACATTATCGTTGTTTTTTTTCAGACTTTGCGAGCTGCGGGGAAGACCTACATGATCTTTTTTGTGGTGGTGATATTCCTGGGATCCTTCTACCTCATCAACCTGATCTTAGCTGTAGTTGCGATGGCGTATGATGAGCAGAACGAGGCTACGCAGGCTGAGGCTCGCGAGAAGGAGGAGGAGTTTCAGAGACTGCTGGAGCAACTGAAGAACCAAGAGCAACAGGTCAGGTGACTACAGTGTTACAGTCTGAGGAGTCATTAATGAAGTGCTGACAGAATAACTGCAAAGTACACACACAGTATAGGCCCACATCAACACACCCTAAGGCCAGCTGCATGATGCACAATTGACCGTTGCTCTATAGACAGCTCTGAAAAAAATTAAGAGAACACTTTAAAATAATGAGTTTCTTTGATTTTACCAAATTGAAAACCTCTGGAATTTAATCAAGAGGAAGATGGATGATCACAAACCATCAAACCACCAAACTGAACTGCTTGAATTTTTGCACCAGGAGTAAAGCAGCATAAAGTTATCCAAAAGCAGTGTGTAAGACTGGTGGAGGAGAACATGATGCCAAGATGCATGAACACTGATTAAAAAACCAGGGTTATTCCACCAAATATTGATTATTTCTGAACTCTTAATACTTTATGAATATGAACTTGCTTTCTTTGCATTATTTGAGGTCTGAAAGCTCAGCTTTTTTTGTTATTTTAGCCGTTTCTCATTTTCTGTAAATAAATGCTCTAAATGAGAATATTTTTATTTGGAATTTGTCTGTAGTTTATAGAATAAAACAACAATGTTCATTTTACTCAAACATATACCTATAAATAGCAAAATCAGAGAAACTGATTCAGAAACTGAAGTGCTCTACTATTTTTTTACAGAATTGTATATTTAAAAGTTTGTGGACCCTCAAAAAATCAAGGAATCAAATCAAATATATTAAACAGAAATTTTAGCAACCTCCAGTTTTCTGGGATGGCTTTATTTTAGACGATAGAACATGGCTTAGAGAACATAGCTGACATACTCCACAGATCAGTGCAGATCATATCATTCTACTATTTAGGACTTTTATAGTATATAGGTTGTGTGTGTCTTTAATGCCAGCAGATTAAAGTAGTGGAATTTACTTGTGTCTGGATGTAATTGGATGTACATTGTATCTGTACACAAATAATGTATTGCAAAGCACTTTCTGTCTCAAACTAAAGATCAGTAACTGTCTGGTTATTGTTTTTACAGCAGTTTGACAGTAAAGCATCTTTGGCCAGTCTGGGGACTCAGAGTCGAGGGTCTGAAAGAGCAGAAGATGGAAATGAAGATATAAAAGACTGTAACGGACGGATCATCCCCAGTCTAGTCATCAACAGAGCACCTACTATAAAGCAGGTAAAGCTTTATAATCTCTATAATCTCTATTTTTTTACACCATCCAGTTTAAATTGGTTACCTTTGTCTTGAATTTAAAATTGTAAGATCAGTGATGATAATAGAATGCAATCATTTATTGCATTATGTCGGGATTTTATGCTTTTATATATTTTTTGTCTGTATGTATCAGCATGTATATTGCTGCTTAAAGATAAATTGGTACCACTTTAAAATAAGACTACCTTTATAAAGGGTTTATAAATGGTTTATAAAGGTGGCTATTAATGGTTATTAATTAGGTTGCATATACTTTAAAACCCATTAATAAGCAGTTCATAACTATATAACACATGCTGTCAAACCTCTTTTATCTTTCTAGATACTGATCTTACTTTGTGTTTTTCATCAATCAGCATTAAACATATTACCACATTTATAATTATGTTTAACTATTTACTATGTATTAAATGACTTAACAGTAAACAATGGATTACCATTGCCAATTGATGTGTTGTAACAGCTTATCAATGGTTTTTAAGGCATTTACAACTCAATCAATAATGATTAAAAATCTAATTTATAAACCATTTATAAATACTTAATAAGGGTAGTCTTATTTTAAAGTGATACCGATAAATTAATAATGCATAAATAAAATGTATAGGTTTAAAATAGATCAACATTAACCAGAATCCCATATATATAACATTCTTTATACAGTGAATATACACTTGGATAAGTACCCAGGCCACAAAACAGACTTAATTTGTTTAATTCAAAGTCAAAGTCAAAGTCAAAGTGGTTTTTATTGTCATTTCAGCTATATACAGAGTACACAGTGAAACGAAACAACGTTCCTCCAGGGACCATGGTGCACATAAACACAGTGTAGACAGAACAATAGTGCAACAGTACAAAAGTGCAGACAGACAATACAACACAATACAGACAAAGAATAATAAATAACAAGACAGTGTGCAAATTATGCAGTGTGCAAAAAGTGTGCAAAAAAGACCAGTGAGGTAGTAATTACCTCTATTACACAGTGTGCAATAGAGTCCAGTGAGGTAGTAGGGTTTTTAGTGCTTTCCATTTTCTGGGGTAAGTGGGGTAAGAGTGTGTGTGCATGTACAGAAAAACCATCAGTTCAGTCTCTGCAGTTGAGGAGTCTGATGGCTTGGGGGTAGAAGCTGTTGCAGAATCTGGTCGTGCTGGACCGGATGCTGCGGTACCTTCTTCCCGAAGGCAGGAGGGAGAACAGTTTGTGTGAGGGATGGGTGGGGTCATTCACAATGCTGGTTGCTTTGCGGATGCTGCGGGTGGTGTAGATGTCCGTGATGGAGGGGAGAGAGACGCCAATGATCCTCTCAGCTGTCCTCACAATACGCTGGAGGGTCTTGCGGTCAGAGACGGTGCAGGTCCCAAACCAGGCAGTGATGCAGCTGCTCAGGATGCTCTCAATGGTCCCTCTATAGAAGAGTGTGAGGATGGGTGGAGGGAGACGGGCCTTTCTCAGCTTCCAGAGGAAGTAGAGACGCTGCTGGGCTTTCTTGGCTGTAGAGCTGGTGTTCAGGGTCCAGGTGAGGTTATCTGCTAAGTGGACACCAAGGAACTTGGTGCTCTTAACAATCTCCACAGAGGACCCGTCGATGTTGAGTGGAGAGTGGGTGTGTTGTGCTCTCCTGAAGTCAACAACCATTTCCTTTGTCTTGTCCACATTCAGGTGAAGGTTGTTGACTGTACACCAGTCTGTCAGCCGCTGCACCTCCTCTCTGTATGCTGACTCGTCGCCTTTGGTGATGAGACCCAGCACGGTTGTATCATCGGCGAACTTGATAAAGCTGTTTGAACTGTGTTTTGCAGCACAGTCATGAGTCAGCAGGGTGAACAGCAGAGGACTCAGGACACTGCCCTGGGGGGCCCCAGTGTTCAGTGTGATGGTGCTGGAGGTGCTGCCCCCGAACCGGACTGACTGGGGTCTCCCCGTCAGAAAGTCCAGGATCCAGTTGCAGAGGGGGGTGTTGAGGCCGAGCGAGCTTAGCTTCCTGATGAGGTTCTGTGGGATGATGGTGTTGAATGCTGAACTGAAGTCTATAAACAGCATTCCAAACTAATAGTGGGTTTACAGTGATAATGCTTTGCCAGGATGTTGCTGTTATTGTTGATTTGTATTGAATCTGATGTGTCATTACATTTTGCCTGTTTTTATAATCTTTTTAAATTGTATCTTTGTATTTTACTTTTATAATTTTTTTTTTTATATTTTACTTTGAGTCTATGTTTTGTGATAAATTGACCTTTAATCTTTGACCAAAATCTTTTAACATTGACTTCTATTGAACACCAATCCATTTTGTCCTTCTTGTAATATGTCACAACGTTGAAGAAAGACTTTGAAGGTTTTGTGTGCGTATTTTCAGTGTTTCGTAACTTGGTATTTGTTTGCAATCAATAATGCTGCTATTTTTGTATTTTGTATTGCAAAAATACTGCTGTATTTATACTACGTTATCTTTGTCCACGTGTTATTTTTCTCTCTAGCCAGCAAGAGAAGAGGACAAGATAGATACTAAATCTACAACTTCTAAACACAGCATGAATTACCTGGACCAGCCCGGGCTGTCCAAAAAAGCAGCCAGCCAGCTCAGCGTCCTCACCAACGCTATGGAAGGTATGGATATCTAATGTTTTAATGCTCTTCAGCAATAAATATCACATACATTTTTACTAATCATGATCAGCACTGTTAGCATTTTGAGGTCAGTTACTCCTTCAAATTTGAAAAAGGCTTAAAAATGAGAGGGGTAGTTTGGGATGTGCAATGGGTGATGTATGGGTTTAGAGGGAGAGCTGATTGGCTGAGCTGCAGCAGCAGTGTGGCTCGGTAGTGAGACACAGATGGTTGGACGTCAGCAGAGGGCGGTATTATTGGTATTATTGATTGACCAATCTGCATATTGTGATGTGTCTGTGTAGCAAAGTACATGGAAACATTGTCCTCACCTATAGCACAGTTGAACCTGAGAGGGCGCTGCAGAGGCAGAAATTACCACAATTAAAGTGTTTTTTGAAGGTTAGGAAATGAAACATACAGTTGCAAGAAAAAGTATGTGAACCCTTTGTGATAACTTGGATTTCTGCATAAATTAATCATTAAATGTGTTCTGATCTTCATCTAAGTCACAACAATAGACAAACACAACATGTTAACATTCCTAGTAAGGGGGGAAAAGTACACTCTAAAAAGTGATTCTGTGTTTTAGTCAGGAGAACTAATATTATTAAGTTGAGTGAACTTAGCGCACATTACAACTCAATAAAATGAGTTCAGAGAACTTCAACCTGAAAACTTAAAAATATTTGTTGAGCCAATGAAAAAATGTGATTTCAACCAACATTTAGTCACTGCATGTGTCAATGCTCTTTCTACAGTGTTGGTTCATGCAGCTTTCCTATAGGCTCTTGGCACCATATGAATCGCTTTATTGAGCTCATGATGCCACAGCATCTCAGTTGCGTTAAGATCAGGACTTAGTGACTAATGCCCGGATCAGACTACACAATTTTAGCCCGATTTTGTTGCCGTCGACAAATAGCGTGCGTTGGATCCCAATTTCAGTGTCACGAACGACAAAGGTCCGCATAGTGTGACACAGTCAAAGAGCAGGAATTTGACGTGAGCGACGCCGTCGGTGCTGCAGTGCTCCTGCAGTTCTCTGGACCAGCAAAACAGAAGGATAATCTAATAATCATCTAATAATCTACTTCATCCATTAAATATTCTGTTTACAGGCACTAAAACCTAAGTAGCTACATCTTTATCATTTCGCTTTTTTTTTCGCTTTTCCCTCTTTTTTTTTTTTAGTTTTTCGGAGCACAAAAGCGCTTCCATCACGCAAAGCGCTTCTGTATCCATGATTGTCAGATTCTATGAACTCATGAGAGGACGGGGACGATGATTGGTCGGTGACTTATGTGTAGTGTTGCCAGTCCCCCAAAAACGACACAAAACGAAAATAACTGCTCAATCTGACAAGTGAGCTTGGCATTAGATGAAGATCAGAACACATTTATTGACCAATTTATGCAGAAATCCAAGTAATCCCAGAGTATGGATGGATGGATGGATGGATGGATGGATGGATGGATGGATGGATGGATGGATGGATGGATGGATGGATGGATGGATGGATGGATGGATAGATAGATAGATAGATAGATAGATAGATAGATAGATAGATAGATAGATAGATAAACATAAATTAAAAGAAAGAAGAATAGAAAATATATAAGGCTATAAAAAACTTACTATACAATGTAAAGATATATCTGTAAACGGAGCAGTGCAGTAGATGGGTTCACATACTTTTTCTTGGAACTGTATTTTAGCTATTAATGGTTTAGGGTTTAGTGCCTGTTTGAGTAAATCACTTTTTCTCACCACTGAGTGGCGCAGCCACTTCTTCACTGAGCTGAATACACACACAGCACCCAGTGTGCCATTTGTGTGAGTAGTTTATTTAGTGTGTGTGTGTGTGTGTGTGTGCATGCATGAGATGTGTGAAGTCTCACTGCTTGGATTTGAAATACACTGGGCTTAAGCAGTCAGAAGTCTGTTCCTGCTCTTTAATTTAAAGTGTAATTGCAGAGATTAGTGAGCTGTGGTGAATACGCTGCTCCGACAGTAAGTGTGTATTGTTTGGAGTTAGTCACAGAGGAGGAGAGGTTATGTGAAGAAAGCCCTGCTGACATACCCTGAGCGGCGCTAAGCTTCAGCCTATTACAGTGCCAAGCTCCTGAGTTTAGAGAGAGCTCTTGGGGCTGTCATATCGAGGTTATTATTAAACTACTTTATTTATTAATTTGATTTATTATTTTGAGGTGTTTTAAGGAAAATATTGTTTTTCACTATTAGTGAATGTTTCACTGTCAAATCAAAATGATGTTTTTCACTATTTTACCTCAATCAAAGACATTCTCTCACCTAGGGGTGTGCCATATCGTATCGTACGTGATAATATCGCCAACATTTTTGGATATCATGAACGATATTATACCCTGAAATATCGTGCCATAACACTCACCCCTAATTATCACATCAGGGTTCTACTTTTTAGCTGTTTTAAGCAAAAGAAAAATGCACACATTTCTCATTTCCTATTAAATATCTACTAGAGACAGATTATATCTGTCCAGTATCATTTATTTTACTTTAATCCTGGATATATGGAGATATTTGGAGTTCTGTAACAAATCTACAAAAATTCTTGTAATTTTTTAGTATCTTAATTTTTTTGTCATATCGCCAAGAGTATCGTTATCGCGATAATACCATGAAATATCGTGATCTTATTTTAGGGCCATATCGCCCACCCCTACTCTCACCCCGAGCCAATAAATAAATGAATGACAGCGTTTCTCTCTGTCTTTTCTCAGAGTTGGAGGATGCTCAGAGGCCTTGCCCCCCAGGCTGGTACAGGTTTGCTGATATCTTTTTGAAGTGGGACTGCTGTGCACCCTGGATATGCTTCAAGAAGTGGGTTTACTTTGTGGTAATGGATCCTTTTGTGGACCTGGGCATCACCATTTGCATTGTGCTTAATACGCTGTTCATGGCTATGGAGCACTACCCCATGAGTCCAGAATTCGAGCATGTGCTCTCTGTTGGCAACTTGGTAGGTATATATTCTACTTTACAGATTATTAACCAGAAGTTAACCCTCCTTCTATATTCAGACTTACTAACACCTTTATTATCTGGGTCGACATGATCCCAACAATTTAAACCTCCAGAAAATGAATAGGTAACACTTTATAATAACTTGCATTAATATATTTTTAACTAATGATCAGTAGATGTGAACAAAGCATTAGTTTATCAGAATTTGAATATTAACAAATGCTCATATGTGACACTTTTTTATCAGCATGGATATTCATACTTACAAATCATTAGTTCATCAGAATTTGACATAAAAAAAAATCTGACAAGCTTTTATCAATTGCAGTTCATGTTGCCAATGCATTCATTAGTATTTACAAATATATTAACAACTTTTTAGATTATTAAAATGTAATAAAATAACAGCTATTAATCATCACTTAATGGTATATTAATGAAAATTATTATAAAGTGTTACCAATTAATATAATTAAATAATAAAAAAAAACATGTTGGCAAAGTTTATTCACCAGTTAATTCATGTTTCAAACAGCAGTTTCAGCAGTTCTGGCATTATTATAATGTTAAATAAGTATTATATAAGTATTAAGTCAGGGCCTAAAGTGAAGCAACATTTAAAAAAAAAGATTATAAAATGTAATGCCATAGTGACCTCTACATTATGACTACAACAATGTGTGTAAAATACTGATATTTCTTATATTTTATGCCAATAAAACAGCCTTAATAAAACAGATATTGAAATTTTTAATGTATTGGCTTCAATAAATTAAGAAAAGACAATAAATATGAATCACAAAACTAACTAACTTAAACATTGAGTAGGGTCATGTTGGCCCCAAAGATAATAGGAGAGTTAAAGAACACAGCACTTAATTAAAAAACAATCATATACAAAATGCAATACAATAAAAATATAATTCAAGCATTTAAACTTGAGAATTAAAAACATATTAGAAGGTGAGGGTAAGACAATATGACAATATGGCATAGATTAAAACAAAGGGCTGTCTTACATCCCACCAACAGTCTATTTTTTACTCTTTTTGCGCTTCCCTCATTTATAATAGCAACAGTGCTTCTGAATATATTTACACTGATGGTGGTCTCAAAGTGAGGTATGTTGAGGTAAATGTCTTGTGTTTTGCTTGTTTATCTTGGCAACGGAAAAACACAGGAGCTCCACTGACCTTACATACAACCTAGACAGATTTCAACAGTCAGTGCATTGCTATTTTAGCAATGCAGGCAAGCCTGTTAGAAAGCTTAACCTAGGCAGTAAAGACAGTTATTCCAGCAAAAGCAGGAATTTACAGTTTTTAATTCCCTTTATTTTAGAAGAAACAGTGACAGAGCTCTCCTTATTTTATACCACCAGGTGTTCACTGGCATCTTTACGGCTGAAATGGTGTTTAAGCTCATTGCCATGGACCCCTACTACTACTTCCAGGTGGGCTGGAACATCTTTGACAGCATCATCGTCACTCTGAGTCTGGTGGAGTTGGGGCTGGCGAACGTTCAGGGTCTGTCTGTGCTCAGGTCCTTCCGTTTGGTAAGCCTGAACAAATTCAATTGTGTGTGCTGTTCTAGTGCATCTCAAAATCTCATAGATTTTAAGTGATTTTAACCCAAAAATACAGTGTCTCAAAAAATTAGAATATTATACAAAAGTGTTGGCAGTTTGCCAAGTCCTGCTGGAAAATAAAAGCCGCATCTCCATAAAAGTTGTCAGCAGAGGGAAGCATGAAGTGCTGAAAGATGTCAAACTTGGACGGTGTGTCTCTCCACTCTTCCTCCAGACTCTGGTCACTTGCTTTCCTTCGAATGAAATGTAAAATTTACTGATGATCAGTGATGGTTCAATGGAGAGACATGTCATCTGCTGGTGTTGATCCACTGTGTTTTATTATCAAGTCTAAAGTCAGTGCAGTTTTCTTTTCCCACAAAATCTTACAGCACTTCATATCTTACAGCTTCCCTCTGCTACTGACAACTTTTGTGGAGATGTGGATTTCATTTTCCAGCAGGACTTCCAAAAGTACCAATTGGTTTTCATTGGCTGTAAACCATAATCATTAACAATAAAATAAATATAGATCACTCTGTGTGTAATACATCTATATAATATATAAAGAGTTTCACATTTTAAACTGAATTACTGAATTACTAGTATGCTTACTGGTAAGTTTTTTTTTTTGCATAATCATCATGTATCTATATGAGTGTTATTGTTTTGTTTTTCTTTTTTCTTTCTCTTATGGTTTGTATGTGTATGATGTGACGATGTGTCTTTGCTGGTTGTGCTGGAGTTAGCTGCGTGTCTTCAAGCTGGCAAAATCCTGGCCCACGCTCAACATGCTGATCAAGATCATTGGCAACTCGGTGGGAGCTCTGGGGAACCTGACCCTGGTGCTGGCGATCATTGTCTTCATCTTTGCTGTGGTGGGAATGCAGCTCTTTGGCAAGAGCTACAAGGACTGCGTGTGTAAGATCGCTCAGGACTGCGAGCTGCCCCGCTGGCACATGAACGACTTCTTCCACTCCTTCCTCATCGTCTTCCGCATCCTGTGCGGGGAGTGGATCGAGACCATGTGGGACTGCATGGAGGTGGCTGGAGCAGGCATGTGCCTGGTGGTCTTCATGATGGTCATGGTCATAGGAAACCTTGTGGTGAGTAGACTGGTTATGGTCATAAGAAAAGAATGGGATTGCATGGATATCATAACAAAGTCTTGGCACTGCCCACTGATTTATGGAGATGCGGATTTCATTTTCCAGCAGGACTTGTCAAACTGCCCTCACTACCGAAAGCTCTAATTGGTCTTATATAATATTCTCATTTTCTGAGACACTGATTTTGGTCAGTGAATTGCTGTGAATAATCAAATAATCAGGATTTGATTATTCATAGCAATATTCTGTGATTAACTGTTGCACTTCTTCTTTTTAAGATGCACATTTTTTGTAGTGGATATTTAAATGTAGATAAAAGATTAAATGTGTGAAATGTAAAATGCAACTATATTTACATTAGTAGTGTCATTTAAAATACTACTATATACTAGTATTAAAAGCCAAAGTGGGGCGCTGGAAGAAAGAATGCATGATCAATTGAATAGAGGAAAGTTTTTTTTACTTTATTGTAAACATCTCAGCTTGGTTGCAAGGATTTCTGAATTAGAACTTATATTGCTGAATTTAAAAACCTCAGTTGGTGGGATGAATACTATATTTCCCTAGTTTCATGTGCAGTTTTGATGTTTTATATCAATTTTCTTCATAACAAGCATACAAAAATCAATAGTGGTTCGCCTCAGTAGCTAGCTGGGTAGCTAACTATCCCGTTCCACCTTAAATGGTGCAACAGACAGTAGTGGCTGCAGCATTTAAGGTAGAACGGAAAAATTAAATTAAATAAAAGTAAATAAAACAAATTTCAGCTTCCATTTACAGAAGATGGTCAGTGTTATGGTCAGTGTACCATCAACATGCTTCTGAAGTTGCAAGATTAAGTCATGGTTGTTACATAACGTTGAATTGGATTTTTGTGAGCATTTTGCAAGTTTGCAAGCATCCAGTGAAAAGGGATTTTGTAAGCAATTTACAAGTTTGTAAATCAATTCTAGATTAGTGGTGTCAATCAATTAAACATTTTAATCTGATTAATCACAACATTATTCTGTGATTACCTGCAATTAATTGCACTTGTTCTTAAGACATTCTTTCATAGTGGAAATGTAAGAAATGTAAAATGCAATTATATTTACATTAGTGGTGTCATTAAAAATACAACTATATACTAGTATTAAAAGCCAAAGTGGGGCACTGGAATAAAGAATGCATGATTAATTGAATAGAGGAAACTTTTTTTTCACTTTATTGTAAACATTTTAGCTTGGTTGCAGGGATTTCTGAATTAGAACTTATTATGCTGAATATAAAAATCTCACAATAGGGGGGATGACCATTAAAAAATAGCCTGGGGGAAATATATAACGTCAGTATTCAGTAATGTGTACACTGTCCCTTCAAAAGCTTCTTACGGTAAGTGCACAGGCCACCTGTGTAGCTGGACTTTATGTAAGTAACGCCTTAAATGTGCTTTGGTGCTGCATTAGTTCATGTATGAACTAATAAATATGCAAGTTGAATATCATCAGAGCGACCGAGTGTTCTACCTGCTCTATTGTGTTTTTATCTGGGTTGGAGCTGGAAGTCTGAACCGAGACCGGCCCCGGAGCGTTACAGCTGGACATGACACATTGGGGGATGTCTCCTCCGACACTGTGTTGTCTCCTGAAGACAGAGCTCTTTAAAGAGCACTTACTCTCTTAACACCTCTAACTAACTACCTTCTACTACCAGATCAGGAGAATCTCTCACTATCTTTAATAAACTCCTGAAGACAGAGCTCTTCAAAGAGCTCTTGCACTCCTAACACCTCTAACTAACTACCTTCTACTACCAGATCAGGAGAATCTCTCACTATCTTTAATAAACTCCTGAAGACAGAGCTCTTCAAAGAGCTCTTACTCTCTTAACACCTCTAACAGACTAACTACTTCTAACCTCATTTCCTTCTTCCCCTCCTGCACTCCTCTATCCCACTACTTCCCTTTGACCTCCTTTAGGCCCTATATAAAGATGTTTTTACCTTTAACTTCTATTACTTTTGTACTTCACTATTGCAAGTTGCTTTAGACAAAAGTGTCTGCAAAATGTAATGTAATGTAATGTGTTGAAGTTTTTTAGTCATTCAATCAAAAAAAAGGACGTTGGTTACAACTTGGTGGTATTTTGTAAGTTGACAGCACTATTAAAGATACATTGATAGATCAGTGTTCCCTGGATGTGGTTGGTTTAAAGCATAGAGTTGGAAACTTGGAAGAGAGAGAGAGAGAGAGAATCTGTTAATACTCAGTGTTGAGTTGGTGAGACGGAAGCAACCCTTGCTGACTTCATGACTGATGTTACAGAACACGGACATAAATGATGAGTTGTTAGCAGCTGAGCACATCATTGCCATATTTGCAGCCCACACCAAGCTCATTTCCTGTGGGGATATACATAGAGAGGAGAGGAAGTGGCTTATCATAATGAGGTAACAAAAGCATGACCCGCCCATGCCAGCCAAGAGTAGCATATGTGTTGTGTCACCACACACACACACATTATACACACACAACAAGATAAATGCACAGTGTGACTAAACACTGTTTCTCCAGCCCTCACTTCTATTTAAATCATATGACTTGAGCCAGAAAACAGTGGTTCTGACCTTGGCTATGTGCTAAGACTCGACTCAAGTGAGCTTCTTGGCACACTGGAAACAAACACAGACAGCTGAGATGCACAGAGCAAGATCCTGAGATCCGGTACTGATCAGATCCTCGCTCTGCACAGCACGGCACATCAGCTAAATCCTCTGATAGGCAGCAGAGCAACTGAGAGTAGTCCAGATTCAAATACATGCTGTAACTTGTGGAGAACTGATTACTGAAACGGCATAAAGGTCAAGAACCGTATATTCTTATTCCTTCAGATTGCACAAGATGATGCACATCCTGCAATGTAACTATAAGACTTGTGTATATTGCGATGATGATACTGAAATAATATGTAACCCACATCCTCAAAGAGTTCTTTGCCATGAGGTGCCATGTTGAATATCCAATGGCCAGTATGAGAGAATTAAACTCAAAATACCAAACTTTACAGCCCGGCACCACATTCACACCTGGAAACAGGGAGGGGCAACAACACAATTGGTCACAATTTCAGCATTTTCACAATGAGATCTATCTATCTATCTATCTATCTATCTATCTATCTATCTATCTATCTATCTATCTATCTATCTATCTATCTATCTATCTATCTATCTATCTGTCTGTCTGTCTGTCTGTCTGTCTGTCTGTCTGTCTGTCTGTCTGTCTGTCTGTCTGTCTGTCTATCTATCTATCTATCTATCTGTCTAAGGCAGCTTTGTTGAGATTCTTGGTATTGACATATAACAATTTAGAAATTATTGAATTAATTTATGAATTATTATCACAATTCATAATGTATAATAAACATGACTATAACGTGTCATACATTTTTATAAACATTTATAATAGTGTTATAGTAATGCTTTATTAATGCATTGTGCAATGCAATGTGTTATGAGTATGTTTATAGTGTCTAATATACATGACATTCATAGAAAGTGTTACCTCTAAAAGATTACGAGGTGTACTCACTTTTGTTTGATACTGTATTATGAATGTAATTGTTGTGCAGTATTTAAAATATAGCCGTCTTATTTTCAGTCCTGTCTCATCATGCATTCTCTGAATATGCCTCGCTCTGAATCTCATTTTACCAACACAGCCTCTCCTATAGCTGCCTCTCATACTGCTGAAACCGTGATCTATATCTAAAGCAGAGAAATCTGAACCCAGAAGTTGGATAACTGGGTTTGAACACTAAAGATAGCTCCTCTCTAACAGACCTGCAGACAACATAATGTTTATTGACTCCTTGTAGTTACAGACATGACATGAACCTAATACCCGCCATGTATACCAGTCATACCATTTAGGATTGAAAAAGATTAGCTTTTATTGCTGTGGGGCCCGGTGATGTGGGGCCAGTTTGTGAAGTGTTGGGAAGATGTGGGCAGGGCTTTGAAGTGAAATAAAAAAAAAAACTTTTGTTGGTGTTAAAGATCTCCTTCCACTAAAATCCACTTGTTCTTGTTCTGTGTGAAATACTACAGATCTCTCTGAGTTGTATATGATGCTACATGCTACACATGAAACTGTTTCTCAGCCTCCACTGTCTGCAGTAGCTACTAAAAGAAAATCCTCAGAAATACGAGTTGATCAGAGAGATGTAAAATAGCGAAAATAACCTGTGACATGCGGCAACAGAGAAAGGTAGTTTAAAGTTTAAGGGTTAATTAAACCGAGCATTCAGTGCTGTATCTTTAACTAAGGCTGTATCTCTGAAAACATTTTGTCCTTTGAGTTTTAGAGCTGTAAAAGTGACTGTGGGCTGAAGTCAGGTAGACATTCTCTGCTGCAGTGCTGTTAGCCAATCAGAGGCGATATATTTGCATGTATGAACATTCATGAGCAAGAGCAAAAGCCTGTCTTTTTTTTAGAGACCTCTAATTTTTGTGATCTAAATCAGGGCTAAATAGAAACACCTGAGCACTTTTTTTTTTACAAAAAATGGCTCACATGGCATTCATTCATACTAGAGACACAACTAGACATTTTAAAATAAATGAAAAAATGATGGAATGAGAACTTTAAGGATTTTATTAAACAAAGGACTTTAAATAAGACAAATCTAAGCCTTTAAATTGGAAGTGACCTCCTTTACATTGTGTTTTATTTCTTCTCTCAGGTGCTGAATCTCTTCCTTGCCTTGCTGCTCAGCTCGTTTAGTGGAGATAATCTCTCAGCAGGTGACGACGATGGTGAGATGAACAATCTCCAGATCGCCATCGGGCGCATCACCAGGGGAATAGACTGGGTCAAAGGCTTCATCGTCGGCCTGATTCGGCAGATCCTGGGCAGGAAGCCTCCGAATGATGATGATGGAGGTGATGAGGGAGATAAGAACAAGGAGGCTCTTGAGTTGAACCACCTCGATGGAGGGAAGTTGGCCGACGGCTTGAGCAACTGTCTGGAGTCTTCAACCCTGAACGTGCCCATCGCTAAGGGAGAGACCGATGTTGAAGATGACGAGGAGACGGATGATTCTTCAGATGAAGAAGGGGAAAAGAATGTAAATAAGAGCTCAGCTCTGCTGTATTGGTTGTTTCGAGTTCTAGTAACATTTCATAATTCTATTCATTCTATAAAACATGAAAAGCAAAGGTTTATCACATCACAACACTGAATTTTTTCGGTTCCCATAGGGGTGCACTTTTTTGCAGGGGTGCCAATTTTGGCACGACACCTGGATTTCAAAATTTTCAGAACTTAATTTTTTTGTGAACTTTTTGGCAGAGGTACCAAATTCGTCACAAAACCTGTTTTTTCAATACTTTTCGGAGACAAAGTTTTATCGGTTCCCATGGGATAGCACTTTTTGGCAGGGGTGCCAAATTTGGCACGATACCTGTTTTTCAAAAAATTCAGAACTTGCGTTTTTTCTGGTGCCCATGGGGTAGCACTCTTTGGCATGGGTGCCACTTTTGGCATGACACCTATTGTCCAAAAAAATTCTGATCTTAAGTTTTTTTTGTTGCTCATGGGGTAGCACTTTTTGGCAGGGGTGCCACATTTGGCACAACACCTGTTTTTCAAAAATATTCAGAACTTTATTTTTTTTTGGTGTCCATGGGGTATCACTTTTTGGCAGGGGTGCCTGTTTTGGCATGATACCTGTTTTTTTATTTTTTTATTTCAGAGACAAAGTTTTTTTTTTTGCGACCCATGGGGTGGCACTTTTTGGCAGGGGTGCCACATTTGGCACAACACCTATTTTTCTAAATTTTTCAGAACTTTATTTTTATTTTGGTGTCCATGGGGTAGCACTTTTTGGCAGGGGTGCCAAATTTGGCATGACACCTGTTTCTTTAAAATTAAAGATCTCATTCTCATATAGTTAAAGAGGCACTAAACACCCTGATTTTAGCTGACTCCACCCTCAGCCCAATTTTTAAAAAGACTAAAAAATAGGAGGGGTAGTTTGGGAGGGGCACTGGGTGATGTATGGGTTTAGGGGCGGGGCAGGAGGGAGAACTAATTGGCTGAGCTGCAGCAGAGCAGTGAGAGTTCAGCTTTGCCGTATTTGGTTCTTATACACATTTTAATTTTTTTACTCTGCTCTCTCACTCTCTTTCTCTCTCTCTCTCTTTCTCTCTCTCTCTCTTTTTTCTCACTTTGTATCAGGATAATCTCAATGATGGAGAATCGTCAGTGTGCAGCACTGCAGACTACTGCCCTCCAGAACCACCTCCTGAGATAGAAGAGGAAGAAGAGCCGGAGCCTGAAGAACCAGAAGCCTGTTTTACTGCAAGTGAGAGGCTTAGTTGTGCTTAATTGTTATTTTCAGCATTAAAACAGATAACATCACTCTTAGAGAACAATCCATCCAGGGAACATCACAATTTAACTATATGAAATTATTAATAGATTTTTTCTTTATCTTTTTCTGCATGCTAGACTGTGTGAAGCGATGTCCCTGTCTAACAGTGGACATCACACAGGGAAAGGGGAAGAGCTGGTGGAACCTGCGCAGAACCTGCTTTACCATTGTGGAGCATGACTACTTCGAGACCTTCATCATCTTCATGATTCTTCTCAGTAGTGGAGCACTGGTGTGTTTTATTTTTAGAATTGCACAAATAACACTATGTCCAAAAGTCACCCATACTAGTTTAAGATGTCCAAATGTCCAAAAGTATACAGGTTAATGGACAGTTAATGTCTAATTTCTAAATAGAAAAGCATAGATAATAGATGTGGATTTTGGGGAATACACAAATATGAGCCCAATCTCAAGAGCTACAAATTCCCCATCTCGTGAAAAATCATCATAATAATAGTAATCATAATAACAACATATTTAAGATAAAATATGTAAAGCATGATAGCATAATAGATATAAACAATGCAAAAGAAACATACTTGCTCAAGAAAAATATATCAATTTGTGTACAAGTTGGAGTTTGTGTCTAAACTGCTGCATTCTAGTAGCTGCATTCAAAGTGAATCTGGGGGAGAAATGGAAAATAAATAAATTTTACAGCTTAATAAATATAATTTAACCAGGTCCAAACCACAAATATACACAAGAAAGTACTGAAGTAATGGAAAGTCAAATAAGTTCTATAAAAATTTTCATGGGGCACCACAAAGCATTTTGAGTTTGAGGCACCCAATTGGCCAGCACCAGCCCTGTTTTCTGGAGTATTGGAGCACCAACTAATCAGTCAGCATCAGTACCTGACCTGACTCATGCATGTTCTTGTGGGGTTAAATGCTCTTTGCAGCAGTGTCCCAACATCAAGTGTAAAATAGAAGAATAGTGCTAAAATAGAACAATGTTTTTTGTACTTATTATACTTTAATTACAGTATAAAAATAGTACAATAGTCTTACTTAAATTGTGCTAAATGTAATTAACTGTGCTAAAATGGAACTATTTTAAATATACTTAAGTATCCTTTAAACATACTTAAACTACTTCATGTATGATGAAAGCATAATATTAATGTACTTTTAACATATTTTAAGTAAGTACATAAATCTATTAGTATATTTACAGCATACTTAAACATTTCTCAATATGTTTTAAGTACAATTAAATATATATTTTTTCACCAGGGCACAGCAGAGATGATGTTGCTACTAAGCTACTTAATTCTACAGTATTTATTTGAAGCTCATTTTTCTTTGTGTTGTTGTTTTGTTGTTGTTTTTCTCAGGCCTTTGAGGACATTTATATTGAGCGCAGAAGGGTGATCAAGATCATTCTGGAGTATGCAGACAAAGTCTTCACCTACATTTTTATTGTAGAGATGCTGCTGAAGTGGACTGCTTATGGCTTTAAGACCTACTTCACTAATGCCTGGTGCTGGCTGGACTTTCTTATTGTTGATGTGAGTTCATCTCATCACAATCTCACTGTCTCCTCAAACTGTACATAATTCTGTAGTATTACATTGGTATAAAAAAGCTTGGGCACCCCAGATAATTTTAAAGTTAAATATATCATATAGCAGATGTATACAGTGATATTTGAGAAGTGAAATGAAGTTTATAGGGCAGCCTTGTCGTTTTATTGACTCAAATATCTTTACCACTAATTATCGGGGTAAGCTCATTGACCCTTGACCTACATACACAGGTAAATCCAATTATGAGAAAGGGTTAAACTAACCAATTGCATCTTCTTTGAAGAGCGGAAACATGGCAACCTTAAAACAAAACTCTCAAATGACCTGAAAACAAAGATTGTTCAACATCATGGTTTAGAGGAAGGATACAAAAAGCTCAATAATCTCAGAGATTTCATCTGTCAGTTTCAACTGTGAGGAACAGAGTGAGGAAATGGAAGAACCACAGGCACAGTTCTAGTTAAGGCCTGAAGTGGCAGAACAAGAAAAATCTCAGATAATCAGAGGAGAAGGATGGTGAGAACAGTCATAGAGTCATAGTCAACCCACAGACATCCAGAGCTCCAAAGATCTACAACATCATCTTACTGCAGATGGAGTCACTGTGCATTGTTCACTATTTACTATTCAGCACATTTTGCACAAAGAGGGGATGTATGGGAGAGTCATTAATGCAGAAGAAGCCTTTTCTGTGCACACGCCACAAACAGAGTCGCTTAAGGTATGCGAAAGCTAAAACACATTTGGAAAAGCCAGCTTCATTTTGGAATAAGGTTCCGTGGACTGATAAAGCTAAAATTTAG
This sequence comes from Astyanax mexicanus, assembly GCF_023375975.1. Classification (NCBI taxonomy): domain Eukaryota; kingdom Metazoa; phylum Chordata; class Actinopteri; order Characiformes; family Acestrorhamphidae; genus Astyanax; species Astyanax mexicanus. The sequence goes on from NC_064422.1 coordinate 10,601,430, forward strand.
GAGTTATTTGGAGGGTGGTAATTTATGCATGGCGGAAAAAGAACACAGCATTCCAACACAAACACTTTACTGCTTTGGTGGTGGTTCCATCATGCTGTGGGGCTGTGGGATCAGTGCAGGTACTGGGAATCTTGTTAAAGTTAAGAATCGCATGGATTCCAGTCGATATCAGCAGATTCTTGAGAACAATGTTTAAGAATCAGTGAGAAAGTTGAAGTTTGGGTCCCACTTTATAATAAGTGTCCCTAAGTACTATGTAGTTACACGTTAACAATCCATGTAACTACAGTGTAACTACTGATGAAGTACACGTTGTTACAGATTAACTACAGAGGTACAGGTTATGTAATTACACATGTGTATTAAGGTTTATTTTGACTTGTGTAAGTGTAAATGTGTACCAGGGTGAGTGTACTTACACATGTAATAGAGCAAGTGTAATTACACATGTGTAACAATGTGTGTGTACTCAATCAGCCCTAATAACATACTAGACAATAGCTGTTGGATCTGTTTATACTCAACTTACCACACACACTATTACACATGTGTAAGTACACACACATTGTTACACATGTGTAAGTACACTTGCTCTATTACTTGTGTAAGTACGCTCACCCTGGTACACATGTGTACTTACACAAGTCAAAATTAACCTTAATACACATGTGTAATTACATAACCTGTACCTCTGTAGTTAATCTGTAACAATGTGTACCTTATCAGTAGTTACACTGTAGTTACACGGATTGTTACTTAGGGACACTTATTATAAAGTTGGACCGAAGTTTGAAGCGCCGGGGCCAGATACTTCAACAAGACAACGAGACTAAACACTGAACACTGCTCAAAATCTACTAAAGAACTAAAGCATTCATGCAGAGGAATAAGTACAACGTTCTGGAATGATCATCTCAGTCCTCAATCCAGACCTGAATATTATTAAAAATCTGTGGTGTGATTTAAAGCTATTTAAACAATAAACCTGACTGAACTGGAGATGTTTTGTAAAGAAGAATGGTCCAAAATACCTTCAACCAGAAGCCCGACACTCATTGGAAGCTATAGAAAGCGTTTAGAGGCTGTTATTTCTCCACTAAATATTGATGTAATTTTTCTGTTAGGGTGCCCAAATTTATGTATCTGCCTAATTTAGTTTAAAGAATTGTTGATCACGAAAATCCTAAAAAAAAGTTTTCATACCACTGTAAATATGTTCTTTATATCTTTTTTTCAGGTGTCACTTATCAGTTTAACAGCCAATCTTTTGGGCTATTCTGAGCTGGGACCAATCAAATCTCTCAGAACTCTCAGGGCTCTTCGACCTCTACGTGCCTTGTCCAGATTTGAAGGAATGAGGGTGAGAAGCTTTCAGTGTTATGTCTAAATGTGTCTGAGTACAGTGGACCACACTCTGAGCTTCTTATGCCCTTATGTCCTTACAGGTGGTAGTGAACGCTTTAGTGGGCGCCATTCCTTCCATCATGAACGTGCTGCTGGTGTGTCTGATCTTCTGGCTCATCTTCAGCATCATGGGGGTCAACCTCTTCGCTGGAAAGTTCTACCGCTGCATTAACACCACCACAGAAGAACTTTTCCCAATGGATCTCGTCAACAACAAAAGCGACTGCATGGCGTTAATGTACACCAACGAGGCGCGGTGGGTCAACGTCAAGGTCAACTACGACAATGTGGGGCTGGGCTACCTCTCGCTGCTGCAAGTGGTGAGCTTTCTCATATTTTGTTACAATCTGTTGAAATACGACAAATAGAAAGAGTACAGTGGCTTGCAAAAGTATTCATACCCCTTGAACCTTTTCACATTTTGTCCCTTTTCAACCACAAGCATAAATGCATATCATTGAGATTTTAAGTGACCAAAACAAAGTAGCACATAATTGTGAACTGAAATGAAAATGATACATGGTTTTCAAAAAATGTAATTCAAATAAAAAACCTAAAAATGTGATGTGCAAAAGTATTACTCTGAAACCCCTAAATAAAAAAAAGTAACTCTGCTCATCACCCTAAATGCACTCTGAACTAACCATCCCACACAACTGTGAAACCTAGATAGATAGATAGATAGACAGACAGACAGACAGACAGACAGACAGACAGACAGACAGTCTAGGTAGCTGCGCCATTAAAATAGCAATCCGCCAAATTCAGAGCACACCTGGCTCTTAAACAGAATGGTGAGTGATATATTGATTGGTTTATTTCACGTACAACTAATGATTTATAAAGGAAAATCAAGAAAATTATCAGGGGTGCCCAAACGTTTTGATACCACTGTAAGTATGTTCTTTATCTTTCTTTTTTTTCAGGTGTCACTTTCAGGTGTCTCTTAATCACATCCATGATTAATTAAGAGAATGAGTACATGCCTTTTGCGTGTTTCATATCGCTCAAGGTGTACTTTTCCCGTTGTTACAATAGCAAAGACACACTGACACACCCTAAATTAGGCTGCACGGTGCACGGTTGACGGCTCACCAACAACAGATTCCTGTAGTTTTTCCTGTTATACTAAACTCATACTGTAAGGTCCAAACCATGGTAATGTCAAACTGTATGTACTGTGTGATAATTAGAAAAGCATTCGTTTAATCACAACGATTGGGAAACTCTTTTGGGGCCTGTTTAAAGAATTGAGTTACGTTATATTGTAAAAGTTATATCACAATGTCATAATTTTTTTTTAAATATAATTAATATATATACATTTCATAGCTTGTTTTTTTCTTCCTTGCGGCAGAGGATCCAAGGTAATGTTGCTCATTGTGTGCACCACTGGTCTGTAGCTTATTATTAAGCCAACTTGCAAACTATAATTTCTTTTCTGATCACAGGCTACATTTAAAGGCTGGATGGACATCATGTATGCTGCTGTGGATTCCAGAGAGGTATTGATTGATCTATTCTTTATCTTGTTTCCACAAATTTAAGTCCTTTCAGTGCGTCTTAATGCGAATGTGACATTGTGGCTGTGTCATTTAATTTATTTTTTTTGTTTTGTTTTCTTACAGGCTGAGGAGCAGCCGTCATACGAGATTAACATCTACATGTACCTGTACTTTGTGATCTTCATCATATTTGGCTCCTTCTTCACCCTCAACCTCTTCATTGGTGTCATCATTGACAACTTTAATCAGCAAAAGCAAAAGATAAGCATCATTTCTTTTTTTAACATTATCTAGGACATATTCTTTTACATTAAAGTTTGCTTGAAAAAAACAGTCTAATATGAACTGAAAGAATAATCTTGTATTTATTTTTTCTTCTGCACTTTGGAGGAGAAGATCTCTTCATGACAGAGGAGCAGAAAAAGTACTACGATGCCATGAAAAAGCTAGGTTCAAAGAAGCCAGTAAAACCCATACCTCGGCCTTCGGTATGCAGAAATCAGTTCACTGCACTTTTTTATTTTCTTTATTTTCTGAAGAATTAATAGAATTACAGGTGCATCTCGAAAAAATAGAATATCATAAGCGTTTATTTCTTTTATTGTTGATGATTATGACTATGGGAAACCCAAAAAACCCTAAAAGTCTTACAGGGAATTAGAATATTATATTTTAAAGACCAATTGGTACTTTTGGCAGTGTGGGCAGTGTGCCAAGTCCTGCTGGAAAATGAAATCTGCATCTCCATAAAAGTTGTCAGTAGCAGAGGGAAGCATGAAGTGCTGTAAGATTTTGCAGGAAAACAAAACTGCACTGACTTTAGACTTGATAATAAACGCAGTGAATCAACACCAGCAGATGACATGTCTCTCCAAACTGGATTTCATTTTCCAGCAGGACTTGGCACACTGCCCACACTGCTTAAAGTATCAAATGGTCTTATATAATATTCTTTTTTTTGGGGGGGGGACTCTAATACATCTATATAATACGTATATACATTTCTAATTTTTGAACTGAATTACTGAAATTAATTAACTTTTTTTTAATGATATTCTAATTGTTTTAGATCCACCTGTAACATTCATTGCCATTGCTATATTTAGGTATATTCAGTGTGGTTTTTTTAATGCTCTTTTCTCGTTGCTTTAAAAGTATGTTTCTTTCCCAGAACTGTATCCAGGGTGTGGTGTTTGACTTCATCAGCCAGCAGTTCTTTGATATCTTCATTATGGTGCTTATTTGCCTGAACATGGTCACCATGATGGTGGAAACCGATGACCAGAGTCCGGAGAAGGTGGAAGTCCTTTACCAGATTAATCTGGTCTTCATAGTCATCTTCACTTCGGAGTGTGTGCTCAAGATGTTTGCGCTCAGACATTACTTCTTCACGATTGGATGGAATGTCTTTGATTTTATCGTAGTCATCCTTTCTGTAGCTGGTAAGTTCTAGACATCTAAAGACCTAATATGTCATTTTGACCAGGGTTCAGAGTTTGTGCTCTTCTAACGTTGCTTTCATTGCTTTTCTGCTTGTCTGTTCTGTCTAAGGTCTAATGCTGTCAGACATCATTGAGAAGTACTTTGTGTCCCCCACGCTGTTCCGTGTCATCCGCTTGGCTAGGATCGGTCGAGTGCTGCGTCTCATCAAAGGGGCGAAGGGCATTAGAACGCTTTTATTTGCCCTGATGATGTCACTTCCTGCCCTTTTCAATATCGGCCTTCTTCTGTTCCTCATCATGTTCATCTTCTCCATTTTCGGCATGTCTAATTTTGCCTACGTGAAAAAGCAGGCTGGCATTGATGACATCTTTAACTTTGAGACATTTGGGAATAGCATCATCTGCCTGTTTGAGATCACCACTTCTGCTGGTTGGGATGGGCTCCTACTCCCTATGCTCAACAGTGCTCCTCCTGACTGTGACCCTACTGTTGAAAACCCTGGGTCTGATGTGAAGGGGAATTGTGGGAACCCAGGCATGGGTATCATGTTCTTCTGCAGTTACCTCATCATGTCCTTCTTAGTGGTGGTGAACATGTACATCGCCATCATCCTTGAGAACTTCAATGTGGCCCAGGAGGAGAGCGGAGACCCGCTGTGCGAGGAAGACTTCGAGATGTTTGACGAGACGTGGGAGAAGTTCGACGTTGAAGGCACCCAGTTCTTGGAGTACGACCGTGTGTTTGACTTCGTCAACACACTGCAGGAACCTCTACGTATTCCCAAACCCAACAGACTCAGACTAATCCAAATGGATTTGCCTGTTGTAACTGGAGACAAAATCCACTGTCTGGACATCCTGCTAGCAGTCACACAAGAGGTCCTGGGTGACACCACGGAGATGGCAGCCATGAGGGAGAGCATCGAAGCCAAGTTTAAGATGAGCAACCCTACTTCTGCTTCCTTCGAGCCCATCACTACCACTCTCAGGAGGAAGGAGGAGGAGCGGGCAGCCGTCCTGATCCAGAGAGCCTACAGAAAACATCTTCTCAAACGGTCTATCCGCCACGCCAGCTTCATCCGCCGCTCAAGAAAGAAGAAGGTAAGGCGCCAAGAGGACGAGGAACCACCAGAAAAGGAGGGTTTAATAGCACGCAAGATGAACTCTCTTTATGGCAGTAACCCAGATCTGGCCATGGCTATGGAGCTTAAGGCCAGGCCCATGCAGTCTAATCCCACCTCGTCTCAGCCTCCAGTGCACAGGACCTATCGGCGGCCTCAAGGCCGAATGATGGTAATCCCGGTAGAGGTCACAAACGAGGTAATTCTGCGTTCTGCACCCACGGCTTCGTGGGACTTCTCAGAGGTCAGCTCAGAGGCGTCATCACTGAGGGAATCAGTAGTATAGTGGACAGACAATGCTGTTTTGTTATTTGGCTCTTGTGTTAAAATGGATGGAGTATCACTTGCACAAACATAACAACCCTGATGCTCCAGGAAGCACCGTGATGGTGGACTGATGGGATTGCACATTGATGCTAAGGAGCAATGCAATAGATCTTGTTGGTGAATCACCCTTTTCAACTTTATTCTTTGGAGCAGATTGATCTCTTTTTTGATACAATCTTTGCTCAGTATTTATACAAATATGCTTTGGCAGTGTTTAAAATTCTCCAGATGGCCACTTTCCACATCCCCTTTGCAAGATATACAGTATTTTTTTAGTGTTCATCATCACCTAAAAGCTGTTGAACAGGATTGACTTTCGTTTTTTTACCCAAATTCCCCAAACGAAGTATACAGTTTAACTGTACAGCTACTCTAGCTAATAACTAGTCTCTACAATTCATATTGAGGCCTCACTTTCCTTTGCACTATTTATAAATCCCCAGTTTGTGGCCTACCAGGTTACAGCAGGGCGATGGAATGAGTCGAGCAGACACTGATCAATTTCATGGGAGGTGTAGAGTCACATTGGGCAGTATGTGCAACTACGTAAGGCATACATAAACAGTATGCTACACTGACCTATAGGTTTTAATACGAGCGGTATGGCCTTACATTAGTGCTGTTTCAGGGCTTTCACAGGTGGATTGTACTTCTAGTCAATTGTGTCATTTCATTGCATGTAGTCATACTTTTTATGTATGCTTCATGAAGTTGCACTTTATGTGCACTGTGACCAAATGTATGTCAAATGTCCAGATTATACATGTATTAAATATAGCAAACAGAAGTTTGTAACAACTAAGAGAATTCATGCATTTCTTTTTGTAAATTGTCAAGCATGCTTGTTAGACTCTTGCCTTTTTCCAAAAGTTAAAAAGTTAATTCAGTGCCTTGCAGAAGTACTCAGCCTCTTCTTAAGTCATTAGATTTGTCTGGACAACAGATGACACACATTATATTATATTGTTTAGCCATTAAAATACTGGTGCAATATACAGCTCTGAAAAAAAATTAGGAGACCACTTCAGTTTCTGAGCAATTTTCTCTGATTTTGCCCTGGTTTTAATCACAGTTTTCATGCATCTTGGCATGTTCTTCTCCACCAGTCTTACACACTACTTTATTAACTTTATGCCTTTTCTCCTGGTGCAAAAATTCAAGCAGTTTGTACATTGCACTGAGGACCCGTATCAGGCAAACACCTGTTCTCTGATTGGATAGATAAATCTCGTTGGACGGATTTATTTGCATAAAGATCACCTTGGCTCAACTTTTCATCCCATTGTATCCCCGGGACTTGATGCTCCGGACCCATGATGCACCGCACGACTGCGTCTGATGGAGCCGATGCTTCCCATTGAAAATGAATAGGATATGTGGCTGTGTCAGAGTTTGTTAATATCGTTATACTGTATCACTCCTTCAAAGTGATTGTTGGCTTCTTTATGGGTTCTATTACAAGTGTTATCTTTACAGTGGTGATGTTTTGAGGGCGTGATCCATACAGTTAATACAGTTGATCCACTACCTTTATCAAGCACTACAGCACTACGTAAACCTTATGTTAACCATGTCTGGAAGAAGTGCAGAGTTTTCTAGGCTCAGATATTTTTTGATATAACTGATGCGATGTTCTCCAGATCAAAGATTTTCAATCAATCTCCTGAAATGAAATTATATTCATTACTCCATATATTCAGGACCATCCAAACTGTAATAAGCACCAAGTCCAAAAGCCAAGGTTAAACATGATATGGGGTTGTGTCTGTACACTTCTCTGTCATGAAATGTAAAATTTACTGATGATCAGTGATGGTTTAATGGAGAGACATGTCTGTCATCTGCTGATGTTGATCCACTGTGTTTTATTATCAAGTCTAAAGTCAGTGCAGCGTTTGTATGGTTTTTCATGCAGATGCAGATTTCATTTTCCACTTGGCACACTGCCCACACTGCCAAAAGTACCAATTGGTCTTATATAATATTCACATTTTCTGAAACACTGATTTTTTGGTGGATCACTCTGTGTGTAATACATCTATGTAATATATGAGTTTCCCATTTTTAAATAAAATACTGAAATGAAGTAACATTTTTAATGATATTCAAATTTTTTAGATGCACTAGTATGAACAAAAAGCATTTTTCAGCTAGTCATGCGGTCATGCTTTTCTTTGACGTAAAACCAAAATTCCTTGAGTTCATTTAAGTATTTTGAAATCCAAATTCACTGAACAAAAAGTGTTTTTTTTTTCATCTAAGAAGGTTGAGTACTTTTGCAAGGCAATGTGTTTTAGAATGGAAGTTGATCATAAACATTTCCCCTACCCTCAATATTTGACCTAGATTTCATCAGGTTGTATAGTATCTTTAATAATTTAATAAACATCACTAAAAGAGGGTATTTATTGTAAGGTTCATTTCAGGTTTTAACATTTAAGTCACTTCTATTGTTTATGAATTGAGACTGTGATGTTTCTTTACTGAGTTTACAGTTTCTAAACTGTTTACAGTTTTCATCTGTAGAGCATTTTTAATGTGAAAGCTAATTTTTCATACAGTATTCAGGTCATGCACATCAAATTTAGTCCGTGTTGTAAAGGAGTTGATAGGTTGTGAGTGAAGTGAAGCTCTGTAGGCGTGGTTGAAAGGGTTAACTTATTGACACAGTGTCACAGTCAGTTTTTATGTTCCTTTTTTGTATTGCATTGGTTTGAGAAAGTTCTGTGAAATCTTAAGTCTTAAAATAACGGACGATGTCTTACGCCTGAAAATGTGTACATGAATAAATTGAGCACTTTTGAGAGTTTTCTTTTCCTGTTGTAGGCTTTCTGTTGTTTTGTCCTCGCAATATTTTTTTGTGGGATTCAAGTCGGGCTTTTAGACCCTGTTTACACCTGGTCACTTTATGTCACTTGTATCTGAATTGTATTCTGTTGAGATTTTTAGTCAGACTGAAATCTGATTTTTGGGTTTTGGTTCTGAAATGTGCTGTGGAGAGACGGATGTATTTATAGTGCTAGAAAATGCAGCTCAGATGCGTCTCTGACCACCTGCCGAAGAGGTAAGTGATCGGATTTATATGTGTTTTAAATGCGTTTACACTTGCATTCTAATGTGACTTGGCCTTATCCACATAAAATATAGCACCAAAGGTAAGAAAATGTGTGTTTGGTAGATTATTTCTTGGTTGTACCAATACTTCTTCGCAATAAAAATTATTCTGTTGGAAAGTTTTTAATTTCCCTTTTAAGTTGAGCTGAGTTTGTTGGTTGTATAAAAGTTTTAAAATATTAAAAATATATTCTAATTTCCTTCCATTTTTTCACCCCAGTTTAGCTTGGTAGATTATTTCACCCATTTAGCTGATACTCAGCTATAAATCGCCCCTCACTAATGATGCCACAACACAAGGAGGGTGAAGACTAGCACACGACAGACTCCGCCTCTTTTTGAACTGCCGAGTAGCATCACAGCTCGCTCGGGGCTGTGTAGGGCAAAACGCAGCAACTCAGTTCTGATACATCAGCTCACAGACGCACTCAGAGAGAGCAAGACCTATTGTGCTCTCTCAGGGCTCCGGCAGCTGATGGCAAATTGCGTGACCAGGATACGAGCCAGCACCTCCCGGTCATAGTGGCAGCGCTTTAGACCACCTTACCTATTTTGTGGAACATCAGCTTGAAGTTGGCCTAACACACGGGCTCTATCCAGATCAGTCAAACATGGCATGAAGATGATGATTCTTGAAACAGAACCTACTGACCACTGTAGCAGAACCCATGATCACAGGTGCTGATAATCAGCACCTGGGGGAACACGAAGCTTAAAACGGAAAAGAATAAGCTGTTAGGTGTTGGCAGAGATGATTTGGCACATTTTTCATGGACACAACCCAGATACTCAGCTCTGCTGCTCATCTTCTAAAAGAAAAATTAACTGGCTTTCCAATGGTATAAGATTTATTGCCACTGAAGCTTTATAACGACAAAAAATTTAATCTATCAAACACACACATTTCCTTACTTTTTGTGCTATGTTTAAGAAGATCCTGATACTCGAGATGAATTAAGTGACTAGGTGTAAAAAGGGTTTTCATTTTTTTTGTCTATACGGTACTTTTACAGCATGTAGCTTTTGATTATTTGTTACTGCTTCAGATTTATATGTTTCTATTTGTTTATGCTTTAATGAATGATGATTAAGAGGCTGTTTACACTTTGCGTTGGCGTGCGTTTACTGTATCTTGACCAGATCACGTTCAGATTCTCACTGGCCCTCATTAAAAGCCATTAATAATCGCATCAAGGTCGCATTGTGATTGAATTAATTGGATTACCATCCTTAGTTACCATTAGTGAAAAGTATGAACACTATTATACTGCCAGATAGTATTCACATCTGGATGTGATGCGCACTTTAACACAAGGTGTGAACATGCTCGGAGAGATTGCAGTGCTTTAGGCTGATTGTGATTGTACTGCCTGTATATACAGTATGCTTATTTTAGAGGCATTTAGAAGATTTTTTTTATTATTATCATCACTGTTATTAGAATCCTTTCCTTGTTTATATCAATTATTATTATTTTAATAATAAAATGTTGTTTGTTGAACACAATGTTGAAATAAATTTGATAACATGATAAAGTGGCTGATTTGTCTCAGTGCTTATACTGACTTGGAAAAAAAAATCAATTTCTGAATCAGTTTCTTTGATTTTGCTATTTATAGGTTTTTGTTTGAGTAAAATGAACACTGTTGTTTTATTCTATAAACTACAGACAACATTTCTCACAAATTCCAAATAAACATATTGTCATTTAGAGCATTTATTTGCAGAAAATAACAAAAAAAAAGATGCAGAGTTTTTAGACCTCAAATAATTTAGAGTTCAAAAATCTATTTTTTTTAATCACAGTTTTCATGCATCTTGGCATCATGCTCTCCTCCACCAGTCTTCCACACTGCTTTTGGATAACTTTATGCCTTTACTCCTGGTGCAAAAATTCATTCAAGCAGTTCAGCTCGGTGAACTTTAATGTCTTGTGATCATCTGTTTTCCTCTTGATTATATTCTAGAGGTTTTTAATTCGGTAAAATCAAAGAAACTCATCATTTTTAAGTGGTATCTTATTTATTTTTCCAGAGCTGTATGTGATATTTTTTCTGATTTTTGTTTTTTTTTACAGTACAAGTTTACAGTGTGTTGAACATCTTATCAAATGGCTCTTCTATTGAAGAGGATACTTATTCTCAGAAATGCTCATCAGGTACTTTTTCTGTAAGGGTGACGCCCCCATCTGGCTGTTTCTCCTCCCCTTTTCGCAATTTCTATTTTTACTTGCAGCAGAAGCAGCAGCAGCGAGGAGGATTAGCAAGTGTTAATAACACGAATTCTGTAGCTGCAGGTTTTTTTATTATTTTTTTTATTTGCACATTTTATCTGTCTTATCTGTGCTTTAATTTAAATGTACGATAAACATACATTACATGACACCATACATTAATGTTGAAGTGGCCGTTCACACACAGTTTAAGGCACAGTTCTCAGGGTAACGTGATATCAGCACGTTGATGATGATTATTAAAGCAGATTTCACAGTAAAATGTGTTTATAAATGCAGCTTGTTGTGTATATTGGTGTGTGTCAGACTCAGGGGGTTGCCGTGGCTCGTCTGGTGACCTCATAAGTCTGTATCTAACGGGTTTATGGGTGTGGAGGTAGATTACAGGCAGCACAGCTTTCACACAGAGGTGAAAGTCATGGACTGCTTCCCGAGGCATCTGAGAAGATCAGATAGTGGTAGTGTGACGTGTTTGTGCTCTGTGTGTGTGTGTGTGTGTGTGTGTATGTGTTTATTCGTGTGTGTGTGTGTCAGGCTTACAGTCATCTGGAGATGTCTTCAGAGCACCAAGTCCCCTACCTTCAGCCAGTGGAAAAGGTCAAAGTTCAGCTCTATCTCTATGAGAGGATGGTGGCCTCCACATACACAGAGGAGGAGCATATCTGTACTGCAGAAGCTGGATTTTCCCTTTTCATTACTCAACAGTGTGAACACAGAACCACAACCAAGCTGAACAACTGTCCTCAGTTCTGTAGTGTCACAATAAATCACATTTAATACAGTATAATTGTAAAAAATAATGACAGTAATGTCAACTGGCTTTTTCTTGCTTTTTATAAAATAACACGGTACTGCTTTAAAATAAGGCTCCTTTATAAAGGCTTGTCTGGGCGGGATTCGTTTCTCAGGGGGATGTCTGTATTAAATATTTCACATTTCTAATCAGTGATAAAACTCCTGCATCCGGACTGCAATTGTTAAAACAGGATGATCAGTGAGTTTTTTGGCTTTGGTCACATGACATCACGTTCAGTAGCTCCTCCATTTCCACTCACTGTTGTGTTTTTTAGGTGGATCTCCGTGGAAACGCGCGCCCAAAGCGTAATTACGGTGCGCAGCAGTGGACAAATAGCTATTTTATTAAACACAAGGAGACGAAACTCAGAGATGTGCATCCAGACGGGACTAAAATTACCAGAGGACCACGGAAAACAGTAGATAATTCAGCCTGTAATTTTCTCAGAGAACATCTGAGAAAAACACAGACATGGTCATTTGGGACGGGAATAAAATTACAGAGGACTCTGAATAAAAGAAAAAACTACACCAGGACCCCCTGAGAAATTAACCAAACTAATCCCACCTGGATAGGGCTTATGAGGGAGTTTATTAATGGTTAATAATTAGGTTGTAAATGCTTTATAAAGTATAATAAGTAGTTACAACACATACAACTTACCCTACTTCGTTTTTGTTCCATCAGTCAGCATTAACACATCTAATTAAATAATATAGAAAGTCAGTTTAGTGTGTATTGGTAAATACTGTACTGTTTATGAACTGAAAAACAGCTTTTTTCTTTTTTTTCTGTTTCATCACCTCTCTAAACCCATATAAAAAGCAAGAAAAACAAACATTTGAATTCCAAAAAAGAAAGTGAGTTTAGTTATTTCATGTTATTTTTTGTTAAAATATTACGCTTATTGGAAAATTGGATTGGGAACAGACAAAGTAAGATAAGAATAAGAAAAATCTGAGGTTTAATATTTGTGAACTTTAGTTGTGAATATTAGTGGTGCTGTAAATCAATTTAAACAGGCCAATCACAGCTCATCTTCTCCACCTACCTGCCCACCTGTCCTTCTCAGCAGTGGTATGGGGCAGTCCCAGCATCAGCCCACGCACACAGTGGAAACACAAACTCGTCTTTTCCGCTGATTAGCTAAATAAATCACCAGGAAACAGACCTAATAATACAGAGCAGTGTTCAGATCCTGCCACCACTCACTTTTAAATATCAATCTCTACCATTTACATTGACTTTAGACTTGATAATAAAACACAGTGGATCAACACCAGCAGATTACACGTCTCTCCAAACCATCACTGATCATCAGTAAATTTTACATTTCATTTGAAGAAAATCAAGGGAGCAGAGTCTGGAGGAAGAGTGGAGAGACACACAGTCCAAACTGCTAGAGATCTGGTGTGAAGTTTCCACCAATCAGTGATGGTTTGGAGAGACATGTCATCTGCTGGTGTTGATCCACTGTGTTTTATTATCAAGTCTAAAGTCAGTGCAGTTCATGCTTCCCTCTGATGACAACTTTTATGGAGATGCTGGAAGATTTCATTTTCCAGCAGGATTTGGCAAAGAGAACGAAAATATATATGCTGTCTGTCCGGCATACTATAACTTATATTCCTGGCAAGAAATGTTATGACATTATCACAACTGGTGTATTTTTTATTTTTATTTTTCAAAATTTAAAAGTTTGAGCTGGCCTCAAAACTAAAAAAAATAGTGCCGAAAGTTGCCTTGAAATTTTGAGATTCTTAACTTAACTTAATTTTAATTTTTACAGTGTGGCAGTCCTTGACGCAGTGCCATCTGAGGGGTTTAGAAATGATCGGTGCTCATCTTAGGCTTGTGCTTTTGGGCTTAAAATTCCTAAATACAGTCTAAAAAAAATTCCTCCCTAAATTTGTGTTTTGTTGGAAAACTGCAGATCTTCTGCCCATTTCTGCTTTTCAATGATTCTTTGTAATTTAATCAATAATATTGTGGAAACTTCACACTAGACTTCGAGCAGTTTGGACTGTGTGTCTCTCCACTCTTCCTCCAGACTCTGCTCCCTTGATTTCCTTTAAATGAAATGTAAAATTTACTGATAATTAGTGATATCTTACAGCACTTCATGCTTGCCTCTGCTGACAACTTTTATTGAGATGTGGATTTCATTTTCCAGCAGGACTTGGCACACTGCCCACACTGCTAAAAGTACCAATTGGTGCTTAAAATATAATATTGTAATTTTCTAAAACACTGATTTTTGGGTTTTCATTGGCTGTAAGCCATAATCATCAACGAAATAAACGCTTCAAATAGATCCCTCTGTGTGGAATACATCTATATACAGTTATATATAAGTTTCTCATTTTTGAAATGCATTACTGAAATAAAGTAACTTTTCAATATTGATATTCAAATGTTTTGAGATAGTTTAGTACTACTAAACTACTGTATAATAACAAAAGAATGGATGAATTAATAAAATATCATTATACACAAAGATACAATGAAATATTACTCAAAATACATGCACTCCCATATACTCCCATCATTTTCTAATTTGTGGTGGTATGTTTGTTCTGTTATATAAGTAAAAGACAATCTTTATTGTTATATTTATTAGGAATTCTAGTTTTAAAGTGTTTTTTTAATACTGCAGTGCTTTTAGACAGCTTGGGCGTAGATTGTGTAATATGTCAGACCTCACATCTCAGTTACTGTTTTTGGTGACTTTTTTTTATTTTTTTCAGATTTTGACTCAGAGCTCATGCATGAATGGGTGAATTTGCATGGAGCTCAGGCGCTGCAGACTTACTATCACTGCTGAGTGATCTCCACCCGGCTCTTACGATCGAGTGAGGACCACAAGCTTCTCTCCGGCTCTGTAGGTAACATCTGATACCTGCTCTGAAACGTCTGAACGTCCAGTTCTCCTGGATAAACGTCTGACAGCATGCGTTACTCCATAGCAGGCTGTGTTCTGATGCTGCTGATGAAGCTCTCAGGTAAGACTCAAACTTCTTATTAAAGTTCTTATTAAAAATAGACCAAAGACCTGCAGAGACACAGTTACAGCTGGACTGTCCTTAAGAGTTCTCTCTGAGACCTGTAGTAGATCCACCTGATGTTCTGTGTTTAAATAATTACAGATAATTTTCTTTTAAAATCTAAATGAACTTTTAATTTATATTAAACTGTTAAAGGACAGATGTGTTTTGCATACACTGGATGCACTCCAGCCTTGTTTTTAATGCTATGCTTCCTCTCCATCTGTGCGCAAAAGAGGAAGTCACCGGAGCTGCAAAACATGCAGATCTTCATACCGTTTCACACCCCGTTAATATATACAGAACTAGTCAAAAGTTTGGACACACTTGACTGAATGCGTTTTTTAATCATCTAAAAATGAAAATATTGAATTTAAATGTGTAATCTTGCACGCTTCTGCATTAATTTCTTTTTTTTTTTCTTTTTTTTTTGGCCCACCACCACCACCACCCCTCCTCTTCGGAGGACTATTTTGGACTGTATTTTTATTGTTTATTTGTTGAGGAAGGATAGGGACATATGCAAACATGAGACTCACAAAAGAAAAGGTAGAAATAAAAAAATAAATAGGAAGAAAAAATAATAAAGAGGGAGATAATGGGAATGGGTAAAAGAAAAATAGAAAAAAAAAACAAGAAAAAAAGCAAAGTGTGTGTGTGTGTGTCTGTGTGTGCCAGTGTGTGTTCACAAATAGAGGGTTAATATAGAGATTATTTGTTAGGTAGACAGTAGTGTTGGGTTGGGTTGATTTTGTGGGGTGATTTACTGTTGGAGGAAGGAAATGATGGATGTCCAGATTGAATTGTATTCAGTGATTTTATTTTTTGGCAGAAGCAGTTATACTTTCCATGGATATATGATCTATTAATAGATTTTTTCATTAGTTTTTAGTGATGCTGTTTTTTGACTTCCAGTTGATGAGGATAGTTGTCTTGACGATAGTTATTACTGTTGTGTCTCTTACACAAAAGAAAATGAGGCATAAAATTTACTTTTACTAAAATTTACTACAACTTTCTGCATTTGCTTTTTTTTAAAGTATTTTTAATTTCAGATAAATTTAAGTAACTTCAACTCGGTTTCAAGACTTAAATGTTACATAGAGTAAATAAGTGAACTGAACTTCAGTCAATTCTTTCTTTTAGTAAACTTTCCTCAATTTATTTTTGCTGAATCAATCCTTTTTTTAATAAACTTTACTTAATTTCTGCATACAATATTACCTAATTACAATTTCTTCATTTATACAATATTACTCAAATAATTTATGATACATAATATATTATAATTCCTGAAATTTAAATATTTTTTAGTTAAAACACACATATTACACTGTCTCAACACATGGATGGCATGTAATACATTATTTTTTACTAGTAAACTAAAAATAATGTATTACATGTCGTCCATGTGTTGAGACAGTGAGACTTGATCTGTTTAAAAAAAATAAATCTTTGAGATTATGTAAATATTTGAATGTGTGTTTTAACTAAAACTATATATAATAATACTGCATAAATTAAGTAATTGTAATAAGGTAATATTGTATGCAGAAATGAAGTAAAGTTTACTAAAAGACTAAAACTGAACTTTACTGACTGAAGTTCAGTTCACTTATTTACTCTATGTAATATTTAAGTATTGAAACTGAGTTGAAGTTACTTAAATTTACATTAAATTAAATTTACTTAAAAAAAGTAAATGCAGAAAGTTGCAAAACGTTTTTTAAGCAAATTTTACGAATCTTTTTTTTTTTTAGTGTAGTAAACATAATTCTGGGGGTAGCATTAATTGCATTAATTTCTAAGACCACTATATAATAATAAGAACTTGTATGTTCTTTGGTTATTTGAGTTAAAAGATTAAGCTATAATTTTAGTCTTCCCGTTTCTCTTTCTTCTGCAGCATCGATGGCAGCTATTCAGATTCAGCAAAATCCCAGGTTTTACTGTGTCAGAATGGGGCGGACTGTGTCCATCTACTGTATGATATCAGGAGCGAGCTCAGAGTCTCTGAAGGTAAAGTGGTATAAAGCCAAAACACACAGCGACCCAAAGCGTGAGAGACACGTCACACCTGAGAACTCTGTGAAAATAAACATCACCAATGTGAAGCTGGAGGACAACGGGGTTTACTACTGCGAAGTGAACGGCAATATGGGACATGGAACTGAGCTGCAAGTGTTGAGTAAGTGTGTTTAGTTGTAGAAGAAGACCATCCGGGAGGGCTTATGAGGTTCACAACTTTCAGCTCTGGAAAAAATGAAGAGAGCACTTCAGTTTCTGAATCAGTTTCTCAGATGTAGCTATTTATAGGTTTATGTTTGAGTAAAATGAACATTGTTGTTTTATTCTATAAACTGCAGACAACATTTCTCCCAAATTCCAAATAGAAATATGGTCATTTAGAGCATTTATGTGCAGAAAATGAGAAATGGCTGAAATAACAAAAAAAGATGCAGAGCTTTCAGACCTCAAATAATGCAAAGAAAACAAGTTCATATTCATAAAGTTTTAAGAGTTCAGAAATCAATATTTGGTGGAATAACCCTGGTTTTTAATCATGGTTTTCATGCATCTTGACATCATGTTCTCCTCCACCAGTCTTACACACTGCTTTTGGATAACTTTATGCTGCTTTACTCCTGGTGCAAAAATTCAAGCAGTTCAGTTTGGTGGTTTGATGGTTTGTGATCATCCATCTTCCTCTTGATTGTATTCCAGAGGTTTTCAATTTGGTAAAATCAAAGAAACTCATCATTTTTAAGTGCTCTCTTATTTTTTCCACAGCAGTATACTGAGGCCTGATATGAGGTTTATGAGCAGGTTGAAACGACCATGCTAAAAAATGGCTGCTGTATGATCAGTACGGTTTAATGATCAGATTCTCAACTGCTGGTTCAGAACCCAAAAGTGTGTTGAGGACACATTCTGAGCAGGTCGGCGACAGTTTGTAAATATATATATATATATATATATATATATATATATATATATATATATATATATATATATATATATATATATATATATATATAAAAGAAAAAGAGACAGAGAGAGTTTCTTACTAATGTACTCTGAATGCAGAGATAAACAGAGAAGTGAAATACTGTATCTAATTTTGTGGCCTTATTTATTTTGTGCAGTTTTGATAGTTACTTTTATTTTAATAACTTTTATACATGTAGTTCTCATGTTCCTCATCATTGGCTTAAAACGAATTGCTCTTAAATTTACTTTGCATGCATATGTATGTTTAAGTGTTTTTTTTTTTTAAGCTGCTATTTTTTTAATGAATTTGTTTGGTTTGTATTTTATAAAAGTGGGTCACGACTTAATGATCATGAGAAAATATGAGTTTTGGTGAAAGTGTGTGATGTTTACATATACAGAGGATCCGATTCTTTTGTCGTTTTTTATTTCGTCAATGTTTTTTTCTCTCGTTTTTTTCTCATTAAATAATCATAAAAACATGTTATTTATGGTTATTTTGCTGCAATTTTTATATTTGCAAATTTATTTTTGCCAAGACAATAATTTTAAATAGGTTTTTGATTTAAATTTGAATATTTATTTATTTATTGAATATTTATTGCATTTCAAAATGTTTGTGTACAACGATTTTAAATATCGTTAACATTTAAAATTCTTATATGACAATCTTATATCATGCTTATATTTTGATTTAAAATCTAATGTTTATGCAAACCAAACATAATAGAAATTTGTAAAAAGATATGTGAGAAAAACGTTTTCCTTTTGTCTCCATCAGGACTCAGCAAATCTAAAGAAGCTGCACGGAGAAGCAAAATGAAAGATTTCATCATTTTCCTGCAGGCTTTTCTTCTGGTGCTGTGTATAGTTCTTCCCCTGCTGTGGCATTACAGACTGGTGAGGACCACACTCATCCTCACTGACACTCATAGATGCTCTTTACACCAACAAATCTTATCTGTTCTGTTTACATGGATGGGATGAAACAAAGTATCTCGAAGTGTTGGAAGTTCTGCAAAACAAAGTTATCTTACAGTTTGAAAAGTTCTAATAAAGTAAAAAAAAAAAAAAGATATTTAATACAAAGAAGATTTCTTAATGTCAGAGAAAGCATTATTAAAAATGAAATGGTTCTTTAAAATTAGAAGATTGAGACAATGGACAATATCTCAGAGTGAGAGAATGTACAGTATCTCAAAGTGAGAGAATGAACATGATCTCAAAGTGAGATTAGGTACTGTATGTCAGTGGGAGAGAAGATATCTCAAAATGAGATAAACACTTTATCTCAAAGTGAAAGAAGTCACAACATAAGAAAAAGATGAGAGATGCCCTAAACTGAGAGTGCATGTAATCTTAACCCCGTCCCCCCCTAAAAAAAAAGTGAAAGTCACAAAGTAATTTCAGAATTTTTAAAAGAGAGGGTATCTGAATGTGTGAGAATGGTTTAGGTTTAGGAATGGTTTAGAAAGGTTTACATTCAGAAAAGGTGTCACAAAGGTGTCTTGAAGTGGGATAACGTATCTCAAAGTGACAGAGACGTCTCAAAGTGGAAGAATGTGTCTCAGATTTAGAGACTCTACTGTATCTCAAAGTGAACATATGATGAGAAATGAGTGAGAAATGTAGTCTCAAACTATGTTTTAGAATGTTTTGATATTTTTATCTGCAACCAACTTTGTTTTATATTATTGATAACATTGATTTTTATCTTTCAGATGATTGATTTCTTTCAGATGTGATTTCACACTGAAATTATCATGGTTATGTAATTGATCTGCTTTTTTTCAGGGGAAGAAGGAGGAGGCTGTGTATGAAGAGCCAGAACGTGATCACACGTACGAGGTCAGTGATTTATATCGTAATGACGAGAAAAGGATGCCTCAGAATGCACAATCAGCATGAACTAACTCTCTTAATTAATTCTAGGGGCCCTATTTTAGTGATATTTGACGCACCGGCCAATTGCGTATTGAGCAACTGGATTTAGGGCGTGTCGGTATGTCTTTGGTATCGTGGGGCTGAAAATGTGCAAAAGGCATGTACTAATTCTCTTAATTAATCATGGGTGTGATTTGGGCGTAACGTAAAATAAACTAATCTGTGTGTCACCTGCCTTTATTCCCTTTAAGGGGCAGGTGAGCTCCGACTTTGGTGAGTTCGTATCTTAACACCACGGTGCTTTTGCACAATGCATATGGCACTCCTGCATGGCTAAGGGTGGATGACTGTTGACTGTTGTCAGGGTTTTAATCAGTCAGTGGCGCTTCTGTATTTCTCAAAGACAGAAACATGCCAGAAATTCATCTGAACACATCTCACCTCCAGACCACCACGCACATTGGCGTAAATATATTCCTAAACTCAGATGCTATATTAACAGTGCGTGTGCAAGGCATGAAAATAGACTGCAGCAACGACATGCCTTAATAGCACAGAGTGTACGATAGGGCTCTATGTCTCATTAAGTAGTTAATTTGGGCAGTTTAAATGGGGGTAATGCATTAAGTGTGTATGTGTGTGTGTGTTTCGGTTGGCCGACTTTTCAGAGCAGTCGGCTGCAGCCGTCGTACTGTGCTGCACAGGAAGAGGAAGTGTTTAGAAATAGAAAATTGCAGAAAGCATGGTGTTGTTATGTTATTATGTCTCTGTGCTCTCTTTTACTTTCACTCCACTGAAGTTCATTCAAAAACTCTGAGGTTTCCTTCAGTTTAGGCTTTAGAGGAGTTTTTACTGCTGTCTTACTGTGAGACATCATGATAATTAAACATACTCATACAAAGCCCCACCCTCTCTCTATCTATCTGTCTCTCACACTCTCTTTCTTTCTCTCTCTCTCTCTCTCTCTCTCTGTCTCTCTCTCTCTGTCTCTTTCTTTCTTTCCCTCTGTCTCTATCTTACTCAGTTCAGTTCAGTTCAGTTCAACAGTGCTTTATTGGCATAAATGTAACAAGCAACACTATTGCCAAAGCATACAGAAAACATAATAAAAAGAAAAAATAAAAAAGAAAGATTACATACATACAATTGATATATTTACAGGATTAACAGTTATAATTATTATTTATGATAATTTATAATAAAAGGAAAAAAAAGATTGTGGACACTTTATAAATGTGTAATAATAAGCAATTAATCAGTAACATTAGAAATTAGTTATAATAATTTATATTGTGTGGTTTTTTATACTCTCTGTCTCTCTCTTGCTGTCTCTTCCTCTCTCTGTCTCTTTTCCTCTGTCTCTCTGTCTCTATTTGTCTCTTTCTCTTTCTCACTCTATCACCTTGTCTCTCTCTTCATCTCTCTTTCTGTCTCTTTTTCTCTCTGTCTCTCTGTGTCTCCCTATTCTTTCTCTCTCTCTTTCTCTCTCTCTCTCTCTCTCTCTCTCTCTCTCTCTCTTTCTCTTTCTCTCAATTTTTATTTTTTTTATTTAAAATATCTTTATTGCCATGAATTGCAAATAACAACTTTTGCCAAAGCAATGAAACAAGTAGTTAATGTACAAAAGATAAAAAAAATTAACAATATATATATATATATATATATATATATATATATATATATATATATATATATATATATATATATATATATATATTAACATACCTTACATATTAAAATAAATCATATAGATAAATAAAAAAAACAAATATATTAATGAATAAGACATCAATAACACTGTTAATAGTTAATTATTTTGAAAGAGTTGTGATTAGACTCTCTCTCTCTCTCTCTTTTTTCTCTCAGGGTCTGGAGATTGAACACTGTGGTGGAGATCTGTATGAAGATATTCGTGCTTTTGCGGATGTGTCTCAAGGTCCAGAGGCAGCATGGGAAGTTGAAGCTGTTGAAGGCGATGCCCCTGAAATAGAGTTTCCAGAAGAGTAGTACTGTAGTCTTGGACAAAAAACAGTCAAAAAAGTGATAAAACATACATCATTTCTACCTAAAAAACAACGCGTTTTCTTTGTAAAAGTAATTTAACTGGCTGAAAGTACTAGTCCTGTGCTAGGTTATTGTGTAAAATTGGTAAAAGTACATTTGGATCACATTATTTTAATGCATCAGTGTGGAAGGTGTGAAGCAGTCCACCTTAAAGTTCAACTTAAAATCCACAGGAGACTGCAAAAGAACCTTTTTGAGCCCTTTAATGCTAAAGGTCCATCCACATCTTAGCAGGTACTGGATAATTTGTAGTAGATACTGAATTACTGGTCTATAAGTAGCTTGTTAAACCCTATCAGGATGGGATTAGTTTCTCTTTTATGGAGGATCCTCTGTGATTTTATTCCCATCTGGAACAATCATGTACTGTACGTGTTTTTCTCAGGCGTCCTCTGAGAAAATTACAGGCTGAATTATCTACTGTTTTTCACTGAACTCCGTGCTCTTCTGGTAATTTTAGTCTCATAATTTTAGTCTCTGAATTTTGTCTCCTTGCATTTAATGAACTAGATATTTGTCCACTGCCGTTGGGTGTGCATTTCCACGGAGATCCATGTAAAAACACAACAGCGAGTGGAAATGGAGGAGCTACTGAACACCATGTCATGTGACTGAGAAAGCCTAAAAAAATCAGTGGTCCTCTGTTTTTTTCAATTGCAGTAGACGTAGAAGTGTGAAATATTTTATACAGACATCCCCCTGAGAAACTAGATGCTCAAACATTTATGGGAGATACTGAATATTAAGTCTGCAGCTTAAGCCTTATTGAATAAAAACTACTGAATAATTGGGTAGTAGATAATAAACTGTTCCTGTTAGCTTGTTAGATGCTCAAACATTTATGGGAAATGCTGAATATTAACTAACATAAAGCTTAAGTCATAATATTATTAATAGTGAATGCATAAGAGTAACAGAGTGAGTATTTAATACTAAGTTTTGAAGAATTAATAGTTCTAAGAATCTACTGAAAAACTAGATAGTCTTTACTGAGTAATGTATCCAGCAGCTACCAAATAATACAAATTAATCATTTAAACTACGGAAATATTAAAAGCAGCTATTGGACATTAAGTTTATTAGATATTGAATAATTTATGGGAGATACTGTAAATGAATCAGTTTTAAGATTTTAAATGTATTCCCCTGCACAGTAAGGGGGTAATCGTCATTTAAAAAAAATATATATTTTTTTTTTATCATCTTTTATCATCATTTTTTATATCATTATTTAGAGTGATGGATTAGAATTCTGTGTGAACCTCCTGTACACATCCTGATTTATTACAGAAAGGTTTTTATACTGTACACACAATCACACACACACACACACACACACACACACACACACACACACACACACACACACACACACACACACACACACACATCCTGTGCACCTCACTCTCATCATTACTGTCACATTACTGTATTGTATTATTGGTGTGCTGTATATCTGAGGTTATCTTTGTGTTGAGGTGTATTTGCTTCATGCTGTGGTGTTTTCTTTTCTGCTGTTCGTGTTCAGCCTGAGCTGAAGCTGATGATCTGTAAGGTGCTCAGTGTTTCAGTAAAGAGAACTACATGGAAAGGAAGTGTTTGTTCCACCAGAATAAAGGCATGTGGTCATCAGGTGCTCTTTCTGCTCTTTCACTTCATCTCCTTCTCCATAAACACCAGCAACAGTCAGGTGTTTTTCCACCACAAAACTCGCTCAACTCTTTTCTGAATTACAGGTTCCCGAAAACATGCCTCATACTCTCAAAAAAAACTTTAATTATCTTGCAAAATAAAGCTGTACATTCAATATTATTCAATGTTATCAATTCGATGTTATCTCTTATCAAAAATGGACAAACTATTAATTGAATAAACATTTATAAGAACCAATCAATCTCTGATGAACTCAATATAGAACACTTCTTCTCCATTCACCATAATGACATAATGGCATTTTTATGTTCAGTGTTACACTTTCTACAGACTTTACGTACATTATATGAATATAATAATATAATATAATATTAACTGAATCAGTTTCTCTGATTTTGCTATTTATAGGTATATATTTGAGTAAATTGAACATTGTTGTTTTATTCTATAAACTACTGACAACATTCCTCCCAAATTACAAATAAAAATATTGTCATTAAGAGCATTTATTTACAGAAAATGAGTATAGGCTGAAATGACTGACAAAAGAATATGCAGAACTTGCAAACCTGCAAAGAACAGACATGCAAAGAAAACAAGTTTATATTCATAAAGTTTGAAAGAGATTTCAGAAATCAATATTTGGTGGAATAACCCTGGTTTTATTCACAGTTTTTATGTTCTCTCCTCCACCAGTCTTACATGCTGCTTTTGGATACCTTTATGCCTTTACTCCTGGTGTAATGGTCTTTCCAGCACACTGGTACTATTAAACACAATATTTTATATTTTCTCCACTCGGAAATGCTTCTGCTTTCAGTTTAGAAACAAAAGAATACAGACTGCCACTTTAAGTTAGTTATTAATGAAAATATTAATGATTTTGTTCAGTTCAGCTCCTGTAACAAGATAACTTTCATGAAATGTATTGGTTAAAAGTTATTTAAATCAGGAAAAGAATATTTATCTAAAAAAAAAAAAATACATAAAACAGTGTGCACAGAGTAACACCATCAATCTACATTCACCAACTGATGCTCTCAGACACAGTTAAAAAAAAAACAATCTGTAACACAGCGCCATCATCTGGTTACATTTAACATTGTCTTTTAGTTTACACTGACTGGCCACATGAGATATCCCTTCAATAGTGGGTGTTTCTAATAAAGTGGCCAGTGAGTGGCATCACATGTTTGAAGGTGCTTCTAATAAAGTGTCCAGTGAGTTGAATCACAAGGTTGGTGTTTCTATTAAAGTGGCAGATGAGTGGAAGCAGAAGGCTGGTGTCTCCAATAAAGTGGCCAGTGAGTGGCAGCACATGGTTGAAGGTGTTCCGTGTTTCTAATAAAGTGGCCAGTAAGTGGCAGCACATGGTTGAAGGTGTTTCTAATAAAGTGGCCAGTAAGTGGAAGCACATGGTTAAATGTGTTTCTAATAAAGTGACCAGTGAGTGGAAGCACATGATTGAAGGTGTTTCTAATAAAGTGGCCAGTAAGTGGCAGCATATGGTTGGTCTTTTTATTAAAGTGGCCAGTGAGTGTAAGCACAAGGTAGGTGTTTCTAATAAAGTGTCCAGAGGGTGGAAGCACAATGTAGGTGTTTCTAATAAATTGGCCAGTGAGTTTAATTCAGGATTATATTACACATTTTACAAAACTTTAAAAAGAAATAAAACATAATGTTCAAGAGCAAAAAAAAAATAAGTTCATGAGCAAAATATATGATAAATATATTTTTATTGAGACATTAGCTAAGTATTTGTAACAGTGCACTTATATTTATCACAATCACATCTTATACAAAATAGAACAATATCTTAATTTCAATTGATACAT
This sequence comes from Astyanax mexicanus, assembly GCF_023375975.1. Taxonomy (NCBI): domain Eukaryota; kingdom Metazoa; phylum Chordata; class Actinopteri; order Characiformes; family Acestrorhamphidae; genus Astyanax; species Astyanax mexicanus. Next base: position 10,626,843 of record NC_064422.1, read on the forward strand.
AGATCAACCACATATTAGAAAAATAAATAAACAAAAAAATACTGGTTCTATGAATAAATAGTTTAGTTAAAATGTTTTAAAAACTCAAGAATAATAAATAAAAATAAATAATTCAGGTTAGCTGTAAGTCTTCATATAAGTCATAAGTTTGAATTACTTTAAAATGAAATGAGAATACATAAAATGTTACATTAAAATGAAGCATTAAAAAATATATAATAATTTAAGAATATAATAAATATAAGACCTTTTATCCAATACTGATTTAATTAGACTAATTAGTGAATTCTGTTGCACTGAGAGCAGGGAGAAACTCCAGGAGGCTCAGAACCTTCAGCAGCTCTTTTCTGATCTGCTCCCATGTGCTGACCTGATGATAAAAGAATAAATACAGCTATTTAAAAACTTGAAGCACAGATGAAGAATAAAATTAAATGGAGTATTTCGTGTTTAACTGTGTGTGAGTGAATGAAAGCATGAGGGAAACACTTTACCGTGGGGTTTTGGGTAAGATTTCTCAGTTGGTTGAAGTATGAGGCCAATCTTTTATTCTTCCTCATACTGAGAGTCACCTGGAATAATGAGAGAGAAAACTATCAATACAAAATCAGCCGGTTAATAAAAAAAAACTATCATCAGTTCTTCTGTAGACACCACCTGATAAACATTTATGGACAAAAGTTTTTGTTTTATTGTCATGGATAGGTTTTATTAAACAACAAAATATTTAGTTTGAATTTAAATAGCTGTGTACTAATCCTTTAGCTTTTCCTTAAAGCATTATGTAATGTAAGGCTGTAGTAAAGACCACCTTAATCAAGTCTGAGTAAATATATTATAGAATACTCAACAAATCATTTAGTTACAGGCAAATCTATAAGTTTTAAAATATAAGACCAACTGGTATATTTGGCAGTGTGGGCAGTGTCCTGCTGGAAAATGAAATTCACATCTATATAAAAGTTGTCAGTAGCAGAGGGAAGCATGAAGTGCTGTAAGATTTTGGACTTGATAATAAAACACAGTGGATCAGCACCAGCAGATGACATGTCTCTCCAAACAAACCATCACTGATCATCAGTAAATTTTACATTTCATTTGAAGTAAATCAAGGGATCAGAGTCTGGAGGAAGAGTGGAGAGACACACAGTCCAAACTGCTCGAGGTCTAGTGTGAAGTTTTACCAATCAGTGATGGTTTGCTGGTGTTGATCCACTGTGTTTTATCAAGTCCAAAAATCCTACAGAACTTCATGCTTTCCTCTGCTGACAACTTTTACAAAGATGCAGATTTCATTTTCCAGCAGGACTTGGCACACTGCCCACAATGCCAAAAGTACCAATTGGTCTAAAATAATATTCTAATATTATTCTGGGTTGTAAGCCATAATTACTCTGTGTGTAATACGTCTATATAATTTATGAGTTTTACATTTTATACTAAATTACTGAAATAAAATTACTTTTCAATGATATTAATTTTTTTAGCACTAGTATACGCAACTATCTAGTCCAAACAAGTTGAGTACAAACATTGTTAAGTTGTACTTTGATTAATAATACTCCAAAGACCCCAACATTTCATCCAGGGAATGTTTAAAATACAAATAAAATTCTAAATACAAACATTATTGAGTAGTAGTTTAAGTATAAATACTCTCAAGTTCAGGGCGGATTTAGATACAAATACTAAATACTAAAGACAAGTCTGAGTGCTAATTTATTTCTGTAAGTCAGGAATGGACTGTTTTTAGTAATCTTAATAAATATTCAGAAATCACACTCACACATGAGCGCAGTCCCTCAGTCTGACGCTCCAGCGTGCTTAACAAATTTCCCATCTGCTTCTCGTTCCAGTAGATGGAATCATCTTCGTTCAGCAGCTCAGAGATCTGCTCCAGAACCTCAACCACCAACCACACCTGCCTCTGCGGCTGCAGAGAGAGAGAGAGAGAGAGAGAGAGAGAGAGAGAGTGAGAGAGAGAGAGAGAGAGAGAGAGAGAGAGAGAGAGAGAGAAGAGAGAGAGAGAGAGAGAAGTGAAGGCAAGCACAAGGTCAAAGGTGTTTCTAATAAAGTGGCCATAATTAAAGGTGTTTTTAATAAAGTGGCGAGAGAGTGGAAGCACATGGTCGAAGGTGTTTCTAATAAAGTGGCCAATGAGTGGAAGCACATGGTCAAAGGTGTTTTTAATAAAGTGGCCAGTCAGTGGAAGCACATGGTCGAAGGTGTTTCTAATAAAGTGGCCACACTGAGTGGAAGCTTATGGTCAAAGGTATTTCTAATAAAGTGGCCAATGAGTGGAAGCACATGGTCGAAGGTGTTTCATATAAAGTGGCCAGTAAGTGGAAACACGTGGTCAAAGGTGTTTCTAATAAAGTGGCCATGATGGAAGGTGTTTCTAATAAAATGACCAGTCAGTGGAAGCACATAGTCAAAGCTGTTTCTAATAAAGTGGCCAAGAAATATATAATTCATTTATTTACCTCAGAATGTCTTTGGTGGAGGAACCATTTAAGCCAATGGGAATCAAAGATGTATTCCTCTGTGCTGTCCACACTGATTTCAGCGTGCTGTAGGACCGAAGACAAATCAAATAAGCAAATAATAATCAATTAATAATAATAATTAATTAAATTGGCTCTTATGTCCCTAGTGAAAAAAGTAGATTAAAGTATACTAAGCATTATTATGCTATAGTGCACTAAAGTTTTCTTGTAGCCACATTATTAATCAGCATATTTAAAGAGTGCTAAAATTGAACACCTTTTTTGTACTTTTTTGTATTATACTTTAATTACAGTATAAAAATAGTACAAAAGTCTTACTTAAATTGTACTAAGTGTACTTAGCTTATTACATATGACATCATGTATGTAACCCCATATTTAAATATAAATATACTTACAGTAAAATTATAATACATTTAATGAGTATTACTCATTAACTGTATCACTATTTATTATACACCAGGTATATTAAGAAAGTACTTGATTGAATAAGAATTAATGTTAAATATATTTATATTAGAGTACAAATATGCTTCTTGTTCCTGTCTTTTGTAAGAAGCACACTTCTAGTATACTTCATTGGGTATAAAAAATATATTTGAATATACTGTCCCACAATTTTTAGCGTGTTACAAATTTACTTTAATTTTATAATATTAGTAGTAGTAATTTAATTTACTTTCTAAAATGTTACATGATACATTGTATTTTAAGTGAACTACTGAAACAGTTGTTTTTAACACACTTTGCTAAAAATGTATAAAAGTATATTTGGAAATAAGGATTATAGAAGTATATTGTATTACATTAAACTAAAAGTGTATTTTATAGTAGTCAATTTTTTTAAATACAATATATTGAACTTTTTAAAAAGTTTTAAACATTTGATTAAAGCATAATATTAATGTACTTTTAACATATTTTAAGTAAATACATAAATCTGTTAGTATATTTACAGCATACTTAGACATTTCTCAATAGGTTTCAAGTACAATTAAGTATATATTTTTTGCATATAAAAAACTCACCATTTCTCTCAGCAGCCTCAGGTATTGGTCATGGAGGTCTCCGAATTTATGGCTGATCCATCGGCAGCTGAAGCCAGAGCTCGAGCTGCACAGAGCCAGAATAAGGCAAACTTGCACCAAACGCAGAAACATCATAATGTCTTCTCCAAATGAAATCAGGGCAGCAGTTCTCAGCAGTAAAAGTCGTGTACAGTGTACTACAGATCTCAATAAGAGCCCAGAGTGTTCTACTCTTTAGAGGTTCCATATTCTCCACTGTTAATATACAGTATTTATATGCAACAACTGAAAAGAACAAGGTCGAATTTCACTTTCCAGATCTGCGGCCATAAACCATAAGCCACAATGTATATGTGTTGAAGGGAGCTGCTACTATTGCGCAATACCTGTGTACCTGGGAATTCATGTGTAGGTGATCATTATCATAGATTTTTTTAAATAACCTGTTGATCCATGTGGTGAAAAAGTGTTGATTTCTTCTTGTAATAAATGTGTTAGTGTTAATCTATTAATTCAGAGTGGGGGGGGGGGGGGGGTTTAGTGTGAAATGCTCTGTTCTAGAGAAACTAATCTACTTTAATTCTTTACAGAAGTGGTGAATGGAACAAGGTCATGATTAAATGATTACAACACAAATCTACAACATTTAGTTTAATATCCGAACCCACCATTGAACATGGTTTTATTTTATTTTATACGGAATGTTGCTAATTTAGTTGCTAATAAAGATTTTTTTTCTGTCTATTTTTTGCCAGACAACAACGTCATGTACCGGTAATCCCTTGACCATAATCAAATTTTATGATTTTAAAATAAAACTGTTCTCAGAACTCTGGAAAATAGTGTCTCAGGCAGCGGGCAGTTTATTCATAACATTTGGTGTTATAGCTTTTAGATACTTTGGACATCTTTTTCTATTCAACACTATTGTGAACAATTCTGACTGGGTATGTTTCTCAAAAATGCAGTGTTTTGTTGATTGGTCATTATTAAAACAAATATGTGTTACTTAAATTCCTCTTAAGCAAGGGGATAGCAGGTGTTTCTGGATGACCTGAATGGTGGTAAATTAGAACAAGAAAAGTGAATTTAAGTATTTTTTTTTAAAGTATACTTAACATAGACATGTGAATTATTCTAGAATTAAAATTTATGAATACTTTAATACATACTAAATGCAATATTTTGGAACAACTTACGTATATTTAAGTATACTTCAGTTGTAATTAAGCTATATTTAAATACAACATAAAGGCATTATTTTTTTTTCTCATATAACTTCTGTGAACTGTTAATACACTTGAAGTATATTGTAAATTTTGTAAATGCATATTGATGGACATATTGTGTTCACCTTAATGCTACTGGAACATAAAATGCACTAAAGTGCACTTTAATCAGTATTTAATGCCACTATATCTACTATATCTAACTATATTTTCTATCAACACAATGTTTAATTTAAAGCACAAAATAAGTTTTATGGAAATACAGAGAGGAAGTATATTTTATGTGTATTTTCACTGAGTATATTAAATTGAAAATGCCCTTTTAGTATTCTTTACCTAATTTCAACATACTTTTAAAACTCTTAAGTATAATTTCTTTTCACAAGGGTACCCTTGTAAAAAACCTTGTATTAAACAAAATTCCATTTTTTTATATCATCTATTTTAATTATTTTCCCATAATTTCCTACTGCTGTTGCCCTTTGTAAATTATTTAAGAAAATAATATTCAGATTTAGAAACATTTTATATTATTCAATATTATATTATTTATCAGTATTGTCTGTATCTCAGGTGTTTGTAATATTAGTAATAATATATAGTAAATCACTTGGTAAACAGTCTATAAGTGGTTGAATTTATTGGACCAGTGGATAAACAGTATTCTTGTTTACTGGCTCGTAGAATGAGGTAATTTTACACTCATAAAAACACATATTTCTTATGAATGATGAAACGTATTGTTTAAGTGTGGCTGAACTTTGGTATAGGACTGTACATTAGCTGGTTTTCTGTCGTCATGTTGATGACGAAACATTGAGGAAATTCCCGCCCAAATGCCCAAGTATGTAATTCCTGAGAAAGAGAAATTGAAAGTATGAAGACTGTGCTGTTGTGTTTTTGTTTTTCTATTTTTGAGAGAACACCAAAATAAATCGACCAAAACACTAAAACAAAAACTATTTTAGATTATGGTCGTTTTTTTGTGTAAGTGTAGTTTTGTAGTAAAAATAAATGTTTATACAGTTAGATATGAGTGTGCATAATGGACCTAAATACCTACGTCACCCACAATGCATTGCTAAATCACAATGCAAAAGAAAAAACTAATAATAAACCTACAATCATATGTATTAGTATACATAAGAAAAGAACACAACAGTAAAATATATAATTAAAATAAAATGATAATAATTCGGGACATTAGATATAACCAATTGTGTAAAAAAAACTTTTATTTTTTTAAGATGTAGTTCCTAAAGCCGGACTTTTCTACGCAGTCAGGCCAGAGCGGGCGTCCTGTAAAACTACAACTCCCACAAGCCCCTCTCTGACTGCCGGACCAGCAGGTAGAAAACAACAGAAATCAGAGAATTCCTATATATAGAGGATTTCTGGCAAGACAAAATTTTTCTTTTTAAGGAAAATCATAATTTTTTTTTAAATGTTGATGATATAATATGTTTTTTTCTATATACTGATTCAGTGTGGAGTATATTGTAAATATTATGATTTTATTGATTAAATACTGTATACACTAGAAGTGTATATAGGACTTTCGGTCAAAATAAAAACATAATCAATATCTTGGCATTACGGTATTCTTGTAATATTTAGTGTATTTGCTTTTAATTATTTGTTTTCAGTTCATATTTGTGCACTAAATATGCAGCACTTTAGGTTTGTGGTAGTTTTTTGTTGTTACATTACTTTATTTGTGTTTTTTTATTTTGTTACATTATTTGTATTTTTATTTGTTTTTAATCTGAGTCTTGGTAAGTTACTGTTTATAAAATAGACGTATATAAAATAGACGTATATACGTTTATATATATATATATATATATATATATATATATATATATATATATATATATATATATATATATATATATATCTGTTTCTACTCATATAATATTTCTGCTAAATAAAACTTTAACATTTAGTTTTGTTGAGGTAGCATATTATTGAAATATTTTTTTTTCATGTCAATGCTTTGTCATATTGCTTATCACATCATAAAATTACCATGAAACGTTATTATATTATATTAGGGCCATCTCCTATCTCTAATTTACACAAATGTAAACTTTATATACACAAACGTAATTTTTTTATTTCAATGCCAAAGTTTTTTTGTGGACTTCACTAAGGTGTGTAGGTTACCAGAGGGCGCGCTCGAGTGTGTCTAAAAATAATGGGTTTATATAATTTATATATAATATGATAGTTTATAAATATTCAACACTGAATATTTAGTATTGTATATCTAGACATCATTTTAAAAGCTTTTAAACTTAATTTATAAGCCTTTCTAATATTTCTAAACCGTGCTCAGTGCTCAACTTTTATTGTGGAAAGAACATCAGACTGTGACCAGGGTTGCCAGGTTTGTAATTCTCCCGCCAAAGTGATTTTATTTGTAAATATAAGGGCAGGTAAAAAAAATGGCTACTTTTAAAATAGTCAGTGGCCACCAAAAAAGCCTTCAAAATATGGAGTGTCTTGTAAATAATTGACTTATTATTGGAAATATTTGAGAATTGTGGGACAGAGAAAAGATCTTTTATGGAATGATTAAAAACTTTTACACTAATGCACTTTCTAACACAGATGTCAGGCAGTAGAATATTTAAATCTGATTGACTTGTATCTATACAAAATTTCTTATACTTTTGTTTTAATTGCTTTGCTTATTTATTAGAATCTTTTTAACCCGTTAAGAGGCCAAGATTTTTGTCAATTGTCTGCCCTAAATCTGAATTTCCTGAATTTCTATTCAAGCAATACATAAAAAGCTTTCATGCTTGATAAGGAACGTTACTGAAAATGTAATAGAATTGTAATAGAAAGTATAGAAAAATAGTCAAGTAAATTTGCAACTGTCAAAATATTATTGAATAAAATCATAAAATTAGATCTTTCCTGAATTCATTTTGAAATCAATACAAATCTTGAATACAAATCAAACAGTTCGTGTCCTCCAAACCTTTAGTTTTATTATGTATGTCTAGTTTTTACATCTATTTTCAAACAAGCACAGTTTGGGCTAATTTGTTTGTTGTGTTTTAAACCCCAGTATCTATACTTCTATCTACAGAGTAATGAATGCCAATAATTTTGACATATTTTTAGTATTTTTAATGGATCTGGTAACCCTGCCTGTCACTGCCACCACAGTCGAGCGGCGGCCAGAGGATCTTCAGTACAGTGTGTAAATTACAGCGAGAGCGGGCCGACCCAGTACTGCTGCTGTTCCTGCTGTCTGTCTGAGTTCATCTGCCGCTCATCTGCTTGTTTTTAAGCTCGGTTAGGGAGACTGGAAGCTGCTGGATTTAATCTAAAACACATTTCCCCCTGTTCTTTCTGAATAAACTTCATTTAGTCCGTGACAGACATGATGGTAAGTGGATTTACTGCTCTGTTTGGGATCGCCAGCGTTAGCTAGCAGGGCTGATGATGAAGCAACATTGCTGTAGCTGTATAAACTTACATTACAGGCTAGCTTATATTAGTTTAACAACTGGCTGATGTGTTTTAATAAATATATAGAAGATAAATGGGTGATATATATAATATGAGTTATGTTGGCCAGTTGGTTGTTTAGCTTAGATAGCTCGTGTTATAACTTACATAAAAATAGATAACATAGGTTAGGTTAAATAGCTGGAAACTTGTGTGTCCTGCTTATTTAGTTAGCTAAACACCTGAAGGTGCAAATATGGGTTAGAATAGTTTTGCTAACCTATAGCCTTGTTTTTAATAAAATAAAAGTACTAGCTAGGTTAGCTTATGTGTCAAGTTAACAGACTTCTCATATCTGTGAATTAACTGGTTAGTTTAACTTAGTTAGCTTAGCTAAGCTAAAAAAGGCCCTCAACTTTATATTTTGTCCTCTTTATTTGTAACTAGATAGCTAAGTTACTTGTGAAATCCCGATTCTAGCTGGTGTTAGTTAGCTAATGCTAACATACAAGCTGTAAAGTGTTTAAATTAACGATAATAGTGCTAACAAGATAGCTATATGTCGTTTAATATGGGTAACTGGGCGATTCAAGCCCTTTTAAACATATAAAACAGTTTAAAAGAGACAGGTTTCCTCTTTGGAAATTTGCTTTAGGCTTTTACTAAATTCCCTCACTGCCGATGAAGGCAAATCCAGGTCCGAAAAAGTTCAAATCCACCGGGATTTTGCTCCAGCTCCCTGCAGCCGAGCTGTACACAGAGCTGCTCGGCCGGTTTGAGCGAAACCCTGGTGAGGATAAGTACATATACGGATCTGGATTTGCCGTTTATGATCTTTACAAGATAAAAGTCCGCATAGCCGTGAGAAAATACTTTTTTTAAATGTAAAAGTCTTCATGATTTTATTTTTTTTAGATTTACTTCACTTAAGATGCTAATATTACAAATATAAATAGAGCCCAGACCCATTTCTAAATATTCAGAAATTAATTATTGAATAAATTCAGTGAGCAGCTCATTCATGTTATTTTTTATTGTGGGAACTTTTTTTCTTAAATATTAAGAGCATATTTTCTTAAATAACACAACCACAATTTCAAAACTATTATTAGCATTTTGTTCTATAGATTAGGTGAGAACTTGTTATATGGACTATTTAAGCATTAAACTACTTAAGCATTTTAATGGTTAAAATGGTTGGAACAGACCTGTTATAGCAAAAAAAAAAAAAATACACTTTCAAATGGAGTCAAATGGAGCTAGTTTAGTTTTACCTACAGCACTAACCATAAAGCACCAAAACCATAAGGCATGTATGTAGTGATGCTCTCAGGGTCTTCAGTATATGTCACTTATGTAACTTTACACAGCTTTTAAAGCGTCTGTAACACATACATCAGCATGGGCTCTTTTGAGTAAAAAAAAATATGTGTATGAATATATATACATATATACCACCCCTGGTGTATTGTAATTAGTCTGTCAGTGTGTCAAAATATGATAAATATTGTGTATCGTGAAACTGTTTTTAAATGTTGTCAAATTATATTGTTACCACGCAGCCCTTTTTTAGTGATTGCGTACACCAAGGGTGATTAATGGCTTTTACACTGTTTAAATCTGTATCAGAATTGTATAGTTTCAACTAAAATGAAGAAATATATGGTGATATACATTTTGTTCTGATATAGATCGTTTTACTGTTTAATATAAACACTGGAATGCTGATTAACCAGCACCAGTATTCACCATCTCAACACGTCTGTTCCTCAGCAGGGATGACTTGTCTCCTCATGACCAAATCTTTTTAGATCTGAGGAAATTTCCTGTATCTGAGGAAAGGTCTCAGTAGCATTGTGTCATGAATCCCCTGTTGTGAAGTACAGCATGTCCTCATTCCCTTTCTTTATTTACTGACTTACATAATTTACTGCTGTGGTCATGAGCTTACTACTACCTCTTTGTGTGAGGAGGAGGAAGAGTGTACAGTAACAGTGATCGTCCCTTTGCCTTAGATTAATAAAGGATCCCTGAGACGTTCCTTACGATCTACCTAGTTAATATGTATTTTCCAGTACATTTTTTTATTTTAGATATATTTACATATTTAAAACTTAAAATATATGTTCAAAATCAATCAATTAATTAATCTTTATTTCACTCAGGAATATGTTGAGTGTAACCCTCATTTTAAGAACAAATTAAAGGACAAAAAAATAATATAAAAGAAAATCAAGTATTTGATCAGATTAAGCTAAAATAAGGAACTTTCTAAAAAAAACAATTAAAACAATATGCCATTAAAAACGAACAATGAAAGGTTTAATTAAGAAGAAATAAAATTATTTAAAATAAAAGGATAAGTGGAAAGGCTAAAATTTAAAGCAGTAAAATATAGAGATGCATAATTAGAATAAAAAAAACATTAAATGAGGTTGTGGGCTGTATGAATGAGAGATGCAGTTACTGAGCTGTTTGAGATGTAGCTGATGATGTTGATGATGATGATGATGAAGATGATGATGAAGATGATGATGATGAAGATGATGATGATGAAGATGATGATGATGATGATGATGATGATGATGATGTTGTTCTTGTTTTGGGATGTGTGGAGCAGAAGTGATGTGATCTGAACAGGAGTCATGCTCGCCACACAGACCGCTGACTCTGTCCCAGAGGCCAAGAATGCCAAGCAGGTCAGTAACCCCACCCTCTTTTTTTTATTCACACTTGAGAAACACTTGTAACACTTGTAAATTTCTTACAGAGAAAATCCTGGTCACTACCCACCCACTGAATCTGTGTCACATACAAATACATACAAACAGTGCTTTAAAATGAAGATTAGGAATCTGTTGTTAAACAGTTTTTTTTTGTGTGAAATTGAAACTACAGTGCTGTGGACACAAAAGGCATGTTATCTTGATATAATGCCAGTGTAGCTAAATAAAGGACGAATATATCCCACAGGTTAACCACAGTACAGAACACATGCTGGCTTTTTGACAGGACAGTTGGCCTTTGAATACAGTGTGTTTTTTATTTTTTTGCTGAACTGTCTGTTTAAGTGTTTTGTGTGGTGGGGCAGGTGGGTGACTGGTCTCTGACTCTGACTCTCAGGTCATGTTCTCATGCGTAGTCAGTCAGCTGATCTGTCAGCCTGTAGGTATGGCTCACGTTCACATGGCTTTGACTGGTCTGTCTGTTTTTCTCCGTCTCTTTTCCTATCAGGAAACAGAGAGGGCCCTCGGGCCGCCTGAGGAACTGTACTCTGCTCTGTTCACTCGGCTGACTTGATGTTTCGGTTTTGTTAGATTTGATAAGACTATCAGTCTCAGATCCACAGTTACTTTCAGAATATGTTGATGTACAGCATACCACGCATTTACAGCCGTGTTTAGAAAAAGGGAACTTGAGGGCCCTTTCAGAAGCTTCAGAAGTGAATTTAAGTGAGGAATTGTCCTTTAGTGATATGTGCAGCATGTGGATTTGCATTGTCTTGTTGAAATATGCAGTACTTGCTCTTGTATTTGTTGTTCTGCATTAGCCAATGAAAAAGAAAAAGGACAGAAAAATGAGTTAATCAAGAAAAGCCCCCGGACTGACCTCAACCTGTAAATTAGGATTCATGGCCACGCCCATTTTGGCCACTTTAGAGTCGTGGAGGAAACGCCACAGTGGTGTTAAGGCCATTTATACTTCTGCGCAGAGCCTACGCGGTAGCCTTTGCATTGCGGCGTACCCTACATCAAGCTCAACATGCACCTCCCTGGAAATGTAAATACACATTGCGCAACTCAGAAAGCTGCAGCTGTGATTGGTCAACCGGGCCTCGCGTTCCCTCCCACCCATTCCTGTCTTCATGGTTTAAACTGCAGAGTGATGCAGAGCTGCTGATATGTGCACGCAGAAGTATAAACGCGCTCCACTGTGTCATGTATATGCGTAGGCTACTATCTCTCTGTCTATCTATCTATCATTTATTTGCTTACTTATTTATTTGTTTTTCTCTCGTTACTAGCCCTATTTTTCCTTCATCTAACTTCATGTGGAGTGTGTTGCAGGCCTGAAATGCAGGAATGGAAGTTTATTAACAAATGAAATGAAGCAGTGGAAATGGAGAAGACAAAATGTAAAATAAGTTGGTTTCAACACTGAATTTGGTTGCTGTATTTTCCCCTAACTAAACACTGTCCAAACGTATTCTGATTTGGGGTTGTAATAAAATATGTCATTTTAGGAACTGAAATTTTGTAATAAAAATAAATCAATTAAGTATTTAATCAGATAAAGCCTTTTAAACAATACAATATAAATATAATGGCATAAAAAATTACAAACAATATAAGGTTTAATTAAGAAGAAATAAAAAAGGATAAGTGGAATGGCTAAAATTTAAAGCAGTAAAATATAGAGATAAATAAATTATAATAATAAAAAAACAGTTAAGAAGGTTGTGGGCTGTATGAATACGAGATGCAGGGACTGTTTGAGATATAGATGTAGATTACGAAGAATTTGAATTTGAATTTAGTTGCTATATTTCTCCCTTGTTCCAGAATTGTCCAAACTTTTTTTTTTTCAGATTTTTGGTTGTAATAAATAATATGTACTTTGTTTGCCACCTGTTAAAACATTGCTACTAGTGTCTAAAGTCTGTGGTCTGTCTTGTTGTGCAGTGGATTAAGGAGAAGATAGCGCAGACGCTGAAGGCCCTGCAGAAGCGCTATGTGACTACAGACGCCGCGGTGACCAGCGAGGATTTGGAGGCCAATCAGCTCTGCTGTGCTCTGGAAGCAGTTTTGATCCACGGCCTGCGGAGCAAACACATCCGCACGGACGGAGCCGGGGCCCGCGGCCGCAAGGGCCCAGCCCTGCCTCAACCCGTGTTCTGGAGCCTGCTGAAGAGCGTTACTCACAGGCAGGTTCCTTCACCCCCACATTAAATCAGTCTAATAGAATATTAATGCTTTTAGGGTTGAGACTCGGAAAAGCTGAGCAGTGAAGCGACTCCAGCTTTAGGAGGGCTCGGCGTCTGTTCCGTTTAGTCATTTGGTGACACGGAAAAAGACGTGGAAGGGAAGGATTGTGATCAGCCGCAGGATTAGTTGAGTCATGTGGTTTGATAATTGGCTCCAAAGTGTAACCCTGCTGGTCAGGTGACACTGCTTTGCATATTTGGGGCAGTGTGACGGCTCTGACCCTTTATGGCTTTTTTAATAGATTTTTCATGGATTCTTTGTTAGATCTTTTCCAGCTGCTTGTTCTGTTATCTAACTCAGACTTCCTGAGCCAGACAGCTGTTTTTTTTATGTTGTGGTGAAGAAAAATGCTCTTATTGAGTAAAAAAAAAAAAATCTTTGGTCAGTGTTCAGTGAAAACCAAGACTACCCTGTTTACAGTGATTATATATATATATATATATATATATATATATATATATATATATATATATATATATATATATATATATATATATTATTTATATTTATATTTATATATATATATAATATTTATTTTCTCACTTTTTTTTCATACGTACGTTTTTTTTGTCAGATTAACAAACACATTTTAACATCAGACTGAGATAAGTAAAGTAAATGCAAAAAACAGATTTAAATGATAATTTCATTTATTCACGTTGATCAATATATTAAAATCAACGTGGCCCTGTGTGAAAAAGTATTTGCCCCCTAAACCCTGCAACTTGGTTGTGGTTCACCCTTGGCGGCAACAACTGCAGTCTAGCGTTTGTGATAACTGGCAACGCGTTTTTATTGGCCCACCCTTTTTTTGCAAAATTGTCTTAATTCTGCTGCATTGGAAGGTTTTCTAGCATGAGCCGCCTGTTTAAGATCATGTCACTTTTACTAGGCTACTCCAAACCTTCATGAGTTTTTTTTAGAGCCATTCAGAGGTTGACTTACTGTGTGCTTCAAGTCATTGTCCTGCTGCAGAACCCAAGTACGCCTGAGCTTAAGGTTACAAACTGATAGATTGATTTCTTCTTCAGAATTTTCTGCTAGAGAGCATAAATTTTATTCCATCAATTACATCAAGTTGCAGCCCTAGTTTAACCTCTGATCCTGTTTCCTCAGAGATGTGATCCTGGAGCTGGAGGGTTTGAGCTTCATCAACACGGATGTAGGCCGCTGTCGGGCGTGGGTTCGCCTGGCGCTCAACGACGGTCTCCTGGAATGTTACCTGATGTCTCTTCTGCGTGAGGACACCAAGCTCAGTGTGTATTACCAGCCTGGAGCTCTTCTCCTGGACCCTGAGGACCGCGAGGTTCTCCTCAGCCTGCTGCAGGGCCTCGCCTCCCTGGCCTTCACCCTTTCCTACAAATCGGCCGTGCTGAACGAATGGACCACCACTCCGCTGGCCCTCGCCGGCCTGTGCCCCGCCTCTGCGGCTGATGACTTCCAGCTGCCCTCCAGGAGGAAGGAATCCTGGGATACAGCCTCTCAGTCATCCGGGGGATCTTCTTCTGGTGGGTCCGCAAACTCCGATGGGGCTCCTGAGGTGATCCACAGGGGGCTGAGCAAGGGAATAAATGGGGCCGGTGGGGTGCGGACCCCGCTCACAGCGTCTGATCTGAGCCTGGACACGGCCGGGTCCTCCCAGCTGTCCTCCAGCCTCGGTTCTGACGGACCACTGCAGGCGCAGGAGCAGCGGGGCCTGGAGAGAGAGAGCTGGAGCAGCCATACGGAGCTCGCCCACGAGGAACAGCATAAGAGCACGCTCAGAAAGTGAGTAGGATAATGAGTGGTCTGGTAGGTCTCTACTGTTAACTGTAGAAGTGGGCAATATGGGCAATATGGTCAATATGGTGTTATAGTGTGATTTTTTACTCACAGTACGCAACAATTTGTGTAGGTTTATATAGCTATTTCTATTTTAAAGAGTACATGAAGGATAAAAACAGGCCACACAAAATAATAACACAATATACAGCTCTGGAAAAAATTAGGAGACTTCTTCAGTTTCTGAATCAGTTTCTCTGATTTTGCTATGTATAAGTATATGTTTAAATAAAATGAACATTGTTGTTTTATTCTATAAACTACAGACAACATTTCTCCCAAATTCCAAATAAAAATATTGTCATTTAGAGCATTTATTTTCAGAAAATGTGAAATGGCTGAAAAAAAGATGCAAAGCTTTTAGACCTCAAATAATGCAAAGAATACAACTTCATATTCATAAAGTTTTAAAAGTTCAGAAATCAATATTTGGTAGAATTACCCTGGATTTTAATCACAGTCTTCATGCATCTTGGCATCATGTTCTCCTCCACCAGTCTTACACACTGCTTTTGGATAACTTTATGCTGCTTTACTCCTGATCTACTACTGATCATTGTTCTAGCTACCTCTTGATTATATTCCAGAGGTTTTCAATTTGGTAATAATCAAAGAAACGTATCTTTTTTTTTTCTTCCCAGAGCTGTATATACATTTCAGTGTCCTAAATGCCTGTCTCTACTAAGCTAGTGGTGGTGGGAAATTACCCAGCTATGGTCAGCAACCTTACCGAAGCTCAGTTATTACCCGTTGAGCAGAAAAATAGCCAGCTTGTCTCTTTCCATAACGGCAGTACACTGTTTCCCTGCTGCTGTCTATGCCTGACAACCCTGAGTGTGGAAATGGGACTGGGGCAGTGGGTAGATTTGGAAGGTAGAACCTTTATAGATTTTCGTAACGTACCACACAGTTCTAATAAGAAAATACTGCCTGAAGCTGTTTTAACTTAAATTAAGTGCTTTATCTAAGCATGTTGCCTTAATATCTGATGATACATCCTGCTCATGTTATGAGTTACTACAGAAAATATAATCCTTAATGTTTCTTAAAACATCTTCAGGTCATTTAACAATCATTTAAAACCCGTTTTGAGCTTCTTCTTTCATTTTAAAGTGATTAAGGGCATAGGGGGCTTCTCAGCGTTTCTCAGGGCTCTTGTTATGTAGCTAAACTGTGAAATCTTGATTTGTGAAATACTCCACCATCAGCAGACGCGTGAGGATATCTCGTTTACTTGCTACAATGACTGCTAACAATTAGAACATATCCGTCGGTTGCAGAGTGTTTCTCACACAGTTCCCACAAACATTTCACATCAGATGATCTGTGGAGCTTTGCCAGTCAGAGCTTGAGGCTTTTAGATCTGTACAGTGTGGTGGATGAGGAATCCAGCACATCTAGCAGAAACATCCAGCCATTCTTTACATGCTTGTACGTTCTGGTAGTTAAAGCATTCACTGCAGAAAGAAGGAAGTTGGGGCCACAGATATGGAGACAAGCACACTGGGCTTCTTCAGTGGTTTTGAGTTATGAAAGACTTCAGAAAGTAAGATCAGTTTCAGTGCAGTCTTTCACTTTGTGTTTGTTA
Organism: Astyanax mexicanus; assembly: GCF_023375975.1. Classification (NCBI taxonomy): domain Eukaryota; kingdom Metazoa; phylum Chordata; class Actinopteri; order Characiformes; family Acestrorhamphidae; genus Astyanax; species Astyanax mexicanus. The sequence continues at coordinate 10,643,466 of NC_064422.1, forward strand.
AAGCTTTACGTGCTTTTAAGCAGAGCTACGTGATGTGGACACACGTCTAGTATTTTAAATATATCACTGCATCCACTACCATTCACAAGCTTGATATCATTCCTCATGTTAATAATTAAATGTTTTTATGTTCAGTTATACATAAATGACATAGATTAAATAATAGAATTGGGGCTAGACAGTATAACAAAACATGGCTTTTAGGGATGTGCCATGTCATATTGTATGTAATAATATCGCCAACATTTTGAATATCATAAACGATATTATACTCTGAAATATCGTTCCATATTGCCCATATTTTATACTGTTTTTAGCAAAAGAAAAATTCACAATGTTCTTATTTCTCATTCTATATCTACTACAGATTATATCTGCCCAGTATCATTTATTTTACTTTAATCCTGGATATATGGAGATATTTGGAGGAGTGCATTCTTATTATCATGGCATTCTGGATCATTGACTTCTGTTACAAATCTGATGAAATTCTTTTGAAAGTATTTGAAAGTATTTTTTAATATCTCAGTTAGGGGTTTGCCGTATCATATCGTATGCAATAATAAAATTAGATTTTCGTTTTGTTGCAGTAGTGTATTCTTAAAATATATATATTTTAATTCAGTGTTGTTTTATTTTGCCAACAGTGTCATTATTGCGAAAATACCATGAAATCTTAATATTATTTTAGGACCATATCACACACACCTAATGACTATCACTGTAGGCCTGTCTCATTAACCAGTAATGTTATCAACTTAATGTTATATTGTTGTCTTTACTTAATCAGGTGACCCCATTAAATTGAATGAGCTGGTATGCTAATTTGATTTAGGAACAATGATTTTATTTTATTAACGTTTTATATAATTAAAATATTAAACCATTTTTATATTCCAATTCTAACGTCTACATATTCTTATTAGTAAAGAGTTCTAAGTTCCTTGCTTGTTAAATAGGTTCAAATGCAGTAATATCTTGCTATATTATCATATCAAGTTATATACTATATTTGTATAGTATGATATTTATATAACTGACAGTAATGCGTTTATCGCAATTATGGTACCTCTAGGAAAATACTTTGTCTATAAAAGAAACAGTAGTTATTGTGACCGGCCTATATCACTGTATTTGATAGGGTTATCTGGCTATACAGTTTTATAGTATATCATTGTATTTTTCTTTTATTCATGATTGGCACTTTGTATAGGTTTATAGCTCTATTTCTATTTTAAAGAGTATATGGAGTATAAAAAAGGTTAAATTTTATGATATAAAAGTTCACGCGGGTTGCCAGATTGACACACTGCGGCAAGCAACAACAAGGGTTTCTCTGTAGCTAGTCCGTAAATATATTCCAAAATTCACATCTCTATTACACTAGTGGTGGTAATAAATTACCCAGCTGAGGTCAGCAACCTTACTGAAGCTCAGTGATTACCTGTTCAGCAGAAAAATAGCCAGATCGCCATAGCTTCCATAGCTTCAGCACACTGTAGGTGTGCTACTGTTTATACCTGGCAACCTGGATTGTGGAAATGAGACCGGAGGAATGGCGATGAACACAGATCCGTGAAAATCTCCCTCAGGTTGAATGTTAATCATAGTATTAATTCATTCTTTTATTGATTTTATTAAAACATTTTTTAAATTATGTTTTCCAGTTTTTTACAGTTCTAATTTTCTTTTGGTGGAGCATGTATTCTTGCCTTTTTACAAATTTATTTGTAACTAATTTACATTTGTTGTAGGATGCTATGCTCATGTCTAACCCTGACTGAAATGTTTTTATTTGCTTTTATTTCAGGGGCAGCAGCTCCTCCAGCCAGGACCTTACCAAGGAAGACGTGGACATGGTGAGCCCTCCTTCAGACAGCACCAACACCACCCACAGCAGCAGCGATGAAGACTCTCCCAGACCTTCCTCACCCAACAAACAGCACACACCTCCACCTCCTCCACCTCTCTCCGCAGATACGTCTGGACCTGATACGCCCTCTACTGTTCCAGAGGAGGAGATTACAGCAGAGATTCCATCTAAACCAGAACCAGAACCAGAACCTGCGGTGGTGACGAGACCTGCAGCCACAGAACATTCAGTACAACAGGAATCTCAATCCAAACCCTCTGTTTCCTCCACCCCTGCTGTTCCCACCAGCACCATCTCTAACTCAGTGACCCCCAGAAATCCTCCAGTAGCCTCTGGTGCCCTCAGACCAGAGGAGAACCCTGGACGCTCCTCTGCCCAGCGCAGCTGCAGCGTCGTCAGCAGGAAAACATCTTCAGGCTCTCTTTTTGTAAGTAATTTGCATATTTGCAAAAACAGAAACTCAGCAGATCGTGCTTATTATTAACTCAAACTAAAAAATATGTTCATTTTTTTAAAGAAACAGTAACATTTCATAAAAAAAAGTGAACGAGTTTTGGGTGAGTGCTGGGCGATATGGGAAAACTCATATATCACGATATGGAAGTTTTTTATATCACGATAATGATATATATCATGATATACCACATTTGAGCATGTTTGCAGTTATTCTTCGAAGAATCGGACAAAATAACTTCATTGCTTACTTTTTTCCAACTTAATTTCAAAGTGACATTAAACCCAACTTTCAGAAATGGGAATTACTACCTTTTAGTGCAGCAATATATATGTGAATATATGAAATGAAACAGATGAATAAACAGATATAACACATATGTAGAAAGGGCAACAATGACCTGCTGTTTGCCAAATAGTGAACCCACAGCCTTCTATATTGTTGCCCTTTCTACGTATGTGTTATAACTGATTATTAATGATTTATAAGGCATTTACAACCTAATTAGTAACCATTAATAAACTAATAGTAAACCATTTATAAACCCTTTATAAAGGTAGTCTTATTTATCATCAAATAATTATATGTTTGTCTGTGTTTATCAATTTTAACGTACAATGATCGTTGGTTTTTAGTTCGTCTTGAATGTTACATTAATTAACCTTTTTCAGATTTTTAAAAGTGAAGCCCTGAAACCCTGTCCTTCATCTTTTCCTCCTCAGAATTCTCCGTCGTGGATCTCGGAGGAGGACTTCTATAAGCCAGACCCGTATGGAAGTGGTGATTCTGAAGGGCCCGATGTTTCAGACGTTACTCAGATGAACGGGACTGTTTCTCCTGCTTCTCCTGAACCGGCGTCCCATCAGTCACCACCCTGTGTGGTTCATCGCAGGCAGATCGGTAAGATCACATATCTGTGTGGGGTTTTGTTTTTCTTTTCTTACAATGCACAAAGAATGTACTTCCTCATGCACTGCCAGTAACACAGACGTAAAAGTGTGTATGTCACATACTGGCATTCAGCAGCTGCATTTCAGGTGTTTGACGTGATCTGTCATCAAAGATTGATTAACATTTCTTTTGCAAAGGTTTAATTGCACAATTTTTGACAAGATCTTTGAGAAAACCAGGCCAGAGGCAATCAAACTGTAGTTGGTAACTAATAAGTACATTTTCAATCTTTAAAAAGTATGTCTTCACGTCTTGTGCTAACACCCAGCAGTCAGTGGCTTCTCTAAACATCTGTCCAAAGATCTAAAAACAAATATATTCCAAGTCCACAAGGTGTAAAAGATTTAAAAGAAGCTGAACTTTCGATTAAGCTTTTGTGTACTACAGTTCAGACAAGGAATGCTAGTTCAGGGGAACTGTGGAAGTCTGTGCTTACAAATAATACAAAAATAATTCTCATAAAAGAATCATAAAATCTTAAATTGTGACCCTACAATTCAATGCTTAGAGCATGTAAGTCAAATTAAAACTCTTTGGTTTCATTGGCTTACAGTAAAGGTATATTTGGAAGTGAAATTCTCAAAGTAAACTGTTTTTATTTGGGCCACTCTTAAAAAAATAAAAACAGTGCACTTTAAGAATAGAAAGTCTTAATTTTTTTATTAAATTAAAAAGTTGTTATGTTACGAGAAAATAAAGTCATAGTATTTTGAGGGAAATGTAGTTTAAGACTCAACACAGGGGCAGGGAAAGGAGGATTTTCTGCTCATGATCTCTTACAGGGCTGCTGTGATTACTATCAGTTATTTACATTTCTAATCTGTAGCTTATTAATGCACTAGTGCTATTATATTCAGAAACAGAAAACGAAATAATAAATTGTTTTTCCATTTTCCGATTTTGGATTTTGGATTCTCAATTGAATATCAAATGAACGAATGATACACAGATTCATGGAGGTAGGGTAAATATCAATATACTCCAAACCAAATACAAAACCAGTGGATGTGAAATACAGGGAGATGCAGGCCATAAGCATGGTGATGACAGGATTGTAGCATTAGTTCAGAAGTTCATTAGTACACTCGCTAAACTGCTGTGTGAAACCAAAACTAACTGGGCTAAATATACAGTATATAATATAACACACACATTGGGTGTGAACTCCTGGTCTGAGTTCATGGAGTAAAGAACACCCTCAAACAAGCTGTGCAGCAAGATGACCCTAGCCTGTCTCAGAACTACAAGCTTTTGCACAGGCCTCATATACTGATATGTATACTCAGTGAAATATATGTTGTTTTTGGTTTATATAGTGAGTTTGAGGAAACAGCAGGGCTGGGATTTGCATATGGCGAGGAGTGTGAATGCTGTGTGACTTCTGCTGCCTGTTTTTAGTCATGTGTGTGTTTCGTGGGGAAGTGGCTCAGGCTGCTCATGCTGCAGTCAGACCACACTCTTGTGACCCAGAGCTGCCAGTACTGCTTTTCAGCAGCCGTAGGGAACATGTGAGCTGCAGAGCGATCTGCGTCCGTTTACAGTGCGGGTGTTAAACGAGGGTAACGAGCATCCTGATTTAAGGGGGAACTGAAAAAACGCAGGAAGATTTTCTCAGCTTAGTGTTCGGGCTGCTGCTGCTGATTAATCTGTGTCCGTTTCGAGTTGTGATGTTGATGTTTTTTCTGTTAAAGAGTTTGTTCCTTTTTTGTAGCTGATTTTTTTTTTGGTCTCTTGGGCTCTTGGTGCAGGGGTGGAAAGTGGGCTGATAAGACAAGATAAGATACTTTTATTGTCATTGCACAGTGTACAACGAAATTTAGCAGCAATCCTTACGGTGCCTGAACAAAAATAAAATAAAATAAAATAATAACAGCTTTATGTACAAATACACAAATTTACACACATTTACAGTGGATGTATAAAAATATAGGCAATATAGTAACAATTTACCCAATAATAAATACAGAAAGTGCACACTGTGTTGTAAGTCCAGCTATTAAGGTTTGTACGTTTTATTTTTTAGTTCCTTGGTAGTGGTCTGAGAGTGTGCGTGCGTTTTACAGTGTTCAGTTCAGTTCAGTGTGTTTGTCCTGGAAGTGATGGACCTGAAGCGTTTTCCAGAGGGCAGCTGTTGGAAAAGATGATATCCAGGGTGGGAGGAGTCTGTTAGGATGTTGGCTGCTCTGCTGAGACAGCGAGAGCTGAACAGGTCCTCCAGACTGGGTAGCGGGCAGCCAGTGATCTTTTGGGCCGCGTTGATCACTCTCTGTAGTGCTCTCCTTTCTGCCACTGTGCAGCTACTGTACCAGGTTGAGATACAGTAGGTTAGCACACTCTCAATGGCACAGCGATAGTAGGACACCAGCAGCTTCTCTTGAATGTTGTTTTTCTTGAGAATTCTCAGTAAATAGAGTCTCTGCTGTGCCTTCTTGACAACAGCAGTGAAAGATGCATCTCCGAGTTTTTATCTTCTTTCTCCTTCCTGCTTTATCTAATCTCTCCCTCTCTCCCTCTCTCTCTCTCTCTCTCTCTCTCCAGGGCTGTCTAACCCATTCCGTGGCCTGTTGAAGCTGGGTCAGCTGGAGCGCCGGGTGACCCTGGGCATGTGGAAGGATTTCTACTGTGAACTGTCTCCCTTTGAGCTGCGGCTGTACACCGACGCTGAGGAGCGCAGCTGCTGTGAGAACTGCTCTCTGCTGCGCTGTGAGGATGTGCGCCACTCCTCCGCGGCGGAGGGACGCTTCCGACTCAGTTTCCCAGGCAAGAAGCTGGAACTGCGAGCTCCATCCCGGGGCGAGGCCGAGGACTGGGTGGACCGAATCATGGAGGCGGTCAATAAGGCCCGACCTGCGGCTCGAGATGAACACTGGGAAGTTCTTCAGGCGTCTCCAGTTTTGGGAGATCGGTAAGATTCTGCTGTATAAAGTTGTACATGTATGATCACCACCAGTGGTGTGCAGTTAGGCTTTTCTAACCCTTCAGAAAAGGGGTGACAATAAGTGCATGTAAATAATTACATAATTTTTAATCAGGAAATATATAATATAGTTATTCTAAGTGTATGGATTATTTTATAAATTAACTCAAATAAAAAACAGCAGCTAATTTAAAGCATAACCCTGCGTTCACTCTGGAACGCGATGAGTCGCTTGTGTCGCCCAGCGTTTGTCGCTTGTGGGCGTGTCAAGCTCAACGCCCGCGTTTATCATGGTCCATCCTCCGACAAGAAAAAAAAAAGGCACAAAAGGAATCGCTTGGTCACTTTATTCTACAGCTATAACTCCCAAACTTGCTGGACTCTTGGGCGTTTCTGTGATTTAACTGCACTGGAAACGCAGCCGTTCCCACAGATTGATGTGGGTCCACCCCATTCAACAGAAAGAACCGGGAAAGAAACTAGAAATTCAAAGAGCAGGAGCTTGAGGACGTTGAACCGCCTTGTTTGTGATTGGTCCAAAGAAAAGCTAGGAGCCAATCGGGTTAGAATGTCGCTTCACCGCATCATAATTAATTTGCATAAAGTTGAGAAAAATTTATCTCTGTGTCGCTCTGTCGCTTTGTCGCTTGTCACCTCTCGCATATCGCGCCCTGCCATAGGAAATGAAAGGTCGCCTGTCGCTTTCCAGTGTGAACGCAGGGTTACTCTTTGTTTTTCAGTTGCTACAGGACTCTTATATGACTGACAGCTGTACTGACCAATCAAAGATTTTTAATATGGCTTCTGCTTACATGTCTGCGTGACCCTTCTCTTGATTTTGATTTTTGAGAAGGGTGTAGTAATGAGTCTGTTAGCAAAGTCAAAGGACAATCTAACCAATCAGATTCATGATTTTCACTCCGGGGGTGGGGCCAAAAAATCAAGAGTCTGAAATGGGGAAAAAATTGAATAATTAATTTTTATATCTATTTTTTTATTTTCGCATTTAGCTTGATACGGTCAGAAAATTAAACTGCTAAACGTTACACTTATCGTGTGTGTTGTTTTTTTTTATATATATATATTGTAAAATATGAAACACTTTAATTCATTTCTATGTGAATTTCTCTTATCACACAGCCCTGGTGACCGAGACAACTCCTCTCTTTCCTCCACACCCTCCAGCCCCGAGAGGGAGCCAGCCGAGCCTCCAGAGACAGATTGGACCCGTCCAGCTGATCCGGAGCCGGACGCTATTAAGGAGGCGGTGGTGTGTCTGGGTCAGGAGGAGCGAGGCTGGAGATCCCTGGTCCTCTCCCTCTCTCTGGAGGCTCTCAGAGGTTTCTCTGTGCAGGAGGGCCGTAAGATGCCTGTTTTCAGTCATCCCATCGAGGCCGTCCGGGACGTGGTTCCAGACGCAGCTCTGGGAGGACCGGCCTTCTTTAAGGTTCTGATGGGAAAGGAGACGCTGACGGTGAGGGCCGAGAGCGGGGAGGAGGCGCGCACCTGGAGGAGCCTCATCAGAGGAGCACTGGACTCCTACCTGGAGACTCAGGACGACGGGATGGCAGAGGAGGTGATGTCTCCCGGCGGTGGACAGGGAGGAAATATCAACAGGCTGGTCCAGCATAGGCTGAAGGGAGATGGTGTCCTGCTGCCTTACCTGACCACTGTGCCTACAGAGAGAGGACTGGACGCCCAGAGCTTCAAGTGTGCAGGTATGCCTTAAGTCAGGGGCCTGCAAGCATTACATATCTGGACCATGAGGTTGTTTGAACTATAATCAACAATAATGAAATAAATAAATAAATAAAAAGCTTCTCTGGGGAGATTTTGTTTACATTCCTCCCTTCTCTCTCTTTTGTGCTTGACGTGACTTTAGTTTCTGTCCACTCTCGTTTTTCCACCTATTTTTGTGCTCCCTATCTCCTTATAAGGGCATTTTTTCCCGCCCGTGTCCCAATTCACTAGCCTGGCATCGGTAGTGTATTGGGCCGCGACCCTGACGACATAGGTTCGATCCCGTGTAAGGAGCGGTGTGTTAATTTATTTATTTATTTTTTCCTTTCTTCTTGGGTTTACCTGCTTTGAGATCAACTGTTCTGCAACTGGGTTTGACAACCCTCTGGGATGGAGAGCTATATCATCAGCCTTGTCTCTTATGCTGCTTCTTGGTGCTTAGAACATTGTAATTTGTAACTGTTATGTACATATGTATGTGGACATATGTACATATTTCAGTATAAAACTGAGCAGACATTTATAAACTCTGATGTTACTTAGTTGCTTCATATGAACCGATGCATGTTGGACTCACTTTAAGTGCGTGTTCTCCTCTATAGAGATTGTCTGGCACGGCATCACTAGTTCTGGTGTATGTGTAGTTTAGGTGTGTTCTTGTGAAGGAACGTGTTTCTGAGCAGGAAACGTGAGCAGCCAGTTTATTCAGTTAGTATTCAGCTTTCAATAATTAGTAATGAGTCATGCTTAAGATTGTTCTGATGGAGTTTTAATAATATAGATTTTTCCCCAATATTTTACATCCCTTATTTCAGTAATTAGAATGATGTGCGTGTGTGTGTTTGTGTGTGTGTAGGATGCCCCAGACAGGTTGGTGTGTCTTTGGGTCGTGCCAGGCTGTGTGAATTCTCAGGTCAGTACTACTGTGAAGGCTGTCACCATGGCGACACCACCATCATCCCCTCCCGCATGGTGCACAACTGGGATCTGACCCCACGTGAGGTAAGCAGTGCTGACGGTCGAGTTCTAATGCTCTAGTGGACGAGCAGTGATGTGTGTTCTGGTACTGTGTGTGTGTGTGTTCTCATACTGTGTGTGTGTGTGTGTGTGTAGGTCTCCGGGCCAGCTCTGAAGCTGCTGGCGAATATAAAGCAGGAGCCGCTGCTGAACCTGGACCTCCTAAACCCTGATCTGTTTAACCACACTGAAGTCATGGCAGCAGTCCAGTGCCTCAGGCAGAAGCTCCGCCTCCTCGGAGATTACCTGCTCATCTGCCGCAGTGGAGTCCGCAAGAAAATTGAGGCCAGGTGTGTGTTTCTGTGTCTATGTGTGTCTGTCTCTCTGTTTGTGTCTGTGTGTTTCTCTGTCTGTCTGTCTATCTGTGTGTGTCCATGTGCATCTGTCTTTGTGTGTGTCTTTGTGTGTGTCTTTGTGTGTGTCTGTGTGTGTGTGTCTGTGTGTGCCCGTCTGTCTGTGTGCGTCTGGCCATGTGTCTCTGTCTGTGTATCTGAGTGTCTGTGTGTGTGTGCGCGTGCGCGTCTGGCCGTGTGTCTCTGTCTGTGTATCTGAGTGTCTCTGTGTGTTCGTGCGTGCGCGTCTGCGCGTGTTTCTGCGTGTGTTTCTGCGTGTGTGTCTGTCTCTGTTAGTCTGTGTGTGTGTGTGTGTGTGTGTGTGTGTGTCTATCTGTCTCTCTGACTGTGTGTCTGTGTGTGTGACTGTGTCTGTCTGTCTGTGCGTGTCTCTGTGTATCTCTTTGTGTGTTTGTGCGTGTGTCTCTGTCTGTCTCTGTGTCTGTCTTATAGGTCTGTCTGTCTCTGTCTCTCTGTGTGTCTGTGCGTTTCTCTGTGTGTATATGCCTGTGCGTCTGTCTGTCTGTGCATATTTCTGCGTATCTCTGTGTGTGTGTCTGTCTGTCTGTCTGTCTGTGTGTCTGTGCGTGTGTCTCTGTGTCTGTCTGTATGTGTGTCTCTGTCTATCTGTCTCTGTCTGTCTCTTTCTCTGTGTCTGTCTGTCTCTTTCTGTCTGTCTGTGTATGTGTCTCTGTCTGTGTGTGTCTCTCTGTTTGTGTCTCTCTGTATCTGTCTCTGTTTCTGTCTGTCTGTCTGTGTGTCTGTCTGTGTGTCTTTGTGTGCGTGTGTCTGATCTTCTCATTAATCTAAATCAGCTGTTTTATTTTAGGCTGAATCAGAGGATGTATCTGCTGGAGTCCAGTAGTCTCTACAGTGTGTTGGATTTAAAGGAGGTAAGAGCTGCTTTATAAACATCACATAATCAAACTTCCACAGTTTTCAGCTTAAAGGAGAAATAAATTCTATGAGTGTACTTCTTGAGGGTAGTAAAACATGATAACAACTACAAACTTTGTTGAATAACCCAACCCCCTTTCTCCTCCAGCATTCCTTAATACAATAGGCTTTCATTACTAATAGGGGCACAGCATTTACCATGCTAAAAAAACACGTTTTTAAACCATGTGGCATGTCGGTGTAGGTTGATCGAAGAGATTTGGGTTCTTATCAACTGATGTTGAAAAAGGATCAAACCCTCCGTCCTCTTCACAGATTGCAGATGGTCAGTATGAAGGCTTCCTGCAGTCCCAGATCCAGTTCTCATCCAGCCACGTGCATCACTGTGACCTCTGCACCCAGCGAGGGTTCATCTGCCAGATATGCAACACGGACGACATCATCTTCCCATTCCAGTTCGAAACCACGACCAGGTATTCACTCACACACTGTTCCACACTGTCTGATTCTGTGTTTTACTTTTGCTTCTACTTCTGAATGGGCTTTGAATGAGTTTAAACAAAATAAAAATGTAACAAAAATAAAGTTATGTAACAACAAAAATCTACTAAAAAAGCAAAGTGCAGCTTATATACTGCATGCTTATAAACTGCAAACAAACAATTAAAAATAAATACAGTAAAAAGCTAAATTTGCTTTAAAAAATATATAACCCAGACAGAAATACCACGTCAAAATTCTCACAAAAAATTCTCACAAAAAGTATACAGACGCAGCTCAGTTAAAAAAAAAAAGACTTATACTTGCATTTTACAAAATGTAGTTTTGTAGAAAATGTAGAAATTACAGTTTATACTTTAAAAATCATACTATAACACACACACACACACACACACACACAAAAAACCTCACAGACACAGAGGGAAAGAAGTGTGTTAGCTGTGCTGTGGTAAATAAAAGAGAAGTTCTACCTCAGTCTGTTACCCAGCAAATTTTCCACCACCGGTCTCACGCTGCCTGAACGAGGCACCACTTACAAAAGCTCCTCGTTACTCATTCACACTGAATATGCAGTATAGAGCTTTAGAGCCAACTAGCACTGCTCTACTCCTCATTTCTATGCACTCATCTCTTTCCCTAAATCTGTAGAGTTTCCAGCATGGATGTGCTCACAACTTAACATTACATTTTGATAAATCTGTGATCCTGATCTTTTGAAAAATATGAAAATCGTATTGGTGGGAAATCCCTACTAGCCACTTGGTTCCCAGGCTAGCATTTTCTATGTTAATATATACTACTTATTCCTATATTTCCTATATATGTGCTGCTCTAAACTGTTCTGATGCGCCAGCCTCATGCTAGACTTCAGCCTCGCAGTGCTGGGAATGTCTTGTGAATGAAGTCCTAGAAAGATAGTGGGGGGGAAGGGGAATGAGTTGAGCTATGTTCAGACTGCCAGAGGAAATCAGATTTTTGAAGTATCTAAATTGTATCCAGATTGGTCTTTGATAGTCTGGACAGCCTGAAACCACATGAAATCAGATTTCAAATCAAACTGCAGTCTCTTCGCATTTTAATGAGTTTTTTTGTGTCACTCAGAATGCAAAAAACCATAACCTCATTAAATCCAGAGTGATGGTAAATAGGGGTGCTGAAAAAAATCAGTTCTTTTAAAGAATCGTGATTCCTAGTTCTGGCGATCCTGAATTGAATCATAATGCCCCGAAATCAATTTAAAAATGCATTTAGGTTTAATTTTTTGCCGCTTCTACTCCCGACAGTACTGCATACCACATTAAGCTTGAGAACTATTATTAATGCAGGTAGACTAGCACTAATGTGTGACTCCTGGACCCAGTCGTATGTTTATTATGTAAGGTTAAGTTTTGCAATATGCTTAAAAAAAAACTGACGTCTGTTTTATTTTTAAGGTTATGTTTTAAAGATAAAATATGTGAAATGTTGCACAAAGATTTGATACAGTAAGGAACCTAAAATGATTGTTTTTGGGGAAAAAAAATTATATTAATTTAAATTACATTTCATCTTCTCAATCACATAGTTTTAATGAAAATTTTAGACTTTTTGAATGAAAAAATTGTTCTGTAATCGAAATTTGTTTCTGAATCGAATCGTTACCCCAAAAATCGGAATCAAATCACCAGGCACTGAGAGATTCGCACTCAGAGAAAGTTCTTGAAGAGCGCTAAAGGTTAGCTACAGACCATGACCTTTTTTACCATGGCAACTCATGCAGATAGGTTTGTTATGTCCACAAATGCAAATCCGCTAAAAAAAAAAAAAAAAATCCAGTTTACCTGCAGTCTGACCAACACAGCTTCAATCTAATAGAAGTCTGTGGACGGTTTCTTGCTAATAGCTTCTAGCTGTTAATGTGTGTTTTGGTGTGTGTTTCAGGTGTACGGTGTGTAAGACGGTGTTCCACTCGTCCTGTAAGGCCCAGAATCTGTCCTGTCCTCGCTGTGAACGCCGGCAGAGATACCACGAGAGAGTCCTGCTCAGATAGCTGCATGCTGGCTGCATGTCTGGGTGCCTCGCTCTGACGCCTGCAGACCTGATATTTAATGTTAATGTGTTTATTATTTTTAATGTAGTCTTAAGTGCACTTATTTATAGAACTGTAAATACTTCACTCTCTGACTGCGCACTCTCTGAGTGTGCCGCTTAGCTGATGGTATGATTTTAGGGGTGGGGTGGCGAGGTGGTGGGAAATGCTACAACTTGCACTGAGAGACTAATGCTGCTGCTTTCTCTGACTATTGATTATTGACTATAGACCAGATTATGGTCCTGTTTATCTGTCAATTCCTCAGATTGACTCTCAAATAACTGGATTACTATAATCTTTAAACTTCTGTACAGAAACATTCAGAGATTGTGCAAGCTTGGGTTTAGAATCACGTGCATTTTGCCAAAGGCACTTTCATTTGCTGTTTTATTTGCAGCATCAGGAGTTTCTCTTCTCACCTCAACTCGGTTGAAGTTGGCTGCCTGTGGGAATTTTCCATTCCACCTTAAATAAAAAGAAAACAGTGCAACAGTTCTCTACTAGCGCCCTCTGCTGCATTATTTCTTTTATTGAATAAGCATAAAAAAATCTGAATGAGAAGCTTTTTTTCACGTGTTATTTTAAGGTAAAATGGAAAAATCTACTGCAAGTCAACTATTTAAGGTGGAACAGAGGAAAATTCGCATGAGATGCCAACTTCTGCCTTTTATTTTTTTATTTATTTATTTTATTTTATTTTTTCCGAAGCTGTCAAAAGTTCTGCCACGGATCAGATCACGCAACTCTCCTGCTTTTTATAGACCTTTTTTAACACTTCTTTTTTTTATATATATAAAAATATCTGTTTACAGACCAAACACTAGTCTTAACTGAGGTTAAGCTGTATTTTAATACTTCAGTAGCATTCTAGCTTTGAACTTTTATATCTATTTATCAATGTAAGGAATAATCTTTGATGACTTCTCGTGCCTCTTGCCTCTCGTGTTTCTTACATGTTTTTATTTGTTCTCTCATACTGTACAGTTTTCTTTGTATCTTAACTCTATTGTGCCAAATATAATATTATATTATATATAATTATTATAATTATATATATATATATTGAGATATTTAGGCTGAGAGCAATTAGTAGGGATAATGTAGTCATTGTCTCTCAGATGGAATAAGTCAGTCAGAAGAGGCTCTCTAGATCTTGCCTATTCTATTGCACTAAACTGGTTATACTGGCAGGGCTGTTTGTGTCCAAGGTTGCCAGTAATGCAGTATAAAAGAGAAAGAAGAGATCCACTTCAGCTTCTTCAGTCTTTTTCTCACATTTAAAATTTAAAATGTGTGTATAGCCCTATCCGGACGGGATTAGTTTCTCAGGGGGTGTCTGTGATAAAACTCCTGCATCCGGACTACAATTGAAAAAAAAAAACAGGAGGACCAGTGAGTTTTTAGGCTTTTTTTCTCGGTCACATGACATCAGTAGCGTTCAGTAGCTCCTCCATTTCCACTCGCTGTTGTGTTTTTTTTACATGGATCTCCGTGGAAACCTAAAGTGTAATTACGGTGCACGCCAGTTGACAAATAGCTATTTTATTAAATGTGAGGAGACTAAAATTACTGGAGGACCTTGCAGTTCAGAGAAAAACAGTAGATAATTCAGCCTGTAATTTTCTCAGAGGACGTCCGGACACAAATAAAATTACAGAGGATAAAAAAAACCCATAAAAGAGAAAATTACCCCAGAACCCCTGAGAAACTAATCCCATCCGGATAGGGCTTATGTCTCTGTTTACTCTCTTACACACACACACTGCTCGCTTCAGATATTTTTGTAATATCTATTTTATTTTCTATCATCTGTTCACTAAACAAAGAAACAGTGAATATTTGTGAATGTTGTTTCAGTGATTATGATGATAATGTTTGTTTTGGTGCACAAGAATGTCTGTCTCTCTCTTTCCTTTTTCCACGTTTAAATATAATTAAAAGTATATTTTATATTTCTCTTAGTGATTTTTATGATCAGTTCGGTTCAGTTTGTAAGTATGACCTCCTCCAGTAGGAGGCAGCATCGCCTCAATGACTAAATGAAGGGTGAAGAGAAGTGCGGTTGAAACCACAGTGCAATAAAGAAATGCATGTCTTGCACAGCGAGTAGCAGAACTCTGCCAGTCTTTGCCGACTTCACACAAACTCACTTGAACTCAGATCATTAGCAGCACTTTGTTTTTGCTTGAATGTGTATAATTGTTATTATATAGATCATAATCACTTTATAACTGAATCATTTTGGGCTGACTGATCAAAGCTCTTGGACTCTACTGGTGCTTCTCCATTAACTTTGCCTATTTTTCATCAAAAATTGATTAAAATATGGATGATAAAAGTGAACTGTCTGTTTAATTTGATTTCTTCTATCCCTCACAGCTTTTTAAATTTTATTTTCACACATTGAAACTCGATTTGTACATCCAGAGCATTCAGATTGAGACATAGCTGTACATATTTATTTATGAATAAGGTTTGGAATGAATTGAATTTGACAAAATCTGGACAAGCAACAACATAATCAGATTATCAAATAAACAATCTGTATACAATATAGATATGTCTGAACATAGCCTTAGACTCTTGTCTCTTGAACTTGGATGCATGACCTGAAAAATCTCACTTTCCGCCTTCCTGTCAGGTTTTTGACCAGTGATGAATTTTAAATTAATCAAATTTATAGAGTGAGCCAACACTATCATTTTTGTTAATAATAATTTGGAAATGTATGACTATAAGTGTCTTATTGTCAGTCATATACAGTACAGGCCAAAGGTTACATAAATTAAGAAACAACTTCAGTTTCGGAATCAGTTTCTCTGATTGTCATTTAGAGCATTTATTTGCTAAAAAAAAGAGAAAGATGCAGAACTTTCAGACCTAAAATAATGCAAAGAAAACAAGTTCATATTCATAAAGTTTTAAGAGTTCAGAAATCAATATTTGGTGGAATAACCCTGGTTGGTTTTTAATCACAGTTTTTTTATGCATCTTGGCATCATGTTCTCCTCCACCAGTCTTACACACTGCTTTTGGATAACTTTATGCTGCTTTACTCCTGGTGCACAAAAATTCGAGCAGTTCAGTTTGGTGGTTTGATGGTTTGTGATCATCCATCTTCCTCTTGATTATATTCCAGAGGTTTTCAATTTGGTGAAATCAAAGAAACTATTTTTTCCCAGAGCTGTAGATAAAGGTGGGCTGTATTGTTGGAGCCCATATGGAAAATGCCCAACTGGCTCAACACAGCTACAAACCTACTCGGATCCTGTGCCCACCTGAAACCCACCAAGCTGAGTTTCCACCCATGTGACCATAACATAAGGATGTTGGCAGGCAGATCTTACTTTGAGAGAGTTTTAAGGGCTTCAGAGATCTGATTCATTCATGCTGAGTAAATTTCGCTAGATTAAAACCTGTTACACCACACCCACTCTGATTACCCTGATTAATTCTTAGCTCTTTAATTCTCACTGAGCTTTGAGCTGCATTATTCACACTTTAGCAATAGCACATTGTCATTCGTACGTGTGAACAGATCAACATTCTTTTAGGATAGAGTCACTCTCCATTATTTGGGCTGTACCGCGTCTTCCACCAGTCTGGACTGGTTCTTCTGGTTTTGTACATTAAGACAGTGTTTTGGTCTGCATAGCTTTCTCTTGTTCTGTCTAGTAAATCCTATATGGTTCTGTGTAGCTAAGACTACATTCCCTTTACAACCACAAACTGTAATAACTGTAAATGTATTTTATTAAGATTTTAAGTGATAGACCCTGGTGACAAAAAATATATATATATTTAATTAAATACAAAAAATATTGAGAAATCTCTACGTAAGTCTAAAATGTACAATGTATTAAAAGTACATTAATATTATGCTTTCATCAAACATTTAAAAGTAGGCTACTATGAAGTACATAGTCCAAACATACTTTAAAACAACTGTTACAGTAGTTCACTTAAAGTATAACGTATCATGTAACTATTTTTAGAAAGTAAATTAAATTACTACTACTAATTTAGTACATTTCTAACATGCTAAAAAATTGTAGCACAGTATATTAAATATATTTTTGTACCCAACAAAGTATCCTAGAAGTGTGCTACCTACCAAAGACAGAAACAAGAAGCATATTTGTACTCTACTGTGAATATACTGCTTTTATCATCAATTCTCAGTAAATTTCTAATATACCTTGTGTATAATAGGGATACAGTTGTAATACTAATACTATTAAATGTATTATAATTTTACTGTAAACATATTTAAAATATGGGGTTACATTCATGAAGTAGTTTAAATGTAACTTAAGTATATTTAAAATAGTTCAATTCTAGTACAGTTAAGTATACTCAGCACAATTTAAGAAAGACCTTTGTTCTATTTTTTTATACAATTAAACAATTTAGTGCACTATAGCATAATAATGCTTAGTTTACTTTTATTCCCATTTTTTTAATTAGGGAATCAACACAAAGTAGCTCATAATTGTGAAGTGGAACAGAAATAATACATGTTTTTCAAAAGTTTAATCAAATAAAATGGTTTTCAGTGTTTTATTTTAGGATTCTTGGTAGGATTTCTTAGGAACACATTGAATCCAAATCCAGATAAACAACCAGTTTCTGGAAGCTATATGTCAGCAAAAGATCTGTACGTTAGCAGGCGCATTGGGTTTCCATGGTACATTTGCCTGAGAGCTCTGTGAACATTTATGCATTGTAGTCTTTTATTGCTGTAGTATTTGGAGTAGAAAAGTATTCTACAACTGCAAACCTACCAAGACACGGCCATGATCCACCCAAACTGACAGATCAAGCAAGGAGAGCACTGATCAGAAAAGCAGCCATGAAGAACATGGTCACTCTGGAGGAGCTGCAGAGATCCACAGCATAGATGGGAGAATCTGTCCACATGACATTTTCATGTAGTGCACTCCACAACAAATCTGGCCGTTATGGAAAAGTGGCAAGAAGAAAATAAACAGTCCTTTCTGATTTAGATGTGTTTTTGAGTGTTTTATTATGGGAGTCTTTGTAGTTTTTTCTTAGGAACACACTGAATCCAAATCCAAGACCTCCATGCACATTTCTACATTGTAGTCTGTTATAACTAAAGTATTTCAGAGTCAGTGTGGAAGTCTGCTGCTATTCAGAGAGCTGAACGGAGCAGGTCTGACATTTAGGCGACTATTGTTTATCACCAACAGAACACAATTACTGGAACACAATTACTGGAAAAGTCATTTACCCTGTGATAACCAACCATCATCTGACTGGCCTCACTGATTTATGTCCTCTGAAAGGTTTATAGTTTGGGCTCAGAGGTCGAAATGCTGTTTCTTACAGTAATGGACGGTGTTATCAGGCCTGTTCAGGGGCTCAGAGGAAGCCAGCTTAAAGGTTAGCCTGTGTACAAGCCTTTAATTTACATGTTCTGACATCTACACTGTAAAAGTGCAGTGCAATATGTGAAATTGCATCAAAAAACTATTAACTATTAAAGTTTATAGTTTGAATACTGTACATGTATTTACAGTACCTATACAAATATAATTATCACAGTAATTGTAAGTATTAACGACTATTAAACTACTTTAAATACATTTGTGTATTGATTTTAATAATGTATTGCATTGTAATAATTGCATTCTCAGGTCTTCTTAGCTGAATAAATCAAGAATGCCTCAACATACCAGCGTAAACAATTAATATGGCTAAAAAAGATCTAGAATTAAATGCTACCGTTTATAAAAACTGTAGTGTTGTTGCTCTATGGTGAGAATCTGTGAAAAATCCATTGTATAAAACAATCAATAATAATCTCTTCTTCACAGTTTCCTTCACAGTATCTTTCTGTGACTGTTTCACTGCATTATGTCTCAGTTTTAAGCACAAACTCACATTTTAAATCATAATCCAGTGTCTAAGGAGAGCTCTGTGTCTGATATCAACACAATGTTTTGAATCATTGATTCGAGTTTGCACTTGATTCTTGAACTGATTCAATCAATGAGTCGACTCAATCCATAGTGTAAGGTCCTCAAAGCGCTGAAACACCACACAGATCTCATGATAATTCACAATATATCAGTGGTTTAAGTGTCTCACAACTTTTAAATGCCTTATTTTCTATTTTTTTCTGTTTTTTTTTAATACCACTCGCTACAGAACTACAAGTCCAGGGGGTGGGGCTAAATTTGATCCAACTCCTCCCATAAGTCCAAGAGTTAGGGATAGGGTTAAGATTAGAATCCAATCTGCTTCAGACCAATAAAAACACGACGTAGGAGGAGTCGGATCAAATTTAGCCCCAACCCCTAAACTTGTGGTTCTGCAACAAAGACATTTTTAATCAAATTTTTCTTATTTTTTCAGAGATTTTGTGATTAGGAGGGGGTCTCATCTCAGACAGCTCACAGAAAGTTAACTATCAAAGAAATTCTATAAACGTATTATATGTTCTTACTTGAAATGAACAATAAATATCCTAACATTGTTAATCTTATCTGTTTTGTTTTCTTTTATTATTTATAAAAAAAACTAATAATTTTAGTTCCAGGTTTGATATTTTATTATTCCATTACTTTCTGTTGTTTAGGTTTTTGCTGTGGTATTGTTTCAGTGTTGATATTAAGATATTTAGCCAGGAATCATACTGAAAATCATAGTTTTATTATCCTAAGGCTTTAAAACTTGAGAGTCCTGTGGTAGTGTTGCTACAACACCAAGATAATGACTTTATTAACTAAATCTCTTCAGAAAACAAAATAATTTGTATTTTATGTACAAATTATTTATATTTTGGTTAAAATGTGCTCATACTTGCTAAGGAGAGTAACAGGGAGCTAATTAACACCACGGTAAAGGAATTTATATATATATATATATATATATATATATATACATATATACACACATCTACTGGAATAAAATGAAAGAAATGAAGCTTTCAACACCTCATTTCACACATTTCATGCTTGGTATCAGTTACCACATCTTAACCGACACGAAGAGACTGTTTAACACGTGAATGGTGTGAGCTAAAAAAGGCTAGATTAGCATTAGCAAGCTAAGGTAAACAACAACTAGCATACTGTACGTCTGTTAAGCTAAAAGACTGGCTACCTGTCTCTGTAGGTTTCAGCTACATATAATCTAACCTGCTGTAGCTTTCTGTGTTTATTTACAGTTATAGAGGATATAAAGATGTCCTTTTCTCAGCATGATGAACCACAATCCTTTGCAGATCTACAGTACCATGCTTTATACAGCTTTATACCATGCTTTTTCTACAGTCAGTATGAGTTTATTATACAGTAGCAATTAGAAATAATGAAGTACAAATACTTTGTTGCGTTACTTAATTAGAAATGTTGGTTATCTATACCGGTACTTGAAATTATTACTTTCTACTTATACTTCTTACATTTTAAAAACAGTCTTGTTACTCCTATTTTATTTCAGCTCGTTTTCAACCCTTCTTCTTCTTATCGCACAATAAAACCCTTATCCAGATAAATCTCTCCATCCAGATAGAGTGAATCTGATTGTGATTGGATGTAGAGAAGTATAAACATATACCATTCTGACTCCCTATTGGTTTATACTGTGATCCATCACACCTGAACACGCTCCCCCCATACACACACACCCTGACACACACTCTCTAGCAAGAACATAGCTGACGTATGTAGTCTAGTATGAAGATGATCTGTGCAGAGACTCAAGAGAACTCCAGACAAACTCCAGTCCAACTAAACTTCTTTAAAATATATTTACATTGCTCTGAATATAAAATACATTCGTTATCATATATAAGCATATACTGTATGCAGCTGAAACAGGGAACAGCCTAGTGCAAAATCCCAAATTATATTATCAACATTAACATTTTAATAGAACAGTATAGTCATTATGTCTTTTAAATTATTATTATTATTATTAATTTTTTTGATAGTGCACTATAGGGTTAGGACTATGTGTTTTGGCCTAAGCTTTTGTTCTTAATGACTTGATTTTTTTTTTCTCCTTACATTACTTTCATACTTTTATACTTTAAGTAATATTGAAGTTTTAAAACCTGTACTTTTTATTTTAAAACACTTCTATTTCTACAAGCAAAAAGCTTGAGTTAATACTTCTTCAACGTCTACAGTTTTTTACAGTATTTTTTTTTTTATTAAACCCTTGTATCTATATACTTCTACCAACAGAATCTTCTACCATTACAGAAATTGTATTGAACACTACACGCCCTTAAAATGACCCTGGCTTTGGTTAAGTCATCAACACATCACAAATAGCATATTAAAAAAAAAAGAAAAAGTATATGCTGTGTTAAAGGTCTTGTATCAGGAAGAAGAAGAAGAAGAAGAAGAAACCACAACATCAAAAGGCTACAATCTTATTTATCTGTCTGGCTCCTCCCCTTTTACTTCTCCTTCCTCCCCCATGTTTTATCTTCTTCTCCTCCTCACTTTTTCCACTCCTCCTGAGCCTCTGTTGTTGTTGCTATAGCGAGTGAACTCCCAGCTGACAGTCGTCTCCAACCTCATCACCTGAACCTGAAACACTCATTCACATTTCACACTGTCAACACGCCCTCCTCCTAACACACACACACACACACACACACACTCACTCACTCACACACCCACAAACCCGTCCCGCAGCATGAGCCGCCTCCCTCCTCCTCCTGTTCACTGTATTGCTGAGAGCTACAGCTCAAAGCCCGTCTGTGTGTAATGTGAAGCTCTACAAAAACAACCTGAAGGATCTGGGGGAAGGGAGGCTGACGTGATGAAAACACCTGTTGCTGTGGTGCTGTGGGGCAAAAGGAGAAGTCTGCACTGCCGCCTCGCTTGCTGTGTGTGTGTAGGTAGGCTGCCATCGTAAGCTTTCCTTTCCTTTCCTTTTTTTAGACTGTAACCCTGAGGTCTGATGTGTTGGTCATGCTGTGCTGTCTATAAGTAGGTATGGTAGACGCTGAGAGCGGTTAGGTCTTGGGTTATGTGGTCATATTCCATTCTATTGTGTTCTTTCTATTCTTTCCTCTGTTGCTTCTATATTCGTCATGTTGAGTGGTTTGGCTGGGAGATCTTGGGGAGTTGTGGTGATAAACTGAATTTGGCAACCCTGTCATGTAGTGTAGTGTTGTAGTGGACTGATTGAATAATGGTATCACCAATGGTCAATGAATGAAGTTCTTTTGGAAATGTCTTAGTTGCTGGTGCTGGTGGTCTGTCTGTAATTGTCTGTAACTGTACTGTGTGTACTCTTTAAATATTTTTTTAAATACTGTATGGTGCCAGAGATACTGTCAGTCAATAACAAGTCAATAACATGGGCTTAAGAAAAGCACCGCCTCCTCATCTCTTCCATTCCCCTTTCCTCCTTCTTCACCATCTTGACTGGTACATTTAAATGACTGGAGAACTCGTGAAGCGTTCTCGTGAAACTGAATCTTTACTGTGTTTATTTCTGTTCAGCTGGCTTGAGGATTGGCGATTGGGGAACTTAGCTTATTACTCAGTCCAGCCAGAACAATGCATACCTTATATGGAAATCCGAGATTGCAGTATATCATGCTGGCTGATGTCTATACCGATGGTTTTCCTGTTCTGTGGGTTATGACTACCATTTCCCCTATTTCAAGGGCCTTAACTTCTCTAAGAGCTTGGGGTTTATACAGGCGTTCCTGCAGACTGCATTCACTTCCTGTCACTGGGGCTGTGACAACAAAAGGGGATGATGCATTTTGTTATGTTGCACTGCTGCAGTGCACTATTCATCTCCACAGTTTTATCTGTTGCTCACATTTACAATCCCAGTTTTCAAATCTTTGGAGCGTTTAGCTTCCTAAACTCCATTGAGAGTGGGAATTCAGCAACTCTACCTACTCTGTAGGTAGAAGTATAGATACTAGGGTTTAAAATACTTCTGTAGAAGTTGAAGTATACTTGAAGTGTAAAACTACTTATAAAAGTATTAAAGTAAAAGTAATGTAAAATGGACAAAAAAATGTCATTAAGAACAAAAAAAAAGCTTTTCTTAAAGCAATAATGAATATAATGTTAAAATATTAAAATGTTAATGTTGATAATATAATTTGGGATGCACTAGGTTGTTCCCTGTTTCAGCTGCATATATGCTTATATAAAAAAATGTATTTTACATACAGAACAATGGAAATAAATATTAAAGAAGCTTAGTTGGACTGGAGTTTGTCTGGAGTTCTCTTGAGTCTCTGCACGGATCATCTTCATACTAGGCTACATACATCTGCTATGTTCTTGCTGGAGTGTGTGTGTGTGGGGGGGGGTTGTGTGCAGATGTGGTGGATCACAGTATAAACCAATAGGGAGTCGGAATTGTATATGTTTATATTTCTCTACATCCAATCACAATCAGATTAACTCTATCTGGATGGAGAGATTTATCTGGATAGGGGTTTTATTGAATGATGAGAAGCCGGAATGAAAACCAGCTGAAATGAAATAGGAGTAATGAGGCTATTTTGAAGTTCAGATAATTGTGTGAAAATAAATAATAAATAAATAATAAAATAATTACTTCAGTAAAATATAGATAACTAACATTTCTAGTTAAGTAAGGTAACGTATGTGAATTTTGACACCTCTACAATTCAGGTGGGTGGATATATTTTAAAAATCAGTTTCTTTCTCCATACAACCAAAGAAGCTTAAAATGTATATTAATTATTCCAAAAACTCTTCATTCAAATCAGATTTTAGAATATATTTTAATGTAACATGCAAAGTTTTTGTCAGTTTGCCATCTTGAAGCATTTACTTTGTCATTAATGCATGTATTTTAAAGTGAAATTTTAATGTAACTAAATGTAATCAAGAAATTAATTTTAAATAATCATAATACCACAGCACTAAATCTGTTATAATACTTTTAACACTCAAAATAACACACCCAGGATTGTTGCCAAACCCGGCATGTTGTTACGTAAATGATTACATGCTTTACCACCAAAGGATTTTGGGTAGTGTATCTCTTGATGAGAGATGCAGAGTTGACTGCTGGACATGCCTCTACAATGCACTCAAAGACATTAAGCAATATTTGTATTTTTTTTATATTTTATACAGTTTTTCACAGGTTCTGATCATTCATGCGTTTTATTTTTTTATGTTTTATTTTGTTATTTTTGTATATTTTATGAACTTCACCTGAAACTATAAACCAGAGTATCTGTAAAATGTGAGCTATACCACAGAATAATGTCACGCCCTTGCCCTGTTGCCCTGTGTTTCCCGGTTTCCCAGTGTGTTCCCCAGTAGTTTTCCACTCACGTTTACCCTTGTGTCTAATTTGTAGCTCCGCCCCCTCATTACCTGTTTCCCCAGGTGTTCCTTGTTTCATGTGTGTTTCCTGTGTATATATAGCCCTTGTGTTTCAGTCTGTGTTTGTCGGTCTTTGCACCTTCCCCTGTCGTTTGTCATTTCCACGTTTATCCTTATTCATAGCCCTAGTTCGTTATTCCGTGTTTATTTCTTGTTTATTTCTTGTTCCTTGCCCTGTTTAGTTCATTCGGTCTTGTGTTTGTTCCTAGTTTCTCGTTTGCTTTGTTTTGGTCTGTTTGTATTGCAACAATAAATAACTTTTTATCCTATCCAAGCTTCATAAACTGCCTTAAAAGCAGTGGTTCTCCCATAACACTATAACCCTTTGGTGGAGACCCTTATCCACCATCCAACCCAACACCAAGTGGGTGAATAATGCTTCACCAGGGAAACCACCACAACTAAATCCCATTTACCTACACTTAGGGTTGTTAGAAAAACTCCCAGATACTTAAAACATGTTTACACTGTGATTATAACACTGTGATTGTAACACAATGTACAGTATGTCTCTTGCTTTATTCATATGTCAGTAGTCTTATTCTGCCTGTACAGCTTCTGTCTCTCTGCTGCACACTGTGTGGCCAAACCTAACCATAATAGAATTTATCAGAATGACAAACAAGCACTAACAGACCACTAACTATTGAGCAATGTTTGTATTTTTTCACATACTTTCCATACAGTTTTTTCACAGGTTCTAATCATTCATGCATTTTCTTTTTTTTTATGTTTTGTTGCACAAAAACCCAATCAACCTGTTGTCCGTCAGAACAGATGTTCACCAGCCAATCAAACAGCAGCTTAGCCCCACCCACTGTAGTGGAAAAATGTAAGCACAAAGGTGTAGCAACATTCCAGCCAAGGAGGCAGAGTAAGAACTCATTTGAACTTATATTATCTGATTTATTACACATTTTCCATGATATAATTAGTTCATTATATTCTTTAGAGAAGCTTTTTGAAATATGTTCACTACCATATATCTAGAAGAGACAGATTATATCTGTCCAGTATAATTTATTTTACTTTATTCCTGGATATATGGTGATATTTGGAGTGTATTATTATTAGTATCATGACATTCTGGATCATTGAATTCTGTTACAAACCTGATGAAAATTCTAGTATTTCTTTTTTTATATCCCAGTTAGGGAGGGTGTGATCATATCGTATACACAATACTAAAATTACATTTTCATTTTGTTGCAGTAGTGTATTTTGATTTTTTTTATTCAAGTTTCGTCATATCGCCAAGAGTATCGTTATCGGGAACATACCATGAAACATCGTGACATTATTTTAGGGCCATTTCGCTCACCCCTAGTGAGTGGTAATGATTGTGACCGGCTGTGTGTGGCTAGAATTGACCATATGAACAAACAAACAAGTGACTCTGGCAGAAATCACACCCACCTTTATTACAGTATGGCCAAAATTGCATACCCCACAGGCCAGAACAGCGTTCTTTAGCTTCATGGAACACAATACCTGTCAATGTTCCATGATATGTGTCATGTTAATGTGTAAAGTGGCAAGACCTGCTCAGCAGAGTTATTAACAACATTCAAAGCATCCAAAACCTTCAGCCTCAATGCGGCTTTCTGTGTTGCTCAAATGCAGACAGAGTGTTGGGTAACAAGCCTCGACTCAACAACACAGTTCCTCAATTCTCACAATTCACAGAAGCCACCACTTCGTTTCGAGCTGCTGCTGATGCAGCATTGCCGAGTAGCATCACAGCGCTAACGCTCGGAGGAAAGCGCAGCGACTCGGTTCTGATACATCAGCTAACAGACGCCCTGTGCTGTGGACATCACCCTTTAGTGATGTGGGGAGAGAGCGCCATCTACCCACCCGGAGGGAGCAGGGCCAATTGTGCTCCCTCTGAGCGCCGGCAGCTTCATGGCAAAGCTGCATTATCGGGGGTTCGAACCTGCGACCTCCCGCTCATAGTGGCAGCGCTTTTCATACTGAATTTTCATGAGCAAAATGCAAATAACTCATAAAGTGAGGAGCTGTGAGGCTGTAAACTCCAGGCAACTGCAGTAAAATCCAGCTTGGTCCAATTCTAGGGTTAAAATGTATCTGGGAAACCTGCTTTTCATGTTTGCAGACAGTTGGTTTAAGTTGAGGAATTGTCTCTTACTTGGCCTCTCCCTTTTTTACCTCTTGGCATTTGGAGTAGATTCATAAAGCCTCGCTGTTCCCCTAGTCTGTCTGCATTCCTCAGTTCTGAAAGGACCTGGGAGCTGATCTGAGATCAGGTCCTCTCTAATCCATGGAACTGTAATCATCAGGATGTAAATAGCAAAAAGAGATCCTGGGTCAGTCTGAGAACATGTTGCACGAGCCAGATAGTCCAGCTCTACATGAACAAATAAAGGCATGATTGATTTGACACAAGACATCCTGTTAAACAAAGCAAAAATCAAATCAACTAATTTTGTTATATTTTTATTTTATTTATTTTATTATTAATTTATTTATTTTGTAGCATTTTCTTCCCAGTTTAGAAGTCTAACTACCCCACCCCTTCTACCCAATAAGCTGATTCAACTTTCAGCTTTTCAGCTTTCATGTCATCTGCTTCCCTCTTCTGAAAACCTTTATGGAGATGTGGATTTCATTTTCCAGCAGGACTTGGGACAATGCCCACACTGCCAAAAGAACCAATTGGTCTTAAATAATTGCAATGAAGGCTTTTTGGTGGTTGTGGTGAATTTTAAAATTAGCCCAAATAAATACACCCGCAACCATTGAATTTGTACCTTGGAATATATATTAAAAAATTCCAGGAAAGTTCTGGGAAAAATAACAAGCATCTCAAACCATGTCTTAACAAAGTAAAAGAAAGAACCAGAGGTGACCTAACAGCAAATACAGCATGTGGATGACAAAGGCGTTCTGATTTGCTGCCTAAATTTGCTTTCGAAATAAAAGTTTTTACAGTTTCTGCTTTTTCTGCAGTAAAATCTGAGGTATAATTTATAATTTACCAGCTAACAGCTGGCCAACATCACATTAGGTGTGATGAGGGAAGAGAGCATCCTCAACCCACCAAGAGAGAGCATAGCCAAATGTGCTCACTCAGACTCCGGCTGCTGAGGCCAAACAGTAGGGGACTGAGCCTTAGTATACCTAACATTTCTAACCTCAGCTAGAGTCTTTAGCGTTTCTGTACTTGTCTGAATATTATTTTTTCTCTTTTTGTTCTTAATTCACAGCTCCAACGATGATCCATGATAAGCCTTGACTTGGGACCGCAGAGCACTGGGAACAATGTCAGCTTCACAGGTGGTGCTGGTGAACTTCCAGTATGAGTACACAGCTCGTGATGGCAACCAGGTGGCCATCAAACCCAACGAGCGCTACGTGCTGGTGGCCAAAACCAACGACCACTGGTGGCATGTGCGCAAAGACGAGAGCACCAAACCTTTCTTCATCCCAGCGCGATATGTAACGGAGTTACCCCCGGAGAACAACTTCACATTCCCTGACCCTCCACCGGAGGAAGGAGGTGGGCTGGATCCCCCAAAACCTTCTTTTGAAATTACACCTTCTAATACAGGGAATTATTCAGGTGAGGTGACCATCAGAGACCCTACATCCATCAGGAAAGACACGAAGAAGGACGGCCACAGGATCTCAACGTTTATCATCCCGGAGGATCTGTATGACAACAGGTTCTGTGAGTCAGTGGCATCTGAGGCTAAAACTGAGAAAGAGCCCAAATTTTGCAATGTACTCATAGATAAAACAAAGGTAGATGACTCTCACCGGGGGACACCAGACTCTTCTTCACTTTTTAATGATGAGGAAAGCCCCTACGCCGTCTCTCCACCACATTTTCTTACTCTACGTTCACAAAGCAAAGGAACAGAACCCAACAGAGCTAATGCTGAGGTCCAGTCCCCTAAAAACTCCTCTAAAAACATAGAAGAAGACATTCAAATGCTCAAAAGAGCCGGCTGGGACCTAAAAATATGGAATCTAATGGACGATGGTATCTATGAGTCGATAGACAACGTTAAAAATTCTGTGGAGACAAAAGACAATGAAGCAGAAGTTCCACCACCCACATCACCTCGATCTCCTACATCACCTCGATCTCCTTCAGCACCTTCCACTCCCGTCTCTACAAACGAGCAAACTCCCAGATCTCCTATCGGCCTACCAGAAGCTCCTCCAGAGAAGGTACAGAATACTATCATTATGATAAAAAGTTCTTACCTTTGATGAATAGCACACTTCCGTTCTCCCACAGCGTTCTGAGATCCAGAAATTTTAACAGTTTGTCCAAACACCCTTCAGACTGGGCGACACAGGGCATAATTTGCCTTAATAAATCATTTTTTCCACCGTTATCCAGCTCAAAGTAGCTCCACACCTTCTTACTAGAATCCAAAGAGCCCTGGCATTTAAAACAATGCATTAATCACTTTAAAAAAAGTGCACAAGAAGCTTATTAAAAACACTGTTTACATCCTATAACACTATAGCTTCAGCTCCGAGCGCCGCCATCACTGTACTGATAATGACATAGACATATATATACATAGACTCCACATATTCTGCAAACCTGATGCTGGCTGCAACACTATGCGCTATAAGTCTATGTATATATATGTCTATGTAATAATCAGTACAGTGATGGCGGCGCTCGGAGCTGAAGCTAGTGTTATAGGATGTAAGCAGTGTTTTTTAATAAGCTTCTTGTGCACTTTTTTTTAAGTTATTAATGCCTCGTATTAAATGTCAGGGCTCTCCGGATTCTAGTAAGGAGGTATGGAGCTACTAAAAAAGGTTTATCAGTGTAAATTAAGCCCTGTGTCACCCAGCCTGAAGGGACAAACTGTTAAAATTTCTGGATCTCTGAACGCTGTGGGAGAACGGAGGTGTGCTATTCATGAAAGATAAGAACTTTTTATCATGTTTTACTACAACAAAAGTCCATTTTACACCAGAGTTCTCCAAGTTCTTTAAGTTTCTGCTGATAGAAGCTGATGCATGGCCACAGTGAGGTGCTGTCTTCAACCAAATGACACACCGCTGTTGAGATGTTTGTATTGTGTACAGCTCAGCTGTGAGAGGTGGTGCTCTCTCAGAATTACTCATCTCCATGAGTAAAGCCTGCGGTTACAGAGAGGTGATGAGGTCTCTATCAGTTCTAGTGTCCTGAAAGGTGTAGATGATTCATTCTACATATTTACCACCAGTTGCATTGAAGGTGTTTAAATAGATCAAAATAACTTTAATAAAGGACTTCCCTGGTGAAAGAAATATATACTTATTTGTACTTAAAACATATTGGAAATGTTGAGAAGTATGCTGTAAATATGCTAACAGATTTATGTTCTTTCTTTAATATAATGATTCATGATCAAATGTTTGAAAGTATACTTTGATCATACTTCTTAAAAAGTACAATATAGTGTATTTAAAAAAGAAATAGATTACTATTAAGTACACTTTTAGTTTATTTGTAATTTAATTACAAATTTTTTTAAAACTTTTTAGAAAGTAAATTAAATTACTACATTGGTAAATAAAAATAAAAATAAAAATATATATATATATATTTAGGTATAAACATAAATATAACAGTTAAAGTGTTTGTTATTTCAGTGCTCTGTAATTCTAATTAGGAAAATATAAATATAAATAAAGTAAATTATAGGATATAGTGTTAAATAATATTTAAATTTCAAATAAAAAAAAAAAGAAAGTAAATTTGTAACACGCCAAGTATTGTAGTACAATATATTAAAATATATTTTTATACCCAATGAAGTATAGTAGAAGTTTGCTACTCAATCCTCATTAAACGTACTATAATTTTACTGTAAGCATTTTTAAAATATGGGGTTACATACATGAAGTAGTATGTTTAAATGTTACTTAAGGATATTTAAAATAGTTACATTTTAGTACAGTTAAATCCACTTAGCACAATTTAAGTAAGACTTTAGTACTATTTACAATTTATACAATTAAAACTTATATTTAGATCTCTTTAAATATACTGATTAATAATAATGTGGTTACAAGAACAGTTTAGTGCACTATAGCATAATAATGCTTAGTATACCTTATTCTGCTAAGGTGACCTTCTAGCCAATCAGTTGTCACAGAAAATGCTCTGTAACAAATCTCACCCAAAGCCCTAAACTCTAAAGCTTTTCTGGAAATGCACTTGAAGTTGTAAATAGGTGTGTTTAAAAGGTGTGTGAGCGCTCAAGGCATCAAAGAGTTTAAAGCATAATTGGGAAACACTTCGCCTCACATTCCTTTATATGTAAAAAATATTTGGTAACATTTTCTATAGCCCTATCTGGACGGGATTCATTTCTCAGGGGGATGTCTGTATAAAATTGAAAGTGACACCAATAAATCCATAATTCCAGGTATTTGCTTTTTAATTTGCTTTATTTTTATTTAAGTATATTAGAAAATTTTCTTGTGATATATATATATATATATATAGTATCACAGAAGCAGAGCTTAATGATAGAAATGTTGACGTAGGAAATATTAATATTGTGATAATATTGTAACGTAAGATGCCCTATGATTCCAACTCGTGAAAAATTGTGCAGAGGAGGAACTACAAATTCTGATAATTCTTAAATATTTGCCCCTGGTTAATACAAAAAAAAAAAAAACACTTGAGCAATGAAATTTTTTAATTTATCTTGCTAACCTAATTAATATAATGGTCAAAAAATGGCATATCTCATGGAGTACCACAGGGCTCTCTTTTTGGGCTGATGGTATTATTATGAAAGTAAAATAGTTATTAAAGTAAAAAAAAATTAAATGTGGGATTAGATACAAGGTTTTTAGGGGAAATGTTGCTATTAAGTAAACTAAGCTTTCAGAATCAACACTTCCTCTATCCACACGGCTACACTTGACCAATAAACATCCATCATTTTTACATTTTACATTTCTCCTGAACTTTAATAACAGCATGCAGTAAGAGAGAGCAGTTAGGCTACTTTTCCACGATCGTTATGGTTCACTTATTTCTGTCCTCTGATCAAATTCCACACTAACAAAGCCTCAGTTTTAATTGCTGCAGTGCAGAGCCAAATCCATCTGCATGTGAAAGGCCTGGCTGTCTTTTCTCCCGGGATAGCTTGGTTGGTCTAATGCTGTGAGATGCAACACACACACGTACACGCACGCACGCACACACACACACACACACACACACACACACACACACACACACACACACACACACACACACACACACACACACACACAGTGCCCAGATAAACTCACTGACTTCACTGTCTTGTCCACTCTACAGGAGAGTATTTGGGCTTTTTTTGTGTAATTTATGCTTTTTTACATAGTTTTCAGAGTAAATTATAGTTTAGCACAGTACAGAAAATCCTATGGTACTGTTAACTGCAGTCTTATCAGTGCTAACAGTCTGCTAAGGCACTTTTTTAATACCATGTTGGCTTTTTCTGACATACACTCACTTGAAGTCTTCATTAGAATTATTTTTGCATTTAATTTCATTAATGTTCACATTAAATTAAATATTAAATCAAATATTCTGTATGTTAGAATACTGTTAAAATAGCATTTTTAATACTTTATTGTAAAATATTGAATCACAAAATTGATTTGCTGCTGTGTTCAAATGAGGAAACATGATTATCTTTGGACAGTGATGACTTGTATATAATTAAGTCAATAATAATTTCCCTTTTAGTAAAAAAGCAATATTTTAGCAATGCAGAAGTTCAAAATTCTATAATTTATAATTTTTCTTAATTTAATGGAAACCACAAAATGTATAATTTAACTGTCTAGAAGTGTCCAGGCAATATGATGCAAAACAACATGTTAAGTAATGTACAAAAATGTACATTATGTATAAATACTCTCACTCCACCTTAATCAATCCTGTTTGTTGAATTGTACATATAATTTATAGGACTAGAAATAATGAAACTTGAGAACAAAAGACAATACAAAAAAAAGTACAAACAATGTGCAAAAAGAACAGCAAATTACACAGTGAGGAAAGCGCAGGTAAACAGATATGTTTTCAGCAATTTCTTAAAAGTGGTTCCAGTTTGAGCACATCTCACAAAAGACACCCATATCAGAGAATCACCCATATATTAACCTTATATACCCATCAAAGTACAAGTTTATCATTTAACCCTTGTGTGGTGTTCATATTTTTGTTACTCGTTTACTTTGTTAATTGTATTTAATTCAGCAAAATTAAGCAAATTTACATTAAAATGCTTTATACATGCTTGCTTCAACCTTTTTTTTTTTTATTAATTTTTAAATAAAATGTAAAAGAAATTAATTAAACTCAAGATATGAGTAGAAAATTTGTTTAGTTTCAAATTTACAAATGAAGCAATGTTTATTAGCCCTTGGCCAAACATACTGTATGTAATATAAATATGTAGTGGGGGCGGTGTACAGTGTGTGTTTATCGAAAATGTGTTTTGATATATGTTTTTCACAAAAAATGAGCCAATGTCAATGAGTTTGAGTTAGAAAAATAATTTTTTTAGTATCATTTGATGAAAAATGAAAACGGGTCCCACAGACCCGAACACCACACAAGGGTTAAATGTTCATAAAATAAGTGACAGCACTAATATAAATGTAATTTCTCTTACTCAACCTTGCATTTATTGTTTTATTTGTATGTACCCTTAAATCTTGAATCTTAAACAATTTAAAAAGTGTGATTAATTGTGATCAGTACGTAAAAAAAACAATACCAAGCACGTGTTTAGTAGTAGAACTGTCCTGTGTTTGTGTGAACATGTGTATAAAGCCTTTAAAGCTGCTGGATAATGTGGAAAAACCCGTTTATCTACCCGCCGCTGCTGCTGCTGCGCAGGCCGGAGAGAGTTAACCTCCCCCAGGCCGCGGCTCCTCCTCCTCCCCCAGGCCGCGGCCAGGCTACCTGCTTCCCGCAGGAGGAGGGACCAACCGGCGCCCCAGCCCCCGGAGCATCCGCACGGACTGCCTGAGGAGAGCGGAGTACCACACACTTCTTCCGTTTCAGAGTTTCTCTCTGTGTGAAATATAAAGTTTAGTGTTTTCGGAGAGGCGAGGTCTGGCGGGGAGGACAGAGGAGCACTTGTTGAACGGTAGGAGTTCTCTCTGGAGCTGCTGGTCCTCCTCATGTTTGGGTAACTTAGATTAATGGGGAATAGCTTTATCACTCTGTTTAAATTGAGACATGCTGTTTAAAACTAAACTGAACTAGTACTCACTGCTGTTTAGCTCTTTCTTTATTGCATACTGTGCATTTAGTCCTTTAACCCTTGTGTGGTGTTCATATTTTTATTACTCGTTTACTTTGTTACTTGTATTTTATTCAGCAAAATTAATTACACATTATTAATTTTGCTGAATTAAATACAAGTAACAAAGTAAACGAGTGGCCAAACATACTGTATGTAATTTAAATGGTTAGTTTATTCACAAAAAATGAGCCAATCCCAATGAGTTTGAGTTAGAAAAAATATTTTTTTAGTATCATTTGATGAAAAATGAAACCACCACACAAGGGTTAACCTGCTTTAAAAAAAGTTTATACATTTTATTTTCTTGGTGTCAAACTGAATTTAAAAACTTAAACATTATTTTTATATCCTCATAATTAAAAAACAGAGCACTTATATGAAAAGTAGGCTTGGTTATTTGTATTTCATGCTTGTGGCAAAATTTCAAATGAGTTAAACCACTTTAATGATGGTTTTGAGTAGGGCTTTTTTATTGATTAGTCCCCATTCCATATTCTCCAACTCTGCTTGTGGTGGTATGGGTCCTGTTTTTTGCCACTTTTTCACTTTCAAGCATTAAAAACAGCTGAACATGGGATTTTAATGCCATTCAACTCTTCAGAGCTTTGCCTTAAAGTTGAACTCCGGTGTGAAATTGACTTTGGGTGTAGTTAAACATGATAAAGAGTACTAACCTTTGTTAAATAGCACACCTCCGCTTTCCCGCAGCTTTCCAAGATCCAGCAATTTTATTAAATTTTTTTAAAACATGCTTTAGAATGGATGATATGGGGCATATAAATATCTGATAAATCAATAAATGCAGATAAATCACCTTTTACTCCATCATCCAGGCTCAGAGAAGCTCCACACCTCATAGGTAGATTCTGGAGAACTCAGACATTTAAAACGAAGCAATAATAACTTTAAAAGTGCAGAAGGCATAGAGATTAGGTTATACTACGAGTTGTAAAAAGTGTTATTATTGCTGTAATGTCGTTTTAACTGTCAGAGCTCTCCAAATTCTACCAATAAATTATGGAGCTATTTTGAGCTGGATAACAGTCTAAAATGCAATTTATCTGCAGGGGTAAAATATGCCCCATAACATCCATTAAAAAGCATGTTTGGGAAAACGGAATAAAATTACTAGATCTCAGAAAGCTGCAGGAGAGCAAAAGTGGGATATTCATCAAAGGTTAGTACTCTTTATCATGATTTACCACACCCAAAGTCCATTTGACACCAGAGTTCTCCTTTAAAGTGCTGCTATTTAGTGCATTAAAAAATGGGTGATCTGATATGTTTTGGCACTTTTGGAGACGCAGGCCGAGTTGAGTGTGAACTGTGTACGTGAGCCCATTAACTTTCTCCCATTGTGTTTCTTTTTGTGTAATTTGTTGTGTAATACTACAACAAATGAACGATTATTCAACAATACAAATTTGGAGTCAACAATTTTTTTCCAATCAACATTATTGATTATATTGATTAATCATTGAAACCCTAGTTTCAAATATAATTCATACTGTGTTTTATACAGAAAAACAGCTCTTTACAGAATTCCAGCTCTGCTTGGTGTGTGGAAAAGCCTAGGTTTCTCTGGAAGTCTGCCACTGAAGTTTTGGTTTCCATGGTTATGCGCTTTCCAAAGGTGGCACTCTGGCGGTGAGGTGCCATTCAGTCCGGTGGGCACAGTGTGCAGGAGTGCCGGATATGTAGGTCAGCTTATGCTAATGCAAGCTCACACGATTCATTCAGTGCTCTGGCAGACCCTGCAGGCTTCTGTGTGTGTGTGTGTGTGTGTGTGTGAGGTGGGGATGTGGTTTTGTGTGTGTGTGTGGTGTCTGTTAGAAGTGGGCTAGGCCTAGCAACAACTTGTTGTTTAATTCTTTTGTAGACCAGTCGTTAACTATATCACATACAAAGGACCCATATTGTAAATTGTTTTTCATGCAATTTACACATGTATGTATGTGTGATTAGAATTTGATCTCAGGGTTCAGCAAGGGTTTGGTAATTTCACACCTTGAGAGATTACCTCTTGGTTTGATTTGGTTTGGTTTCAAACAAAAGCAAGTGCAACAAAATGTGCTACAACAAACTACGTGAGTACATCGTCTTTACGTGGTCAGAGATGTCTGGGTCGGAGCAAGAAGGTAAATACAAGAAGATGGTTCTGTTTTCCGGAGTAGCACATATTACAGTGCAGTTTAGAGAGGAACAGTGGAGATGGCATTTGTTAAGAACTGTCAAAGTTATCTGGTTAATAAATCTGGTTAAACTGCACCTGAACAGCCATTCAGCTCAGCAAACACGAGCGACAAAGCCCAAAGGGAAACTTGCTTTTAAAAAAGCAGCACCCCCTCCCCTCCTATTTACTTTAATTTTTTTTCCTGAAAGTCTCATCTAAATCCATAGAAAAAATCCATAGAAAAAAATATATACATCCATAGAGTTGTCCAAATAAGTTCTTAAATATATGTTTGTTTGGAAAAATGAACTCAAAAGTACCTCTTGCATTGCACTACTTTACATTAACAACTATAATATTACATCAGATCCTGATTACTTAATTCTAAGTAGGTATCAATATCGGGATCAGTATTGGTAAAATAAGCATACTTGTACTCTCATTGGATTGGAAATACAATGATATTTATGTGTTTTTTAGTGTGATATATATAGCTAAACAACTGTAGGCTGATTACGCAGATTTGAGTTTGTTTTATGTAATGTCATAAAAACGGTAAAACTGTATGTGTTTACATATTACATACTAAGTCTTCTGTTTAAAAAGCTTTATCAGAGTTTAATAGTGCAGGTGTATATACATTAGTTTTTTTTGCATCACAAAAACTGTGAATTCTAAATGAGTTTGTATATATTTTTTTATTAAGTCATTGTAATGATAATGTGTTTGCAGAAACACGGCTACAAACCTGCAGCGACACTCCATCACACCATCCAGCCATAATTTGATGGACAAGCCACATTCTTTTGAACCCATACATTAAAAATATTGACTCATTTGTCCAGAGAACCTGCTGCCACTGTACTGCCCCACAGAGACATATATACAGAGTTTTGTGCCTATATGAGCCATGGCTATTTTGGTGTTCCATGAAGACAATTTCAAAAAATTCTTCTCCAGACAGTTGATAGATGTACCAGTGTTCTAGTAGCTGGTGCTAGTTCTGAACTTAGAGCAGCTTAGTTTCAGGATTCACTGATTTTAAAGCACATTAAGTCTGAGGTACTTTAAGTTGTCTATACGTGGTTGTGACTCTTGTTTTTGTGTGTGTGTGTGTGTGTGTGTGTGTGTGTGTGAGTGTGTGTTTGTGTGTGTGTGTGTGTGTGTGTGTGTGTTGAGCAGAGAGATTCTTGTGGCAGTCATGACCGGTCACTTATGTAATCATAACATAATTATGAACTGTATGATGCAAATTAGCAGAAGAGAGCTGCTTCGTATGCAGCTGTAGTCGATCTGAAAGTTTCTGGATTTCTGGATATTTTAAAGATATTTTTTACATCCCCTCTTTGTCTGTTAGGATTTAACTATTTGTTGATGTGCCCTTAAGATGGATATATGCAAATAAGCTCATGTTTTCATGTTTTCATTGGCTGGTCTGTGCTTTGCCTGTACCATGCAATAAACCAATCAGCGTGTCACTTACCATTTCCATTAAGAGCCACGTGCACTCTGACTTTCTGAGTTGCCGCATTGCTATTTCAGCGGCGCAGCTATTTGCATGTGTCCAATGATTCTCAGTAGAGGACACTGATCTGCTCGCTTACGCTTGTATAAATCTTTGCATAGTTGGCAACAGCCACATGCTATGGGCTGCATGCCCATCAGCAAGATAGCAATACTCCAGAAATTTACCTGAACACGTATTGAGACATTTTAAGACCATCACTTAAACTATACAGCTACAAGGCATGACAATAGACTGTTGGCACAGTGTAAGATAGCAATGAGCATTGCGATAGGGACCCAAATATCTAAAACCCCCTCAATTCAAAACCAAATGGTTACCTTAGCTAAAGTTTTTATCCCATTTTCCCCCAATTTACAAGGCCAATTACCCAACCTGTGGAATAGCCTACCACTTTATTATCAGATAAGCCCTGTCACTGTCCACGTTTAAAACCAGGCTAAAGACTCATTTTTATTCCTTGGCTTTTAACCAAATTTAAGACTTAAATGTTCTTGTTTTATTTATTTATTTATTTATTTATTTTTATTTATTTTATTTCTGTTTTTATTATTTTATTTTGTTTAACTTTTACTTTACTTAGCTCATATATTTATCTAATACTATTTTTTATTGATACCTATATTTTAATTTGTCTTATTGTTTCTAGTGTTTTGTTTTGTCCTATAGTTTGCTATGTACAGCACTTTGTTGCAGCTGTTGTTGTTTTTAAAGTGCTCTATAAATAAAGTTGAGTTGAGTTGAGTTGAGAACCCACTCATTAGGACTCCCCTAACACCAGTAGGGTGAAGACTAGCACACGCCTCCTCTGACACGTGTGATGCATAAAAACTGTATTACTGATTAAAAAACATGGTTATTCCACCAAATATTGATTTTACTCAAACATATACCTATAAATAGAAAAATAAAGAAAATGATTCAGAAACTAAAGTGGTCTCTTATTTTTTCCAGAGCTGTAGACCTTTATGAGCGAGTGCTTCCTATAGTTGTTGAAATAGTTGCTGAAGAAATCTCCAGTCTGTAAGATTCTTTACAAAGAACTAAGATTTCAGACCAAACCCCACCATCAGTGGGTTTTTCTTAAATGAGAGAGTTATGAGGAAGTTCTTGGAGAATTCTTGGACTTCCCCTTTAATACTAAAACGTTAAAGCCCTTCAGTGACGTTCCACCCTCTGAAGTAAAAGAGTGTTTTTACAGTGAAACTGTAAGTAGTGGATTCAGCACTGAGTCACACTGTTACTCGTCTGACAGATCAGGAGTCAGGAGTCGCTCAGTAGTTTCAGTTTCAGTGTGTGAAGCTTTTGTAGTCACTCTTGATTGTGGTGATTATTGTTACTTTGCCTTTAAGATGGATATAATGGTTCTGATTGGCTGTTAGAGCAGACTACTTTTTGTTTAATGACTTATAAGACTTATAAGATCAGAAAAATCTTTGCATAAGACTGATTTTTTAAAGTAAATTTTACTCATCATTTGTTTTCAGTGTACATTAGGAGTTCCTCGACTCAACAACAAAGGAACTTAAAGCTCAGAAGGTCTATATTTATCTTTGTCATGAATCAGCTGACTGATTGCTCCACCCCTGTCTGGCAGGTGGACGGTCAGCATTTTTTGGCTTGTCTGTTTCATTGCGTTCGTCTTCTGCTCTATTTCTCTCTTGCTGCTGTAAACACTCATTATTAAGAGTGACATTGACGAGACTGTTGTGGTTTGATTTACTGGTTCTTGAGGCTAATCGCTAGCTCGTAGCATTTAGGCCTCCAGACTTACGCCTGCATCTGGACAGAAAAACAAGTTTTCTAATAGGGCAGTCTAGCACTGTGTCATTTACGTAACATCCTCTTTTGGTTCTTGTGTTGTTCGTTTCCTCGTTTCAGAAGCTAAGTTTGGTGGGCTGATGTGAAACCTGACGCCCCCGCGTGTTGAAGATCGCTCCAGCAGAGTCGTGCCATTCAAAACAGGACGTTACGTCAGGGAGTGTAGACTGCTGCCAGATTAAAAATACTGTATTCAAGAGACCCCGGTGGTCACTGTTCTTACACTGAAGAATCATGAGCCCAGAACTGCACTCAGTACTATAGCCACTACCATAACAATATTAGTGTTGCCAATCACCTGATTATTGACCAAAAAAAAGATTACACTCTCTAATATTTAATTCTGCACACATTCGCTGTGGCATTGATTCAGTAATCTTCTGCAGTGTCACAATATTAATTTCAATCCAGTGCTGCATTAATTTTTTACTAAGATCTTGCATCAGCATTTATGATGGTAGAGTCTGACCACTGCACAAAGCAGCTCTTCTCCATCCAGCACATCTTAAAGATTCTCAATGAGATTAAGATCTGGACTCTGTGGTGAACTCTCTCTCAATCCATGTGTGGAAATGACGATCTCATGCTCCCTGAACCCTGAACTCTTTCACAATCCCAGCCCCATGAATCCTGACATTTTCTGTATCTTGGAATATGTTCGTGTTCATGAGAAAAGAAAAATAAATCCATTGATGGAAGAATAACCTGGTCTATATTCAGTATATTCAGGTAGTCAGCTGACCTCATTCTTTCAGCACATACTGTTGCTGAACCTAAACCTGCAGACCAACTGCAGCATCAACCAACCCCACATCATTTACTTACTTACATCCAGGTGGAGACTTTTATTTTTTTCAGCCAGACAGTGTCACATCATATTGTATCATATCGTACACAATATTGTGACAATACTGTAGTAATACTGTAGTAATATTGTACATTTAAAACTACATGTATTATTCTGTACTGTAAACTGTCTATCAATTACAGTTTACAGTTACTTTTACAGTTATTTATTTAATCCTTAAAATAGAAATTAAAGTTTATTGGAGATTGAAACTTCAGTTGAAACCACTTCAGCTCCTTCTGCTCCTGCTCTGTTCTGCTTTTCACAGTTTTAGGTGAACAGGGCTGGTTTCAGTCCGGTTTTTCTGCAGGTGCTGTTATTTGGAAATTTGCTGTGCTTTCAGTTTCAGGAAAGACTCCTTTAGGTTGGAAGTGACTCTGCTCCACAGTGGCTCCTGTTCTCATCTGCACTGTAATCCTGGAAAAAATAAATTTTCTTACATTTTTTGAGGAAACCGGGTGCTTTAATATTTTAAAGTTATGCTAAATGAAAACTTGAATTAATTAGACTAATTTTTTTTAGTTATTGTGCCTAAACTTTTTTTTGCCTTAACTATTTTTTATTGTTTTTTTTTTATATATATTTTTGTTATATCAATTGCTTTGCATAATCATTCTACTGTGAATGTGATGGGTGAATAAAATTTGTAGATTTGTAAGTAAGTAGGTAAAATACAGATTTGAAATACTCAATAGAAGGGAGTTATTATAAGTTGATTAAACTCAAATATCTTAGTTTGAATGTACAGCTCTGGAAAAAAATAAGACCACTTAAAAAAATGATGAGTTTCTTTGATTTTTCCAAATTAAAAACCTCTGGAATATAATCAAGAGGAAGATGGATGATCACAAGCCATCAAACCACCAAACTGAACTGCTTGAATTTTTACACCAGGAGTGAGAAGCATAAAGTTATCCAAAAGCAGTGTGTAAGACTGGTGGAGGAGAACATGATGCCAATGAAAACTCTGATTATAAATACCAGGGTTATTCCACCAAATATTTCTGATGATTTCTAAACTCTTAAAACTTTATGAATATGAACTTGTTTTCTTTGCATTATTTGAGGTCTGAAAACTCAAACTCAAAAATTTTACTCAAACATAAACCTATAAAAGCAAAATCAGAGAAACTGATTCAGAAACTGAAGTGCTCTCTTAGTAATGTTTGAACATGGGGAAATGGGTTTACAGTGTGATCTTACTGAAGATACCGGTGCTCAGCTGGATGAGGCGTGTTTGTTTGTTCAGACTGCAGGTGTGTGTATGTGTGTGTGTGTGTGTGTCTTGCTATGCCTCTGGGCGTTATCAGTCGTCTCTATGTAACCGCTGCCGAGCAGCAGTAGTGCAGCAGTAGTGCTTGAGTCTGGGCGTTTGGTGCTGTGAGGTAATCCAGGATTCCAGGCCATGCTTGATGATGTAACGGCAGGGGGTGGAGGACCGGCTTCAATAGGCCTTCTGTGTGAGCGAGGGGCACTGAGTGTGTGTGTGTGTGAGTGCCTCGTCAGTCACTGTTTCATTGGAATAAGTAATTTGGTTAAGTAAGCGGCTGCATGCTTTCTCAATCTGGGGCCTCCACAGCCCGTCCCTTATCCATCGATTACGGCTGGAAATTCTTTACGGAATTTCACAGAACTAGCAGGAATCTTAGGCCTGTGTTAGCTGATACTGACTCTCTGTTAGCACACTTATCCTGCATTTACATGGCTCCGTCACCAGGGGTGGGGGATATGGCCCTAAAATACTATCATAATATGCTATGTTATGACAAAACACTACTGGAACAAAACGAAAATGTATTTTTATCGCTGCATATGTTATGATATGGCACACCCCTAACTGATATATAAAAAAAAATCTGTCTCTAGTAGAAACTGTATATAATGGGAAATGAGAACAGTGTGAAATTTTCTTTTGCTAAAAAAGTAAAAAAGTAGTAGCCTGATGTGATAATTAGGGGTGGGTGATATGGCACGATATTTCAGGGTATAATATCACTCACGATATTCAAAAGTGTTGGCAATATTATTGCATACGATACGATATGGCACAACCCTATCATACCCATGTATGTGTTTTTCTCAGACATCCTCTGAGAAAATTACAGGCTGAATTATCTCCTGTTTTTCTCTGAACTCCGTGCTCCTCCGGTAATTTTAGTCTTGTTCGGACGCACATCTCTGAGTTTCGTCTCCTCGCGTTTAATAAAATAGCTAATTGTTCACTGCTGCGCATCATAATTACACTTTGAGCACACGTTTCCACGGAGATCCACATGAACACAACAGCGAGTGGAAATGGAGGAGCTACTGAACGCGATGTCACGTGACCGAGAAAGCCAAAAAACTCACTGGTCCTCCTGTTTTTTAAATTGCAGTCCGGTTACAGGAGTTTTATCACTGAGTAGAAGCGTGAAATAATTTTCACAGATGTACTCCTGAGAAACTAATCCCATCCGGATAGGGCTTATAGCGCACAAGACAAACTAATTATCTTAATTAATCATGGGTGTGTTTTGTGCGTAATGTGAAATAAATCAATCAGTGTGCCAGTTGTCATTCCCTTTAAGAGCCAGGTGAGCTCTGACTTTGGCACATTCGTATCTTAACAATGCTGCACTTTTGTGCGCCTCAGCATCTTTAGCATCTTTAGCATGTTGAGTTAAAAGCCAGGTTTACTCTCTGCAGAGCGTCCGTGTGTGTGTGTGTTTAACTAGCGGGGGTGTACGCGGGTGTGTGAATATATTTAGCGATATCTAATGAGCTAGCTTACGAGGATTCACTTACTTACAACACTCTGACTCACTGTTATTAATAAACATATAGAAATACACTTTGCACAGCATGAAATCCTAGCAGCAGCCACACTGAGAAATGAATGGATCCTTAACTGTCCCGCAGTTTGCATTATCCTGATTTCCTGTTACTGATGCGCCGTGTTCAGAGGCAGGGATAGGTAGGAGAGTGATAAGTAAAATATATATTCAAATAAATGACTATATGATCTTTGCTATATGTGGTTAAATGTTGTCTCATCTCATCTCATCTCATTGTCAACCGCTTAATCCGTGAAGGGTCGCCGGGGGGGTGCTGGAGCCTATCCCAGCAGGCATCGGGCGGAAGGCAGGATACACCCTGGACAGGCCGCCAATCCATCGCAGGGCAGACAGACACAGACAGACACACAGACACATTCACTCACACACTCACACCTAAGGGGCAATTTCAATCAAGTTCCAATTAGCCTGAACGTGCCGTCTTTGGACTGTGGGAGGAAACCGGAGGAAACCCACGCAGACACAGGGAGAACGTGCAAACTCCACACAGAAAGACCCGGGTTGCCCCAGCCGGGAATCGAACCCAGGCCGTCTTGCTGTGAGGCGGAAGTGCTACCCACTGCGCCACTGTGCCGCCCGGTTAAATGTTGTATAACATTTAAATAACATTTTCTGAGTTTCTGATTATATTATATACATTTATATTGTATTTTTGTATTTTTATTATTTTTAAAGTTATAGAGTTTAACTGTCTCTCTGTAAGTTCTAAATGTGTGTGTTGGCTTCGGCATGTATGTGTATCATCGCAGTCCAATGAAAAGCAAGTATCTCCAAAACAGCAACTTTACAGGAAAGAGACAAAACCGTCTGAAATTTCAGAGAAAGTCAAAATAAAAACAGTATATTTCAGGTATATTCAGAGAAATTTT
Source organism: Astyanax mexicanus (assembly GCF_023375975.1). Classification (NCBI taxonomy): domain Eukaryota; kingdom Metazoa; phylum Chordata; class Actinopteri; order Characiformes; family Acestrorhamphidae; genus Astyanax; species Astyanax mexicanus. Next base: position 10,686,974 of record NC_064422.1, read on the forward strand.
GTTGGTTCATAGATCAAAAAAATTAACACAGTATAAGGGACAGTTGGTTTGTTGAATAGTGATGTGACGATATGTGTAATATCGGATATTGGGCTGCACGATATTGGAAAGAATTTTTTTTCTCCAATATGTATCGCTATATTAAACAAGGCAGGGCATCCATGACCTCACCAGCCCCGCCCCCAACTGCACGCTGTCTCGTATCCGGACCGAACAAAAGCTGAGTCAGAGCCGAGCTCTCAAAACCCGAGAAAACAGCACAGCATGATGAAGGCCATGCGGTTACCTCATGTTGACTCCTTCCTCTCGTGCTTCTCAGGCAGCAGCAGTCTGTCACTCACACAGACACAGAGACAGCTCTGTGTATCTACTTCTTGTGTCAAGAATTAAAACACTGCAACATGACGTGTTTGATTTAATTACCTGAAGTGACATCACACGTCCTGCAATGTGACTATTGCGTATACACACATCACAATCACGATGCTTAAACGATATATCGTGCAGCTCTAGTCAGATAGCAGAATTAGCCCACAATTCCCATATAGTGGTGCATCTCTAATTAATGTTGCTAACAATTAAAAGTAGCACAAATCTTGTGGTTTTCATTGACTGTTAGCAGAGTTAGAAGGAGTTGGACGTCCTGGGTGTTCTGTATGTTCTGTACTTTCTCTGATTTGGTGTCAGAGTATTTAAGGCAGCTGTTCTTGCGAGTGACTTCACTAAGGAAATTCCCCCTGAGATTATTCTGATTATAATCTTATTAAATTGTGCCACATCCTTGTGCGCAGGCTGGGTGCAGGAGGTGACGTCAGCTGGAGTGATGCTGTTGGCTCTGTTAACTTTTATATCCTAAAACACAAAGAGTTATACACCTTAAGGCCTATAACCAAGTAATAAATCACAAAAATAGTAAGAGTAATAAACTATAACTTGAATAACAGACATTTATAAAATACTAGAGATCCAGACCTGAGAAAAAGTAAAAGTGCTAGTAGTCACTTATATAGTGACTTGAATAGAAATGTAAATGTGTTCTTTAAGCTCCACACTTCAGTAGAAGTACTTAGGTATTGTGTAAGTAGTTTATAATACTCCAGTAGATACAGATACAGCATTTTAGTACTTAAGTACATTAGTGAGGTAGTTCTACTCACTTGCTATTTATTGCTGATTAAGAACAGAAGGATAACTTAAATAACTTAAAGTTTAACAGTAATGATGAAATAGTAAATCTTAGCATTAATATTGAAATACTAAGCCTTAACATTAATAACAGAGTAATAAGCCTTATGATTAATAATTAAATAATAAGCCTAAAACCTAATAACCTGATAACTGATTAATAAAAATGCATTTTAGTGGGTTAAATCAAATAAATTTTAGTTGTTCGCCAAACATCTTAGCAGCTATTGGCTGAGAGATGCTGTGGATTGTTCAGTGTGTGTGTGTGTGTGTGTGTGTTGAGAGGGAGCTCAGTTTGGTGGTGGTGGATCAGAAACACAGGGTGTTTTTGTAGTAAGGTTAAGCAGGTTTAGACTTTCGCTGAATATTTGAATAACAAACTACGGCTGCATCACAGAGCCTGATTTAGACAGCAGCAGCTTTTCCTGTGTAGGATTGTTCCTGGAACTTCTGAAATAAATATAATAACTGAATATATATATATATATATATATATATATATATATATATATATATATATATATATATATATATATATTTTTTTTTTATATATTTTCTGCTCAATTTTGATACTTCAGGCTTTAAAAAGATTAAGCGCCATTAACTTGGTTCTTACTCCTGGGGCAGAAGATCAGCACAGCCTGTAGTATGATGGTACCACTTTAAAATAAGACTACCTTTATAAAGTGTTTATAAATGATTTACAATTAGTTTACTAATGGTTACTTATTAGGTTGTAAATGCCCTAAAAATCATTAATAATCAGTTATAACACGAACGTAGAAAGGGCAATTATATATAATATATGTTATAACTGATTATTAATGATTTTTAACGCATTTACAGCCTAATTAGTAATCATTAATTAAATAATTGTAAACCATTTATAAACCCTTTATAAAGGTAGTCTTATTTTAAAGTGGAACCAATATGATTACTAATCTGCCCGTGCTGTGACCTTCCCCCTGCTTTTCTAGGGGAAATTTTATTTAAGAGGAAGTGTGTGTGTGTGTGTGTGTGTGTGTGTGTATGTCTGGTTGTTTGGAAACACACACGCCTACAAATGGTGTCTCCAAAAGCATGCCCACACGCAGCTCTGCGCGCGCCGGTGGTTGCTGTCTGACATGCTACTTTCTATATATATATATATTATTAAATATTATCTGAAGTCTATCATACTCTAGTTTCCAACTGCAGAACCAAAAAGTTGCTCACTTGCTTGATATGTTTATGAAATTTACAGTGGTATTAAAATAGGGGTGGGCGATATGGCTCTAAAATTATATCACAATATTTTTTGGTAATTTCGCAATAACGATACTTTTGGCGATATGACGAAAAACTGAATTAATAAGATTTGTAACAGAACTCAATGATCCAGAATGTCATGGTACTAATAATGTGCTCTACATATCTCCATATATGCAGGATTAAAGTAAAATAAATGATACTGAACAGATATAATCTGTCTCTAGTAGATATATAATGGGAAATGAGAACAGTGTGAATTTTTCTTTTGCTAAAAAACAGCAAAAAAATAGTACCCTGATGTGATAATTAGGGATGAGTGATATGGCACGATATTTCAGAGTATAATATTGAACACGATGTTGAAAGATTTTGCCGGTATTATCGTGTACGATATGATGTGGCACACCCCTATATTGAAATCATATCAGCATTGGCAGATAACTGCTTGATAAAAACAAATAAACTTAAAATAATCACGTTAAGATCTGGCTGATTTTTTTTTTCATTCTTCCTCTGATCCCTGTCTGTGAGGAGTTTGATGGATGGATGGATGGATGGATGCTATTTGATATACAGTATTTACCTGAAATTGCTGATTTGAACAACCAATGATTTATAAACATTAAGGAAAGTCACGAAAATGATCAAGGGTACCCAAATGTTTTCATGCTATTAGTGCTGTGCGATATGACGATAAATATCGTGGGGACGATAGAAAAGTGTCTAACGTGCTACCTTCTATCATCCCTATCATTTCTACAGTAATTTCATCAATTATTCATGCAAATATATAAAGTAGGCTATGATGAAATGTTTTGGCGTGGTCACTTTGTATAAACTCGGTTTATATAAGTGATAATAAAGTAATCTTCGCAAAAAAAGCTTCATAATGTGGTTTTGCGACGTGACGCTGCTTTACGTTATTTGATGGACACTTTAAAAAATGTTAATTGAGTTTATTTTGATAACTTTGATAAATTTAAATACCTGTATAATTTTTAAAAAAATAGCTACTGCATCTACCTCATCTGTTTTCATTGGATACATATAAATATATTGCTACACTAAAAGGTAGTAATTCTCATTTGTGGAAGTTTGGTTTAATGTCACTTTGAAATAAAGTTGGAAAAAAGTAAGCAATAATATTATTTTATCATATTTTTCGAAGAATAACTGAAAACTTACTCAAATGTGGCATATCATGATGTATATCGTTATTGTGATGTAAAAAAAATTCCATATCGTGATATATGATTTTTCCCATATCGCCCAGCACTACATGCTACTGTATTTCAGTCTGACAGACATGGTGAACTCTAGCATGACTGGAGTTTATTGACACATGGACATTAAGAATGGCTTTGAGATGGTGAAATCACGAGAAGAGGAAACAAGTGAAGCTTCAGTGAAAGGCTTCGGTTGGGGCGAAACTCGAGAGTACTCCTTTTCAGTGGTGTGGGATTAAAAAAAAATGGATTTGTTTTACACACAACTGTTTCAGTGAGAGACTGACTGAGGGGAAACGGTTTTCAATAGCTCAAAGCTTCCTCTTTGAAACGCACCACCAGTGAACTGTCCGTGCCTTTTAGCTGCTGTCTGATTGGGGACAACTTTCTTTATCATATCTGACAGGAAGAGAAGTCTTCTCAACCCAAAGTTTTTCATCTGAACCATCTCTTTCTTTTCCTCCTTTTTCATTCATTCTCTTTGTTGACATGCTGCCACCCACCTCTCTTTCTCTCTCTCTCTTTCTCTCTCAGTTTATCGTCCTCTATCTCTCTCTCTCTCTCTCTCTCTCTCTCTCTCTTTCTCTGTCTCTTTCGCTCTGGCTTCCCCCCTCCCCCGCTCTCTCTGAGCCGGCAGTTCTCGTTTTTTCGTCCACAGCCGCTGCAGACCCAGCCTGGTGAGGATGCTCTTGTTTCAGTGCGTGTTTGAAAGTTAGCGAGACTCTTCATGGAGCTCAGGGTCACTCCTCTCCACACTGCTCTGGCTGTAAGGTAGCGAGAGTCCTGGTTTTAAACGTCTTTAAGATTTGGAGCTTCTGAAACTGGAACCATGGTGGACTATTACTCCAAGGTGCGGTTTAGCTCTCGGCCAAAAACAGCTATGGCCTACTCTCTGGATCCTCAGGTAGGTCACCCACAACAAACAATGCTGCTTCAGCTTTGTCAACATGTTGATTTGATTTCCGAAACCCGACTGGGTCTGTGACTTGGCGTAAAAATGTGATGATTTTTGACTCTTTTGGAAAGTTGGACGTGTTGATTTGACACTCATGATGACTCATGATGTTGAAGAGTATGAAGAGCATCATCTGTTGACATATTGATTCTTGGATTTACAGATTATCTTATCAGGGTTGCTTTTACAATTTAGTGAATCTATAGCTTGGTGGACGAGCTGATTCAGTAAAATCATGAATGTGTTTGTAGTGGTTTTATTTTATAATATAGTGAACATGTTGTTTTAACTGTACAATCAGGTAGTTGTTGTTGTTTTTTCTATTACGTGTTCTACAACAAAGGAAATAGTATGATTCTATAATGTGATGGACATGAATGCTACTGTCCATGTAAAATGTACTTGAAAGAACTTTGAGTTTACTTAGAAATAGTAAATTTGTTTTAATTCTATGACTTAGTGGACATCTGTATTACATCATCTTCATATTGGTTTAAAAGTACAACATAGTTAACTCTTTGGATTTCCCCTTTAAGCGTGTGGACATGTTGGTTTAATTTAATTGGTAACACAATCAAGTGCAATCAAGTTTTATCTTGATTTTGGCCAGTTTTTTTTTACTAGTCTGCAGATGTTACATCAATCAAATTTGACACTTGGAGAGAGAATTGTCAAGTGAGTTTGGGATGCAGACACATTTGGAGCCAGTAAAAAATGTAATTTAGAATTTTTTGACCCAAATATTGAGTGTAGTTTAATCTTGTATAGTGTGTTCTGTAGCTCTGCTGCTTCATGGCTCTCAATGCCTATGAATACTGGACATTAAAAAGGAGTGCAATTTCTGTACAGTTTTTAGGTTAGGTTTTTAAGTTTTAAGGCATGATATGATTTTACTTAAATGTTCCACCTTAAATGACGCAGTAGCAACAATGAAACACATTAATATAAGGTGGCACAGCTTACAAAAACTACTTACTCACCTTCAGCTCCTTCTGCAGTCTGTAAGTTACAAACCATGATGACTCCTTCATCTCACCCATGACCACACTTAAAGCTAGGGTTCGTACGATCTTTAAAAACCTGGAAAATTTTTGAAATATGAAAACAGCAATTTCCAGGCCCAAAAAGTTTTGGAGAAGTAATGGAAATTTGGTCTACAATTTTTTGTTTTTCAGTTAATCGATGGAGAAAATCAATTTTGAGCTGAGAAATAGGTCAACTTAGAGTTAATTCAGTAATTTAGCCCCAAAAAATGGAGCTCTCAGGATCTGTGTCATCATTTTATCTGATTCATTGTAGACCTACTAAAATATATTTTTTTTATAGTTTTAGTTGATTTTTGGTTTTATTAGCCATGTCTGCACAGATGTTTTAAAAAATCGTATGGTCATGAAAATTTGCCTTGAAGGCATGAAAAGAAAAAGTCTTGAAAAACTCAAAAAAATGTATTGGTAAAAATGTGTATGAACCCTGTTAAAAAGGCTTTTGGGTTTACGTGGCAAAATTTAGGTGGTAAATGTGATTCTGAGGCTTCTGAGAATGTTGTTTTTGTTCCTACAACTGTGTAAAAGCACTGGCTTAACTTTAAATCATGAATAATCCCACAGATAAGTTTAAAAAGTAAAATATGGAGTGATGTTACAACTTCATGTACATTTGTGTTGGATTGTTGTATTTTTAATAAGCTGCACTATGTTACGGTAAAGCTTTCGAAAGCAGGAAGTTGTGAAGTAACTTGCCCATGCACACACCTCCACATATCATGTCAGTTCCACTGGGGTGATTCTGCCATGATGCTGTTGCGTATTTGTTGCATTGAAGAAAGGAGGTGTTAGAAAGGAACTTCTAAGGCCTATAGTTTGAGTTTGAGTTGTAGAAATGGCCGTATTTAGCCGTATTCTTCTGTTGGAAAGCCACAGCATTGGGCTGCACTTATCTGTATCGTTCTTTTGGTAGATATCTCACAGTGAGGTCGTATCTTGGTTGTGTTATTGTTAGCTAGTCAGCAGTCTCTTCCTGTTGAGACACTCCCTGGTGCAAATACAGTATCACAGCAAGTGTGCGTAGGTTCCCTTTAGACTATGGAGGAGCTTTTATCGAAACACACACTCACAGGATGCTGTATAGGTCACAGCCGATATGAGCCAGTAAATCAGACACCATCAAAACACAACAGCAGCCTGAATAAAGAAGCTAGCAGTGCATATGAAGGTCAATAATGAGCAAACTGAGCCTTTCGGGCACTCCGTGTGACTTTTGGGTCACTTGACTGTACAATTGTTGTCACTTGTTCTACAACTTAGTATGAGTACAAAATAGTATGATTCCATAACGTGGTGCAGATGAATGTTACTGGCCATGTAAAATTTACTTAAAAACTTTGAGTGTATTTTGAAATAGCACATTTGTATTAATTCTATGATTTACTGGGAATCTGTGCTAAATCATCTTTGTATTGATTTAATTGTACAACTCCCTGAGAGTTAATATCAACTCATTTTAAGTGTATATGCGTGACCTTCGAATACCCTCTAAGACAGAGTTAAAGTAACTCTTTTCTGGGAGTTGTGGGAGTTAAAATATTTATCCCATCTAGAGTAAAATACAGCTCTCAGCTGTATGAGTTAATTTTAACATAAACTCCTTTACAGCGTTAACAATTAATGTAAAAAGGTATGTTATTAAACATTAATATTAACATTTTAAAAATCTGGAACATTTAGGAGTAAAAATGACAACAAAAACAGTTTCATAATCAACAAGTGTACACCAGTGTATATATTTTCATTGCATGGCTCAACTTTAATCCAGCATTGCAGTTCTCAGTGCATTACAGCACTTTGTTACACTTAACAGTGCAGAGGATAAGAAGGTAACTTGCTCTTATAGCCAACAACACGTCAACTAGGCAAACAACCATTATATAAAATATCATTAAATACCACAATGAAGGAAGCCCTGGTGGGCAAGACTACACACTGATGGTGAGCTGGGATTGGGGGACACGCCCATTAGAGCCCATTAGAGTTCAATCGCGCTCCTCAACACCTTGGAATAAACTCTGAAATAAACTCTACACCACCAAAGAGTTCCACTCAACTCAACTTGTAGTTTAAGTTGGAGAATAAACTCACACAATTTAATACTTTCACACATTTTTTTTCATTTTTTACTCCAGGTCTGTTTTTTAAATTAATAATATTAATTTGAATAAACTTAATAAACATATAAAGCTGAGGTTACACTGTGCAATACATTTTTACCCTGATTTTAGCCAGATTTTTGACTAGTCTGCAGATTTTGCGTATAAAGGTCAACGCTGACCAATCCGAGGCTTTCGGATATTCCCTTGTGACTTTTGGGTCACTTGACTCTGATTAGACTGGACTGTTTTTGTCTGGCTGCTTCATTCAGAGGCTGCAGTCTCGCGTGAACCGATCAATAACGCGCGTGTGACGAGTTGTCAGCTGCCAATAGTGAATGACCTCAGGGACAATGTTTGCTTGGTACCAAAACTAAAAAAAAAAAAAGAAAAAGAAAAAGAAACATAGTAGGCCTCTATATATTTTCAGTCAGTCAGTCCCCCACTCATCCCTCACTCCTCTCTCTACCAGACTCTCTCTCTCTCTCTCTTGTTCTTGCTCCATCCCTCTTTCTCTTAGCCTACTTGTAAAGTGACATATGCAGGGTATACGCCTGTCTCTGTGGCCCGACGCATTCAGCTCAGCTAATTTTATCTTCAGAAAGGTGGCATACATTCCGGTCTGGGAATTCTGATTCTCCCTTAAGCACTTACTCTTCTTTCTTCTCCTCTTTTTTTACTCTTATCTTTGTGCAACTTTAGCGAATAGCACTGGCTATTCGTTAATTCTGTTTCTGTTCACCTCCTGATTTCTTTCTATCTTTCTTTCTTTCTTTCTTTCTGTCATTCCTGCCTTTTTCTTTGTGCTCTATTTCTCACTGTTTTATTTGTTTCTACTCTCTCTTTCTGTCACTCTCTATGTCTGTCTTCTTTTCTGTCCGTTTTATTTTTTCATTTTGTATTAATTCACTGTCTGTTTTCCTTCTTTATTTGTTTCTTTCCATCTGTGTATCTTGTTCCTCCACAATTACCTCTACTTTTACTTCCCACTGTCCTCCTATGTTTTTCTGTCTCTTTCTTTCTTTCTTTCTTTCCTTCCTCTGTGTGTCTCTTCTGTCATATTTTACTTACGTCTGTCTTTTTGGTCATTTATTTCACTCTCTTTCTTTTTGTTCCTCTTTTTGTTTTACTCTCTCTTTCTGTTACTCTCTATGTCTTCCTGTCTTCTTTTGTGTCTGTTTTATTCTTTCATTTTGCATAAATTTACTGTCTGTGTGTCTGATTCATTTCCTTCCTTATTTGTTTCTTTCCATCTGTGTATCTTTTTTCTTCTCAATGTTTACCTTCCACTGTCTTCTGTCTGCCTATGTTTGTCTGTCTCTCTGTCTTTTTCTTTCTCTTTCTGTCTATTTGTCTGACCTGTATCTGTCTGTCTCTTTTCTTTTTTCTTTGTTTTTTTTACTTGTGTATCTTTCCCCCCAAAATGTTACATTTACTGTTTTCTGTCTACCTATGTTTGTCTGTCTTTTTATGTGTCTGTCTGTCTGTCTGTTTGTCTATCTGCCTCCTTTTTCTTCCCTTTTTGTTTCTTCTCATTTGTGTATATTTTCCCCCCACCATTTTTACCTTCCACTGTCTGCCTCTGTTTGTCTGTTTGTCGTCAATCTGTCTGGATCTTTCTGTGTCTCTGTCTGTCTGCCTCTTTTCTTTTCTTCTTTGTGTCTTTCCCTCAACATTTTACCTGTCAATTTCTTCTGTCTGCCTATGTTTGTCTGTCTTTCTCTCTCTTTCTGTGTCGGTTTGTGTGTCTTTCTGCATCTCTTCTTTTCTTCGTTGTTTCTTTACATTTGTGTATCTTTTTCCCTACACCATTTTACCTTTCACTGTCTTCTGTCTACCTGTTTCTCTGTCGCTGGCTCTCTCTCCCTGTCTCTCTCTCTCTCTCTCTCTCTCTCTCTGTCTCTCTCTCTCAGAGGTACTTCAGGAGTGGTGTATATTCTCGGAGGGCTCTGCTGGGAGTACAGGTGAGGTCTGAACTGCAGAATTGTGGACTCCAGTTCCCAGAGCTCCTGTACGACTCGTTCTTCACCCTCACTGTCGTCAGTCTCATCTGCATCTTTTTCTCTCAGACCTTCAGCACTCTGAACTCTGAACTCTGAACAGAAATCTGCATTCAGTTCATTCACATGTGCTGATTGATCATAACAGTGTGTTTCAGTGTTTTACCACTTATCTCCAGAAACATCAAATAAACAAGCAAACTTCATTTTGCATGTTGCTACATGAGGTCATAGCATGAAAATAAATTACCCAGCATCTCACAAAAGTGAGCACACCACTGACATTTTTGTCATTTTTTTTAACATGGCGATTAATGTGCAGTCGTGTCTCTGTGTTTGTTTGTTTTTGCAACGCATCAAGTATGAACCAGGCTTAGCTGCCTGCCTAAAATGCAATTAAGTTTGTGGTTGAAAGGTGAGAAAATGTGAGAAAAAGTTCAAGGGGTATGAACACTTTTGCAAGACACTGTACTGTACTTTAGAAAATGTCCCTTAATTACTTCATAAAAAAATGTCTAAATTTAAGTTGACACTGATGGAAGTATATATAATTATTATTATTCAAATCTGATTCAGTTAAAAATGTGAAAAAAAAAAAAAAAAAAAAACCATAAAACTATACTGGAAAAATATCAAAATATTTATGTGGGAGACGACAATGACCCATACATCCTCCAACTCTGTGGTGTACAGCTGTCTTGTTGTTTTATAAGTAGCACATCTTGTTTAGATGATCAGTTTTGCATATCTCTGCTGAATTTTCTCAGTCAGTTTGATGAGGTAGAGTCACCTGGAATTCAAGCTTTCAGTTAACAGCTGTGCTGAACTCATCAAGAGTTAATTACTTGAATTTCTTGTCTCTTAATAAAGTGTTTGAGAGCATCAGTTAAAGTAAAGTAGTGAAGAGGTAGAGTTACAGGTATACAGTGAATAGTGAATATTTGAATAATGTTCTAATCCAGATTATGCCACAGTTAGTTTCATCACTGCAATCTGATTGGCTGAGAGGCGTTCTGTGAGTGCCATTATCAGCCGGTAATGCACAGCGCTTACAAGCCAAACAGCGCAGCTACAAACAGAGCAGCAATGAAACTATTTTAACTCACATGAGTGTTTATAACCAAACAGATTCTATTTTCTCCTCCTCTTTAACTCAAAAACGTTTAATAAATAGTGATAATTTAACTGTGTAAACAGTGTTTTTTAATAAGCTTCTTGTGCACTGTTTTTAAGTCATTAATGCCTCGTTTTAAATGTCAGGGCTCTCCGGATTCTAGCAAGGAGGTGTGGAGCTACTTTGAGCTGGATAACGGTGGAAAAAGCGATTTATCAGGGTAAAAATTAAGCCCCGTATCACCCAGTCTTTTTTTTTTAATTTATTTAGTTGACAGGAACAATGCTCATTAATCAACAGAAAACAACTGTAAATGAGCCAGAGTTAGCCATAAAGGCTAATTTTCATCTATAGTCCCTGGGCAGCTCTTACTATGGCAACATCTTTTACACCGGAGTTCTCCTTTAACAAAAGGACTCAGAGAATGGGTAACCCAGTTTTAGTTGTGTTGTCTGGAGAACAGATAGCAGCAGCAGCTGTGTGTGTGTGGGGTTTGTGTTAGTGTAGTGTTAGGTGGTTTAGCCTGCGGTCGTTTACTTCTTTATTTACTCTCAGGCAGAGCTCTGAGGCGAGGGCGGCCGCCCTTAATTAGGACAACTGATGGCAAGAATAGCAGGGTGGCCTGGCTGAGGTGGTAGTCTTCTCAACTCGCGCAAACTGGTGTATTTCCTGTGACTGCAGGACGGTTTTTTTTTTAGTAAGCGAACTAAAGAGCAAATAAGGCACTTCCGTCGTCCGCCCGGCTGCACAGACCCTTCTCACATCAGCGCTGCTTTACTGTGGTACAGCTGAACAGCTTTCTAGACTCAGCTGCCTGCAGAGTTAGAGGTATTGAGTTGATTGTGGGTGTTTGGGTGGTGAGTCAGATGCTTCATGGGCTTGCTTACCAACAATGACCCATATTTATCATTCTTCTCTCTGTGTAAAAGTGCTGATCGGAGATCAGTTAAAGTTGACTGAATTGTATTAGGCCACTGATGAGAGGTGATCTCAGATCAGCAAAGGGGTCAAACTTATTCCCCCTAATTAACCTGCAGGTAGAGTAGCAGTACCAGTTAAAAGTTTGGACACATCTTAAATTTAGTGTTTTTTAATGATTTCAAAATATCAGCATTGTAGATTAATACAAACAGTAATCCAAAGTATGAAGAACATATAATTATTAAGTAAACAAAAAAGTGTTACACAAACCAGAATATGTTTATATTTTAGATTATGCAAAGTAGAACCTCTTGCTTAGATGACAGTTTTGCACATCTCTGCTGGATTTTCTCAGCCAGCTTTATGAGGTAGAGTCACCTGAAATTCAGGCTTTCAGTTAACAGCTGTGCTGAACTCATCAAGAGTTAATTACCTGAATTTCTTGTCTCTTAATGTGTTTGAGAGCATCAGTTGTAAAATAGTGAAGAGGTAGAGTTACAGGTATACAGTGAATAGTGAATATTTGAGTAAAGTTCTAATCCAGATTATGAGAAGCAACAACTACTAAATTCAGAAAAAAATATGACTTAAGGAAATGGTCAGTCAGTCTGAAAAATTATCCTTAAGTGCAGTCACAAAAACATCACGATGAAACTGGCTCTCATCAGGACTGCCCCAGGAAAGGAAGAGCGAGAGTTTCCTCTTTTGAGCAGGATAAGTTCATCAGAGTTACCAGCCTTAGAAACCGCAAGTTAACAGCTCCCCAGATAAGAGCCAATAATATAATTACATCATTGCTGATTGGAGCAGTTTGTCAGAGAAATGCATCATAAATTTTACTATTTGTTGACATAATGGTTGGAGTTGGATTCTAAACTGTGGTTATTATCTTAAGGAGATTAAATTGACCCAAACTGACTTTACTTTACTCTCCGCTCTGTCTAAGGTGGAAGACGATGACGTGTCGGCGGTCTACGTGAATGTCCCCAGGGTCCGGCGCAGTTCCTCCGGCTTGCCGTTCTCCTCCACCTCCCCACAGTCCTCCTCTTGGGGGGTTTCAGACTCACCAGACTCTCCTCCCCACCTCCCCGACTCCGTTCACCTGGGCTCTAAGGGATGGGAGATCCACACTGACCAGGACAGCGGTCAGCAGTACTATTATCAGCCCAGTACAGGCTGCAGCACCTGGGACTACCCGCTTAACACCTCCATGGAGTCCAGCTCAGGGATGGAGGCGCCTCCCATATCCCCCTCCCCCGCCCAGTCTCCAGCCTGCTCTCCTCAAGGCCCCTCCCCACCAAGATGGAGCTCGGACTGGGAGAAGGTGCTGGACGAGAACAGTGGCCGACACTACTTCTTCAACCCTGTATCAGGACAGAGCTCCTGGGACCCACCAGAGGACCTGCCAGGGAGTCTGCAGGACATTGGTCCAGTATGTGTAGTATACACTGAATTAAATGCCAATTATTTATTGCTCACAAAATTAGAGATGCCTGAAGGAGAGTGATTTCGCTGAAATCGCCCCCCCCCCATACCCACCCCTATCCACTCATACCCACCCCTACCCAACCCTATCCACCTTTACCCACCCCTACCCAACCCTATCCACTTATACTCAACCCTATTCCCTCATACCCACCCCTATCCACTCATACCCAGCCCTGCCCAACCCTATCCATCTTTAACCTCCCCTTATCCATTCATACTCACCCTACCCAACCCTATCCACTTATACTCAACCCTATCCACTCATACCCACCCCTTATTCACTCATGCTCACTCCTACCCAACCCTATCCACCTTTACCCACCCCTACCCAACCCTATCCACTTATACTCAACCCTATTCCCTCATACCCACCCCTATCCACTCATACCCACCCCTACCCAACCCTATCCACCTTTACCCACCCCTACCCAACCCTATCCACTTATACTCAACCCTATTCCCTCATACCCACCCCTATCCTCTCATACCCAGCCCTGCCCAACCCTATCCATCTTTAACCTCCCCTTATCCATTCATACTCACCCTACCCAACCCTATCCACTTATACTCAACCCTATCCACTCATACCCACCCCTTGTTCACTCATACCCACCCCTTATTCACTCATGCTCACCCCTACCCAACCCTGTCCACTTATAATCAACCCTATCCACTCATACCCACCCTTTATTTACTCATACCCACCCTTACCCAACCCTATCCACCTTTACCCACCCCTTATCCACTCACACCCCCCTATCCACTTATACCCCTACCCAATCCAATCCGCTCATACCCACCCCTTACCCATACATACCCAGCCCTACCCAACCCAATCCACTCATACCCACCCCTTACCCACTCATACCCACCCCTTATCCACTCATAACCCTTTACCCATCCCTGCCCAATCCTATTCACCTTAACCCACCCCTTATACACTCGTACCCACCCTTTACCCACTCATACACTGCCCTGCCCAACACTATCCACCTTAACCCACCCCTTATCCACTCATAGCCACCCCTATCCGCTTATTCTCACCCCTACCCAACCCTATCCACCTTAACCCGCCCCTTTCCCTCTCATACCCACCCCATACCCACCCTTAACCACTCATTCCCAGCCCTACCCACCACATACCCACTCATATCCACCCCCTATCCACTCATACACACTCATATTCACCCCACCTATGGCCTATCCACCCCACCCCTTACCTACTCATGTCCACTCTAACCTATCTCTTACTCACTCATATGCATATACCCATACCCTAACAAACCCCTCATATCAACCCCTTACTGTACTATACTCAGCTCGGTCACCTAAAGTGCCCAAACACAACAGATTACGCATTTATTCACTAAATATCAGAACATTTTACATATAAATGTCTTCTGAACATTTAAATCGTACGTTCAGATGTTTCTGTCATTTTGAAGCGATAGAGAAAGACAGGAACAGAAGCAGAACCCACATTAAGCAGAGACGGAGGGCATGGCAAAAATAACAGTTGACCAACAAACTAATCGAAAAATAAATTGTCAACTTACAAAATAATCATTAGTTGCAGCCCTAATTAAAACCACAATTAATCCTGAAATAAGAATGAGGAAGTGTTTGACACCGTCTACAAATATACTTAAGAAAAGAAGTGTTATCACTAATGATGTCAATCAAATGTGTTGTAGTTTCCACTTAATCACACATGTTAACGCTTTAACGCTTTAATGACTCACTCCTGTCCTCCGGTTAGCCTCCGCTCCCTGAGGAAGACTACCCCGCCGAAGAGGACATCCCTGTGTCCCCATGCCAGGAGGACGCCTTGTCCCCGCTGCCCTTCCCCCTCACCTCCGAGTACTCTCTCGCTCATGTGACTAAAGCGGTGATCCCTCGAGCGTGTCTGGACCGCAGTACTCCTGCAGGCTGGACCCTCAGCGTAGACCCTGATGGAGCGTGGGTCTTCACCAGCGAGCTCACACAGGAACAGGTAAAGCCTTAAAGCCTTTAGAGCAGGGGTCACTAATAGGCGGACCCAGACGTTGTCCAATCCGGACCCAAACCGATAAACTACTGAGAAGGATTTAATTCTAACCGTGTTTTCATTTAAAGCGGCGGAGTGTTTATTGTCTTTATGGTTTAATATGCTTTACAGCACAGTAAACTTTACCGAGACAAGAGTGCACAATAGTGCACTTTACTCCACCTGATCAGAACTCCTCAGCAAGAAAAAAACTCCCTCTCTGCTCCCTAAACCACCCTGTCAACTCCCCCCATCAGTTTTACCCACAACATAAAAGTATGTTAAAGTAATAATATTAAATAAAATAAAACTACTGTTTTTAAAAAGAAAAGCTGATATTTTGGCCAAGTTCAGCAAACATTTCTCCATATATTGTACGCTTTATCATTCTTGTAATTTTTATTATGACAGGCAGGCCTAAATCTAACATAAATAAAATCAAATAGAATAAATATAGCATTTTAAAACAAAGGGAACATGCAGGTTTACATTATTAGACTCGATATGTTAAATTATTGAGGGTGTTTCCATTTATTTTATGATAGGTTGATAATCTAATTATTGTGACAAGCCTATTTAAAACAATAAATATTGTTGAAATATACTAGTATGTGTAATTTGTTTTGTCTTTCAGTTGTTGATGACATTAATAAAACACTGACAGAACTACTATATGCTTCTTCAGTAAACAGAATAAAACACTGAATTATAACACAAGTTAATATTGGCGAAGGTCCGGACCACAGCCTGATGACATTTTCTCTAACTGGACCAAACTGAATAATAATTAAATACCCCTGCTTTAGAGAGTTCACACACATTTACACCTTTTCTACTTAAACCAAATAGAGGTTTGTGCTGGTTTATGGCAGAGAACACAACTCAGATATCATTCCTCTGTATTTCTGTCCATATTTAAGAGATATGATCTTAAAAGCTTGAGTGATAGACAGGGGCAGAACTAGAAAAATATTTATGGGGTGGCAAGAGGGGAGTTTTGGCCTGTTGTTATTTTGCCGTGGTTGCGGCAGATAGCCTTTGTAAATTTCAGCAATAAAGCGACGACTGTACACATCTTTCTCATCCATCCTTTCAATGTGTCCAACCAGATGCTACTAAATTTTGTATAATTGTTTTAATAATAGTAATGCACACTTTAGATTATTCATTACTAGAAAAATGGACAGATTAAAGTATGCATTACTAAGCACCTGACTTCTCTGGACCTAGCAAAAAAATACATGTTATAGTTAGCAAAATAAGACTTTAGATTTATTTCATTATAATTTACTGCAGTTACTTCAGGAGATTCGCTCTCATAAATGTCAAATTGGCCATTATAACTTTTCTTTTAATTCTGGGTTGGCAGCAGGGGTGGCAAGGCTTTCTGTTGGGGTGGCAGCTGCCACCCTATGCCACCCCGGTAGATCCGCTCATGGTGAAAGATATGATAGATGAGTGCAACGTTCTCGTTTTCCTCTGGAAACACATGTGGACATGTGAAGCATCACTGTGGTTCATATTCAGCCTGGTCTAAAGTACCTGTTTGTGCTCACAGTGGATCAAATCGCTGGACGATCGAGGACAGACATACTACTACCTGAGAGATGGCTCCAAATCCCAGTGGACCTTACCTGAGGTCAGTGAGGTTTAGATTTAAATAAAATACTTTATTTTTTTAAATTTACTTTTAAAAACAGTGGTATTATTTTAGGGTTAAATTACTTTTGCTACAATATTCATGTCTAAAAAATCAGATTGTCTGTTATTTGATAATATTTGTTGATGTTATTATGATAATTATGGCACATTGCATCACATTAAACACAAAATAATTTTTTATATGTGTAAAAAAAAGATGTCTCTCTTTATATCTTCTTTTCTTTCTGTATTTTTCCCCATGTCTCTCATCATATCATTTATTCCTCTCTCTTTCTCTTTCCTCTCCCTATTTTTATTCTTCTATTTGTCTCTTTTGCCTATCTCTTTCTCTATTTTCTTTATTTTACTTATTCTTACTTTTCTTCTCTCTTTTGTTTCTGGCTTTTCTTTCTCTAACTTTTTCCCTTGTCTTCATCCCTTTTTTATCCTCTCCCTCCTTTTCTTTATCTTATTTTCTCACTTTCACTCTCACCCTCTTCCTCTCATTTGTTCTCTCTCTTTAGCTCTCTGCTGGTCTGGGTCAGTGTCGGTTGGGGAATGGAGGGGCAGTGGAGCCTGATGGAGGGATGAGGAGCTGGAGGAATAGTACAGGATCTCAGGATGAGGTGCAAATACACACACACACACACACACACACACACACACACACACACAAACACAGAAATATGTGTGTATTTAGGCCTGGTTCTACTGCTTGTGAATCAGTAATGTGACTAAACACTGAATATCTACTAGTATATCCTGTGACATCACATGCAGCTTCACTAAACCTAGAGATGGATGGATGGATGGATGGATGGATGGATGGATGGATGGATGGATAGATAGATAGATAGATAGATAGATAGATAGATAGATAGATAGATAGATAGATAGATAGATAGATAGATAGAGTTTTAGGCAGGGCCAAAAGGAGGCCAAATGGAAATAGTGGGATAGAGGAGGAAAGGAGGGGAAGAAGGGAATTAGGTTAGTAGAAGGTAGTTAGTTAGAGGTGTTAGGAGAGTAAGAGCTCTTTGAAGAGCTCTGTCTTCAGGAGTTTATTAAAGATAGCGAGAGATTCTCCTGATCTGGTAGTAGAAGGTAGTTAGTTAGAGGTGTTAGGAGAGTAAGTGCTCTTTGAAGAGGTCAGTCTTCAGGAGTTTATTAAAGATAGTGAGAGATTCTCCTGATCTGGTAGTAGAAGGTAGTTAGTTAGAGGTGTTAGGAGAGTAAGTGCTCTTTGAAGAGCTCTGTCTTCAGGAGTTTATTAAAGATAGTAAGAAACGCTCCTGCTCTGGTAGTGGAAGGTAGTTAGTTAGAGGTGTTAGGAGAGTAAGTGCTCTTTGAAGAGCTCTGTCTTCAGGAGTTTATTAAAGATAGTGAGAGATTCTCCTGATCTGGTAGTAGAAGGTAGTTAGTTAGAGGTGTTAGGAGAGTAAGTGCTCTTTGAAGAGCTCTGTCTTCAGGAGTTTATTAAAGATAGTGAGAGATTCTCCTGATCTGGAAGTAGAAGGTAGTTAGTTAGAGGTGTTAGGAGAGTACAAGCTCTTTGAAGAGCTCTGTCTTCAGGAGTTTATTAAAGATAGTGAGAGATTCTCCTGATCTGGTAGTGGAAGGTAGTTAGTTAGAGGTGTTAGGAGAGTAAGAGCTCTTTGAAGAGCTCTGTCTTCAGGAGTTTATTAAAGATAGTGAGAGATTCTCCTGATCTGGTAGTAGAAGGTAGTTAGTTAGAGGTTTTAGGAGAGTAAGTGCTCTTTGAAGAGGTCTGTCTTCAGGAGTTTATTAAAGATAGTGAGAGATTCTATTGATCTGGTATTAGAATTTTATTTTATAAATGTAAAAGTTCTCCGTTGTCTCTGACAGAAGCTCTCCCTGAGCCATCGCAGGAATGCCTCAGACAGTGACGCCTCCAGCTCGCCGGAAATGCCTCATAATGTAAGTCCCTTTTTCACAAAGCCACCAGTTTTCTAATCCAGCAGTTAGTATTGTGCTAATAGACTGACTAAATCATCACACACTCTTCTTAAACTGTGAGAAGATGTTCCATTATTTCTAATAGACATTATTATGTGGTTTCCGTTTATAATAATTTACTGTAATTACAGAACCTAGCTTAACTCAGCAGCAGCAGAACCTGAAACTGAATCTTTAGTGTTTGAGTTGTGTCCCAATTAATTACTAATTACTAAAACAAACTAGTTTTTGACTATGAAGTGCATATAGTAGTTTGATTTTTTTTTAAGCCATTACATGGCTGGTCACAAAAAATATATATATATATTTTTGGAAAAGGAAGTGTAATACATACCTGTCAAGTCTCCCGTTTTGGCCGGGAAACTACCGTATTTTCCTCCTCTTTCCCGCCGTCCTCCCGTATTAGTATTTTCCCGTAAATTTCCCGTATTATATTAAAATAAAAAAATATATATTATTGAGGAGACAGGGCACTGACCGCTCTGTGTCTCTTAACCAATCGTGGAGCTGGTTCAAGGAGAAAGTCCCGCCTTTTAGGAGAAACAGCCAATCAGTTTGCAAAGGAGGGTCAGCGTGGGGAAGCCCCCAGTCGCTGTGAGTTCTAGCGGCTAGTCGGAGCAGCTGATGTTAAAACAGATCTTGATATACAGCGATTTTTCTTAAAGAAAGGTAACGGTAGGCTAATAATGGAAAAACTGTGATGAGATTTTTCTGATAGCTGCTTAAAAATACTCGTCTCCGAAATAAAACACACAGATTAAACCTTTTAAAATAAAACAGCTTGTGACTCAGCTTAACTAGAAATGTGGAGAGAACTGATCAGGGGTGGAGTGATCAAAAGAAAGAAGTATTAATTAAGAATTATTAATTGTGTAGGCCCCTTAGGACTAATTTTTACTGATGGAATATATCTGGTCCATGTTCTTTTAGTAAAAGCTCATGATACTATTTTTAAGTCACCTACAGTCATTTTGCAGAATTTGTGCACCCTTTGTTCAATTTTAAATCCATTAGATAAAAAAATATATATTATATAAAAGAGTGCATTTATGACTTTTTTTTAAATATCTAGAAAAGGCTTTTTAATTTGGCTGCATTAAAAGAATGACATATGTAGGAATGTCCACAACATTTCAGATCCCGATAATCTAATTGTAGTGTGTAAGTGGTTCACATGTGGTTATTTTAGATTTTTTGTAAACCTGTCTTAAAATGTACCTTCGTTGGGCTGGTGGGACGACTTTAAGCGGACAGAGGAAAATATCCCTTATTTTTAAATCTAAAACTTGACAGGTATGGTGTAATAGCATGGAGTGCTACAGACTAGTAGCTCTCCAGCCCAGAGGGTTGTTGAACCCTATTGCAGAACAGTTGATCTAAAAGCAGGTAAACCCAAGAAGAAAGAAAATAAATAAATAAATAAATATACCGCTCCTCACGCGAGATTAAACCCGTGTCGTCAGTGTCGCTGTCCAATACACTACCACTGTCCCGCCTAGTGAATTGAGACATGGCCAGGACAAAAATGCCCTTATAAGAAGATAGGGATCCCAAGAACAGGCTGAAAAATGAGAATCGTCAGAAACTAAAGTCAAGCCGAGCACGACAGAGAGAGAGACCGGGGAGGAATATAAACAAAAGCTCACCAGAGAAGCATTTTATTTTATTTTTAATTTTTTTTCATTATCAGTTAAGAGTCAGATGTTTCCTGTTGCCGACCCCTGGTATAGATAAAAGTTACAATATGGGTTAGTACATTACAATTTTGTGTACTCCATGCACTATAAGGATTTATATATAGTATAAATCTTATAATATTAGTGTATATTTTGCAATTGGGACACGCCCTGTGTATATATATATTACAGGGCCACAGAATGATACTATAGTGCAGGAACACCAATAGCACTGTTCATGTTTTATTGTTGGTTATTAGACGTCACCTGCAAAAGCTTCTACAACTGAGCCTGAGAAGATGCTGATCAACCAAAACTCAGAATCTCCACCACAGAAAGTGGGTTTTTACCTTCGTTTCTGCTGAATTCTTAATGGAAATTGTGGTGGAAAGGGTTAAATGAGTGGAGGATCTTTTGCTTGTTTTCTATGACTTTGTGTTGGGGTTCTGTGGGCAGGCATGGTGATGGGTATTCTAAAATAAAATATGATTTCTGTGATAATACATTAAATGGTTTCCACCAGGGCTACACAATACATACAGCACAGTGGCGAAAATATGTAAATTGAAATTCCCACGTTTTTTGCATGGATTGCTAATAAAGTGTGGTCTGATCGTTATCTAACTCACAAAAAGAAACAAACACAATCTAACTAAACTAACACACATGCATGTTTGTTATTCAGCACACTGAGTAAACAGCCACAGTGCAGGCTAGAAAAAGTAAGTGAACCATTTGAACTATGTGGTCTGATCTTTATGTAAGTCGTAATTATAGATTAACACTAGAGATGCACTAAAATTAAATGTTTGAAGAAAATCAAACAAAATAAAACGAAGGAAGGATGAATACTAAAAATATTTTTCATTTTTTTAATAAATTAAATAAACTTAAAATCTCAGGGTGATATGGATGCATTTTAAATTGGATGCGTTTTAAATTATAATCTTAATTGATAATTATTGAATCAACATAAATAAACATTTAAACATTTATGTTATATCGCTAAATAAAACCACTAGAAAGTCACCAGGCTGTATAAACTTTAAAGTTTCCAGATTAACCGCATGCATTAACGTGTTAAAGTTAACAGCACTATTCAAAATATTTCACAACTCACCCCTGCAACTCACTCACCGTCACAAAGTAAAAAAGACATGCAGGACTGCTTTCTAAAAATTATAATAAAAAAACAATTATGTAAAGATTAAGTCTGAATTGAGCCACAGCGATGTTCCACATGGCTTAATATGGTTCAAAAATGTCACATATCATCTGTTATGCTGAGATGGGTTCTGTATCTGTGTTTCAGGTATGTGAAAGTGCAGAAAATGCAGATTCACAGATTAATCTTATCTTTACCCTTTGCATTCTCGCTTTCAGTTTTACCTTCTAAAAGTGCTCAACTTAAAGTAAATCCTGTTGTAGATGCAGGAAACTGCCTGAGTGAGTGAGTCTGAATCAGATTGAGCCAGAGTAGAGTAGAGTAGAAAAGTGAATCGATCTGATTCAATTAGAGCTCAACTCTGGATAATGTCCGGAGTGCGTTTTCCTATAACGAATTATCTTACTGATTTACGAACATAGACAACTTTAAGAACACCAATTAAAAAACAGGAGGACGAGTGAGTTTTTTGGCTTTCTCGGTCACATGACATCACAGGGTTCAGTAGCTCCTCCATTTCCACTCGCTGTTGTGCTTTTTTTAACGTGGATTTCCATGGAAACGCGCACCCAAAGTGTAATTACGGTGTGCGGCAGTGGACAAATAGCTATTTTATTAAACGCGAGGAGACGAAACTCAGAGATGTGCGTCCGGACAGGACTAAAATTACCGGAGGACCAGCCAAAAACAGTAGATGGTCGTTCCGGACAGGAATAAAATCACAGAGGATCCCCATAAAAGAGAAAATTACCCCAGAACCCCCTGAGAAACCAATTCCGTCCGGATAGGGCTTTAGTCTCCAAAGTTACCAATCAGTGATAAGTATTTCTTATTTCTCTCTGCCTCGGCTCCTGTGCTGAAAAGACACCACCAGTAATTTTAAGAATTTTCTTAAGGTTTAGTTAGATTGTGTTTTTCCACAGTTGTGATTTAAACAATGATCAGATCACATGTTTATTAGTAATGGGTAAAGAAATCCAGGTAATTCTAAAACGCTTACTTACTCCCTTTTTTTTTTGCAACTGTGTTTAAATCTAGCAAAATATCACAGTTAAGACTTGTGGCCACACTGATAAAAAAGCTTTATGTAGTGTTGAACTGTTAACTGGCAGTAAAACCGCACATTATATGTGTTAATTAGTGATTAATACAGTTAAAATGTCAGATTTGCTCATAATAGGATATTTCTAATGAACAAACAATAGAAAATGTAATTGGAGGCGCATTCTGAACATTAGTTAGTGATATACTGTATTGTTTAGCTCTATGTCCCTCTGATTATCTTGGCATGAGGTAAGGCTGGTGGAGGGATGTGTTAACCTATACCTGTCTAGGCTCCGCCCACAAATACATTCTTTCACGGTAACTTTTGCTGGACAGACTGGAACAACTTGTCTGTCCGACAAGTTTTACAAAACACTGCTTAAAATCCCATTCAGCATCTACAACGAGGTACTGTAGCTCCACCTCAGTGTATATTCCAATACCTACATTTAGGGAGTTTTCACATCTATAGTTTGTTTGCACTGGTGCAAATCAGTTTATAAGTTTGTAAACTTTGTGAACAGCATTTTCCACATGGTTTGGTTTATTTTCACACAAGGAAAGGATATATTCACAAGCACCATTTCTAGTTACATGTCTCTCTAAACCATCACTGATTGGTGGAAACTTCACACTAGACCTCGAGCAGTTTGGACTGTGTGTCTCTCCACGCTTCCTCCAGACTCTGCTCCCTTGATTTACTTTAAATGAAATGTAAAATTTACTGATGATCAGTGATGATTTGGAGAGACGTGTCATCTGCTGGTGTTGATCCACTGTGTTTTATTATCAAGTCTAAAGTCAGTGCAGTTTTGTTTTCCCACAAAATCTTACAGCACTTCATATCTTACAGCTTCCCTCTGCTGCTGACAACTTTCATGGAGATGCGGATTTCATTTTCCAGCAGGACTTGACACACTGCCCACACTGCCCACAAAAGTACCAATTGGTCTTATATAATATTCTAATTTTCTGAGGCACTGATTTTTAGGTTTTTATTGGCTGTAAGCCTAAATCATCAACAATAAAATAAATAAATGCTTAAAATAAATTACTCTGTGTGTAATAAAATTATATCATATATGAGCTTCACATTTTAAACTGAGTTTACTAAAGTAACTTTTTAATGACATAATTTTTTTGGAGATTCACTGGTATATAAAGAAATAATTAAGGAAAATAATAAAAAAAATAATTTATTACAAAAAGTCAACTGTCAAAATTTGTATTTGTGGGTGTAGTCGTCAGCAGTCAGAAGGTTGTTTTCCTTCTTCAGTTCTTGCTTTTAATTGTCATTAAATATGAAATTTGCTGCAGATTCAGAGAAGTGCATGTTCTGCTTTTTCCTTCCCTCTTCCTCAAATAATTTCCCATAGTCACGTTAAAAACTGATTTTTTACAGATTCATTTGCGCACACACACACACACACACACACACACACACCATGCAATCTCTTCCTTTTTTTAAAAGTGCTATTTGTAAACTGGTCAGACAAGTTGAACCTCTCCTGTTTTAGTAAGATATAACTGACTTTACTGCCACTTGGTGGTGTCGGGTCAACATCACGGTTAACAAGTACAAACAGGGATTAAGCCTCTTCTTGAATCACACAGCATTTCAAATTTAGAGATTTAAAACTAGAACTAAGTCTAGTACTAGGCTTATTACCTGTCCAGAAAACCAAACCTTTATATCATATATTTTCGAGACAGCTTTTTGTGTTTAAATATACATCTTATGCATCGCCTGGCCAAAAAAAAGTCGGCAAATTAACCAATCAGGTGACTTACTTTGGAGCATCTCTGGAGCAATGGAGGTCCATCCAATACTACCAAAATCCTGGGCCTCACGTACACATCAATTTATTTTTTAGACAAAAAATTATTAGACATTAAATTGCATATGGTGTGCAAGGTCCTTACGACATTTGACATTTGCCATATTATACATACATATGTCATAAATATATACAGCTCTGGAAAAAAATAAGAGAGCACTTATTAAAAATGATGAGTTTCTTTGATTTTACCAAATTGAAAACCTCTGGAATATAATCAAGAGGAAGATGGATGATCACAAGCCATCAAACCACCAAACTGAACTGCTTGAATTTTTGCACCAGGAGTAAAGCAGCATGAAGTTATCCAAAAGCAGTGTGTAAGACTGGTGGAGGAGAACATGATGCCAAGATGCATGAAAACTGTGAACTCTTAAAACTTGTTTTCTTTGCAAATCTTTTTTGTTTTTTCAGACATTTCTAATTTTTCTGCAAATAAATGCTCTGAATGACAATGTCTTTATTTGAAATGTAGGTGAAATGTTGTCTGTAGTTTACAGAATAAAACATCAATGCTCATTTTACTCAAACATAAACCTATAAAAAGCTAAATCTGAGAAACAGATTCAGAAACTGAAGTGGTCTTAATTATTTCCAGAGCTGTAGGTTTATAACTTATCTTCTATGAACACACAGACCTTCTCTCTCAATCTCGAAACTAACACAATTCTATTAACTCAGTGGGTTTCAACCTTACTTCTGGAGAGAAATCATCCTACAGGTTTCAGATCCATCTCAAATCTAACACACCCTATTTAGCCAGTGGAGAACTCCTGAAGGAGTTAGTTGAATCAGGTGGGGTGGATTAGAGTTGAGTCCAAAGTCTGTGGGAAGTTAGATCTCCAGGATCCAAACCAAACACAACTGCCTTAACTAGAGATCAGACTGATAGCTGAAGTTCTGTCCATGCTCTCCTACAGATGTCCAATTTGGAGAAAGCTGGAATCCTCAACAAGACCAAGATCTGTGATAACGGGAAGAAAGTCAGGTAATGAAGCTCCACTTACTGTAAATTAACCTCTTCAGGTTGAGTTTCTACTGAATGTAGTTGAATTAATTTTTTTCTAAGTGTTTCTTTATTTTTTATTTTTTTTACAGAAAGAACTGGGGTCTTTCGTGGACTGTTCTTCATGGAGGGATTCTTACATTTCATAAGGACCCAAAGTCCAACCCAACAGGAGCAGCGGTGAGTTCTGTAGCACAGTTATGTCTTTAGGTGGAACAAGAAGAACTGCTTTAATTCCTCTGCTGACACCTACAGCTAAAGCAGCGCCATTACATTACATTAACCTTTACTGTAGCAAAGGTTTACTGAGTCTGGTTTGATCATACTGTGTGATTGAGCCTATTCAAGACATTAGGACACCTGTTGCTTATCTGATTTTATTTGAGGGATAAAGTTTGTGTAAAGGTTAATTTAGACCATTTTTGGAACATAAAACCACACTGGTATTATTTATTAGTAGGCTTTATATAGAATGATGAAATGTAGGAAATGGGCCATTTAAAGGTTTTAGTTTGAAGCACATATGAGTCTGTGTTTATACTTTAGATTGATTAAAATGGACCTGAAGTTTGTTTCTATGATACGGATCAGTTAAATAGTTTGTTTATTGGGAGCATTTCTCCCTCTGTTTGGTTTGGTTTGGTTTCACACAGGCACAAACCTAAACACACCAAAATGTGCACCGATAAACCATGTGAGCATGTTGTCTCCTCTGATTGGTCAGAGCTGTCTGGTGCAGGAGCAAGAAAGAAAATGTAGAGATATAAAAGATTTTGTGTTCCATGCATATATCTGTGCAGTGTGAAGCTGCTTCAACACAGACCTATAAGCACAGACCATGCATGTAAACAGCATGGAGCAGCAGAGACAGCGTCTGTTCATAGCTGTATATTATCTGGCTAATTTATCAGATTAAACTGTGCCTTATCAGCATTTTAGCTCAGATAATATGAGTATATTTGATATCTGTGTCAGATCGAGACCGGATCACGTTCTCACCACAAGCAAACAGCTCCAGAGTTTGCAATCTAGGACTAAAATGTGACAATATATAATTGTTTTGCTTTGTCTTAACCAAGAACTTTGAGCTACAAGTATTAACATACCCCAAGACAATCTTGTCTAAAGTCTGGACTAGTATTGGTCTTTGGAAAATGCTGCCCTGTCCACAGCTCCATTTCGTGCGGGAAAATTCATGAAGATTTGGTTGGGGGTCTTCCAAACTGTGGGCTGATATTACAGGTCTACAAACTTTGAAATAAAGATTTTTATTTATGCCATAGCTTATCTTATTGACTGAATCTGGGCTATGATATCACTCAAGGTAAACGATTGTACATTTCTATTCTCACAGAGTAAGACCAACCAGTTTGTTCCAGAGTTCACAGTAGATCTGAGAGGAGCGATGATTGGCTGGGCAGCGAAAGAGAAGTCCAGCAAGAAGAACGTACTGGAGGTGCAGCAAAGACTTTCAGTCTAGTTATACATTATAGTTTCTTACTAAAACTGTGTTGTTGTGCTCAAGCAGCTGTGTATGTGTGTGTGTTTGTTTCTGTGTGTGTGTTTAGTTGAAAAGCAGGGCTGGTGCAGAGTTCTTGGTCCAATACGACACCGAGAGCATCATCAACGACTGGCACAAAGTCATCACTGACACCATACGACAGCTGGTAAACCTCCCACTCTGATCACACTCATCACACACGGATTTCTACCTCTTTTCCTAATTCCATCATTTTTTTCTCATTCTATAATAAATTCTCTCTGTCAGGATGTGGAGCAGCACCACTCTGAAGATGAAGAGGAGGTCAGTGAAAAGACCTTCAGCTCAGAGAAGGAGGACAGACCCGTGGCCATTGCAGACAGGCGGCGGATGAGTAATGGTAATTATGAGGGAGAATACGTGCTTCTTCACCACACTATAGAAATACACTCTAAATATCTAAAATTTTTTATTTCATTTAATTCATAATATTCTCCATATGTTGTACCATTCTCTCCTCACACCATATTGTGCAAAATTTGAAACTATAAGGAGTGATACAGCATCCTTAAGTTTGTAGTATTAGCCTTGTAGCTAAAGAAATTTGCAGTACCGTATTTTTTTTTTACACTATAAGGCGCACTATCCATGAATGTATATTTGATGGTCTATTATAATGTGCATTTTAAGAGACAATAGTAAGGAACAGGGGTGTCACCATGTTTCCCTTCTAATTCAGCAGGTCTCGCCGCTGGGGTGAGGTTGGGCTAAGTAAAGAAATTGTAATTCTTAATAAAAACATTTTCTTTCAAAGTTAAATGAGATCTGGATGGATCTACACAGATCTATCTCCTGAAAACTGTTTATTTGATTAAGTAAATCACTTCCATTAATTTAAAATATGCTTGGATTTCCAGTATTTTAGCGCGGTTAGCAGTGTTTAGCACTAGTAAATGCCTCCTGGTAGAGTGTTACGGTAACCCAGGGTGCTATCAGCTAGCGGTTCGTCCGACGTAGCTTGTTTCAACACGGTAAACACCCACACTAAAGTCCGATATACTTACCTCTAAACGAGCGAAAGAGCTGCTAGCCCTGGGGTTAGCAGCTAATGCTTATCCTGCTCCAGCCTTGGTGCTGGAGAAACTTTACTGAAACCCCTCTATAACGCTGCTGTACTTCAACAGACTGGCTTTACTGACTGTTACAATTCATACATAAGGTGCAGTGACCGTTTTTGAAAAAAAAAAGAGAATTTTAAGTGCACCTTATATTGCGAAAAATACGATAAGAGAATATCTGTGCCAATATTGAGATTTAACTTTTGCCCAGACATAAGAAAACTCATGTCCTGCTGCCTCTCTGTTTCACCCGCAGCCGGCAAGCTTTCGTCCAGTTTCTCATCTTCTGAATCCGACCCCAAGAAGGTTCGGAACAAACTGAAGAAGTTCCTCTTGAAGAGGCCGACCTTACAGTCCGTAAAGGAGAAGGGCTACATCAGAGGTAAGCCTCTCCTCGGTCCGTATGGGTTCTGTGTGCTGGAGCTTTTTGGTTATTGTGCTCTAACTAATGTTTATTTTACTGTTGGATGCAGAAAACGTGTTCGGCTGTCACCTACACAACCTCTGCGCCCAGGAGAAAACCACCGTGCCCAGCTTTGTGGAGAAGTGTATTCGGACGGTGGAGAAAAGAGGTACCAGGGTCCTGCTCACAGATTAGAAAAATCCACTCCATATGTAGTATTTCTAATCTTGGGATGATAATGATGAATTAATCTTATTATAAATGTATCTATTTAGAGTAATATTAGATTATTATATGATAATCTACTGCCAGATCTCTTGATTTACTTTGTTTTTATAAGTTTTATCCCATATTAGGACTCCCCCTATCACTAGTGATGCCCCAACACCAGGAGGGTGAAGAAGACTAGCACACACCTCCTCCAATACATGTAAAGTCAGACTCCGCTTCTTTTTGAACTGCTGCTGATGTAGCATTGCTGAGTAGCATCACAGCGCTAACGCTCGGAGGAAAGCGCAGCAACTTGGTTCTGATACATGAGCTTACAGAAGCAGCCCTGTGCTGATCCACATCACCCAAGGAGTGATGAGGGGAGAGAGCACCATCTACTGTACCCACCCAGAGAGCACAAGGCCAATTGTGCTCTCTCAGGACTCCCTCCGGCAGGCGATGGCAAGCTACATGAACAGGATTCGAACTGGCGATCTCCCTCTAGATTATTTTGATATAAAGTCTTAAAACAAAAAAAGGTCAAACAGACTGACCTGCTGTGATTGTGTTCTGAGGATCACCGGTTCGAAACTCGGGTCATGCTGCTTGACATCAGCGGCAGGAGTCTGAGAGAGAGCACTATTGGCCATGCTGTCTCCGGGTGGGTAGATGGTGCTCTCTCCCTACATCACTCCCAAGGTGATGTCGGTCTACACAGGCGTCTGTTAGTTGATTTATTATATATAGTTGGGTGGCGCTGGCTACCGGCGATGCAACATCAGAAAAAAGACGGTGGATTGCTTCACATTTATCAGAGGAGGCATGTGCTAGTCTTCTTCATACTACTTGCGTTAGGGGTTTCACTAGTGATAGGGGGAGTCCTAATGAGTAGGTTGGGTAATTGGTCTTTCAAATTGGGGAGAAAATGGAAAAAAAAATATTAATTAAAAAAAAGAGGTAAAGTACTTTTAAGTAAAAGTCTTTGGTGCCTGGTGCCCTGAATATAATTAGCTTTAATGCTACTTCCTCCGATCTCACCTCACAGGTTTGGGGATTGATGGAATCTACAGAGTCAGCGGGAACCTGGCCGTTATTCAGAAACTGCGTTTCAGAGCTGATCATGGTACGTCTCAGACTATCAGATTTTCTGACCAAATCTAAAGTTTAGTTGAGACTGTTCACACTATTATCGGGGTATAGGATAGCAGTTGATGTTTTGTACTTTATTATAAACACTTATACAGCTCTGAAAAAAAGTAAGAGACCACTTCAGTTTCTGAATCAGTTTCTCTGATTTTGCTATTTATAGGTTTATGTTTGAGTAAAACGAAAATCTCCTAAATTCCAAATAGAAATTGTTTTTTTTTTTGCAGAAAATGAGAAATGGAGAAAAAAGATGCAGAGCTTTCAGACCTCAAATAATGAAAAGAAAACAACTTCATATCGTTGCTGTCCTATGAAAAACACTTATCTCCATTTTTGGTGATTTTTAGTTTAAACTTTCCCTACATTGTGCCAAAATTTCCCTTTAAAATGACCTATAATAAACTTGCTTTAGCTGTTTTGTATATAAGTGTTTTTCATTGGACAGTGACGATATTCATAAAGTTTTAAGAGTTCAGAAACCAATATTTGATGGAATAACCCTGTTTTTTAATCACAGTTTTCATGCATATTGTCATCATGTTCTCCTCCACCAGTCTTACACACTGCTTTTGGATAACTTTATGCTGCTTTACTCCTGGTGCAAAATTTAAGCAGTTCAGTTTGGTTTGATGGCTTGTGATCATCCATCTTCCTCTTGATTATATTCCAGAGATTTTCAATTTGGTCAAATCAAAGAAACTCATCATTTTTAAGTGGTCTCTTGTTTATTTTTCCAGAGCTGTGTAACACAAACACTTTTATTTCAGCAATCATAAATGGCAAAATAGAGAAACTATTTTTAGTGTGTGGAGTTGTAAATTGACTAAATGCTGAACACATTTCTTGATGCATTTTAGCAGAGGATCTGAACCTGGAGGAGGGAAACTGGGACATCCACGTGATCACAGGAGCACTGAAGCTGTTCTTCCGAGAGCTGCAGGAGCCTCTGTTTCCATACAGTCACTTCAACAGCTTTGTACAGGGCATCAGTGAGCACCTGCTTTCTCTTTAATACTTCTTTAATACTGATTGTGTGTGCAGGGGGTTTACTCGGGATTCATTAATCTCACATTTTTTCTATGTTGTTCTGGTTTGCTGTAGAAATCGCAGACTACCACAGCAGAGTGTCCTACATGAGTGATCTGGTGAAGTCCTTACCAGCACCCAACCACAACACTATGGAGGCGCTCTTCAGCCACTTAAGGAAGTACGTTTTCTTTTTTTAATCTCAGTTACTGCAGAAATAGTGCTGATCTAGGATGGTGTTGGGGTGTGGGGTAGGACAGTGAAACTGAAACACCTGTCATTTTAGTGTGGGAAGTTTCATGGCTAAATTGGAGCAGCCTGGTGTTCAATCTTCATTAATTGCACATTGCAGCAGTAAGAGCAGAGTGTGAAGGTTCAGTTAGCAGGGTAAGAGCACAGTTCTGCTCTAAATATTGCAATGCACACATCATTATGTGAGACATACCAGAGTTCAAAAGAGAACAAATTGTTGATGCACGTCTTGCTGGAGCATCTGTGACCAAGACAGCAAGTCTTTGTGATGCATCAAGAGCCACGGTATCCAGGGTAATGTCAGCATACCACCAAGAAGGACCAACCACATCCAACAGGATTAACTGTGGACGCTGTAAGAGGAAGCTGTCTGAAAGGGATTTTCGGGTGCTAACCCGGATTGTATCCAAAAAACATGCTGCTCAAATCACGGCAGAATTCAATGTGCACCTCATCTCTCTCCACATTATTGTGGTCTAAAACCAGGTGTTTCAGTTTCATTGTTCAACCCCTGTAATTTTATCATCTCTCTCTAGATGGGGAGGACGGCCCTCCCTCTCCCCCAATCAGTCAGTGGGGGTTATGCTAGCCAGTGTAAGCATCTGTTAGCTTATGTAATCGAATTAGCATTTAGCGCCTTCCTCCGAAAGTGTTAAGGTCCAGTGGTGTAGTGTTTTAAAATACAGCCCTGGAAAATAAAGAGACCACTTAAAAATTATGAGTTTCTTTAATTTTACCAAATTGAAAACCTCTGGAATAGAATCAAGAGGAAGATGGATGATCACAAACCATCAAACCACCAAACTGAACTGCTTGAATTTTTACACCAGGAGTAAAGCAGCATAAAGTTATCCAAAAGCAGTGTGTAAGACTGGTGGAGGAGGAAGAGAACATGATGCCAAGATGCATGAAAACTGTGATAAGAAATAACAGGGTTATTCCACCAAATATTGATTTGTGAACTCTTAAAACTTTATGAATATGAACTTGTTTCATTTTTGTTATTTGTGATGCTACTCGGCAAGTTCAGAAAGAGGCGGAGTCTGACTTCACATGTGTCGGAGGAGGCATGTGTTAGTCTTCACCCTCCTGGAGTGTTGGGGCATCACTAGTGATAGGGGATGAGTGGGTTGGGTAATTGGCAGTTTAAATTGGTGAGAAAATGGGATAAAATCAGTTTTAGTTTACTCAACCTCTCTCTCTCTTTCTCTCTCTCACCCTCTCTCTCTTTCTCTCAGGGTTATCGAGCATGGCGAGGAGAACCGGATGACCGTGCAGAACGTGGCCATCGTCTTTGGCCCAACGCTGTTGAAGCCTGAAATGGAGTCAGCCAACATAACCATGTATATGGTCTTCCAGAACCAGATCATAGAGTTCATCCTCAATGAATTCGAGACCATCTTCCACATGTGATCAGCTGTTAATCAGAGGTCTGCCAGAGGATAATAGATCAGGGATTGGTCAAGAAGCAATCATGAATCTGCCCGGTCCTTATGCATGCAAGAAATGCCAGTGTTGGGGAAGATGAATGATGAAGATGGGCGTTAGAAAGGCTGAGTTAGCGCTATGCAAACGATTCCCTGCTAACTTACCTTTTGTGGCTTCTGATGTTCTAGTGTCAGTTTTGGGCCACTGCTGACCACAGATGACCAGAAAAATGCTTCTCACTGATGACAAATTGAGCGTAATTATTGAACGTGTAATACTGGCTCATACTGAGTGAGATGCTGGCAGAAGAACTGTGTCGTTTGCTTTTAAAAATAAGATAAAATATAGCTCTTATGATTAGATATGAGACAATAGAAGAGAATGGGGAGAGATGTAAATAAAGGAAGGGCGATAGAGAATAATGTTAATATTAATTTTAATACTCCACTGGAAAATGTAGGTGAGGTTTGTCTTACTGATACTCAGGCAGTTTTTCTCTGGCTGTTTTTCTCAGATATGTTCAGATTCAATATGTTCCTTTATGCCCAGCTGTTTGTGAGCCTCTATAAAAACAGTGCAGTTCTTTTTTAAAGGTAGCATTCTGGCCTAAAACTAGCTTTTATTATTTCAGTTATTGTGTAATATTTTCTATCGTGGTATTTGAGCCCAAAACATGTTTGGTTTAAAAGAATTTGGGCCTTTGAGCCCTTTAGTCAGTAGTCAGTAGTCAGCAGTCGGTAGTTACCTGCAAAATTATTCATAATAAATATGATATTATCAGCCAACAATCAGTATTGAACAGGCCTTAATACAAAAGTTAATACAGGCATGGGGCCATATTTAATTGATCCATTGGCAAATTGTCAACCACATACTTTTCAGCTTGATTTTGGGTGTGTCAGTGTGTCTTTGCTATCATAACAACGGGAAAAGTACACCTTGCACAGGTTGAAATGCACAAAAGGCATGTCCTAATTGATAAATTGCAACTTTTTGCTATTTTAACGATCTAGGTGCAAGGCATGAAAATAGACTGTTGAAAGGGTGTAAGATAGCAATGAACATCACAACGCATCTTTACCAAGATAGGTTTCCTATTTAATTTTATCCTAATTTTATATTTAATTTTAAATTGCTTCCCACCTTGGAATACCACTATCACTAGAAATGCACCCAGCACTAGGAGGGTGAAAACTAGCAACACATAAAATCAGCCATCGCCTCTTTTCCAACTGCCCCTGCTGCAGCATCACCGCGTAGAAAGCGCATTCGGGGAAAGCGTAGCAACTCAGCACTGATGCATCAGCCAACAGACGCCTGTGCTGAGCTGATGCCTGTTCTAGCATAGACATATTATACGTAGATGCCTAATTATGGTCTGGAGCGTAATCCAGCGTCGCCGCCATATTGGTTGGGTCTTTTCAATCTAAGCTAGCACCAGAACCTTATAAATGAGGAGTTGAAAGAAAAACAACTTTGAATTTCATGTTATGTTATGTTTACACTATTTGTCAGACTTTATAAAGGTATTATTTCATAAGAACTTACTAATTAGTTTGTATTAACTGAATTTCAGATCTTCAGATAGACCTCACAAAGTAAAATTTTAAATATGAACAATACAAAATATATATTTTATATTATAAATTATATATTTATATATAGTTGTGGAATTATGTATTGTTCATATTTCAAATGAGTAATAAAACTTTTTTTTGTTTTTTCATTAAAATATAAAATGAATTAATTTATACACTTATTTATACACATGCCATACCAAATGTCTTTATTAAAGTCTTTATTAAAGAGAATAATAGAAAATATTTCAGCATTCAAAAAACATGTATTTGTTATACGTGACAGTGTCCTTCATCATTAATACATCTCTATCGTTTGTAACACACCAAACTGCATGAAAATTGGGTAAAAAAAATAGTTTTGAGTTGTGATTATTATGGTTATATTAAACACCTTCCTCAGTACAAATAAATGCACTGGGGCGCATGGGAGCCCCATCCAATATGGTGGCCATGCTGAACGTCATCTCCAATAGGAGACTTCAGTCTATGAGGCGTCTATGTATATTATGTCTATGTCTATGTGTGCTCGGTATGATGGGGACAGAGTGCCATCTTCTAACCCAGAGAGACTAAGGCCAATTGCGCTCGCTCGGACTCTGGCTGATGATGCCCCCCCAAAAAAAACACTTGTAGTATATTCAGAAGCTGTTTCCACCAAAATGCATTATCAGAAGGAGGCACTAGACTTGCACACCGCTGTAGGAGGAAAGAAAGCATATTTACGACAGATGTAGAGGGATGTAGAGGGTGGTGCTTTTTGTGTACGTAGGCCAGAGTGCCCCCTTAAGGACAAAGCAGTTGTTTGTTTGTTTTTTTTGTTTCTATGTTTTTAAATGCACTGAAATGTATTCTTGCGAATGCACTGATGATCTCTCTGTGATATTTAGCCTCAGCATAGACAAGTCTGTCCTCCTGAGCTGGAGGCTTTGATTTCAGTGAATGCACAACCCTTGTCCATACAGTGGTTTTTAAGCTGTGAAGATATTCTACTGCATTTAAAACTCATTCTTAGAGACACACAGGTGTAGATCAGATATTGTGGCTATTAATTAAGAAACATTTAGGGCAGTTCTTAGACATTTTCTGCATCTTTCTTCAATATGTCACCTGCAGCATAAACGAGTGCAATACTACAGCTTAACTGTGAATGGACAGCAGTAGTTTACTTGTACAGGGTCTTTAAAGGCTGAGGATGTTTCTTTAGAGTCGTTTAGCACAAACATCCCAACTTCCCTCTGTAAGATTTATTTGCACATAGACGAAGATTAATCCTGAAGGAAATGAAGAGCATAGATGTAAAGAATTGTAAAGCATTAATATTTTATGAACATAAGGCACATTCATATGCTTAATGTTAAGTGGTTGGAAGATGTATATATAGATAAAGGCATATTTATGCTGTAAATTACCCAGAATAAACAAGCTTTTAATAAAGTTAACTGTTTTACATTTCATGTGTCATTGTCCTACTTTGTCTGCAGTTCATCTCCAGGTTAAAATAAAGTGAACAGGTAGAACTTGTGTAAGGTGGTTTTCATATAGCTAAAACACAACACTTCATTAAAACATTACATAACTAAATATGTAATATTTAAAGTGATGTGAACAAGTATTTGTCATACCTACATTGTATTATAATAGTAGACCAAAATAACCTGAGTAAATAAATATAAAAAAAAAAATTGTTTAAACAACAATTTTATTTATTAAGGCAAAAAAAGCTATCCAAACTAATCTGGCCACATGTGAAAAAGTAATTGGCCCTCCCATGAATTAACTACAACTGACTACATTTTTTGAAAAGTTAAATTATGAGTTTTACCCACAACCAAGCCTGATTACTGCCATCCCTGCCCTAATACACAATTAATTTGATAGAAATATAGTCCATACATCCTGTTTTAAACAGAACAATAACAGTCCCGTTACATATGGCATAAACACATAAAAAATAGATCATAATGAATGTAAAACAAATGTAAAAAATGAGAAAATTAAATTGGGTATTAAGTCATGGGAATGAGATCATTAAGTCATGGAAACAACTTATCAAGGTGTGGGAATAAGGTAGTTAAGTCATACAGATGACATCAAGGCATGAAGAGTAGATAATCAAGTCGGGGGAATGACCTATTAATTATTGTTAGTTATCATGTTACCACACTTTACTATGGAGCCCTTAAGGTGACCACACTTCTTCTCATCTCATTCCCACAGATTAGGATTTTGCGCCCACTCCTTAATTAGCATGTTTTCAGGCATAGAATCTCATTCCTTCACCTTAATTATCTCTTTTCCACGCATTAGAATGTCGTTTCGACGCCTTAATTATCTAGTTTCCACGCATTAGGATCTTGTTCCCATGCTTTAATTATCTCGTTTACAAGCATTAGGATCTCGTTCCCTTAATAAGTTGTAGCTACGCCATACAGATCTCATTCCCACGCTTTAATAAGTTGTGGTCAAGCATTATTTTTTTTCAATATGATGTCCCCTTAGAGGCTCCGTACATTAATAAGTCTTGGCCACGCATTATTTCTTATTTTTTTTCAGCATGATGTCACCTCTGGAGCTCCGTACTTCTCTAGAAGTGCTCTGGTTCTGCCGCGAGCAACGTGAGTACATGATGGGCTGGAAGGACGCGTCCACCCTAGCTAGTGTACAGGGCGCAGTGCTCGGATTTGGACGCGCCCGGTGCGTCACGGATCACCCGAGGTGTCCGTATGCGGATGTGGGTCTGAAGCAGAGGCCCGAGGAGCCGCGGGGAGCGTCATGTTGTTACAGCGGGAGAATTAACGTTACCGCAGAACGGAGACAGGACGGTCCGTGACCCGCTGTTTAATCAGCGCGTGAACCCCCCCCCTAGGATCAGGTGAGCCGCGTTACTCACACAGGACTGATCCGCGCGAGCCCAGCACTGACTGCGCGAGCTCTGCGCTTAGCTGCGTTAGCTAGGCTAGGCTAACTGTCGCTCTCTGTTACAACAAACATACAGTGTTCGGCTCTGATATAAAAACTACAGAATAATCAGAATATTCATAGCTTAGGTTTAAATATAAGTTATTTTATAAAGCAGGCGAAGCTGCCTAACTGAGAGACTACGCTAGTGAGCTAAGGTAGGATAGATAGCTAGTTAGATAGATAGTTAGTTAGCTAAGCTAAGCTAATTAGCCAGCTAGCGCCTCAGTAATTAACTGTTATGGTTAGCTAGGTTATAACCTAATGTTCTGTGAGGTTCCTGTACTTTAGACTCGATAATAAAACACAGTGGATCAACACCAGCAGATGACAGACATGTCTCTCCGTTAAACCATCACTGATTGGTGGAAACTTCACACTAGACCTCGAGCAGTTTGGACTGTGTGTCTCTCCACTCTTCCTCCAGACTCTGCTCCCTTGATTTCCTTTAAATGAAATGTAAAATTTACTGATGATCAGTGATGGTTTAGAGAGTCATGTCTGTCATCTGCTGGTGTTGATCCACTGTGTTTTATTATCAAGTCTAAAGTCAGTGCAGTTTTCTTTTCCCACAAAATCTTACAGCACTTCATATCTTACAGCTTCCCTCTGCTACTGACAACTTTTGTGGAGATGCGGATTTCATTTTCCAGCAGGACTTGGCAGACTGCCCACACTGCAAAAAGTACCATTTGGTCTTATATAATATTCTA
Organism: Astyanax mexicanus; assembly: GCF_023375975.1. Taxonomy (NCBI): domain Eukaryota; kingdom Metazoa; phylum Chordata; class Actinopteri; order Characiformes; family Acestrorhamphidae; genus Astyanax; species Astyanax mexicanus. Next base: position 10,724,943 of record NC_064422.1, read on the forward strand.
ATTTTCTGAGAGACTGATTTTTAGGTTTTTATTGGCTCAAGGCCATTATCATCAACAATAAAATAAATACATAATAGATCACTCTGTGTGTAATGCATCTATATAATATATAAAATAGTTTAATATTTTATAACTGAATTGACTCACTGAAATAAAGTAACTTTTCAATGGTATTTAATTTTTTTGAGACGCTCCTGTATCTTTACTATTCACACTTACTGTGGAGATATCAACGTGAAATTTAGTGTAACTCAAAGGTAACATATGATTAGTCATATAACCCAGAACATCATAGCCTTAAGGAGATCTGTAGATCTTATATTATTACTAGTAAACCTTTCATATCTGATGTCTGTAATGAGAGTTTCTTTTAGTAAAAACTTTATTACATATATATTTGATTAAACATAAGTCCAAGTATTTTTGTAATGTCTGTATGATTTAAGGATTAAACAGCCTGTTATAGGGAAGTTCCTTCCTGTAAGGAGCTGTTTATGAGTCCAAACTGAACTGCTATTTTTATGGTTTCGTTTTCTGTCTTATCATCAGTGAGGTGCGCAGCAGGGTAATTCACTTCCTCAACTATATGTGGATATGAGAAAGGGAAAAGTGTGACAGAAGCTTGCTATACAGAAGAAGAAATTAGTTTGATTACTAACTTACAGGAGCTTTATCTGTTTTGACCGTTTATAATCCATTATTGTTTTTGCTACTCATGTTCATTCTTGGAGGAATGCCTCTTTTGTGTGTTTTGTGTGTTTATTTTGCCTAGTTTAATGACTGTCAGAGAACAGAAATATGTCACAGGGAGGGTCTATGTTTCTCAAATACATAGCAAACTACACAGATGTTGGGACATGTAGTCGGAAGTAGTCAGAGAGGGATGTTTTTAATCTATGTAAACAGGAATCGTTAGACATTCTGGTAACTCTCAGATATGTAACAGAAGTCAATGATCAAGAATATACTAATATACTAATAATGCTCTCCAAATTTCCCCATAGCTATATCCAGGATTAAAGTAAAATAAATTATACCTGACAGATATAATCTGTCTCTAGTAGATGGGAAATGAGAACAATATGAATCTTTCTTTTGCTAAAAGTGTTAATTAGTGGTGGGTGATATGGCACCATATTTCATGGTATAATATCGTTCACTATATTAAAAAATGTTGCCGATACAAAACAATACAATAAATGATTTGACATGACCTCAATCATTTTTGATCATTGTGATATTGTGTATTTTGTTTATTTGAATGTTAAGTCACATAAATAAGAGTGAACAGTATTTTAGCCAGTCATGCTAAATGACCTATGCTTCAATAACTGACTCTATACACACAGTGTAGTGTGGACTGCAGCAGGTCAAGAAAAAATATATATTTCTCAAATTATGATTAATTACAAGTTTGTTGTCTTTAAAATGTACAATTGCTTTGTGATGCTCTTCTGATATCATTGTATCAGTGGCATTTAAAGGGTTTTAAAATTACAATAATATAATTTATCGCAATAATTTCTGGGATGGTATATATTCCACAAAAGTTTATCGTGAATAGTCTAGCTAATACATTTTACTTGACTTTTGTATGTAAAATGTATTATTCTTCACTTCACTTGAATTTCTGACTATTTGTTTTCTCTTGTTAAAGGGCATCGAGACTCTGGGCCAGACATTGTGACCTGACCAGTCCTAATCCAGGACCTTCAGTTTTTTGAGTTTTCGCTCTGCCCCTGTGGCCTGTGGCCCAGGTTTCAGCACTTTGTCTCAGCAGCGAATCTTTTTGACACTATGGCGGGTCGACCCAACGGGCCGGCCGCAGGGAATAAAATCTGCCAGTTTAAACTGGTTCTGCTTGGAGAATCGGCAGTGGGAAAGTCCAGTCTGGTCCTGCGCTTCGTCAAAGGCCAGTTCCATGAGTACCAGGAGAGCACTATCGGAGGTAGGTGATGGACAAGGCTAAGGGAATTACTCAACTACACTGTTTGATCCGGTTAATTCTAGGGCTGCACAATATTGGAAATTATTTAATTTTTCTTGTCTACAATATATATAGCGATTATTTAAAATGCAGGTGTGTTGACTCGTACACGCCAACAAGGCCCTGATACCAACATCCGTTACCTGATGCACATTCCTGCGCTAACAAACTGACAACTTCATCGCTCAAGTCCTAACTGTGTGTATTCGCTCCCAGATTCACAGCACACTGAAAAAAATGATGGAAAAAAAAAAATTTTACTCATCATTTTTATCAGTGCAGGGGAGAAAGCACAGGTGAAAGAGAACATCTCAAGCATCTCAGCAAACTGTACTTAGTTTTAGTTCTGGAGTGCCGTGATTTAAAACCTTTATCATATTAGTGGTATTTTCATACTTCCAACATGAAAAATCCACATTTAGTAAAAAATGCTGGTAAAAAGTATCCTAAGTGAAATTTACCTTCCCTGATATTAACTTCTGTATTTCTGTATCATCCTATTGGCTGATGTGGTCCTGACCTCACGTAATGATGCTGGGGAAATTAACATACATCTATAAAATAAAACTAACCTTTATTTTGTTTTTTTATCTAAGCATAATTTCTAAATTTTTTTTCAAATATGTTTGCTTAAGTTTAAGTAGGTATTTTTGTAGGACGAGTACAAAAATACAAATGGCCTCCAGAAGTCATACAGAGTATGCACAGTCCTGTGTAATGAGGTAAAATAAACCGTGATTACGGTAAAATATATGATATTGGGCAGTTCCATGTATCTGCTAGATGTTACAGATGTTGTTTCTAACAGTAAAAAAGCTGTAGCATGAAAGGTATAAGTTAGTTTGCCATAAGTGATGTTGCACATTCTGCAATTATGTGATTATTGTGCATGTGGACATGGCGATGCAAAAAACAGTGTTTTTTCTTATGGGGACAGTAGTTTATTTTAACATTAAAAAAATAATAATAAAACATAGTTGCCATTTGGGATCAAAAGGACCCAATTAGCCCAATAACTTAACTCTAGCTTTTTATAGTAATTAAATAAACTAGTTTTTAACATAAACTTCCTTCTTTTTTTGCCTGGCCCATGTTTCATTCTGGACTGGCTGTAGAAACTTTTGACTGGGATTTCCACCATATTTGAGTGTAATTATGTCATGTGACCACTAGATAGTACAAGCAGTGTAAGGCGTTTGGAAAAAAAAGTATCATGCTATAGAGAAGCAGAAGTGTACAGACTTTTAAACTTACTCTAATATCATGTATTTTTTTCTTCTTCTTCTTCATTTCTAGCTGCATTCCTCACACAGACAGTATGCCTGGATGACACAACAGTAAAGTTTGAGATTTGGGACACTGCTGGACAGGAGCGATACCACAGTTTGGCCCCCATGTACTACAGAGGAGCACAGGCTGCTATTATAGTCTATGACATAACAAATACAGTAAGAAAACACACACACATTACAATACTAATGTGGCTGTATAATACACTTATTACAGTATTTATAGAGTAAGAAATTACACTGTTGGTACAGTACTCACACTGTAAGAGAAAACGCAGTACTACATGGTACTGGTAATGGTCTATAATTCTGGTTTATCAGTATATGTATGAGTCACTACAGGGTGTGTAGGGGATGATGTGGCTTATACTATCTTTATGTTATAATAAAATCACTTGTTTTTTTCTGCTGCTATTATACTTAAGTTCTAATTGTACAGCACATGGAACCACTAATGAATTTATTTAAATATACAGCTCAAAAAAAATAAGAGATCACTTAAAAAGTATGAGTTTCTTTCATTTAACCAAATTTAAAACCTCTGGAATATAATAAAGAGGAAGATGGATGATCACAAGCCATCAATCCGAAACTGAACTGCTTAAATTTTTGCACTAGGGGTGGCGTAAACTTATCGAAGAGCAGTGTGTAAGACTGGTGGAGGAGAACATTCCAAGAAATACATGAAAACTGTGATAAAAAAACAGGCTTATTCCATCAAATATTGATTTCTGAACTCTTAAAACTTTATGAATATGAACTTGTTTTCTTTGCATTATTTTGTCTTTTTTGTTATTTCAACCATTTCTCATTTTCTGCAAATAAATGCTCTAAATGACAATATTTTTATTTGGAATTTGGGAGAAATGTTGTCTAGTTTATAGAATAAAACAACAATGTTCATTTTTACTCAAACATAAACCTATAAATAGCAAAAAAAATAACAAAGTAGTAAGTTAGTAATAAGTAGTAGTAAATTAAAGTAATAAATTAGTTAAATAATCAAACAGTAATTGAACAGTAGTTAATGTAGTTAATGTAATAATAAACTGGTCTTTTGGTTCTGTGTGTTCAGGACACATTCACAAGAGCAAAGAACTGGGTGAAGGAGCTGCAGCGGCAAGCCAGTCCAAACATAGTCATCGCTCTGTCCGGGAACAAGGCCGACCTCGCCAACAAGAGAGCAGTTGACTTTCAGGTGTGTGTTTTTTTGTGTGTGTGTTTTTTGTAGTAGGCATGTAAATCTGAACACTTAATATAAAATGTAACTGAAAGAATTAATAACACCGTAGTAGAATATCTAAAGTAAATCCGTACAAAATTCATATTTTACGGGCTATAAGGCGAACCGTATTATCAGGGCACTATATCAGTGAACGGTCTATTTTTATATATAAGGCGTACGAGATTAAGGCGCCAAACAAAACTGTAATTCTTAAAAAAAAAAAGAGAGAGCGCTGGATGTTAATCTGTACAGATTTCTCTCCTGAATACTGTTTATTTGGGTGAGTGAAGCGCTTCAGTTATTTACAGTAAGCTTAAATTTCCAATATTTTTGCACGGTTTAACACGGGAAACACACAGACTACAGACCGATATACTCGCCTGTGAACGTCGAAAGAGCTAGCGCTACCATTAGTGGCTAATGCTAATGCTGCACCCAGCCTTAGTGCTGGAGAAGCTTTACTGAAAACTCTTTCTTGTAACGCTGTACTTGTACTTGTAAAGAGTGGCTTTACTGCTTCTTAATACTTGACTGGTAGAATTTATACATAAGGTATTTTAACATTTAAAGTAGTCTGAGATTTTTTATTTATTTTAGTTTTTATTTTTTGATCTAAAACATTGTGATTTATTAATTTATATATATTCTTTTTATTTTATCTCTAAACAGGAGGCTCAAGCTTATGCTGATGACAACAGCCTTTTGTTCATGGAGACATCTGCCAAAACAGCCATGAATGTCAATGAAATTTTCATGGCCATTGGTAAGTAATAATTTTAACCACATATTTTGGATTTTTCATTATAATTATAATTATGATATCTGTGGTGATTGTGACTCTGCTGCCTGTATTTTCATGTTTCCACTAAAAAAAATACTATAGTATGTATGAGATGCTGATCATCAGCATGGGATTAAATATTGAACCTTTACCCAATTAATCACATGACCAGCTGTTGTAATGCGTTTAATATCTATGTAGCACCTGATGGTAACTGTAGTTACTTCTCTATTCCTGTAGCTAAGAAGCTGCCGAAGAACGAGCCTCAGGGTGGTGGAGGAGCGAGCGGCAGGGGAAGGACCGGCGTGGATCTGCAGGACTCCGCCCCCCAGGCCTCCTCCGGCAAGTGCTGTTAAATGTCCACCGCAAAGGGTCCAATATAACAGAACCTTGGAGACAGAACGACCGATTATCAGAAGGAGAGCAATCGCACTTACGAGAGATTATTATTATTATTTCTGCAGAGATTGGGTTTGTTTTTGTAGTTTTTTTTGTTGTTTTTTTTCTTTGATCAAAAGAGTTTTCTGAAAATCATAAGCTAGAGGGAGTGCCACAGTGCCTCTCTCTTTCACTCTATTTCTCTCTCTCTCCCCCCATGTCTCGATTCTTATCGTTATTTTATGATAATACTAACCTGATTCTGTCTTAAGGCTTATTTTTAAAGATGGAGAGATGAGTACCTAATACGTTGTATGTTTTGGTGATGGGTGCATGTAGCATTTATTTTTTTCATATTATATGTTCATATTCTTGTTTTTTTTTGTTTGTTTTGTTTTTTTCATTTCTGCCATTTACTGATCTTCCTTATCAGCGGAGACGGAGCCGTGGGGAGGGCAACAAAGAATCATACACTTCCAAATTTGTCTGTTTTTGTAAATGAACTAGTATTGTTTTTATTACAGGAGCTCCACCTTAGATATATCATGGCATTACTGGGGTTGAATAACACATGCGTACGGGGCTGTGTGTGTCTCTGATCAATGTGTAATATGATAACTCCAATGAAGTGCAAAGTCAGCATTACCACTTAAACCAGAAAACATTTTTAGCATCATGTTTTTCAATCTGTAAGATATTATGGTGATACAAGAATAAAACATTAAAGTGGGAAAGATTTACATTTGTGGACTGTTGTTTATATAACAGAGTAAAAATGACCTAAAATGCATGTAGGTGTGGACAAAAAATCATAAAAATACCTGACGCATAAACTTTAACATGTTTAATTTGAATGAACATTGAGGATAACAAAATGGTAAGTATAATTAAGGCTTCTTAATTAAATATCTATAACTGTACACTATATGGGATCATATTTTATAAAAGATTCAATATTCTATATTTTATCTTTTTTTTTTTCCCTACAGTGTAAATGAATAGTGAATAATCGAGACTATGAAGGAATACCGTGAAGCATTTAGGTGCTCTTATCTGGGGAGCTGTTTGTTAACTTGCAGTTTCTGAGGCTGGTAACTCTGATAATCTTATCCTGTACAACAGAGGAAACTTTCTGTTGCGGTCCTGATGAGAACCGTCAACATTTTTCTTTAGATCTGAATCATACACTAGATGGAGCCAGATAATCTGTTTCTAACTCCTGAGTGTTTTACAGGGTAAGTCGCTTTATTTGAATTTAAATGTAAAAATACATGGAGATACATACTCATATTAAAATACACACATTTCAGGATTATTGTAGTTTCATTGACAGCATTCACAGTAAGATTTTTAGTAAATTTAATCTTTGGACCAAGAAATGGCTCATTATCGCTGCTCTTTGTTTTTAAGTTGGTAAAGTATGGGTATGGGTAACACATGCTGGTGTTAATCACAGAATTCTGTGATTAATCATGATTAATCTCAACTTTATTCCTTCATAAGACTGGTGATGGTGGTGTGGGGTCGTGGAGGACGGTGTGTATTTTGGTGGAGTGGGTCGTGATGGGAGTGATTCTGTTTTGTAGGCCGAGTCTTGCAGGAGTTGAGGATGTGGGGCAAGGTGAACAGGGTAAATGCTGCTGCTGGATGGTGGAACATGGAATTCACTGCTTGTTTCTGTCTGGAAATTCCAGTTTATAAATGACCCTCCAAAAAATCCCACCAAGGACTGCCCTCAAACAGACTGAGAGTACACACCACTCTTCCACACTTTCACAACTACCTCATCCATGTTTAGCTGAGCAGAAAATGCACATCTTTATACCAAAACTGATGAACATAGTGAGATACACTGCCTTGCCACACTCTTGCAGCATTGATGATGGTAGAGTCTGACCTGGATCTGGACTCTGTGGTGAACTCTCTCTCAATCCATGTGTGAAAATGATGATCTCATGCTCCCTGAACCTTGAACTCTTTCACAATTCCAGCTCCATTAATCCTGACATTGTCATCTTGGAATATGGCCGTGTCATCAGGGAAGAAAACATAAATCCATTGATGGAGTAACCTGGTCTATATTCAGTATATTCAGGTAGTCAGCTGACCTCATTCTTTCAGCACATACTGTTGATGAACCTAAACCTGCAGACCAACTGCAGCATCAACCAACCCCACATCATTTACTTACTTACATCCAGGTGGAGACTTTTTTGTTCAGGCAGTGTATGTGTGTATTATGCAGAACCTATGTGACTTATATCTACTGAACAGCTGCGAAGACTGAGTTCGAGAGTTCGAGATGATTACGTCTTGATGAGCTTCTTCTCTGAAGCAGCTACTTCAGCCACATGTACCCAGGCAGTCATTTCTGGAGCCCAGCTGTTCTCTGTTCTCTGTACAGTTCTGATGCTGGTGTTGTGGTCATGTGTGCACAGCGGTGTTCTGGTTCAGTGTTAGTGAATAGAGTCTGTGTTACGCTGCTCAGCACAGCCCTGTCTACACATTTCCTCCATCACTGAAAGAGCCGTTTATACTGCAGCAACTCTAAGCAGGAGAAGTCAAAAGCTCCTCCCCTTTTAAATCTTCTCTTACGTGTCATGATGAGCTTTCACAACCAGTGATGGAATAATTACTTTGAAAAAGTAGTCTGATTACTGAGTACCCCTATAAAAATAACATTAACCCTTTCTGGACAAGATTAGTTTCTCAGGGGGTTCTGGGGTAATTTTCTCTTTTATGGCGGTTTTTATCGTCTGTCATTTTATTCCCGTCCATAACGACCATGTATGTTTTTTTTTTTTTTCTCAGGCGTCCTATTTCTCTGAACTCCGCGCTCCTCCGGTAAATGATGTAACGCACAGTGACTTGCATTTTGAAACTTCTGATTAATCTGATTACTGTATTAGAAATCGTAAGTGTGGTTACTATAAAATGGTCAGAGTAGAGTAATGTACATGTCTTTAAAAAATATAATATAAAATGTGTTGCGATTTTGACTACAACACTACTAAAGGGGGTAAATATTTTTGAATCCCTTTTTTCAATCTATATTTTTGTTTTTAATTAGACCTTTAAGGAAATCAGTTTTTTACTTCCACATGAAATGTTTTTTTTCTGTACATTCTTGATAATGACATAAATATAGAATATAGATAGATTGATGACACGCCAGTTCAGTCCACCAAGTAATATCAACATCATAATAAGTACAGTTATGATAATGTTATGATAATGCACTGACCACAAGCTAACATTTGCTTGTGAAGAGTGCAGTATCAGGAAGAGTTCACATAAATCAACATAAAACTACCTGCCAGCTTCCAACTGCCCCAATTTACAGCTGCAGTCCCACAGGCCAAACAACATAACAGACAATTTACATATAAACAAATCTGCCATTATAACGAGGCAGCTGCAGGAACAGCACTCGCTACAGGATTAGCATCTACAGACTAATCACTTATTAAAATCAGCGGTTCACATAGAAAGCTACAGTGACTCATCAGGCTGCTCTGCACCAGTCTGGTGTTTTGCCATCTGGTTCTGGACCATTTCTCTGTCTCTTCATTTAGCCTGAGTGCTAATGTTCTCCATTAACAACCAAATGCTGTTTTTTTAAAAACCCGCAAACAGTCACTTCAACCTGTTATCAAAGAAAACAGCAATCCAGAAAAAGAAGAAGAAGAAGAGTATTCTTTTACTTTCTGGAGAGAGACTGGATCACTTATAAGTCATGACCTGAAATTATTCTATAAAATAAAGCATTTGTCTCAGAAAATGATGTTTTGCTATACACATGTTCCTTTTTCATTTTGTTATCCACATTTCCTTTGTGTGTACTGTAAAAAAAAAAAGACATAATTGATATAATTTTACACAAAACTAAAAAAATGGTCTGGACAAAATGATTGGCATGCTCATTTTAATATTAACTCAAATTATTCGCTTACTTTAAAGCTGATGCCTGTAAGTTTTGGAATTTGGGGGGTTTAGTGCCTCTCTGGTGAGAATGGGTAATTGCACTGAGAATCATGTGGAAGAATCATTTTAAACTGGGCGGATGTGATGCGGTCTCCTTTCAGAGTGGATGAATCCGATTCCAGGTTATGTTCAGTCAGAGAGAGTGAGAGAGAGAGAGTGCTTAATCAGAAACTTTATTACTTCGTTTCTTTGGTTTTACTGTGGGTAAATGATCTACTGAGCTCTGAGTTTCCTCTTCTGAAGTCTCCATTGCTCCATCAGCCGCTTGCATTCAGTAAAACTGAGCCGCAGGGCCGCCGCTCTGCATACGCAGACAACGCAGCCAGCGTTAGGCCTCAACCATTTTGCAGTTGCAGGGAGCCAAATTGACTGAGAATGAAATGTGTTGAAATTATGACATTATTAAATTTAAAACCCAATGTGAATTATTTATGATACGCTCATCTTTTTTGTCTTTAAACATTGCATGGGGCACCTACTCTACTACTTAAAAGCGGCACGTTATTATTTTTGTGCATAATATAATGCCCCCACCCCTATTGCCTGAAATGGCACGGCTCGGTTTGCTCTGTTGGTTGTTGCCAGATGTGACATTTTCCAGTCAAATAAATAATCAAAAAATGCATGGAGGCGCTAAATCTTGCGCATGTTTAACCATTTTTAAAGTGTATGTGGCCATTCTATACAAAAACTTGTCCAGTGCAATATTTGTGTAAGTTAAAAACTTAAAATAAAATAAACAAATAGGATGAAAAATCGTAACTTATCTGGCAACCTTAGTCCTAACTAAAGTAGCAACGCTACTTGAGTTTGGCAGGAGACAAGTTCACCGCGCGAAGTTGCTACTAAATGGTAATTCAACTATGAAGCGACGGTTTGAGTCTGGAGCTGAGAAGAAGAAAAAGAAGCAGAAAGATGAGGCCCATGCATCCCTTTCTGGTGAGTAACTTCGATGATAAAGGTTTAAATAGTTTTGATTACTTCATGTTCAGTGGTGTTGCCTGAGCTAGTTACGTTGGCTTTGCTGATTTGGTAGCTTTAAACGCTTAACTAGAAACTAATCTGGGTATTGCAAGGCACGTGGCACGTTTGCAAATAGTAGTAGTGTAGTTTGAAGATTTTTAGTGACTTTAATAAAAAATTAATAAACAGAGTAGCCTACCTATTGACTAATGCCGTCAGTGCACTATCCAAATGGTCTGTATGACAGCAGGATCAGACAGCTCTATAGATTTTGACAGGCTGATATAAATACACCACGAATATAAACGATAATTTCATAACCTTTAAGGCTGGCTTGTGTAAATGACGTGTCCACTGCTTAAAATAGACATGCATAGTTTCATTTATTATTTATACATTATAAATAGTACTCTTGGGCTGTTCTTCACTGTTATTGGCCTTACTTATAACGTTGTAAATATTCACAGTTACATGTGTAATTTTAATAAATAGTAAAATTTTGCGTAAACCTTTTGTGTTTGTGTGTGTGTGTGTGTTTTTTTTTTTTTTTTTTTTTTTTTTTTTTTTTGGGGGGGGGGGGGGGGGGCTGGGGGGGTGGGGGCGGTGGTTGTCTCCCTGACCAGTTATGCTTAGGGCCTCCAAAACCTTAGCAGCGGCCCTGCTGAGCCGGATCCTCTTAGAGGCTGGAACATGATTTGAGCTGCTTATCCACCATCCAGACTATCCTGGTTTTAATATTTCATCAGTTCCTCTCTTCCGTCCATGTCCAGGGAGGTTAGCTAAAACGGCATGGGTTGTAAACTTCTCGATTATGTTGCGTAACCATTAAGAAAAGAACATCAAGATCTCTGGAGAGATTCTAGAGTAACCTTGATATTCTTCTCCTCTTTCTGCTTAGTGTGGTACATACAGACGCACTACGCAAAGACTGAGTCAATTTCTCTCCTTTTTTATCTGGTTTCAGGTCTGATTTTTATATTTTTATATACAGCTGTAGTGTGTATTTGAGTGAGATTGGTGATATAAAGTGAGAGAAGGCTGGAATACAGCAGTGCATTAACCCTGAGACGTGAGGGCATGTCTGCAGTCTATTCTCTCCGGCTTGTTTGCCCTATCTCACCTGAGCTTACAGATAATGCAAATGATACAGAACAGAACAGATGGAGGAGTGTGTGTGTGTGTGTGTGTGTGTGAGAGAGAGAGAGAGAGAGAGAGAGAGAGAGAGATGCTAACAGCTCTCAGGCCAGATAGTAAATGGAGAGAACAGTGGCTGTTTGCCTTTATTCCACAGACCTGCACACTTTTTATAAAAAGAGCATTTCACATCACTCATACTTCAAGCCTCATCTCTCTCTCTTTTCTCTCTCTCTCTCTCTCTCTCTCTCTCCCCTTTAAAAGCTCAATTTACCGTCTGATTTTGCATGCCGAAGTGTATCAAATCACTGCGTTAGTTTTGGAGTGGGTTGCCATGGTAACCAGGTAAATGCGGGTTATTATTTGGGCCCGCTGTGATTAGGATTGTATATCATCTGGGTCTGCAGTTCAGGTAAAGCCACTAGCTGCTTTCCAATGGTGTAGTACTATTGTTATTAATAGTTTCAGATATATACTATATACTATACTTACTAGTTGAATGAACCTACTGATGATACTAATTTTCTATATTTCTGCATAAATATGATCTAAAACATCATCAAATTTTCCTAAAAGTCCTAAAAGCATTTAAAAGCCCTATCCGGATGTGATTCTTTTCTCAGAGGGTTCTGGGGTAATTTTCTCTTTTATGAAGGATCCTCTGTGATTTTTTTCCCATCCAGAATAACTATGTATGTAATTTTCTCAGTCGTCCTCTGAGAATTTTTTTCACTAAACTCGCTGGTCCTCCAGTAATTTTAGTCCCGTCCAGACGCCCATCTCTGAGTTTCGTCTCCTCGCGTTTAATAAATTAGCTATTTGTCCACTGCCGCGCACCGTAATTACACTTTGATCCACGTAAAAACACAACAGCAAGTGGAAATGGAGGAGCTACTGAACGTGATGTGATCAAGAAAGACTAAAAACTCACTGGTTCTCCTGTTTTTTTGAATTACAGTCCGGATGTAGAAGTGTGAAATGTTTTTTACAGACGTCCTCCTGTCCGGATAGGGCTAAAGAGAACCCAGTTTATGTAAAGTTAAGTGAATAATACAAAAGGTCCACCAGTTACTTCAGATAATCAGATAAATATGAAAAAAAAAATACAAAAAACACTTTTGCCCGCTTCTGTGCGGCATGAGGGGTCCATGTCTTAAAGTTACTTGGTTAAATGGCTTATGATATACAAAAATTAAACCTTAAACCTTGCAAGACTTCCATTTCTCCATGTAGAGAATAACAAGGTAGTGACATACAGAGAGTTATTTTGGATAAAGAATAATATAATCCAAATGTGTGACAGTGACAGTTTAGCGTAAAAATCTTTTTTAGGACTGAAAAAAATTTAAAAGATTCAAAATACATTAAATAAATTAATCTAACATTCAAGAAAAAATGAGAAACAAAAGAAATGAGCGCCACCTAGTGCCCACATTGTGATGGTTATGCTGTAATGATTCGTTGTGTAGCACTACAATGAAACCATTAAATCCATATTATGAGAAGCAAGAACTACTCAACTAAGTAAAGAAACAATACTTTAGGAAATGAAGGTCAGTCAAACATTTTAGGAACTTTGAAAGTATCCTCAAGTGCAGTCATCGCAAAGTGACCATAAAAAAACGTTATGATGAAACTGGCACCCATCAGGAACGCCCTAGAAGAGTTATAAGTCTCAGAAACTGCAAGTTAACAGCTCCTCCGATAAGAGCACCTAAAAGCTTCTTCACAGAGTATTTAGGTTTGTTTAACACTGTTTTTAAGTTACTACATGATTCATTATGTGTTCCTTCATAGTTTGATAGATCACTTCACTATTCATTTACTATGTAGGAAAAAAGATAAAAACATTAAATGAGAAGATTTTTGTTTGCAATTATCATTTTAAATGCTTTATATCTTTGTAATTCTCTCTCTGATCACTGTACTCTGAGGACGGCAGGGTTTGGAGAGTATCGTGGCTCAGATAGTTTGTGAGCTTCAGATGATTTTGGGCTCTGATCACTACTTTGGAATCGGCCGCATGCAGCTGTTTATAAATATCGTTTGTCGATTTCTCCCTCAGCCAACTCTTCTTCACCCACCACCCCCTTTTTACACCCCTGAGTCTGCTGGGCCTTCACTCCTGCCCCACGCCTCCTCCAGAGGGGCTGTTAGAGGGCAGTGTATTATCTTACAGCCCCCCTCCTCACCCCCCATCGCTTCGGTTATTGTGTTTTGAGCTATTTTTGGGGGGCTCTGCCTTTGGGCCAGCTTGCCAAAGGACTGCGAAGGGAAGGGCATAGTTTAAACTTCAAGTATGTTTCCACATCGCATCCATCAGGACACCACGGACAGCTGGGAGCAGCTTCGCACAAGCATGCACCCCACCCCCCCCGCCTCCCTCCGTGTGTACGCACCCGTCCACCTTTCACCACAGCGCTCACTATTATAATGAGCAGGCCAACAGGACTTTAGCTCTCTGTGTGTGGCCATACATTTAACTCTGGATGGAGGCCAGAAAAAACACCAACAACAAAAACAGCAACAACAACAATAATAATAATAATAATAATAATAATAATAATAATAACAATTATTCTAATGTAATTATTATAATCTAATATTAACTAATATAATACAACAGTAATGACAATAATAAATATTATTCACAAATATAGCACTTAACTTACCTGACATGTGGTATAGTAGTTTAAAAAAATGTATATACTGTACCCTCATTGTAAAAAATAAATAAATAAAAATAAATAAATAGGAATCAACTGACAGGAATAAAATTTGTGGGTAGCTGTGATTCAGATTATCATATATTATCATATTTTTCACAAGGCGCACTGGATTATAAGGTGCTCTATTAACGAATGTCTATTTTCGGCTCTATTTTCATACACAAGGTGTATAACATAAGGTCTACACAGATTTATTTTCTGAAAACTGTTTATTTGGGTGAGTAAAGTGATTCCATTTATTTACAGTGAGCTTAGATTTCCAATATTTAGTCTAAGAGTGAGTTTTAAGTGAAGTTTCTCCAGCACTAAGGCTGGATGCAGCAGCATTAGCGTTAGCCGCTAACCGCAGTGCTAGTGCTAGTAAATGCCGCCTGATAGTTCTAGACTGAGGAACCCTGAATGTTACAGTAACACAGGGTTCTATTAGCTAGCAGTTTGTCTCACGTAGCTTGTTTTAATATGGTAAATATGCAGAATACATTTCAATACTCACCTCTAAACGGTGAAAGAGCTAGTGCTGCAGTTAGCAGCTAATGCTAATGCTGCTGCACCCACCCTTGGTGCTGGAGAAACTTCACTGAAAACTCACCCTTTTAACTCTGTACTTCAGTGCTTCAGTGGCTTTACTACTCCTTAATACCAGACTGGTAGAATTACATAAGGAGCACCAGATTATAAGTCACACTGTCGATTTTTGAAAAAAAAAAAATAAAGGAGTTTAAGTGCACCTTAAAGTCTGAAAAATACTGTATGACTCATGCAAAGTTTTACACTGTAACTTTATTTATCCCGAAGAAAATTTAGGCATCCAGCAGCAACAACGCAATACAATTAGAAACATATTTACACATAAATTAAAACACAGAATAATAGAAAATATATAAGGCTATAAAACATGTTGATCAGCTAGTTTAAGTTTGAGTGATTAGATTTGTATCTGTTTTTTTATATTGTGTCTCAGACCACTTCCTGAATTGTTTTATCCAGTCACCTCCTAAAAAAGGCTCATTTTGATTTGTATCAGGTGTAAATGTTATAAATAGTTTTTTGAACACTAAAATAAAGCGACTCGCTGCCTGTCGAGTTGTGTGATTTACTGGGCCACCCCCTCTAAAATGGGTTTGTTCTGCATTAATATGGACATGTGAAACATCTGTAGACCTCAACAGTCCCATCACTCACTTCCCAAACCACAGCACCTGTAACTCCAGCGCTGATTTATTTACGCAGTGTATGTCAGGATTGATGTTGGCAACATACCATCTCAAATACACACACACACACACACACACACATGCACACACACACACAGCTTTCACTTGTTATGCCTGTCTTCTCTGTGCTGAACTTCACGGACTGGTGTGCTATATTTCACACTCTAGCTAGTCCTGAAAGACCTGCAGTAGCTGAGCACAGCTATTCATCAGTTTACATGCTCACAGCTCACCCAATTTCACTTTGTCAACATGTCGACATGCTTACAAGCCTTGTGTGTGTTTTATTAAATAAATATAAATATATATAAAAGGGGGGCTCCGAGGGGTTCAGCAGGCTAAGCGCTGCTACTATGATCTGGAGATCACTGGTCTGAATCCTGTTCATGCAGCTTCACATCAGCTATCGGAGCCCTGAGAGAGCACAGTTGGCCTTGCTCTCTCTGGGTGGGTACAGTAGATCACTCCTATGGTGATGTGGATCAGCACAAGGCTGCATCTGTGAGCTGATGTATCAAAACGCTTTCCTCCGAGCGTTAGCGCTATGATGCTACTCGGCAACACTGCATCAGCAGCAGTTCAAAAAGAGGCGGAGTCTGACTTCACATGTGCTAGTCTTTACCCTCCTGGTGTGGTGGCATCACAAGTGATAAGAGAGTTCTGTCCCCACTCTCCAACTATAAACATTACCATGGAACAAAATAATAAATTCCTTCAGAGATTATTTTTATGCATTGTTTTGTTATATATTTGTCTAAAATTTGTTTTTCTGTATATTTGATCTCACTGTAACGATGACTGAGGAACTCAATCTCAACACTCTGTCCTGTTACCCACAATACAAATTTTGGGAAATCACTAGAATGTGCTTGGTGTCCTCATGCTATTAGTATAGCTGTCATTTAGCTATTGCATGTTTTTGCTAATTCTATGCTAAAAACTAATTCCTGTTACTCAAAACATAAGAAGTAACAGGAGTGAGTTCCAGTAACAGGAATGAATGCTATTACCAGGAGTGATTTTTTTTGTCATAAATATCAATGCTTTAAACACGCAGTCAACCATTTCTTTTAAAATAAAGACTTTCTTGAGGAAAAAAAAAACTAAGAAATAAGTGGACTTGCTTTTAAACATATGAGTTTTAAGCATATGAGTTTTGGTAACAGGCCTAAGAAAAAATTAAACATCTTCAGCTTAGGAACCTTGTAAAAAATTAAGTAAAGTAAAGCTGTCTGAGTTTTGACCAGTTATTAGATTTAGAGTTTATTTTGGAAGAGTTACAACAAGCAAATGGTACTTATTTGGTGGAATGGCAAATGTATATTTTGTTTTGTGAATTTACTAATAAATATCTCTTTAAAGAATCATTTAATTTAATTTAAATGTAATAAATAAACAAATCCTGAGGTCTGGGTTCACAGTTCAGGAGCTACAGGCTTCAGATGGACATGTGAATCATTTCCAGCAACTCACTCACTGAAGAACCGATTCATCAGGGTGACTCGCGGAGGACTCGGATGAGTGGCCGGTAGAGCGGAGGGAGGCGCGTCGCGGAGCGGCGGCGAGGCTGGATCTCTCCCGCAGACCCGAGCGGACTCTCCCCAGCGGAGCGGAGCAGGTAGGAGCCCAGCACCGCTGATTTATCTCCTCAGAGCCGGTTAGATCAGTTCTGTCAGGACTGAGGGGGTTTACAGGATCTGATTAGATAAACACTGATATAAATCTGAGTAAAGCTGAACACTTCAATCTGTTTCAGAAAGTGTTTTTTATTTATTCACTTTTTATTTATGTATTCTTTATTTAACCAGGCAAAACACAGAACAGTTTCTGGCAGCCTGTTAATTCCTACCACTGATTTGCTGCTGTATTTTATACTGTGCACATTTTGACATGTGGGTAAATATATTATAGTGTGTTATGTGATAAACATGTTGTGTTGTGTTGGAAATACATATAAAGTCTGGACACTCCTCATTCTTTTGCACAATACTCTGTATATATATATATATATATATATATATATATATATATATATATATATATATATATATATACAATATTGTACAAATGTTTTAGGCATCTGTGGGAATTTCAGTAAAGAAAAAGCTTCTTATCTGTGCAGTAAGTGTTTATTAGCTCAAAAAAATAGAAACAGCAAATTTACAAAAAGCAGAGCAGCTTTTACAGCCCTGTTTTCCTTAAAACATCTCCTAATCTCTCCACCTCATCTGAGTTTAATAGAGTTATTTCTAGTTCTCATCATATTAATCAACACCTGGTTTGGTAAATCAGGTGAGCTGCTGACGGAACTGAACATAATATACACGTGCTGGCTGAGGAGCATCCAGGAGAAATCTGAAATCTCTACACTTTGTTCTTCAGCTTCAGGTTTCACAGGATATAGCATACTTAGTTAAAAATGAGAATTCCTTTTTATGTTTTACTGTATGTATGTTTTTTTGCATCTGTTCAAATCATATGTGGTGCTTTTTCGGGTAAAACACTTATATTGCTGAGATAAATGGACGTGCTAAACACTAAGTTTAACATTTTTTTTTTTTTACAAAGAAAGAAAACACATTGAACGAGAAAAAGTGTGTCCAAACTTTTGACTGGTACTACATATTGATGCTATCCAATGAAAAACAAGTATCTCCATTTTTGTCAATTTTTAGTTTGCTGCAAAATATGTCCAATTTCTTAATGAATAGACCAATAGAAATTATTCAAATTAAATTATCTGAATTTAACCAATTTTTTTATATTGACATTCATTGAAAGTTAAGAGGGAGATGTCTTAGAGATACATGCTTTACATCTACACACCTCACTTTCAAAGAAGTCCTATTCCATTCCCGCCTATTACTGGACTTGTAAGGATGCTTTAACACCTAGCATCTATCTCACATTTCCTTCAACAAGGGTTTTAGGAGAGATTTTCTCAAGCTCACATACTTGCTATGTTCAGCACTCCATGACAGCCAGCATGGTGGAGTTTTTGGACTTAAGACTTTTGGGCAAAAGTTTGAGCACCAAACATGTTGTCCAGAAGTTTTATGGACACAGCTCAGTTAATGTACACACTAATAAAAATAAGTAAAGATTTGTACTTAAAAGAGTGCAAAAAGTGTCGATGTGAAAGTCCTTTTTTTACCCATGGTTTTTGTACCAGTAAAGATTATAAAGATTATAAACATTTTTATCAACTGAATATGGCTCAATAACTTGATGATCCAAAATTGTCTGGCTTTCAAATATAAAATGTATAATTAAAATGTAGATTGTTTTTTAGTACAGTGATACAGAATACTGAATACAGAATGTACCTTTTGGCTGCTGGTTAAATGGTATAAATCTGTACTTCCTGCTGTTAGGAAAAAAACTTTGTACTTCAGAAGGAATCAAATCTGACCCTGTAAAGACCAATATTATACCTTTGAGGGGACAATTATGAAGAGAGTACCTTTGAGTACAAAAAAAGTCTCATATCGTACTTGTGTTTTTTACAGTGTATTGGCTTCAACCAAGCCAAACATTTTGGAATTCATCCAGACTCGCAGTTTCTGCACTCTGAACTGCACTCTCTATTATAAAAGTTTTTTTCTTTCTAATTGTATTTTAGTTTTTATTTATCCCACAACACATGGTCCTGATGGGCAACAACATTTTACGAGGCTAGAAAGATTGCTTAGTGAAGCACTATAGGCCAGCCCTATATCCCCTTTGTCTGTGTGTGTGTGTGTGTGTGTGTGTGTGTGTTAATGTGCCTCGGAAGGCTTGACATGTTGTGCGTCTGTCCTCTGTTCGCTTCAATTAAGCCGACTCTAAAAGGCCCCTCAGGAGCCGGATACTCCGGGGGTCTCAGGAGCTACAGATGGGGGGACTGCCGGTGCCTTTAGGGGGGCTGCTGGGGTGGACACTCTGGGTCCATATGGGCTTGTGGACTCATGAGTTTACTAATGTTCTAATGCAGAAGAGTGGACAAGTCTCACAGCGTGACCCAGTCTTACGCATCGCCTTTTAATGATTGGTTAGAAACAGTGATCTTTACCTGCTTTAGCTTATAGTTGGTTATAGTATAAAGGAAGTAAAGTGGATCAGTGTGTTGAATTAGAGTCATGTGTATGCTGCCATCCCATCCCATCCCATCCAATCCCATTGCTGCCTATTACTGGATGTGTAAGGGTGCTTTAACACCTAGGGCCCTATTTTAGCAATTTATAGCTTGATTTACAGCATGTCAGTGAGTCTTTGCTATCATAATGATGGGAAAAGTATATCTTGTGCGACTTGAAATGCACAAAAGAGCAAAATGTGCTAATTCTCTTAAAGCTGATGTCTGTAAATCTCTGGTAAGAATGAGTAATTGCACCGAGCATGCGGAAGAATCATTTTAAACTAGCCAGGTGTGATGCGGTCTTCTCCTTTTAGAGTGGATGAATCCGACTCCAGAGAGAGCACTCAGTCAGAAACTTCACTCCTTTGTTTCTCTGGTTTTACTATGAGTGAATGATCTACTGAGCTCTTAGTTTAAACTTCTGAAGTCTCCATTGCTCCACCAGCCACTCGCGTTCAGTAAATCTGAGCCGGATCCTATTTTAGAGGCTGTACGTGTGACGTAAGTACATAAAGACACGTGACGTGGCCAGAAGAAGAACTCACGCAAAGGCAAAAACCCTACACCCCAGTTTTTAGAACGAATATATTATAAGGCTTAGCAGGGATGGTGGTTCCAGTATACACAGGTACCATTAAACATGATATTTTATCCATATTCTTCTCCACTCAGAAATGCTTCTACTTTCAGTTTAGAAACAATATAATATGGACTTCCACTTTAATAATCATGGTTAAATTTTGGGCGCAATGTGAAATAAACCAATCAGCATGTTACTTGCAATTCTTTTTAGTAGCCAGGTGCACTCTGACTTTGGGGGATTGCTATTTTAACTGTGCAGCACTTCTACACTTCTCAGCAGAGGAAACTGACCTGCTCGTTCACGCTGTAAAGGTGCACAAGCAGGTAGTTTATGTGAACATTAATTATTAAAATGATTTTATTTAGTATTCTGTTTATTGTTGATGTAAATGTTGGATCTGTGCACTAATATGTGTAAATGTGACTCAACTAAGGCGATTCAAGACATGTTTGGATCGAGTTTTTCACACTAGGAAATTATTATGCATCTGATGATGCAGAAACTCGGGCAGGTTTTAATGAAAAACGTTATTCAGTGCTGCAGGTCTTCAGTTTCTTCTATCAATATGTATATGTGTATGTTTTAAAAAACTGTGAAAGGGCCTTCCCTCTGCAAACAGTGCCGTTACACACTTGTGCAGAATCAGGAGAGGCAGTAGAGGGAGGAGTGTGTGTGCTTGTGTACACTGCAGCTTTTTTTAAAGGGGTGTGTTTGGAGTGGTAACACACTCGAACATAGAAGCTTTTCTACTCCTGTAGTGCCGTACACAGAGTCCCTCTATACAGAAATATTCCATCCTCCTACTGAAGTAGCCTACACACACACACACACACGCACACGCTTATCTAACATTTCCTTCATCAACAGCATTAAGAGAGATTTTTTTTTTAAGTTTACATAGCTGGTATATATATATATATATATATATATATATATATATATATATATAGGTATATGTGAAATCTTGGTATGTGCAGTTTAAGCCCAAAACAAGCAAACTGTAAACTCACCTCATCATGTTCACACACACAGGAATCTGTATTCTTTAAAAACACATTTATTTATCTTTTGTGTATTATAAATGTAATTATTCTGTAATTCCAGGATTATAACAGCTTCACCTTAAATTCAGTAGTTAATTTTCCCATACAGGTATATAGACTTAAGGTGGAGCAGGAAATTGTTTAAGTATTCTATTCCACCTTAAACATGACAGATGCTTAACCCTTGTGTGGTGTTCGGGTCTGTGGGACCCGTTTTCATTTTTCATCAAATGATACTAAAAAAATATTTTTTCTAACTCAAACTCATTGGCATTGGCTCATTTTTTGTGAAAAACATATATCAAAACACGTTTTCGATAAACACACACTGTACACCCCCCCCACTACACATTTATACTACATACAGTATGTTTGGCCAAGGGCTAATAAACATTGCCTCATTTATAAATTTGAAACTAAACACATTTTCTACTCATATCTTGAGTTTAATTCATTTTCTTTTACATTTTATTAAAAAAACTAATAAAAAAAGAGTAGCACTTTTTGAAAGAAATGTAACATAAGAAAGGTAAAGGGCAAATATTAACAATGAAAGCTGTTTATATTGCTTGCAATTTAGGTGAAGCAAGCTTGTGTAAAGCATTTTAATGTAAAATTGCTTAATTTTGATGAATTAAATACAAGTAACAAAGTAAACGAGTAACAAAAATATGAACACCACACAAGGGTTAAACTAATGTAACTACTGCGCTTTTTATGGTGTAACAGAATAAGACTCTAGATTCTGGTCTAGATTCTGTTCTATTCACTCCCATTATATATATATATATATATATATATATATATATATATATATATATATATATATATATATATATATATATATATATATATATATATATATTATTTAATATTCCAATCTAATCACTATTAAAGGTGTGAAAAGTATTGACATTCATTACTCAGGTAAAAGTATAAGTACCACTAGGAAAAGTTTTAAATATGTATATATGTAATATTCTATCACTGGCAAATAAAAGAGTTCTGTACAGGTTTCTGACAGAAGCAAATGTATATTTACCTTAGATTCACTCTGGCAGCTTCTATATATAAAGATGTACAATCTCCATCATCCCATTATTTCCATTATTCCATTGTGAAAATCGCATTAAAAAAGTATTTTCATTAATCAAATTAAATCAATTAACCTCCCAGCCCCAAGTCCAATCCTAACCCCACCTCCAGTAGATCCAGATTATTTCTAAATTATGTTTAGAACCCAAAATATGGAATCATTAAAAATAAGAATAAATGAGCTGGCTTCCCAACATGAAAAATCTAAATAGAAGGTATTTTATTTATTCCTTTCTATTGTAGAGTTTAGGTAACTTTTGTCTACGTCAGACTAAAGATAGCCCATGAATAAATCATGCAGAGTGAATCTGAAGTGCTTTTAAGGACAGTTCTGAAGAGAGACCATTTATAGTGGTCAACATTCTGGTTTTGTGAAGATTCATGCTTACGGAAATTGATTCACTTTAAACCCAAAACTTAAGATTAAACGTATTTTAAGTGTAATTTAAATGTATTTTAAATTCTTAAATCAGTACTTTTCTTCTAGTTATTAATACAGATGTTTATTCAGCAGCATGTAGTTTAATGTATCTTTTATCTCTAGCCTTTAAAAACAAGTAAAGTAAACACCAAACTTTGTAAATCTAGATTAGAGTGTCTGTTAAATATCTTTAATGTGTAAATGCAAACCATGCACATTTACTAGAGGAACACCAGATGATCATGGATTTAGTGACACACAGTTCTCTTATATTTCCTTCATTAAGTAGTAGGGGTATATATATATATATATATATATATATATATATATATATATATATATATATATATATATATATATATATATATATATATACATATAGATATATGTATACACTGTTGGATATTGTGATATTGATTTGAAACATGATAAATAAAGATCAATACGTTAATTTAAAATTCTTAATGTTTTCCGGCACTTGGTTTGGCTGCACTCATTTTTTACCAGGATAAGTTATTACAACATAATAATTATCTTTAATATTTTGGGTAATTCCATTTCCAATGTCTAAATATTCTTAATCATTAAAGTTCTTTAAAATGTAATGTGTAAATCTGTTATACAATATTACTATTGTATTTGATTATCATTATATCAGTGACTCAACATGAAATTAATTTAATAAAAATATTTTCAGTAATTTCTGTGAAAATGTATCATTCAATAATAGGTTTTTGTGACATGCCTAAGTGCATTTTATAATCACTTTATGATATTTTTTACTTTTATCTTTTTCATATTTTATACATCATAAACATAAACTTGTGTAACTGTCTAAACTGAGGGCAGCAGATGAAACATATTTCCCTTATCTATTAGCACTAATTAATTCCCAAACGAAAGGCAGCTGTTCAGAATCAGCATCAGTAATGGCTTGTTGATAAATTTGTGAATTAAGCATAAAGCATTTAGTCATCCATTAAGCCTCCATCAGCACATTCACTTATTATTAACCACAGATATTTCAGGCATTACAGTAAACATGCTCTCATCCTGTTTACACTGGGAATGGGTAAGTTTGAATAACAGGTTTATTATACCTATTAATATGAGACAAAATAAAATGAAGAAACAGTAATAGAGTGGATAAACTACCATAAATACCATGAATATAAATTGGCTGATATTACAAAAAAGATGCAGAGCTTTCAGACCTCAAATAATGCAAAGAAAACAAGTTCATATTCATAAAGTTTTAAGAGTTCAGAAATCAATATTTGGTGGAATAACCCGGGTTGGTTTTTAATCACAATTTTTTTCATGCTTTTTTTCTTGGCATCATGTTCTCCTCCACCAGTCTTACACACTGCTTTTGGATAACTTTATGCTGCTTTACTCCTGGTGCAAAAAATCAAGCAGTTCAGTTTGGTTTGATGGCTTGTGATCGTAAAATCAAAGAAACTCATCATTTTAAGTGGTATCTTATTTTTTTCAAGAGCTGTATGATTATGGATAAGATAATAATAGTGCAACTAAATAAATTAATGTTTATAAAGTAATTTACTGCATTCATATAAACTGCTGACGTAAACAATTAAAAGCTTACAGAATAGTGCTATTATCACAATATAAGAGGTTAAATTTGTCTATTTAATATATAGAGGCTCTAAGAATCCATAAAGATGTTGATAGTTAAATACATTTTCATACATTATTTTGTATTTTGATATAAATAATCTGGGTTTAAACATGGATGTAGATTGCTCTTTAGTATATATTACTAAACATTCATGGGAAGTCATTTAAATGCAATAATATCAAAACTGCATGTACAGAGGGAACAAAACCTGCACAAAGTAAAGACTATAAAATATAAAACTTTGTTTTTTAAAGCTGCACTTCCTTTCTGTCTGCTCAACTGACCTAACATGCCCGTATTTACTCTGCATGCTTTATGTATGGTTTATTTATGGGTTATTTATGGGTTATAAAGTTGCCTTAAGTTGGCAGAAGTTTCCTCCACTCTGAAATGGACAGGTATAAAAATACCTCCTGTTTTCTGGGTAAGAGGTGTTTCAGAGCGTGTAGAGATGATAAAATATTGAATATGTGTCCTGTTTTACTGTGAATAAAATACAGGTTTATTCGATTTGCAAATCATTGCATTCTGTTTTAATTTACATGTATTTACTATTTACAGAGCATCCCAACTTTAATTTAAAATATTATTCATTAACATAAATCTTAAAATATATTAAAGGTGATAAAATATGTATGTTTATTGTTTTACTTACAAAAAAACTAAAATAATGAAACAGCAGTAAATAATAATAAAGTCTATGCTTAGAAGATAATCAGCATCATCTAGAAAACCAAATCGGTTAACATCAGTCAACTAAATTTATAGAGTACCAGTCAAAAGTTTGGATGCACCTTAAATTCAGTGTTTTTTCATTATTTAAAATGCATTGTACATTGTACATTATTACTAAAGTCTATGAAGAAAGGTATATTAAATTATTTAGTAAACAAAAAAGTGTTAAACAAACCAGAATATATTTTTTATATCTTGCTTAGATGACAGTTTTGCACATCTCTGCTGGATTTTCTCAGTCAGGTTTATGAGGTAGAGTCACCTGGAATTCATGCTTTCAGTTAACAGCTGTGCTGAACTCATCAAGAGTTAATTACTTGAATTTCTTGTCTCTTACTGTTAAAGTTTGAGAGCATCAGTTAAAGTAAAGTAGTGAAGAGGTAGAGTTACAGGTATACAGTGAATAGTGAATATGTTCTAATCCATATTATGAGAAGCAACAACACGAAATGAAGAAATGAAGGTCAGTCAATCAAAAAAGAAGAATTATAACTTTAAATGTATCTTCAAATGCAGTCACTGGAAAGACCATCAAAACATTATGATAAAACTGGCACTCATCAGGACCGCCCTAGCAAAGTTACCAGCCTCAGAAACCAACCGGCAAGTTAACAGCTCTCCAGATAAGAGCACCTAAATGCTTCTTTACAGAGTATTTTAGTTTGTTTAACACTGTTTTTAAGTTACTACATGATTCCTTATGTGTTCTTTCATAGTCTGATAGATCACATTACTATTCATATATAATGTAGAAAAAACAATAGAAACACACACACACCTCTAAATGTGGTTTGAGTGATCTGATCATAATCCAAGCACAATGCATCCTGGGGGATTTTTACCTTGTGATCCGATCATCAAAACCATGTTAATATCTGATATATGGAAAAATTCTGCTGATATTATTCTACCTGATACTGATATTAATAGATCAACCAATCTACAACTATATAACGTATCTACAGACCCAAACTACAGCACACCTCTCTCTTATTATAGGCCATCTACTCCAAATTTGGCACTTCGAATTGGGTTAAGCGTGTGTGTGTGTGTAAGGCAAACGAGGGTTAATTGAGGAGGGAGCCGGAGCTGGAGGGAGTGATGGAGGGAGGAGGAGAGGATAATTAGTTCAGGGACTCGGCTGAAGTTTCCCTCCGTTTCCCGTGTTCAGTTCAGTGTTCAGCTGAAGCGCTGCACCGCTCCTGGAGGAGCTGAAACAGTTTAACACCGTTTCGGAAGTGGACCAGGCACCAGGAGATGTTCTACCACTGTACTGCTTTACAATATTCACACACAATATAACCATCAGTATATATCACTACCTCACAGTACTGCATACGGTCTGCACCGCAGACAGTAGTGAGCTCTGCTGGTTTTATTCTATTGGCAGTAAACGTATTTATCACTGCAGCACATGGTTATATATTTAGCAGTTTACATGTCTGTTGTTCTAATTATGTCGTCATTTTTTGTTTTATGCGGACAGTATATACAAAATAAGTCTTGGCTGGGTCTTCCAGCATGACAATGACCCAAAACATACAGCCAAGGCAACAAAGGAAAAGAAAGTGGCTCAAAAAGAAGCACAGTAAGGTCATAAAATATAAAGTCATAAAGTCTCCAGACCTCAATCCTATAGAAAATAGATGGAGGGAGCTTTGCAAAGAGGAATGGACCAAAATTCCTCCTGACATGTGCACTTAAACCTTTTCATTAACTGTGTCATAAAAACGTCTGACTGCTGTGCTCGCCAACAAGGGTTTTGCCACCAAGTATTAAGTTTTGTTTGCGAGAGAGATCAAATATGTATTTCTCTCTGCAAAATTCAAATAAATGTATATAATTTGTACATACATATGTGATTTTTTTTTTAGATTTTATATTTGGTATTCTATCTCTCATTGTTAAAATTAACTCATCCTTAAAATTATAGACTAATAATATGAATTAATATATGAATTAAATATTTTTTTTTTCAATGTACACATTACAGTCATGTAAATTTTCTACCACATAACCTATACATACATACACTACAGGTCAAAAGTTTTAAAACACCCTCATTTCTTTCCATTTATTTTTGCTACTTAAGCTCTTCTGGTCCAGTCAATAGCCAGAAATGGTACAAAATCCAGTGTACAAAATGTATTAGTAAACTGCCTGGACCCTTAAAAAAAAGAAAGGAACTAAAAACTGAAAAAAGCTATTTTAATGTTGTAAATAATTATTGTAAAAACATATTGCAGAAACAATCACAGCAAATAAACAAACAGTTCATTGGATAACAACTTACACCTGGTAAATAGCAATGGAAATAAACAGAACTTCACATGAAACAGCACATTACACTTCCAGGATGCAGATCACCTGAATACTAGCCACATGGCTCATTTGCTCTTAGTCTTTGCTAAGTATTGACAGTTTTTCCTCGTACATCGCGTTTTTCCATTGCCTGTGTTACTCTCTCGTGTTGATTTGCTTTATATTACCAAATTTGATTTTTGTGTGTCCTCTGATATTGCCTGCTGTGTTTTGACGTCTGGACTGTTTATCATTTCCTGGTATGTTATCTCTCCGTTGCTGCTGTTTGCCAGTATTGACCTTGATTTGTTTGGCCATCCCTTTGTCTTATACCTTATATAATAAAGTATATTTTGTTTTTCGGTTACCCTCTTAGAACCATTTAGCCCAACAGTAGAAAATAAAATGACATATTTTTACGGAAAAAATGACTTCCTTAACTACTCATAATCAACTTGCTGTAGGGTTGTGTCCGAGTAACTTAAACCATAGTAAAAGTATAATTGTAAAAAGTATAATAAAGCAGATACAGTATACAACAATTTATATAATAAGTGTATGTAAAAGAAACAAATCTATTGTTATCTTCTATCTACATTAGATGAGATGGGTACACTGGTCCATGCTAAAATCCTTAACATATTAACATATTTACTTATTCCACCCACCCACACACACACACACACACACACCCACCAACACACACACAGGTGGAATGGCATGGCCCCCACCTCTCAGAGCTGTCTAATACCATCAATTATACCCATCTCCCACAAAATTACAGCCAATTACATGCAAATCTGCTCCTTCAACACCCTGCAAAAACACCGGGGCCAAATCAGTGTTCAAGATTCCAGAGGGGTAAAAGTGAGTGAGGAGATGAGAGGAGATAGAGAGAGAAAAAGAGAGGGATGAGTGGATAAGAACCGGGGGGGGGGTGTCACCTGTCATAAGTCGAAGGTTAAGATATGTTGCCATGGATACAGATGGCTCCAAACGTTAGGTTTATTTCAGCATCTCATCCACCTACAGTCTGAGAGCTGTGAGTCACTACAGTCGAGAATCCGGCCGGTCGTCATTTCTAACAGGGAGGCAGAGGAAAAAATTAGGGGACAAAATGTCTCGAATGACAGCAGAGCTGTTTGCTGCTGCAATTATGGAGCCTATGAAGTTCTTCAGAATGTAGAATATATGGACATGTATACGATTAAGCATAACATTTTCAACAACACCTCCTACCCATATTCAGCTCTGATTATATAAGTAACTCTGTAGTTCTATAATTATAGACTGTATCTGTTTCTCTGATTTATTTATTATTGTTATTCTTTCACCTGCTCCAGTTGTGTTGTGTTACTGTGTGTGTTGTGCTGACATGAATGAACACAGCAGGGCTGCTGGTGTCATTAAACACCAGGACTAAGAACAGCACTAACAGCATCCTGTGGGCAGCGTGTTGTGGGGAATATCTTGTGAGAACCGTCCTGTGTGCAGCGTCCTGTGTGCAGCGTCCTGTGTGCAGCTTCCTGTGGACAGCGTCCTGTGGGCAGTGTATTGTGGGGACCATATTGTATGTCCAATGGGGGACATTCTGTGGGGACCGTCCTGTGGGCAGTGTATTGTGGGGCAACTTAAAATGAGAGTCTGTTAGAATCAGTAAATTATATTTTTATTAACATGAATTGCATTAATTGCATTATCACACTTTTTTGGAATCAGATTTTCAGCCAAAATATGCAATATTTCTCTATTCAGATCATGATCATGAGTTAAGGATTAAAGCAGCTGTGTTGGAGGCTAAATGTAGAAGCTCATTGGTCACAGGTTGTTCTAGTTTCTTGATTAAACACCAGATGGATCTAGAAAGCCAGCACATAGCTGCAGACACTCATTAACCGCCAATATTGTACTCCTCAATGTGCATGCACGTGTTTTTACTGCATGTGCATGTTTTTTCATGTTTTTCATGTTTCCTTCATCTTATGACTTTTTACACTACTAACTGGATAGCCCTGTCAAGAGTGTATATTTCAGCCCATACAGTGAGTAGCTATTAGCACAGCAATGGAAAGGTCAATGGTTATTAATCTAGTCTCACCCTCGGCCTGTACTGGCAATCACTGATTGAGGTGAAAAATGAAAACACTGATCAGTAATTTGAAGCTCAGTTCCTAACAGAGTATAGGCCTGTTGTCTGTTCACTTCACGAGCAAGGTGATACAGGTGTGCCACCTTTTCACTGCTTATCTTTAAGAGATCAAAGAAATGCTCTGAAATCTTCTGCTTCACATTAATCAGCTCCTTCAGTTCACTTAATGAAGACCCCAGAGACGGGGATAGTGAATTAGTCAGATGTAGCACTTGTACATGTCTGTGTGTGTATGTGTGTGTGTGTTATGAATAAGATTGTGTGTGTGTGTGTGTGTGTGTGTGTGTGAGAGCTGTAGAAGAGGACAGGTGTTCGTCTCTCTCATTAGGCTTGGTAATCAGGTGGGATTATGGCTGGAGTGAGTACAAATCTGATGGAAAACGTTTTAGATTGCACTGCAAAGCCCTTTGCTCACATGTTACACACACTCACACACTCACACACACACACACTCACTAGGCCAGCTGTGTGTGAGTATGTCTGAATGGTGTTACAGTAGTGTATGTATAGCGTAGCAGTAGCCGTTAATTGCACACATGACCTGTATGAGTTATCGTGTCTCGCGTGTTGTTGCATGACATTACTGCCCTGCTGTCTTACACTGAGCTCATCTGCTGAAGCTCTATAGCCAGTCTGAATGGAGGACCAGTAAAGAACCAGCATGTACTATATGTTCTGTACTATTTCCTGCACATCCGGATGTGTCATCAGATATTAAGTAAACATGCTAAGTCTAAGAACTGGACTCTGTTGACAGCAGTGGTTCAGCCAGTATACTGTAGCTTTTTTATACTTTTAAAAATATTCCAGCACCAAATTTTAAACATCAAATATCAAATATTTGCAGGGCGTCTAATACAGTGGTGCTTGAAAGATTGTGAACCCTATATATAGATATTTACCTAATTGAAAACCTCTGGAATATAACCAAGAGGAAGATGGATGATCACAAGCCATCAAACTAAATTGAACTGCTTAATTTTTTGCACCAAAAGCAGTGTGTAAGACTGGTGGAGGAGAACATGCCAAGATGCATGGAAACTGGGATCAAAAACCAGGGTTATTCCACCAAACACTGATTTCTGAACTGAAGTGGTCTCTTATTTTTTTTCCCAGAGCTTTATATTTGTATATTTCTGCATAGATATAAACTAAAACATCATCAGATTAAAATTAGGTTACGAAAACACAATCAAGCAAATGAGACAACAATATTCTACTTGTTCAAAATGAAGAAAAATTATCCAATGTTACATATTTGTGAGTACCAAACGTATGTGAACTTTTCCTTTCAGTATCTGCAGAGTTGGATATGATGATGGTGATCAGGCTGGAAACAGTTACAAAACCATCTCTATAAAGAGTTTGGACTTCACCAATCCACAGTAATTCACAAATTACAGTGTACAAATGGAGGAAATTCAAGACCATTGTTGCCCTCCCCATGAGTCAACCAAACCAACAAACCAACCAGGAGTACTCCAAGAGCAAGGCGTTTAACAGTCGCTGAGGTCTCAAAGGATCCCAGAGTAACTTCTAAGCAACTGAAGGCCTCTAGTGTTAATGTTCATGAGTCCACCATCAGGAGAACACTGAACAACAACGGTTTGCATGGCATAATTACAAGGTGAAAGCCACCGCTCTACGAAAAGAACATGCTCATCTGAGTTTGATAAAGATCACAAGCCAAAATGATGTTGAAAGAATGTTCTGTGGACAGATGAGACAAAAGTAGGACTTTTAAAATAAGTGATATGCGTGGGGAAAGGAAAACCGTACATTACAGCATAAGAACCTTATCCCATCTGTCAAACATGGTGGTGGTAGTATCATGGATTTGGGCCTGTCTTGCTGCATCTGGGCTTTGTAAAGGCCTTTATCTCAGTTTCTGGATTTGAGTGATATATGTACTGTATGTTCAACACAGAAACTCCTTTTACACAGGATATGATGGGATAATTTCCATGTAATGATTCTTATAACCTGTGTTTATTTTTATGGCTAGTAAAAACTAGGTTATGGCTTTCTTCATGCCTTTACTTTATACATATTTATACACAAAGGCACTGTTTGCTTCATATTAATGTTTTAAATTTCAGATTTACGTACTTTAATCTCAGAAGAACCGGACAGAGGGAGGTCTGTCCCGTTTGGTGCTGAGCAGTATATGAAGTGGCTGATGAGCTGATCACGACTGTGAACGCAGGATAAGTTAATAGGCTGTGTGAGTGACAGGCGGAGCTCGGTGAGAGAATCCGCGGGCCAAACTGAAGCACGACGCCTCGGTGATGAGTCACCATGTGTTACATAAACTCACTAATCTCCTTCAGCAAAATCTGCCTGTTCTAACTATTTATGGCATTTCCCAAACCAGAGGAGACGGAGTGAAAAGGAAAGGTTTGATGAGGGATGAGTAAGAGAAGATCAGGAGAAGTGATGGAGGGACTGAGGGTGGAGGAAGATGAGCAGGGAGGGGATTCTGGGATGTGCTGTATCGGCGGGCAGCGGGGGAGTCTGATTGGTAGTTCATCAGCGGATCCCCTGTGTGGGACCACTTAATCAGAGGAACTGAAGAGCGTCTAGTGCCAAAACACACACACACACACACACACACACACACACACACACACCTCCCTATCCTCTTTCAGCCTTTTGATTGCATCTTGTTTTGCCACAAGGACAAACACATTAAAATAGCTTACACTGCCAATTAGCATAACAGCATGTCAGACTGAGCCAGACCTGTCCATCATCTGACCAAAGAAAGAGCAGCCAGTATTAAAGCTCCACAGGTTCAACATCAGATAAATCCTGCTATTAAAGTACTGCCGTGATTTGTTCAGCCGTGGTTTTATGTTTTTTGGATACAATCCGGGTTACCACCCGAACATCCCTTTCAGACAGCTTCCTCTTACAGCGTCCACAGTTAATCCTGTTGGATGTGGTTGGTCCTTCTTGGTGGTATGCTGACATTACCCTGGATACCGTGGCTCTTGATGCATCACAAAGACTTGCTGTCTTGGTCACAGATGCTCCAGCAAGACGTGCACCAACAATTTGTTCTCTTTTGAACTCTGGTATGTCCCCATAATGTTGTGTGCATTGTAATATTTTGAGCAGAACTGTGCTCTTACCCTGCTAATTGAACCTTCACACTCTGCTCTTACTGGTGCAATGTGCAATTAATGAAGATTGGCCACCAGGCTGCTTCAATTTAGCCATGAAACCTCCCACACTAAAATGACAGCTGTTTCAGTTTCATTGTCCAACCCCTGTTTATTAACTATTTATTATTTCACTGATTTGGCTCAACATTGAAAGTACTGTTTTGCTATGTTTTACCAAATAATTTCCAGCCCAAAATATAATAAATTGAATAATATAATAAATAAACTGGGCACAAGGGCAGAGTGTTGGTTGACTTTTAAAAATGAACATAGAAAACCAGTATTGAAAAATATTAGAAAAATCAGTATCGTGAGACGTACTGTTGATTGATTGCGAAAATGTGAAAATATATGATCAGATTTGCAGAATTTTAGTGATTTATTAAAATGAGTCTTTCTTTTTTTTAGAAAATTTCTTTTAGCATGTTGGAGTCACTGTCATGCTAACTTTCAGGATGACTTCTCAAACCTATTTAACATGCATTATTATGTGTATAGTTTGTGTGTGTGTGTGTGTGTGTGTGTGTGTGTTTGTTCTGTATGGCCCCACCAGATGGCCCAGGACAGAAGGACAGAGTACATATACAGCCATTGGTCACATTGAACCCACAAAAGGACAAATTCATTCTCTTTCTCTCTCTCTCTCTCTCTCTCTCAGTTTCTCTGATTTTGCTATTTATAGGTTTATGTTTGAGTAAAATGAACATTTTTCTTTAATTTTCTTTAACTACAGACAACATTTCTATCAAATTTCAAATAAAAATATTCTCATTCAGAGCATTTATTTGCAGAAAATGAGAAATGACTGAAATAACAAAAAAATGCAGAGCTTTCAGACCTCAAATAATGCAAAGAAAACAAATTCATATTCATAAAGTTTTAAGAGTTCAGAAATCAATATTTGGTGGAATAATCCTGGTTTTTAATAACAGTTTTCATGCATCTTGGCATCATCTTCTCCTCCACCAGTCTTACACACTGCTTTTGGATAACAAAAGCCACCCTTTGCTCTGATTACTGCTTTGCACACTCTTGGCATCATTCTCTGAATGAGCTTCAAGTGGTGGCCACCTGAAATGGTTTTGAAGTCTTGAAGGAAGGAGTTCCCAGAGGTGTTTAGGTGTTTATAGACTTCAGTTCAGCATTCAATTTTTGCACACTTTTTACACACTGCATAATTTGCACACTGTCTTGTTATTTATTATTCTTTGTCTGTATTGTGTTGTATTGTCTGTCTGCACTTTTGTACTGTTGCACTATTGTTCTGTCTACACTGTGTTTATGTGCACCATGGTCCCTGGAGGAACGTTGTTTCGTTTCACTGTGTACTCTGTTTATAGCTGAAATGACAATAAAAACCACTTTCACTTGACACTTTGACTTTTGACTTGTTTATGCATCTTGGTATCATGTTCTCCTCCACCAGTCTTACACACTGCTTTTGGATAACTTTATGCTGCTTTACTCCTGGTGCAAAAATTCAAGTAGTTCAGTTTGGTGGTTTGATGGTTTGTGATCATCCGTCTTCCTTTTGATTATATTCCAGAGGTTTTTAATTTGCTAAAATCAAAGAAACTCATCATTTTTAAGTGGACTGAACATGATGTATCCCTATAGTCTGCAGTATATGGTTATAGATATACCCTCCAGGTCTCGTCTTATAGAACAGAGAACACTGTAGTGTGCTGTGTCTCTGCTCTGACCTTGGTTTAACTAGACCACATCCCTGTAATCCCCTTCACTTCACTGGATGCTGTCCAAGTGCTTTTTAGATAATGAGGTGGCAGTCATCTTTCGCTGCGTAAAACCATACCCTCTCTTTAAAATACCAACACCTAATACTCACACTCAGTGCTGGACACTTGTTTGCACTGTCGGACCAAGAGGTTGAAGGGGCTTAAAATAGCGGAGTTGAACAGTCTGTCACTTAAAGACTGTCCATCACTGTCCATCATACCTAAAACTCAGGTTTACTGTCTGAGGGACTAACCTCTGCACGTCCCCTCAGGACACCCTGTTGTTTCACAGCATTCACATGCAGTCATTGATTGTGCCTCCCATCATCACCTAGAGTACCAGTCAAAAGATTCAAAAGGGGTGTGCCATATCATATCGTACGTGATAATATCGCCAAAAATGTTAAATATCGTGAACGATATTTTACCCTGAAATATCGTGCCATATCACCCACCCCTCATTAGCACATCAAAGTACTACTTATTTGCCGTTTTTAGCAAAATAAAAATAAAAACATTTCTCATTTCCCATTATATATCTACTAGAGACAGATTATATCTGTCCAGTATCATTTATTTTACTTTAATCCTGGATATATGGAGATATTTTGAGTGCATTATTAGTATCATGACATTTTGGATCATTGTCTTCTGTTACAAATCTGATAAAATCATTATTTTAAATATCTCAATTAGCCATATCATATTGCATGCAAATATAAAATTCTAAATAATTTTTCTACTTTAGTGTTTTGTCATATCGCCAAAAGTATTGTTATCGTGAAAATACCATGAAATACCATCTATTATTTTAGAGCCATATCGCCCACCCCTATTGGACATACCTTCTCATTTTTATTATTTTTATTTATTTTACTACATTGTAAATTAATACTAAAGTCACCCAGACTATGAAGGAACACATAAGGAATCATGTAGAGATTGCTGTTAACTTTTCTGAGGCTGGTAACACTGATAACTCTTGCTCCTCCTTTCCTGGGGCAGTCCTGATGAGAGCCAGTTTTATCATCATAACGTTTTTGATGGTCTTGCGGTGACTGCACTTGAGGATACTTTCTTAAAAGTTATTGAAATTCTTCTTTTTTTTATTTAGTTGAGTAGTTCTTGCTTCTGATAATCTGGATTAGAACATTACTCAAATATTCACTATTCACTGTATACCTGTAACTCTACCTCTCCACTACTTTACTTTAACTGATGCTCTCAAACACTTTATTAAGAGACAAGAAATTCAAGTAATTAACTCTTGATGAGTTCAGCACAGCTGTTAACTGAAAGCCTGAATTCCAGGTGAATCTTCCTCAAAATGCTGACTGAGAAAATCCAGCAGAGATGTGCAAAACTGTCATCTAATCAAGAGGTGTTTTTTTTAAGAATCTATATATAAAACATATTCTAGCTAATTGCTTGGTTTTCATTTATCTTTATGTTATAAACCCTTGCATAGGCCTCTGCATATTATTTGCATTACCACATTATGTACAGTACAGGCCAAAAGTTTGGACACGCCTATTATTTTCATGACTATTTACATTGTAGATTCTCACAGAAGCATCAAAACTATGAATGAACACATGTGGAGTTTTATGTACTTAACAAAAAAAGGTGAAATAAATTTTAAAAAATTATCTAGTTTCTTCAAAATAGCCCCCTTTACTCTGATTACTGCTTTGCACACTCTTGGCATCATTCTCTCAATGAGCTTCAAGAGGTGGCCACCTGAAATGAAAAGTTTTCCAACAGTCTTGAAGGAAGGAAGGAGTTCCCAGAGGTGTTTATTAGCACTTGTTGCTCCTTTGCGTTCTTCACTCTGTGCTCCAGCTCACCCCAAACCATCTGGATTGGGTTCAGGTCCGGTGACTGTGGAGGTTCAGCTCATTTGTTATTAAGTACATAAAACTGCACATGTGTTCAATCATAGTTTTAGTGAGAATCTACAATGTAAATAGTCATGAAAGTAAAGAAAACGCATTGAGAAGGAGAAGATGTGTCCAAACTTTTTGTCTGTACTGTACATCACATTTATAAATTTATAAATTTTAGCTTTTTACCTTTATTTTTAACCATTTTAACCTACATTCAAGCACCTGCTCAACACCTTATGTCATTAAATCATACTGTGCACCTGTACTATAAACATATTTTTAAATATTCACTAACTTGTAAGAAACAGCTGCTAAGAGAAAAATCATCAATCAGTTTTATGCTGCCGTAACATTTTAAAATATGCTGTTTTTAATTATACAGCATTATGGAATTAGCCAAATAGTTTAAATAGCTCCATTACAGCTTAGTTAGCATAACTAGCATGCTTGGCGGGTGGTGTTTGTGTGAGTGT
This sequence comes from Astyanax mexicanus, assembly GCF_023375975.1. Lineage (NCBI taxonomy): Eukaryota > Metazoa > Chordata > Actinopteri > Characiformes > Acestrorhamphidae > Astyanax > Astyanax mexicanus. Next base: position 10,761,972 of record NC_064422.1, read on the forward strand.
GCGTGTTGGTAGTTGGTAGTAGTGTACGTGCGTTCGTCCTGAATAGAGCTGGGGGACGGACTTCAGTGATGATGATGATTAATGAAGTGATGGAGAAATGACATATGTAGACGTGCGAGTGTGACTGTGAGTGTGTGTGTGTGTGTGAGTGTGTGCTCGCTTCAAAGGCCAAGCACTTGTAAGAGCCAACTGACAAAGCAGCTGGTACATCACCTCATTCATCACCCGGCCGCCGGTCCGGTGTGTGTTTTCTGTTAATAGTATTCATGGAAATGTTCCGATCTGTCTAGACGAGCTGTTAGTAAACCTGCGTCATGGCATCAATCCGCAAATCTAATCATTAGATCCTTCAGAAGGAATCTCAGCTGCTTATTTAACCCTCAGAGAACAGAAGAAGCAGAAGAAGAGGAGGAGCTTATTCTCATTAAAATATGATTAAACATTTTAGGAAAAATGCTTAGATGACAGTTTTGCACATCTCTGCTGGTAGAGTCACGTGGAATTCAGGCTTTCAGTTAACAGCTGTTCTGAACTCATCAAGAGTTAATTACTTGAATTTCTTGTCTCTTAATAAAGTGTTTGAGAGCATCAGTTAAAGTAAAGTAGTGAAGAGGTAGAGTTACAGGTATACAGTGAATAGTGAATATTTGAGTAAAGATCTGATCCAGATTATAAGAAGAACTACTCAACTAAGTAAAGAAAAAAAATACTTTAAGAAACATTTTAAGAACTTTGAAAGTATCTTATAATGTCTTTAAAACATTATGATGAAACTGGCACTCATCGGACTATTATTATGCAAAGAACAAATGTGAAGGCTAAAAAAGATACTACTACAGGAGATTGCAGCATTTGTATTTGCTGCACTTTTTGATATCATCGTCACGCTATCCACCTTTACCGCTGAAGGACTGTTCTCCCAATTCCCTTTCACCTGAATACGGATCATCTTCACCTGTTTTAAACCCCTCTCCTAGTTGCTTGTATATATACCCCTTTATTTTGTCAAATAACTTGACTTTGCGAAGTATTGCCAACTGTTCCAAAAGCAATCCTGTTTCTTTTCTATTGCGAGCTTCTTTAATTTTCTATTAATAGCTCCCAAATAAAAATGTCACGCCTTGAATCAGCTCTAGACCATTACGTGCCTAAATGATGATGCATTAATGAGGGAATATCACATGAAGCCTATGAAATAGCTTAATAGAAGATAATTTGTCCAATTACTTTTAAGCTCCTGAATTCAGGAGGCTTTGTAGAAAAACTGCAAGTGATGAGATGCTGATAAGTATTTCCGCCAGGAAGCAGACACCATAGGCGGCATCCAGCAATCATTTTTGGTTAGCAGAATATTTTCTGTTTCTATTTAACATTTTTGGATATTCTTTTCTGGATGTTGAGCGTTTTTATTCAACGTTTGGCATAATGTTAGTATTCATCTAGCTGGGAACGTTTCGTTAGAAATGCTCTAATTACGATGCAATGCAAACCATTATTACATCACACGTTTTTCAGAAACTTCCTGAAACATCATTTCCATATCATTAGAGATCGCTGATTTGAATCCTGGTCATGCGGCTTGCCATCAGCTGCCAGAGCCCTGAAAGAGCCCTGGGTGATTTTCCCTTCATCACTCCTATGATGATTTCAATCAGCACAAGGCTGCGTCTGTGAGCTGATGTATCGGAACCGAAACATCTTACATTTTCACACAATTATCTGAACTTTCTACTCCTCGTTACTTCTATTTCATTTCAGCTCGTTTTTATTCCGGCTTCTCATAATTCAATAAAACCCTTATCCAGATAAATCTCTCCATCCAGATAGAGTGAATCTGATGTGATTGGGTGTAGAGAAGCATAAACATAAACCATTCCTATTGACTCCCTATTGGTTTATACTGTGATCCATCACACCTGCACACGCCCAACACACACACACACACACACACACACACACACTCCAGCAAGAACATAGAAGACGTATGTAGTCTAGTATGAAGATGATCCTTGTAGAGACTCAAGAGAACTCCAGACAAACTCCAGTCCAACTAAACTTTACCTTTAATATATTTACATTCTATTAAAATACATTCATTTACAATGGAGCATATATGCAGCTGAAACAGGAAAACAGTCATTGTATTTTAGAAAAATGTGTTTTGGGTAGGGTGGAGGGGCATTTGTTCTTAATGGTTTTATTGTTTTCCTTACATTACTTTTACTACTTTTATACTTTAAGTAGTTTTGAGTAAAGAGTAAAAATTTGGAGTTGATATTTCTTTAGCTTCTACAGAAGTATTTTAAACCCTATTATCTATACTTCTACCTACAGAGTAAAGGATGGAGATACTTTTTCACACCCTTGTCCAGAAGGGAACCTCCAAATGCAGGTTTTATTTATAGAGGGTTATCAGGGAAAATATTACAGCTGTTAGCAGTAACTGTAGCTTGGCTTGTTAATAGCTGTAGCCTCTGAGGCCTGTTTGTTTTTAGATTTAGCTGATCTCAGCACAGAGTTTGAACGTCTGAGAGTGTAATTATACTAATAAATGTTATTGTAATGATCAGAGGTGGAAAAAATGTAATTAAGTAAAAGTACCTTTACTTTCTAAAATTCTACTCAAGTAAAAGTAAAAGTACCCATCTAAAAATCTACTCGCGTAAAAGTAAAAAAGTACTCAATTTAAAATGTACTTTGAGTAAAAGTTACAGTTACTTTTAATTATTTAATGTAAAAAAGTAAAAAAAAATCATAAATTAAATAGTTTTTAATGAACTATTATTCTACATAATAATTTGGATCTTTCAGGCAGTTTTTGTTCAGACCACTCCATAAAACATTTTCAAAAACAAGTGGTATAGGATTCTATGATCCATATAAACTGTAATTGTATAGTTTTACAGTTTATTATTTTTTTAACTTGCCATTGCTGTGCTTTAACTGCTATTTACATGTTTTTATTTAACATTTAAGCAGATTGTTTAATGATAAAAGTACTTACACCACATGCTTTCTCAGGTTTGATGTGGAAGTTTTGAAAGCTGACAGCTCTGTCCGGCGGGGCACATTTTGTATTGCATGAGGACGTTATTGCCTGGTTATTCCACGCGGGCGCATCCGTGCCAATTTTTTTAAATTTCAGACAATTGTTTTTTTTTCCCAGCATTTCATTTTTTACTCAGTAATTGGGAGTTTTCCAATGTAGCAAAGTAAATTACTTGTGTCAAAATGTACTTGAGTAAAAGTAAAATTACCTATTTTAAAAAGTACTTTAAAAATTACAAGTTACTCATAAAATCTACTCAATTATAGTAACTTGAGTAAATGTAATTAATTACTTTCCACCTCTGGTAATGATTCACACTGGGTGTTTGAATTTGTTTTTTTGTTAATTATCAGTAATTATCCATCTGAATGAAGAGTAATGGTCGTATCGCTCAGCCCTGATGCTGTGATGTGAGCTACATCCCTCGCTCTCCTCACTCTTTGTGTTCTGTTTGTTCTGGTCACAAAGACAGACTCTTTTATCCCTAATTATATGAAATTAATTGGATGATCCCTGCAGTATACTTGTGTGTCATTGACTGCAGGTCAGATATATTTATTCTGTGTGTGTGTGTGTGAGTGTGTGTGTGTCTCCTGTCCAAAAGTAACACCCTCGCTGATCCTCTCTCTGCGTAGCTGAAAGGTCATTCTCCTTCACCAACAAATCTGATCACACTCTTAATGTCTCTATAAAGCCGATAGATGGGTCAGACTGAGGGGAGGGGTAATTTTACAGTGTAGGATAATAAACTGGAGACTCCTGGCCTTCAGCACTAGAGCTGATGTGGAATGGAGTCGCTAACAGATGGAAGTGTGTATATAAGTTTTTATATCACTGTTCACATTAGATCTTTCTTTTTTTTTAGAATTTTATTTATAATTTTTTTTCCCATTTTCTCCGCAATTTACATGACCATTAACGAAATCCACTCTTTAGGACTCCCTCTATCAATAAAGTTCTACTTCGCCTCTTTTTGAACTGCTGCTGATGCTATAGCATTGCCAAGTAGCATCACAGCGCTAACACTCGGAGGAAAGCGCAGCAACTCGGTTCTGATACATCAGCTCACAGATGCAGCCTTGTGCTGATCCACATCACCTTAGGAGTGATGAGGGGAAAGAAAGAGCGCCATCTACTGTACTGTACCCACCCAGAGAGAGCAAGGCCAACTGTGCTCTTTCAGATCTCAGGTAAACGTTCTTAAAATAAGCAATCGCAAAGTAAAAAATCCATAAAGTAAGATCGAAATCAAGCAAAAATCCCTTATTTTATAGCTTAAATTTGTACACAAGAGTAACAAGAGTAACTTTTGGTGACATTTTGTGCTTAATTTGAGTTCATATTACTTAAAATAAAATTAAACAAATTCTAGTTAAGACTGATTAAGATCATTATTCCTTTTTTTTTGTAATCAAGTTTTTATTGAAAGTTGTGTAGATAACAGATGTAACAAACAGAGTGTAACATAAATAAAACTGACAATGTTTTCTTATCTCTTTTAAATCCCATCTCACCACACCCACATCCATCCCACCCCACTACATCCAGTTCACCTTACCCATTACTATTCCTTCCCACCCAACGACCACACATTTATCACTACATATACAGTACATGAAACAAAGAAGATCATTATTCCTAAAATAAGTAAAACAATCATACACTGACACAGTGCTTTGAAAGACAAAAAAAAATAAGTGTATTGCCTTATTAATTCGATTGTTATTCTTGTTAAGATTTAGTTTTATTACCAGTACCGATGAGGTGTGGAGCTACTTTGAGCTGGATAACGATGTAAAAAGCGATGAATCTGCAGGGGCAAAATATGCCCTTTTAAAACCCATTCTAAAGCATGTTTTGGAAAGCGTAATAAATTTACTGGATCTCAGAAAGCTGCAGGAGAGCGGAGGTGGGCTGTTCAACAAAGTTTAGTACTCTTCATCATCATTTACTACACCCAAATCCTTCATTTTCTTAATGAAGTTTCTGTCTTCACCATTTACACAGAGAGCACACAGGGAATTCAGCCTGTAGATCCATCCTTAGAACCAGTGGCGCAAAAAGGGGGTATGCAGCGTATGCAACGCATTGGGGCGCTGCACTAGAGTGGGCGCCAAATCAATGCCGTAAAATTATTTCTACTCTGCATTTTCTGTAAGAGCTGTTTGTTCATGTGTGATGATACACAGGGGCATCGCCTGGCCTGGGCTTCCGGGGCTTTAGCCCCGAATAAATTTCCAGTAGCCCCGAATCGTTTCACTCAGCTCAGCTGTATTATTAGTAAGGAGACAGGCCGCTGTACACTGTGAATGGAAAATCTCCAAAAGCCAATCAGCTTGCTGGTTTTGCGCAGCAATAGTATGTTTGCATACACCTCAAAAAGTATGTAGTTGCACCCCTGCTTAGAACTAAGAGACATCTGCCAGCGTTAACCGGACTGCACGTGTCGTGAAGTCACAGAGGCTGATTTTAGCGCCTTCGCCGAGAGTTTCCAGAAAGATCTCGGAATCAGATTCACTTTCTAGGAAAAGCCTTTTCCCATAAAAGCAGCGAGGGAGCAGACGAAGCCCGGCACTTTTCTTGTGCCGGGTTTTAAATAGGCATTTATTGGCCTGTAAACACTCGGCACACTGCGCTGTAAATCGCTGGCAGGATCAATGAGCTGCGAACACATGCTGGCTCACAGTGACAGAGACACTACATGCGTATGCTATTTTGGAGCAGATCCTGGATAAAGCTTTCCACAGTGAAAGGGACCGGCATTTATTTCTTCCCCTCATCCCTTCATCTGCATCTGTCTGCTCCTGCCTATACTGTACTGCGTAATATCCTTCTCATCTATACATACTCACTTTCTGTGGACTTTAGGACACACCAGTGCTCTAAAAAAAACAGCTGACTCTTCACTAAGCCCCTATTCTATTTCTACAATCTCTTATCTCTAAGCTCGGACCTGAGAGCGGCGGACGGCTGGATAGAGGGAGGACGACTCGGTTGACTTGTTGCACCAAGCAGGGACTGAGGAGATTTTAAACTGAGGAGGTTTATTAATATTCCATATACAGTACACTGTTCAAAGGTTTTAGGCACATGTGTAAAATAGAATGTGTAAAATCTAGAAATAGAAACGCTCCTTGTCTGTGCAGCAAGTGTTTATTTACTCCTACAAATAACAGTTTTACTTTGTTCTTTAAAGCATCTCCTATTGTGGTACCACTTTAGAATAAGAATACCTTTATAAAGGGTTTATAAATGGTTTACAATTAGTTTATTAATGGTTACTAATTAGGTTCTAAATGCCTTAATCATTAATAATTGTTATAACACATACTGATGGTGAAAGGGCAACAATATAGATGGCTGTGGGTTCACTATTTGTGCTTGGCAAACAACAGGTCATTGTTGCCCTTTCTATGTATGTGTTATAACTGATTATTAATGATTTATAAGGCATTTACAACCTAATTAAAAATGAGCTGTTTTACTTTTATATTTATGCCTTATTTGAATTGTAGTGCTGACATGCCCTAATGACTGAGTTGCAGATTTTATTTTGTCCAGTGCAGTGGAGCGGGGCTAAGCTACTATTTCATTGGTTGGTTTATGATGTATTCTGATGGACAACAGGTCTCAATTAGAGTTCTGTGCAACAAAACAATTGGTCTGAAAGGGTTAAAGTCTAAAATCTAAAAAATCTGCCATTTTTATCTGGGTCTGGGGAGGATATAAGTGTAACTATGATTAATAGCAATTTTAATCTACAGCATATAAAGACTGTACAGATAGAGAAGTGTAATACAGAATTTTTAAGCAATACCTGCGACCAGTGGTAAAATGATTCAGTAAATATTCAGTAAGTTGAAATGAGTGTATATTTAAGTGCACATTAAGCAGAGCGAACGCTCCCTCAGGGTTTTAAAGTCTTAAGCGTTGTTTTCTAAACTCTCCAGCGGGAGTCGGAAAAACAGAAACACGCTTCGGCCCCCAGTGGCCCCTGGTGTCACCCTAATCTCCCCAGATCAGTGCCCGGGTTCATCCGGAGCGATGACAGATGAGTAGAACAGCTGGAACAGGCGCTGCAGAAAGACCTACTGTATTTTAATATAGTCATCAAGGCTGAATGAACAGGGGGTCGGGGGGGGGGGGGGGGGTTGTAAAAAACATTATATGAATGTAAAAAACATTATTATAGTAAATTGTAATGCAAATTATTTAAAGAAATCTCTTGGAGACTGAATCAGAATGTTGTATTATAGTTCATATTATGGCATTAAAGGATGTGGATGTATGTATCCCAGGGGTATATCAACAGGCAAAATTAAATATTTGATTTCATATTTTTGATTTTATCAAATTAAAAATCTCTGGAATATAATCAAGAGGAAGATGGATGATCAAAAGCCATCAAACCAAACTGAACTGCTTGAATTTTTGCACCAGGAGTAAAGCAGCATAAACTTATCCAAAAGCAGTGTGTAAGACTGGTGGAGGAGAACATGATGCCAAGATGCATGAAAAAAACTGTGATTAAAAACCAGGGTTATTCCACCAAATATTGATTTCTGAACTCTTAAAACTTGATTATGAATATGAACTTGTTTTTTTTGTTTTTTGTTTTTTTTTGCATTATTTGAGGTCTGAAAGCTCTGCATCTTTTTTTTTTTCAGCCATTTCTCATTTTCTGCAAATAAATGCTCTAAATGACAATATTTTTATTTGGAATTTGGGAGAAATGTTGTCTGTAGTGCATAGAATAAAATATGTAATATATATACTGTATAAAATATAATATATATATATATATATATATATATATATATATATATATATATATAACATTATATATTTGTAGTGTCTTAAGAGTAATGCTGTAGCCACACACTCCTCATTCCTCATTTTAACAACCTAGTCACAAGTGAACATGCTAGTCACAATATAATAATATAATAAAATATAATACACTATAGATCTCACAGAAGTTCTGTCCACTCTGTTTAATTCAGATTCAGATTCAGATCAGATCAGCTTTCTGTTCTCAGCCTATTCTCCATAGGGGTATTCAGTAGCTGTTAACAGTGGTGACAGGGGTGTGTATGTGTGTGTGTGATTGTGTGACTAGGTGACACTAATGTGATGTAATGTGTGTTTAAGTTGACACTGGTGATGAGTGTCTGAGAGTATCTTAGTATTCCCAAAGTGCACACGTTTAAACACCTCACGTTAATCACGCTGGTGTTGCTGTGTAACAGCTGTCGCTCTAACTGCTGAAATATTTTAATTTTATAGTCCACGATGCGTCTATTCAGATCTGGGTGGGGGTCCTGACACATATCCTGGGTGGGGGAATCTAATGCTAATGCTAATGAAGGGTGTTTTTTTTTTTTTTTTTTACAAAATGTGCAGAGAATCAGATTTGTATGTTACCCTGAGATGTCCATTAACTGAAACAGACCAACTGATTCAACACTTTGACTTCAGTTTGATTCAGGTTCATTTATATCAAAATTTGGAACTTAAAACTGGAAGCGAGATCGTAAAGGGGCTTTCACACCTACCTTATGTGGTCTAGACTTTCAGACCAAAATATCAAACATATAAGGGCTAGGGCTGGGAATCAATCCAGTTTGACAGTTGTCTGTTTTGCCATTGAAACCTATGGGGATGGGTGGGGTTACATAGCTTTCTGCAACCGAACAGCAGGGGGCACCTGACCTGTGGTGGCTTCACTTTTGAGAGACGATGCTCTGTCCAGCTATACACAGTCTATGGGTTAAACAGTGGCCTGTGTGCTCATGGCAAGTTTACGTGAATAGTGGGTCTAATAGTGGGTGCCACATGGACGATGGGACATTGCACTTTTAAAGCTAGCTCTGCTGAAACATTCCTCCAGCTGAAACAGTCCACAGTGTCATGTGCGTGCGGGATACATCAAGCCCTATCCAGATGGGATTTGTATCTCAGGGGGACATCTGAATTAAAATTTTCACACTTCTACTCAGTGATAAAACTCTTGCAAAACAAAAAAATATAAAAAACAGGAGGACCAGTGAGTTTTTTGGCTTTCTCTGTGATATGACATCACGTTCAGTAGCTCCTCCATTTCCACTCGCTCTTATGTTTAAGTGGATCTCCGTGGAAACACACACAGATATGTGGATTTGGATGGGACTAAAATTACCATAGGACATGACAAAAGTATATTGAATATATACTCACAAATATTCATATACTGAACTTAAATTGATGTACATTAACAAAAGATAATTAGGAACAAAGCAAAGTGAAAAAGAACGCGATAAAGATTTGTAAAGACTTCGTAAAGACCCAAATCGGATAACAGACTTCCGCACAGCCTGGTGTCCCGTGAAGAGACGGGGGTGAATATTGGGGTAAGACACTGTAACTGAAGATCTGCTGGGGGTCAGTGAGGAAACAGTGATTAGAGCTGTCAGTAAACCGCAACATATATTACATGTTTTAGGATGGCACTGAACACACAGCCTACAGAGCACTGTGTGCAGTTAGGATAAAGTCCTGCAGTGGTGATACCCTGACCCCATCCCATGTGTCTCTCTCTCTCTCTCTCTCTCTCTCTCTCTCTCTCTCTTTCTCTCCCTCCCTCTCTGTTAAAAACAAATGACAGACTGCTGCCCTCTTGTGGTCTTTTCTGAAAAAGTTAGTTACAGTCATTGCCAAAAGTATTGGCACTCCTTTTTTCCAGAAAAGTACTGCAAAATTACTCATTTTGTCCTGTTTTTGGCTTTTAAATGTAAAAATTAGCCTTTTTTTCATTTTTTTTGTTTTTCCAATGCACACAAATTAAAAACATGCAGTAACAATATTTTTCCAGAAATTCTTTCTATCTTACTTATTGGAAATGAATCAGTCCTTTACAGTCACCAAGTTTTTTTATGTGTTTATATAAAAATCCCAAACACAAACCTGTGGAAATGGATTTTAAACTGTTAATTTGGAAATTAGGATTGCCCACACCTGTATATTGTGTGTTGTGAGGTGTTATCTTGTGAGTGAAGTGAGACACTGGCTGGCATGATCATGGCAAGGTCAGTGAATTATAGGAGTTATAGTAGAAAACAAAGTCCTGCAGTACTGATGTCCCTACTGATGAATCTCTCTCTCTCTCTCACTTTCACTTACTCACTCTCTCTCTCTCTTTCTTTCACTTACTCACTCTCTCTAACAAACGACCAGTGATTTCAATTCCCAGAGCCCTATTTTACACCCTGCTCAAGGCATGCCACTACTCAGCTTGGTTATAAGGATTTCTCCCTTTGTTTGGTTTGCTTTCACACAGGCAAAAAACTAAACGTGTTTTTTTTTCAATGGGACGTGCAGCGCGGCTGTGAGCAGTGAATGCTGCACATACCACGCTCTTACTGTGTAAACAGCATAGCAGTATATTTTCTGGCTAATATATATTATTAAACTGCACCTTATCAGCAGTTTAGCTCAATCAAAAAGAAGTATATTTGATAGCTAGGTCGAATGCAGACCAGATCAAGTTCTCACCTGAAGTGAACCGCTCCAGAGTTCGTTTGGTGCCGGACCAAGACCAAAACCCAAAATAATAATAACTTATTACTGATTCCAAATTAATCACATGCGTCAACGCATTAAAATTGACATATATACTTATATATGTTGAATAAGTAAAGATATAAAGCTCTAGAGACGTCTGAACCTCAGAATGAAAGTTTTCCTGTTAAGTGAACTGTTTGCCTAATGTTTAGCCTCTGTTTGTGTGTGTGCAGGTATGAAGCGTCCATCCAGCCCGGTGTGTGTGGAGAGCGAGTCCACAGTGGGCTCAGAGCTGTGTGTGGGTCTCCGGCGTGTGGATGGAGACCCCCGGCCGAAACGTGAGCGTAAGCAGCGGACGCTGACGCTGTGTGAGGTGTGTAACATCCAGCTGAACTCCAGCGCTCAGGCACAGATCCACTACAACGGAAAAACACACCAGCGCAGACTACGGCAAGCCTCCCAGGCCAAAAACAACCGCACAGCCAATCACAGCACAGCAGGTGAGTCGGTTTGTATTTTATGTTACAGAGCTTCGACCTGCTGTCCGATACTGATATTTGAAGTCCATTTGAAGCCCACCCTATAGTGATTTAGAACAACATTTGCGGAATTACAGTAATTCACACACAAAAAAAACATGTATTAGCATGTCAATTTTGTTGTATACTTACATTTACTCCACACTTTTTTTCTACTGAAAGCCCTTTTTACAATGATGTCATTTATTTATTAAAAGAACGTTAACTTTTTAACGTTTTATAGAGATTTTGGAAGCAGTTAATATAAACGTTAGATAACCCAAACCCTTCCAGTCTGTTAGCAGAACAAGACATTACACAAAATCAGTTTTCATTGCAGTATATTGTGATTTATTGTTGTGATTTATTGCTCTCATCACCGACCTCGCGTGTAAAGCCGCTGTTGTGCCGAATTCAGCACCCCCGCCAAGAAAAGCACCCCCTCTCGGCAGCGCATACGCAACGTCTTCTTGGCTTTAACTATAAATACCGAAGGTACATTTTTTAAGCTACGCTGACTCATAAGAAATAAGGAAAAATAAACATGTCACCTGCAGCCTCAGCACCATAGTAGTGCCTAAATCTGCACCCCCGCCATGAAAAGCACCCCCTCTCGGCAGTGCGTACGCACCGTCTTCTTGATAAAAGCGGAGATAATTGCTTTAACTAACTTCAATTAGAAACAGCGCTCCTGAAAGGGGGTGATTTCATGGCGGGGAAGCAGATTTCGGTGCGCTTTAAAAAAAAACTTATTTTAAAACTATTCTGCTTTTTCTAAGGTATATTTTTTTTCTGATATATGTTCGACCTACCCCCCCAGTGTGTGTTAGTTCTGGTCTAATGTTTCTTCTTCAACAACTTTTATTCTCATATTAAAATTTTAATCACATATACCATTCCGACGCCCTATTGGTTTATACTTTGATCCATCACACCTATGACGTTTAAACATACGCAGACGTATGTAGTCTAATATGAAGATGATCCGTGCAGAGACTCAAGAGAACTCCAGACAAACTCCAGTCCAACTAAACTTTACCTTTAATATATTTACATTCTGCTAAAATACATTAATTTACAATGGGGCATATATGCAGCTGAAACAGTAGGGAGTCTAGTGCATCCCAAATTATATTATTAACTTTAGCATTTTAATAATTTAACATTATAGTCATTATAGCTTTTAGAAGGGGGTAGAGGGGGGGGCGGTATTGCACTAAACTACCTCCGCTTCATCCTCATCCTCTTCTTCATAAAACTTTTGTAAACAGATTGTGTTTCAGTGAGGTGTGGAGGATTATGTTTAGAATGGTTAATCATCGCCCCCAGAAAAACAGGGACTGATTCACTTTTATTATTCCTGTTCTCTGTGCTGTGACAAATTATACAGACTGTAGTTTTTGATAAACTAGCTCTCTGTGCCGGAGGAGAGAACGCAGTGCTTTATAAAACTACATTTAAAGTAGAATTTTTATTAAACATCAGCTCACAGACGCAGCCTTTCGCTGATCCACATGACCCTAGGAGTGATGAGGGGAAAGAGCGCCATCCACTGTACCCACCCAGAGAGAGCCAGACCAATTGTGACAGAAATGTTCTTTATGTTTTTATTAATGTAGAATTATTGTAATATTCACATTTATTTTCACCAGGCTAAATCATTCTTGAAATACAGTGTTCAGTGGTGTTGATACTTTATGGTTTTATATTGCATAGAATGTTTTCACATCAGCACTATTTACTGTAGTTCACTTAAAACAGACTCTGTTTGCATGCTTGTTTGTTTGCATGCTCGGTGCAGTTTGACTGGGAAGGTGTAAAAATAGTAAGCTTATTGGTTTCAGTATAATTAAGTTTCAGAGGTTTTGTTAGTTTTATTAGTATTATTTTTATTATTATTTGTGGTTTGTGTTCTGGTTTTTCCATAAAATAGATTATACCACAGTGAGTTCCGACCCTGCAATGTGATTGGCTGTGAGGCGTTCTGTGAGTGCCGTTATCAGCCGGTAATGCACTGTAACCAAAGCTCTCCATGTATTACTCCTGCACATACAGGTAACCATCTAGCAACGATGCAGCGCTTACAAGCCAAACAGTGCAGCTACAAACAGAGCAGCAATGGAAATATTTTAACGGAGTTTGGCGGAGTTTTTTTTTTATAACCAAACAGATAATATTTTTTCCTCCTCTTTACCTCTTTAAAATCTTTCAGTAAACAGTGATAATAGCAGGAACCTTGAGTGTATTATTGCAGCACTAAGTAAAACAAATCAAGACAAATCAATGCACTCCAGCACTAAAACCACAAACATACACAATATCATTGGACATAAGGACATGAAAGGGTTAATAATCTTGATGGACTATCACTGGTAGCTTTTCTGTGACACAATAAAAGGGTTTGATTGACAGAACTCATTAGACTGCCTTCACACAGTACAGTGAGAAAGTCTGAGAAGCTCAGAGCAGATCTGAGAGGGACATATTTATAGATCTACACAAGTCAATACCGTCTCCTCTCTGTGTGTAATAACAGTAATGTGTTTCACTTTGTCGTCCTTTATTGAAGGACATCATCACTCTTGATTTATTATCATTAACAACTGGGATTTTGTGTGTGTGTTAGTGTGCACAAATTTCTCAACAATATAGTAACATTTATATTTCATGTTAAAATATAAATAATATAATAAAGCACAACTCATATAATGAAACATTTAATCAGTTTTAACATTTAGATAATTCCATAATTATTTATCTGAAATATAAATAATGAAATATGCTGTTGTACACAGTGAGTGTGTGAATGTGTGTGTGTGTGTGTGTGTGTGTGCGTATGTGTTACAGAAATGATGAATTGCATCATTATGAGGTTAATTTGCTCTGAGAGAAAGGCAGACAAGCGGAGAGGGGGAGGAGTCACTGACCGGCCCTGCAGTCACAGCTATGCATGGCATGTATGCTCGTATGATGAGTCCAGTGTGTGTGTGTGTGTGTGTGTGTGTGTGTGTGGCAAGAGGGGTGTATAGAAGTGTGTCACTCTCGTAAACACCGAAGGAACATGTTCCGAAGCCCAGTTCTGATGCTCACATAATACTCTGTTATTTTACTGCCAAAATAAAAAGTATAATTTAATATAAAACAACACAACACTACAGTTTTAATTTTTTTGCGTGCAAAATCCATACACTCACTGTATTGCCTATAATGGGATTAAAGCTCTTAGGCCTTAGTGTAGCCCTACCCATTACAAAGAAACATATATTTATACTTATGTCACCAGCATGATCTTGTGTATGAACGTTAAAGCTTAAATTCTCTGCCCGAACCCGACCCGATGCCCAGAAAAGGGTATATTTATTTCATACATAGCTATGGCATGATAATCACAATATAGGCAAAGTAACAAAACAAACTTGTGTTTTAAATAAAAGCTGCATAAGTTAAAATGTTAGAATCATGCAGCTCTGGAGCTCACGCACACGTTAGCTCCTCCATTTGTCCACATTACGCATTGGACTTTTTTTTATTACATAATAGGTTCATGCTTCTTCAGTGTTGCAACACTGAACAGATTTCACTCATTTAAACAGCCCGAAAATGTTTTTTAAAAGCTAATTTTAATGCTCTATTTCCCCCAAAAATGTGGGGTTTAAATAGGGCTCGGGTTCATAATGACAGAGGTGCGGCAGGTCGGCCTCAGGCAGAACAGGTCAGGCCTGCTCGGGTTGGATTTTTTGGGACAGATCTAAGCTCTACTAAATGTCTACAAAAGTGTTCCCAAACCACTTGTGGACCTCAGTGGTCACCATGTGGTTCAACCCTACTCAGCAAAACAGACTGTTGACTCTCGTGGAGAAGTGTTCTGAGGAGTAGTTTGAGAACCATTGGTCCAGAGATGAATTAGAGAAGTGTGAACACAGATTGTGCACCAACAGAACTGTAACTGAATACCAGCATATTCAATATTCTGATCCATTTTCCAGGCAGTGTATTTATACTGTGGTGTTTAAAGGTATAATGGTTGTGGGTTATGAGCATTAAGCCTTCAGGTTTGGTACTTCAGTATGGAATGCGTTCAGAAATTACACTCAGCAGATCAGAGGACAGTATGGCCGATATAATAGAATCCCTGCTGCTGCTGGAGAATATGGATGGTGCTCATACCTGCGAGTGTGGAGTGACTGTTGTTTCATGCTGAAAATGGATTGGGTTGAAGGTGGAGGACTCTCCAGCCACCCCCGGACTGATACATCACACTGAAGTGGAAAAGCTTTAGTGCAGCATTCAGGTCTGTAGGAAAATTACAGAAAGTCCACATGAAGTTGTCACATTTACGGGCCATTTTATTCTGAACACCACTGGTGGAACCAGTGCATAAATTTACACTGAGGAAGGTGTTTAATACAACTATAATAATCACAACTTTACCAGTAAAGAAAAAGCTTCTTATCTGTGTTTATTAGCTCAGTAAAACACCGGCATTACAATAAATGCAAACAGCAATTTTACAAAAAGCACAGCTTTTACAGCCCTGTTTTCCTTAAAACATCTCCTCCTTATCTGAGTTTAATATAGTTATTTCTAGTTCTCATCATATTAATCAACACCTGGTTTGGTTAATTACTGGTAAATGTGGTAAATCAGGTGAGCTGCTGACGGAACTGAATATAATATACACGTGCTGGCTGAGGAGCATCCAGGAGAAATCTGGAATCTCTACACTTTGTTCTTCTGTTTGGCTCACAGGATATAACATACTTAGTTAAAAATGAGAATTCCTTGTTATGTTTTACTGTATTTTTGTTTTTTTGCATCTGTTCAAATCATGTGGTGCTTTTTTCATGTTTTCAGGAAACATTGCTGAGATAAATGGATTAGTGTAATTTGCTTTGGTGCCTAAAACTTTTGCACAGTACTGTAAATATATATATATATATATATATATATATATATATATATATATATATATATATATATATATATATATATATATATATAGACACACCGAGATTTAGCAGGAGCCCCCTTTGTTTGAATCAAAGAATCAAATCTGATTCATCTGTCTCATTGAAAAGATTCAATGAGTTCAAAGGAGAATCAATCTCTGAAAAACGACTCTTTAAAGGGATTCAGGCGAGTCGGTTCACTGGTCGAACAAGAATCACGCACACCTCTCCAAGCAGCTGTCCACACACACACGCGCACACAATCCCCCCTCCACACACATCTGTATGTGAGGTTCCGCGCGCTTGGTGAACTGATGTGTGCGCGCGCTCTCGGCATTACGGTCGCCTCTCCACGCTGGACCCCGCGCGCTCCGGAGGCTGCGCGAGACGCGACGGGTGCCGGTTCTCGGTTCTGTGCGGCTGATTGTGGGGTTTACAGCAGATTCTGGAGCTGATTGAGGCGCGCGCGCTGTGAATCCTCGCCGGAGAGATGATTCTAGGTGAGACCGTGTTTATTCTGCTGGGTTTGGACCGGAACCGGACCGGACTGAGCCGGGTCAGGTTCATGCTGGGTCAGGAGCTGTTTGTGGTCCTGAAGTGGTGGTCAAGTGTGTGTGTGTGTGTGTGTGTGTGTGTTTGGTATGTCTGCAGGAGTGTGGATTCAGAGAGACCCACATAATTACCTGTAATTATTAATAATTCATAACTGATAACTTTACTTTAAGCTTCTATGTCTAGTGAACTTGATGTCCTGATGTGTCCTGAAATGCTTTATGCTTGGCGCTTGTATGAATGTCCTTCACAGTCTCTCAGGTTTTAAGGAGTCGAGATGATCAGGTGTGTTGGCACCAGGCTCTTCTCAGTAGAGGACTGTTTATGGGGGTCACCCGTTGATCCCATTGTAATGAGGATGATGCTCTCTCAGGGATTTTAGCTCTGCTGAAGTGATGCTGATGCTGGTCTTGGAGAGCTGTGGACAATCTCACTGTTTGTGTTTCTCATAAGTATTAAATACAGGAGAGCAGGACACTGGACTGAGAAGTGCAGTAAAGTTTAGGCTTTAGGGAGGAACATGGTTTTTATAAGGTGAAAGAGGTGGAGTTGTTGTATTTATCTTTTTATTTTTTTGGTTATTTATATTATGAATATTATTATGTGGGAAAACCTGGAAATTTGTGATTTTGTGAATGTCTCTCTTTCCCCCTCTTTCTCCCCTGTCTTTGTCTCTCTCAATCTATGTCTCTCTCTCTTTCTCTCTGTTTCATATCTCTTTCCCTTTCTCTCACTCTCTCCTTTCTCTCTCACTCCATTTGTCTCTTTATTTCTTTCCATTCTCATGTTCTTTTGCTCACTTCATCTTTCCATCTTTCACTTCTTGATCCTTTTTTGTGTCTCTATCTTCCTCTCTCTTTCTCACACTTTCTCGATTTTAACTCTCTATTTCTCTCTTTTTCACTCTCTTCTCTTCTCTCTTTCTCTCGCTCTCTCCCCCTTTATCTCCCCATTTCTCTTCTATGTCTCTCCCGCTCTTTTGTTCTGGTTTTAAGATGAAAGAAGAGGAGTTGTTGCATTTTTCATTATATTTTTGTTTTTTATTATTCTGTGGGAAAAACCTGGAAATTGTGGTTTTGTAAATCTCTCTCTATGTCTCTGTTTCTCTCCCTTTCACTTCTTGGTCCTTTTTGTGTCTCTATCTCTCTCTTTCTCTCTCTCCCTTTATCTTTCTATTACTTTGCTTTCTCTTTCCTTTCTCTCTTTCTTATCTCTCTCTCTCTTTCTCTTGCTTTCTCTCCCCCTTTATCTCTCTATTTCTTGCCTCTGTCTCACCTGCTCTTTTGCTCTTTCTATATATATTTTCTCTGCCTCTCTCTCCCTTTGTCACTCTCTCTATATATTTCTCTCTCTCCCTTCCTCCCTCCCTCCGTCCACAGTGATGTTGTTTCTCCTTAGTGGGCACTGTCTCCTGCCAGGTGTCTCAGCTCTGATACAGTCCAGTGGGCATAAGTATCCTGTCTGAGTTGGCGCTGGGTGAGAGAAAGAGAGAGAGAGAGAGAGAGAGAGAAAGAGAGAGAGAGAAGGGGTTCCTGAGTTGGCACCTCCTGTTGTGGGCATATGTTGGAACAAGAAAGTCCTTCTGTGGTCACTGACTTTCACCTTGTCATCCTCCGCAAGTGAAAAAACACAGCAAGAAGATTTTAGCATGGCACTGATACTATTAATACACTAGGTGTTCTCTGGAATAATGGAGCTCCATCCACACAGTGAACACATCAGCTACAAGACGCCTTTGCTGATCATCATCACAGTAGAAGTGATGACAGGAGAGAGCGCTATCTACACAAGTGCACCCTCTCAGACTCTGGCTGCTGATGGCAAAGCAGCATTGCCTGGGATTTCGGATCAGTGATCCTTGGATTATATTAGTATTATAAAATTTGGACTTTAAACCAGTACTTTAAAAAAAATCACTTCTGTGTTCGGAGCACAGATGCAGGTCAAACCGTTACAAAGTGAAAGATTAAAGTCCTGTTATCCTCCGTCTGAGCATCTGTATCCATGTCTGCTCCTGTCTTCTTCTAGAGTTAGCACACAAACACACACCACACACACACACACACACACACACACACACACACACACACATCCCTACACACACACATACACCCGAACACACACATCCCTACGCACACGCACGTACACTCTGCCAGCATGTCAACAGCAGCGATTAGCGGATGCCCTCTGCTCCTGCTGGGTCTGTAAGTGCAGTCGGAGATGAAAGCGGGAGTGGTGTGTATTCAGGCTGAGTGGATGAGAGCCGGAGCGGTGTGTTTTTTCCACGGAGCGCCGGGCTTTGTCTTCCTGATCCTTGAACCTTAATTACAGACCATCTGATGTCCATTTAGATGCTCTTTCCTGGCCATTTTCTGCCATACCTGCATTCCGTGTTACAGCCCTGCTCATAGCCAGGCTGCGGCCAGAAGATCAGTCTGAACACAGGCAGGTTCTGAAGAGTGTGTGCAGGTTCTGAAGAGTGCGTGCCGGTTATAAAGAGTGTGTGCAGGTTCTGAAGAGTACAGGCAGGTTCTGAAGAGTGCGTGCCGGTTATAAAGAGTGTGTGCAGGTTCTGAAGAGTACAGGCAGGTTCTGAAGAGTGCGTGCCGGTTATAAAGAGTGTGTGCAGGTTCTGAAGAGTGTGTGCAGGTTCTGAAGAGTGTGTGCAGGTTCTGAAGAGTACAGGCAGGTTCTGAAGAGTGGGTGCATTTATAAAGAGTATATATGTGTTCTGAGGAACACAGGCAGGTTCTAAAGACTGTGTGCAGGTTCTAAAGACTGTGTGCAGGTTCTAAAGACTGTGTGCAGGTTCTAAAGACTGTGTGCAGGTTCTGAAGAGTGTGTGCCGGTTCTGAAGAGTGTGTGCAGGTTCTGAAGAGTATAAATTCTGATGAATACAGGCATGTTCTGATGAATG
This sequence comes from Astyanax mexicanus, assembly GCF_023375975.1. Lineage (NCBI taxonomy): Eukaryota > Metazoa > Chordata > Actinopteri > Characiformes > Acestrorhamphidae > Astyanax > Astyanax mexicanus. The sequence goes on from NC_064422.1 coordinate 10,781,496, forward strand.
TGTGCAGGTTCTAAAGAGTGTGTGCAGGTTCTGAAGGGTATATATCGGTTCTGAGGAATACATGCAGTTTCTGAAGTGTACAGGCAGGTTCTAAAGAGTACAGACAGGTTCAGAAGAGGTCAGGCAGGTTCTGAAGAGTGTGTAGGTTATAAAGAATACCGGCAGGTTGTGAAGAGTACAGGCAGGTTCTGAAGAGTACAGGCAGGTTTTGAGGAGTGTGTGCAGGTTCTGAAAAGTACAGACAGGTTCTAGAGAGTGTGTGCAGGTTCTAAAAAGTACAGGTAGGTTCTGAAGAGTGTGTGCATGTTCTGAAAAGTACAGGCAGGTTCTGAAGAGAATGTTCAATTCCGGAAGAAAATATATGGGTTCTAAAGAATACAGGCTGGTTCTGAAGAATATAGGCAGACACAGATATATATACTTTACATTAAATAATCATTTCTGTCTTTCCTGTGTGCTGTCTAAAACTTTGCTGATGTATATTACTGAGATTACTGAGGATTTTTGTCTGTCAATCAGTTCGTCAATAATTGAGCCTGGCTGTCCGCCCAATAACAGGCATGTCAATCATCTTTTATAAAAATGGACAATGATAGACAAAAATAGCTAAAAACAGTGCTGCAGACGATTAGAGCCGGTCTGTTCTTCTGTCCATATTTATAGATGATCAGTCTATCACATAGTATCTAAAATTACATAATTTAACTTCTTTCTCTAAAGATAAAATACATGTTTCTGACATTTTTTTTTCATTTTATTTTGACTCCTGAAATCATGAAATTCAGGTTAAAAGTATAATATTTAAATGTAAAAAGTAAAAAAAAAGAGTTTGGACAATGAAGTGTGGAGCTATTTTTTGTTTGTTTATAGTGTAAAATATTGTTTTCTTTACATGGGTAGTTCTATGCCCCTATTAATAGCTTGAATTTTAAGTATTAGTTTCAGGTATTAAGGAGCAGTAAAGCCACTCCACTGAATTACAGCATTATAAGGTCATCGAGTTTTCAGTGAAGTTTCTTCGGCACTAAGGCTGGGTGCAGCAGCATTAGCATTAGCCGCTAACCGCAGCGCTAGCTATTTTGTCGTTTAGAGGTGAGTATATTGGACTGTAGTCTGCGTGTTTACTGTGTTAAAACAAGCTACATGGGACAAACCGCTAGCTGATAGTGCCCTGGGTTACCGATACAGTCGGGGTTCCTCAGTCTAGTGCTATCGGGCGCCATTTAATGTACATCCCATTAGCTTTGTGGTTAGCGGCTAATGCTAATGCTGCTGCACCCAGCCTTAGCGCTGAAGAAACTTCACTAAAAACTCACCCTTAGACAAAATATTACATATCCTACCTTACTGTAGGTAAACGGAAGCACTTTAATCATCCAAATAAACAGTTTTCAGGTGAGAAATCTGTGTAGATTAACATACAAGGCTCATTTAGTAATGAGCATCACTCTCACAACCCCCCAGGCACTTCTGTATGTCAAGGTCCTCTAAAATGTGGGGATCCCCAGGTAAAGAATCCCTGATATGGATGGAGGATCAGGATATAATCATGTAAAAATGACTTTTTTTGGGAATGTGAATTATGACAGTCATAACTTCAGGGCACAGTAGAATACAGGACCTTTAAACAAAGGGCAAGATCACACCAGATCACACCGAGCTTTTGTGTTTTTTAGACCACAGCAGTGATATCACCTTCCCGCAGGTTCTTCCTCTGTGGCTGGAGGAGGTCACATGGTCAGACAGGTCACTGAAACACTTCTGAAATGTCAGAAGTGCCCCGTGGCTCCTGAGTCAGTCTGTCGGGGCTGGCTGGTGAACAACGCTGGTAATTCTTTATTCTGAATACTGAACACCAAATACACTGTTTACTGTGAGGCAGGGGGGTTTATTTATACTGACGCACTACTGAGGGTGAACTGAGAGTTAATTAGCTGCCGCTCACCTTACTTTACCCGTTAAACTTTAGCGTAATCTGTAGACCAGTCTTGGTAGTCTTGGATTCCCTACCATCTTGTAAGTTCTTTAACCCCTTTACTGGCCATAATTTCTATTCAACTGAAAAGCATAATTGTTTCGTTACTTTTGTCCACTATGATCAGGAGATCGCTTGTTCGAATCCTGCTCATGTATCTTGCCATCAGCTACCGGAGCTCTGAGAGAGGAGAGCACAATTGGCCTTGCTCTCTCTCTGGGTGGGTACAGTAGATGGCGCTCTCTCCAACGGGTGATGTTGATCAGCACAAGGCTGCGTCTGTGAGCTGATGTATCAGAACAGAGTCGCTGCGTTTTCCTTCGAACGTTAGCGCTGTGATGCTACTCGGCAATGCTACAGCATCAGCAGCAGTTCAAAAAGAGGCGGAGTCTGACTTCACATGTGTTGGAGGAGGCATGCGCTAGTCTTCTTAACCCCCCTGGTGTGTTGGGGCATCACTAGGGTAACACTTTCTATGAATGTCATCTCTATAAGACTCTAAACATACTCGTAACACATTAGAATGCATTCACAAGGCATTATAAACATGGCTATACATATTTATAAAAATGCATGACTCATCATAGACATGTTTATTATCCATCATGAACTGTGATTATAATGCATTAATAGCTGTGTTTATAACATGTTATGCATCAATACCAAGAATTTCAGTCGCAGCTTACAGACTGTATTATGACTAAAAAAGCTTCCAACTTATAAAGACACCCTCAATAATCCTATAAATATATTTTTTATATTCATTAATTGTTCTTGTCTTGAATATAATATTAGTTATAGTCAATTATAATGTATTATAATAGCTCTTTGTGCGCTCTAAGTAAAGTGCCAGACTTTCGTTCTGGGACTTTATTATTAACGATAGCTATATACTATTTTAACATATATATTATAAACACAGCTTATAATGTATTATGATCACAAGTTATGATGCTTAATAAACATGGCTATAATGGGTTATGCATTTATATATATATTTACAGCCATGTTTATAATGCCTTATGAATGCATTATAATATGTTGTGAATGTGGTTATAGAGTCTATTAGAGATTCATAGAAAGTGTTACCTAATTTTATCTGTTTATTTATATATATATATATTTTTATACTTTAAGCTGAGATGAGCGTTTTCTCACACGTTCTTGCCTACCTCGGTCAGAACTGTGTGTCTGTGCACTCTTTTGGATTAAGGCCGCACAACAGAGTTAGATTGAATTTTCCCAGCATGCCCTGCAGCTTGCTGTGCTGTATAGAGTGAGCAGTTTCGCACTGAGAAGGAAACAGCTTCTTTGAGCCTGTTCATTTACCGGGTCAGTGTGCTCCTCTGAGCTTATTACAAACCTGCCTTCTCTCAGACGCCACGCTGATTCTCGCCTCGTTTCTGTAACACTGCCACCACGGCACTCACACGGCACTCACACGACACACACACGGCACTCACACGACACTCACACGGCACTCACACGACACTCACACGGCACTCACACGACACTCACACGACACTCACACGACACTCACACGACACACATGGCACTCACACGACACACACGGCACTCTCACGACACACACGGCACTCACACGACACTCCCACATCACACACGGCACTCAAACGGCACTCACACGACACTCACACGGCACTCACACGGCACTCACACGACGCTCACACGACACAACACTCACACGGCACTCACACGACACTCACACAGCACTCACACGACACTCACACGACACTCACACGGCACTCACACGACACACACGGCACTCACACGGCACTCACACGACACTCACACGGCACTCACACGACACTCACACGGCACTCACACGGCACTCACATGACACTCACACGACACTCACACGGCACTCACACGACACACACGGCACTCACACGACACTCACACAACACACACGGCACTCTCACGACACACACTGCACTCACACGACACTCCCACGTCACACACTGCACTCAAACGGCACTCACACGGCACTCTCACGGCACTCACACGACACTCACACGACACTCACACGACGCTCACACGACACAACACTAACACAGCACTCACACGACACTCACACGGCACTCACATGGCACTCACACGGCACTCACACGACACTCATGTGACACTCCCACGGCACTCACGCGACACTCACGCGACACTCACACAGCACTCACACGACATTCACATGACACTCACACAGCACACGACACTCACACGACACTCACACGACGCTCACACGGCACTCACACAGCACTCACACGGCACTCACACGACACTCACACGGCACACACGGCACTCACGATACACTCAAACAGCACTCACACAGGACTCACACGACACTTACATTGCACTCAGTCTTTCTGGGCAAGTCAGTTCACTCAGGGTTGAGCAATATATAGAATTTGGGAAGAAAGTGTTCACTCTGCTTCATTAGTTGAAATGCTGCCATGTTTTACTTACTTTACAGTGTGCAGATTTTTTTTTTTGTGCAGTGGGCGGTGCTACGGCAGCTGCTGTTTGATTGGCTGATAAATGTCTTTTCTGTGGATAACAGGTCTTAATCTGTGTTTAGTGCTAGAATAAACAGGAAAGAAGAAAACACATGATGTTCATTGCAGTGCATGCAGGATCTGAAAGGGTTATATTTGATTTAAGTAATCATGAGGAATTATTTTGAGGGATTATTTTGAGTCCCATGAATTTAAAGATGAAGTTCATCAACATTGTCAAATATCGTTAAGTGTCTAGATGAAGGTCAGGATGCTAATCCTCTTCTTACGACCACATTTCATACAAATATGCAGATACTGTTTATCTGTGTCTAATTTTAGACTCTAAATAAGTAGCTGTCTTATTGGTCAGTGCTAATGCTAAAAGGTCATTTTAACTGTGTGACAGTGTTTGAGCACGGCTCTGCTAATACTAGAATATTTATTTATTTATTTATAAATCACATTTTCCCAATCTTGGGATTAGCTCTGACAAGCAATTACAGATTACAGTGATCCCACAGTATCCTCCAGTGTGCAGATTAAAAACTGATGTTTGTTTAACTAGTTTTTCCAAGTAACATGACTAAGATCAAGAATTTATTCTCAAAAACCCTAGAAGTAGGGTTTTCTTCAGATGACATTTCTCTCCAAACCATCACTGATTAGTGGAAGCTGCACACTAGACCTCGAGCAGTTTGGACTGTGTGTTTCTCCACTCTTCCTCCAGACTCTGCTCCCTTCATTTACTTTAAATGAAATGTAAAATTTACTGATGATCAGTGATGGTTTGGAGAGACGTGTCATCTGCTGGTGTTGATCCACTGTGTTTTATTATCAAGTATTTTATTATCAAGTGCAGTTTTGTTTTCCCACAAAATCTTACAGCACTTCATGCTTCCCTCTGCTACTGACAACTTTTATGTAGAAGCGGATTTAATTTTCCAGCAGGACTTGGCACACTGCCCACACTGCTAAAAGTACCAATTGGTTTTATATAATATTCTAATTTTCTGAGACACTGATTTTTGGGTTTTCATTGGCTGTAAACCATAGTCATCAACAATAAAAGAAATAAACGCTTAAAATAGATCACGCTCTGTGTGTAGTACATCTATATAATATATATGATTTCTAAATGTTTTGAACTGAAATATATTTTTTTAAGATGCACTAGTATACAGTATGTATGGATTATACGTCTAGCTTACTGTATAAAAATTAGTATGGGTGTTTCTGTGAAATGGATTGTCGGTGGTAGTTTTAATTTGGTCATTAGTGATATGTTGTCTAAAAGCTTTGAGAACCTCTTATCTGGAGCATCAAAGATTGGTCCCAGATTTTTACACTTGTCCATTAAAAAACGTTCGTTATACAACTGTTGGTAAAAAAATAAGAGACTTCTTAAAAATTATGAATTTCTTTGATTTTACCAAATCGAAACCTTAAACCAAGCATACATTTTTGCACCAGGAGTAAAGGCATAAAGTTATTCAAAAGCAGTGTGTAAGACTGGTGGAGGAGAACATGATTCCAAGATGCATGAAAACTGTGATTAAAATCCAGGGTTATTCCACCAAATATTGATTTCTGAACTCTTAAAACTTTATGAATATGAACTTGTTGAATATAGAATATTATAGAATAAAACAACAATGCTCATTTTACTCAAACATAAACCTATAAATAGCAAAATCAGAGAAAATAAAGCTTTCCAGAGCTTTCCAGAGGACAGGTTTGGGTTTTTATGCTATGTGTATTGCTATGCAGTTTATCAAAGGAGCAGTGTTATCATCAAGCTGGTGGTGGTTATAAGGCACTGATGCTGAGCTTTGTGTCCGTATGGAAAGGCTGGTCGTGTTTTCTGTCTGGGAGTGAGACGGGAGCTGTAGTTGTTGGACAGAAGACTCAGAACACTCGTCTGTTTCCTCAGCGCGGATCACGTTCAGTTTCCAAGTGGCTCAGCCAATCTCTCCCCAATGCCCCAAAGCAGCAATAATAATTAAAAGCCTCTGAATGCTTCTAATTAGCCTGCGCACTATAGGGGAGGCTGAGAGAGAGAGAGAGAGAGAGTAAAAGAGAGAGAGAGAGAGAGTAAAAGAGAGAGAGAGAGGCTGGGAGATCTGCTGTATACGCTCAGAGTAAGCTCTATTCACAGGCCTGATTGAAACAGTCTTATCTCCTCCAGTGCAGATGCTCGGCGGTTATTTTTAGGCCTGATTGAGAGCTGGCCATGAAGAGTGGGCCGATCGAGCTGTGAAAAATCTGCTTTTGAGGAGACGCTCAGAATTGCCAGCATGTGCTGACTTCAGACTGCTCTGTGTGTGTGTGTGTGTGTGTGTGTGTGTCTGGCGAGCTTTCTGTGTGTACATATGTTCCTACCACCATAAATATTATTATGCGTGGGTGTGTGTTTGCGTGTTAAGCTATCAGTCTTAGAGCTTTTATATACATTTATTTTCGTTAATTATTATCTTTGCCCTCGAATAATAACAAAATAACAAAAAACAGCATAAATAATTATTGTTGTAGTAATAATGATGCTCCTTTATATCACTCTCCCAGAGTGCTACTGAAAGTTAAAACAAAATAGTGTACCATAACTTTTTTTGTTGTTTTTATTACTATTATTGTTAGTAGTAGTAGATTTCTGGAAAGCCAGACCACTACAAATATAGAAAGAGAAAAAGAGACCATTTAAAAATAATGAGTTTCTTTGATTTTACCAAATTAAAAACCTCTGGAATAAAATCAAGAGGAAGATGGATGATCACGAGCCATCAAACAACCAAGCTGAACTGCTTGAATTTTTGCACCAGGAGTAAAGCAGCATAAAGTTATCCAAAAGCAGTGTGTAAGACTGGTGGAGGAGAGCATGATGCCAAGATGCATGAAACAAACTGTGATTAAAAACCAGGGTTATTCCACCAAATATTGATTTCTGAACTTTTCAAACTGAACTGAATATAAACTTGTTTTCTTTGCATTATTTGAGGTCTGAAAGCTCTGCATCTTTTTTGTTATAATACATATATATATATATATATATATATATATATATATATATATATATATATATATATATATATATATATATATATATAGTAAATACAACACTATACATACATTTATTGTGCTGTCTGTCTCATCATTACAGGAATCCAAATCCATGCCTAAAATGTAAGGGAGTAATTAATAAATTAAAGGGGAAAAATGAATAAATATTTAAGTATTCATATTCATAACTACCTAATCTGATGCAAATGAGAAAATGCTAAGTCAGGTACGACACTAATAAAGAAATGATCATACGGCTGCATTATAAATCTTCACCCCTATATTGAAAAGTGCTGAAAGTTAACTTAAACACATTGATTGGAAACACCTTTACTGTGAGCGTCTCACAGCAGTAGGAATTCACACTGGAGTGCATTATAACACTCTACACTCTAAACTCTTAACACAGCAGCACAGCATCAATACTTCATTATGATAATTTCCTCAAATATGCTGTGATTTACACTTTTTACACCGACCCCTCTAACCAGCATACAGTGCATTAAGGCATCTATTTGCACATTATGTAAATATGTTAATAAGAAAAGTCCTGGTCACGATTATGTACATTACTTGTTCCCGAGCAGCACTAAAAAGCAGTGCAGTTTGTTTTAGACGGCTTTATTGGACAGGTCTCAGTGGGCGGTATGAAGAGCTGGAACTGGAACAGGTCGTAAATTCTGGCTGTAAATGGATCAGCAGGACGGGAGGCTGGTGATCGGCTCTGACCCGGTCTGAGAACTTTAACCACAGCTTTTTATATTCATAGAAATATAGTCACTATCTCACTCTCTGCTCCAGTTACAACACAGCATATATATATATATATATATATATATATATATATATATATATATATATATATATATATATATATCACTTCAGTTTCTGAACTAGTTTCTCTGATTTTACTATTTATTTATTTAGAGCATTTATTTGCAGAAAAAAATATGCTTTCAGACCTCAAATAATGCAAAGAAAACCATCTTTATATTCATAATGTTATAAGATATATAAGACACTATAAGATAATAACCCTGGTTTTTAATCTCAGTTTTCATGCATCTTGGCATCATGTTTTCTTCTCCGCCAGTCTTACACACTGCTTTTGGATAACTTTATGCCTTTACTCCTGGTGCACAAAAACATTCAAGCAGTTCAGTTTGGTTTGATGGCTTGTGATCATCCATCGTCCTCTTAATTTGGCAAAACCAAAGTGTGTATTTCTTTTATTAATTATTTTTTCCCTATTTCTAATTTCTTAAATGCCCGGCTGCATTGTAAATGAGGGTCACCCTCAATGTAGTCCAAAGTTAAAATAAAGGTTGATTGATTGATTGGTTAAACATTACACCATCAGGTCCGTCAGAATCCAGCTTTTGGATGCAAAGAAAGATTAATTTAATTTTCATAGATAAATATCTTTATTACTTTAGTGCAATTTAGAAAATTTGTCTTTTTCAAGCACATTTTATAAAGAGATGGAAATAGTTGCAGATGATTATCTGTGTTATTGTGCAGACTGTTTGATTGGCGTGTATTTTTGACACGTGGCTGATTTTAAAACGATTTGCCCACTCGGTTAAATTTAGAAGCCTGGGTCTAATCTCTCCCTGCAGCTGTGCGGGATAATTGTAGCGTTCGTCAATCACGGTGGCCTTTTCCCCACCGACTGAACCCTGCTGAAGTGAGAGCTGTCAGTAAGTGCATTCTAAATGTTGGATGCTTATGTTCAGACGATGAGAACAAACCTGAGGTCATTACTACACACAGTCTTATGGAAACATGTGTTGAGTTACATAATGTTCACACTCTGAGGCCAGATGCTGGATTGTATTGGATAGTTTATTTTATAAAAATGTTAAAATATGCAGGTTTGTATGTTAGACTGGTGGATTTGTAGTAAAGTCAGTCAGGTCCGTTTCGGTGGAATTAGGGTTCAGAGGCCGTGTGCTGAGGACAGTCATGAAGGAACTGTCAGGAGTAGCTGAGAGATCTGGTTAGTGGTTGTGGATCAGAAGGAATGAGGTTATTTGGGAGGTGCATGTTGTGGTGGAGAGTGTAGATATAGGCTATAGGAAGAGTGCTATTAAAGGAGAACTCTTTTACTGTAGTAAAACATGATGAAAAGTTCTTTTCTTTGATGAATAGCACACCTCCGTTCTCCCACAGCGTTCAGAGATTCAGAAATTTTAACAGTTTGTCCAAAACACCCTTCAGACTGGATGACATGGTGCATAATTTACCCTGATAAATCACTTTTTACGCCGTTATCCAGCTCAAAGTAGCTCCACACCTCCTTACTAGAATCCAAGAGGAGAGTCCTGACATTTAAAACATGGCATTAATAACTTAAAAAGTGCACAAGAAGCCGCCATTACTCCTGGTGGCAGCTGCTACGCTATGCGGAGTCTACGTAGTCTGCACTTTTTAAGTTATTAATGCCTCGTTTTGTGTTGTGGACCTTTGTGTGACCTAGTGTATTTGTGATGGGAAGGTTTGGTGTTTCGTGTTTGAGTTAAATTTAGGATCATAAAAAGCCACAGTAACCTAACTGTTAGGTGTTGGGTCTACCAGTAAAGTTGTAAGGAGCAATAAAGCCATTCACCTGAAGTACAGGCTGGAGCAGCATTAGCATTAGCCGCTAACTACAGCACTAGCTCTTTCGCCATTCAGAGGTGAGTATATTGAACTGTAGTCTACGTGTTTTCCGTGTTAAAACAAGCTATGTGGGACGAACCGCTAGCTGATAGCACCCTGGGTTACTGAAACACTAAGGGTTCCTCAGTGTAGCTCTTTCAGGCAGCATTTGCTAGCGCTAATCGCTGCTAACCACACTATATTGGAAATATTGGAAATCTAAGCTTTATTTAAATAAACGGATGCACTTTACTCACCCATATGAACAGTTTTCAGGAGAGAAATCTGTGTAGATTAATATCCAGCGCTCGTTTGACTTTAAAAGAAATATATATTTTAAAGAATTTTAGTTTTGTTTACTTAATTGTACACTTATTCCTTACAATTGTCGCTTAAAACGCACCTTGTGTATGAAAATAGACCAGAAAATCGATGTTCATTGATACTGCATACTGCCATACTGCATTTCTTGGCTGTATATGAAATCCTTCAGTTTGGAATAAATTTTGTATTTATATATCGTTTTAAGACAGAAACAGTACCATGTGTCCTAAATTCATAATTGTGTGCAATTAAATACTTTTTTTGTTTCCTGTTTATACAGCCATCTATAGATTCAGATCACTTACGTAATTTTTTTTTTGTCTTTCTCACCATCTTTCCCTCCTTTTTCTTCCCTCTCTCTCTCCTCCATCTCCTCCACTTCCTGGGTGAAGCTGAATGGGATGTTTGGCCTCATTTTTCCTCCACTCTTAAAACCAGTCTCCTCCCAGCTTATGACTCATCCCGAGCTTAATCCTGTGATAATAGAGAGATTAAACCCTCGTTTTCTTATTTCACGCCGAGTGTGTTTGAGTGTGTGTGTGTGTGTGTGTGTTAATCCCCTTTCAGCTGAAACTGATCATAATGAGAATCTGAAGTCCTTCAGATCTGCATCAGCTGTGTCTGTTTCTCCTCTAGCATTAAACTCACTGGGTCGGATGTTCTGAACAGACAGTGACCCACAGAATCTCTGGTCCTCACCTGGTCACAGCGTGTCGTTTTTAGGGCCTGTGTTCTGATGAGTTGCGCTACTTTATAAAGCTGTGCTACACAGTGTGTTTATATATCTAAATCTGCCTAAATAAAACAGAAGGAAGGCTATTTTAATAGAAACACATGGTATCTCACTACTAATGACTGAGGAGTTACTGCAGATCAAGAACAGTAATATAAAATAACAAAAATTATATTTATCTAAGTTATATACACTCAAAAAAACAGAGGTACGATATGAGTACTTTTTGTACTCAGAGGTACACTCTTTATAATTGTACCCTCAATGGTACAATACTGGTCTTTACAGGGTCAGATTTGTTCCCTTTGAAGTACAAAGTCTATCCTAACAGCAATAAGTACAGATTTGTACCATTTAACCAGCAGCCAAAAGGTACATTCTGTATTCTGTATCACTGTCCTAATAAACAATATTTATTTTAATTGCACATTTTTTATTTGAAAGCCAGACAATTTTGGATCATCAAGTTTTTGAGCCATATTTAGTTAATGTTTATAATCTTTACTGGCACAAAAACCATGGGTACAAAAAAGGACTTTCACTGAAAGGTACTTTTTTGTACCTCAATATAAGGTACAGCCCCAGCGACAAGCTTTGTACCCTTTTAAGTACAAATCTGTACTTACTTTTCTTAGTGTGTAGAAATACTGGAGTATGTTGAAATAGATCTGTAAGTCTCAGTAATTAATGTTGAGTTAATAGTGAACTTTGTTCCTGTATATTTACCTATTAACCCTTTGAACTCTAGGCTGTTTTGGTGTATTTTTCTTCTTCGTTTTTGTTTTCAGTTCCTCTTACACAGTAATTATATCAGACAGACACATGCCCTGATCTCTTTTACTCCAGAAGACATACGGCTGCTCAAAAATATAATCATTTAAAATGTAAAAGGAAGCAGAATTGTTATATTTTCCTGGAACTGATCATGTTTTGCTCAAAATTTTACCAAGCGCCTGTTTTTTTTACTTATTTTTGAATGTATAGACTTTAAATATATTCACACCTAAGATATCTTTTAAAAATGGTTAGACTAGAGTGTTTATGAGTTGAAAGCATAAGAATATTGATGATATATAGTTCATTACATGGCTTATTAATTATTACTTTGACAAACTACATGGAGAAACAGCATCAGGTGGATGTATTTTTCTTGATAATCAATAATCACACCTCTAGGATACATGTAGATACTAAAAACCTGACACTCAGAGCAGCCTATTCCTTTCAGTATTTTGATCAGGACACACAAAGAAAACTATAAACCAAAATGTAAACTTTTTAGTCTAAATAAATAAAAATGTTTAGCTCAAAATAACTATAAAAATGTAAATGTATTATATAAGAGCCAATGAAACATAAATTACACAACAGCAATTCCATAACTTTTTCATAACATTTTATTCTATAAACTTGTCAGAACCTGTAAAAACATTAGATGACTGAGAAAGTGCCGTATACAATTTTACACACCTTTTAAAGTGTCTGTGACACATAGGTCATCATGGGTTTTTTGGGGTAAAAAGTAAACTTAAAATTTCATTCTGAGTATTTTTCACAGCTTAAAATAGAGACCAGGGTCCAAACATGTTTTCTTTTCTTTTATATTGTATTGTATAAATAAATACACAAACAGCTGAGCTGCACAGAGCTAGAGCTGCTGACAAGGGAGCTGCGCCTGACTCTATAATAGTCATTCAATTAAACTTAGGTGTTTAACAACCTGTTAGATAGATAGATAGATGGATGGATGGATGGATGGATGGATGGATGGATGGATGGATGGATGGATGGATGGATGGATGGATAGATAGATAGATAGATAGATAGATAGATAGATAGATAGATAGATAGATAGATAGATAGATAGATAGATAGATAGATAGATAGATAGATAGATAGATAGATAGATAGATAGATAGATAGATAGATAGATAGATAGATAGATAGATAGATAGATACCTCCGGAAACACTCTAATATTTCACCTTGTAAGCAAAGTGATCATATTTAACATAAACTATGATACAAGAATATTTATGTTAGTGCACAGTTTTTATCTTTTAGATTACCTGCAGGCTGTAGCAAACTGTGGTGTAGGTGATAATCATCTCTTTGTTTTTGCATTTCTACACCCCCTCTGTATTTTAAAGCCTCAGGCAGAAACGCCTCCTCGCGTAGTCATTAATTCACTCCAGCAGAACAGAAAAGAAGCACAGTCCTCCACACTCTCCTCTTTTGTTGCATTTTTGCAGGTGTGATGGAGTTTCACACATTTCACACCCTCACACCTTCAGTAAATCAGAGCCGCAGTTCAGCCCGGTCTCCAGAACTCGGCCGCGGTAAGCCGATTAAGAGTAACGACCCGTTTCAGCATCACTCCATCAGCTCGGATGGAGAGAACAGGGAGGAGGCACACAGAGAGGAGCTCAGTCTCTTTTTCACCCTTGTGACGAGACCCCAGTAGCCAAATTCTCTGGTTAGCGTGTTAGATATGCTCCTGACTGACTTTGTGAAATCATAGAGCTGTGTTCAACTTCTCTGGTTCGGTCTGAGATCTGGTTCTTAAGGATCTATGTAGTAACTGTGTAATAAAAGTGTTAAACAAATTAAAATACTCTGTGAAGAAGCATTTAGGTGCTCTTATCTGGGGAGCTGTTAGCTGTTTGTGGTTTCTGAGGCTGGAAACTCTGATGAACTTATCCTGTTCAACAGAGGGAACTCTTAGCCTTCCTTTTGAGGCGGTCCTGATGAGCAGTGATGGGAGTAACGGCGTTGAAATTAACGATGTTACTAACGCCGTTACTTTTTTCAGTAACGAGTAATCTAACTAATTACTCTGACTGTCATTATAACGCCGTTACCATTTCCTACACCCCGTTACTGCAGGTTACTTTAGCCTCTCAGTGACCTTTTTTTTTTTTACTTCGCGCATACAGACAAAGGCGCAAATGTGTGTGTTGTGTGTAGTAGGGGGTATGCAGCATATGTGATAGCTGGTCTCTGAATCAAAACACACATCAGCCAATACCTATTTCATTTTCAAATGAATACTGTGTTTTTATTAATTTAGGATTGCAGGATTACTGTAAGCTATAATTAACAAAAATGTATTTAGGTAACCAGTTAGCTAGAAGCTGGATGTTGTGGATAGCCAGAATTTAGTACTATACTTAGTTTAAATGAGTTTCTTAACCCTGGTCTCTGCCCTAAAATTATATGTTTTCCACTGGATCCAACTGATCAGCTAATAAACTAATTTAATTAACTGGGCTGAGCCCCGGATTTTTACATACCTAGGCAACGCCCCTGATACAAAAACACAAAAGTAATGCAATAGTTACTTTTACTGGTAACTAGTTACTTTTATAGTGGAGTAACTCAGTTAGTAACTTTATTGGAGAGAAACTAGTAACTATAACTAATTACTTTTTCAACGTAACGTTCCCAAAACTGCTGATGAGTGCCAGTTTCATCACCATAACATTTTTGATTGTCTTTGCAGTGGAGCACAACTGCACAAAGTTCTTCAAATTCCTTAAAAATATTTTTTTTCTTTACTAAGTTGAGAAGTTTCTTAGAATCTGGATTAGAACATTACTCAAATAGAGCTATTCACTGTATACCAACTCTACCTGAAGTATAATCCAAAATTTCCAAAATAATCCGAAATAATTAACCTTAACCAATAGTCAACCTTCTCACAGTGCTCATTAATGATGTTCTCAGTGTAATGCAAGTATTTTACATTTCCAGTACTTGTCAGTGTAATTATATCATGATATTTCACTCATATGGTTCTGTCTCCACTTCTACCATCTCTACCTGCCTCCTCTCACCGCTCTGATTACCCCCCCACCCCCCTCTCTCTCGATCAGCGGGAACCAGACAGCCCCCCTGAATCTCTGATTGGCATGCTGATTGGTAATTAGTGACTGTATGATTTATAATAACTGCAGAGAGTGATGCTGCGCATGTAAACGAAGAATAACAGCGTTTCTGAGAAACAGGAAGTGAAGTTTCTTTATGTACCGTATACTTTATATACAATACCTGTAAAAAGTTTGGACACACCCTAAATTCAGTGGTCCACAGCCACAGAGAAATTCTCGCACTGACAGATACCGGATTATACTGCAGCGGGTAACGCTGAGTGATCTGTTGTGCAGTCGAACAAAAAGATATGAGATCAGTGATGCAGAACTCAGAGAAAGAGAGAAGTTAAGGCAGAATAGAGAGAACAATTCAGCTCAGCAAAGATAATGTGATGCTCATAATAGGCCCAGGTTGAAGGCAGATGAATGAAGGCTATATATAAAGTTTGGTGATTTTTTTGTTTTTTGTTTTTTGTCCATACAGGAAGTCCAGTCCAGGGCAGTCCGTTACTGGCGTCCCTGCCGCTCCCCGGTCGGACGCTGCAGCCTCAGCTGGACCTGAAGCACATTCTCCCTCTGAGGATCAATGGCTCCTCCCCCCTCAGCCTCTTCCCTAACTTTAACACGGTCAGTCTCACTAACTGACCCAGACATACATTAATTTTTTTTTTTGGCAGCCACTATTCTGCGTACAGGATTTTTTATGTTATGTATTTTTAATTATTACATTTCAAAGCTGGATGTTTAAAGCTTAGGGGCAATTAAAATGAACTTGCCAGTGTAAGATTAACTCAATTACACAATACATACTCCAACGCTGGAAAACAAAAACGATGCACAGCTGGAGCAAACTCTTAAACTCAGGCATAGATTAACATGTCCAAAACTAATGTATCTTGTTGAAGAAACAGAGTAAAGACCATCATCTATCAGACCACTATCAGACCACTGGAGACCCGTCTTGTGAGTCCATCACTCAGTTCTGTATGGTGAGTTTGAGAATACTAACCAGATAAAACTCTCAAGGGTCCATCACTTAGCCCAGTACAGTAAATATCAGAACACTAACCAGATACTGATTCACAGCAGCAGCACACCTCTTCTGAATTCTCACTCAAACTTAACCATAGATTAAAATTTCATAGATTAACATGTCCAAAACGAATGTGTCTTGTTGGAGAAACAGAGTAAAGACCATCATTCAAAAGTCCACCAACTATCAGACCACTGGAGACCCCTCTCGAGAGTCTATCACTCAGCCCAGTACAGCATGTATTAGAATACCAACCAGATAAACCTCTCGAGTGTCCAACACTCAGCCCAGTATAGTGAGTATCAGATCACTAACCAGAATCCCCTTTCAAGAGTCTGTTACTCAGCCCAGTACAGTGAGTACCAGAACACTAACTAGATAAACCTCTCAAGAGTCCTTCACTCAGTCCAGTACAGTGAGTACCAGAACACTAACCAGATAAACCTCTCAAGAGGCCATTACTCAGCCCAATACTCAATCATATCATATTATCACATGAGCCTAATCATCCTGTTGTAATCATATATGATTTGATAATATGATGATATGAGCATGACCTTAAATTAAAAGCGTCATTACTCTGTGTATCACTAAAATGCAGAGTCATTTGATGAAGGCATCTATAGCTCTCTTCAAAAGTACTTTCCCTAAATATGCAGAACACCGTGATCCACGGTGGTTTTATCCTTTAGGATTTCACAGACAGCCGCTGATACTGGATCAGAACACTCTGCTCTAATGCACAGTTCTGTGTGTCTTCTGCCCGGGCGCAGGCACTTCAGCTAAATGCAGTTGGACACTCCAATCCGAGCTGTAGATTAAAGACTTGATTTGTTATCTCAGCAGGAGCCGAGCAGAGAGGGTGCCGAGGTAAAGTGGAAGTGATAAGGCATTAGCGTGCTGTAGATTAAAGAACTGGCAGAGGAGCAGCATGTCTGGAATAAAACACAACGCTGTAAGAATTTGTAAACATCAAAACACCATTGATTTATTTAATTAATCAAGATTCACTGGACTTGATTCCTTCTTTATTCCCGCAAATGGTGCCAAAACACTAAACCACTCTGAATGACAAAATCAGTACCATTTCCTGTAGAGGAGACAGTCAACCTCCTGCTTCAACACATTGCTGAAGGTGCTGCTATTCTTGTAATAAGTGCAAAGAATGACCAGAGAAAATATTTTTTCTGTTAAATAATCACTCTTAAGTGTCCATCACTAAGCCCAGTACAGTGAGTACCACAATACTACAATACTAACTGGATACCCCTCTCAAGAGTTCAACCCTTAGTCTGTACACTTAGTATTAAAAAACTAATCAGATTCCCCTTTCGAGATTTAATCATTCAGCCCAGTACAGAGAGTATCAGAACACTAACTAGATCCCCCTTTCGAGAGTCCATTACAGTGAAAGCGATAAGGCATTAGCGTGCTCTAGAAAAAAATAAAAGGAAGTCTTATTAAAAGAGTGGATCTGTAACAAATGCCAATATTTTTTCTGTTAAATATTCACTCTCAAGTTTCTATCACTCAGCCCAGTACAATGAGTACCGAAACACTAACTGGATAACCCTCTCAAGAGTCCAACCCTCAGCCTGTACACTCTAGCACTAATCAGATTCCCCTCTCGAGACTTAATCACTCAGACCAGTACAGTGAGTATCAGAACACTAACTGGATACCCTCTCAAGAGTCCAACTGTCAGCCAGTACACTCAGTATCAGAATGCCAACCAGATTCACCTCTTGAGAGTCAATTACTCAGTACAGTACAGTGAGTATCAGATCAATAACTGGAAACCCCTTTTAAGTGTCCATTAAAGTGCAAGTGATAAGTTATTCAAAAGACTTTGAAACCATTTCTCTCAGAATCTGGTCCATGTTGATGTGATTGCTAGACATCAATTCTAGCAGATTTTTCAGGAGCGTTTTTTTCTTGTTAAGTTCTGATCTTATAACCTGTATCCCTGAGCAGAAATCCAGGTTCAGGTCAGGCTATATTTCTCCAGTATTTAGCTGACCTGTGAGAGCGTCTCTCTGCTGCAGCCTCAGCTTTCTGTTCTTGGCAGATAGAAGTGGACCCAGAGATGGTGGTTCTTCTGCTGTTGTGGTCCTTCCTCATCCTCCTCCTCAGGGTTGGATGTGTTTCCTTCCTTTTGAGTAAAATTAGGTTAAGAAATGACTCAATTAAGTAATATAGGATAGTCTTTGACTCATGTGCAGTGCTCTGTATGTGGAAGCTGCTTTGGTTTACATGTAGTTTTCTGACCTTTTTTATAGCAGATCGTCTATATTTAGTGTGGCCGTCAGCTCTGAAATGCGGTCAACTGCAAAGCGTTAGCGAGGCTAAATGTTATGTAACCTGAATAAAGCTCCTCTGTGGAGGAATGACCCCTGCGTATCCCCCTCACGGCCACGTCAGACCACCTTGTCTGAGACTGTTAGCGAGCAGCTTCGCCACTAGTGGTAGATTGTCTCTGTGAGGGAAAGGTTGGGGGTGTGATTTGTTGGACGGAGGACTGTTTGCTTGGTTTGAGCATCGCAGTGAATTGATTAAGAAGGAGGGTTCAGTTCTGGGTGTTTGATGGGAATGCTCTATATGGACAGAAGTATTAGGACACCTACACATTACACTTACAGTAGTTGTATGACGTCTTATTGTTATTTTCTGTGTTTTGCACTAAGGCTATATGTTTAAAATAAATGAATTAGTTTGTTCATAAAGTGTTTTATATTTTTAGGCATTGTTGATTATATTAGAGTAGACGGGGAGATAAGATTGTTCTTAAAAAATAGGTCTATACTTCTTCAGTGTTGCAATGTTAATGAACATCATTCTAAACGAATTTCGCTCATTTAAACAGTTCAAAAATGTTTTTAAAAAGTTCAGTTTTAAACTCTGCTTACTAAAAAATGTCTTGTTTAAATTGGGCTCGGGCTCACAAACACAAAAAATCATCTGTGTGTGTTCTCTCTATAGATGGATCCGGTACAGAAGGCTGTGATCAGCCACACGTTTGGCCTGCCTCAGCCAATTAAAAAGAAGCAGATCATCTCCTGCAACATATGCCACCTACGCTTCAACTCTACAGTTAGTGAGAGTCTCTTTCTTTCTTTCTTTCTTTCTTTCTTTCTATGTCTCTTTCTCTCTTTATGTCTGTGTATGACTCACACTAGAGCCCTTATCATACAGCGTTGTGATGCTTGTTGCTATCTTCCACCCCGTAAACAGTCTATTTTCACGCCTTGTGCCCATGCTTTTAAAATAGCTTCAGAGTTTAGGAATAAATCTAGACTGATGGGTTTGGTAGTCTGGAAGTAAGCTGTGTTCAGGTAAACTTCTGCCTTAGTGATGGAAAACACAGGAGCTCCACTGACTCATTAAAACCCAGACAACAGTCAACAATCAATCGTCAGAGTCCATTACTATAGGTGCTCCCAGCGCTCTGCAGAGCACAAACCCGACTTTTAACTCAACAATAAACAGAATAAAGAATAAAATAACATTACTGTTCCCTTAAATGAGCTGCTGGTGTGTCTTCACAGTGAGAACCAGCAGCTCAGTATCTGAGTATCTGCTGAGATACACAAAAGCACCACGCTGTTAAGATATAAACGCGCCAAAGTCAGAGCTCACCCGACTCTTTAAGGGAATGACAACTGACACACTGATGGGTTTATTTCACGTCACGCCCAAAATTCAGTTCAGTTCATGCCTTTTGTGCATTTTGAGCTGCACAAGGTGTATTTTTTGTGCCCTCACGATACCAAACACACACTGACACGCCCTAAATCTAGCTGCGTGATCCTCAATTGACCGGTGCACTATACATCACTAAAATAGAGCCCTAGGTGTTTGCTGTGTGTAAAGGTTGTTTAAGGTGATTATGTTCATGAGAGTGTTCTCTGTTATCAGCAACCAACAGAAAATCCCACTGCATCAATCGCTCTCTCTTTCTCTCTCTCTCTCTCTCTCTCTCTCTCTCTCTCTCTCTTCATGTTCTTTTCTCTCTGTATCTCTCCATCTCTCTCTGTGATGCGGTTATTTCTTATTTCTTTGCTCCCTGTGGGTTTTTAAATCCCCAAACCAATTTTCCTTACACACCAAGTACAACCCCCCACCCCTCCACACACAAACACACACACACACACACACACACACACAAAGACCCAACACACACATACTAAACAGAGGCATGATACAGTGTAGATTCTCAGTTGCTCTAAATTCAGTTGAGTTGATTTGAGCTATTTAAAGTGTTTTATTTTCTTGTATTCAGTCTCCAATAATAATCCAGCTCAGCCAATCAGAGGCCTTGTTTTTTTTTCTCTTATTTACTCCATTATTAGTCATTCCTCCACAAAGTTCTCCTTTTAGATTTTCGCATTTTCATACAGTACTGTAAATAGATTTTTTTTCCAGATTGACATTTTTTCATTTATGTTTTGATGAACATATACTTGTATATATAAAATATTGTCATTTAGAGCATTTATTTACAGAAAATGAGAAACGCCTAAAATAACAAAAAAGATGCAGAGCTTTCAGACCTCAAATAATGCAAAGAAAACAAGTTCATATTAATAAAGTTTTAAGAGTTCAGAAAATAATATTTGATTGAATAATCCTGGTTTTTAATCACAGTTTTTTCATGCACTATGGTATCATGTTCTCCTCCACCAGTCTTACACACTGCTTTTGGATAACTTTATGCTGCTTTACTCCTGGTGCAGAAATTCAAGCAGTTCAGTTTGGTGGTTTGATGGTTTGTGATCATCCATCTTCCTCTTGATTATATTCCAGAGGTTTTCAATTTGGTAAAATTAAAAAACTCATAATTTTTAAGTGGTCCCTTATTTTTTTCCAGAGCTGTATATGTGTGTGTGCACACATACAAGCATGTTAAATATTCTGGATCTCTCGTCGGTACTGGAGCGTTGCGACAGCCTTAAGGCCAGAAACCTCTGCTCCCATCACCGTCACCCAGCAATGCTAGGGGGCCAAGCACCGCCAGCGCCTGATGCGAAGTGACATGGAGGGTTTGCGTGTGGGTTATCGTGTGTATCTGCGTTGTGCTTATCCCCTCCTCTTATTCTACACACACACACACACACACACACACACACGCATACACGAATGCTCCAGGCACCCAGAGGTTGTCCATTCAAGTGGAATGTGTTGGAAAGAATGTGTGCATAATCAAAAGTGATTATTACTACACACACACACACACACACACACACACACACACACACACACACACACACACACACACACAGACTCATAAACATGTGGTAGGGCACATGGTCACACATGCGCACACCCTCACAAACCCAAACACACACACACACACACACACGGGTCATGTAGTATTTAAAGCAACATGGCAGGTCATTTGGGTTTGCATGAATTATCTTGTAGTTGTATATGGATATGGGAATTTAAAGAAATATTTGGTAGCGAGATTAAAACGGATGATAGTTCTCGTCAGGCTTAAATCTGTCTCGTGGGGCAAAAAAACTGTTTAGTGTGGACTTTTTAAGAGGGATCTGGCAACCCAGTAGCGATAGTGATGTATGATGGCAGAGCAGTGAGAGCTACCCTCAGCAGAAGAGGAAAATTCATGCATTTGTACAGAAGATGCTTCTGCTACTTTTAAGTTGTAGGTCTGGCTGCATTTTGGCTCCAGTGGAAACAATAAACGGTGACAGAGTGACCAACAAGACACAAACCATATGTAAATACTGTAAGTAAATCCTACACGTGACTGTTTCATAGGCAGCTGTACTAATCCCTTAACTCTGTACTGTATTTAAAAACATGTTCTGTCTCTGTTTGCACTTCAAGCATAGTCTTAATATGACTGGTTATGGTTCTGCATAGTTAAGTTACAAGAGATTTAGGAGAAAAAAAAACACAAACCATAGTCTTAATATGACTGGTTGTGGTTTGCACTTATTGTTTGCACTATATAAGACCTAGAAAAGTTTTTTTTTTATGCTTACTTCTTATAGAATCAATGTGTGAAAGAAAACAGTCTGTTAAGTTTGCGTTATATGATTTTGTCAAGCCATTTTTCATTTCTGATGTTTTCTTTAAAATTCTATTTTTAAATCTCGTCTCGTCTTGTTCTCGTAACCCAATATCGTGTCTCGTCTCATCTCGTAGTTTCTCTTTTTTGATATTTGTAATTTTTTCTCCCTAGAAACCTCAGAACCTCAGAAGGAAAGCATGCACTGTGTGAGGATGTCCTCAGGTTCTGTAGGGGGATCTGGGAGCTGTATTATAAGTGATGCACCTTTGGGAGCTGCTGCTGCTCCTGCTTTTAAATTGGTTTAATAGCTACAATCATGTACAGTGTGTGTGTGTGTGTGTTTATGTGTGTGTGTGTGTTTATGTGTGTGTGTGTGTGTGTGTGTGTGTGTGTGTTATTCCAGTGTTTTCTAGAGTCTGCAGGGGCTGTATTGTCTGTTTAATGGTACATTTATCACAGCAGAGTGTCTCTTAAAGTCTGAGAGTGATTTCTGTCACGCTGGCCTTCACTCACACAGAGTGCCAGTTTTTGGTCTTCTGAATTTCAGTGGACGCTAAAATGCTTTTCTATAGAAACACACAGTTTCCACAAGTTGGACCGAGCATCAAAATAGTTTTATCATTATAATTAGTAAAACTATAAACTAATAAGTTACAGTTGTGTAACATAATATACAAATCTGTATACAGTGGTGTAACATAATATTTAAGTTAAAAAACACATTTTAGTTGTGTCCCTGGATTTCACTCAGTCCTGTTACCGTAACACATTACCCCATCTATAACGTCTGGAACATTCTACAACAGGAAGTCACATCTACAACAGGAAGTGACATCAGCTGGTTCTTCTAAAAACCATGGGAAGACCAAAATTAAGTTCCCTCATCAGTTTTTCTGTATATTTGATCTTATTGGAACGATGAAGGTGGAGTTCAATCTCAACACTCAGTCCTGTTACCTAAACTAATTCTTAGATCTTATTTGTTTGCAAAAATCAATAGAATGTGCTCAGTGCCCTTATGCTATTAGCATAGCCACCATTTAGCTATTTTTCATGTTTTTGCTAACTCTATGCTAAAAACTCATTCCTGTAACTTTACTTTTAAAACTTAAAAGTAACAGGAATGAGTGTCAGTAACAGCAGTGATTTATTTGTCATAAATATAAAGTATTTGAACATGCAGTCTATACCCATTTCTTTAAAATAAAGACTTTCTTGAGAGAAATTTGGACTTGCTTTTAAACATACCTTGTTACAAAATTATTTTACATCACATGTTACATGAGTTTTGTAACCATCTTCAGATTAGAAACCTTGTAAAAAACAGTTTGTTTGACCAGTACATGTTTGGAAAGTTAAATACACGTGTTATTAGATTCAGAGTTAAAAAATATTTAAAAATTAGTTAATTTTGGAATAGAAAATGGAGCAAGGATTTTATACCCCTCTCTCTCTCTCTCTCGCTCTTTATCTGAAGGCTGTATATAGAGTTGGTTAATGTTAAAGTGTGTAAATACAGTATGATTAAAGCTATATGTGTGTGTGTGTGTGTATTTGTGTGTGTGTTTCTGTTTTTGACAGAATCAGGCTGAGGCTCATTATAAAGGCCACAAACACACACGCAAACTGAAAGCCATCGACAACCAGAAGAACAAACAGAGGAGCCAGGGGAGAGAGAGAGAGCGCGAGAGGAAGAAGGAGAGAGCGCGAGAGGAGGGGAAGACCGGTCATCCCCCCGCTCTTACGGACAGCGGCGTGTCGGAGACGACAGGTGTGTGTGTGTGTGTGTGTGTGTGACTCAGTCTGACACTGAGTGTTTGTCTGTGTGTCAGTCTCCCTGCAGGTGGTAATTAATTGTGTAGGGTAATCACCTCAGTAGATCAGATCTCTGATTGGTCAGATTTTTCCTGTCTGTGTTTAATGCATTAAATGCAGCTTAAATTCAGACTTTTCCACCCAATGTTTAGATGTGATCATTCAGATAAACTAAAATTCAGACATATTGATCGAAGTGATTTTAAGTTCTAAAATTAGAAAAAGAGAACCAAATCAAACAAATGAGACAAATATATTAGACTAGGGCTGCATGATTTGGGCAAAATATCTAATTGCGATTTTTCCTCAGAATATTTAGATTGCGATTTAAATTGTGATTATTTTTCACACATTAAACCCTCAACCTGTATTAGTGGTTAACATATCTATTGGTAACACTTTACAATACAGAATGTCTCAACTAATTATTAGTTAAAACTAGTTAAGACATTATTAATAATAAAAAATGTTTTAACTAATGTCTCAATTCATCATTAATAAAAACATTCTTACGCATTAAAATGTATTAATGATTAATTTTGTGTTAACTAGTGTCAACTAATAATTAGTTGAGACGTTACTTAACCATATAATAATGTTTATTACTGGTGTAAGTACTGTTTTTTGTGACCCTTATTGTAAAGTTTTGTCTATCTGTTAAATATAATTATATATTTCAAGGAACAAAAAAAAAAAAAAAAAAAAAAGCATAGGAGTGACTGTGAGCCCAAAGACTACAATCCCCAGCACTCTACGGACTACAAACTTAGTGACATCACGGCACACATGCTGCAACATCTTGACATGTCTTCATAAGAGCAGGCTGCGTCTTTACACACACACTTGGCTTAAAAATCCAGTCCTAAAAATTCAGCCCTGTATTAGACTGTAATTTCTTACTCTTCGGGACACTGCTCACTACTGTTGTTCAGGGATCTTCTGATTTCTGATCTTCTGATCTTTAGTTGCTTGGAAGTTACTTTAGAAGTGTGTCAGTGTGTCTTTGCTATCATAACAACGGGAAAAGTATGCCTTGCGTGGCTCGAAACATGCAGCATGTACTTATTCTCTTAATTAATGATGTGGATGTGTTTTGGGGTGTAACATGAAATAAACCAGTCAGCTCGTCACTTGGTCATCATTCTCTTTAAGAGGCAGGTGCACTCTGGCAGATTGATATTTTATTGGCGCAGTGCTTCTGAGCAAAGGAAACTGACCTGAAGGCTTCTGTGAGCAGATCATTTACAGGAACAGCAATGTTATTTACACGCCTGTGTATCTAAGATTGGTATGGACGTCTGACTTATGATTCAAATCGGTCAGTGGCGCACTTGTGTTTTCCACCGCCAAGATAGCAATACCGCAGAATTGTACCTAAACACACCTAATTTATAGACGACTACGTCCTTCGGCGTAGATATAGTACTAAACTCTGATGCTATTTAAACAACACAGGCAGAAGGTGGGAAAATAGACTGTTGGCGGGTTGTAAGATAGGGCACCCAGAGACAAATTAGACCACAAATTATTTAATTATTGTCTTAAACATTAATGCATTAATGTCCAGTTTTGCAGCATCAGGATTGTGCTTTTTTCTTTTTTTTCAATAAGTGTAATTGACTTTTTAATTTTTTATTTTATTTTACAGCAGTCAAGTGTGACGGACATCCTCCCCACCTGAAACTAGAGAAAGCTCGTACTCAGGGTAGCTCCACCAAGATCACACCCACCTCAAATTCCACGTCTACAGATGCTGGAGCCCCTCAGTCCCCCCAGGTTTCTCCCGGTTCCCAGCAGTCTGGAGGCTCGTGTGAGTCCGTCACTGACCCCGCCCTGAGCTCGGCTTCAGACCCCTCAGACCCGCCCAAAGCAGAGGAGGAGGAGCCCGAGGCTGAGGAGGAGGAGCCGGACTCAGAGAGCCGGAAAAACTCCAAGCGGAATCTGCACTGTCCCGTCTGCAAAGTGACCGTCAACTCCGGCTCACAACTGGACGCTCATTATAGCGGTGAGGGATGAGTCTGGAATACTGAATGAGTTCTTACCTGATATGATCTGCTGCTAATCTCACTCTGCGTTCACACTGACAGGAGACAAGTCGCTTCTGTCACCACATGATTGCTTTTTTTAAAGTAAATGTAATTTCAGATAAATTTAAATAACTTCCACTCAAGTAAATAAGTGAACTGAACTTCAGTCAATCATTACTTTTAGTAAACTTTACTTAATTTCTGCATACAATATTACCTAACTACAATTACTTATTTTTTTTACAATATTACTGAAATAATTTATGATACATAATATATTATAGTTCCTAAAATTTAAATATTTTTAGTTAAAACACATATTACACTCAATGTAATACATTATTTATACTAGTAAACTAAAAATAATGAATTACATGTCGTCCATGTGTTGAGACAGTCAGACTTGACCTGTTTACAAAATAAATCTTTGAGATTATGTAAATATTTAAATGTGTGTTTTAAACTAAAAGTTTTAAATTTCAGTAAATATTGTATAAATTAAGTTTTATTATAATTAGGTAATATTGTATGCTGAAATTAAGTAAAGTTTACTAAAAGAAAGGATTGACTGAAGTTCAGTTCACTTATTTACTCTATATAACATTTAAGTCTTGAAGTTATTAAAATGTATCTGAAAATAAATTGACTTAAAAAAAGCTGATTCAGTTGCAAAAGTCTCTGAGAAAAAAAAGATTTGCAAAAAATTTATTTGCATATTAATTTAAATTATTTAACTTATCTGTAACTTAAAGTCAATTAAAAAAATCTCATACTATTGCAGTTCTAGTCAGGTGGGTATTGGTTCTGTATCAGCTGATGTTTAGAGTTTGGGTATCGATATTGTGCTATCTAAACCAGTGTAATGTAGGAATGAGTCTACCTCATTATCCTCCATTACCCTGTAATTCCATTATCATTAAAGAAATGATAAAAACAGCAGAAATAAACACACACTCAGCTGCACTGTTTTTGCTTTTAATATTTCTTGGTTGATGAAGCAGCAGGAAAGCCAGTTCATGTTCAGGTCTGATACTTGGACATTCAGGCCTCCAGGTTGAAATAAAGTGAATAAAAAACTGTGGTGAATAAAACATATAAAATGTCTCCCAGTCTGTTGTCAGCTTTAGAAGGCTTTAGACTGAGTGATGTGAGGGAGAGGGAGGGCCATCCTTTAGATTGTTACGCAGCCTGGTTCTCCTTCCACACTACCGGACTCTATTTCCCAGAATTCCCCTGATTATGACATCAATAATAACCCTTCACCTTCACCCAATCACGTTACGCTCCGACGCTCTGATTCACCTGTGTTCTAAATTACTTCCGGTTCATTCTTATCTAGATCCTGTATTTAAGGCATCCGTTTGTAAACAAACACCGCGAGGTATTGCCGACTCATGTTGCATACTAAGCGTTTTCCTGTTTACTGTTTTTGCCTTCTCGTTACGACCCTGTTTTCGGACAATCGGTTTATGTCTTTTGTTTTGCCCTTATTGGATTTGTTGTATGGTTGGACTGTTTCTCGATTTCGAACTCGGACTGTATTTTTGACTACGTCTTTGGTTATCGGTGAGATCATTGTTTACCTGGTTATTCTGTTAGCAGTACCTGTTAGCCTTCCTGCTAATAAACCTGTCTGTATTTTTAACTCGGCTCGCGTCACTCCTCTCTACCTGGCGTCACATAGACACAAAGGACCCTATTTTAGCAATTTATAGCTTAACATGAAACCAATCAGTATACAAGTCATCATTTCCTTTAAAATGCAGGTGTGCTCTGACTTTAGCACGTTGGTATCTTGAAGCAGTGCACAAACCCAACATTTACATCAATTATAAACAGAATTCAAAATGAAATAACATTGCTGTTCCCATAAATGAGCTGCTTGTGCGTCTTCATGGCGTGAACGAGCAGCTCAGTCCATTCCACCGACTGGTTTATTTCATGTTACGCACAAAACACACCAATAATTAATTAAGACTGTTAGCAAGGCATACTTTTCCCGTCATTATGATAGCAAAGACATACTGACACGCTCTAACTCAAGATGCATGGTGCACTGTAGACGGCTCGCCTACAGATTGCTAAAAAAATGGGGGCCCATAGTGTCTTAAACCCTATCTGGACGGGATTAATATTTTTGTAGGGGGAGGTCTGTAAAAAAATATTTCTCACTTCTACTCAGTGATAAAACTCCTGCATCCGGACTGCAATAAAAAAAAACACGAGGACCAATTAGTTTTTTTGGCTTTCTCAATCACATGACACATCACGATCGTGTTCAGTAGCTCCTCCATTTCCACTCGCTGTTGTGTTTTTACATGGATCTCCTTGGAAATGCATGACAAAGTGTAATTACAGTGCACGGCAGTGGACAAATAGCAATTTTATTAAATGCAAGAAGACGACACTCAGACTCGTCCGGGTGAGACTAAAATTACAGGAGGAAAAACAGTAGATAATTCAGCCTGTAATTTTCTCAGAGAAAGTCTGAGAAAAACACATATGGTCGTTCCGGACAGGAATAAAATCACAGATGACCCCCATAAAATATAAAATTACCCCAGAACCCCATAAGAAACTAACTTTATTTAAAGTTCATTTAGGGTTTATTGAAAGTGCATTTTACCCAAAAATCTCAAAATTCGAGTCAGATTTTTGCATTTTTCACTTGGAGGTCTGAAATGTTGCAGTTCCCCCTCGGTCATGAACGCAGCGTGCGTCCGGAGTGTGGTGGTGGTGGTGGTGGTTGTGGTTGGTGCTGTGCTTTCTGCTGTTCCAGGTTAGCCCTTTTTTGCTCGGGCAAGCGCGCCGACGTCATGCCATAGCAGCCGTGTGATTGGTCTGATTGATGTTGTCATGGTTGCAGGCTCTAAGCACAAGCTGATGTTGGAGGGTCAGTGCGTGCAGCCTCGGCGGCGGGGAGGGAAGGTGGCCTCCTCCCGCATGAATCCCCGTCCTAAACGCCATGGCAACAAGAACAGTGCCACCTCCAGCAGCCAATCGTATCATTGCGATGTGTGTGATATAGCTGTCAACTCAGAAACTCAGCTCAAACAGGTCAGTTCTGTAAAATTGAGTTTAGAAATGAGCAGAGCGAGGGAAACGTGACGTTGTGTGTTAAATGATGCATGAGAGCGCATGGAGTGCTTGGTTTATAAACTCTGTAATTTAGTCAAATGTATCCCTGATTAAATTAAATATTAAGTTAAATATAATATATATTGTGATATATATTATTTATTTACTGAATTTAACATATAAAATGTGTCAGCCTTTTTGTATATGCCACATTTTTCCAATGCATGTTAAATTCAGCCAATGAACAGTGTGTATTAACATATGCAGAAGTGTGTTCTCTGCCACGCCTACTTTCGAAAGTTCCTTTCTTCTGCATTTGTGTTAGAATATCTGATTTACATTTTAAAATAAATAGTTTCTGAGAGCGGTTTCTGATATTGTATTTAAAGTAAATGCAGCCTAAGTCTGCTATTGCTGTGGGCATTAATCATAAGGTAGCTAGCTACACTAACCCAGCATTGCAACAGATTTTTTAACCTTATTTACAGCTACCGCCACTCTGTTTTATTCTATAATCTACGGATAACATTTCTTCCAAATTCCAAATAAACATATTCTCATTTACAGCATTTATTTGCAGAAAATGAGAAATGGCTGAAATAACAAAAAAAGATACAGAGCTTTCAGACCTCAAATAATGCAAAGAAAACAAGTTAATATTCATAAAGTTTTAAGAGTTCAGAAATCAATATTTGGTGGAATAACCCTGCTTGGTTTTTAATCACAGTTTTTTCATGCATCTTGGCATCATGTTTTCCTCAGTCTTACACACTGCTTTTGGATAACTTTATGCTGCTTTACTCCTGGTGAAAAAAATCAAGCAGTTCAGTTTGGTGGTTTGATGGTTTGTGATCATCCATCTTCCTCTTGATTATATTCCAGAGGTTTTCAATTTGTTACAATCAAAGAAACTCAAACTCTTTTTTTTTTCATATCTGTATATATAAACGTATTGTATAGGTTTATTAGCACTGTGGGTATATCCTATATTAATGGTCCACTGCTGTACCAGACATTCTAACACAAAGAAAATAAGCATGCCTGATCTGATCTCTTCCACACACAGTTTATACATACAAACGTATGCATATCAAGAGTAAATTATGTTATATTCTTTCTTTTTTTTTAACTCTGTGGTTATATAAATGCTGTCTGACCTATTTTGTCCTCATTGCAGCATATGAGCAGCAGGAGACATAAAGACAGACTGGCAGGAAAACCCCCCAAACCAAAGTTCAGCCCCTACACCAAGAGCTCAGCCAGCTCAGTGCTAGCGGTGAGTCACAGCGCACACGCAGCCCAACACGCACCAACATTCCCCCTCCAGATCACCACCCATCACTGCAGCTCACTGCTCACTGGAGGATGTGAAGGTTAGCTTAGCTGGAGAACCTAACAGAATCTAACTCCCAATCTGACCCGTCACTGAATATCTAATGTTCAGACCACAGATTAGATCAGATCAGGACAAGTTTGCTCAGTTGTGTCGCGATGCTTATTGCTACCTTACACCCCATCAACAGTCTATTTTCACGCCTTGCACCCGCGCCGTTAAAATAGTGTCGACATTAGTGTTGAATAAATCTACACTGATGGGCGTGGTGGCCTGGAAGTGAGGTGTGTTCAGGTAAATTTCTGGCGTGTTCCTATTTTGGTGGCGGACAAACAGAGAAAGTGACTGTTAATGTAAAGTATAGAACATATTTTGCTATTTCTTAAAAAAAAAAAAAACTTGGTGCCACTTTAAAATATGTCTCTTTATAAATGGTTTATAAATAGTTTATTAAGGAGTTTAAACTTAAACTGTATTAATTAAAATACTATACTTTTAAGTACTTAAAAAAACACTAATAAGCAGTTTAATACATAAATAGACAATAAAAAAGGACAATAGTGGCCTGTCATTGGCCAAATAGTGCTGCCGATATTCGTATACACTGTCAAACCTCAGATCTTTCTGGATGCTGACTTTGACCTTTTCACACAATTAAGCTGTAATTTCCTGGAAAACATCCTAAACATAACCACCTTTTTTCCCTCGAATGTTAGTGTTAAATATAAACGTGGCAGCTGTTTTCATAGGGAATCCCAAGATGCATTGTGTTCTACACTTCCACAGTGCCATTTTGTTCTAAGCAGGATGCTTTTCCAGGTCATCAATGGAGATCCACTGGTGGCCAATCATAGACCTTTACCTACAGAAAAAGAACACACAAATAAAAACCATCATAAACAGTCTTATATTTCCTGAATTAGCAGCACAATAACATATAGAAAAAAGGAAACAAACTGGTTTCACAGATTGCCAGCATGGATCAGCATGATATGCTCATCTGCAATTGGCTCTATAATAGAAAAGACATGCATGGCTGCTATAGCAGAACTCTTCCATTTGTCTCTTTTGAAGTCTGACACATATAGAAGAATATTAATTGCTTGAATTTAATCAAATACCATAAAGCTTTAATCTAAATCTTCTGCTGAGCCAAGAAGCATAACTAGGCTAAATCATAGAGCCTCAGAAGACTGATGTAAAGTATATATATATATATATATATATATATATATATATATATATACACCAGTTTCTTCAGCAGAGGATAGATCTGAGTGTCCTTCATCACAGAGGAAAACGTTCAGCTAATCTAGGCTGAAGCACCTGCAGGCAGATCTGAAAAAGGGCTTCCTGATTGCAGTACTGAAGAAGTGTATGTGAATCTTCTCAATTACAAAAGGGCAAACTGAATTCCTGATTTATCCTCTGCTGCACAGTATGAACAGAACTTACCGTTTAGTAGCCCAGTACTTATAGGGCGTAGCCATCCAAGGTGTCAAAAGTATTCATTACTTTCATTCATTACTCTGTAGGTAGAAGTATAGATACTAGTGTTTAATTAAAATACTTCAGAAGAAGTTGAAGTATCAACTCAAGCTTTTTTCTCTTTAAATAAAAGTGTTTCAAAACTACTTAACATATAAAAGTAATTACACAAATCACAGTTTTCATGCATCTTGGCATCATGTTCTCCTCCACCAGTCTTACACACTGCTTTTGGATAACTTTATGCTGCTTTACTCCTGATGCAAAAATTCAAGCAGTTCAGTTTGGTTTGACGGCTTGTGATTATTATATTACAGAGGTTTTCTATTTGGTAAAATCAAAGAAACTCATCATTTTTAAGTTGTCTTTTTTTCCAGAGCTGTATATATACATATATAGAGTTTAGACACCACTGGTTCACTTCTATCTGTTTTAGAGTTCTTATCCCGCCCCTTATCCCGCCTTTCTCTCTCTCTGTAGAGCGCAGGATTGGCTGGTCTGATGGGCGGGGCCGGCTCTGCTTTTGGGGGCATGTACCAACCCTACAGCCTCTCCACAGTAACGTCTCAGGTGAGCCCAGACAGAACATCATGTCTAAACCCTAAAATAATACTTATCTGTATTGAGGTCAGGAGAGCTTGGAACCATTGTGGAACATGTCTGTAGTTCCAGTTACTTTGGAGGTTCTGAGGTTCTGTGTTTGCAAATTGTAATTGAATTTATCTTTAGTAAAAAAAAAAAAAAAAAAAGCACACATACTGATAAAGCAATTTAGTGATAACCTATGGCGTCACATCAATGTCAAAAGCCGGGGGTGCAAAAATACCAGCTAATTTTTTTTTACCTGGAATTTTTGTGGCCCCAACTTTTGACATTGATGTGACGCCATAATACCCTTGACTTATTTTGTAAGCTTTAATATTTTGGGGGCATTTATGGGGGAAAATGAACCCATGACAAACCATATATTAATACTTATTTGACTTTGAAAGAAAATGTTATTTTAAGAATTAGAGTTTTGTTTACTTAGCTTCCTCATTAGAAAGAAAACATGGCAACACCCTTGGTTCAATGAAGGCATCCTTACTAGTGTTCGCTTAAAGCGTCTTATAATCCAGAGTGCCTTATGTATGAAAATAAGCCAGAAAACAGATGTTCATTGATAGTGCGCCTTAAAAATAATATATATGGAATATTATTTACAATAGCATTGAAATGCATTACAATTAAATGGATGAACCCAGACCCCCCAACATACAATCTATGGATACAAAAGCTATGGGATGTTTATCAGATGGAACAAATAACATAAACTTATTAAACTTATTAATTTATATTATTAAATTATTTAAATTTATTAGCGGTACTATTGGTGTTCTTTGTGGTCCATCTCTTATTTGTACATTTCTTTTTGAATGCTCAATGTTTATGTGACTGTAAACTATTCAGGAGTGGATTTTTTTGTTTTTTTTTCATTTTATTACTATCTTTTTATTGCATTTATCTTGTATTTTTTATATACTGCCGTACAATTTATGTGAATAATGCAAAATACTGGAAAAAGGAATATATAGAATTGAATTTGTATTTGTATTACATTATATTGTACTATGTAAAAAAAAAAAAATAATATGTAAAAAAATATATATATAAATATATATATATATATATGGTAAATATTGCACCTTCTTTCATTTATAAGCTATGTATGTTTTTTTGTTTGTTTTTTTTCTCTATCAGACCAAATTAGCTCTTCAGAAGGAGCTGTCCAAAACCCTGGCCGCTAGCTTCCTACCTTCACCTTTGACCCCCGCAACCCTGTGCACCATGGCTGCCAACCCTCTGACCCTACGGCACACCCACGGGGCCACCGCCTATATCCAAACCCCCCTGCTTAGCCCCGCCCTCTTTAGACCTGCCCCTGGACCCCTGCGGGCAGCTCACGCTCCAATCATCTTCTCTCCTTATTAGCCCCTCCCAACAGGGACGCATAATCACGGACTCGTTTCAAAAGAAAACTTTATTTAAACTTTATTATGGAGAAGAACTGAAAAGAAGTCATTTAAGAAGAGGTTCTTACGTATCAAATATAAAACTATGCAGCTGGAGAGAGAGATACGCACTGACCAATCAGGAAGAGCCGGTTATTACTCAATCATTATTATTCAATCATCTGCCGCCCAATCACTGATAGAGTTCCAGCAGAAACACTGATCAGCTCGGGCTTAAACGATTTTAGGAGCAATTGTGCATCTTTAATCAGCTTCAACTTTTTTGTTTTAAATGACATTTAAGGTTTTTTATTCTCCTCCCACAAACATATTCTTCATAGCAACAGTTGCTAGACTACAGTGGCTTGCAAAAATATTCATACCCCTTAAACTCTTCTTTTTACATTTTGTCACCTTACAAGCACAAACTTAAATGCATTTAATCGAGATTTATAAGTGAAGGCCAACACAGAGTAGCACATAATTGTGAATTAGAGTGAAAATCAACTCAATAAAAATCTGAACCCCTAAATAAAATCCAGTGCAATCAATCGCCTTCAGAAGTCTTAACTTAATAAGTTAATAGAGCTAATCCAGCTGTGTGGAATTTAGTCTTAGTATAAATACAGCTGTTCTGTGAAGGCCTCAGTGGTTTGTTAGAGAACACTAGTGAACAAAGAGCACCATGAGGACCAAAGTTTAAAGCAGGGTTAGGTCATAAAAACATCTCCCAAGCTTTGCGCATCCCAAGGAGCACTGTTCAATCCATCATCCAAAAATGGAAAACGTATTCTACAACTATAAACCTACCAAGGCATGGCCATGGTTCACCCAAACTGACTGACTGAGCAAAGAGAGACTCAGCTTGAGTCAGAGAAGCAGCCAAGAGGCCCATGGTCACTCTGGAGGAGCTGCAGAGATCCACACATCAGGTGCACTTCAAAATGATGTCCTTTATGAAAGAGAGGCAAGAAGAAAACCATTGTTGAAAGAAAGACATAAGAATACTATAAAATCTTATTAAAATACATTTAAGTTTGTGGTGGTAAGACCAAAAAAATGTGAAAAAGTTCAAGGGTTATAAATATTTTTGCAAGCCACTGTAGCTGTAACAGAAGTCCAGCTACTGTCGCTAACATTTATTTGAAATGTTAAAACGCTAAACTCTATAATATTAAGTATAATAAATACTTAACAGCATATGTGATACTGAAAATGATAAAATGCTCCTAAATAAGCAAATACCAGAAATTATTTATGGATTTTATTGGAGTCAGTTTCAAACCAATATTCTTCACTGCAGGTTTATTAACCCTATTCATTTGATTATAGCGCCACCATGTGGAGTAATGACAGGAGTAAAGTAGTAACTTTAGTAAGTCAGAATGGAGGGGAGTGAATCTTGGGGAGTTTAGAGTGCCTAGGTTCCAATAAAATATTGATATTTGACACCACAAATCGCTAATGTATTTGAAAATGAAAACAAAAGGGTATATCGCGATATGAATAATTTTTTCCACCTCTAGTGCACAAATTTAGCATGAACATATCTCATGATCAGGTGCTTTATCACAAATCTTTCTGGTCTCAAGATCGTCTGATATGTCAGCCTCCTCTGGATTGATGATTTAATGAGATTCTGCTGTTCTGAACATCTCACAAGGCTTTTCTGGAATTCTTAACTCATTATAGACTTTGGGAATTTTTGACAAACACCTAAAAGGTGTGCTACAGTTTTTGATGAAGCGGAGAAGGTGGATTTTTTCTGGATTTGTTCTGAAAAGCTCGTCCAGTTTTTGCTCAGGCTCTGGTCAGCCTGTCCGTTCACTACTCTGGTGCTTTCAGGGTGTATCAACTGTTGCCAAGGATACTGTAGTTTCCATTTCCTGTCTGGTCTACTGCGATGGACCATGGGATGGGATGGGTACCTCCTGTCTCCACCAATGAAGAAGAGCCGTTTCCGACAAAGGGAGCCAATGTGATGTTTTAGTTTTTTAGTTTGTTTGTGTTTGATCTTTTATAGCTAGTAGTAAAAAGAGAAGTGCTTTAGGCCTATTCTAGTGTTTCAGAAGGCAGTTGCCAAAATCCCTTTACTTGATTTATTAATATTGTTTGATTGCTTTTTATATTAAATGAACAGTAGAATAGAATGATGATAATGATGATGATGATGATGATGATGAACAGTGTAAACAATAGGAGCAAAAACAAAGGAGGGAAATAACACTGGAAGGCATTTAAAATGGGAAATAAGAAAATGTAAAAATAAAAAAAAAGATTTTTTCAGGTTGTTTCTACATTTGCAGACGTGCAATATCAGGTGAGGGCTTTAGAGTGTAATCGTGAGAAATATTAGTATAATAAGAAATTAACATTCTAAGCTGCCATATAGAAGCCATTAAGCCATTTTGTACTGATTCAATAACAGATTAAACTTTTTTCATGTTTTTTTTTTTACAATATTTAACCAAATCTCTGTGGTGCACAATTGATGACTGTCATTTCTACACATTTCCCTAAGTAAACTGGTAAATACTAATTTACTTAAAATCTGATGATTTCAATTCAATAAGCAGAATTCCCTCAATTCAGTATAAAAAAAGAAAAATACTGAATAATAAAATTATTACTGAATTGTGTATATGCACAGTGTCATTTATGTTCAAGTTGTTTTACCAGCAGCAAAATCGCTATTTATTGTCACTGTTCATTTGCATAAAGTTTAACTTCTTTACGCACTAATTTCATGCCATTTACAGTCTTGACCCTCAACCCTGCTGAAAGTAAATGACGCATAGTCGCTTTTGTCGATTACTTTTTCACATTGCAAGCAGCCATCAGCAGTCAGAGTCTGAGAGAGCACAGTTGGCTAAGCTCTCTCTGGGCGCGTAGATTGTGCTCTATTCCTTCATCAATCATAGTGTGCCCAAAAAGCCCAAAAAGATGAATTTTCACACAAGCCCAAATTGGCGTGAAAACCACAAACCTGGCAACTCTGCACAGAAATGTTAAACTGGTGAATGTAAGACAATATTACAATTTAATTAAGAAATTATCCCACAGTCCTAACAGTACTGCACATTACACCTTTACCAGGTTACAGGTCTGAGGTCTGCATGTTTTTAAAGGGGAATGGGTTGAAATTATTGTCCATGGTCCAATATGTATGCACCACAGAGCACACAGAGCAGGTTTTAAATACTGGTGTTCCTTTATCTGCCGTTTCTCTCCATAAAATCCAAAATACTTTAGTCCAAGACAATCAGCTCCGGTCAGGCAGAAGGCTGCGGGAGGCTCTGGGCAGAAGATGCCCTTACATGGGCATCAATGTGGTAAAGGATCAACATTTCTGACTCATTTTAAGAATGGGAAGAAACAATGGAGATGAGACAAAAATAATGGAGAGAAGTGCACTACTCTTACACTACTTTTAAAATTAGCCTGCTTTTCTGTACCTGAAAACAGAGCCATAAACATGCTAAGCTAATTCTAAAGCAGCGAGTCTTACACAAACAGAAGGGGTTTTGACGAGTGCCATACTTGATGTGTGCCGTATCACTTTGTCATTTACAGTTACACCAACCAACTTCCTACCTCCATGTTTTCCTCTGCCAACCATCTAAAATAGCTTGATTACAAATGTTCTGTAGTTGGCCATCAGCTGCCAGAGCCCTGAGAGAGTACAATTGACCTTGCTCTCTCTGGGTGGGTACAGAAAATGGCGCTCTTTCCCCTTATCACTCCTAGGGTGATGTGGATCAGCACAGGGCTGCATCTGTGAGCTGATGTATCAGAACCGAGTCGCTGCGCTTTCCTCTGAGCGTTAGCGCTGTGATGCTACTCCTCATGATGAAAAGAGGCGAACCACTCTGAAGAGCTCAGAGACAACACTCCTGTCTTTCAATGTTGAGATGATCCTGAACGTCATTATTGCCTAAATCAGATGTGTTGGATTATGGTTGGTGCTAAACTCCTTTCCTATTAATAAGTTGCCAAATTGGAGATTTGATGTTCTTGAGGTTTTTAGTTACAGCATGGGCCATCTCTTTTTTATCCTAAAAATTTTAAGTACCGGTAGGTAATAAATAGTCAATTTTCCAGGGTGTTTATATCAGGGTTCCTACGGTCATGAAAACCTGGAAAAGTTATGAAATTTGAAAATAGCAATTTCCAGGCCTGGATAAGTTTTTGAAAAATAAAAAATACCCAGAAAGTTTTGGAAAAGTCATGGAAATTTGGTCTACAAATCTTTGTGTTTCAGTTTATCAATGGAGAAAATCTATTTTGAGCTAAAATTAAAAATAAATAAATTAATCAGCTGAGAGATAGAATGGAGCTCTCAGGATATGACATATTTTATTATTAAAGATTGTGCATCATCATTTTAGGCCTACTATAATACATTTTGATTATAGTTTTAGTTGATTTTTGGTTTTATTGTCCATTTCGGCACTGATGTTTTAAAAATCGTATGGTTATGAAAAAGTTGCCTTCAAGGCATGAAAAAGTAATGAAAAAGTCATGGAAATTTAATGGGTAAAAAGTGTATGAACCCTGTTATATACAAACATACAAATACTCTCCTACTTTTACGGTTCACAGGTTTTACTGAACAACAGGTGCACTTTACTGGAGTACTTTGTTTTTACGAAGCAAATTAACAGTGCCAAAAGAAAGATTGACAGTGTATTATGTTTTTTGTGCAATACAAAATCTCTTTATCTATTTTGGATTCAGTTCTCTGTCTCAGAATCTCATCACTGTTTTATCTGATCTGTTCATATCAATTTCTGTCTCTGGTATCAGCTGCTATTATTTCCATCTCCATTTCTCTGTGATTTCTGAACCCCGCTGTGCTGTAGAATATTAAAGCGTATGAGCTCATCTGTCCTCACCTGTTGTACACTTGATGGATATTTTTGGAGTATCCCTTGCAATAATGTAAAGCCATTCATAGAGATTTTGTGTATAGAATATTACTGTAATTGGTTATATAAAAGAATCCTCCATAACTCTTCTGTCTCTGCTTCTGATTTCCTGCTTCCGTTTCCTCTTTTTCTCGTTCTGCCCTCGGATTTTTCTGAATAAGGGGCCTTACTCTGGTGTAAAATGGACTTTTGCTGTAGTAAAACATGATAAATATTTCTTACTGTTGATGAATAGCACACATTTGCTCTCCCACAGCGTTCTGAGATCCAGAAATTTTAACAGTTTGTCTAAACACTCTTTTTACACTTTTTACACCGCTATCTGGCTCAAAGTAGCTCCACACCTCCTTGCTAGAATCCGGAGAGCCCTGATATTTAAAACGAGGCATTAATAACTAAAAAGGTGCAGAAGAAGCTTATTAAAAAAACACTGTTTACATCCCAAAACGCTAGCTTCAGCTAATAATGTCATAGACATATATATATAAACATAGACTCCACATAGCCTGCCTCCTGGTGCTGGCTGCTACGCTATGTGGATTCTATGTATGTATATATATGTCTATGACATTATCAGTACAAATATGGTGGCGCACGGAGCTCCTTTCAAAATAAAAAAAAGAATCAAAACAGAAACAAAATATAGCAAATATATAATTTTAAATATACTTGGTTACTTTATTATTCTTTGCAGTTTGCGTTTGGATTTTGCCAGTCTTTGCTTTCATTTCTGTGCTTTTTTGTGGGTTTTGCTCAGATTAACTACATAAAAATCTCTCTTCCAGTTTATTATGCTTTTTTACACTACATAGATAAAATTCCTGCAGTAATGCACAGCTTAGCTAGCTAACCCAGACACTTAATAACTAAGTTAATAGATCATGTTAGAGTTTCAGTGACATTTTTACAATCATAAAGATACAAGACTTTTTAAACATACACGATATACTCAAATGTACTGAGATGTAGCAGCAATGCCTTCCTGAACTGAGGGTTTACTTTGTTAGAACAGTAATAGTACTGAAGATTTTAGGCAGACTAAAAAGAAACAGAATAAACAACACATTTTCTTCATGTTTCTGGGCTTTCCTCAAATCAGCCAAATATTAAAATGTTCCTTAATATATCCTAAAGATCTCCTCAACACTTTACATAATAACCCTGCTGTAAATGCACAGTCTGAGTACAGATTAGCATTTAGAGCTGCGTACTTGACCTTAGTGTTGCTCTTCAGGTGGAATAAGTAAAGACCTTCTTCGTAATCCTGTAGCATCCACAGCAAAACCTATAGCAGCTACAGAAAATCACATTCTCCCAGATTCTGTTTTTTCATCAGTGATGATGATTTAAATCATATAAAAGCTCATTCCCTCCACTTAAAATACAAATAATAAATATAGCACATCCAAACCATCACTGATCATCAGTAAATTTTACATTTCATTTGTAAATCAAGGGATCAGAGTCTGGAGGAAGAGTGGAGAGACACACAGTCCAAACTGCTCGAGGTCTAGTGTGAAGTTTCCACCAATCAGTGATGGTTTGGAGAGACATGTCATCTGCTGGTGTTGATCCACTGTGTTTTATTATCAAGTCTAAAGTCAGTGCAGTTTTGTTTTTTCCACAAAATCTTACAGCACTTCATGCCTCCCTCTGCTGACAACTTTTATGGAGATGCGGATTTCATTTTCCAGCAGGACTTGGCACACGGCCCACACTGCCAAAAGTACCAATTGTTCTTATATAATATTAAAACTGATTCTTGGATTTTCATTGGCTGTAAGCCATAATCATCAACAATAAAATAAATAAACACTTAAAATAGATCACTCTGTGTGTAATACATCTATATAATATATGAGTTTCACATTTTGAACTCAATTGCTGAAATAAAATAACAGTTCAATTATGTTCTAATTTTTTGAGATGCACCTGTAGACCTGTGTTTTGCTGCCATCTGCTGGTAATTGCATTATTTCGCTGCTTCTGTAGTGAGAACAGTGATCCCTGTATTTCTGCTGGTGTAAGAAAAAAAAACATTTGGATTTGACATTAAAATATGAATTTGATGCAAAATATCAACATTTTAGCTTTTATTTCCAGGTATTTACATCTGTTCCTGATATATAGTTCAGAAGATAGCACCTTCAACCCATTCAGAGGTGGACCTGCTGGTGTGCTTTTAGATCATTGTCCTGCTGCAGTACACCTGAGCTTAA
Source organism: Astyanax mexicanus (assembly GCF_023375975.1). NCBI lineage: Eukaryota > Metazoa > Chordata > Actinopteri > Characiformes > Acestrorhamphidae > Astyanax > Astyanax mexicanus. The sequence continues at coordinate 10,822,549 of NC_064422.1, forward strand.
AAGTCATGACCTGATAGACGGATATTCTCCTTCAGGATTTTCTGGTAGAGAGCAGTTCATGTAAGTTTACAGTTCCATCAATTACAGCAAGTTGTTCAGGCCCTGAAGCAGCAAAGCAGGCTGCCGGACCATTACACTACCACCACCATGTTTTATTATTATTATTATTTTTTTTACAAATGGCCAATGGGTTATCTCTGTCTGATATTAAAGTTTGTTTGATATTCTAAAAAGTCTAAGTATGAAAAAAAATCAAAACAAAAGAAAAAACAAAAGAAAAGACACTGTATAATGACAATAAACTATATAATTACAATACAATAGAACAATCATGCAGTTACACATTTTTATAGAACAAATAATCATGTAATTATTAAGAATATGCAGACACTGGAATTGGAATATAATTTTTTTTTTACATATCCTTATATAAATAAATCATCAGTAAAATATTGTAGCGAGCGCAGGGGGTGGGGTCTGTTATCCTGCGTGTGCTTCTGCTGTATGCCTGTGGTGTGCCTGTCTCTGTGTGCCCGCCTCTGCGTATCTGTGTGTGAGTGGGTGTTAGGTGTGGGGCCTCCCTCTTAGGTGGGGTTATGCAGAGTGGGGGGCACCACTCTGAATCTACCATCTGGTAGATTCTTAGCCAGTTTAGTGACCTTAGGGCTGTTTTCACTGTATCCTTGCCTTGGGTTTAACTCTCCATGCTCTTATAAGAGCAATAAGTGAGCGGTTCCCTGTTAAATAAATAGAGCTTTTGATTGACCTCGTCTCCCGAGTCAAATGGCTTCCTCACGATCGTTACACTGGTGTCAGAAGTGGGATCTGGTGGCCGAGATGGATGAGCTAGACCAGCGGATCCGGAGACTGGGCGGAGGAAAGAGCCAGCGGCGAAGCGGCGAAGCAGCGAACCGCGGGAGGAGGGTACCGAGCGTTACGCCTGCCCTTCCCTACCCGACGGGGCTAGTCAGCCACGAGCTCGGCTGGCTAGCGGAGACTCGCGGGAACGGCGCCGTCAGCAGAACGACGGCAACGGCCGAGAACGAGGAGATGACGGCCGCCAGCAGCACGACGGCGGCGGGCTGCCCGGCGAAAGAGACGGCGGCTGGAGACGGAGCGGGCAGTACCACGCCCCGCCCACCACAGCATTGACGGCGACGGCAGCGAGCATCAATCTTCCCCGCTACAACGGAGAAGCCGCCTGGGAGCCATACGAGGCACAGCTGGTGGTGGTAGCCAAGCACTACGGCTGGTCTCCTGCGATGATCGCTACCCGGTTATGCTTAGCCTTGGAGGGCAAGGCGCTACAAGTGTTGGTGGATCTGCCTACAGAAGAACATGAGGATCTGGAAGCGCTCAAAGCAGCCCTGCGCCAGCGCTTTGGCACGACTCCTCCAACACAAACGCTTCGCCAGCAATTAAGAGAGAGAAAGCAAAAAAAAGGAGAAAAGCTGAGCGTCCTCGCAGCGGAACTCCGAACACTGGTGAGACAAGCATACCCCACGTTTTCCAGCCAAGCCCGCGAGGAGCTCGGGCTTGACGCATTTTTCAATGCGCTAGCGCCTGGCAGTCTCCAACGTCATGTGAGACTGTCAAAAGTGACAACGCTGAGCCAAGCGGTGGAGGAGGCGGAGAGAGCGGCGCTCATCCTCACAGACCCAAGACCCGCGTCCTGTTATCTGGTGGAAGCGGAGGTAGCAGACGAGGTACGAGCAGCTCGAGTGCACACAGCGGAGGCCTCCCCAAGCACCCTGCGATGTTGGCGGTGCAAGCGGCGTGGGCATAAGGCGAGCCAGTGCCGCGCCACGGAGCCGGCGGAAAACGAAGGCGGGACCTCCCAATGAGGGGTGGGGAGCTCCCAACGACAAGAACCCCCCTTAAAGAGATAGTGGTAGGCCGGCTGGGCACCAGGAACGGACTGTGGCTGCACTGCATCATCCAAGGGCTGCCCGTAACAGCGCTCGTGGACACAGGCGCCACCGTGTCTCTGCTGCAAACTGGACTGGCCGGCAAGCTCAAGTTATCACCGTCAAGCACCTGGGAAGAGACCGGCGCCGTGCTGCGCTCTGTCACAGGAGAAAAGATCCACATGGGAGGCAAGAAAAGACTCAAGGTGGAGCTGGCACGTAAAGTCCTCCAGCACGAATTCTGCCTGGCGCCCATCCGCGACGCGTGTATCCTGGGGCTGGACTTTCTCCAAAATCTGGGAGCAGTCCTCGATATCCCCGCAGCTTCGCTCAGAGTGGGCAAATCGCACATTCCCCTGGCAAAGCAGCAAGCACCAAGTTCCGGCGTAGCAGCAAGCACAAGTGGTCCCGATCCGGTCAGGCGGCAGAGAGAGCCTGAATCGTCCCCAGCAGAGAGCACACTGGCAGCAGTCCGCGAGTTATGGCAGCGCAGCATCCAAGGCCTCACGGCGGAGCAAGGTGAGCGGCTGTGGGCGCTCCTCAAGTCGAACTTAGACGCGTTCGCGGCGAGGGAGGAGGACTGTACACGCACCAATCTGGTACAGCATCACATAGATACGGGTGCCGCGTCGCCCATTCGGCTGAGAGCGCACCGTCTGCCCGTAGCCAAGCAGCAAGCGGCCGAGCAAAAACTAAAAGAGATGGCAGAGAGTGGAGTCATCGAACCGTCCAGCAGCCCGTGGGCAGCCCCCGTCGTGCTAGTAAAGAAGGAAGACGGAGGCTGGCGGTTCTGCGTGGACTACCGCCGCCTGAATGCAGCGACGAAAGCGGACTCGTACCCTCTGCCCCGTATCGACGACGCACTGGATAAAGTGGCCGGGTTGACGTGGTTCAGCTCGCTGGACCTGCGCAGTGGATATTGGCAAGTGGAGCTGGCGCCGGAGGCACGAGAAAAGACTGCGTTCACGCTGGGGTCTGGGCTATGGCAGTTCCGCGTGATGCCGTTCGGGTTACGGAACGCGCCAGCCACCTTTGAGCGCTTGATGGAGCGCGTCTTAGCCGACATCCCCAAAGAGCGGTGCATCCTTTACCTGGATGACCTGCTCGCGCACGCGCCGACCTTTGACGAGGCTCTGGGGCGGTTGGAGCAAGTCATTGGCGCCATCAAAGCCGCCAACCTCCGGCTGCACCCAAAGAAATGCCTGTTACTGCAACGCAGGGTCCAGTTCCTGGGGCATGTCGTCAGCGGAGACGGAGTGGCAACCGATCCGAGTAAAGTGCAAGCTGTCCAGCAGTGGCCAACGCCGCGTGACGTAAGTGAGCTTCGGAGCTTCTTAGGGCTCGCCTCCTACTACCGGAGATTTGTTCAGGGCTTCGCGGATATTGCAGCGCCGCTCCACCGGCTGACGGAGAAAGGCATGCCGTTTCAGTGGACAGACGAGGCGGAAAAGGCGTTTCGTCACCTGCGCAGTGTGTTGTGTGCAGCTCCTGTACTGGCGTTACCGCAGGTGGGTGGACAGTTTATTGTGGATTCGGATGCGAGTAACAGAGGGCTTGGGGCTGTGTTATCGCAAGTGCAGGGGGGCCAAGAGCGCGTGATCGCGTATTACAGCCGTGCGCTCAGCAAGCAGGAGCGCAATTACTGTGTTACACGCCGGGAACTGTTAGCAGTAGTCTCGGGACTGAAACATTTCAGACACTACCTGTATGCTACCCCCTTTGTGTTGCGGACTGATCATGCCTCGTTAACGTGGCTAATGCAGTTTAAAGAGCCAGAGGGGCAAGTTGCTCGGTGGATTACTGCTCTCCAAGAATTCCAATTCACCATCCTTCACCGTGCGGGGCGCTTGCACAGTAACGCGGACGCGCTGTCACGCCGCCCGTGTCTCGAGTTGGAGTGTCGCTATTGTGCGCGGCTGGAGCAGCGCGAGGCGGAGGTGGAAGAGAGAGTAGCCGCAGTCAGTGACTCTGGTAGCGGCGAAACAGAGCCGTACAGCCGGGAAGAGTTTGTGAAAGCGCAGGAGGAGGACTCTGTGCTCAAAATAATTCTGCAGTGGAAGCGCGCAGGGCAGCGGCCAGACTGGCGAGACGTGACGCCGCTCGGCCCAGAGTGCAAAGCCTATCGCTCAGCCTGGGACAGCTTGTGTGAGCGTGGGGGCTTGCTTTACCGGCGCTGGGAAGATGCTGTGCCGGGGAGATATGCGTGGCAGTTGTTAGTGCCGCGGAGCTTGCGGCAGCGCGTCTTGTGTGCCATCCATGGGCCAGCCGGTGTGGGACACTTTGGCGTCACTAAGACGCTCCGACAACTTCGGCAGCGTTTTTACTGGCCAGGCTGCCGGGCTGATGTAGAACTGTTTGTCCACTGCTGTGATTTATGCACCGCAAAGAAAGGGCCGGTGGGTAAATCCAGAGCGCCGCTGCAGTCTCTGCGCTCAGGTGCACCGATGGAGAGAGTCGCGGTGGACGTGCTGGGGCCATTCCCGGTGACTGAGGATGGGAACAGGTACGTCCTCGTGGCCATGGATTTCTTCACCAAGTGGCCCGAGGCGTACGCAGTGCCTGACCAAAGCGCGGCGACCACCGCTACTCGGCTGGTGGAGGACTTCTTCTGCCGCTTCGGCATCCCTGAGGAGCTCCACAGCGACCAAGGTCGGAACTTCGAATCCCAGGTGATGGCGGAGGTCTGCAAACGGCTGGGGGTACGTAAGACCCGCACCACCCCCCTTCACCCGCAGAGCGATGGCTTGGTAGAGCGGTTCAACCGCACGCTCGCGACCCAGCTGGCCATAACCACAAGCCGCCATCAAAGAGACTGGGACCGACATCTGCCGCTGGTGCTACTCTCCTGCCGAGCGGTGGTTCAAGAGTCCACCGGTTTCACCCCAGCGCAGCTCATGTTCGGACGGGAGCTCCGCACGCCAGTGGACTTGGCGTTTGGGCTGCCCGCGGGGCTGGATGTGCCCGAAAATGCACCGGAGTATGTGCGCGATCTGGCTGAGCGGCTCACGGCCGTGCATCAAGCTGCGCGTGAGAACCAAGGGGGGGCTTCTAGCAAACAAAAGCGCGGATACGATATGCGCTGCCAAGGCGTGCCACTGGAGCCCGGGACCCGTGTTTGGTTCCATAACCCGCAGCGCAGGAAAGGACGCTGCCCCAAGCTCCAGTCCGACTGGGAGGGGCCGTGCCAGGTGCTGGAGCGCCTCTCCGAGGTGGTGTATCGGGTCCGCACGGGCCGGCAGACTGTTGTGGTCCACAGGGACCGGCTAGCACCCTACCGGCCCAAAGAAACTTTGGAGGCTGGGGAAGGTGCTGGGACTTTGGGGGTTACGACACCACCAGGAACTGGGGGTGGTGGTTTTCCGGAGGAAGCGCGGGGCAGAGCTGTTGCCCGTGTTCGGCGCGCTCCCTCGCACCTGAGAGACTTTGTGTTGGACTAAAAAAAAAAAAAAAAAAGAAAAAAAAAAAAAAAAAAAAAAAAAGAATGTTGTTTATTGTTGTTTACTGCTATGTGTAGCCCATGTGTTTACCCTGTGTTTTGCCACCGAGACGGTTGGCTGTAAGGGGGGGGCTATGTAGCGAGCGCAGGGGGTGGGGTCTGTTATCCTGCGTGTGCTTCTGCTGTATGCCTGTGGTGTGCCTGTCTCTGTGTGCCCGCCTCTGCGTATCTGTGTGTGAGTGGGTGTTAGGTGTGGGGCCTCCCTCTTAGGTGGGGTTATGCAGAGTGGGGGGCACCACTCTGAATCTACCATCTGGTAGATTCTTAGCCAGTTTAGTGACCTTAGGGCTGTTTTCACTGTATCCTTGCCTTGGGTTTAACTCTCCATGCTCTTATAAGAGCAATAAGTGAGCGGTTCCCTGTTAAATAAATAGAGCTTTTGATTGACCTCGTCTCCCGAGTCAAATGGCTTCCTCACGATCGTTACAATATATAAACATTTATTTTAACACATTCAACATACTGGACCATGTTAATTGGCTTTTCTTGCTAAAAATAACTGAGTTTATGATCAATAGAAGAAAGAATGTGTCATGATGAGCACAGAATTGCAGACACGTGCAGATACTGATAAAAATATATGTTTATTATAAAAATAAACAGATGTAATACGTGGTTGATACAGAAAACAGTTAATCACCAGAAACCAGAGCAATGTAGACAAAACCATACCATAAACGAGAGACAGTCCAGAGTTCATACACGAGAGATCAAAAATGTCAGAGGTAATCCAAGAGGCAGTAGTGAAAACACAGTCCAGGTAATACACAAGCAATCCAATATCAGAGGCAAGGCAATAATCGGCGTCGAGAAAACAAAGGCAAGGTCATACACAAGATAAACTGAGACAAGAGATACAGAACGCTTTGTAAAGAGGAGAACCTACAATACGCGGCGTGGGTGTTTGTGTGGAGTGCTCTTTTATAGTGCCAGTAATCAGTATTCAGGACTTCCTGGAGGAAGCAGGTGAGGTGTCACGTGATCAGGTGAGTGCGTGATGTCAGCGGGTGGTGCATTCTGGGTAGTGTAGTTGTTGGCCTGAGAACCTCCGTTAGAGCTTGGTGTGGAAGGGACAGAGGAACTAACAGCACCAGACGTGACAGAATGTTAACAGAACAATTAAACAGTAGAAGAAAGAGAGAAATCACTAGAAGCATTTAACCCTAATATAACTAATACTAAACAACTGGAATTTAATAGTGATCCACATAACACTTAAAATGATGATCCATAAGTAGACCACAGGGATGTCTGGAAACCTGAACCAGGATCTAGGTGCTTATCTGTATTGAAGAAACAAGTTGATAAAACAAAAAAATCTAAAGCAAAAGAAAATTAATCACTTTCCTACTTGTTGCAATAAATGTTTAAAAAAAAAGTCCCTTTGCTCAATTACTCAGAATCTGCAGAGCAGGCCGGGTTGAGTCCAGATGGAAGTCTGAAGGTTTCTCTAAGCCCTGAGGACAGAGTGAACGCTGAGTACAGAACACCGCTGTTTACAGGAGTCTCAGCACGTTCCTGCACACACAGCGTCCTCCGTCCTCCTGCCGTCCTGCTGACCAGCTCTCCACAGTGTGTTCCCTGACCCTCAGCCTTCTACTGCCAAACTCAACAGCTGATTCAGCCACTCACACGGCACCTCATTTGCATCTTTCTGCATTAATGAGCCTATGGGCCCCCTGATAGAGTCTCTCTCTCCTTGTCTGCCCTTTCTCTTACAGACGGCTTATTATGCTCCTCCACAGCCCTTCACTAAAATACTAATTAATTCCAATAAGAAACAAGTTTCACAATTTCTTGTTGCCATAAATTGGTCTGTAAAGTTGGACAGACTTTAAATCAAATACTGATCATTTACAATAAAGCGATACCAAGAATTAAAATGTTTTGGAAATTATTTGTTCCATTTTTCTTACATAAAAGAAAGGTATTTTATTTTTCTTAACATAAGAGTGTAGTGGAGTAACAGTGTAAGAGTGTAGTAGGGAAGAGTGTGATGCTGTAAGAGTGTAACTGTGTAAAACTGTGACAGTGCAAGTGTGTGAAAGTGTGAATGTAAAGGTGTAAGAGTATAACAGTGTAAGAGTGTAACAGTATATGAGTGTGAGAGTATGAGAATGTAACAGTGTAAAAGTGTAACAGTGTGAGAGTGTAACAGTATGAGTGTAACAGTATAAAGGTGTAACAGTATAAGAGTGTAACTGTGTAGAAATGTGAGAGTGTACCAGTATATGAGTGTGAGAGTATGAGTGTAAGAATGTAACAGTGTATGAGTGTAACAGTGTGAGAGTGTAACAGTATGGGTGTAAGAGTATGAGTGCAATGGTGTAACAGTGTAAGACTGTAACAGTGTAAGTGTGTGAGTGTGAGAATATGTGTGAAAGTGTAAGAGTGTAACAGTGTGAGCATTACAGTGTGAGTGTTACAGTGTAACAGTATGAAAGTGTGAGAGTGTAAGAACATAATGTAACAGTATAAGAGTGTGAGAGTGTAACAGTGTAACAGTATAAGAATGTAACAATGTAAGAGTGCAAAAGTATTACAGTGTAACAATAAAATAGTGTAACAGTGTGAGAGTATAAGAGTGTAACAGTGTAAGAGTGTAACAATAAAATAGTGTAACAGTGTGAGAGTATAAGGGTGTAACAGTGTAAGAGTGTAACAATAAAATAGTGTAACAGTGTGAGAGTATAAGAGTGTAACAGTGTAAAACTATAAGATTGTAACAGTGTAAAAGTGTAAAAAGGTGAAACTCCTGAATGAAACTACCTTTTGTACAGGTGACGTCATGATGCAGCCCTGTGTGTTTTCACGCGGTGACGCAGCGGCGCCGGATGTTCGGGGTGTTTTTTCGCCCTGAGAAGATCAACATGGCAGCTGTGGAGTGTGATCTGCCTGGGGAACCGGAGAGTATGATCACGGAGCCGGAGGATCTGGAGAGGTGCTGAACCCTGCCGGACTTTAACTCACTTTAACCCGGTTTAACACAGATTCTGACCCGGCCGTGCTGCTCTGTAGCCCGGGCTGATCCCCGGGACTGGAGCTCCAGCGGTCTCGGGGTTTAACCGATCCGGCGAGGCCGCTGTTCCGCCGCTCTGACCGGTTCAGTTATCTGTAGCCCAGCTTAGTTTAGCTTAGTTAGGGTAATGTTTTGTGGTGAGGTCTTGTGTGAATGTGTGCTGCGGGTTTGGGTTTAGGCAGAACCCTGAACTCCGGTTCTGAGTTGTAACCGGGTTTCTGCTGGATTTCTCTATAGGGTTTTGTTTGATAAACCAGGTCCGGCTCGGTGGAACAGCTGACAGTCCATTTTACGGTGGTTATTTATCCTTAAAACGACTTTAAATGGTTTACCGGTCTGTGTGGTTCAGTTTCGGTTCGCTGCTGCTGCGCTAAGTGTTCTAGAGGCTTCTGCGGACTTTGTGGCCTGATCTAGCTCTGATAGCACACATGCTAACCATGCTAGTGCTCGCTAACTCTCCATGCTGGCTAGCTAGTGGTTGCTTTATGGCCATGCTAACGATAGCTAGCTAGTTAGGTTAGCCCAATAACAATGCTAGGTTAGCTGGTGTTAGTTAGCTAAATAACCATTCTTGTTGCTAGTGTTGGCTAAACAATGCTAGGTTAGCTAGATAGGTAACGTTAGTGTTTGCTAAATGACCATAGTAGTGTTGGCTAGCTAGCTAAATAACAATTTTAGGTTAGCTAGTTAGCTAACTAGCTAAAACATGATTATGTGATCTGCCAACTAGCCAATGCCTTTGTTGGTTCATGGACCATACTAGTGTGAAGCTACCAAACTAACCATTCTAGCTAGTGTTGTTAGCTAGCTTATTTTAACGAAATACCCATGCTACTAGCTGGTGTTGGCTAAATAACAATGCTAGGTTAACTGGCAAAATCTCAATTCTATGTTAGCTAGCGTTAGCTAGCTAATGATTGCTAAATGACCACACTAGTGTTATCTAGCTAGCTAACTAGCTAAAGAATGTAATATGATTTGCTAACTTGTGACGCTTGTGTTGGTTAAATAACCATACTAGTGTGAAGCTGTCAAACTTAACAGGCTACCTAGTGTTGTTAGCTGACTAACCATTCTAGTATTAGCTAAATATCTATGCTAGTGTTACCTAGCCCTTAAATAACCATGCTACAATCTAGAGTTGGCTGAATATCAATGCTAGGTTGGTTGCTAAATGACAATGCTAGGTTAGCTGGCTTAATGACAATGCTAGGTTAGCTAGCTAGCTAAATAACCGTGCTAGTGTTACCTTACTAACGTAGCTAGCCTAATATCCATAATCATGTAATTTAGTTAAATAACCATCCTAGTGTGGTTTGCTAATTACCCATGCTGTTATCTAGCTAGCCAAGTAACCATGCTACAAAGGCCCTATGTTTTAAAGGATTTCAGTGTTTTATTAAACAAATGTTGGGTTTGTGACACTAGAGCATGTGAGAAGCTGAAGTCAGCATGCTGCAGATGACACTCTTCCATAAATAACAACAGCAACGTTTATTTATATTATTGAACCAGAATGAAATAATTACGTATTAGTCACAAGGTAGCAAGACAAAGTGTGTCACAAAGTAACTTCTAAAAGCTTAACAAGAAATATGTAAGAATTTCTTGTAGATTAGCTGAATTGCAGTAATAACCAAATAACATCTTTAAAGGTTCCCATATGGAGATATGAGTGGCATTGCAAGAAGCAGTGAAATCTGCAGAATCTGTGCCGAAAAAGGGTATAAACACGACCACCACAGTGCCAGCCTGTGACCTAGTAACGTTAAGCTGTGTGAAGCCTCAGACGAAATGACCCATTTCTGTGACCCACCACAGTGTCTGAGAGTGTGTGTAGTGGCCACTCTCGATTTGTGCTGCCCAATGTGCCAGCCTGGCATCAGAGCTCTGCGCGTACATTTGGTCATGCCGTTTTACCTGGGTGGCCGGAGGAAGTCTGTGGACAGGTGTGTTCTCACTGTTTTTTATTGTCGGGGAGGAGTGTCTTGTCAGGAGATTATGGTGGTGGTGGTGATGATGATGATGATGATGATGATGATGAAAGATGTACTCGCCTTTTAAAGTGGGCACGATGCTGCTACAGTCATTGGTGCCCGTTTGGGTGTAGGACACCATACTTTCCTTGCTCACTTACTTACTGTACAGAATTGCAAACACTGAACTGATTTTTCTGCAGTTTTGTCAAGAGACCTACTATTTTTTTGCTTTTGGCTGTTTTGAATATGGTGGCAGCAAAGATGAACAAATATTTATTTTCTTATTGAAAAGAAATGTAATTTTTCTGCCACTTTATTCCTCTGTCAATTTTACAGAATAATCAGACATTCTGGAGACCAGAAGGACTGAAATATCTGTCCTGTTTGTTGAGGGCATGTTGCTAAGGCTTTGTAGTGATTGCTGAATTAATGCTATTTTTTGGCTAAGCCGAGCGTTTTGGTGCAGCAGCAGATGTGTGTTTGAAGAGCGAAAACATCCATACAGATCTGTGTCACTAGGAAATGCAAACAATAGCTGGAAATCTCACAATTTCTAACTGTTTTTTAAAGCAACTTGTATTGCTTTTGTAATTTACATTGTTTAAAACAAAACTAAGCAGAAAATGCAAATAAAAAGGACAGAAATCATCATAGGGTAGGGTAGAAACCTTTAAATGTAAAAGATAAATAAATTAGGTTACATTTTACTTTATTTATCTTTTATATTCTTGATGTTCTTTACGGAAAGAAACACAGTACTATACACTATACTATACAGTACTATAAGTTCTCAGACCAGCCAAATTAATATCAAATTATCTCTCTCTCTTTCTCTTTTTCTCTTTCTCTCTGTTTCTTCAGTATTTTTCACACATTTTAGCTGCATGTCTTAGTAAAAAAGTGTTCAGCCATGAGATAAATAATGTCAATGTTTTACCTATTAAAAGACTGTGGGATACTTTTTAAGTTTTTTTTTTTTTCAAAATCTAAACATTTAAATACATAACGATAAATTCAGCAGTCAGAATGAGCTGCTGGTCAATAAATTTAATGACAAAGTATCCTCTCACCTGTATTGTGTTTGTTAACGTGAGTCCTGAATGGAGTTACTCAACCATGGAAACTCTCCATTCCAAGTTTTTGCTTTCACTGTGTTGTTTGCTTGTGCTCTTCATTTTCAGGGAGGCGGAAACTTTCAAGGAGAAGGGAAATGCCTTTTACGTTAAGAAAGACTACTCAGAAGCCTTCAATTACTACACAAAGGCCATTGGTGAGTTCTGGGAACTGAAGTATGCTGTTGAAATGAATTTGCAGGGATAAACACTGTATGATAATGCTCAAAAACATTATATTACTCATAATATTTTAAAAATAATGTTGGATTTTAAAACTGCTGTCACAAGCTCTTAATACACTGATTTAATTCAGAGTTAGTTACACTACCTTCAATAACCAGGATGGAACTTGCTGCCTGTAATGAAACATGCAGTTGGTCAGTGTTTAAGGTGTGAATGTATCAGCAGTACACTTAAGACCCAAGTAGATTATTTATCACAATACTGTAGTGAATCTCAGCCTTAATAAATCATATTTATGTCATATTGATCACCTACAGTGAAGGTGTATTATGGAAACAGTGATGTTTGTTAATCACTTTGACAGATGCGAGCCCTAAGAATGCCAGTTATTACGGTAACCGCGCTGCCACCCTGATGATGCTGAGCCGTTTTCGGGAGGCGCTGGAGGACTCCCAGCAGGCTGTGCGACTTGACGAATGCTTCACGAAAGTAAGAGATAAGGCAATCATTGCCGGTATTAAAGAAAAAGTTTTTCTGACTTTATAGCAATAACTGCGAAATAGCACATTAATTAATTCATTTTAACAGTAGTCATGTATTTAATTTTAGTCATGTTTAACATCACTAAAATTAGATATAAATATGTTGCACAGTTTATTATGCTTCTGATTCAGTCTGCTGAATTTTTACAGGGCCATCTAAGAGAAGGAAAGTGCCATCTGTCGTTAGGAAATGCCATGGCTGCCAGCCGCTGCTTTCAGAAGGTCCTGGAATTGGATCCCACCAACACTCAGGCCTTACAGGAGGTAATATTTTAAGGAATAGTAGTACACACTGAACACTCTGATTTTACGGTGTCAAAATGTCTTTAATTTCTTCGTGAATAAAATAAATAGTTTGGTCATACTTGGTAATTTTGTTAACACTGAATGGAGCTAGTCGTTGGAGTAATGCTAATCAGAGAGAAATTACTTTCAGTACTGCTTTAACAAGTAGAAGTTAGCACTAAAATTAATATACTAGTGCTAACATTAATATACTAATGCAAAGACACATTATTTGGACACCGAGCATGTCTTGGCCAATCAGTGACCTCAAAATGGAAAGCTGAGGATGTGCAGTGCTATCATTCGAATAAGGATGATTTTTTTTTTTTTTTTTTAATGGATGTTCTATAATTATTTTTTTTTTTACAGCATAAGAATGCAGCAGCTCTGTTGGAGTACGAGAAAATGGCTGAGTTTGGATTTGAGAAGAGGGATTTCAGAAAGGTAATTAAACAGCATTGTTTCCAGATTCATGTTTATTTCATGTACAGATTATTTGAGTTGAGTGTGTATATTACCTATAGTTATCATTATATAAATGCTTGGTTGTGTAAATTATTGTTAATGGCTGTATCAGGTGAGCTGGTTGTGGAACTGAACACATTCACACGCTGTCTGGGGGAATCTATGAGAAAACTGGAACTGTACAATACTTCTTTATTTTATTATTATTATTATTATTTTTTACTTATTGTGTTGAGGATCAAGTAATAGTCAATATTTTACAGTCAGGCCTTATAAAGGTTGATTACGTACACATTCTCATTGACGGTAAAATACACTTAAATTAATGAAATATAGTTGCAGTGCTCCTAAAGCATTATTAACATTGCTGGAGTCATTGCTTAACAATATATTTTCTTGTAGTTTTAGGCTGTGTGTTATTTTTGAACCAGTTTAGTTATAGCTTGTGCAACTTGAACTGCACAAAAGGTATTTACTAATTCTTTTTAATTGTCCCAATCACAAGTTTGGACATAATGGGAAATAAACCAATCAGTGTGTCACTTGCCATTCCCTTTAAGAGCCAGGTGTGCTTTGACATTGGCAGATTGCTATTTTAACAGCACAGCGCTTCTGTGCTTCATAGCAGAGGAAACTGAGCTGCTCGTTCACGCTGTGAAGGTGAATGAGCAGCTCATTTACAGGAAGAACAATGTTATTTTATTGTGTTTTGTTTATTGTTTATTGTTCATTTCTCCTCTTGTGTGATGTGTAGGTGGTTTTTTGCATGGACCGGGCGCTGGAGTTTGCTGGAGCCTGTCATAAATTCAAAATCATGAAGGCAGAGTGTTTGGCTTTGCTGGGAAGATACCCTGAAGCCCAGTCTGTTGCCAGGTAATGTACTTACTGTAATTTAAATGGTGGACATCAGTGGCGCACATATAATTTGTTATTGGTGGACTTGAAAAAATGTTCTCATTCCATTAGTTGATACAGATTGAATTAATGTGGGCTGATTTTCTAAGGGTGCTTTTACACCTACTGTTTTTTCTCCCCATCTCTCAGTGATATCCTCAGAATGGACTCCACTAATGCTGATGCCCTCTATGTGCGAGGTCTGTGCCTTTATTACGAGGACTGCATTGAGAAGGCCGTTCAGTTTTTCATCCAGGCCCTGCGCATGGCACCCGATCACGAGAAAGCTCGATTAGCCTGCAGAGTAAGTCACTCTCTTTCAGCAGTGTTCTCTCAGGCTCAGCTGTAGTAACAGTCTGATACTGATTATCTGACTGTGCTTTTATCAGTGTTCAATAAGCTTTCACACAGTACACAATTCTGGCTGGTTTGTATCTATATGGCTTATCTTATGCCATGTGCTCATGCTCACTTTTGACTGGTCTAAAGTCAGTGCAGTTTTTTTTTCCCACAAAATCTTACAGCACTTCATGCTTCCCTCTGCTACTGACAACTTTTATGGAGCTGCGTATTTCATTTTCCAGCAGGACCTGGCAAACTGCCCACCATGCCAAATGTACCAATTCGTCTTATATAATATTCTAAACTTCTGAGACACTGATTTTTGGGTTTTTATTGGCTGTGAGCCATAATCATCCACAATAAAATAAATAAAATAGATAAAAATAAAATAGATCACTCCGTGTATAATACATCTATATGAGTCTTTATGAGTTAAATATTTTTAACTGAATTACCTGAAATAAAGTAACTTTTCAATGATATTTATTTTTTTTAGATGCACTAGTATGTAACTATTAGTACTGTTTGTCAACTTGTGATTGTGTCTAGGTGCAGCATCTACAGTATGTTCTGTAATTATTGTGTGGTGTTTTCTGTTCAGAATGCTAAAGCTCTGAAGGCGAAGAAAGAAGAGGGTAATAATGCCTTTAAGGATCGTGATTATGATGCTGCATATCAGCTGTACTCAGAGGCCCTGACCATCGACCCAAACAACATCAAAACAAACGCCAAGCTCTACTGCAACAGAGCCACAGCCGGAGTCAAGGTGTGTGGGCTGTTTTTGTGTTCCTGTTGTTTCCATAATGCTTTGTAACGATGAGTTGTGAACTCATCTGCCTTTAAATTTTAGCAAGAGAAATTCTTGATATTGATAAAATTTTATTTTATTACATTTTAGAATATAAATTGAATTTAGTTTAATCTAGTAGTTTGAGAATCATCTAATTTGTTCCTTATTTAGACCATATTTAAGAATCTCCTTTTCCAACGACTCTTCAAATTTGTACTGTATTTTTCGCACTATAAGGTGCTCTTAAATTCTTTTTATTTTCCCAAAAATCGACAGTGCTCCTTATGTATGAATTCTACCAGTCAGGTATTAAGGAGCAGTAAAGCCACTCCACTGAAGTACAGAGTTATGAGTTTTCAGTGAAGTTCCTCCAGCACTAAGGCTGGGTGCAGCAGTATTAGCATTAGCCGCTAACCGTAGCGCTAGCTCAGAGGTGAGTATATCAGACTAGTTTGCCGTGTTAAAAAATATGTGGGATGAATCACTAGCTGATAGCTCTCTGGGTTACCAGAACACGCAGGGTTCCTTAGTGTCTGTAGCACTGTCTGGTGGCAGTTACTTGCGCTAAGCTCTGCTAAAATATTGGAAATCTAAGCTTACTATAAATAAACGGAGGCACTTTATTCACCCAAATAAACAGTTTTCAGGAGAGAAATCTGTGTAGATTAACATCCAGCACTCGTTTAACTTTGAAATAAAATGTTTTAACTGTAATTTAAGAATTACAGTTTTCTTTACTTAGGCTCTTCCCCATTAGAAGGGAAACATGGCGACACCCCTGTTCCTTATTATTGTCACTTAAAAGGTGCCTTATATACGAAAATCTACTTTCATTGATAGTAGTGGAGAAATCTCGTAAAAAAAGATTTCTAAGTATTTTGACTGTATTGGCAGTTAAAGGAGAAATCTGGTGTAAAATGGACTTGAGGTGTAGTGAAACATGATAACGAGAACAAACTTTTGTTGAATTGCCCTCCTCCACCGTTCATCTCTATATTTCTGAACTCTTAAAACTTTATGAATATGAACTTGTTTTCTTTGCATTATTTGAGGTCTGAAAGCTCTGCATCTTTTTTATTTCAACCATTTCTAATTCTGCAAAGAAATGCTCTAAATGACAATATTTTTATTTGGAATTAGGGAGAAATGTTGTCTGTAGTTGAATAGAATACAACAATGTTCAGAAACTGAAGTGGTTTTAATTTTTTCCAGAGTATATACTATTTTTTTTATTTTTTTATTTACCTACTGCAGAATTACACACTGTGTGTATGGAGTTAGTTATTGAAGCACTGATTGATCATTTAGCATGACTGACTAAAATACTGTTCACACTTATATATGTGAACAAACATACAAATAAATACGATAGACCAGATCGCCATTATCTAATATTGTCAGATATTATCAAATGTGTGTTGTGCTTCTCTTACAGCTAAATAAACGGGAGCAGGCCATTGAGGACTGCAGCAGTGCCATCAAACTAGACGAGAGCTACATTAAAGCATATCTGAGGAGAGCTCAGTGGTGAGAGAATATTTATAATATATCTGCTTTGGATTAAATAGCGCAGCAACACAATGCTAATATAAGTGTGTGTATATATGTTTGTGTGCGTTTTGTAGCTATATGGACATGGAGCAGTATGAGGAAGCTGTTCGGGACTACGAGAAAGTCTACCATACAGAAAAGACGAAAGGTAAAAAATTATATTAAAGGAAATTAGTCTTTGTGTGTACTGAGGGCTATAAGTCATGGGTGTGAGTGGTGGGCAGTGGGTCGTGAGCCGGGGTGGGTTAGGGGCAGAGTCAGCTCTTCAGATTTTGGCATTTTGTTTTGGGGTTTACTACTCTGGTTCACTATAATGTTATAAGAGTAATAAATAGTCAGTAATCAGTAATAAATCTTTGAATCTGAAATCCTAATTAATTAATTTGTTCATTTTTGCTTAACATGGTGGTTTTCTTTCTCTCTGTTCTATGATTTCTTTCAGAACATAAAACTCTGTTGAAGACCGCTCAGTTAGAACTAAAGAAAAGCAAAAGAAAAGACTACTATAAGGTCCTCGGAGTCAACAAGGCTGCAACAGAGGATGAGATAAAGAAAGCGTACCGGAAACGAGCCCTCATGCACCACCCAGGTAAAAAACACACCCACACTCACTAACTCACGCACTCACTCACTCACTCAGACTTCTGTAGCTTCACTCTACACTAACTTTATTTCAGGTAAATTAAAATAGCCTAGAAATAGCTTAATTTTGCCGAAATATATTTTATTCATGTTTATATACAGTTATATATCAGCAGACATGTATAAAGTACTGTAAAGTGACTTGAGTAGAAGTTGAATTGTTATTTAAGCTCCACACTTAAGTTGAAGTACTTAAATATAAAAATAAAAAAATCTTTGTACTGAAGAATTGGCCATTAAAGTACTGCACATTGGCTGTCCAAAACCAGAACTGATGGGCCCAGCTCTCCAATATCTTAATCCATCACTCAAACTGTTGATTTTCCTGTGATTTATTTTTTTTTTTTTTAGATCGGCACAGTGGAGCGAGTGCTGAGGTGCAGAAGGAGGAGGAGAAAAAGTTTAAGGAAGTGGGCGAGGCCTTCACCGTGCTCTCCGACCCCAAGAAGAAATCTCGCTACGACAGCGGCCAAGACCTGGAAGACGATATGGGGATGGGAGGTCAGTTCTGGTCTCTATGTATCTCTGTTCAGCAATAAGCAGTAATGTGTACTGGCAAGAACTTGAGTTGATAAGCATCACGATACAGGGGTTATGATTCAATATATCGCAGTATATTGCAGTGATACTGTATGCCAGGGGTCTGCCATTAAGTTTGGCCGTGGGTCAGATATTTTCCAAGCCATTACGTGGCCACAAAAAATAATAATAATTATGTTTTGGAAAATGAAGTGTAATGGGATGGAGTGCTACAGACTAGTAGCTCTTCAGCCCAGAGGGTTGTTGAACATAACTGCAGAACAGTTGATCTCAAAGCAGGTAAACCCAAGAAGAAAGAAAATTATTAAATAAATAAATAAACACACCGCTCCTCACACGGGATCGAACCCGTGTCGCCAGGGTCGCGCTCCAATTCTCTACCGCTGCCCCGCCTAGTGAATTGGGACACGAGCAGGTAAAAACACCCTTATAAGGGGAAAGGGAGCCCAAGAACGGTTGGAAAAAAAAGTGTTTTACATTCTTCAACCAGATTTATTTCACAACATGATTCGAATAAGTGTACAATTAAAAGCTAATTCATTAATTGAATTTAACTACATAAAATTACTTCAGAAGAAAAATTAAATCAGAAGTCTCTACAAGAGAGATAAAATACATGTACAGTTGGTTTAAACATTTGCAGAAAAAATTGTAAAATGTGTGTATAGTCACTGTCTTCATCTATGGCTTTTTTTTTTTTACATAATATGCATAATATGTAATATATTTGATTTAAATTCACGCTGTTTTCATGTGGTGACTGAGAAATCCCAGAATTGTTAGTTCACATGCACAAAAAATAGCTCTCTAAGTAAGACTTCTTAATCAGATTTGTATACCATACTCTGATCCAAGAAATTAAAGATGATATTTACATAAATGCATGAATAATCCGATATGTGCAGTAATGAATGTATTATTAAACTCATGTTAGTTTTCTCTCTTCGTGCAGTTCACACTTTGCTTACACATTTTCTTGTTTTTATCTCCAGATTTCGATGCCAACAACATCTTCAAGGCCTTCTTTGGTGGACCTCAGAACTTCAGCTTTGAATCAAGTCAGTAACCCTTTAATAGCTGAACAAATCCAAACCTTTTTCATATTTTAAAATCGTATAACGTTGCTGTATGATTAATACTGATTTCTTTTTTCTTTTTTTTTTTGGTTTTTAGATTCTGCACCTGGAAATTTCTTTTTCCAGTTTGGCTAAAGCGGAAAACTCCTGTTTGAGTCCATCAGCTCAGGAACCAGATGGAAGTTTTTTTTTTTGTTTAAGGTGTTTGTTTTTTTTATATAAAGAACTCTGCTCCAGTTTTCCCAGCATTTTTACTAAAAAAAATGATTCATTACATCACTCACTCACCCATTACCCAGAGTTCACCTAAACCTCTCTCTCTCGTCCTCTGCAGGCCTACAGTAACTGTTTTCACTTGTCTGATCATTTACTGGCCTGTTGGAAGAAGCTTGAAAATACTTTTGTTTGTTTGTTTGTTTTTTTAACAAAAATGAAAAAGAATAAAAATAAATAGAATGTAAGATTAGGTATGGATGAATTTAGAAAAGGTGAGGGAGGTAAAGATGCTCTCTCTCTCTATCTCTCTCTCTCTCTCTCTCTCTCTCTCTCTCTCTCTCTCTTTCTCTGAGCCACATGGACGAGTTGTCAAAGGTGAACAGCAGCAGCAGCAGATGGACGTTTCAGGCTTGTGTTTTTGCGCAGTGTAAATATGAACACTTTTTTTTTTATTAAAATGGAAATGCTTCAGCTGTTTTCAGCCTAATCTCTGTTATATTGATTACTATGGACAGAAACTCTTTTTGGAGATTTGTTCATCATATTAATTATTCATGTAGTATTGCCCAGGAAATTTGACCAATTTTATTAAAGAACAGATTCACTGAGAAAATCTGCAATATCAAAAAATAATTACATTCTATATTATATTATAAGGACATAAATATTGATTATGTGTATTAAATTAAATTTAATGTACAATAAATTGCCATTTTTTTAAAGATTCTTTTTTATTTTTATATGATAAGTCTTGGTCTTGTTTCAATACTAAAAGTTTTGACTCAGACTTATCTTATAAAATAAAGCCGTTGTTAAGCTTTTTAAGATCTGTACTGATAAAACTCAGCCTCTTTTGTCTGTTATATGCATATTTTGAGTTTTTAATGCATCACTGTCCCTAGTAATAGAGATTGGGTTGAAAAACGCTGGATTATTCTTTAAAACCACCTCCGCTGTCCTCTCTGCTACCAAAGCTGTCCGCACTCAGGGCTCCTCTGGGCTACGTTGTGGCCATGCGGTTCATAACCCCTGTACATAATAGATTATACATATGTATACGCGATGTGTATAACATCAGTTTTAATATGTAGTACAAGTTAGTGTAACCCACTGGTGCTACTTTTGACCACACAGACTATTGTTGTGTCCAGTGTGTCTAAAACGGCTCGTGATTAAAAACAGGACTTGATTCCGTGTTTTAGATCATAAGGAACCCTGTAACTGTGGGCGTTTCCGGTCCATTGTGGTGCACTCCTGTCTTTTTTTTTGGGTAACGTTAAAGAAATTGGTCAGTTAAAGTTATGCTAATGTTGCCAACGTTGAATAAAAGTCAGTAGCAACTAATTATAGCATAACATTTATGAACTCATGCTAATGCTAATGCTAATGACTTTTATTCTCCAAACAAAATGTTAGCGTATCTATAAACCGCCCCGGATGCACACACGCGCTCATGGACATGGACGGGGTCTCTCTCTTCCTCCTGTGTGGCTTTATTGGTTCATTTTACTGGAATGTAAAGTTTTGCTCGTGTTCATAATGGATTATCTTTTAATCTATTCTAGTTTTTGGTCGTATGTTTGTATTTATTGTACAGTGATACGGAAAGCTACAGCTAGCAGCTAGTCTCCCACGTTTTATAAACCTCAGAACACACGAAAAGGAGGAATAAGTGTTATGCAATTTGTCATTAGTATTTTTTTCTTTTTAAATAAAAACATTTCGGCCACTATGCAGTAAACTAAACTGGGCATGCTGCAGCGATAGAAGTCTGATAAATCAGGTTTTTATTTTCCTGTACATTGTCAAAAACTGAAAATGCTCACAATTTGTAAAGTCAAAATTGCCAATAAACTGTAAAAGCTCATTCTGCGTTTGTTTTGTTTGGTTTTTTTTGTGAAATTAAATGGCTTTTTAATGTGGAGGTTTTGATTGAAATTGCACTGCAAACAAATCAGATTTGCTTCAAATCTGGTGAAACTAGTCATAATCCTCTGTATTGAGTGTGCAGGTCTAGGGTTAGGGTTGTTTTGATTCTTGAAAGGCTGAAGGGGTAGGTTAGGGGGATTGTTAGGGGCAACTGTTTTTTAGAGGAACACTCAAACCAAAGGGCTATGACTATCATGGGCAAGATGGCACTGGCACAAACCACCAAAGAAACCCACAATTTTTGTGTTTTCCTTGTTAAAAATTATGATAACCACTATTACCATAGTTTAATGTGTAGTTTCAATGTTTTATGGCCAAATTCTTTATAACAAGCATAAGAAACATCTCTAGAAGTTTGTCTCAGTAGATAGCTAGCTAACTTTCATGCTCCACCTTAATTGGTGCAACAGAGGACAGAGGCTGCAGCATTTGTGGTGGAAAGGAAAAACTAAAAGATGATAAAAAAAAAGCTCATTTTAGCTCCTCATCACAGAGGAATTGAGGAAATTGAGGAATATTATCCATATGTTCACCATATAATTTATTCATGTAGTATTGCCCAAACAATTTTTGACTAATTTTATTAAAGCAAAAGATTTACTGGGAAAATCAACAATATTATTTTTTACTTAAGTTGCATTGCCTTAGTTTGATTAAAAATATTTTTGCAATGTTATTTATCAAAATATAGTTACATACTATATGATGTTTTCATGTATATATATATATATATATATATATATATATATATATATATATATATATATATATATATATATATATTATGTATAATAAATGAAACTGAATGTACGAAATATTGCCATATTTTTAAAGATTTTTTTATTTTTATCTTAAGAAAAATATCTCATTTCTGAAACTCCTAGTCTTGGTTGAAAACTAAGTCTACTAAAATTCTAGACTTGGACTTAACATATTCCGGTCTTGGTCTTGACTCTTAACTACTTAATGTTCCTTTAATAAGTAGTGGCCACGCATTAATATTATAATTTTTTTATTTTTTTACATGATGCAACCTTAGGGGCCCCGTTGTGTTCAGCAGCCAATCAGCATCGGCAGAGTCAGACAGGAGCCAATACGAATGTGAGTGTCACAAAGGAGCGACAAGCATGCGCAGATCTTGTGAGGAGCCAATGGGAAGGCGCGCTGTCAGACGGGAGCCAATGGGAAGGCGCGGAGTCAGATAACGCTATGGGGAGATGGTGAGGTGAGGGCAGGCTGGCTGTGCGGGACAGACTACAGCAGTTCGGCGGCGGTGTGCGGTACATGCTCGCGAAGAACCGGGCAGGGAACTTACCTGGAGTGTTTTACTGCTGTTTACCTGACAGGTGAGCTTCCGCTGAGCTGCAGGTGAGCCGCGTGGAGCTGGAGAGTTTATACTGAGCGCGGGCTGAGGAGTTTACAGCGCTCGAGCGCCGGACTCTGCTAACTTAACGCTAGCTGTAGCTGTAGCTGTAGTGAGATTAGCGGCTAGGCTAACTGTGCTTGCTGTTCTATCCGGATTTAGAAACAGTTTCAGGAGTCTGTTGGAGTTTAGTCCGGTTCTGAACCGGATTTAGACCCGAATTAATCCGTTTTACTCCCCTTCTGTTGTTCCTGTGTGTGGGTTGGACCCCCCCCAGTCCGCGGCCTGAGTGTGGGGGATGCGAGCCGGGCGGTGTGGATGCTGTGGGGGGGAGTTTGCTGTTGATGATGATGATGATGATGCTGTTTTTATTAATATTTTATTAATTTCCATTATAATTAAAACGTACAGCCAACAAGCTTTTTACAAGATAAACAAAGCACCGGCAAATTTAACACCATCATGTACCTTACAGCTCTGGATAAAAGAGACCCATTAAAAATGAATGTTTTTTATTTTATATTACCAAATTAAAAAAAACCTCAGGAATATAATCAAGAGGAAGATGGATGATCACAAGCCATCAAACCAAACTGAACTGCTTGATTTTTTTGCACCAGGAGTAAAGCAGCATAAAGTTATCCAAAAGCAGTGTGTAAGACTGGTTGAGGAGAACATGATGCCAAGTTGCTGTGATTAAAAAACAGGGTTGTTCCACCAAATATTGATTTCTGAACTCTTAAAACTTTATGAATATGAACTTGTTTTCTTTGCATTATTTAAGGTCTGAAAGCTCTGCATCTTTTTTGTTGATCTAAATGACAATATTTTTATTTGGAATTTGGGAAAATTGTAATCAGTAGTTTATAGTATAAAACAACAATGTTCATTTTACTCAGACATATATATAGCAAAATCAGAGAAACTGATTCAGAAATCTTTATAGCATTTTATATCTAACCTGTAATTTGCTTTATTAGAAAAAGTATTTAGCTACAGCTTTCTAAAAAATATTTTGAATAAGAACATTAAAAAAAATGCAAATTGAACAGTTCTGATCTATATCTATAAATTTAGCAAAATTACAATGACATGGGTAAATATTATGCATGCTTTTTAAACGTACTTTTCTGATTTTATTATAAATACAAAACGTATAATGGAGTGACCAGGCTGTCCTCCAAGAGATCTTCCCTAGGATAAGGCAGAAGTTTAAGCTTGGATCTGCTGCTGCTGCAGTTCTGAGCTGAAGTTTGAGGTGTTGTGCTCCAGTGTTAAACCGCAGTGTGAAGAAACGGGTGGAGAACAGGAACAGGAGGTGATGGAGTGGCTGGTAAACCTGGGTCAGCAGAAGTGGACAGCTCCTTCTGACCCCCTCTCCTCCTTCTCCTCCACAGACTGCACAGATGGAGCTTATTGGGGGGGATGGGGGTTGCAGTGTTATATCGATAATAACGTACACCGCCACCTGGATTTAACTAAGCGAATGATGTGGGGTTGGTTGATGCTGCAGTTGGTCTGCAGGTTTAGGTTCAGCAACAGTATGTGCTGAAAGAATGAGGTCAGCTGACTACCTGAATATACTGAATATAGACCAGATTATTCCATCAATGGATTTATTTCTTCTTCCCTGATGAACACGACCATATTCCAAGATGAACAATGCCAGGATTCATGGGTCTGGAATTGTGAAAGAGTTCAGGGTTCAGGGAGCATGAGATCATCATTTTCACACATGGATTGAGAGAGAGTTCACCACAGAGTCCAGATCTTAACCTCATTGAGAATCTTTGGGATGTGCTGGATGGAGAAGAGCTGCTTTGTGCAGTGGTCAGACTCTACCGTCATCAATGCTGCTGCAAGATCTTGGTGAAAAATGAATGCAACACTGGATTGAAATAAATATTGTGATATTGCAGAAGCTTATTGAAACAATGCCACAGTGAATGTGTGCTTCAATCAAAGCTAAAGGCGCTCCAACCAAATATTAGAGTGTGTGACCTTTTTAGGTGGTGATATTGTCCACACACTTTAAAAAAATAAAAATAAATTGGGTGTTCGAATATACATTTTTTGAAGATTTTCACAGATATCATCATATGTTGTAATTTCTACAGCATATTAATTTGTTACACTGTTATTATTTCATACAAAATGTATACACGCCATCAAACCAAGCTGAGCTGCTTGAATTTTTGCTCCAGGAGTGGCATAAAGTTATACAAAAGCAGTGTGAGAGACTGGTGGAGACCATGCCGAGACACATTAAAGTTGTGATTAAAGACCTGGGTTATTCTACCCAATTTACATCATTAGTAATATTGACCAGCCCTAACTACCCATCTTAAAACCATCCCATTGTCCCTGAGATGATGTTAGTTGGGAATTGAGAAGAGCTGCTTATCAAAACAGTATTTTGAATGTGATTCTTTCAGCTTTCTGGCTGCTGCTGTTTCTGTTCTCAAGGACTTTTAGTTTCCTGCAACATCCGGCTACAGTTTATCACACACACACACACTCTTGTGAGAGAGGAGTGAGGGAGGGTGTGTGTCGCCAGTGTCTTGGACAGGTGTTGCTGGTTAGACCGTGAAACCTTCAAGAACTGTTTGATGTTCTGTCTCATCCGTCTGCGTCCGCATGTCTGTCTGTCCATGTTCTGTATCTGTGTCTGCTCATCCCTCTGTTTTTTATCAGCGTCCGTCTGTCCATCCATCCATACTGTTTAACAGTTTTGTGTTCTTACCGTTCCTCAGAGAACCCGCTGTACCTCAGAGCTGCTATCTTTAGCCTTCAGTAATAGAACATAATGCCACACTAAGTATCAGTGTGGGTGATGGAATTTGTGGGAGTAGTGGTACACATACAGTGACGTGCAATAGTGTGGACACTCCTGGTTAGAATTAGTAATGTGTGACCAGTTCGGTGGAAAAAATGAGACCTTTGATTTTACCAAATTGAAAACCTCTGGAATATAACCAAAAGGAAGATGGATGATCACAAGCCATCAAACCACCAAACTGAACTGCTTGAATTTTTGCACCAGGAGTAAAGGCATAAAGTTATCCAAAAGCAGTGTGTAAGACTGGTGGAGGAGAACATGATACCAAGATGCATAAAAACTGTGGCTGAAAACCAGGATTATTCCACCAAATACGGATTTCTGAACTCTTAAAACTTTATGAAAATGATTTTTTTTTTTTTTTTTTTTTTTTTTTGCATTTTTTGAGGTTTAAAATCTCTGCGTCTTTTTTTTTTATTTTAGCCAATAAATGCGCTATATAACAATATTTTTATTTGGAATTTGGGAGAATGTTGTCTGTAGTTTATAGAATAAAACAACAATGTTCATTTTACTCAAACACAAACCTATAAATAGCAAAATCAGAGAAACTGATTCAGAAACTCAAGTGGTCTTATTTTTCCAGAGTTGTATATTGCTATATATTGCTGTCTATAAATGGCGTATTGTTGACAACGTAATGACATAATTTGGTCTAATATTTAATTTTATAGACACTTTTTTTTGTTTATTTAAGAAAAAAGGTTTTTCTTAAATATATTTTTCTTAAAAATATATGGAAATCCTTTTTATGGTTATATAGTACTTTATTCTTCCTCTCTTTTTACTGCATTGGACTGGGACCCTTTATCATTATTGGCAGATACTCAAAGTCTAATGACTCGGGACAAAGAAATGTGTTCAGAACATCCCTAATTATGGTATTATATTATATTATATTATATTATATTATTGTTTTTAATGCTTTCTAAAATTAGCTTAATGAAATGTTCATGACTCCAAAAAAAAGCACTAAGTTACTTACACTTTAGCTTCAAACAAGAAAGAGATAAGCTTTATTACAGTGTTTCTTCAGCCTTTTTTTTAGGACGTAGCTGAGCTGTGCTGTTCATCCGTTAGCTGATCTCACAGGGGTTTGACGTGATGATCTACAGCCCTGGTTTGTGTCCCCCTGTTCCTCTGGTTCCCCTGGTTTCTGTGGTTTCCTGTTTGGCCGGATTGTTTGGTGTGTAGTAAGTGTTGATGTGTGTGCTGACTGTTGCTGATGGTTCAGTGACGCAGAGTACAGTGATATTGCTCGGCTGGATTTGCAGGCAGAGCTCCAGCCCTCCCTCCCGCTCTGCCTTTTTTATCAGTCCTGAAGTCAGTTTCTGAGAGGAAAGCTAGTTGCTCACGCTGGCCTGCTTTAATACAGCAGCCTCAGTGTTGATGCAGTGCACGCGCTGAAGACTTGTGAGCAGCCAGTGGCCTTCTATTAACCATTAACCCAGCATCCGCGGTTCTGTTTTGCTGCCTGAACGAGCAGAGCGTGCTCCACAAACAGCGGCTCTGTGTTGACTGAAGGATGGGCTAGCTGGCCTCTAATGGGCTACAGAGATCCTTTTAGGCCTTGTGGAGGCGGATATGCTCTGTACAGACGTGTCAGAGCAGTTTAGAAAAAGTAGAGAAAAGGGTTAAAAAAAAAATTGTCACTGTTCTGATCTGTCAGATCAAACATCCTCATCCCCCCAATTATCTATAATTATGCCTAATATTTAACTGTATTTTTCACACTATAAAGGCACGCTGTATTATAAGGTACATTATCAATGAACATCTATTTTATGGTTTATTTTCATACTTAAGGCGCGTTTTAAGAGACACTATAAGGCACTTCTAATTCAGCAAGTCTCGCCGCAATGTGGTGGCGGGGAAGCTAATTAAGTTAATCAAAGCTAAGCTAAGTAAACAAGACTAATAAAAAAAAAGACTTTTTCTAAAGTCAAATGAGCGATAGATGTTAAACTACACAAATTTCTCTCCTGAAAACTGTTTATTTGGGTGAATTTATTCTGTTTATTTACAGTAAGATTAGATTCCCAGGTTTCTCTAGCGCTAAAGCTGGAGCATTAGCAATAGCGGGTTAGGAGCAGGCTACAGGCGTATAATACTTCTCTCTGAATGGGAAAATAGTGAGCACGGTTTGCGGATAATGCCAATGCTGCTCCAGAAGTGCTAGCTGGGGGTTAGGCGCAGGGGTTTACTGCTCCTTACATCCTGACTGGTTAAAAAAAAAGGAAAGGATTTTAAGTGCCCCTTATAGCACGAAAAATATGGTATTTTAATTTCCCATTTTTTCCATTTTCTCCCCAATTTACAAGGTCAATTACCCAACCCAGTCATTAGGACTCCCACATCACTAGTAATGCCCCAACACCAGGAGGGTGAAGACTAGCACATGCCTCCTCCGATACATGTGAAATCAGATTCCGCCTATTTTTGAACTGCTGCTGATGCAGCATTGCTGAGTAGCATCACAGCGCTAACGCTCGGAGGAAAGCGCAGCGACTCGGTTCTTATACATACATACTATGACCTGTCCTAATGTCCTGTCCTGTCCTATTCTTTTTGTCCCCAGGGTAGCTGAGACTGAGCCGTGATGTCTGCCAAAGCCATCTCCGAGCAAACGGGAAAAGAGTTCCTGTATAAGTACATCTGCACCTCGGCCGCCGTGCAGAACCGCTTCCGCTACGCCACAGTCTCCGCCGACACCGACTGGGAACGCCTCACGCAGGACCACCCGTGGCTCCTCACTGAGGTCTGTCTGCTCAACAGGGTTGTTGTGTTACCAGAATTTAGTGTTTTATATTCTGTACAATTTGGACACTTGAGTAGCAGTCCTCAGTTAACCTGTGTTCCTAACTGCTCAGTTATTTCCTGTGCATCCCTTTCCTCTACATAGAGATTGGTGGTGAAGCCTGATCAGCTGATCAAGAGGAGGGGGAAGCTGGGATTGGTCGGTGTTGATCTGGACCTGCAGGGGGTTAAGGAATGGCTGAAACAGCGCCTGATGAGAGAAACCACTGTATGTACTTCTACAGAAATCTAAAGAAATGCCAAATAATACATAAAATAAACATCTGCAAACGTATAGTTCCAACAATCTCCTTGGCAGTGAGATCAGACTGCATGTTACTGCTAATTCTCTGCTAAAACCCTTCTTTGTTTTAAAATATCTGGACAATTATTAAAATAATAAAATCTGTAACATTTGGGGTTTGTTTTTTTGTTTTTCTGTAAATGTGTTACATAATGAGGCTGAAATAGACCACACAGCACTTTAGAGTATGTACATGTGCATTTAATGTAAATGCATTCCAAAGCCATTTATTTGCCACACTTTATATACAAACACACAGTAGTTTTCTTTCAAATTAAATATTTTAAATGCAAAATTAAAATGAACATCTTATGTTTTAAAAACCTTTCTAGTATGTTTAGTTAAGCAGCAGCAGCAGCAACAACTGTGGAATAATTTCAGAGTAAAACTATTACATGTAGACGTTCTGCTGTTTGCCATTTCCGATAATATCCGATATGTTAATTATGTCAATATCTACCCCAGTAACAATCTTGTATCTGATTGGCCCCATCTCTATTTAAAATGTGTTATTAATGTGTAATTAATGTGTCTGGATTCTTGAATGCTATTGTATAATCTGTTAAAATGCTGTCTTACATTTTATTTATTTTTTTGTACATAGATTGGAAAGGCAAAGGGCATTCTCAAGAACTTCCTCATCGAGCCGTTCGTGCCCCACTCACAGGTAATAAACACAAATATGAGATCAGTAGATTTGCTGCAATACAAAACATGCAGTACTAGTTATCTCAGTACAGTACATCTAAGTAACATTTGAGTGTTTATTAGATATTATAACATTTAAAAAACATTAAAAAAAACACACAAACACATTTGCCTGTGACTTCAAGCTGTTCGGTGTAGAACATATGGATGAGTTGGGTCTTAAGACAGGATGCTGTTTTGTGCCCCATATTTCCAGAAGCTCACAAGAACCCACCCCCCTCACATTTTTGTAAATATTTAATCTTTTCATGGGAAACGCTGATATGACACTTTGATACAGTGTAAAGTAGACCGTCTACAGCTACAGTGCCCTCAAAATAACTCACAATAACACACAGTTCTTAATGTCGAAACCACTGGCAACAAAAGTGAGTACAAGTTGTGCTTTAAGTGTCAATATTACAGCACTGCCTTAACTCTCTTGGGCATGGAATTCACAAGAGCTTCAAAGGTTGTTCTTCTAATTAGTACTCCTCTGCCTTCTGTTTGATTATGCCCCACAGACGCTCAATAATATTTAAATCTGGAGACATGCTTGGGCAGTCCAGTACCTTTACTGTCAGTTTCATTAACAAGGCAGTGCTGAAGGGAGGGGATCGTGCTCTGCTTCAGTGTGTCTCAGTACATGTTCACTTTCATGATTTACGTTGATTTTAATTATATATATTTGTGCTATTTTTATATTATTTATATTCTCTGTACTGGTCACAGAATCCAATATAATCTCCTGTTTAATGTGCGTTCTTCTGTCTGTCCCTTATAATTTCTTTCATTTTCTCAGGAGGAGGAGTTTTATACATGTATTTACGCCACACGGGAAGGGGATTACGTGCTGTTTCATCATGAAGGAGGTGTGGAGGTCGGAGATGTCGACTCCAAAGCACAGCGACTGCTGGTGGGCGTGGATGAGAAGCTTACTGAGGATGCGGTTACTGAACAGCTGCTAATACACGTTCCTGACGAGAAGAAGGAGTGAGTTGAACTCAGTGCTCACTTAGTCTGTCTTACGTATTTCTGATATTGTTATTATTAGTTATATTTATTATACATTTATACAGTTGGGCAGTACAACGAAACCTCTCAAAGCTGGGGTCAGAGTGCAGGGACAGACATGCTGTGTGGACACGGTCTAGCAGCTACCGTATTTTTCAAACTATAAGATGCGCCTAAAATTCTTTAATTTTCCCAAAAATCGTCAGTGCGCCTTATAATCCAGTGCACCTAATGTATGAGTTCTATCAGTCAGGTATTAAGGAGCAGTTAGGGGCTAGTGTTGCTAACTGCGGCAAAATACTGGAAATCTAAGCTTACTGTAAATAGTGAAAAACTGAAGCGTTTTACTCACCTAAATAAACAGTTTTCAGGAGAGAAATCTGTGTAGATTAACATCCAGCTCTCTTTCGACTTTAAAAGAAAACGTTTTTTTAAAGAATTATAGTTTTGTTTACTTATGCGCTTCCACATTAGAAGGAAAACATGGCAGAACCCTTGTTCACTACGATGTAGTGTCGTTTAATGCTCCTTATAATCCGGTGTGCATTATAGTCTGAAAAATACGGTAATTGTGCAGCTAATCTGAGGTCTTCCAGAAATGACCCTGACGCTCTATCAGTGACCTTTTATCTGGAGGTTGGTTTTGTTTTACTGTTCTCCTGCAGAGTTTTTGCAGTTAGTCCAAGCCAAGATCAGTGCACCTCCATTTTTCATCTTATTCTTTATTCCAGCTCAGTTCTGAGGTTTTATAGTCTGTTCTTTTTATAAAATCTTTTAATAGAAGTGTAACTCTGGATGTTTGTGTTGACAGGGTTCTGTCCAGCTTCATCGTTGGACTCTTTAACCTGTATGAGGACCTGTACTTCACATACCTGGAGATTAACCCCCTCGGTACATGCTCTGCATCCAGTTTCTCTCGTTCTCACTCCCTCTCTCTCTCTCTCCCTCTCTTCTGTGTTTTGATTGGGTGGTGAGGATGTAATTGTGTCTGGTTGACTGGAGTAGAATAACTGGTTCTACAGAGTCAGTGTCAGAAAGTCAGATGGGTTCACAGTCCGGTTCTGTAGCTTCTGTATGCTTTGAGTGAATTGTCCTAAGTGTGTGTGTGTGTGTGAGATTGGAATCATGTTAAAAGGGAGTGACTCAGATTTTGAAACATTCCTAATCTAACCACACATTTACCTCAGTAGAGCTAATCTAACCACACATTTACCTCAGTAGAGCTAATCTAACCACACATTTACCTCAGCAGACGTGATCTAACCACACATTTATCTCAGCAGAGGTAATCTAACTATGAATTTACCTTAGCAGAGCTAATCTAATCATAAATTTACTTCGGTGGAGCTAATATAACAATACATTTTCTTCAACAGAGCTAATCTAACCATAAATTTACATCAGCAGAGCTAATCGACCCATACATTTACTTCAGCAGAGCTGATCTAACCATACATTCAACCCAGCATATTAATCTAGATATGGTAATCAGATATAATTTTTTTGATATAGTGACTCAACTGACATAACTGGTATGGTCAGTCTGTGTGACACCTGTGTAATAATCACTGTGTTTAATCAGCATCTTGATAAGCTACACCTGTGACTGGTGGATGGTTTATCCCGGCAAAGGAGAAGTGCTCAGAAATTACAGAGATTTAGACCCAATTGTGAACAAAATTAGAGAGAAAAGGACGTTTTTTGTACATAGAATAAGTTTAAGTTGAACTTTCAGCAGTTTGCTTTAGCTTGGATAATATATGCTCAGTACAGCTGTTTTAACGTGTCCTGTGTTTCTTGCTCTGCAGTAGTCACTGGAGAGGGTGTGTTCGTTCTGGATATGGCAGCCAAAATCGATGCCACCGCTGAATTCATCTGTAAGCCTAAGTGGGGGGATGTAGAGTTTCCTCCTCCTTTTGGCAGAGAAGCCTATCCTGAGGTAATGGAGCTTTTACACATTCTCACATAGTGCTAGATTAATCCCTATTTTAACAGGACAGGAAATGACATCAATTAAAAAGCTATGGTTTACTGATCTGTGAAATCTGTAACCAAAATATTATAAAAGATGATAAAAAAAAATAATAATAATTTACACATTAACTTTTTTTTGTAAGTTTTAGGGGTTGTAAGGATTAGGGTTGTGCCATATTGTATCGCCAACATTTTTTAATATCATGAACGATATTATACCTTGATATACCGATTTTATTTATTTATTTATTTATTTATTTATTTATTTATTTATTATTTTCACAATTCACACTGTTCTCATTTCCATTGTAGAAAGACAGCTTATATCCAGTATCATTTATTTTACTATAATCCTGAATATATGGAGATATTTGGATTAAAGTGAATTATTATTATTATTAGTAGTATTATTAGTATTATTATTAGTTTCATGATATTCTGGATCATTGACTTCTGTTACAAATCTGATATAATTCTTGTATATTATATACTATATCTCAGTTAGGAGTGTGCCATATCATATATGCAATAATAAAATTACATTTTCGTTATGTTCCTGTATTATATTACTTAATATTTTTTTTTTTATTTTTTTATGTTTTAATTTTTAATAATGTGTGTGTATGTATGTGTGTGTGTATATATATATATATATATATATATATATATATATATATATATATATATATATATATATATATATATATATATATATATATAATTTTTTTAATTATTATTATTTATTTTTTTTTAGTTCAGTGTTTGGTCCATATCACCAAGAGTATCGTTATCACGAAAAATACCATGAAATATTGTGATATTTATTTTAGGGCCATTTCGCCCACCCCTAGTAAAGATGTTAAACTTTCTACTGTAGTGTCTAGTGTAGTCCTACTAATAGAGAAGATACGAGGCCTGTGAGTTGTTTTTTTTTTTTTATGTAGTTTATGATTGTGACAGCCAATCCTTTAATCTGTGTGTGTTTGTAGGAAGCCTACATAGCAGACCTGGATGCTAAGAGTGGCGCTAGTCTCAAACTGACCCTGCTGAACCCCAGAGGACGAATCTGGACCATGGTAGCAGGGGGAGGAGCTTCAGTGGTGTACAGGTACGTCTGATATTAGGTTTGAAATTTTATTTATTTGTTTTTTGCAAAAAAGCAGTTTACTTCCCCAGTTCTAACAACCAATATGTCTGAACAGCATATTTTAGATTATTTTTCTGGTGTTCAAAACCACTTATGTATCGGCTAAATCAAAGTCAAAGTGGTTTTTATTGTCATTTCAGCTATATACAGAGTACACAGTGAAACGAAACAACGTTCCTCCAGGGACCATGGTGCACATAAATACAGTGTATACAGAACAATAGTTCAACAGTACAAAAGTGCAGACAGACAATACAACACAATACAGACAAAGAATAATAAATAACAAGACAGTGTGCAAATTATGCAGTGTGCAAAAAAGACCAGTGATGCAGTAATTACTCTATTACACAGTGTGCAATAGAGTCCAGTGAGGTAGTAGGGTTTTTAGTGCTTTCCATTTTCTGGGGTAAGTGGGGTAAGAGTGTGTGTGCATGTACAGAAAAACCATCAGTTCAGTCTCTGCAGTTGAGGAGTCTGATGGCTTGGGGGTAGAAGCTGTTGCAGAATCTGGTCGTGCTGGACCGGATGCTGCGGTACCTTCTTCCCGAAGGCAGGAGGGAGAACAGTTTGTGTGAGGGATGGGTGGGGTCATTCACAATGCTGGTTGCTTTGCGGATGCTGCGGGTGGTGTAGATGTCCGTGATGGAGGGGAGAGAGACGCCGATGATCCTCTCAGCTGTCCTCACAATACACTGGAGGGTCTTGCGGTCAGAGACTGTGCAGGTCCCAAAACGGGCAGTGATGCAGCTGCTCAGGATGCTCTCAATGGTGTGAGGATGGGTGGAGGGAGACGGGCCTTTCTCAGCTTCCGGAGGAAGTAGAGACGCTGCTGGGCTTTCTTGGCTGTAGAGCTGGTGTTCAGGGTCCAGGTGAGGTTATCTGCTAAGTGGACACCAAGGAACTTGGTGCTCTTAACAATCTCCACAGAGGACCCGTCGATGTTGAGTGGAGAGTGGGTGTGTTGTGCTCTCCTGAAGTCAACAACCATTTCCTTTGTCTTGTCCACATTCAGGTGAAGGTTGTTGACTGTACACCAGTCTGTCAAATATCGTCCTACTCAGATTTAAGTACTTTCAACTTACCCAACCATGTTTAAAATGTTTCAAAATGAAGTTTAGCACAACAAATAAGTTGAAAAAAGGAGTTATGATCAACTTTACTATATTGATTTACATTTATAGTAGTGTTTTTGTAACATAATTAGCAGAGTGTGATGGTTCAATTAGCAGCGTAAGAGCACAGTTCTGCTCTAAATATTACAATGCACACAACATTATGGGAGTTCAAAAGAGGACAAATTGTTGGTGCACGTCTTGCTGGAGCATCTGTGACCATGACAGCAAGTCTTTGTGATGCATCAAGAGCCACGGTATCCAGGGTAATGTCAGCATACCACCAAGAAGGACCAACCACATCCAACAGGATTAACTGTGGATGCTGTAAGAGGAAGCTGTCTGAAAGGGATGTTCGGGTGCTAACCCGGATTGTATCCAAAAAAACATAAAACCACGGCTGATCAAATCACGCAGAATTCAATGTGCACCTCACCTCTCCTTTTTCCACCAGAACTGTCCGTCACCACAATAAATTATTGTGCTCTAAAACCAGGTGTTTCACTGTAATTACCTGTTTTAAAAGGTAACTGTTTGTAATATGAAGTATGTAAAATGTTTCTGTTATATGTTTCTTTTCCCTTGAGTCTAAACAGCTGGATAAATCTTAAACCTCAGTGTGAGTTTTAGTGAGTTTATTTAATGTGTCTGTTGTGAGTAAGATGAGATGTTTTTTTTCATCTGTTTGCTCAGTGACACAATATGTGATCTGGGTGGAGTGGATGAACTGGCGAACTACGGGGAATACTCCGGCGCTCCCAGTGAACAGCAGACGTACGACTACGCCAAGACCATACTCTCACTCATGACTCGTGAGAAACACCCAGACGGTGAGTGATTATAAAACTGATGATTATACAGATGAGCTATTGCTGATTAATCCTGAAGAAATTGACTAGTGGTGTTTTAACTGTATTAATTATTTTTTAGATTTTCCACCTATTGATTAATGACTTGTTCTCTTGTGTTTATCTGACAGGTAAAGTATTAATCATCGGTGGAAGCATCGCTAACTTCACCAACGTAGCAGCTACCTTTAAAGTAAGCCCCTGTTCTTGAGAATAAAAACATGTCCTTGATCCAATCATTTGATCAGAAATTGGGGTTTATCACATGAATTTTAAAGGATCGCACACGCAAGCACACCCACACGCACACACACAAGCACAAGCATGCTCACACACTGTTTTTCTTCTATTCATGTTGGGATATGGAAAAAAAAATGCGATTTCTGTAGCTACACTAGTCTTTATTTCCTTCATTAAAGCTCCACATTACACTGTTATTATTGTCTCCCTCTCAACTATACAGGGAAAAACATAATTTAAAAAAAATCTATATCTTAATTATAAGTAATCACAGAATTGCGATTTTTTTTTTTTTTTTTTTTTTTTTTTTTTTCATTTATTTAAGAAGCGATGCGTATTTAAATTGAAATAATTTCTATGGCAACTTAATACTTGTTTATTTTGTGCTAAAAATGGTACGTTTTGTTATTGTTGTGTAAATAAAAATTAAATACATTTTATTTTAGTAAAACCTTAAAGGACAACGTGTTCTTGCTGCTTCTTCTTCTTCTTCTTTTTTTATTATTTAATTTTTTTTACTGCATTGCCAAAGTATCAGATTGGTAACGGCCGACACTTAAAATCAAATGACTCAGACTTTGGGCTAAAAATAAATTAATTAATGGGAGCATCCCAAGTATATAGCCCATTTCTGGGGTGCAGTGTTAAATCTTCTTTTAGTATAACCTTTATTACTTCTCTAATTCCTTTGACTCCCACAGGAAAAAAGAGGTTAGCTTTGGAACTGTGGCAGTGTTGCTGCTTGAGTCTTTGTTACACCCTGTTTTTTTGTTTTTTGTTTTGTCCATTTACAGCAGATAATACAGTAATATTTCATTCTTCTCCTGTTTTTAGGGTATTGTCAGAGCAATAAAGGACTTTCAGGGCCCTCTGAAAGAGAATGAGGTCACCATCTTTGTCCGACGCGGAGGGCCAAATTATCAGGAGGGGCTCCGAGTGATGGGTGAAGTTGGTAAGTGCTTTTGCTCAGTTTTATTGGTGTTGTTTGCCATGCAAAATATCTGTAAAATTGGTCTCCAGCATTCCAAAATACAGCACTTTTAGCCAATGCTCCCAACAGGTTGACCAGTGTACCGAACATTTTTTAAATTATTTTTTATTTTAATTATGTCCTCCTTGTTTCCTGCAGGAAAAACCACTGGGATTCCCATTCATGTGTTTGGCACGGAGACCCACATGACTGCTATTGTTGGCATGGCTCTTGGCCATCGACCAATCCCCAACCAGCCTCCTGTCGCTGCCCACACGGCCAACTTCCTGTTGAATTCTAGTAGCAGTGCTGCGGTGAGTGTGCACATGAACACAGAGTAGCTGTTGCCCATCAACAGTCTGGTGGCAGAATTATTGTGTTTAAGAACGTTTATTTAAATAATAGCTGTTTTGTTTTTGAATGTTGGAGAGAAGATCAGAGGATGCCAGTTTGCCACTTTTGAAAATCACTGATGATCTCTGGATAGACTTGAAAATAGCAGAGCGGCAGGACTGTTTAAAAAAAATAAAAATAAAAAATCGTAACTAGAAGACTCCAAAAGTATAGAACAAGTAAAAAAAAAAAAACACAAACACAAACGAAAATGAACAAAGACTTAAAATAGAAATACTCACAAAGAAGGTATCATGGCATCAGAAAATGAGAAATGGCTGACATAACAAACAAACAAAAAAGACGCAGAGCTTACAGACTTCAAATAATTCAAAGAAAACAAGTTCATATTCATGAAGTTTTAAGAGTTCATAAATCCATATTTAGTGGAATAACCCTGGTTTATAATCACAGTTTTTTATGCATCTTGGCATCATGTTCTCCTCAACCAGTCTTACACACTGCTTTTGGATAACTTTATGATGCTTTACTCCTGGTGCAAAAATTCAAGCAGTTCAGTTTGGTTTGATTGCTTGTGATCATCCATCTTCCTCTTGATTATATTCCAGAGGTTTCCAATTTGGTGAAATCAGAGAAACTTATAATTTTTTAAGTCACTTTTTTTTTCAGAACTGTATGTGCGTAATGTCTGAGGTAAGTTGTAAAAGGTTGTGTTGGTCTGCGGGGTGCAGTTTTGGGTTGCCCAAGAAAAAAAAAATTCCCTTGGAGGACAATAAAGTCTAGGAAAGTGATGCTGGCAAATACAGCATTTATTAGACATTTATTAGACTGTGAGAACATGTTCATTAGACATAATTTATACATTTACACCAGGGGCCCTGAGGAACCAGATTTACTTAGTTAAGGCAAACTTTTGCATGCATGTGGAGTTCTGCTGTTTATTATTTATATTGTGTTGAATGTCTTAGTCACTTTGAAAGGTTCTTTTTAGGTTCTTTTTATGATTTGTTTCCTTATGCTCACAGACTCCAGCCACCAGCAGAACCGCATCCTTCTCTGAGCACAAACTGACCAACGACGTCACGCCTGCCAAGAAAGCCAAGCCAGGAGTTCCAGCAGGTAGCTAGAGCCCAGTGAGCCTCGCCCAAACAATCCACATACTCCACAGACACGCACAC
Organism: Astyanax mexicanus; assembly: GCF_023375975.1. Classification (NCBI taxonomy): domain Eukaryota; kingdom Metazoa; phylum Chordata; class Actinopteri; order Characiformes; family Acestrorhamphidae; genus Astyanax; species Astyanax mexicanus. Next base: position 10,860,349 of record NC_064422.1, read on the forward strand.
ACTTCATTCAGTGTCCAAACAATTCAGTTTTTTTGCAGAGTAATATTGAAAAATGTTCTCAGCATATGAGATGGAGTGTCCATCAGGGTCAGATTTATGGATATATGAACATTTAACAGAGGAAAAGTCTCAGTAATGTTAATAATTAATTACAGTTTTAGAAGAATGCCTATATATATATATATATATATATATATATATATATATATATATATATATATATATATATATATATATATATATATATATATATATATATAATATACACACATATACATATACATACAATAGTTTGCCATTTATTTATTTATTTTTATTTTTTTAAAGCTTGGCTCCTATTGGCTATTGGCTGTAGGTCATCTCATGTGTGGGTCGCAGACCAGGGGTTTAAGTTGTAAAAATAATGTGATCGTCACAGCCAATTCAGGGTTCCCATGGGTCCTTAAATATCTTATAATGTCTTAAATTAAAATCTGCGTAATGAAGGTCTTAAATTTACTGTGAATTTGCTGTAGGTATTTACATTTTCAGCTGTTGCATTTAATGCCAGTGGGAAAACATTAGCGGCGGGTTGGCTATGTTAGCTACGTTAGCTACGTTACCGGGGAGAGAACTAAGGTTAACGGAGAGCTAGCTCACGTTACTTAACATTAATGTTGAGCTAACTAACATGCTAATGTTCGTAACGAGTTAGCTATGTTACTGGGAGGAAAAACTAAGGTTCGTGGAGAACTAGCTTACATTAACAGCGAGCTAGCTAACATACGAACATAAGCAGTGAGCTAGCTAACACCCTAACATAATTAACATAAGCGGCGAGAAAGCTGCGTTAATGGGGAGAGAACTGAGGTTCACAGATTAAAAAATAAATAATGAAAAAATGAAATAAAGATAAGAAATGGGAAACGTTACGTTTTGATTTCCAATAAAATGCATTATTTTCTACCAAAGACATTATGGCTACATTTCTTGGGTCTTAAAAAGCATTAAATTTGACTTTTAAAATGGTGCAAGAACTCTGATTCCCCTCCTGACCAGAAATTAATTTCTGTTTGGGTAAAAGTTAAGAATCGGCCTGAAAATCGTGTAGTGTGCTCTCAGCTTAACTGACTGGACTCATTCCTTTTCACCCTTTTCTTTGATTCATTCCTTTCATACAGATTCATTTCACTGTGTTCCTTTGTTCCCTTCTTTTACACAACCCCTCTTTCTTTCTTTCTTTCTTTCTTTTCTTGTTGTTTCTTTTTCCCCTCCTCGTTCTGTCTCCACATCTCTAAGCCTCCTCTCTTTGTTACACTTGGCCCGTGAAGAACATGTTCAGTGCGAGTGTCCAAGGTAAGATATTTAGGGCTGTGGTGTTTCCCTTTTCACTCACTCTTTCCTTTGTCTTCATCCCTCAGTCCTCCCACTCATCCAGTCTGCAAAAATCTAAGCAGTTCAGTTTGGTGGTTTGATGGTTTGTGATCATCCAGCTTCCTCTTGATTATATTCCAGAGGTTTTTAATTTGGTAAAATCAAAGAAACGCATCATTTTTAAGTGCTCTCTTGACATTTTTTTTCCCCAGAACTGTATATAAAATGTAACAAATGCATGAGGCTTGGTGTGGTTTCTGAAATGTGCTGAACTGGGAAATATATTTTATTTTAAATTGGTCCTTAAAGCTCTTTTTAACTCTTGGAGGATTTATTTGGTGAAGTTAGATAATTTTCTCAGTAATTGTTTGTTTTTTCCTTCTTTTTCTTTTGATGTTTTGGTTTTTATTTTTTTTTAGATAATAAGTTAGATAATTTTCTCAGTAATTGTTTTTTTTATTACTATTTTTTTCCTTTCGAATTTGCAAATTATTTCTTTTGTTGATGTGTTTTTTCTTTATTTTTTTAGATAAGTTAGATAATTTTCTCAGTATTTTATTTTTTCTTTTTTTCCTTTAAATTTGCAAATGATTTCTTCTTTTGATGTTTTGGTTTTTATTTTTTTAGATAATAAGTTAGATAATTTTCTCAGTAATAGTTTTTTTTTATAATTTTTTTTTTCCTTTCAAATTTGCAAATTATTTCTTTTTTTTTAATGTTTTTTTTCTCTATTTTTTTTAGGTAATAAGTTAGATAATTTTCTCAGTATTTTTTTCTTTTAAATTTGCAAATGATTTCTTCTTTTGATGTTTTGGTTTTTATTTTTTGTGCTCTCTGTTGTGTTGCGTGGTGAACAGAACTACAGAGCACAGCAGACAAGAGCGGAGGTAGGAGAGAGCATGCCAGCCTTTCACTTCTTCCCTCCCTTCTCTCTTTCTCTCTCTCTCTCTCTCTCTCTCTCTCTCTGTCTCTGTCTCTCTCTCTGTTTTGTTTTTCTCTCTTTCTCATCCTCAGATCATCTCTGCCTCTCTTATATATGTGACATCTCTCGCACTACTGTCTCTCTACCTCTTTTCTCTCTCCTCCTTTATCCCTCTCTCCAGTTTTTCTCCTGAGTTGATGTGGTTTTGGTTGTGTCATCATGGTAACTGACTGGTCGGTCGCTCAGAGTTTAGAATTTAAAATACTGACTGCATAGTGTATGATTTGAGCCTATTTAATTTTAGCCCAGTGAATGTGGTTTTAGCACAGTGTGTAATGCTGATTACAGACCTGGTCAGTTACTGTATTGCACACACCATCATATGATTTGCAGTGCCCCCTCTTCCTCCTCCACAGGCTCTGAGAACCCCTCTGAATGATGGGCGTTAGCTGCGTGATGGGTATTGTGTTCAGCAGTGTGTTAGTTGGAGTTTATGGACTGAGAGAGGGTGGGGGTTTGGTTTGTGCTGTTTGTGATAAGGCTGCCTTTTCTTCAGGATTTCTAAAGGTGCAATAGGTAAAATTAATCAGTGGTCAGGATTAGGCGATCAAGACAAGGCAACCATACTCAGGTGGGTATGGTGTAGGAAACTCACCTGTTGTGTGCCTCTCATCTGAATTGCTGATCACACACACGGCATACACACATCTTGCACCATGCACACACTCCCCATGCTCTCTGTACACTCTCCCCATGCTCTGTATGCTCTTTACACGCTCTGTGCACACTTACCACGCTGTGTGCACTCTCCTCAAGCTACGTGCATTATCCAAATATATATATATATATATATATATATATATATATATATATATATATATATATATATATATATATATATATATATATATATATATATATACATATATAGCATTAAGGTATACACAGTATGTGCATTTTATACACAAAAAGAAGTACATTTTACAATATACTTCAAGTGTAATAAAAATTGATGTTTAAAACACATACTTAAATCTACTTAAGTTATACAGAAGTTATATGAAAGTTATAGGAAAAAAGTACAACCTAATGCTTTTATGTAATGTTTAAATATAGCTTAACTACAATTGAAATATACTTTTGCCATAAGTTGTTCCAAAATTGTACATTTAGTATGTATTACAGTAAATATTTTAATTTTTAAAAAGATTAACTTTTCCATGTTAAGTATACTTTAAAAAATATATACCTAAATGCACTTTACTTTTACAAGGGTAGACTCTTTTACACTTTATTCTCACTCGTTATACTTCATATACCCTCTCCCCACTCTCCACGCTCCCTCTCAGCCTTGAGTTAGGTTCGTATTTCTACCCCAGCATATCCTGATGGTTCTGGATTGTGCTCTGTCCATCCATAAAATATGTTCCAATAAAATATGATCTATTGCACCTTTTAACTTCTTTCAGAGCCGGCAGAGTTATGGAAGAAGCTCCTGCTCCTGAACACTGAATCTGTTTTCACTGTTCTCTTTTTCGTATTAACCCAGTGTGTTCTGACCCAGTACCACACATCTGTGTTTACCCTCATCCAGCACAGCTGATCCAGCTTCTATACAGCTATACAAAAGTTCTGTATAGAGTCTTTTGCACAGGTTCACAGACATTTGCATATGCTAGCATAGCATGGTAAAGCTAGCATGGGAAAGTTTCTCATTAACTCAAAAGGAACAACAAATACACGTGTCACTCGGGTGTCCAGTCTCTGCATTAACAGTGTGTTTTTTTTCTCAAAACCCGAAACGGCTGCACGTGAGATTTAAATGCCCGGAAGACATTTGAATTTGTGAATGTGTTGATAAATGTGGTGTGTACTAATTAACAACTAATGGACACTGAAAATTAGGGCTGGGTATATAAATTTAATACCAAAAAGGCACAGACCGAAATATCTTTGTACTACGAAGTACCCAAAGGTCTATAAAAAAAATTGGTGCCCATTTTCGATAGTTTCGATAGCAAAGAAATGCATATCAATGCAGATAAAATCTGTATTTGTGCTAATTGCTACCTGACTAGTGTAAAAACAAATAATTCTCTTTTTACATGATGTAATTTCTGGGACAATTTATGTCCACATATTAGGACTTTAGTTTTATATTTAGCTAGAACACTATGAAGTCGCAATTAGTAATGATGTGCAAAACATTTATTATGTGCCTAAACACAGCAGCAGTTCAAAACAAAATTAGAAACACCAGTTGTGCCCTTTTGAGCAATATGGCTCATTTGAAGTGCTGCTTCAACAAGAAGACAAAACAAAGAATATTTACTGTATTTAGTATTCATATATATTTCTCAACAAAATTGAAACTGTAACATGTTAAACTCTTTTGCCACCACTTGGTGACAGTATAAATGCCTCATAAGTGGACACCAGGCCTATGTAGAGCAAAATTTAGTGTTGTGGTCTAGATACCCAAAATGTGATGTCCACACATGAACGCCAGGTCCTAGGAGGTTAATATAAATATAATTAAATCTCTCATGATGACAGTATGAGAATAAGATTACTCATAAATACGTTTTGTAAGAGTAATTATCACTTTTTGTATTTTTTGGTTGCTATTTAGAAAAAGGTATTGGGCAAAGTATCGCTTGGCTATTGAGTTCAAGGTATCAAACTATACCCAGCCCTACAAAAAAATTGGGTCGACAAAATTTCATAATTGACTTCATGTCAATTATGCTGATTTATCCTTGCAGCCCTTGTGACCGCGTGCATTAACCTGTGACTGGATTAACTAGCTGTGTGTAAAGTTGCTTTAGGAGTTAAGTTAATTACTCTGTGCAGTAAATTTCTCCCTCTCTCTTATTTTCTCTCTCATTCTTTTTTTTTTTTTACTCTCTCACAATCTTTCACTCCCTCCAGCAAAAGCCACCACTCTGTTTAGTAAGCACACCAAGGCGTTAGTGTGGGGCATGCAGACGCGAGCAGTTCAGGGCATGCTGGACTTCGACTACGTGTGCTCTCGAGAGGAACCCTCAGTGGCAGCCATGGTCTACCCCTTCACGTACGTACAGGACTCATTGCATCAACCTAAAGGCCGATAGCAGGGGTCCGCAATTAAGTTTTCCATGTTTTTCAAGCCATTATGTGGTGGGCCACAAAAAAATAATCTGTAAATTAAGTGTAATGGGATAGAGTGCTACAGACTAGTATCTCTCCAGCCCAGAGGGTTGTTGAACCCAATCGCAGAACAGTTTATCTCAAAGCAGGTAAACCTCCATTCTACTCCAGTCTGGGTGCTGGAGAACTAAACTGAAACTCCTGTATAACTCTGTACTTCAGTGGAGTGGCTTTACTGTTCCTAATACCTGACTATACCTAATTCATACATAAGGCACACAGACGTTTTTTGGGAAAATTAAAGGATTTTAAGTGCACTTTATAGTTCAAAATATACAGTAATGTAGTGCAGTTCTGCTCAGGGTGGGGCATGTTAATGATGATTGTATCTGTTTGTTTAACAGAGGGGACCACAAGCAGAAGTTCTACTGGGGTCACAAGGAGATCTTAATGCCGGTCTATAAGAACATGGCCGACGCTGTGAAGAAGCATCCTGAGGTGGACGTATTGATCAGCTTCGCCTCCCTCCGCTCTGCCTTTGACAGCACCATGGAGACCATGCTGTACCCACAGGTATTTTTCATATATGCTTTTTTTAAGCAATGCCTAGTCAATCAGAGGCGATATGTTTGCATGTATGAATATTCATGAGCAAGAGCTGAAATCCTATCCCCCCTCTGTTCCTCCATCTGACTAAAGCAGTGTTATACCGGATCATTAGAGCACTTTTTCTTTCGCATCTGAGAAAACACAACTTTTTCTCATCAAATTGGTTCACTAACACCGCTCCCTCCTCCGATACACATTTAACCTGTGGTAAACACTCAATAAACATGGGGAGTGGCCAGCAACAGCTTATTTTCATAAAAGTGACAGAGCCCTTAAAAGGCTTGTTCTGAAAAGGACTTAAACTGATAAGAATAGAGCTGGTGAGATCTTTATCTTAATGTATGAGTGATTTTGTGCAGAGAACTTCATGAACATTCTAACTTGTATAAAATGAGGTATAATATGTCCACTTTTAATATATAGCTACCACTGTGGCTTGCTTTTTTACATTTAGATAGATAGATAGATACTTTATTAATCCCGAAGGAAATTTAGGATTTATCACCATGTGTTGCTTTATTTCAGTATATGTTATTATGTTTTTTTGGTTAATGAATGTCTCTGTCTCTAATTGTGTTCTTTTTTTTTTTTTTAATCTGCTGTCAGATCCACACTATAGCCATCATCGCCGAGGGCATTCCTGAAGCACTGACCCGCAAACTGATCAAGACCGCGAACGAGAAGGGCGTCACCATCATCGGCCCAGCTACGGTAAATACTCACCAGCGTTAGTGTCATCAGTGAAGATCATAATGATGTGGTAAAAATGTGTGATTCAATCAGATGAATCTTCCTTCTTCCTAAGTAGTGTCTTCAGGGTCTTTGTGTATGTTTGTGTGTGGTAAGGTTGGTGGAATAAAGCCAGGCTGCTTTAAGATCGGGAACACGGGAGGAATGCTGGATAACATCCTGGCTTCCAAGCTGTACCGACCCGGCAGCGTCGCGTACGTCTCCCGCTCTGGAGGCATGTCCAACGAACTCAACAACATCATCTCCCGCACCACAGACGGAGTTTACGAGGGAGTGGCCATCGGAGGAGACCGGTGAGGAAGAGCTTTATGTTAAAATCAAAACTTAAGACTTTTAATTAAAAATTAGTAGTAGTAGTCATTTTTAATAAATTTTCAGTAAAGTATATCATATTTTTCGCACTATAAGGCGCACCAGATTGTAAGGCCCCCTATGAATAAACATCTATTTTCTGGTCTATTTTTATACGTAAGACACACTGGATTATAAGGTGCATTTACCCCACTAGTAAGGAACAAGGGTGTCACCATGTTTCCTTTTTAACTCAGCAAGTCTCGTTGCTGGGGGGCGAGTTAAGTAGACAAAACTGTAATTCTTAAAAATTAATCTACACAGATTTTTCGTGAAATCTTCCATTTATCTACAGTAAGCTTAAATTTGCAGATTTCCACTAAGGCTAGCTGCGGTTAGCGGCTAATGCCGCCGGACAGCGCTACACTGAGGAACCCTGAAGTACTCTGATAACCCAGGGTGATATTAGCTAGTGGTTTGTTGTAAATGCCAGTTAGCAGTAGTCTACAGGCTGATAAAACTCACCTCTGGACGGCAAAAGAGCTAGCGCTTAGCACGGTTTGCGGCTAATGCTAATGCTGCTCCAGCAGTGCTAGCCGGGGTTAGGGGCGGGCTACAGGCTGATAATACACACCTCCTGAACGGCAAAAAAGCTTGCGCTTAGCACAGTTAGCGGCTAAAGCTGCTCCAGCAGTGCTAGCCAGGGGTTAGCAACAGGCTACAATCAAAAATACTCACTCGCGACAGAGTTAGCGATTAGCACAGTAAGTGGTTAATGCTAGTGCTGCTAGAGCAGTGCCCCTGTACTCCTGTATAACTCTGTACTTCAGTGGAGTGGCTTTACTGCTCTTTAATACCTGACTGATAGAATTCATACATAAGGTTCACCAGATTATAAAGCACACCGACATTTTTTGGGAAAATTAATGGATTTTAAGTGCCCCTTATAGTCTGAAAAATATAGGAACTCACTGTCCAGTATGAATCATTTTAGTATCTTCTGGACATCAAATAGTATTTGAGGCCACTGTTGTTCCATTATGAATTATTCAGAGCGATACAATTGAAGTCATTCTGATGTAAATATTAAAATTCCTACCCCTCAGATATCCTGGCTCTACGTTCATGGACCACGTCCTACGCTATCAGGACACTCCAGGAGTGAAGATGATCGTAGTACTCGGGGAGGTCAGACAAACACTTACTTACAAGAACGTATTGTACCACATGATTCCTTATTGTTTTATTTTTCCACACTAACCCTCCTCTTTCTTTCTCTTCCTCTGTGTGTGTGATATAGATTGGAGGAACTGAGGAGTACAAGATCTGTGAGGGTGTGAAGGAGGGAAGAATCACCAAGCCTGTGGTGTGCTGGTGCATCGGCACATGTGCCACCATGTTCTCCTCAGAGGTTTGCTCTCAGCCTTCTTTATACTCACTAATGGGCAATTTATACAGTGAACAATTTAATTTTTGAGTTATTGACATATCAGCTCTGGAAAAAAATTAGACCACTTCAGTTTCTGGATCAGTTTCTCTGATTTTGCTATTTATAGGTTTATGTTTGATTAAAATGAACATTGTTGTTTTATTCTATAAACTACAGACAACATTTCTCCCATATTCCAAATAAAAATATTGTCATTTAGAGCATTTATTTGCAGAAAATGAGAAATGTCTGAAATAACAAAAAAGATGCAGAGCTTTCAGACCTCAAATAATGCAAAGAAAACAAGTTCATATTCATAAAGTTTTAAGAGTTCAGAAATCAATATTTGGTGGAATAACCCTGGTTTTTAATCACAGTTTTCATGCGTCTTGGCATCATGTTTCTCCTCCACCAGTCTTACACACTGCTTTTGGATAACTTTATCAGCTTGGTTTGATGGCTTGTGATCATCCATCTTCCTTTTGATTATATTCCAGAGCTTTTCAATTTGGTAAAATCAAAGAATCAGAGAAAATCTGCTTTTAGCTACAGAGCACCAGTGAGCTGGAATTCACTACAGAAAAATCTAACACTTAGCTCGCTGGTATCACTAAATAATTTAAAACTTCTAGTTTCTAACTACCTACAGACAGGCTGTAACTATTATAGTTTAGTTTTTATTTTACCTTTTATTTATTTTGTCTTTTTTTTATTCAAATCATTTTGTTTAATGTTTTAGTCCTTTTTAATTAATTTTATTAATTTCATCCTTTTATTTATTGTGTTCCTTGTTTTACTTTTGGCATTTACCTTTTTGTTTAATACATTTTATGCTTTTAAACTGATTGGTAGTGACTGTGTGTTTTGTCTTGTGTTGTTTTAGGTGCAGTTTGGTCACGCTGGAGCATGTGCCAACCAGGCCTCAGAGACGGCTGTGGCCAAGAACCAGGCTCTGCGGGAAGCCGGCGTGTTCGTGCCCAGGAGTTTTGATGAGCTTGGAGACATTATCAGGTCAGCTAATCACTGTTTATATTTTAGCACTTTCTTTCACTTTCAAGAGGCCAAATTCACCACAGGACAGAGTTTTTCATAAAGTCAATATAAAAGCACGTGAAGGAGCTGTGATATCCTGTATATGATCTAAACCAGCATTACAATAAGGGTTTATCAGTGTCTGTATGTGTTTTTTTATGTTCCCCTGATCAGGACGGTGTATGATGACCTGGTAGCCAGTGGAGTTATTATTCCTGCTCAGGAAGTTCCTCCTCCAACAGTGCCGATGGATTACTCCTGGGCCAGGGTAAACCTCTATACTATATTTACACAATCTCACAAAACAAGGATCAGTTTTATATTCCATTCCTTCAATTAGTTCCAGTATATGTGCGAAGATGCATCATATAAAACAGGAAAAGAAAAAAATAATGGTTATGAACCAGTGTTCCATGTTCAGAACCATTCTGCTGGGCTACTTCATAGGGCTGGGCGATATGGCCTAAAATAATATCACGATATTTCATGGTATTTTTGCGATAATGATACTCTTGGTGATATGACAAAACACTGAATTAAAAAAATATATATATTTCAAGAATACACTACTGCAACAAAATGAAAATTAAATTTATTATTGCACACGATTTGAAATGGCACGCACACCCCTAACTGAGATATTAAAAAATACAAGAATTTTATCAGATTTGTAACAGATGTCAATGATCCACAATGTCATGATGCTAATAATAATGCACTCCAAATATCTCCATATATCCAGGATTAAAGTAAAATAAATGATAGTGGACAGATATAATCTGTCTCTAGTAGATATATAATGGGAACGATAAAAAATGGCACGATATTTCAGGTTATATCATCATTCACAATGATTAAAAAAAAAAAAAAAAAAAGTTAAAAAGTTAGTTACCAAACTTCTCTGGGTTGATCAACTGAATCTGGAATAATTAGTAAGGCCTTTAGTTTATTATATGCATTAAATAAACGATAATTAACTGCCACCAAAAATGAAACCCTTAAAACACCCTCTTTTTTTTTTGTGTGTGTTTTTAGGAGTTGGGTCTGATCCGTAAGCCGGCCTCTTTTATGACGAGTATCTGTGACGAGCGGGGTCAGGAGCTGATCTACGCAGGCATGCCCATCACCGAGGTGTTCAAAGAGGAGATGGGTTTGGGAGGAGTGCTGGGTCTGCTCTGGTTTCAGAGGAGGTCTGACTGCCTTGTGTTTTTAAATTTAAGTTTTAAACAAGTAAAAACACGTTATATTAATGTACACTCCAATAGAGATGTATAGTAATGAAATAGAACTACTTCACTACTGTACTTAAGTACTAAAATGCTGTATCTGTCTCTACTTGAGTACTATTTTTACTTCAGTACTGTACTTAAGTACTAAAATACTGTATCTATATCTACTGGAGTATTATTTTTACTTTACTACTGTACTTAAGTACTAAAATGCTGTATTTGTATCTACTGGAGTATTTTTACTTAAATACTGTACTTAAGTACTAAAATGCTGTATCTATATCTACTGGAGTATTATTTTTACTTAACTACTGTACTTAAGTACTAAAATACTGTATCTGTATCTACTGGAGTATTATTTTTACTTAAATACTGTACTTAAGTACTAAAATACTATATATGTATCTACTGGAGTATTATTTTTACTTAAATACTGTACTTAAGTACTAAAATACTATATATGTATCTACTGGAGTATTATTTTTACTTAAATACTGTACTTAAGTACTAAAATGCTGTATCTGTATCTACTGGAGTATTATTTTTACTTCACTACTGTAATTAAGTACTAAAATACTGTATCTGTATCTACTGGAGTATTATTTTTACTACACTACTGTACTTAAGTACTAAAATGCTGTATCTGTATCTACTGGAGTATTATTTTTACTTCACTACATATTTTGGATGAGTTTAATACGTTTTCTCTGATACATTTTTATGTTTTGCAATTATAAAAATGTTTTAAAGGGGTTTAATGTGTGTTTTTGTGCTGCAGGTTACCTCGCTATGCTTGTCAGTTCATTGAGATGTGTCTGATGGTGACGGCGGATCACGGCCCGGCGGTGTCCGGAGCTCACAACACCATTGTGTGCGCTCGTGCAGGAAAAGACCTGATCTCCAGCCTCACCTCCGGCCTGCTGACTATCGTAAGACCTGCTGCTTCACTGCACATACAGAACAGTGTTTCAGTACAGAAGCTACTGTAGATACCAGGCTGTTCACTGGGCCTTAAAAATCTATGAAGGTCATTAAAAGGGCAGTAAATTGCCACTTTATGCTTTTTATAAGCATAAAGTACACTGTGCATTACTGCACCAGCAGCATAAAAGCAGCTATAATATAATTAATTTAAATGTGTGTTTTAGTCCTTATAAATATATTAATACTGTAGCTTGAAGGATCATTTTAATGCACAGTGAATTGAGTGTATTTGTTTACTGGAGAAAGAAGGGAATTAAGGGAAACCGTCAGAATCTTTAAAAAATACTGTGATATATATTTTTTAATATAGTTCAAGGTGCACTGTACTGTTATTGGAGTCTGAAATGTTTGTTATATATATTTTAAGGGGGACAGATTTGGCGGTGCTTTGGATGCTGCTGCTAAACAGTTCAGCAAAGCCTTCGACAGTGGGATGCTGCCCATGGAGTTCGTCAACAAGATGAAGAAGGATGGAAAACTGATCATGGGCATCGGGCACAGAGTGAAATCGGTTAGTTTGAATATTTTTTACCTTTTATCGTGTAAAAAAAAAAAAAAAAAAAACTGCCTGCATGTTCATTTATACTGCTTAAATTCATATTACTCTATTTTTTGCGCTAAAGGCGCACTTAAAATCCATTAGTTTTTTCAAAAAAATCAACAGTGCTCCTTATAATCCTGTGCTCCTTATGTATGAATTCCACCAGTCAGGTATTAAGGAGCAGTAAAACCACTCAGCTGGTACAGCATTGTAAGGGTGAGTTTTCAGTAAAGTTTGTCCAGCACTATGGCTGCGTGCAGCAGCATTACTCTGGTGCATTTTATAGTCCGGAAAATACAGAAGAATAGAAGAATAAAATTAGTTCCCTTTTTCCATGTGAATACACACTAATGCCAGTGTGATCTTTAATTGATCAATAGCTTAATTAGTTTCCTTGCTACGCTCTGCTTTATCACTCTAATCTATATTTAGATCAATAATCCTGATATGAGGGTGCAGATCCTCAAGGACTTTGTGAAGCAGCACTTCCCGGCTACACAGCTGCTGGATTACGCCCTCGATGTGGAGAAAATCACCACGTCCAAGGTGGGTCTATACCGTATCTGTTCTTCCAGCTGCACTACTGTTCACAACATCATAATAATATACAACATTTGTTATTTATTTTTTTCCCAGTAGATTTAATGTAATTATCTGTATTATACTAGTGCCTCTTAAAATTTAAATATAATTTTATTTTTATTTATTTTTTTCAGTAATTCAGTTCAAAATGTGAAACTCATATATTATATAGATGTATTACATACAGAGTAAGTAAATCATTATAGCTTACAGCCAATGAAAACCCAAAAAACTGTATCTTAGAAAATTTGAATATTATATAAGACCAATTGGCACACTGCCCACACTACCAAAAGTACTAAGTCCTGCTGGAAAATGAAATCAGTGTTGAGCCATAACCATCAACAATAAAAGAAATAAACGCTTAAAATAGATCACTCTGTGTGTTATTCATCTATATAATGAGTTTCACATTTTCAACTGAATTACTAAAATAAAGTAATGTTTTAATGATATTACGTGCAGTTTTTCCAACCTTTATTTTATTTGTAAAATAAGTAAGTGTGTTTTTTTTTTTTCCTCTTTTCTTTTCTTTTCTTTTTGTATTGAAACGTTTCCAGAAACCGAACCTGATCCTAAACGTTGATGGTTTCATCGGCGTGGCCTTTGTGGACTTGCTAAGAACGTGTGGAGGATTCACTCGGTAAGGGACACGCAGTCGTTATAATTTTAAACCTAATGAACACTCTTATTTATTAATTTTACTGTAGTCTGTTTGTGTAAGAATGCTCTGCTCACACTGTGTTAACGGGGTCTGTTGTGTGCTGGTTGCAGGGATGAAGCGGACGAGTTTGTGGAGATTGGAGCTCTTAATGGGATTTTTGTTCTGGGACGCAGCATGGGCTTCATTGGTAATTTATTTATAGTTTTTGCATATTTATTCCTCTCACTGCCTCTTTTTCCCAGTGGACAGGCAGTTGTATAACCAAGTCCAGCCAAACTTAAACTCAGGGTAATTCTGGAACTGCAGCTCCAGTTCCCTAAAGTATGTAAAAAGTTAGTATTTCAGGTAGGCTAACATTATGCACACACTCACATTTAAATAAAATGGCTTTTACCGTATATATCAAACTAAAAGGCGCACCTAAAATCCTTTCATTTTCCAAAAAATCTTCAGTTCACCTTTATAATCTGGTGCATCTTATGTATGAATTCTACCAGTCAGGTATTAGGGAGCAGCAAAGTCACTCTGCTGAAGTTTAATTCTCCAGCACAGAGGCCGGAGCAGTATTAGCATTAGCCGCTAACCTTTAGTAGTCTGCTGCTAACCCCTGCTTGCACTGCTGTTGCAGCATTAGTAGTCGTATATATTTATTTATTTATTTATATATTTCTTTATATATTGAGAATTACAGTTTTGTTTACTTAGCTTAGCTTAGTTTTAGAGGTCTCGCAACCCAGTGGCGAAACCTGCTGAATTAAAAGGAAAATATGCTGAAACCCCTGTTCTTTACTAGTGTTGCTTAATGTGCCTTCCAGTGCGCCTTATAGACAATAATCTCGGCAGGCCGATTGATATTTAGAATCAGAGCATTCATAACATAAACACAAAGAACTGAAGATAAACTACAGCTGGTGTGAACGTGATGGTTCATCATAATCTGGCTCATTGTGTTATCACTGTATTGGAATTTGTAAACTTTTGATTTTCTGTTGAGTTATTGTTATGTGGTTGGTGTGGCACAGTGGATAACACTACCACTTCAAATACTGTTTACCCAAAAGTTTAAAGCGGTTACTTTTGTATTGGCTCTGTATCAGGTCACTACCTGGACCAGAAGCGGCTGAAGCAAGGCCTCTACCGCCACCCGTGGGACGATATCTCCTACGTGCTGCCTGAGCACATGTCTATGTGATCACGTGACTCAGAGAAACGATCCCTGATTGGACTGAACGGACCCCACCACCTGCGGACCCCTCCCACAAACACACATTCACACAAATTACACATTCACACACACTTTTCATTTCCTTTCCTGAGCTTCCTGTCGTCTACACAGCACATTTAACCTAAATCTGCTTTAAAAAATAAAATAAATCCTGCTTTGGGTCTGATTGCAGGTTATAGGGTGATGATTTAAATGACACACATTTAAATAAAGGGCAGTATCAACATGTCTGAACTGTAGAAACTGGAAGGAATCCAGGAATGCACCGGTCTGTATTATTTTGTATTCTACAGTAGTTAAACGTAGCTAAGTGCCAAGAGGGGTTAAAATAAAAAAGTAAAAATTATTTACTTGACTTGAGTGTAGAGGTACTGTAATCTGGAATTGTTTAACATACTCTACATACTTACCACATCTAATGTTACGCTGGTATAATGAATTACAGTTACTATTAAACTAATGCACTTCACTTGCGTTCAGTAAACACTACTAAGGTACAGCTGCTTCAGTAAATAGCGCTCGTGATGTAGGAGCACTGTTACATAATCAATATACTCTGCTGTAATTTGGGACTCAAACCCGTGGCCTGTGGCTTGCTGTGTCTGCGTCTACGTCATTCTTCCAAGAAAATAAATACACCAAAAATTCTAAACATTCTCCAAAATAGCTGTACATCTTTTACTGTGCACTTCTGCTGTGTTTCTCCGTTTCAGAACTGAGAGATGCTTCAATTCAAACTGGGCCAGTTAAGCTTTTCTATAGCGGGTCTTAAAGTGGGTCTTAATCTTTAAAGTGTTGCACCACTGTGACGCCAGGTGAAGGGGGTGGAGCCTATATACATATCTATATATGGTGGGTTAAAAACAATACTGAAAACTAAAGGTGTTCACACACTAGTAAAATTCGGGATTGCTGTGACAGGAAAAAAAAACACGAGGGCTTTTATTGGACAGTACGTGGCACTTTAAATACCGCACATTACTGTTACACCCGACAGAGGCTTTACATGAAGGTTTGACGCTGTTTTGTCCGAATGCGAATGAATCGGGGACGGGGGAAGGTGTCGTAACTCACCTGAGAAGCATCCGCCTTTTGACGTGCATGACTGTCTTTGATGCTCATAGCTACGTACCTTTCCACTTCCTGAGACCTTCATCTTCTTCTCCTGTAGAAACTCACTCCTTTTTTTCACCATCTAAATCTTACCTTTTGGGGAGACTGGAATTCTCCAGACTATGAATCTCATTTTTATGTTTGACTCAGTTATTTAAACGTGAAAATAAGTCTTCTTTTTCTCTCTTTTTTTTTTTTTGCTTTTGCAATGTTCTTTGTTTTTAATATATACGCAGGAGCTAATACTGTAGAGTTATGAATAAAGATCTTTCTTGGTTATTTACATTCTTCTGATGAGTTTGTATTTATTGCTCACGGTTCAACCATGAAATCTGCTCTTCATAATATGATCATCAATAAGTACTATACAGTGCTTATAAATATTATAAATACTTACATTTTTCTTTTGTCTTTACTTTGTCAGACACTCTAAGGAAATACAAAAATCCTTTTTTAAAGCAGCACTAGGTAGGATTTCCTTGAGTTTTGATCTTTTTAAAGAAGTAAAATTACAGCTTGAAACTCACTGCAGCGCTGCATTGAGGTGTAATAGGAGGAATAGCGGTGCTCTTGTGTCTGTGCCGGAGCTCCTCTGAGCTCAAACCAGACTCTGTAAGTTTTCAGAGGCGGCCTCGACCAACGCTCGCGGGAACTGCGACCTGCTTTCCGACCTTTAGTTCTAACAGTTCTACAAGGACTACTGGTGATTCTTTACAAACTAACATACAGACTGGCAGAAGCTGGAAAGAGAACGAATATGCCTGTGAAAGCCAGAAAACGAGAAAGAGAAACTAATCCGCCTGAAACATTTATTACACTCTACAACTGTAGGGGGAGCCCACGAGCACAAAATCTCAATCCCACCTAGTGGAGCTTTAAGTGATGACTTTATTTATTAAGAGAAACCTGAGTTAAATTTCTCTACTAACCACAACCAGCCCTGATTACTGTCAGACCTGTAGAATCAATAAATCACTTAAATAGAACCTGTCTGACAACATGAAGCAGGATAAAAAAAATCTTAAAAAGCAGCACATTATACCACAATCAGAAGGAATTTAAAACCAGATTAGTAAACAAAATTATTGATCATTCTTGTGGAATCATATCATATACATACATGGTAAACTTTCCCAGGAGTGACCGGCCCACCAAAATTACTTCAAAAGGGCATGAAAAACTCATCCAGGAGGTCACAAAAAACCCAGAACAACATTTAAACGACTGCAGACCTTATCTTGGTATAGATAAGTGTTCATGATTAAATAATAAGAAATAAACAGGGCATAAATGCTATCTATGGGCCCATCTCACATTTGCCAAAAGAAGATATTCTGTGGGCTGACGAGACAAAAGTGGAACACTTTGGAAAGGTGTGTGTCCAGTTACATCTGGCGTAAAACTAACACAACATTTCAGAAAAAGAACATCACGCTGATGATATAAAATGGTGGTGGTAGGCGATATTTTTTTTTGTGACATTAACTCACATCAGCATGCCTTTAGAAATAATTTAGTCTCCTGTGGGCAATTCTAAAATCACTATTATAAACTTTACAGCGGGCACAAGTTTCATCATTTTTTTTTTACTTTTACCAGACATGGATATACTTTAGAGTAGTCAGAGGTGAAATGAGTTTTGTTGGGAGCCATGATGCTCCTTCTCTTACTCACTGAATGCATCCCATCTAAGAGGGGAAAAAAAAAAACACCGCCCGCCCACACTAAAAACTGACTGACTAAAAACTTGGCTGACTTACAGACTCTTTGTAGAGGACAGGCCAATCAGAACCCTTTCTGTTTTGCATGCGCTTCATGAATATGCACACTTGGGGAGCTCCTTTCTCTCCCTCTCTTTCTCAAACGCGATTGGGTATAAAGTCTGAGTCGTCTGCATGCACGTTTGGGTTCACTCTTGGGCCATTCGTTCTAGTTTCCTGGAGATTTTATCTGATCTGCAGGCATCAGGGAGCCGCTATTGATATGTGGTAGTCTCCATCAACTTCCAGGAGACTTTGAATGTCTGTTTTTAGGATTGTTTCAGGAAGGTGATATTAACAAACGTCTCTAAGTTCTGTGGTATTTTATCTGCTGAAAGGCCTCAGAGCTGCTGTGGGTGTGGTGAGTGTGGTGATTGGACCCCGCTGATCGCAGCTCCCAGGCTTTTTTCAAAGATAAGCCCCCAATAATATCTGTCTGCAGAGCCGCAGACATACACCAGCAGAGTCAGGCCAGTGGCAGCACATGTCCAGTAGGACAATGCAATTCTGCTGCGTGAGCAATGCATTACTGCTTTTAATAAGAAGAAAAAAAATTGCTGGATTTGTATTTTTTTTAGGTGGCGTGAATGGGCTTCTAGACTTCTACGCTTCTGGAATAACTCCTAAAACTATTAAAGTGTTCACCAGTATAACAATTGCTAAGAAAACCAAAGCAAGTGCAAATGCATGTGGGACATTTAAGGATTTTGGTACATTTCAGGGGTGGTCACTTCTGAAAATGTTATCTTCAATTTGATAATTTTTAGTCATATATTTATTAAATACAGGTAATAGACTATCAAAAAGTTTGATTTGTCAAGCTCAGGTATCAAAGCAGTTTTTTTTTATTAGATTACGCAATATATTTGGTAATTTACAGTAACAGGGTTGCAAATCTAGGCTAAGTTGTGGTTTACCCCAGGAACAGATGCTTACTGTAAAATTTTGACTCTACTCATTATTAGTCTTACAATATGAGTAACAGGGTTGCGTTCACTGAGTGACACACACAACTTGGAGAAACATATTTGGAAAAAAAACTTGAAAATTGTTAGAGCACTTACTCTTGGTCTTGCCATGTGGGCAGAAAAAGTCCTTGTGATGTCACTTCCTTTGTGCCAGTAGACAAATATTTTTAGCTCTTTCTCTGCCAGGTAAAATTCCTTATGGTAACAGGGTTGCGCGCATGTTGTGGGACACAACTTAATAGCATAATAACTGTAACATGCAAAACAATGTAGACCAAAGTAGTTGTTTTCATAAGTAAAGGAGATGCATATCAACAATATACATGAGGAAGTCATTTATTTAGAGCTTATTTTAATTGTTAAATTTGCCAAAGGAGTGGGTCACCCAATGAGTGGGACAAGAGAAAACCTCCATTTTTTGAGGTGGTCCAAAGGTATTTGGTCTTTTGAATAATATCTAAGGAGCTTATTTTTCCACCATATTTTACAGTTTGTCTTATAACAAGTACATTTTCACAAAAAAAAATAGTCATTTAGATATTTTGGATATGTACATTTGAAATTTAAGTGGTGGGACAGGGAATGTACAAAAATCCTGGAATGTCCCATGTGCGGAATACCACTGGCCTGAATCGTCTGCTTGTTTCAATTTTATATGGATCCCAACTATTTTTCTTTTTATCTGTTTGTTTGTTTAGGTTTGTTATTTGTATTTTTGTTTTGATATGTTTGTGATGATGGTTGTATATTATGCTGTGAATTTGACCTATTATTTTGTCTATATCATGCTGTTGGCTTGTACAAAAAATACAAAAACACTCTGCAAAATAAATAAAATAAAACAAATAAATAAATAAAAATCCGCGGCTCAGCTGACGCGTGCGCAGAATGCTACTGGCCTGATACTGCTGGTCTGAATCCGCGGCTCTGCAGACAGACCCTTCTCGATAAGCTCGAGCGCTGACATCACTGCCGCTTTACTGCGCATGCGCTGCAACGGTACAGGCAGCCCGTGTTTGTGTTTGTGTAGGTGTGTGTGTGCGCGCGGGGCGGTGCGGGGCTGTGCGGGGCTGTGCGGGGCGGTGTATGTTGGTGTGTGTGTGTCTCAGTCTTCTGTACCGCACGGGATTACTGCGATTTTTGCGATTCCAGCCCACTGAAGGCGGCATGGCCGCGGCAGCGCCCAACCCGGAGGAACCGAGCCGGAGCGGGGCAGGAGGCGGTGGCGGGGCTGGAGGAGCTGGAGGAGGCGGCGGCGGCGGCTCGGCCGCGTCGCTGTCTGGAGACGGAGAGTCGGAGGAGGCCGAGGAGTTCTCCTCCGCCACCCACTGTTCCGAGCTCTCCCGCCGGCAGAACGAGCAGAGGAAGCTCGGCCTCTTCTGCGACGTGACGCTGGTGTTCAGCGGCGGCGGAGCTGCTGGAGCTTCTGCTGCTGCTGCTGCTGCTGGTGGTGAGCTAACCTGACTAAATTTACTGACTAAATACCAAGCTAACAGGCTAATGTGTGTAATTTAACCCGCCCAGAACCGCCCTTTATTAACACCCAGCCTTAATAAACACCTTATAACGCGTTTATAATCCTGTTATTATCCATTAAATAAAGTTATAACTGCATAGCATACTAACCTGCTGTCTGTAGCTACAGTAAACTAGCAAATCCTGCACTAAGAGCTAGTTAGCTTTAGTTAGCATCGTGTAGCTGAATGAATGTACAGTAAACACTGTCAGTACATGAGGAATTCCCTATTAATATTAATATTAGTTTTTAATGCAAAATTCAGATCAAAACTGCTCAGAAAAAATGGACAATAGTGTAGAAACAAGGAGGTGGTGATAATGGTATGTTATATATCATATAGTTACAGCTCTGGGAAAAAAATAAGAGAGTACTTAAAAATGATGAGTTTCTTTGATTAAACCAAACTGAAAACCTCTGGAATATAATTAGATTAAATGATCACAAGCCATCGAACCACCAAACTGAACTGCTCGATTTTTTGTACCAGAAGTAAAGCAGCATAAAGTTATCCAAAAGCAAGATGCAAGACTGGTGGAGGAGAACATGATGACAAGATGCATGAAAACTGTGATTAAAAACCAGGGTTATTCCACCAAATATTTATGAATATGAACTTGTTTTCTTTGCATTATTTGCAATAGCTGAAAGTTATGCACCTTTTTTTGTTATTTCAGTCATTTTTTTATTTTCTGCATATAAATGCTTTAAGTGACAATATTTTTATTTGAAATTTGGGAGAAATGATATCCGTAGTTTAAAGAATAAAACAGCAATGTTCATTTTACTCAAACATATATCTATAAATAGCAAAATCAGAGAAACTGATTCAGGAATAACAAGTTAAACCTAGTGTTAATTAGTTAGCAGTGCAACCATTTCTCTTACATACACTTAACCTAGCCAGCTACTAAACTCACTATTACTCATGTTTATTTAAAGTAGTTAAATTCCCTAAAATAAGTGCATATGTTCTGTGAAATCCGTCTGTGTTGATAGGAACGGCAATCCTTATGATAGAAATCATTTTACACTATCCTAATAATTCTGTAGGACTATTATACACTGATCAAGCACATCAGGCATAACATTATGCCCACCTCCTTATTTACATTACATCCATTGAGCTAAAAAAATAGATAATGGATGTAGAAACCAGGCCGTTATTATAATATTATGCCTTACCTGTGTCTGTATTTGTTGTAAAGTTCACTTCATAATAAGCAGCATACTTCATTAGAACTCTAGTCTAATGGTTAATAACACCATCCTCCTGTTATAAACCATAACTTACATTAGATGACTAACTTCTACAATGTTTCTCCTTTTTTTAAACACATTTGTACCACAGAACATCTCTCCGGAGTTGGTGGTGCTCTGACCCACCACAGCTTTGAGCTATGTGCCCACCGGTCTGTCCTGGCAGCAGCCACCGACTACTTCACCCCTCTGCTGGGCGGCCAGTTCTCGGAGTCGGTTTCCCGCAGGGTGGAGATGAAGGAGTGGAGCAGTGAGGCCGGGCCAGATAGGGACACGGTGGAGAGCGTGGTGCAGTTCATGTACACAGGAGAGATTCGAGTCAGCACAGCCAACGTGCACGAAGTGCTGGAGCTAGCAGACAGGTAACGTCAACAGACAAAGCTGGAAATTCCACCTTAAAAAGTGTGACATATTTGGAATGTATAGAGGCATAACATCCACCTTAAATTACTATTTAAAGTGGAATTGGAGAATGTATGGCTGTATTAGGGAATAGTTTAGATGTTCCTAGAGGCAAATCACGCTTTACATGCTTTAAGTTCCAGCTGCATGTATATGCAAGGTTATGCTGCAGCTTAAAAATCTAAATCTGGCTACAGTTTGGGAGCAGTTTGGATATCTCTGGTATCTTTCTAGTTTCTACGTTTGGAACAAAATCCTGAAGAGGATTAGGACTTTCTGGAGCTGTTTTTTCCACATTTGACCAGTTGGGGCTTTTATTATCTGAAGTAGGGCTGGGGCGACGCATCGACATAATCGACGTCATCGATTACAAAAATACATCGATTTGCATAACGTGCGTCGGCGCGTCGTAAACATGGCGGCGCCTGTGGAGAGCATTAGAGGTTAGATCGGGCCCAAAAATTCCAACTGGCTGTTTTCGGGCTGTTTTAATGAGCGAAATATGATCAGAATTATGTTAATTAACACGGTAACATAGAAGCATAGAACTATTATTTAATTAAAATGATTTTTAAGAACAGCTAAACACAGTTCTGCAAGTCAAACGCGGAGGAGTTCACGTGCGAGAGAGAGAGAGAGAGAGAGAGAGAGAGAGAGATTTGCTTGTTCTACTCACAGGTGAAGGTTCTCTTTGATCTCCTCGTGCTCATATTCTAGTCCCATTCATAATTCTGCAGCTCCCTCAGTGTTTTCTGCCGTATTTTGCGGCTAGCGCGAGCGCTTACAACTGACACCGCGGACCGCGAGGTGCCGCCGCGTTTGTGCCGAATCCGACTCTCTGCTGAATCTGACTCCCGCTTCGCGGACAGAATCGGCACAACACCCCCGCTGTAGAACTGCGGTAGTGAAAACAGCGCTTATATATAAATTAGTTTAGTTTCACTTTCAGTTTTCGTTATTTTTTTTTAAATAAAAATATAATTAAAAAACAGACGCCTACATCTCGGACTATTTTCTGGAGCCCGGGTCGGATTTACGGGCGGGCCTCGGGTCATGTCGGGTTCGGGCAGAGAATCTAAGCTCTAGAGAGCTTGGACTCCGGAGAGCAATCTCCAGCTACAAAAAAACGCCAGCGGGCATCTAAAGTTTGGGAGCATTTCACGCAAAAGGGCAACAATGTGGTCCTCTGCCATACGTGCAAAAGGAGCACTTGAAGCGCAAACATCCAGGAGCACTATGTCAACAGGGTCACACAGTAAGTTACCGTTTACATCAGGGTCTCCGCGGGTGTCTTTAAAAAGACTTAAGACTGTCTACCAAAGGTTTTAAACCTGCCACAGGCAGAAATTATACATTTTTGGTTTATATTTGTGCATGGCATTTCGCAGTTTCCAGAAACAGTAGCATTATTCATAAGTTCAGGTGTTTAGCTAAGCTAGCTGCCTTAAGTTATTTTAGCTAGCGCCGTCGGCGCTGCGGTGTCACACCGTTTTCTGTCACCGTCGGAATTTTGTGACCAGTGCTCACGGTTATGAGCGTTCATTGGCAAAACGGAAGCTTTCTATACCTACACCTTACCCTCAGCCCTAAACTGAACCGTTTTGGCCAGTCGGGGTAAACATTAGAAACGAACACGTTTCGAATCGGCCAGTGCACCGGTCTGCTGAGAACTACTTGCCAGTGGTCACAAAATCTAGCGGTCACAGAAAACAGTGCAACACACGGTTGTGGTGTATGGGAGCTTATCCATTTTTAGCGTTATAGATCTAAACAACGTGCTGTACATGTAAGTGATTATAAGTGTGGGGTTTGGTTTAGTAGGCTTGTGTTGTTGTTGTTGTTGTTATTATATATAAATATAGTAATTTATCGTTTGCTTTAAAACGTAAAATAATTATTTAAATATGTTTCTCAATGAATAGATTAGTCGACTAATCGAAAAAAATAATCGTTAGATTAATCGTTTAAAAAATAATCGTTAGGGACAGCCCTAATCTGAAGCAACTTACAGATAATAATGTACATTAGCAATAGAGGACATAGAAGTTCTATGTCCTAAAAACATTTTGACAGGACCTAAAGGAGACCAAAGGGAAATAGTGGAATAGAGGAGTAAAAGAACCGTAACAGGGAATGAGTTAGTTAGAGGTGTTAGGAGAGTAAGTGCTCTTTGAAGAGCTCTGTCTTCAGGAGTTTATTAAAGATAGTGAGAGATTCTCCTGATCTGGTAGTAGAAGGTAGTTAGTTAGAGGTGTTAGGAGAGTTAGTGCTCTTTGAAGAGCTCTGTCTTCAGGAGTTTATTAAAGATAGTGAGAGATTCTCCTGATCTGGTAGTAGAAGGTAGTTAGTTAGAGGTGTTAGGAGAGTAAGTGCTCTTTGAAGAGCTCAGTCTTCAGGAGTTTATTAAAGATAGATCTGGTAGTGGAAGGTAGTTTGTTCCTCCATTGGGGAACTCTGTATGAGAACAGTCTGGATTGCTTTATGTGAATGTTTGTTTGGTAAAGCTAGGCGACGTTCATTGGAGGAGCGCAGCGGCCGGGAGGTAACATAGACATTAAGGAATGAGTGCAAGTATTAGGGAGCTGCTCTGTCATCACCTTGTAGGCAATCGTAAGCTTTCGTGATAGAGACACACGTACAGGTGCAGGAGAAGCAGTGTAAAAACCTGTAGACAGAAGGGTGAATATATGCTGGACAGCCAGGTGAAGGAGATGGGGGCAATGCTTCTGCATGTTTAGAGCAAACACAGAAGGCTCACTTTCAAAAATCTATCCCCACCCTTACTTCTTGTGCTCTGTCTGGTTTGGGAATTTTTAAATAGTCAAATATTCACATTTAAATCTCCTCAGATTGGATCTGGGGCAAACCAACCTGATTTAATACCTCCCTACTTTGAAGTTAAGTCAATTTAATGTTCAAATCCCTGCAGATATAAGGCTTTTACTGTTTGGGAAAACGTTAATAATGTGTAGAAAGCTGTACTGATCATATTAGCTATGTGTTGATTAAATGATGGATCTTAATTTTTATATTAATTGTGGTGCAAATTGTTTTTATCTGCTAAACAAGGAAGAACAGAGAGGTCTGATTATTTATTTGTTACTGTTTAGGATTATAACACAACATCTTACACAATCCTCTATTTATTTATTTTTTTAAACTAAGCTTATCATGAGATTTGCCTGATATTTAGAGTTGCGTTTTCTCTGTGTAACTGTGGAAATTAATGCTGCATTTTCAAATACTTCATTCTTAGCAACGTCTCAGCACTGCAGGGACATTGACATAGTGCGGTGTTGTCTGTGGATAGTGTCCACTCACTATTCACTCTATTTGGAAGTCCTATCTAGCTGTTCCATTATGTAGATGTCAAGTTTGTGACAGAAGCTCATCTGTTGCTGCACAGTTTGTGTTTGCTCTGCCCACAGAACTATTGAGGAATTATTCTCAGTCCAGTAGTGACACTAAGGTGTTTAAGAACTCCAGCAGCACTGCTGCACTGTCTGACCTACTCGTACCAGCACAACACACACACACCCTTAACACCTCATACACCCCCCAACATGCTAATCAGTGCTAATCACTGCAGTGCTGAGAATAATCAACCACCACCCAAATAATAAAAATAATAGCTGCTCTGTGGTGGAGGAGAACGCGTATATATGCTCAGTGGAGCTAAAAAAAATGTATGATGGGTGTAGAAACAAGGAAATATACAGTATTATATACAGCTCTGGAAAAAAAGGAATAGACCACTTCAGTTTCTGAATCAGTTTCTCTAATTGTTGTTTTATTCTATAAACTACAGACAACATTACTCCCAAACTCCAAATAAAAATATTGTCATTTAAAGCATTTATTTGCAGAAAATCAGAAATGGCTGAAATAAAAAATAATAATGCAAAGAAAACAAGTTAATATTCATTAAGTTCAGAAATCTATATTTGGTGGAATAACCCTGATGGTTTTTAATCACAGTTTTTTTTCCATGCATCTTGGCATCATGTTCTCCTCCACCAGTCTTACACACTGCTTTTGGATAACTTTATGCTGCTTTACTCCTGGTGCAAAAATTCAAGCAGTTCAGCTTGGTTTGAGGGCTTGTGATCATCCATCCTGCTCTTGATTATATTCCAGAGGTTTTCAATTAGCTAAAATCAAAGAAACCCATCATTTTAAGTTGTGTCTATATATTTTTTTCAGAGCTGTATTTTGTGTTTTTTTGATCCACAATTAATCTGTGGTTCACATGTGTTTTAAACTGTGAGAGGTGATCCATATGAATCATGGATTATTAATGGATCGTTACAACCCTGCTCTACATGCTAAAATTCATTCTAAATCTGTATTGGATTTTTTTTTAATAAATGTGATTTTTTTATGCTGTTTTTTCTAAGATTTGAGATATAATATGGTTATACAGTAGGTCTGTAATTATACAGTATACTTGGATCATGGCCGCTATCTTAAAAAGTGGTCTGATTATAAATGGCAGCAGTGCTAGCCATAGCATTGACAGTATTGATTTCACATCCACATAACTTGGCGTTTGTGTCTGTGTGCACTAAATGCATGCTAAGTTTTTCAGGACCGTTTTCAAGTGTGGTCTGTAAATAACGATTTGTTAATTTATAAAAACCCCAGTGGATCTTCTCCTCACTGTCTGACTAAACCACTTAATGACTGGGCAGAGATCATGCAGATTGTTCTCCACAGACAGCAGTTTATTACTGTAGAGAACTGATCTCATAGATGCGTTCAGTCCTTCAGTGTTGCTGAAAGATGTCCCAGCCTGAAAAGTTCTACAAACCTTTGTGTGTCAGTTTATCGATGGAAAAAATCTATTTTGAGCCAACAAATAAATCGGCTTAGAGTTTAGGGCTGTCCCTAACGATTATTTTTTAAACGATTATTCTAACGATTATTTTTTTCGATTAGTCGACTAATCTATTCATTGAGAAACATATTTAAATAATTATTTTACGTTTTAAAGCAAACGATAAATTACTATATTTATATATAATAACAACAACAACAACAACAACACAAGCCTACTAAACCAAACCCCACACTTATAATCACTTACATGTACAGCACGTTGTTTAGATCTATAACGCTAAAAATGGATAAGCTCCCATACACCACAACCGTGTGTTGCACTGTTTTCTGTGACCGCTAGATTTTGTGACCACTGGCAAGTAGTTCTCAGCAGACCGGTGCACTGGCCGATTCGAAACGTGTTCGTTTCTAATGTTTACCCCGACTGGCCAAAACGGTTCAGTTTAGGGCTGAGGGTAAGGTGTAGGTATAGAAAGCTTCCGTTTTGCCAATGAACGCTCATAACCGTGAGCACTGGTCACAAAATTCCGACGGTGACAGAAAACGGTGTGACACCGCAGCGCCGACGGCGCTAGCTAAAATAACTTAAGGCAGCTAGCTTAGCTAAACACCTGAACTTATGAATAATGCTACTGTTTCTGGAAACTGCGAAATGCCATGCACAAATATAAACCAAAAATGTATAATTTCTGCCTGTGGCAGGTTTAAAACCTTTGGTAGACAGCCTTAAGTCTTTTTAAGGACACCCGCGGAGACCCTGATGTAAACGGTAACTTACTGTGTGACCCTGTTGACATAGTGCTCCTGGATGTTTGCGCTTCAAGTGCTCCTTTTGCACGTATGGCAGAGGACCACATTGTTGCCCTTTTGCGTGAAATGCTCCCAAACTTTAGATGCCCGCTGGCGTTTTTTTGTAGCTGGAGATTGCTCTCCGGAGTCCAAGCTCTCTAGAGCTTAGATTCTCTGGTCCGAACCCGACATGACCCGAGGTCCGCCCGTAAATCCGACCCGGGCTCCAGAAAATAGTCCGAGATGTAGGCGTCTGTTTTTTAATTATATTTTTATTTAAAAAAAAATAACGAAAACTGAAAGTGAAACTAAACTAATTTATATATAAGCGCTGTTTTCACTACCGCAGTTCTACAGCGGGGGTGTTGTGCCGATTCTGTCCGCGAAGCGGGAGTCAGATTCAGCAGAGAGTCGGATTCGGCACAAACGCGGCGGCACCTCGCGGTCCGCGGTGTCAGTTGTAAGCGCTCGCGCTAGCCGCAAAATACGGCAGAAAACACTGAGGGAGCTGCAGAATTATGAATGGGACTAGAATATGAGCACGAGGAGATCAAAGAGAACCTTCACCTGTGAGTAGAACAAGCAAATCTCTCTCTCTCTCTCTCTCTCTCTCTCTCTCTCGCACGTGAACTCCTCCGCGTTTGACTTGCAGAACTGTGTTTAGCTGTTCTTAAAAATCATTTTAATTAAATAATAGTTCTATGCTTCTATGTTACCGTGTTAATTAACATAATTCTGATCATATTTCGCTCATTAAAACAGCCCGAAAACAGCCAGTTGGAATTTTTGGGCCCGATCTAACCTCTAATGCTCTCCACAGGCGCCGCCATGTTTACGACGCGCCGACGCACGTTATGCAAATCGATGTATTTTTGTAATCGATGACGTCGATTATGTCGATGCGTCGCCCCAGCCCTATTAGAGTTAATTCAGTAATTTAAGCCTACACAATGGAGCTCACATTATTATTAAAGATTGTGTGTCAACATTTTATCTGACACACCTCCTATGGTCGCAGGTGCCGCTGGTGATGGGGACGCTCAAAGAGGTGGGACAATTAGATAGCCAAATTGGAAGAAAATGGAGAAAAATCAGAAATAAAATTATATAAAATAAAAAAAAAATCATATGGTCATGAAAATTTGCCTCGAAGGCATGGAAATGTCATGAAAAAAATCATGGAAATCTATTGGTTAAAAAGTGTAGGAACACTGATTTATTAACCCCTCATTGTTTTTTTGTCTTCCTGTCAGGTTTCTTCTGGTGCAGCTGAAGGAATTCTGTGGTGAGTTCCTGAAGAGGAAGCTGAGCTTGGCTAACTGTGTAGCCGTGCACAGCCTGGCTCACATGTACACTCTGGATCAGCTAGCTCTTCGCGCCGCCGACATGATCCGCCGCAACTTCCACAAGGTCATCCAGGACGAGGAGTTCTACACGCTGCCGTTCCACCTGGTGCGGGATTGGCTGTCGGACGCTGAGATCACTGTGGACTCGGAGGAGGTGCTGTTCGACGCCGTGGTGAAGTGGGTGCAGAAGAACTCAGAGGAGCGGGAGAAGTACTTCGAGGAGCTGTTCCGCCTGCTGAGGCTTCCGCAGATAAAGCCCACCTACCTGACAAGGGTGGTGAAGAACGAGCCGCTGGTGGCGCAGAACGCTGCCTGCCTCCAGCTGGTGTCCGATGCTGTGGAAGGTCACGCTATTCGCTTTGAGAACCTCAAGTCTGCTGATACGGAATTCTGGGCGTCCTACATGGCAGCCTTTCAGCCCAGGTTTGGCCAGAACATGGACGTCATCATGGTCGTCGGTGGCGTGTCCGAAGGTGGTGACTACCTGAGCGAGTGTGTGGGCTACTTTGTGTACGAAGACCGCTGGGTCAATCTTCCACATATTCACAATCATCTCGATGGCCATGCTATCGCTGCCACCGACTCGCATGTCTACGTTGCAGGCTCCATGGAACCTGGATTCGCCAAGACGGTAGAACGGTACAATCCCAACCGTAACACCTGGGAGCAGGTGAGCAACCTCACCACACGCAAGCACTCCTTCGGGCTCACCTGCATCAAAAACATCCTTTACAGCATCGGCGGCCACGGCAACTTCAGTCCTGGTTTCAAGGACGTGAGCGTGTACGAGCCAGAGCAAGACAAGTGGCATAACCTAGAGTCTGCCCCCAAGATCTTAAGGGATGTGAAAGCCATCAGTGTTGAAGACCGCTACGTTTACGTGACTGCGCGGACCCCCGTGGACACGGACAACGACGACGGCCTGAAGACGGTCACCACGCGCTACGACACGGACAGTCGGCAGTGGCAGGAAGTCGACTCCCTTCCGCTTATTGACAACTACTGCCTCTTTCAGATGGCCGTTGCGTCCACCAACTTCTACCACACCGCCTCCTGCTGCCCGAGGAGCTACGCCGCGATTCGTGACGAAGTGGCGCGGCAGAAGATCAGCGCCAGAATCTCTGACGACATCCTCGAGAGCCTTCCTCCGGAGGTGACCAGCATCGAGGGCGCCGCTATCTGTTACCTTGGTGATGACGTGTTTGTGATCGGCGGCTGGAAGAACAGCGACGACGTGGATAAGCAGTACCGCAAAGAAGCCTACCGTTACTGCGCCGAGCGAAAGCGCTGGATGCTCCTGCCCCCCATGCCCCAGCCACGCTGCCGCGCCACCGCCTGCCACGTCCGCATTCCCTACCGTTTCCTGTACGGCTGCCAGCGCTACCCTATGCCCCAGAACCTGGCGCGACAGCGGGACCGCATGCAGCAGATGCAGCAGCTGCACCGGCGCACGCTAACCCTGCGCAGGCAGCTGCAGTCGCAGATCGAATGCTAACAGTCCTCCTGGCTGCTGACGAGGAGCTCCCAGAGGTGCCGAAAGTGCGTAGTGACATTCCGCCATCAACGTGGCCCCATCAGCTGTTCTTATATAAAACGTCATTGTATATATTTGATATTTGTTCGTTTTTTTGTTTTGTTTTTTTCAGTTTTTTGTCCAACGTTTGTCCAACTTCAAGGAAGGTAAATGGAGCATTCAAGGACGAAGACAGAGACAGAGAAAGTTTTTTGAATGTTGAAATGATAACTGTGTTAAATAGGTGCGTATTGTAATGTACAAAAAAAAATGGATGACGCCAGTGGGTCATCGTAACTTAATCCTCAAGTATGTTATACTATTTGTACCAGTTGTGTTTTGTTTTTTTTAGGTTCTGTTCGTGTTAACTGAAGCATTGCTTCATGGCCTCGCTTAAAAATTTGCCTTAATTTTGCTGCTGGCAGTCTGCGGAAAAAAAAAGAAGCTGCGAAATATACTTTATCATTCCACCTTGGAACGAAACATCCTGCACTGTGAAGGTGGCGTCTGTCTGTCCTCCGCGCTCGGTAGAAGTGATGACAAACGATGGTAAAAAAAAAAAAAAAAGGTTTAAAAGGAGGAGGAGGAGGACGGTCTGACGTGGTCTTTCTCTAACCTGGTATTAATGTATTAATTAATCAATCAATCAACCAATCAGTCAATTAATCGTGCCATCGTTTGTATGGCTTTGGCTTTGTCTTTGTCTTAGTTTGATATGATGATTGAAAGCTGCTCATTAGGAACATTTGAGTAATTTTTTTTCATTATCCACTTAAAAGAAAATGGCTGCTTTCATATTTTAAAACAGAACAGTATCCTCTAATCCTTCATTCCATCATTTCTCAATTTTTCTCATTCCTCCATTGTTCTGTTATTCCATTGTTTCGATGGTGTAAGTCCTGGAGAGTGGAGCCTCCCAGTCCAGGCTTTGTTTGCTCCCTAATTTCAGCCAAACTAGGTGATGAACCTCTGGACATGTTGGGTTAGATGCTGCTGAGCTGTTATGTTGGGCTACAGCTTTTAAAAAAAATTGCTCTGACTTCTTGGCCTGGCTTTCACTCTCTCCATTTGAAAGGAGCTGCTAACTTAGATTAAAAAAAAAAGATTATTATTAATATTATAGCAGCTCAATTCTGGGTTGGGTTGAAAAACTTGGGTTTGGGTTATTAATTTATTTTATATATTTTTTGCACCACTATTCCTTCTGCACTTGGTGTAAATCCTCATGGGTGACTCTGAAATCATTTCAGAGACTTTGGGGCTGTTCTTCATAGTGTTTCGTTGATCATGTTTCTTTTTTGTGGTCTACTACTAGCACTAGTGGGAATACCTTAAAGCACTTGTTTTTGAAAAGGAATGATTCACTATTTCATAATTCATATGGAATTTATTGCAGTTGTTCCCACATTTATTGTAGTGTAGTGTAGTTGAAAGTCAGTCTCACTTTTAGGTTTGGGTTGTTTTGGAGCTTTAACTCAACTATAATAGACATCTATGGTTGTGGATAGAGCTGTAACGATTAGTCGATATAATCGACAGTGTCGATTATTTAAATTTTATTGTCGACTAATCGTTAATTTCTAACAGTACCGCATTACACAAAGTGCTGGGGACAGAAGAAACTTGGTCTGTGTCTCCGAAAGTGCTCAGACACAACAGTCTACGTATTTATTCACTAAATATCAGTACTCTCCACGTTTAAACAACACATGGACATTTAAATGCCTTTTAAATCTCATGTTTAGCAGTTTTTCTGTTGTTTTTTTAGAGATGGAGGACATGGCAGAAATAATCGTTGACTAATCGACTAATCGAAAAAATAATCCTCAGATTAGTCGACTACCAAAATAATCATTAGTTTCAGCCCTAGTTGTGGAAGACTTCGCTTTTCTTTCTTTTGCTAGCTTTGTAGGCATTAGCTTGCTAGCAGTAATTAGAAAAAGAGGAAGTTGTATCACAGCAGATTAACTGAATATTTCTCCCACATTAAATTAATTCAGAACTGAGCTAAATGAACTTTGGGACAATCACTAACTTGTTAAATTAATGAATCAATTGTTAAAATTATTATTATTATTATTATTATTATAGATTGGTGTGTGCTAAGTATTTTAGTGACATTCCTTGGTACTACTAGCTTGGTCAGTTGTTAGCTAAATTAGCCTAGCTGCTTTGGTGTAAACTTAAAAAAAAAGAAGTGATTTTTCACACACTAAATGCACCAAATGTAGCTGATTTGACTGAATTTTGTGTCAATGGAAAGAAGTAAAGTTTAAATTTGACTAAATGATTTAATGATTTAATATTTATTTCAGAACCATTCCTTTATTCCTTTATTCTGTACTTGGACAAGGAGGGAAAATTAGCCGATATAATAGTTACATCATCGTCATCAGCAGCTGTAGAAGCTGAGTATTTTTTGTCTACCTCATAGCACATAAAAAAAGACTTTTATCCAGCTATACAAGTTTTTTATACTTTTTAAATCGTAAATGGTCTATTTCACTGATTTTCACAATTTCTGCATAATTTAATAGTTGTGAATCATTCTGTTTCACATCTGAAACCAGCAATAAATCTTTTGTGATCTTCTGCACTTATGTAATATTTAATAATATTAATATAAATAATTACATTTTAAAAAATATTGTGGCTGAAAAGGTTTTCTGAATGGGTGCTCTGCAAATATATAGATAAAAATATGTTTTAGGCCATGTAGGCCTGTCACGATAATTTTTGAGACAATTTTTGTGGACAATATATATATATATATATATATATATATATATATATATATATATATATATATATATATATATATATATATATATATATATATAATCCCAGAAATGAGTGTGATTCAAAAATATTATTGTCGTTTAAAGAAAATTTAATCTAAATCCCACTGACATAATGTTAATAAAATAATATATTTGTAGCATAGCAAAGTTAACCAATTTATTTAAAGTTAAATTTAAAGACCAGCATTTTAATCTTAATCACAGTTTTTAATAAATGTAGCTATATAGTATTTTCTTCACCTACTGCAGTCAGTCCACACTGATTGGTTAATTTATTAGCGTAATTGGCTAAAATAATGTTCACTGTTTTATATATATGTTATATATATATATATGTGAACAAAAACACAAATCAACACAATAGATGACTATCACCATTATCTAATATTATTAAGATAATGTCAATTTATTATACGTCGATATAATATGTCGATAATGTAATTATCGTGACCGATTAAAAGCCATGTTTTCTTAATCCCGACTATTTAGTTGTGCAGAATTTTGGAAAAATGGTGGAGTTATCCTTTAACTGTACAGTCCAGAGCCGAGACCTCCAACCCTCCTCCTGGAGATCCACCACCCCAAATCTAACACCGCCATCCCACCCAACCAACCAGCCTCTCCTGAGGCAGGAAGTACTGTAGATGTATTTACCTGGATCAGGTGGGATCAGTTTAATTAGTGATTGGAGGAGAGAAAGTAGCTGGAGGATGGAGATCCCTGATCCAGAGTTATGGACCACATTTTATCCTGATATAATCTCCTGTAGATGTGTAACCAACATCTTTCCACATCTATGTTAGTGAGACGCCTTCAGACTGTACAGATATACAGAGCTTCTTCCTCTTAACCAGCTGAGAACATACCTCATCTTCTTCTTCTTCTCCTCTTCTGTCTCACAGCGCGCCGTGTTTTACTCCATCACTGTTTGCAGAAGGAGGTAGAAAGGTATTTTTGAGAACGAACCACAGTTTCGTTCTCTGTTTTAGTCAGAGACTGGGTTCATATTGAAACTGTTTTTTTTTTTTTTGTTCCAGTTTTTGTTAAAATCAGTTGTACATTCCACATTTCTCACAACATTCAAAATGTTTGTTTTTATGCATTGTTTTATATATTTGTTTACCTGTAGGCCTGTCATGATAATTAATTAATAATGTGATCTATTTATTGTACAAAATATCTACACAGCCTCAGTAATTTTGTTTAATTTTAATATTGACCGTTAGATTTTTCCTAGCAAGGAGCGTCCAAGAAAAAGAAAAGGCCAGTTTGTTCACTTTGTTTAGAACAGATTTTTTATTTGTATTTATGTAGGATATTTAATTTATTTTTAGATTCCACATCCCATATCTAAAATTCTTTATATACAGTTCTGGAAAAAATGAAGAGACTACTTAAATTTCTGAATCAGTTTCTCTGATTTTGCTATTTATAGATTTATGTTTGGGTAAAATGAACATTGTTGTTTTATTCTATAAACTACAGACAATAGAGGTGTGCCAAAAAATCGATTCACATAAGAATCTTGATTCTCATTTACTACGATTCAGAATCGATTTAAAATGTCCCAAAATCGATTCTGAGGGGCGGGTTTTAGACTGATTTGGGGCTGGGTATTTTTGTTGGACCTGGCAACCCTGGGGATAGCGCTTGTCCCTTTGGAGATCTTCCAGACACACACAGAGCGTAGGTGTTTGAGAATCACCGGTAAGATGGCAGAACAAGCACTATATTACCTTAGATTAACGTGTAGTTTCAATGTTTTATGGCAGAATGCTTCATAACAAGCATAAAAAAGATCGCTAGTAGTTAGTTTCAGTAACTGTTAGCTAGCTAACTAGCTAACTTTCCAGTTCCACCTTAAATAACGCTACAGGTGGCTGCGGGCTGCAGCATTTAAGGCGGAACGGAAAAATAACAATAAGCTAATCAGAGCTAATTTCAGCTCCCCATCACAGAGGAATTAAGGAATGGACAATATGAATTAATTTCTCCACCTCCTGCCCCCTTTCTGAAGAAATACAACCACCTTAAATTAACTAGTTAATCAGCAGCTGCTCCTGAACTTTAGCGCTCCACTGCTATCATCACATCAGCCCAGCAGCGTCACCTACACACCACCGCTAGTAGCCTGGTAATAAAGCAGTGTTATTTATTATTTATTTATTGTTCATTAACGTCATTGTGATATCCCAGTGATTCCTCTGTCACTGAAGACCCACATTCCTGCACATTTTATTGTTTTTGTAACACATTACCTTCTCCAGGACCAGTGTATATTATGGAGGGTTTTTTTTTAATAAGATTCATAAGCCAGAAGCAGAAATTTTTATAATTCAAATCGTTTTGAATCAAAAATCGATTTTGAATCGAATCGTGGCCCCCAAAATCGGAATCGAATCGAATCGTGAGATAGTAATCGATTCCCACCCCTAACAGACAACATTTCTCCCAAAGAGCCTTTATTTGCAGAAAATGAGAAATGGCTGAAATAACAAAAAAAAGATGCAGAGCTTTAAGACCTCAATTAATGCAAAGAAAACAAGTTCATATTCATAAAGTTTTAAGAGTTCAGAAATTAATATGTGGTGGAATAACCCTGGTTTGTTTGTTAATCAATGTTTTCATGCATTTCATCTTGGCATCATGTTCTCCTCCACCAGTCTTGCACACTGCTTTTGGATAACTTTATGCTGCTTTACTCCTGGTGCAAAAATTCAAGCAGTTCAGTTTGGTTTGATGGTTTGTGATCATCCATCTAATTCTTGATTATATTCCAGAGGTTTTTAATTTGGTGAAATTAATTTGGTAAAATTAAAGAAACCCATTCTTATCATTTTTAGGTGGTTTAATAGCTGTGTATATATATAAATAAAAATAGGTATCATGACAGGCCTATTTTTTTGTTGCTTTTTTTGCTTTTTTCATATGAAACATTCCTTAATTTCCTATTTTAACCTCAGTCTGTATAAACATGTCTTAAACTTGTCTTAAAGCCAGTGATTCAACATTTGGAGAAGTTGTCATTTTATTTATTTTTATTTTTAATTTTTTTTATTCTTATATGAATTCCATTGTTGAGTTTGTGATGCTGTAACTTTGTGGAGCTTCTGAAAGAAATCAGTCCATGTGATGTTATGGAGCAGCTGAAGGAACTCAAGCGTTCTTCAAGCAAACATTTGAGAACTGCACTTATCTATCCGTCTCTCCATCTGTCCGTCCGTCCACGCAGCAGTCTTCTATACGCACTGATTTTAAACTGAACTGATGCTGTGATGCAGTGCTGTCCTGTGATTCAGTTTAATATATATTATTATAATAAGAGTTATTATTATGCAGTGCTGCCACTTAGAGGTCTGCTTTCAGTCCTACATAGATCCTCATCACAGTCCAGCTTAAAGTCCTGAGCTTGTGGTGTTTTTTGCTAGAAATTGGAATTTGTGTTCGTCTCATGCTGAAGTCAGTGAGTGAGTCCAAAGATATTTAACCCCTTCGTTCCTGTCTGTGAGGAAAGTGGAGGTGTGTGTGTGTGTGTGAGAGAATGTGAGAAGGTGTGAAGTGTAAAGATGTAAAGAGAAAGGGAACTGTCCTCCCCGCTCGAGCTCCTGTAAAGTAATTTAAAGTCTCTAAATGATTATATATATATATATAAATGTATATATAATCTCGCTATGTATTTTGCTTTGCATGTATTATCAGGTTATGCACAGCAAGATGTGGATTGCGATGATTTGCAATAAAAGATTTTTTTTTAATTCATCACGCTGAGTCACAGTTATATGTGTATGTATGCTTCAAATTGTACTGTATATACCTGTTTAAAATATATAATATATAAAATAAAGTAAAACAGAAACATTTCTTACTTAATACATTCTTTTTTTACTGCTTCAGTTATTTCTTACTGCTTATAGTCAATTACAGATTATATAATATTATATAAGACCAATTGGTTCTTTTAGCAGTGTGGGCAGTGTACCAAGTCCTGCTGGAAAATGAAATCTTTATCCCCATAAAAGTTGTCAGCAACAACACCAGGAGATGACATGGCTCTTCAAACCATCATTGATCCCATTTTCCAGAAGGACTTGGCACACTGCCAAAAGTAACAGTTGGTTTTATATAATATTCTAGTTTTCTGAGATACTGATTTTTGGGTTTTCATTGGCTGTAAACCATAATCATCAACAATTAAAGAAATAAAGACTTAAAATAGATCACTCTGTGTGTAATACATCTATATAATATATAAGTTTCACATTTTGAACTAAAAGTCACTTTTTAATGATATTCAAACCCAGAATGCTAGCATTATTCCCGGCCTGAACAACTGTCCCATTCTGACCCTAATTTAAACAAAGAACAAAAAAAACAAGGAAATAACGAATGGAATTTAATTTAAGCAGACAAACCTGTTTTTAGTGAACTACAGTCATTGTTACTCTAAAATACTTTCAGTTTAAGAAGAGACTCGTCGCCTCACCACAGAGAGCCAGCTGTCTATTTAAAACTCCAGTATCAAGAAATAAAGGAAGGTAGGAGCTAAAAATTTAAATTTAAATATTTTCATTTAATAACAATTTGATTCAGTATATTTTTTCTCATATTATAAAATTTATTGGATATAAATTAAAGGACTGCCAGTAACAGGAAACACATATAAAAAGAGTTTTAGCTTGTAATCCACATATATATTTATTACTTTGTATACATCTCTACAATTTAATATTCAGTAGCAACCAATATAACCACAGATTGTAATGTTATGTATTTCAAAGAGACTATAAGTGTATTGACTGGGGGGTTATTTTTTATATTAATAGGGTTATTGTTATATACGTAGGTAATTTCTAAACAAGGCCTAGGTCTTTATAATCTGTTTTTCAGTCCTGGAAAAGCTCTGATACAGGGCTGAATATTAATTAATATATATATGTATATATATATATATATATATATATATATATATATATATATATATATATATACATATATATATTTTTTTTTTTTTTTTTTTTTTTTTTTTAACTATGACCTACTAAAAAGAATACTTAAGACATTCACACTTCTCAGCCCATCAGTTAAACTCGTGCTCTGCTGATGTAACACTGTTAACATGTAATCCAGTAGGTTCCATTACGTTCCATTGTAACCAAAGTAGGTGTGGCTTTCTGAGAAACTTCTGAGCAAATTCTAAAGATATGTAAAGATATAAAAAGGTGGAATTCATTTTTCCATTGGTTTTAATGTAATGTCAGATTATTTTTTACAGGTTATTTCTGAGATATGGTGCTCAGAAACCATGCGATCATTTTCTGTATAAATGATAGATTTCTGTACATTTAGATTGATGTATGATCATATCATGATCATATATTGTACCCTTTTAAATAATCCTGTTACAGTTTCAGTTTTTAACCCTTTCAGACCCAGCGTCCATTAAAATGGACAGCATCTGTTTTCTTATTTCTTGTGTATTCTTGCATTTAACACAGATTGAGGCCTGTTAGAGGAGAAACAGCTCTATGACGATGTCTCATACCAACAGCAGTGGAGGGAGTGGCTCACAGTGAGTATGCTTATATAATTAGAAGAACACCATCATAAGAAACTCCATACTTTACTCTGGTCATGCTTCATCATAAATTAACTATTTCAGGGTGAAAAGAGCAGATTCTCCAGAGCCCAGCTGTGTTTCTATGAAGAGCGAGCAGTCCATGCCGGAGCCTCTACAGTTCAGCAGAGGAGAAGAAAACTCTGGCTTACGGCCCTGAGAGAGCACAATTATCCTTGCTCTCTCTGGGTGGGTACAGTAGATGCCGCTCTTTATTTCCCCTCATCACTCCTAGGGTGATGTGGATCAGCACAAGGCTGCGTCTGTGAGCTGATGTATCAGAACCGAGTCGCTGCGCTGTGCTTTCCTCCGAGCATTAGTGCTGTGATGCTACTCGGCAATGCTGCAGCATCAGCAGCAGCTCAAAACGAGGAGGAGTCTGACTTTACATATGACGGAGGAGGGGTGTGCTAGTCTTTACTCTTATTGTGTTGTGGCATCACTAGTGATTAAGGGGGATATACAGCTGACAATCAGCTGAATGGGTGTAACAATTGGCCTAGCTAAATTGGGAGAAAATGGGAAAAAAAATAGAAATAAATTGAAGAAAAAAAAAATCTGAACAGCCAAATTGTAAATTGTGCGACTTTTATGCCAATCTACAGTGGTGGAATTTAAGTCAGTGGTGGAAAAGTGAGGTAACAGGCCTAATAAATATTTGCAATTATTATACGTAATACAAGGTTGAAACTGAAATTTCACATGAAATATTGATCTGCATATAAGCATCAGTTTAGGAGCATGAACTGTTCAATAAATTTCATATATACAGGGGTTGGACAATGAAACTGAAAGACCTGTCATTTTAGTGTGGGAGGTTTCATGGCTAAATTGAAGCAGCCTGGTGGCCAATCTTCATTAATTGCACATTGCACCAGTAAGAGCAGAGTGTGAAGGTTCAATTAGCAGGGTAAGAGCACAGTTCTGCTCAAAATACAGCACTGCATACAACATTATGGGGACATACCAGAGTTCAAAAGAGGACAAATTGTTGGTGCACGTCTTGCTGGAGCATCTGTGACCAAGACAGCAAGTCTTTGTGATGCATCAAGAGCCACGGTATCCAGGGTAATGTCAGCATACCACCAAGAAGTACCAACCACATCCAACAGGATTAACTGTGGACGCTGTAAGAGGAAGCTGTCTGAAAGGGATGTTCGGGTGCTAACCCGGATTGTATCCAAAAAACATAAAACCACGGCTGATCAAATCACGGCAGAATTCAATGTGCACCTCAACTCTAATGTTTCCACCAGAACTGTCCGTCACCACAATAAATTATTGTGGTCTAAAACCAGGTGTTTCAATTTCATTGTCCAACCCCTTTACAGATAATGTAAACAGCCTAAAAGACAAAAAAATCGTGAGCCACTTTCCTGGTAGTCTAAAAGTAGGCTTTGCAAATGCTGGAGTTTTCCTTGTCTTGAATGTTAACAGGACTGGAAGACATTTGGCAGTTTCTCCAGAGTCCAGCTGTGTATCAATGAAGAGTGAACAGTCCATGCCAGAACCTCTACACTTTAGCAGTGAAAATGTACCATCTGACCCAGAGTGAGTGAATTATCAAAGCTTTTTTTTTTTTTTTTACTGTAATTTAGTTTTTCAATGCTTTTGACACTCACATACAATCAGGCACTAACAGATACACTGATTAATGTTAACAGGACTAAAACACAGAGAGCAGCTTCTCCAGAGCCCAGCTGTGTATCTCTAAAGAGTGATCAGTCCATGCAGGTGCCTCTACAGTTCAGTGGTGGAGGAGGAAACTCTGACTCATGGTACATCACTGCACACACTAAACTACTGTTCTGAGTGTTAAGCAGTTAGTTAGTTAGTTAGTTAGTTGTGTTGCTCAGCTTTATAATAGATTTAGTGTGCGATGGAGTTTTACTGAGACTATGCTTTCACATCAGGTTTAAAAGGC
This sequence comes from Astyanax mexicanus, assembly GCF_023375975.1. Taxonomy (NCBI): domain Eukaryota; kingdom Metazoa; phylum Chordata; class Actinopteri; order Characiformes; family Acestrorhamphidae; genus Astyanax; species Astyanax mexicanus. The sequence continues at coordinate 10,900,934 of NC_064422.1, forward strand.
CAAAATCCAATAATGTTCATCATATCACTTCATGCTTACCTCTGCTGACAACTTTCATGGAGATGCTGGATTTTATTTTACAGCAGGACTTGGCACACTGCCTACACTGACAAAAGTACCAATCAGTCTTATATAATATTCCAATTTTCTGAGACGCTGATTTTTGGGTTTTCATTGGCTGTAAGCCATAATCATCATCAACAATGAAAGAAATAAACCCATAAAAAAGATCACTCTGTGTGTAATACATCTATATATGTACTGATGTACTGAAATAAAGTAACTTTTCAGTAATATTCAGGTTTTTTTTTTTAGATGCACTAGTATAGGATATGTGGCAATGTGACTAAAGAACCAGATCAGTCCAAGTTGACATTTATCATAAACTCCCTGATAGCTCCTGTGAAGCTAGAAAAGATGAAAGTGTAAAAAGGCATTCATATGAATGTTTGATATAGGTCACATTTAAAAGAGAGCCTGAACAAACTAAAAACTTAGGATTTAGTCCACTTTTCCTGTTGTGTCAATATAGGCTTTGCAAATGCTGCAGTTTTTCTTGTATTTTTTGTTAACAGGACTGATAGACATTTGGCAGTTTCTCCAGAGCCCAGCTGTGTATCAATGAAGAGTGAACAGTCCATGCCAGAACCTCTACACTTTAGCAGTGAAAATGTACCATCTGACCCAGAGTGAGTGAATAATCAAAGCTTTTTTTTTTTTTACTGTAATTTAGTTTTTCAATGCTTTTGACACTCACATACAATCACATACAATCAGGTATATACAAATACAGTCCAGCTGTATTTCTTTGAAGAGTGAACAGTCCATGCAAGAACTTCTACACTTAAGCAGTGAAAATGTACCAGAGTGAGTTAAATATCAAATCTTTACACTGGTTTTTACACAGGAAGAATTGCATTCTGTTTACAGCTCTAATCAGAGAAGCAATGACATTAAGCAATGAATTAAGCGAGGAATCATTTTGTGGTACTGTGGTTCTGAAGTGATGGTGTTAGTGAGGCTTCCCTCCCAAAATGACTTTCTACAGCAATTTACTTTGTTTGGAAAAGCTCACAATAAACAGCCCAGTATTACTGTTTCAACTGCAAAACTCTAAGATCGGTTCACTAGTGACAGTAAATAGGAACATTGTCTCACAAATGTTACTCACTTTCCCACCCCATATACAGTATACCAAAAGCCCCTCCCATTAAGTATAGCCATACCGTAATGGCCATATGCACTACAGGTGGGCACACAACCATGTCTGAATCAATTGAATTTATAATGAAATAAGTAGTCACCTAAAATAAGTCATTTTAGGTGATATTTCAGGTAGACCTAAGTATACTTGGTTTAGTTTACAATGAGATGTAATTAAACACTTATTTCCTTTCCTCCACAGGTCTCATCTTGTGGACCCCTCTTTCCAAACTACATCGATGATCTACAAGACCTTAGAAAGGTGCCAGATGTCCCGCAGTGTTGTTTCTAAAGAAAACAGGTGAGTCAACAGTTCATTATATATGAGTCCCTTCAACATAAGTTTTTAAAATAACATGGTAGAATGGCTAAATCAGTGTTTGAAGAATGCCATTAGGCCTCACTTGGCACAAGGCTGCACTTTCTCCACCAGCTTTATGCAGATACTGCTTCATTACTTAATACTAAATACTTATTTCACTTAATTAAATAAAAATAAATGTATAACTTTTATTTAAAAAAAATATTCTGGATTTTTTAATATTTTCCCTGTCTCTGTTAAAAAAATAAAACTACCATACAAACTGTAGACTGCTCATGTCTTTGTACAGAGGAAAACTTACAAAATCATCAGGGGATCATATAATTATGTTTAAACACAATAAATAAAACACTGCTATCCTATAAGGCTTTTGTGGGAGAAGAGTCCATGTGCTGAACTGACCTGCCTGCAGTTTAGAACTTTCAATAAAGAAATTAGCAACATTTTGCACATCCTAAAATAAAAAAGAAGACATAGAACTGTTGAACAACTAGAATTCTCCATCACCAAAACTGTATAAATGTATTTTTTATTTACACTTATTTATATTTTACACATCCCAGTGACACTTGTTTTAATTTTTGTGTTTAATTGCTGGTGTTGTATGTTGTGCTATATGAGCTGATTTATTCATGTAAATCAAAGTGTGGATTTCCTTTTTATTCACAGTGTCAAGAAGCGAAACATAGACCATATATTCAAGGTTTGTACTAAACATGGTGAATGTCCTTGGTTATATTTGTTTGTATTTTTAATTTATGGCTGCATTACATTACATAAATGTTGTATTAATCACAATTTACTCAATTGATTATGCATTATACCTGTAATAATGTTAACATCACTCATTTGAGAGCATCCATAACTCAGTGTCCCGGTCAGATCAGTGTCTCTGTTATGTTTTATATCCTCATTAGTAATTTTCTTATGTATGTTCTTAATCAGGAGCTGCAGCAGAAGTTTATCTCTCTAGTGAAGAATGAGCTGAATACATTCAAAAAGCTCCTGAGTCGAGATTGCCCAGCATGCCTTGAGGGAGAGGTGGAGGATGAGGATCGGAGAGAAGGAGTGCTGGAGATCACACTGCACATTCTGAGGAGCATGAGGCAGACAGACCTTGCTAACAAACTACAGAGCAGTAAGAATTCTGTGTACTTTATGAGAGACCATGAGGAAGCACAGGCTCTTAAATCTGCTCAGATTGAGACTCATGGCAACCCTTTTGTTACAGAATATACTACATTTTCCTTTTTGTCTTTCTCTGTTATCAGAATTGGCCCCTGCTTGCCATCACAAGCTCAAATCCAAACTGAAAGAAAAATGTCAAAGAATTAATGAAGGAATCTCAGGGCATGGAAACTCCTCACTTCTGAATGAGATCTACACAGAGCTTAACATCACAGAGGGAAGGGTCGGAGAGGTTAATCGGGGACATGAGGTGAGGAAGATTGAAGATGCATCCAGGAAAATGGCATCACAGGAAAGACCAGTCAAATGCAATGATGTCTTTAAACCATTACCCGAAGAGAACCAGCCAATCAAAACTGTACTGACTAAAGGAGTTGCTGGAATTGGAAAAACAGTCTCTGTGCAGAAGTTCATTTTGGACTGGGCTGAAGGGAAAGCCAATCAGGATGTTCACTTCATATTTCCACTTCCTTTTAGAGAGCTGAATCTGATGAAGGAGAAGAAGCTCAGTCTGGTCAGTCTTCTGCAGTTCTTCTTTCCAGAAACAACTGATTTAAAACCTAGACATTATAAGTACCACAAAATCATGTTCATCTTTGATGGTCTGGATGAGTATCGAATGCCTTTGGATTTCCAGAACCATGAGAGCTTGGTGGATATAGAAGAACAAGCTACAGTGGATGTTCTGCTGACAAACCTCATCAGAGGAAATCTGCTTCCCTCTGCTCTCCTCTGGATCACATCTCTTCCAGCAGCAGTCAGCCAGATCCCTCCTAAGTATGTTGATCTGGTAACAGAAGTACGGGGTTTCAATGACCCTCAGAAAGAGGAGTACTTCAAAAAAAGGATCTGTGACCAGAACCTGGCTAACAAAGTCATCACACACATCAAATCCTCAAGGAGCCTCCATATAATGTGCCACATTCCAGTCTTCTGCAGGATTGCAGCCACTGTTTTAGAGATAATGCTCAGTGAAGCTGAGAGTGGGGAAATTCCCAAAACCCTGACAAAGATGTTTGCACGCTTCTTGGTGTTTCAGATCAAATGCAAAAGCCAGAAGTACAGTGGAAAAAGTGATCTTGATTTTGACCAGACTAGAAAAAGTATTCTGGCTTTGGGGAAACTGGCTTTCAAGCAGCTTGAAAAGGGAAACTTGATCTTCTATGAGGAAGATCTAAAAGAGAGTGGCATTGACATTAAAGAAGTGTCAGTGTACTCAGGAGTTTTTACTCAGATCTTCAGAGAGGACAATGAGCTGCATCTGGGGAAGGTCTTCAGCTTTGTACATCTGAGCATTCAGGAGTTCCTTGCAGCTTTGTATGCGTTTATCAAAAGAAAGGTTCTGAATCAGCAAACCAACAAACATTTCAGGATTTCAAAGCCACCAATGACCAATTTCCTCAACAGTGCAGTGGACAGGGCCTTACAGACTGAGGGTGGACAACTTGACCTTTTCCTTCGGTTTCTTCTGGGTCTCTCACTGGAGACTAATTGGACTCCCTTACGAGGCATACTCACACCAACAGAGAGGAGCTCTCACAGCAATGAGGAAACGGTCACATACATCAAGAAGAAGATTAAGAAGAGCATCTGTCCAGAGGAACCCATCAGATTGTTCCACTGTTTGAATGAACTGAATGATCACTCTCTTGTGCAGGAAGTGCAAAAATACCTGTGCAGGGATGGTGACCATCATCGTCGGGCCAGCCTTTCTTCTGTTCATTGCTCAGCTCTGGCATTTGTGTTGATGAACTCAGAAGAAGAGCTGGATGAATTTAACCTCAGTAAATATGACTCATCAGAACGCTGTCTTCCGAGGCTGCTGCCAGTTGTTGAAGCATCCAAGAAAGCTGTGTGAGTATTTTTATTTAGACATGTTGTCAGTTTTATTGAGATGTTTTAGAATAATGGGTATGAACATAACATTTTAACACATTTTAACACACAGTACATGGCTTCAAAATAATAAATTAATAAAGAAATGATTTACATTTCTAGCATCAGCAATTTACAATAAATTAATACATTTTTGAAAGTCAAGCTTATAACTTTCCACAATGGATACATAAAACTCGTTTTATGTATCCATTGTGGAAAGTTATGAGCTTGACTTGAGCTTGACTTGACTTGAACTCGTTTTAGTATGGTTACAATTAACACAACTGATCCATAAAGCAATGCAAAATGGAAAAGGAGGACCTAATTTCCTCTGGAAAAATATTAGTAAAAATAACAGATATTGATGCAGGTGCAGTGTCAGGAGATAAAGTCAGGAGAACTTGCAGTAATGTATGTTGGCATAAGAATGCTTAATCACTTCTGTGTAAAACTCACACTTTTATGATTAGTATAAAGTCTGTGCATTGTAGTATCTGTATGTAATTGTGTAGTAAAATCGTATGCAATTGGAATGCAGTGTTTATCTAATTTATTCTAATTAGATTCTATCTTTAGAACTATTGGTTAGCTGCATGTCCAAGTTGATGATGGTAAAAATGGATTCACATTTGGAGAGTGAACATTCTGTATCTATCACTAAATAAAAGAAACACTAGTATTGACACTTTTTTGCTATGAGTTCTACGTCTTCTGTGTCACATTTAAACATTCCACCTTCCATTGTGTTTTTTTTTGCAGACTAGCTTCATGTAATCTTGGGGAAAATGTTTGTGAAATTCTGGGATCAGTTTTAAACCGGGAAAACTCTTCCCTGAAAGAGCTGGACCTTAGTAACAATGACCTGCAGGATTCAGGGGTGAAGCTGCTCTCTGCTGGACTAAAGAGTTCACACTGTAAACTGCAGATTCTCAGGTCAGTTTGTGTTAGTACATTGTGGCATGATAAGAATGATGACAGAGTAATATCTGCTATCTTCACTGTTATTTTCTGTGTTTTACCATGATGTTATATCAAAACACAAAATAAAGTTTGTGGTAAAGGCAGAGTACACCCACAAAACAAAAGCTCTATTTGGACAGGATTACTTTCACAAGAGAGCACCTGTATTGGTAATAAAAGCTCCATCATCCTAATGGTTTAGTAACATTAATGTATTTGATTACCTTTGTTAAATGATCACATTTACAACAGAGATACTGGCTCCAATAGCAGACTTGTTTTTTTATTTATTAATTTATTTAGTTTCTGAAATAAAATGTGTTCAGTGTCTACCAAAGGTGATCTAAAACACTAAATATGGTCTACAGCAGCAGCTAAAAAACTTTTGTTTCAACATAAGGGAACAGCTGCTTGAAAAACTGTGAATTAAATTTGTATTGTTTTTATCAAGTACAGGATAGTTAAGGTTATCAATCTGACAATGCTTTAAATGTAGATGGTGAACATTCTGGATTAGTTTCCTTACACTGAGAAATACATTTACCAGAGTGAATAGTCTCTTGCTCCCTGTCACTCTTTTAATCACTTACTCTACATCTCACCTTTACCTTTCACTCTGCAGATTATCTGGTTGTATGGTCACAAAGAAAGGCTGTTCGTTTTTGGCTGAAGCTCTGACTTCAAACCCCTCCCATTTGGAAGAACTGGATTTGACTTACAACAATCCAGAAATATCAGGAGTGAAGCTACTCTCTGCTAAACTTGAGGATCCCCATTGCAAATTGAAGACACTTAGGTATGAACAACTTTAAGTAATAAAACAATATACATAAACAAATAATTGTACATTAACCCAAATATGTTTATACATGAACAAATAGATATTTGAGTGCAAAAAAAAACTTTTCATGTAAGCACAGTCTTTATTACATGTTCACAAAACTTTTTTCAATCTGGTATAGATATCTTTCAAAGAAAGAAAATAGAACTGCTTTTTGTGTTTCTTTGTTCTGGACTGTAAGATAAATCAGTGAGATTTGTGTGTGTGTTTGTGTTTAGAGCTGAACATGGAGGGGGGATCAGAATTAAACCTGGACTAAAGAAATGTAAGTCTCTCTCTTCCCTCTCTCTCTCTCTCTCTCTCTCTCGCTCTCTCTCTCTCTTTCATACACAGCCCATAAAGTTTTTTGTACAGCAATTTTTACAACTTATGTCACAAAGCACTCTGTGTAGAACCAAGACTAGCTGGACAGTGGGCCTAATGAGTGAGCCCAATGGTCAGATTTCCTTTTTAGGCCAGACAGGTGGCCAATCATAACTCAAAAAAGGCAAAAAAGATTAAATGTGTTCTGAATGGATTTATGATGTGTTCAGATTATCAGTGTGGCTAAAGACTCAAGCAGATATGACTGTTATAGTCCAATTAAAAGGAGAGGGCCAGAAGGTAGCATAGACACAAGTGCATCCTGAAACACTGGCATCTATCCCAGAGTGGTTCACATGCAAGCACTTTAGTTTATCACAGTTCCTTTTGTCCATGAAACTCTGGATCAAAGGAGGAAATTCATTACCTACAGCTGAATTAAGCAAGTAAATTTCCTCCTAGAATATCAAACTAGAAAGATAGGGGTGATAATCTGGGCTTAATAAAGTTATTTATTTGGAAGCCAGTGCAGTGTTGACAAAACTGGCTTAATATGATAATCTTTTAACTAGTTTTAGCTGATTTCAGTTTGTTCTGGAACATCCTGACGGAAGTGCATTGCAGTACATCGTCTAGTCTTGAAGTAACAAAAGTCTAATGACGCATTTTTCTGCCACGTGCAGGGATAAGGCATTTCTTGAAGGTTATAGAGAACTAGTGACATGTTAATCAACCTTAAATGATACATCTTAATGAATTTTGACAGGTCTGTAGCCAAATTTAACACTGATATAAAGTCTCATATTCATTTATTTCTCTAATGTCTCTTCTTGTGTTCAGACGGCTGTGATCTTACGCTGGATCCAAACACTGCACACACTCAACTCTGTCTGACTGAGAAGAACAGAAAGGTGGTGGGTGGAGAGGAGCAGTCGTATCCTGATCATCCAGACCGGTTTAATGCATATCATCAGGTGATGAGTAGAGAGAGCCTGACTGGACGCTGTTACTGGGAGACTGAGTGGAGTGGGGATGTGTGGGGAGCTGATATAGGTTTGACTTATAAGACCATCAGCCGGAAGGGACTGAACGAGGACTGCGGGTTCGGATGGAATGAAAACTCCTGGATTCTGATCTGCTTTAAAAACAGGTACTCTGTTCAACACAACAAGGACATCACTACAGTTGCGTCTCGTCCCCCCAGCAGCAGGAGAGTGGGAGTGTATGTGGACTGTCCGGCCGGCACTCTGTCCTTCTACAGCGTCTCCTCCGACACACACACTCTCACACACTTACACACATTCAACACCACATTCACTGAACCTCTCCATGCAGCGTTTAGGGTTGGGGAAGGTTCCTCACTCTGTGTCTGTAAGATGGAATAGCCAATTGTGAGTGTGTCTGTGTGTGCATGTAATTTAGAGCATGTTAAAAACACAAACTATGCACATCATATTATATAAAAATCATAAAATCATGTTGGTTAGTTTACTATTGTATATTAATACATATCAGATTAGTATCAGTGTTAAGGAGTGTGTATCACACTATTGTTCTTCTTAAGGTAAAGTTTTATTTTCTTCATTTTGATTCAAACTTCAAACACTGATGCACGTCCATCCAGATCTGCAATAATGTGCCTGTGTACAGCTTTTGGAAAGTCCAATTTAAAAAAAAATCAAGCTCCCCTGCAAGTGACCTAAAAACGTCAGTTTCTACAGAATTGTAGAACCAATAGTAAAGTTTTCTTATTTTATGCATTTGTAACCTTATCCAACTAACAGCCCCCTAAGAATGAATGGTGTAATGTTAGGAAAAAAAACGTTAGACGTTTCTTCCACACCAGCTGAGAAAACACAATAGTATGGTGGCCGAGAAAGCCCAACGCAGTGCAAATTGAAAAGCGCTGCAAAAGCACAAAACACATCCATCAAAATTACAACACAGGCGCAGCAAATAGAAAAACATGCTGCAAATAGAAAAACGCGCTGCAAATGGAAAAACGAGCTGCAAATAGAAAAAAGCATTGCAAATACAACCACAACACAACGGAAGTGAGTCACAACACAACATAATTTTCCCGGGGGACCTTAAAAGATGCTGTATCAGTTAAGCTGCGTCTTCAGTAACGTCTCGGACTTCACTATGTGTACAAAGGACAATAAGTGGCAAACAAGGCGTTTTGTGAAGCAGAAATTTTAATAATATGCACACAACCGTGGTAATCACAGGTAATAAACATAACTTACTTTTCAGAAGCTTGTTTGCCACTTATTGTCCTTTGTATACAGCTGGTACAGCATTTTTTAAGGTCCCCCTTAAACTTCCGTTGTGTTGTGGTTGTATTTGCAGCGTGTTTTTCTATTTGCAGCGCGTTTTTCTATTTGCTGCGTCTGTGTTGTAATTTTGATGGATGTGTTTTGTGCTTTTGCAGCGCTTTTCAATTTGCACTGCGCTGGGCTTTCTCGGCCACCGTACAATAGCCACCATTATCTCTCAATTGCTCTTTAATACTGCCTGTGCAAGAAGAAGCTTCTGGGCCAACCACCTTTTGTGAAAAAGTTTTGGCAGACAAAAAATGTTAGCATAAAATGTATCCACACCATACGAACCAATTGACAACGTCATAGTAACCCACCATAGTAACCCACCTGGGATACCACAGCACTTCACAACATTGCTTTCACACTTTATCATTTTTTTGCAACAAGCACCCACATACCACTTTTTCATCTATCTGTTTTATTTTGAAGATTATTGACAACCTTGAACACTCACTGATTCTGCAGGATCTGTTCTCTCTATTTTTTGAGTTCATGAAGTTTTTATTAAGGAGAAGTTGTTCAGTATTTATTTCATCAATATTTAATTGCTTTTCTTTTCTTCATTTATTTAAACACAGTATTCCATTGTTAATGTATTGATATATGATTGTAATTTGAAATAAAATCTATTTACATAAACTTAAATCACTTTTTCCTTATATAGGTTTTCTTAAATATGTTATTTGTGCCTTCTTGTAAACCAACATTATTATTGTGATTATAACATTATTATTTAAATATCCCTTTCAACAGTGTAAGCCCACAGTATTATGAGCTATAAGGGCAGAATATTAACAAGATTTACATATTTAATATAAGTAAAGTTTATTAAAAAATAATATATATATATAAAACCATAACGTTGAATCAATGTTGATTTTACGTATCGATATTCACAAATAAATCAGTTCTGACGTCGGAGATAAACGTTGTTTCAATGCGTTGATGATGGAAAAATGACCGTTGATTCAACGTACTACTGGTATCTGAGACATATCAATAATATTAGCTAACTAAATAAGTAAAATAAAGAAACATACTAAGCTAATGAACTACACTAACGTTACATTAAATAAGAATAAGCGACTTCTAAGCAGCCTATATTATGTAGTTAATTTCACATTTCTGATAAACTGTGATGAAAACAAAACGTTTAGAAAATGATAAATTGTAAATATAGCTTTTAAAAACAAAAGTAATATGAATCCATGGGAGGTTTAGAGTTTGTATAGCGGTACTGACCATTGTTCTCCACAGCGCCGCTGGTGTAGTGGTATCATGCAAGATTCCCATTCTTGCGACCCGGGTTCGATTCCCGGGCGGCGCACGATATTTTCCCTCTGTGTTCAGATTATTACTGAAGTTATTATTACATCCATCCATACACTGATCAACAGCAAATATCAAATATAGGACTTTATTAACCCCAGAAAAAATATTACATTGTTATATTACATTAGAGCATTGTAGAGAAAAGAAAACACAGTGGCATATATGACTTTTATAGGTTTTGAAGGGGACCACCACCAGATAGATAGATAGATAGATAGATAGATAGATAGATAGATAGATAGATAGATAGATAGATAGATAGATAGATAGATAGATAGATCTTTATTGATCCCTTTGGGAGGTTCCCTCAGGGAAATTAAAATTCCAGCAGCATCATTACAGTAAACAATTAACATACACAAGGACAATTGGAAATAAAAAAATACAATAAAATACATACAAGAGTCCAGCAGGAGAGATATTGCACATTATTATTATTGCACTCAGTTTAAAAACTATTGCACGTAGTTTAGGTATGTTTTAATCAGTCTTTAAAAATAGAAATTATTGCACATAGTCTGGTTAGTGTTTTAATCAGTCTGTCCTCCTGTGACCCCTCCTCCCCTGCAAAGAGGAGCTGTACAGTCAGATGGCATGATGGACAAAAGAGTTTTTGAACCTGTTGGTCCTGCACTTGGGGAGGAGCAGTCGATCACTGAACAGACTTCTCTGATTGCTGATGACAGAGGGTGCAGAGGATGACTGGCATCGTCCACAATGTCCATCTATCCGTCTGTCTGTCTGTCTGTCTGTCTATCTATCTGTCTGTCTGTCTGTCTATCCGATTATCCATCTATCTATCTATCTATCTATCTATCTATCTATCTATCTATCTATCTATCTATCTATCTATCTATCTATCTGTCTGTCTGTCTGTCTGTCTGTCTGTCTGTCTGTCTGTCTGTCTATCCGATTATCCATCTATCCGTCTGTCTGTCTGTCTATCTATCTATCTGTCTATCTGTCTGTCTGTCTGTCTATCTATCTATCTATCTATCTATCTATCTATCTATCTATCTATCTATCTATCTATCTATCTATCTATCTATCTGTCTTTCTGTCTGTCTGTCTGTCTGTCTGTCTATCTATCTATCTATCTATCTATCTATCTATCTATCTATCTATCTAGCTAGCTGTCTGTCTATCTATCCGTCTATCTGTCTGTCTGTCTGTCTGTCTGTGTGTGTGTGTATTGTTATAGCTGCTGTAATGAGAGCTCCCAGATAGCAACAGTACGTTGGCCCAACGTTGGCAAATGTCGCCTATGTCGCACGTCGAAATTCGACGTCAGACCAACGTTGGTCTGTGGTTGGCAGTATTTTTAGAACGTTGGATTAAGGTCGTTAAGGAGCGGAGGTCGGCGTCAAAATGCCAACGTTTTTCCAACGTCAGCTCCACGTTGGTCTTTAGCTTATTCCCAACAGCCAAAGTCTCACACACGAATATTGGAGCACAGCAATTGTGCGTGTGTGTGCGTTCGCGCGTGCGTGCGTTCACGGGAAACAAACAAAAACCCACAGGCAGACACACAGGGCACAGAATACAAACACACTCACATTTCTATTAGGAGATCGGTGTCAAAATGCCAACGTTTTTTCAACATCAGCTCCACGTTGGTCTGTAGGTTATGCTACCCGAGAAAGGTGTAGCGTTCTGTACGACCGCGCACACACCTATCCAAAAAAATGCGCGCACCAGTTTTGGAGCAGGACTGGACCACGGCAGGCTGATGTGTGTGTGTGTGCGTGTGTTTGTGTGTGTGTATATACAAGGAGCACTTCAGCTGTCACAGGGCAGGGTAGCAAGTTATAATAAAGTTTCAGAATAAGCTAACTTACAGACCAACAAACTATTAAAATAGTTTATATTCATTATCTAAAAAGTAGTGCATATATTAATATCAACCATTTTTTGTTTAATTTTTTTTAGATGTATGGCCTATTATAGCTCACTACACAAATCCAACCCTTTATCCAGTTGTGAAATGCAGTTTTACTTTATAATAGCCATGTTGCTAGCATATTTATTGTTAAAACAGTTTAAAACAGTTTGCTGTATAAATGGAAATTACAAGTAACTTTTACTTGTTTTTTTTTTAACAAAATACTTAATTGTACTTTCTGAAATTAAAGCAATGTTATAGAAGTATGTTGGCCGTCGAAATTCGACGTCAGACCAACGTTGGTCTGTGGTTATTTTTAGAACGTTGGAGAAAGGCGCGGAGGTCGGCGTCAAAATGCCAACGTTTTTCCAATGTCAGCTCCACGTTGGTCTTTAGCTTATTCCCAAACAGCCCAAGTCTCACACGAATATTGGAGCATGGCTGGAACATGGCAAGTTACTGTGTGCGCACAGACAGACACATAGGGCACAGAACGCAAACACACTCACTCATACATTTTTTTAATATAGCAGCGAACACACACACACACACACACACTACATGCTCCTGGTGCGCGCATTTGTTTGGGTAGGTGTGTGTGCGCGCGCGTACAGAACGCTAGACCTTTCTCGGGTAGCGACTACCCTAGTTTGGGCATAACCTACAGACGAACGTGAAGCTGACGTTGGAAAAACATTGGCATTAACGCCGATCTCCTGTGTGTGTGTGTTTGTGTGTGTGTGTCTGTGTGTGTGTGTACACGGAGCACTTCAGCTAACACAGGTGAAGTTTAATCCTTTAAACCATACTCGTTTGCTTATGTTAATGCACACACTGTACACGATAAATTATGAATAATACTGAGGTTCTGAAGCGCGTGATCATTTCACTCAGGGAAAAACGACCGTTAATTCAGGCTCGCATGTTTATATTTAAATAAGTTGAAGCTGAATTCGCCTAAACGCAGTGGGATAAACGCAGCAGGGTAAGATTAAATTAAGATAATATATAATAATGTATGATATAATGCTGTTATTTAAAAGATCCTTTAAAGCATTGTAAATTCACTGTCTTGTATTTTATTGTTTCATACAAAGAGTATGCAGTATATACAGTCGTGGTCAAAAATGTTGGCACTCCTAAAACTCCAGAAAATGAAGTAAATCTCCCAAAAAATAATTGTAATTCCATATATTTTCATATTTTTGTGTCATACTTTGTATGTATTGGAACAATACAAAACGCAGAACAAAAGGCAAAATTGACATAATTTCACACAAAACTCCAGACAAAATGGACTGGACAAAATTACTGTCACATTTTAAAAAGTGAATATAGAACTTATAGGTTTCCAGCACATGATGCTTGTTCAAACTCACTATAAAAATCAAACCTGAAACTATAGTTTTTGGAGTTTTGTGTGTAATTATATACTTTTTGCCTTTATGTCTAATACAAAGAAATGAAATGAACATTATATATATTATAATATATATATATATATTATATATATATATTATATATATATATATATATATATATATATATATATATATATATATATATATATATATTAAGGCCAAGTAATAATTAACTTACATCAAGTTAAAATATGTAGCATTACTTCTACATAATCTCTTTCTGTTTAATTATTAATTAATTTAAATGAACAGAAAGAAATTTTGTAGAAGGAATGCAAAATATTTTTTACTTAATGTAATTACTTGGCTTTTAAACTACTTTTAAACTTTATAAAAAATGCACTCACTAGCATTAAATATGTATAATTTTTAAATGTAAATAATTTATATAGATTCTGTCTTCTTGTTCTCTTTCAGTGTCCACTGTTTTTTTATATTAATGTTAGTTATGTATCACATACATGTTTTTATTTTCCCTTCAAAATACATTCAATACATTATTTTAGCAATCATTTATTGTTGGTTATTTCACGTTCTTGCTAAAGGGGTTATTTAATACATAACATTCTTTTTACATTCAGTTATACAAATTTGTGGGCTAATAGATTTCACTATATAAAGGTACAAAGCCCTTGTCTTGCTAATGTTAACTGGTCGGAAGCCAACATTAGGCCAACGTAGGCCCAACATCTAACATTGGTTGGCACCCAACGTCAGGCCAACGTAGTCCCAACGTCAAATATTGGTTGACACTCAACGTCAGGCCAACGTCAGGCCAACGTAATCCCAACATCAAATATTGGTTGACACTTAAAGTCAGGCCAACGTCAGGCCAACGTAGTCCCAACATAAAATATTGGTTGGCACCCAACGTCAGGCCAACGTAGGCCCACTGGCCAAAATGACGTTGGACCAACGTGATTGCCCAATGTCATGCCAACGTAAACAATGACGTTGAGCCAACGTTGAGCCAACGTATGCTTGCTATCTGGGCTGTTTCTATAGTAGCGGCTTCAACCAGTGCTGCGTCTCTGCGGTCGCTTAGATACTGCAGTCCCGCAGAGCCGCGCTGGAGTTCAGCGCTGAACCCGAGTACTCCTCACTGATACCCGGGTCCAGAGAGCGCAGACAGCGCCCCGACATGCAGACTGACACCATAGAGCGCAGACAGCGGGCTGAGGACACGCAGACAGACTCGACAGAGCGCAGACCGCAGTTCAGCTGCAGGACAGAGCGCAGACAGAGCGCCTGCGGCCGCTGCCAGTCCTGCGCCTACTCTACCCACCTCCAGCACTCAACCCAGTGGCTGAACCGAGCCGGAGACGAGGCTAAACGACGCTTCCTCACCGGCCTTTTACTGCGATGCAGGAGCCTGAAGATCCTGGAGAACCTCCAGAATGTTCTCCAGATAACCTCAGGGAAGGACTTCACTTATTCCAGAGCTCAGATTAAAGCGCAGCTCCCAGTGGAGGGGAGGAACTGGGAGTGTGGCGACAATGGAGACAGTGGGAATCTGTGTGGGATGAGCATGATGGAAACCTGGGACTGGTTCATCAGGAGCCCAGACTGGATAAAGTGCAGTTATTTACTGCGGCTCTTCTCACTGTGCCACTTTGAGCTTCTGCACAGGCTGGGGAACCTGGTCGGGGTCCTCATAGCTCGAGAGAAACGAGGTTTTCTGCACTTTAACACAGGTAAGCACAGCACAGGAGCAGCTGAAGGTTACACTGTAAAGAAAAAAGGTAATTTTTGAAACAGTAATTGTTTCAACACATGCTGTCAAATACAGTTTATAACTGCAAACAAAAATATGGATGAACATAGATGGATTTTTTTGCAGTTTATAGTTCATAAATGAGTAAAATAATGCAAAAAGTTTTTTTAATATAACAGCTAGGCTAATTTGTGTATTTAAAACACTTCTGACCGTTCATGTAGGTCAGAAAACATTGTACATAGTAAATAAATAGTAAAATGATCCAGACTATGAAGGGACACATAAGGAACCATGTAGTAACTTAAAAGTGTTAAACAAACCAAAATACTCTGTGATTCCTTTCCTGGGATGGTCCTGATGGGTGCCAGTTTCATCATCATCATAAAACTTCCATTGGTCTTTGCAGTGACTGAACTTGAGGATACTTTCCTGAAATTTTTCGGATTAACAGACGTTCAATTGTTAAAGTCATTTGTTTTCCTTTACATTACCAATTGAGTTGTTCTTGCCATAATATGGATTAGATGCATGTGCATTTGCACATCTGTATCAGCAATAGGTGCAACTTACTTTAGCTAAATGCATTAATTGGAAGGGGTGTCCACAAACATTTGGACATATAGTGCATGTTCAATGACTATTTTTTTCCAGCAGAGAATGATGAAGACCAGGGCTCTGTATCAGGATCAATCTACTCCTTCCACACTGATGATCATCCAGAGCTGGATCTTCTGGTCCAGGCGAGCTCGGTCTATGAGCCTGTCAGTTTCCCTCATCAAACCCAACATAACAGTGCCGTGGAGATTCTGGACAAACCACAACCCAGTAAGTCTGATTTTCCCTTTTCTTTTTAAACTCTAAGATGCCCAAGGCCATGGGATAACAGTGTGTACATTTATCATCATCATCTCACCTGTAAATTCACACCTGTATAAGTTGTGAGGTGCTATCTTGTTCTAGTGAGTTTTAATGAGGCCTTATAGCGAGTGCCAGTTAAATGGAACATTCCATTTCCTACATTTATCATTTCTTTTAAAGGCATTGCCACCCACTGTGGACAATGCTCTGTGTGGAAATGATGGTGACCAGCTAGAATTGTCCATGCGAATAAACGAACTGCTCTAGCAGATATCCATTACATATACCTCCATTCAATGTAGAAGACCTCACACACATTTCCTTAAAGTCAGTGCAGCACTTTTTTAGCTCATATGAGACCTGGCAAAAGTCATGGGACAAAACTGTAATTGTGAAAACCTATTTTTCTTGTTTTCTCATCATGTTAAACCGCAGCAAAGAATTCTATCTGGAGTAAGCAAGAGGAGATAGCCTACATAGCTCAAAAAAGACAAGATAGTGACACAGACTCAAACAGCTCAGAGGATCCCGCTCTCATGGTCGTCCCCGGGTCTTCCAAATCCATGTCGGGGGTCAGCCTCCACCGAGACTTCATTGGAGGACTTCCAGTCGATATCAGCAAGAGGATTTTAGGTGAGTGGGGGGTCACTCCACCTTTAAAAAGTTTCTAAAGGTATTCACATTTATTACTCTGTAGGTAGAAGTATAGATACTAATCTATACTTTAATAAAATACTTCTGTAGAAGTTGAAATATCAACTCAAGCTTTTTACTCTTCAAGTAAAAGAAGTCCTGGTTTCAAAACTACTTCAAGTATAAAAGTAAAAATAATGTAAGGGGAAAAATAAAGCCATTAGGAACAAAAGCTTAGGCCACGCCCACACAGTCCTATGGTGCACTAACCCCTCCAAAATCCGCAAAAGGCATGTACTAATTTTCTTAATTAATGTGTTTTGGGCATAACATTAAATAAACCAATCAGCGTATCACTTGCCATTCCCTTTAAGATCCAGGTGAGCTCTGACTTCGATGGTTTGCTATTTTAACAGTGCAGTGCTTCTGCACTTCTCAGCAGAGGATACTGACCTGCACGTTCACGCTGTGAAGATACATCAGCAGCTTATTTATGGAAACAGCAATGTTATTTTATCCTTTATTCTGTTTATAGTTGATGTAAAACTTGGGCAATGAACGTCTGATGGTTGATTGTTGCCGGGGTTTTAATCTGTCAGTGGTGTACCTGTGTTTTAATCCCAAAGTACTTCTATGTGGTCAGTAGAGGTGATAAAATGAACAATAAATGAAACAACAGGGTGGTTTTAATAGTACTGCTGAGTGATATTACTATACATATATCAGTATACACCCACTCATATACACAACAATGTTCTTTCCCCAGGTCTGCTGGACAAGGCCACCCTTCAGCACTGTAAACGTGTGTCCCAGCACTGGTGCTATCTAACAGAGGAGGTGCTAGGAGAGATGGAGGTGAAGAAGATGGTGGAAAAACAGGCAATGAATTTGCAGGTAATGCTCCATTATACTGTATATTTCAGTTACAGAACAAAAACGACTCTATCAGTTCAGATCTGTTAAATTTGGGGTTACAATACATGATTTTTTATTTTTTAACTTCAGTTTGAAGCTTTTGTAGTAACACTTCCCTTAAATCCTGTATTCGTAAAGCATTAGACAAAGAAACTAAACTATAAAGACAAGACTAAAAATAACAAAACTGAATAAATAAAACTGAGAAAACAAAAAAACAGCAGAACTAAGACTGGACTAAGATTACTTTAACATACAGATCAGACTGAGCACACAAAGCATACAGAAATATGAATACAAAAATACAAAAGAATCAACAAGAAACACTGAAACAAAGGGGCTTATATACATAAGAAGGACGAGGAACACCTGGGACAGGTAACAAGGGGGCGGGGTAACTAACAAGACAGGAGGGAATTCTAAAATTAGGGTGGGGCTGGGGCGGAGACAGGACAAAAACACAACAGGGCCATGTGCTAGTGGAGCACATGGGGAGCAAAACAGACAGAAGAAATATGTTAAGTTAAAAAAAAAAAATTAAATATTCAGTGTGTAATAAAAATAAAAATTATCCAAGATTTGATTCAGTTTGCTTATATTAAATCTTGAAATTGAGGATTGTGAATGGATGAACCATTTAGACAGTAAATGGAGGAGTGGACTACAGACAAAAATAATATGTCTGTCCATCCCTCTGTGTATTTATCAATTGCTAATATTTTATGTTCTTTCTTAGGGCAGCTCTACCTCTGGAGTTAACCCTGTCTACGCCAGGATCCGAAAGGTCTTAGTGCCCCTCGGGGAAGAAGAGGACGACACTCATCCTATAAAGACTGGCCCCAGTAGTATAAAGGTAATAATCCCAGTAATCTGCTGTTTGTATTCTTGTGTAAATCAGACCTCTGGATTATAAAGATTCTGTAAATGCTGTTTAATTCAGACAGAGAACTACAATATGTTAACTCTATATGTTACAGGAAGTTGGGTGTTTGGAATCAGTCTATACAGGGGTTAAAACCAAGGCGGTGGAACTGGAGGAGAGGAATGTGTTCTGTGGAGACTTCAACATCCTGATTCTGCTGGACAGGTATAATATAGATTTTTTACAGTGATACTTTTCAGCTATTTAGTGAAGTGGTTTCACTAACTGTAGTGAAATAAACTAGAGATTAAATATGCAGTTTCAGCAAAAACAAAAAAAAAGCTGTTTAATGTCAGTTTAACATACAATAAAACTCCAGGTCTTTTGTCTTTTGTCATTCTGTAACATTTATAAGTGAGATATTTCAGTATGTTTGCTTTGCTATACCAACTTATCAACATATTGTACAACACCTAATATTTACTGTGTGTGTGTATGTATGTGTGTGTACGAATATTTAATTGTTTTTTTCTAAAGTGAAGAGTCAGTTCAGGTTCAAATGAAAGAATAAGGTGAAAACAAATGATGGGATTTCATTGCCCAACATGAGCAGATGCCCTGAAAAATGTATAGTTTTCTTGAGGTTTCAGTAGCTTCCTGCTTTAAACTATTTAAAGAGCCAATAAAACCTTAAAAAACATATTTTTCTTTCATTAATGGCTGAAATGTGTTCCTTTAAATAATAAGTAATGAAACATACCAGTCCTGCTTAAAATTTTATAAACATTTTCTAACCTTTAAAAAAGCGCTTTATTGTGGCCATTTTCACCTCTGCAGCGCCCTCTCAGGTTCAACTGTGTTGCTGCACTTCAGCCAATCAGCTCTCCCTCCTGCCCTGCCTCTATAAACCCATACATCACCCAGTGCCCTCTTTTAAACTACCCCTCCCATGTTTTAGCCTTTTATACGTTTGAGCTGAGGGTAGACTCAGTTAAAATCAGTGGGTTTAGTTCCCCTTTAAAATTGACTAAATAACAAAGAATTTAGCTGTGGTGGGATAGGTAATAGGTTTAATAGGTAAAATTAGGTAAAAAATTGAAAATTGTTTAAAATGAAAGCAACACACTTGTCTCCTGTATACAATAGTTTGTGTGTCCGATTTTCTTTTACCCTTTTATTTATTTTATTTATTTCATCTCTTTATTTGTTTTATTACTGCTTTAACTTTTGGTGTTTTACCTTTTCATTTCTTTTTTTTAAATAAAGTTTTTATTGAAAGTTTTATAGACAACAGATGTAACACATTCTTATCTCTTTTACTTTACCTTTTTATTTTAAATATTTTGTTCTTTTTTAACTTATAACTTTTTTTTTTTTAGTTCCATCAATTACCTTTTTTATAATTTTGGTGTTATTTTAGTCCTCAATTTCTTTAATTCTGTTTTATGATTCTAATTATTTATCTATTTGTTTTATTGCTTTATATTTTAGCCTGTCTTCAAATCCTTTTATTCTGAATTATTTTATTTCTTCTTAACTAAATCTAATATTATTTGCTTGTTTTTATAATGTAAATTTATTTTTACATTATTTATGTAAATTTATTTTTACATTGTTTTTATAATGTAAATTTATTTTTACATTATTTATGTAAATTTATTTTTACATTGTTTTTATAATGTAAATTTATTAATCCCTTTATTTATAAATGCTTTACTGCATTGAAAATGAGGGGTACCCTCAATGTATTCCGAGTGAAAATAAAGGCTTATTGGGTGATTGATTGATTGATTTCTTCTGATATGAGACACTCACCCCTCCTATAAACTCTCTTCAAATGTATTGACGTAGTTTTTTAAGGGAAGGCGGTTCTAGAATGGCCCCTGATGGACACACTGGGGAGCAGCTAGCAGAATTAAACTGTAATGCTGTGTTGTGGATCTCGAATTGCGTTGATGAAAGGAAATCTGCTGCTGGATCATTTAATCCTGAAATGATGATCATGCCCTGCAGAGAGGACCCCAGCAGAGTGATCCATTACAGCGGGGGCCAGATGGTGGCGGTGGGCTCGAAGGACCGTGCTGTGCGTCTGCTGGACGTCACTCAGATTAAAGAAGTGCCGCTATTGATGCAGGGCCACGCTGGCAGCGTCCGAGCTGTGCTGATCTGTGAAGAGAGGGGTTTAATCATCAGTGCGAGCTACGACCTCAGCATCAGGTGAGTCATCAGGAGTTTTAATGTGGCAAACAGTCAGAAAGAACTCTACTGGGTGCCACTCAAGAGATTAAACCATTTAATCCAATCAATAATCAGGGATTGATTTATTGACTAAAAACATATACACTACCTGGCCAAAACAATTACCACCTGGAAGTAAGTAAATGATGTGGGTTTGGAGAGACATGTCATCTGCTGGTGTTGATCCACTGTGTTTTATTATCAAGTCTAAAGTCAGTGCAGTTTTGTTTTCCCACAAAATCTTACAGCACTTCATGCTTCCCTCTGCTACTGACAACATTTATGGCGATTCGGATTTCATTTTCCAGCAGGACTTGGCACACTGCCCACACTGCCAAAAGTATCAATTAGTCTTATTGTATAATATTCTAATTTTCTGAGTCACTAATTTTTGGGTTTTCATTGGCTATAAGCTTCATAATCATCAACAATAAAAGAAATAAAAGCTTAAAATAGATCAATCTGTGTTTAATACATCTATATAATGTATGTGTTTCACATTTTGAACTGAATCACTGGAATAAAGTAACTTTTCAATGATATTCTAATTTTTTGAGAGCCACCAGATTATTATTAAAAGCCTCCAAGTCTGAGTCACCTTTTTGTAGGGTGGAGTCCTAACATAAAAATGGAAATTAACAGTAAATAAATTGAGGGGGAGGAGCCACAGGCTTAAAGATGCACATTAGTTACTATTTTCTATGAGGATCAACTTATTTTGAGATGCAAAGTAAAAATATTTAAGAGTTAAGAGAGCAAAAAATTAGTTAGAGTAAAGTAATCAGTTTCTAACTAATTTTAAACAGGCTTGTATTTAGATGTTTTACAGTGATTGGACAATACAGTTTAAGAGACAGTAAGTAAATATAGGATTTTAAACTAGTGAAATGGCATAATGACTTACAACTTGGAAGCTTATTATAACTCTATTTGATGGTACAATTATCAATGGTGTCGTAAAGTAAAATAAATTGCATATATATGTGTCTAATAAACTGTGTTGTAACATAATATAATTTCACGGCTCTAGAGTGGCTCTACGGTCTAACTGCTGCTTATACAGTGTGAGTTATATTTTCAGTTTTAGCCACAGTCCATCAAGAGTTTAGGTGCCGTTTTAAAGTTTTTGCCCCTACCATTGTTAAAAAAAAGTCTGAGTTCTAAGATGACTTAGCTATGAAACATTTGGAGAAATATGAGAATATTTTGTTGCACAAGATAAAAAAAATTACATTGCAGAAAATGAAGCCATTTATGCTTTCTTGGATTTGGATTCTCAGCCACCGGTGGCTTGACATATTAAATATATTCAGTTTTAACAGGCTAATGATGGTTGAATTTGCTTTGGAAGGTGCTGGAACCTAAAGACAGGAGAGTGTACCATGCTGCTATCTGGACACATGGGAACCATCACCTGTTTGGACCTCCATGAAGATCTTCTGGTGTCTGGGGCCAGAGACTGCAGAGTTAAAGGTAAAGTAATTCAAAATAATGCATTATCACTAAACAGCATATTTTTTCATATTTAAAATAAAGGTTTGGCAAGAAAGGTTTGAAAATCACATTACAAGTAACTGCCAGAATTACTTTTTACATACATCACTTTTATTTAAATTAAAATTAGGAAACAGCATGGATTTATTGCTTAGCACTTAAATAATGTGCAAAAATATATATATTGAAATGTACAAATTATTTTCGTATCACGCTGACGTCACTATGGTTGTCAGCAGCAGAGACGGCATTAGGTAACAGCTGTAGTAACTATCTGAGTAATAAATCAGGTTAAACTGCACCTGAACAGCTTTGAAATTTGATCTGAAACATAATGAGTATATTTAATAGTTGTGTCAGATTAAGGTTAGATTAAGGTCAGATCATGTTATCACCACAAAATAACCACTTTGAAGTTCATTTGGGACTAGACCGAGACCTGAGTGTGATTACTGTTTTCACACCTGTTGAAATTAACTGCATCCAGTGTGCAGAGTCTGTTTTAATCGGCCAATTAGTCCTCGTGTTTAGTTTAGAACTGAAGCTACAAATAAAGAAAGCTGATCAATGACAGGCAATTGAACCTAATTAAAGAATTAAATGCTCAACTATATTTTTTTGTTATTAATAGCTGAAATTTGTTCCTTTGAAGTAATGAAACATACCAGAACTGCCTAAAAAATTATAAACATTTCCTAATCATCTGCTTCTCTACACTATCAGAGACACACTGCTGCTGCTGCAGCTCAGCCAATCAGCTCTCTCTCCTGTACCGCCCATAGACCCATACATCACCCAGAGACGCTCCTAAACTACCCCTCTCATTTTTTTGCCTTTTTCAAATTTGAGTTGAGGGTGGAGTGAGCTACAATCAGGGGGTTTAGTGCTACTTTAAAATAAATACAGGGAATTACCAGCATTACATACAATATTTTTCATTTTTAATCACAGAATGTTTATGTGACTCATACAAGTATTTTAAAAGAAATGATCTCCACTAATAAAAATATAATTCCATCTTACAATCAAAAGCATATGTTTTAAGAAGAGAAAGAAGTGCAATTATTTATGATTAATCACAAAATACTGTTGTGATGATTTTTTTTATTGATTGGCAGCACTATTTTATTCATATAATTTAAATTAGCACTAAAGTATTTTATGTTTCTAAAGGACTGAATGTCCTGTAATCCTGTAATGGTTTTGCTGTGTTGTATTGTATCAGTGTGGAGCCTCCAGTCCGGGCAGTGCTATGAGAAGCTGAAGATGGGTCACCGTAAGCCTGTGCTGTGTGTGAAGATCAGCGCTTCTCTGGTGCTCAGCAGTTGTGAGGAGGGCCTGGTGAAAGTGTGGGAGACGGAGACGGCAGATCTGCTAAAGGTATGGGCACAATCGACTGATAATAAATAGAGTTAATATTTATAATATGCAATAGTGTGAATATGATGCCACCCAGTTTGATTCAACTGATACTGATCAATGCTACTGTCACTCCAGTTGCTTTGGAAGCATCTGGAAGCAAACATTACTTAAAGGACTCCAATACCCATAATGCACCTTGCACCAGTTCAAAGGATTACATAGCAAAACTCTGAAAAAGGTCACCAGAGTACTGATTGTTTCCACCTGCTAGACTCTCTATAAATACCCTGTTCAAAACATGAATAATTACAGAATATTGTTGATTGAAAAGGCAAAGTGATTTTACTTCACTAATATAAATATAAAACAATTTTTCCAATCTAACATTAATTATTTTAAAAGATCAAATTTTAGGAAGAAAAAAATATGTAAATCAAAATTAATCACTGATCATTGTTGTGATTAAATAGATTTTTATATACAGTACCATTCAAAAGTTTGGGCACACCTTAAATGCAGTAGTTTTTCAACATTTCAACATTTTCTGCGTTATAAATTAATACTAAAGTCTTAAAAAAGTCTCTAAAAAAGGTTCTATTATTTTTATTTAAGCTTAGATGAAATGGCTTTCAGTTAACAGCTGTGCCTCAGCTTAATGTGTTTGAGAGCATCGGTTGTAAAGTAGTGAAGAGGTAGAGTTACAGGTATACAGAGAATAGTGAATATTTGAGTCATGTTCTAATCCATAAACTGGACATGCAAATAAAATAGTTAATTTTTACTAATTGTATGTGATTTAGAACACTTTTTCTCATGTTTAGATTAGTTTTAAGGAATTGCTTGTGATGGCTTCCAATCCAATAGACTTAAAAACAGTTACTTATTTTAGTTAATTGTATTAATTGTTGATATAGGTATTATTTATTATAGTATTAAAGTCTTCCTTTGTGTGTATTACAGACAGAAAACAGCAGTATTACTGTTATTTGTTTTTTTTTCCATCACTGGCACAAAATTCAAGTCTGAAAGGGTTAACACTTTAAAGCTACTACATGATTTCTTATGTGTTTCTTCATAATAGGAGTCACATCACAATTCATTTGCTATGTAGGAAAAATAAAAAAAAACTTGTATTTTAAGTAATTAAGTCTATAGAAACATATTGTTTACTACTCAGTGTTTTACACTAATGCTGCAGGTTAGATCTAAGCTTTTTCTGATATATGTGTGTTTCTCTGTCTGTAGATTATAACTGGTCATCAGGGTTATGTGAAGTGTCTGTTCTTCGATCAGTGGCACATTCTGTCTGGAGGGGCAGATGGGCAGGTTCTGGCCTGGAGCACCAAAACCCACTTTACAAACAGCCTCATGACCTTCCACCACCCAAAGTGAGCCCTGCATCACACACTTAACACAATCAGAGTGTCTGTGAAACACTTGTGAGGAAAGGACAGTAGGGAACCTTTTTATTGTTTTAAAAACTTTAACATGCAAGTTTTATATTAAGAACATTCACTGAGTAATTCTGGGATTTTCGTAAGATTAGTAATAAGTTGAAATAATAATAAGTAAAGAAAACACACGATGATTGCATAGCTAACGTGGTTCCCACTGCTACTGGGAAGATATTCCAGGTGGTTGCTAAGGTGTTGAAAATGCAGGAATTGGAGAGACATGTCATCTGCTGGTGTTTTATTATCAGTGCAGTTTTGTTTTCCCACAAAATCTTACAGCACTTCATTGTTTTCCTCTGCTAATGACAACTTTTATAGAGATGCGGATTTCATTTTCCAGCAGGATTTGGCACACTGCCCACACTGCTAAAAGTACAAATTGGTCTTATATAATATTAAAATTTTCTGAGATTTGAGATTTGCATTGGCTGTAAGCCATAATCATCAACAATAAAATAAATAAATGCCTAAAATAGATCACTCTGTGTGTAATACATCTATATAATTTATGAGTTTCACATTTTGAATTGAATGTGTTAACGACGCATTCGCGTACGTGTGAGTGCTGCCTTACAAATCCTGCATCTGTTTGGAGCATTGGCTCTGCATGTTCTTCAGAACGTGATGTCATGTGACATGTTAATGAGCACTCAGTAGCATTAAACTGACAAAGATTTGTTTTATTAAATAATAAATAATACTATATGTGTTTGTATCTATTTAATGTTTTTTTTTCTATTTGCTGCATGAAATCTGATCTCCATAATTCTACGCTGACCCTCTGCTGCATTCCTGCAGGGAAGTGCTCACCCTGTCCTTCCTCTTCCTGCGGGTCATCACCGGCTGTTTGGACGGAAAGATCCGGATCTTTAACTTCCTCAGTGGAGACTGTCTTAGAATCATCAAAATCAGCACCCACCAGAGTCCAGTACTCTCCATACACACACATGACAACAGGCTAGTCTTTACATTATATTATTTCTCCCATTTGTTGAAGGCTGTGCCTTTTTTTTTCTTAATGTTAAAGTTTGAGAGCATCAGTTGTAAAGTAGTGAAGAGGTAGAGTTACAGGTATACAGTGAATAGTGAATATTTGAGTAATGTTCTAATACATATAATGGCAAGAACTGTTTAACTAAGTAAAAAAAAAATGTTTTGGTCAGTCAATTAGAAAATAAGAATTTTAAGAGCTTTGAAAATATCGTCAAGTGCAAGCACTGCAAAGATCATCAAAAATCTTATAATGATGAAACTGGCACTCATCAGGACCAATCAAGGAAAGGAAGAGTAAGAGTTTCCTATATTGTAAAGGATACAATCATCAGAGTTACCATTATTTACTATGTAGGATAAAATAAAAAAAAAATCAAATGAGAAGCTTTTTTGCTGGCACTGTATATTATCCAAAAATAGTTATTGTGAAATGCTCACTCACCCAATACTTTTTAATCAGTTTTATTTTATTCTATGCCCTCTAACCCCTCTCATCTTTATCTTGTCTCTCTCAGGATTGTGGTGAACAGCAGTAGTCGTGTGTTGCTGCTGCAGTTCACTGAGCAGCGCTGGGATTACTCTGCTGGACCTAAGAGAAGATCCTGGGCTGCTCTGCATCCTCCTCCTCACAGCAATCTTCATCCTGAACCAAAGTCTTCCTCAGGTTCCTCCAGACCAAAGATCTACAACAGAGACAGAAGAACCGGAACACAGGGTTTTCCTCAGAACACCAGGAGCCAGTCAGCCCCCTGCAGGCAGAAAGCACACAGTAATACTGTTTAATTATTAGTAGGATTGAGTAAAACTGTGGTGAGAATTGCTTTTAACCCTTGTGTGGTGTTCGGGTCTGTGCGAACCATTTTCATTTTTCATCAAATGATACTAAAAAAATATTTTTTCTAACTCAAACTCATTGGCATTGGCTCATTTTTTGTGAAAAACATATATCAAAACACATTTTCGATAAACACACACTGTACTCCACCCCCCCCCCCCCCCCTACACATTTATATTACATACAGTATGTTTGGCCAAGGGCTAATAAACCTTGCTTCATTTGTAAATTTGAAACTAAACAAATTTTCTACTCATATCTTGAGTTTAATTCATTTTCTTTTACATTTAATTAAAAAAACTAATAAAAAAAAGAGTAGCACTTTTTAAAAGAAATGTAACATAAGAAAGGTAAAGGGCAAATATTAACCATGTAAGCTGTTTATATTGCTTGCAATTTAGGTGAAGCAAGCATGTGTAAAGCATTTTAATGTAAAATTGCTTAATTTTGCTGACAAGTAACAAAGTAAACCAGTAACAAAAATATAAACACCACACAAGGGTTAAACAGATACAAATACATTTAGAGATGGACGTAAAAAAAAACTATAATTGCATAAAAATAAATATTATTGTATTTTTTCTAGCAATTTTTTTTAAAATATAGAAAAAAAGATTTTTGCAGATTTTCCCATGCATGCATTTTATTACCTTATTACAGATATTCAGGAGCAGATCATACGCCCGGCCACTCTGTCTCCCAACAACCGAGCCAGAATCACCTCCAGCAGCACAGCCACCAGCTCAGGTAAACTCAGATTTTTCCTACATAGTAAATAAATAGTGAAGTGATTCAGACTATAAAGGAAAACATAAGGAATCATGTAGTAACAGACCAAAATTCTCTGTTATCTGGGGAGCTTTTTGTTAACTTGTGTTTGTTTCTGAGGCTGGTAACTCTGATGAACTTATCCTGTACAACTCTTTCTTTCCTGGAACAGTCCTGATGAGTGCCAGTTTCATCATCACAAAGTTTTTTTTATGGTCTTTGCAACTAAACTTGAGGATAATTTAAAAGTTTATAAAAGGTTTTGAAGTAATAAAAACACATTAAGAGGCAAGAAATTCGTAAAGTAAATAACACTCAACAAGTTATGTTAATTTATCAGGAACAGCAATGGTGTTCCTGGGTCAGTTTTACCTGGTGCATGTTTAATTATCTGAAAGATGTCTGAACCCCCCCCATCTCTCCCCCCCCCCCCCAAAAAAATAATAATAATAATAACAATCAGTGTGAATATTTAATTACTAACTCCATTACTAATTATTCTATCAATATATATGCAATGATGTTCCTTAACTCTCACAGGTAATGGTTCAATTAGGATAATTCACTCGTTTTTCATAAAAAAATACATGTTCAAACTTTTTTTAATGTTTCACTAGTTTATAACTTTTGAAAAATCAACATATAAAACACAACAGTTTTACATAACATTGAAACATAACGTTGCAATTTTGTTTTAGTTAAATTTTTGCGGGGGGTGGTTACAAATTTGATAGATGAAGCATTTTTATATTATATGTTAATTACACTAATTAAGACAAGCAGAATAAGTTTCATACTGAAAAAACTTCAAACTTTAAAACGGGTCATTTTGTCCCAGAACAGAATAGGAGGGTTAATACTGTACACTTTTAGTTTACTAAATAATTCCATCACCAATTGGCATTTTGCTAATAGAATCATGCTGACTGATCTCATTTAGTGTTGTTTATTTGTTTCTGGATTAAGCACTGATTTAAACATCATGAGGAAATTAATCAGCTGTTCTTCTACATTTTACAGAAAAGTCCTTGGCGACCTCCAAACATGTCAATGAGACAGCTGTCCAAGAGTATCTGAGGAAGAGAGGCCTCCATCATCCAGTCACCACCACCCAGGTGCTGTTAAAGGTGGTGCGCTCCACCCAGGAGCCCCACAACTGTGACCTGGCCACCTCCAACATGAATCTGAATGCAGCAGTGCGAGATTGCTGGGGTCCACCTGCCTCTGATCCGGTCATGGAGATCCAGACCAAAACTCCACCTCCTCCACCTCCTCCTCTACCACCTGCCAAAACTCACCACCGGCCACATTCAGCTCCCAAGCCGTCCAATCAGACTTCCTTCAAAGGTACGGTGAAAATCTACACCACTCTCAGAACTCACCCGCTGGATCTAAAGCTTCGACATTCCCTTCACTCCAGAGAAGTTCAATCAAATATTCCCTCTCCGACTTTAATCCGACCCCAGACAGTTCATAAGCCCAAGCTCAAACCCAAACCCAAGCGTCCTCAGACGGTCTGTGGGGCACGTACGGTCAGTTCCTTCACCACCACCGCAGAAGAAGACGTCCAGAACGTTCATAAGGTGTTCATGAGGAGCGCAGTCAAGCATCCAGGCCGCCACGTCGATTTTGAGATGCCTGGAAATCCCAGAAAATCATACATTCCTCTGGATCCATTCAGAAAACACACAAACTTCCAGCTAAAGACTGATTCAGAGCTGCAGGAGCTCCTACAGTCCCACTGCACTGAACTACATCACACTCAAAACCACACACACACTCAAAACCACAAGGAGAAGCAGCGCAGAACAGCCTGGAAACTGAAGATCAAAGGTCTGCCACCTAACGACTACATGAAGCAGGGTCAGGTGTATGCTCCAGAGCTGGGGGAGGACATCTACATCTGATATATACAGAGGTTGGACAATGAAACTGAAACACCTGGTTTTAGACCACAATAATTGATTGTGGTGACGGACAGTTCTGGTGGAAACAGGAGAGTTGAGGTGTACATTGAATTGAGTTTTTTGGATACAATCTGGGTTAGCACCCGAACATCCCTTTCAGAGAGCTTCCTCTTACAGCGTCCACAGTTAATCCTGTTGGATGTGGTTGGTCCTTCTTGGTGGTATGCTGACATTACCCTGGATACCATGGCTCTTTATGCATCACAAAGACTTGCTGTATTGGTCACAGATGCTTTAGCAAGACGTGCGCCAACAATTTGTCCTCTTTTGAACTCTGGTCAGAACTGTGCTCTTACCCTGCTAATTGAACAATGTGCAATTAATGAAGATTGGCCACCAGGCTGCTCCAAATTAGCCATGAAACCTCCCACACTAAAATGATGACAGGTGTTTCAGTTTCATTGTCCAACCCCCGTATTTATACTGTATTTATATTATCTTCTGAAATTTCTATTCTTCATGTTTTTTTTATCTGTAAGCCTTTCAGACCTGAATTATATTCCAGTCTTTAAATATGTTTCTGTCTGTAATGCACTCCAAAACAGGATTCAAGAAACAAATGAATAAAATAAATACATAAATAAATAAGTAAATGTGTACATAAAAAGTCAAAAGTTTGGGCTCACCTTAAATTCAGTGTCTGCATATGGAATTATTTAGTAAACGAAAACAATAGGTAAACAAACCAGAATATATTGTTTTATATTTTAGATTCTTCAAAGTAGCACCTCTTGCTTAGATCATCAGTTTTGCACATCTCTGCTGCATTTTCTCAGTCAGTTTTATGAGGTAGGGTCTCCTGGAATTCAGGATTTCAGCTAACAGCTGTGCTGAACTTATCAAGAGTTAATTACTTGAATTTCTTGTCTCTTAATGTGTTTGAGAGCATCGGTTGTAAAGTTGTGAAGAGGTAGAGTTGCCATATTATGGCAAGAACTTCTCAATTAAGTAAAGAAAATAAATAACGATCTGTCAATCTGAAAAAATTACAAACTTTGATGGTATTCTCAAGTGCACTCAACACAAAGGCAATCAAAAACAATATGATGAAACTGGCACTCATCAGGGAGCCTCAGTAAAGGAAGAGCGAGAGTTTCCTTCGTTGTACAGGATAAGTTCATCAGAGTTACCAGCCTCAGAAACCACAAGTTAACAGCTCCCCAGATAAGAGCACCTGGTTTATTTAACACTTTTAAGTTACTAAATTTAGTTTAACATTGTTATGTTTGTTTTTAAATAGCTTTTATATATATATTTTTTATTATTTTACAAATCATTACAAAACGTTAAAATAAACTGATTACACAATAAGATGAGAAAGTGTTTACTTCGTTTGCTTCATTGGCTGGAATAATGCTGTGCTTTACTTTACACTGTGTTGATTTTTTTTTTTTCCTGTGATATGAGCGTGCCTAAGCTGCTTTTTGATTGGCTGATGGATGTCTATACTGATGCATAAAGGGTCCAAATCTGTGTTGAGTGCAATTATACACACTAAACAGAAAACACATGGTGTCTATTGCAATAGAAGCAGGATCTGAAAGGGTTAATGTGTCATTTTGTCACACTGAGAACACACTAGAGGGCAGCACAGACCCTTTAAAAACTACAGGCTCTTCTGGAACAGCTGAGACATTCACTGATTGCAGGACTTTCAGAGAGGCTTTGTGGAACAATCAGCATCTCCTTCTTCTTACAGAGACAAAGAGAGAGAGAGAGTGATTAGCTTCAGTGAGATTAATGCAAATAGTTCTCTGGATGGAAGAATGAAGGGAGACTCGTCCTCTCTCTCTCTCTCTCTCTCTCTCTCTCTCTCTCTCTCTCTCTCTCTCTCTCTCTCTCTCTCTCTCTCTCTCTCTTTCTCTCTTTCTCTCTCTGTTTCAGAGCTGATAAAAGCAGTTGGACGTCCCTCAGGCTCTGTAGAAGGTACTGATGGACCAATTAATCCCTTCAGTATCTCACTTTCAGTACTTTGGCAAGCGGCTCTAGCATCACACTCTCTACAATGCAGCACATCACAGCTATCAAAAGGACACTTCAGCACTGCTGAATTTCACTACAGGCCGCTACCAGTGTCTGGCACTGTTCCTTTATGGCCTCCTAAAAGAGGGTGATGTTTGATGCTGCTGATGAAGTGGTGCTTCAGTGGTTCCCCTCAAGAGCTTTTGACTAAAGATTTTAAAAGCAACATTTTAAAGCCTTAAGTGTCTGTAGAAGATAGAAGAAACCCAGATTAGATAGCTTTAAGACAGTTTTGTGGTTTGTGAACCATGGTGTAAATGAACAAAAACCAATAATCTTCACATCAGTCAGTTTCCTAAATAAGATAATATCTTAGGAAATATGAACTGTACAGTTAACTGGTGGAACTTACAGACATCTATAGATCTACTTAATAAAATAGAGATATATTTTCTTCTTGAAGAGATGGTCATTTTACAATTTTTTTGTTGTTCTAAGATACGCAAAAACCTAAATACAAATTAGTGAGTGAAATGTGAAACTCATGTATTTTACAGAAAAACTTTGGAAACTTTGACTGTGAGTATCTCCATCTACCTCCAGACTCTGCTCCCTTCATATTTTTTTAAATGAAATGTAAAATTTACTGATGATCAGTGATGGTTTAGAGAGTCATGTCTGTCATCTGCTGGTGTTGATCCACTGTGTTTTATTATCAAGTCTAAAGTCAGTGCAGTTTTGTTTTCCTACAAAATCTTACAGCACTTCATATCTTACAGCTTCCCTCTGCTGATAACAATTTTATGGAGATGCGGATTTCATTTTCCAGCAGGAGTTGACACACTGCCCACACTGCAAAAAGAACCAATTGATCTTATTATATAATATTCTAATTTTCTGAGACACTGATTTTTGGGTTTTCATTGGCTGTGAGCTTCAAAATCATCAATAATAAAAGAAATAAATGCTATCCAAATCACCAATAACTTGCTAAATCATCGTAGCTAAATCACCAATATAGGGTGGTTTTCTTCTGAATGACCAGCTTTTTAAATACCATGACCATCGGAAAACCAGCTTAGTTCTTCTACAAAACAGCTGGATTTTTCCTAATTTAGGTTTCCAATGGTTCTAATGCTGTTTGCTCAAAACTACCAAGGCCTTTCAAAGCAAAACCCATACAACCCAACAAAACTACATTCTTAGAGGATTGTGGGAACATTTATTCCTAACAGGACAGGAACTTTTAACAAGGTTGTGCATCATTTTTAGAACATTTCATGAATGTTTCTGTGGGAACAATTTTTTGTTGTTACCATTTGGGAAAACTTTGGATAAGGTCTTTCATTAATGTTATCAATGTGGGAAGGTTTGCTTTTTAAACTTTGGTAGAACTTTTAGATACAGTTAGCCAATGTTGCAAAAATGTTTCCTGTTAGCCTTTAAAGTACATTTAGCCATATTAAATTTACTATTGACTTGAATGTGAAATATACTGTTATTGGAATGGACCATTCTGGGGTGATCAATAATCATTACAACCATTAAAATATATTGTTAGGTCTTCATTCCTGGACTGCAGGTCTTGTAAAGGTTTGGTTTTAGTGAATTGGGTTGAGTTGTAGACATTAAATAATAGCACTGATGATGCTGTATCAGGATTGGCCAAGAAATTTTAAAATTGCAAAAATAACCATCGAAACCCCAAAACTGACTTCAGATCAGAACTTCAGAATACTCAGTTCTCCCCCAAACCTGCACCCTGTCCAGCCTGTGGGCTGCCCTGGGGTACTGCCTTTAGGGCAGGCTTAAATGTGGAGAAGGTGGAGGGC
The DNA here is from genome assembly GCF_023375975.1 of Astyanax mexicanus. Taxonomy (NCBI): domain Eukaryota; kingdom Metazoa; phylum Chordata; class Actinopteri; order Characiformes; family Acestrorhamphidae; genus Astyanax; species Astyanax mexicanus. Next base: position 10,934,478 of record NC_064422.1, read on the forward strand.
CAGAGGGCAGGTCACTCACAGGCTTCAGCCCAAAGAAAAGCAGGGGGGGTGGGGGTAAATACAGAAAAAGTACCCCTCACCCAGAAAATCCTCTTTTTCAGGCGCACCTTTGTGCTAATTTGATTTAATCTGCTGAAAATTGGGCTTCACGGGGTCTTTCTTTTCTCCCTGTGGACGGAGGACAAAGCCCCCACCCCCAGCTCCCTCTGAGCCCCCCCTCCCCTCGTTCCCCCCAGGTAGCTGCTCTCTTGTGCGTGGTCACCAGCCCCCAGTGGTGCAGTAACCGATGTGAAATCAAAGCGACAGTGACCAAGTGAAAGTCTTCATGCAGGAGCGATCGCCAGCCTCCTGTCCATCACTGCTGGATGTGGGGTTGGTTGGGTTGGGGGTTAAGGGCTTTTCTGTGGGTGTAGGTGTGGGTGGTGGTTTCTGAAAGTAGTTTTTGATGAAATTTTAACCTTTAAACAGATAAAATCGATAATTTAAGACTTTAAACATTTTGTTTAGCACATGAGCTACTTGTCTAATTTTCTCTACAGCTTTTTACAGCAATGCATTGTCATTTTTCAACATTTTAACAGATAACAGAATTGCTTTAGTTTTTTTCCAAATGCTAATTGGATACATACGTAAGCTTACATTACCTCAGGGGTGTCCTAAATCCAATCTCCAGGCCTGCAGCTTCTCTCAAAAGCTTTATAGGTGGCCCACCCCAGCTGCAACCAGTATCAATAAACATTGTAATCTGGCTGAATGTAGGTTGTGACATCAGATGACCAAAATTAAATCTATTTCCAACGTAAAACTGACTAAGAATAGTGATGATAGCAATGTCATATTGACATAAAACACCAACATTTATTTGTGAGGTATGGTGACCAAAACTCAACCTAAAAGTCCACTTAAAAAAAACAATGAAATTCTATTGTTGTTAAATGTTAATGTGTTGTTACATTTGAGTCATGGTGTTAATTATTGTATTAAAAAACATCTGCCTAACATTGAAGGTTGACGTCAAACCAATGTTGCTTTTTGGCACACATTTGACACACAAAAAAAATTCCCTTGGCCTCCTTTAGGCTCTGTCTTAAATGTTTTTTTTTTTTACTTTTAACTTCTATTAGTAAATGTACATAATTATTGTTTGTCGTTTTGGATAAAAGCGTCTGCCAAATGTAATGTGATGTAATGCAATTTTTTTTAAGTCAACCTCGATTTTCTTTTTCAACTAAAATTTCAACTAAATCTGTCTAATGTTGAAGCCTGATGTCTAGTCAATGTTTTTAATGGATATGTGACTTTGATTTCCAACCACAATTTAACATCTGATATAAACCTTTTTGATTGCTAACCAAATGTGGTGTCCTCAATTACTGCCCACTATTCATCATCTGTAGAATGTTGGGTTTAACTTCCAACAAACATTCAATCGCTTTCTGAATGAACTAATGTCAGGTGGCTGCTGGGACCAATCAAAAACTTGCATTGTCATCATTGTCACCAGAATTACTTTTTTTTTACATTGACTTCTATTAAAAGCTTAGGTTTTTGTCTTGTCCTGTTAAGTTAAGATTTAAAAAGATCTGCAATAGTTATTTAATTTACTAAAAGCTGAAGGAAACACGTGCATCATTTAATAAGAGACTGGTTGTAATATTTGGCATTATTAGGTATTATTGGGCATTATGAAAGACTTTATAGAACAAAACAAGAACATTAAATAAATGTTCAGTGGATGGGCAGCAGAAATGCACTCTGTTTTTATCAGAGCATTAATTGCTTTAAACATCTGTGGGTTCTTTTTTAATATTTATTAAAATATTTTATATTTTGAGCTGTTTAATAATAAAAAAAACTCCTCTGGTAAATATTTGTAAGTTTGGACAGCCCTGCAGTAATAACAGTAGTGTTAGTGTTAGGTTTTTTAGCTCCATCACAGATTCCAGACTTTAGTCACGTCTTGGCTGATCGAATACCTTTGGGAAAAGGGGAAAACTGCACTTTTGATTTTTTGCCAGACTTTCCGTTAAATCCTGTGAGCGGGAGCGGGTTTATTAAAATGAATGTGGTTTTTCTGCAGAAGGGTCTCGACGGTTCGATGAAAAGGGCAGGCGGTAAGTTTGGGGGGCGTGCGGTAAAGCAGCCCCTCTGAAATAACGGCACACCGGCTGATCTTTTGATCTGCGTTTGACTGGAAGCTGGAGGGATTTGGTTAGGTTGGTCTGTCAGGTTGAGTTTGGGTGACGGTGGGTCCGTGCTGATGGTGGCAGTTGGGAGCTGGTGGCAGGCGGCTGCTCGGAGGCCCCTGTGGTTCAGATTAAGCTCTTAAGTGAGGGTGTATTGACGGTGTATTTGCATGGCGTGCAGACGCTGGACAGAACTGCCCCCAGGCCACTCAGACATGATGCCCCTGTATGAGCACATAAAGAAATAGTGTTATTGATTTTTAACAGGACTCCACTTTAAACTGAGCTTAAATAGGAAACTTCCAGTTCAGGTTTTATTTATTTATTGGGAAGAAATTTAAAACAGTTACAGTTATTATAAACAAAATTATAAATGTGAAATATACAGTTTGTTCAAAGCAGCGCAGTATTTTTCCTTTTTTTAAATTTATTCAGCCTATTCAGCCAACAGCGCACTCGGAGGAAAGCGCAGCGACTCGGTTCCGATACATCAGCTCACAGATGCACCCTTGTGCTGATCCACATCACCCTAGGAGTGATGAGGGGAAATAAAGAGCGCCATCTACTGTACCCACCCAGAGAGAGAGCAAGACTTATTGTGCTCTCTCGGGGCTCTGGCATCTGATAGCAAGCTGCATAACCCGGATTCGAACCGGCGATCTTCCAATCATAGTGGCAGTGCTTTAGCCCGCTGGACCACCCAGGGCCCAAGTAAGATAATATAATGCCAAATAATCTTTTTTACATTTTGTCACCTTACAACCACATAGACCAACACAAAGTAGCACATTGTGAATTGTGAAGTGGAAGGAATATTATTTTAATAAAAATTTTAAGCAAATAAAAAATCTAAAAAAGTGTGATGTGCAAAAGTATTCAGCCCCACTTTACTCTAAAACCCCTAAATAAAATCCAATCCAATCAATTGCTTCCTTCAGAAGTCACTGAATAAATTAATAGAGTCCAGCTGTGTGTAATTTAGGAACTCACCAGACAGGTCAGAGATAAAGTTGTGGAGAAGAAAGGGTTTAAAGCATCCCAATGAACACTGTTCAATCCATCAGCTCTTTCGCCACAGTATAGAAAATTTAAGTTTACTGTAAATAAATGGAAGCCCTTTTATAACCCAAACAAACTTTTTTTCAGTAGAGAAATCTGTGTAGATTAACATCCAGTTCTTTCAAAGAATTTTTTTTTTTTTTAAGAATTACAGTTTTGTTTACTTGACCTACCCCTCACCCCCCACAGTGGCGAGACCTGCTGAAGTAGAAGGGAAACATGGCGACACCCCTGTTCCTTACTATTATCGCTTAAAATGTGCCTTATAATGTAGTGAAAATAGATATATAATACGGTTCGCCTTATAGTCCAAAAAATGTGGTTTAGCATTTAGCAGTTAGCATTAGTAATTATTACATAATTGGGGCGCACACTTCAGGAAAGTGCTGGAAATGGTTAGGCTGGTTTTATTCTAAAGTAAAAGAAAGAGAAGTAGAAAATGCATTTAAAAGGTCTGGACTAAAACTTTCCTTTTGCTTGAGTAAAAATGCAGCTAAGCACGTCTCCAGCGTCCTGAAATTAGCAGTGACAGGTGCTCTGATTGTCTGAAGCTGCCTGTCTGCCCTTCTGAATGGAATCTGGACCACAGCTCGCCTGCCGACCTCGTCTCTGACCGATTAACATCTTAAAATGTAAGGAGATATCAGCGCGACGAGACAGGGCGATTAGCAGGACAATCAGAGACTCGCCATCAGAGCGATTAGCTGGCGGTTTGCTGGAGTAGATAACAGGAAGAACCACTTATTGATTCTCCTGCTCTGTGGGCTGTGGACCGGCTCTGGTTGGGGTGAGTTTGATTGGAGTTGAGAGCTCTTGATTAAAGCAGTGGACGGACTGAAGCGTCTGGACGTTGGGACGATAGTGAGGCAATGAGGGGATGTTTATAACAGTGTTCTATTCATTGTTATACTTCTCTTAAACTAAAATTATTTTTTTGTACTTATCAGTGACACACTAAACATAATCATACTTAAGTATACTTGTCTTATACTGACAAGTATACAGAAATGTCTGAGTATATTTGGCATTTACTTGTACTTAATCAAGATATAATTAAGAAAAGTACAACAATTAAGCATTCTTGCCTCATATTTAATGTATGATTAGCTTGTAGTTAAATAGCTTGGAAAAGCTCAGAGTAATTAGTACACAAGTGGCAATAAATCTGATCGTTTAAAGTGTAAAAGAGGACAAATTGTTGGTGCACGTCTTGCTGGCGCATCTGTGACCAAGACAGCAAGGCTTTGTGATGTATCAAGAGCCACGGTATCCAGGGTAATGTCAGCACACCACCAAGAAGGACCAACCACATCCAACAGGATTAACTGTGGACGCTGTAAGAGGAAGCTGTCTGAAAGGGATGTTCGGGTGCTAACCCGGATTGTATCCAAAAAACATAAAACCACGGCTGATCAAATCACGGCAGAATTCAATGTGCACCTCAACTCTCCTGTTTTCACCAGAACTGTCCGTCACCACAATAATTTATTGTGCTCTAAAACCAGGTGTTTCAGTTTCATTTTCCAACCCGTGTATATCATAAATACACAATCACAACTGTAGCAATTTTTACCCGATTTTCACATAGTTTGGTTTGTTACAAACAGCAGAGATGTAGTAATGATACAGGATGCTGTCACACATCACAAATACATGCTTTCATACTGAAATACTTTGTATTATTCTCTTCAACACAGACAGACATAAGGTATGGCATATTATAGTGTAAGTGTATAAATAAGTGTATAAATTAATTAATTTTCTATTTATATGTACATACATATGTATTTTTTGTTATGTACTTAACAAAAAATGAGCTGTCCTCCACAGTCACCGGACCTGAACCCAATCCAGATCCAGGTTTGGGGTGAGCTGGAGCACAGAGTGAAGAAGGCAAAGGAGCAACAAGTGCTAATAAACACCTCTGGGAACTCCTTCCTTCAAGACTGTTGGAAAACTTTTCATTTCAGGTGGCCACCTCTTGAAGCTCATTGAGAGAATGATGCCAAGAGTGTGCAAAGCAGTAATCAGAGCAAAGGGGGCTATTTTGAAGAAACTAGAATATAAAACATGTTTCTTTTTTCAGTTATTTCACCTTTTTTTGTTAAGTATAAAACTCCATGTGTTCATTCATAGTGTTGATGCTTCAGTGAGAATCTACAATGTTTGAACAATAACCATCCCGTAAATCTAAAACCTATACCCGAATGTTCCTGTACCCTCTCACACACACAATCACACACACAGGGCAGATACTATCTCTCTACTATCTCTCTCTCTCTCTCTCTAACTATTCTCTCTTCTCTCTATCTAATCCCACATAACATCAAACAAGGGAAAAATATATATATATATGTATGTGTATATATCTTCATTACCTATTTCTCTATTCTTTCTTTTCTGTAAATATTTAGATTTTTTTTTTCTTCTCTCTCTTTCCCTCTCCTGTTTCTCTTATGGTTTAGAAATTGTTTTGTTTGCTTCAATAATAATAATAATAATAATAATTATTATTATTATTATTATTATTATTATTATTATTATTACTACATTTTTTTTCTCTCTTCCTCATCCTCCCCCCCCCCTTTTTTTTTTCTCCCCCACTACTCCCCACTTTTTTCTTAATTTAGTTTTTATTTTTGATTCCATTTTTTTTTCTTTTTTTTTTCTTTTTTTTTTTCTTGTCTTCTTGTCACAATGCTCACACTACCTAAAACTTTGTATAAATAATAAATTTAATAAACAATAAAGTAAAATTGGTCCTCCGAAGAGGGGGGGTGGTGGCGGGCAAAAAAAAAAGAATCTACAATGTAAATAGTCATGAAAATAAAGAAAACGCACTGAAAAAGAGAAAGTGTGGCCAAACTTTTGGCCTGTACAGTATATATATATATATATATATATATATATATATATATATATATATATATATATATATATATATATATATATATATATATACACATTTTGCCAACCATTACCAACATATATATAAATATGATGTGGAACCTGATGTGCCAAGCACTGTAACCACCTGTAGGGGGCATCATTGATCCACACATGAGCCACTGAACCCTATGTCCTGCAGTCCTGCCACTTATAAATGATTTAGCAGCCTCATGCAGCAGCATGTCATTATTTCCATATAAAAACAGTGTTTTCCTCTGTCACCCCTCCCCTCCCCCCCTCCCCTGCATACACTCTCCATAGTTCCTTTACTTAGCAACCCCCTCCATCTAACGTAGTCTTTGACTTGACCTGGTTGCCTTGCTACCAGAGTCTGCCTCCATCTGTTACTCCTTCTCTTTCTCTCTGTGCTGTTTTTCACTCTTTCACATTCTGTACGCTATTCTGAAGAACGACTACGGCAACGTGGGTCTTGGAATAAACTCCCTCAGAGTTAATATCAGCTCATTTTAAGTGTATATGCGTGACCATCGAATACACTCTATAACAGAGTTAAAGTAACTCTTTTCTGGCAGTTTTTGGGCTTTTAACTCTGTTGTGGGAGTTAAAATATTTTTCCCATCTAGAGTAAAATACAGCTCTCAGCTGGAGTTAATTTTAACCTTAACTCTTTCATAGTGTTAACAAATAATGCAAAAAATGTTATCAAACTAATATTATTAAAAAACGTAATATTTTAAAATCCTGGAACATTAAGGAGTAAAAATGTGTATGCCAGCGTATTTTCCCATTGCATGACAACTTTAATCCTGCATTGCAGTTCTCAGTGCTTTACCAGCACTTTGTCACACTTAACAATGCAGAAGATAAATAGGTAACTTGCTCTTATAGCCAACAACACATCAACTAGGAAACAACCATTATACTGGTGGGCAAGACTACACACTGATGGTGAGCTGGGATTGGGGGACACGCCCATTAGATCCCATTAGAGTTCAGTCACGCTGCTCAACACCTTGGAATAAACTCTAAAATACTTTGATACACCGCCAAAGAGTTCCACTCAACTCAACTTGTAGTTTAAGTTGGAGAATAAACTCACTCGGTTTTGAACTCCAGAAATTTGCTGTGTACACTTGGCTCCGAGGGGTCCAGCGGGCTGATCGATTCGGATCCTGTTCATGTAGCTTGCCATCCGCTGCCGAAACCTTTAGAGAGCACAGTTGGCCTTGCTTTCTCTGGGTGGGTAGATGGTGTTATTTGCCCTCATCATTTCGAAGGGTGATGTCGATCAGCACGAGGCGTCTGTGAGCTGATGTATTGCTTCATGATTCCTTAGGTGTTCCTTCATTGTCTGGATCATGAAAAATATAAAAAAATTTAAATACAGAATGAGAAGGTGTGTCCAAACCAATATATTCACTCTTTTGAAGTCTAAAAAAGATAAGACACACCATGAAAATAGAATAGTTGAATAGTTTATTATATTCAGTTTCGTTGGTTTAAAATCAAAACATTTAAAACTAAAGAAAATTGTAATGGACATAGAAATATATATATAGACGCCGCATCGACTGACGCTGTCTGTTGGAGCCGGAGAGTCAGCATGGTCCCCATATATGAGGAGTCAACCATGCGCCCATAGTGCATTAATTTACACTGAGGAAGGTGAATAATACACCTATAATAGAAATGAATGCCTTTATCTGCTGGATTCCCAAAAATCCACCAGACTCATTGACCTGCAGTACTGAGGCAGTCTGAGACAGTCTGAGACCGACTCCACGTCGAGGCGGGGGGACGATATTAATGCGAATGATTTAGACCCCCTCTTACAATAGCTCTCAGTCTGGCCGGCCGCAGTGACCCAGACTCACACAGGCGACAGCGATGAGTGTCGTTAACGTGAGCGTTCTCAGAGACATAAATAGGGAGGCAGATGGGTCAAAGGTGAGCAGTTTTAAACTTCCTGATTGGAGCGTGCGACGGCCGGAGACAGCCTGAAACAAGCGGCCAATTCACACAGGAAAGGTTCCCGTAAGCAGCCACTGCCCTCCGCTTCCTGCTCACAAACAGAGCGCTAAATTAACGCTAACACCATCCGACACAGCGCTTTCTTTCTGGAGAAGGTGGTCGGACGAGCCCGCGAGCTCGGGGGAGATTTCACCAGGGTTAACAAAGTGTTTCTGATATTTAACCTCCACAGAGTTCACGCCAGGTCACATGCAGTTATTGTTTCACGTGAAATTCACGTAGATTTATAACACACTTTTTACAGCGCAAGCTTCAGTAAGTGCTTCACTTAGGATAAGGATATATTTTCATATCCTCTTATATGTGCACATAAAATTGTATAATGGATAGAGGTCAGTGTGGAGAGACTAATGAAAATTATATTGTTCCAACATTCAAAGGCTTGTCTGACCCCCACATAAGGTTTAACACTAAGAGTGTATAACCCTGCTAAATAAGGATATATACTATTTATTCCCTGCAGTAATCACTGTTGTAGTTAGAAGATGCAGGATTTTACTGAATAGTTTGACAGACATTAAACATCATTGAAATGTACTAGTGCATTTAAAAAAAAAGTTTGAATATATTTGAAAAGTTACTTACTTTATTTCAGTAATTCAGTTAAAAATGTTTATTGTTGATTATTATTGTCTACAGCCAATGAAAAAACAAAAATCGTTGTCTCAAAAAATGTCAATATTATATAGGACCAATTGGTACTTTTGGCAGTGTGGGCATTGTGCCGAATTCTGCTGGAAAATGAAATCCACATCTCCATAAAAGTTGTTATCAGCAGAGGGAATCATGAAGTGCTGTAAGATTTTGTGGGAAAACAAAACTGCACTGACTTTAGACTTGATAATAAAACACAGTGGATCAACACCAGCAGATGACATAGCTCTCCAAACAATATTGGTAGTGTGGGCAGTGAGTTAAGTCCTGCTGGAAAATGAAATCATCTGCATCTTTGACTTGGCCATTGTCTTGCTGCATGAGCCACCTTCTTTTGAGATTCAGTTCATAAACAGACATTTTCCTTTAGAATTCTCTGATATAATACAGAATTCCATTAATAAACACAAGGCACAAACCATGATACTACCACCACCATGTTTCACAAGCAAGATAAGGGTTGTATGCAGTGGAATGCAGTGTTTTCCTTTCTCCAATCACAACACTTTTCATTTTAACCAAAAAGTTCTATTTTGGTCTCCTCTGTACACAAAACATTGTTGCAAAAGCCTTTATAATAAATAACCAAGCATAATATTTTATTAACCTTTAAAAAGTATGTCCTCACTCTTATTCAGTTCCTTATTCAGAAGAATATGACTCACTTGAATTCGACCCTGAACTGCGCCCCAACATTTTAAAGCTCCCTTCAGTTCAGGGCCCCAGTATTCACTGCTATTTGGAAGCAGATCCTCCCCGCTGCCCCATTTTCTGTGATCCTCGGTCGTAAGCGGCCTCTTTTCTCCAGTGTTGTGAGTTCCAGTAATCAGCGAGCTCAGAGCTCCAGCACATGACTGGCACATGGAGAAGAGGAGCTGATGGAGGGCTTTATCAGCGCTCTCCTCAGGGCCTCCGTCCAGCACTTAATCCCGCTTTAACCAGCAATTAGCCGCGAGCTCGCATTAGCCGCAGATGATTGCTCTGCCCGACACTCTGATGTAGGAGAGCAGGAGAGGCTCTGCATCTGATAAGAGAATCCAGCATGGCCTCCAGAATGGGGGATTTAGACACCCTCCCCCCCACACACACACTCTTGAAAACTAAGGGCTCTATTTTACACCCTGCGCAAGACGTGTCGAGTCATTCCCAGCTGGCATTTTTAACATTGAATCAATGTTGAATTTAGTGTTTTTTTGGAAAGTAAGTCAACATTAATATGGCAACATTGTTTCAACAATGTACGTTCAACCTTTAATAAACCCGCTAATAAAGCTCACATTCGAAGTGTTCAAAATTGTATGGAACAGGAAAAAAAGTTAAAATACTGTACCGAGATTATCTCAACCATATTTTAACCACATTTTAACATTGAAGTTCAGGTTGTGTTCAGGTACATTTCTGGCAACTTGGCAATAGACAACACAGGTGCGCCACTGGCTGATTTAAACCCTGACAATAGTCAACTGTCAGACATCGTGTGCACTCATCATGCCTACCCCCCACTTGTTAAACACACATACATGAACACGTTGCAGTGCACAAACACTTTAGTGCACTTCATCATCAACAATAAACAGAATATTAAATTAAATAATATTGCTGTTTCTGTAAATGAGCTGCTCACACATTTCACAGAATGAACAAACTGATCAGTTTCTACTGCTGAGAAGAGCAGAGAAATTGCTGCACTGTTAAAATAGCAATCCACCAAAGTCAGAGCACACCTGGCTTTTAAAGCTAAATGGACATTTGCTTGTTTTGAGCCTCGAAAGGTGCACTTTTCCTGTCGTTGCGATAGCAAAGACACAATGACATGCCTACAGATCACTAAAATAGGGCTCTAAGTCTTAAAGGAGTAGTCCCCATTATCTACATTAGCCTTGAAACTCCAGCACAAAACAACAAGAAGTAAACTTCAGACACCAGACATGTCTTTTCTAATCTAATACATCTGCGTTAAAGAGAAAAATGGCTTTTCATCACATTGTCACTTCAAACTAAAGCCAGTGTACACATTACACACATCACAGACACCGTATCTTAATTCTGGCCCAACCCAAACACTCGCTCCCACCGCAGATGACATCAATCTAACGTCAGGTTTCCTAACCCGGAGCGACTGCGCTCGTGCGAGCTACCAGGGGACCGAGCCCCGCATCTCAGATATCTCCACAGCGGAGAGAGACGCCCGGAATACATCACTGGGTTTAGACTGGGGTTGAAAAGTTGAGTTTAAACTGGGTTTGACCCGGTCCACTGGGGGCTGGCTGCTCTCAGACCTGGCTGAGATCCAGTTGAGCCAAACATCAGAGAGAGGGAACAATGAAACTTAGCTATACGGACCCCATTAAAGCATAATCAGCCTCAACCACCGAGCTATAGATAAATATTCCATTCTCCTTTAATGTGAGCATAGAGTGAATGTTCCTCATCCCATAATTACCCACTTCATCATCTCACATGCCTTCAGTAAAGACTGGTCCATGCTTCTGAATAACAGTAATGTGTAAAAACCCTGCCGATCACTGGTACAGTATAATACTCATAGCTGTGTATTAGAATTGTCTTGAGGCCTTATTTTAAATCTACTAAAATGTACTTAAAATTCTTGAGACACCTCAATGTAAATCCAGTTTTAAACCTTTAAAAAAATATTTATAGGTTTATGTTTGAGTAAAATGAACATTGTTGTTTTATTCTATAAACTACGGACAACATTTCTCCCAAATTCCAAATAAAAATATATATTCGAGCATTTATTTGCACAAAAAAAAAGAGAAATGGCTGAAATAACTAAAAAGATGAAGAGCTTTCAGACCTCAAATAATGCAAAGAAAACAAGTTCATATTCATAAAGAAGTTTTTTGGTAGAATAACCCTGGTTTTTAATCACAGTTTTTTTTCATCTTGGCATCATGTTCTCCTCCACCAGTCTTACACACTGCTTTTGGATAACTTTATGCTGCTTTACTCCTGGTGCAAAAATTAAAAAAGCAGTTCAGTTTGGTTTGATGGCTTGTGATCATCCATCTTCCTCTTGATTATAATCTAGAGGTTTTCAACTGGGTAAAATCAAAGAAACTCATTATTTTTAAGAGCTCTCTTATTTTTTTTCTCCAGAGCTGTATATTATGATTAGCTGGCCTTTTTTGATATAACTAAAAAACAATTTAGGCATAATAAATAAAAGCTGTTATTCTTATTAACTTAAGTTTTCAGTAAACATTACTTGAAAATCTTAAGGCAGCTGGTTTCCTCAAATGATGTAAGTAAATTCAACTTATCCAGGTATACAGTGAAGGCATGGTTCATGCCAACATTTTTTCACGTTTATCTGCAACAGACAGTCCTATTTTATTGGCAATACTTCGATTTAAAGACTAGAAAAGCTGTGTGTGTGAATTTGCACATCTATGTCAGCGATGGGTGCATGGATGCTTTTATTAGAGGGGGGTAGACTACAAAACACGATTCATAAGCAATTAACAATTAAATTACAGTATATTGCATGTGAGTATTTGACATTTAGGCCTTATTTATGCTTACAAATGTAAATACAAAAATAAACCAATAAGAATTATTGCATTGCTCTAAAACACACGCCGGAAACAACAGAATATGGGATGTGATGAAGACAACGTTTCTAAAAGTCTTGTAGATGCTTCTGAAACAAGTCGCAAAGTCAGAATCATGTTTAATAGCAGCTATTAAACCATAACTATGGCGTAGAGTTCCCTCGTGTTGAGGACTCTGTGATGATGCTATAAAAAAGAAGACTCTAACAGAAAGTGACGGATGCTCTGCTGAAGCCGAACACAGACACAAAGTCTGATGCTCAAGTCTTGCTTCAGTAATTCAGCCCCCCGTGCGCAGACAGGCCATCAGTTATCTGCACGAGGAGGAAGAGGAGACACTCCTCGTTACCATGGTGACGTGCCAGCATTAGCCCACCCCAAGTACCTAAATCTGAGACACAGAGCATGGGAGCATCATCATTATCATCATCATCAGGCTGTTAATAGAAAATCCATTTACACAATATTAACTACTAACAGTAATTAATTAGCAGATGTTTCACCTGCATTTTACTGCTATTTTTGATGCATCTTCTGAATTATATACTTTAAATACTGTTTTCTAGAATAACTGAAAAAAAATTGGGGTGCTAAAATGCTAGCTGCCGTATTTTAATAAATGAATTTGAGGGAAAAAACTTGCACTCACTTCACCCAATATTTAATAGAATATGTAATTAAATATATACAATAATTGAACATAACAATTCCTGTCCTGTCTGTCTGTCTGTCTGTCATTACATCTTAATTTGCCGTAAGGAAAATGGTAACTTGCTCTGATTGCCTACAACAATGAAGGTATACCTGGCGGGAAAGACTACAAACTGATGATAAGTGAAGGTTGTGGGAGCATGAACATTATGCGAATAATCAATAACACAAGCATACAGGATTGATGGAAGATGGATTGTTTTTTGTGTGAAGAACTAAGAACTCAATTTTATTTTACAGTACATTTAAAAATAAAAATAGCAACGTCTCACAAGGGGGAGCAAGCTTTACAATATTATTAACTATTTGATTGTAACAATGCTTTACTGTTAGAACACCAAGGACCCTATCATACACCCTGCACAGGGCGCATCATGATTCTCATTGCTATCTTACACCCCATCAACAGTCTATTTTCACGTTTTGCACCCACGCTGTTAAAATAGCATTTAGGAGTTTAGGAATAAAGATACACTGATGGTTGTGGTGGTCTGGAAGTAAGGTGTGTTCAGGTAAATTTCTGGCGTGTTGCTATATATTTTGTTGGTAGAAAACACAGGTGAGCCACTGACTGATTAAATCCCTGACAACAGTCAACACTCAGTTGTTAAATGATGCTGCGGGTGTACCTTCACAGTGTGAATGCACAGGTCAGTACGCTATTGCTGAGATGCGCAAAAGTGCTGCGCTGTTAAGATACGAATGCGCCAAAGTCAGAGCTCACCCACCTCTTAAAGGGAACGGTGACTGGCACATTTATTGGTTATTTCATGCTATGCCCAAACTGACCACACCCATGATCAATTAAGAGAATTAGTTCATGCCTTTTGGGTATTTTGACCAATAGATCGGTGAACTACAGATCGCTAAAACAGGGCCACAATTCTTCTTCTTTTTTCTTCTTCTGTTGGTGAATGGGTGAGGATAGCCTGTCTCAACTTCCTGTAATTGATTGAGAAATCAGAATCATTTTAAAAGTAATTTGACACTGCAAATGAACTGAAACAGGGTTTAGTTTATCTGGACTGAGACCACCTCTTCTTTGGCCAGGACAGGTTTTGGTCCTTTGGTCCAGACTGTGATTTTTGGCACATTTTAAACCTTTCTTTTTTGGTTCAAATAAACTGAAAAAGGTCTAAAGGTCTGGACCAAACAAAGTACAGTAGGTGTGAAAGCAACATAACGCTGTTCCACTGGCTTGTGGTGATTTTTTCTTTTTATTTTGGTAGGTGTTTGTAGTTTGTGAAGCTGAGAGTGAAGTCAGTGAGTGCAGAAGGACAGGGATGTTGTCACATTTTTCTTGGCTGTACTTTGCAGCATGCTTTTTATGCTTTTTATTCACTTTTTATTAAAGTTTCTAATAAAGACAGAGAGGCACGTGGTGCAGAACAGCCTGCTGGTGGGAGACGTCCACACCCTGCCCACTGCCAACTGACCTCCGCTCCACCACTCAGCTTTCACACTCAGCATTACAGGTCTGAGAGATTTCCACCCGCACTACACACTTATATCTGAGACATAAATTCTTCAGGTTTTAACTGTGGTGCTGCCAGGCCAGATACACCACTACAGAAATAGTGTACTCATACTCATTCTGCATGATGATAAGGAGAAGGAAGGGGAGGGGCCAGACCACTTAAAAATGATGAGTTTCTTTGATTTTACCAAATTGAAAACTTCTAAAGTATAATCACGAGGATGAAGGATGATCATAAACCATCAAACCAAACTGAACTGCTTGAATTTTTGCACCAGGAGTAAAGCAGCATAAAGTTATCCAAAAGCAGTGTGTAAGACTGGTGGAGGAGAATATGATGCCAGGATGCATGATTTCTGAACTCTTAAAACTTTATGAATATGAACTTGTTTTCTTTGAATGATTTGAGGTCAGAAAGTTCTGCATCTTTTTTGGTATTTCAGCCATTTCTCATTTTCTGTAAATAAATGCTCTAAATAACAATATTTTTATTTGGTATTTGGGAGAAATGTTGTCTGTAGTTTATAGAATAAAACAACAATGTTCATTTTACTCAAACATAAACCTATAAAAGCAAAATCAGAGAAACTGATTCAGAAACTGAAGTGCTCTCTTCATTTTTTCCAGAGCTGTATATAATCAGTGAGTCAGATGGTGTCGCAGAATTAAAGAGCCACTAAACCCTAAACTGAAACATTTTTTTTCATTAATAGACAAAATTAGATATTTCACTTCGCTGCATATCTCAGAGTACATTAGTATGAAACTCTCTCTTTTTATGTTTTTCCCCCACTATAAAAGATGAGTACAAAATCAAATGAGCCTTAATTTATTTTTTACAAATTGTAAATAAGGTTAAATAATCTGTTGGAAATGGTTGTGGTATGTGGTTGCTGTGGTATCCCAGGTGGGTGCTGTGTTGTGGCTAGGCAGTTGTTATTGCACACAAATTGGTTGGTACGGTGCTGCTGAGTGGTCGCTAGGTGTTTAATGTGGTGTTGCTAGCTGGTTGCTATGGTACTGCTTAGTTGTTGCTATGATTTGCCAAATTTTTGCATCCTGTGTAGTTGCTGAGTTGTTGGCATACAAAGTGGTTTATAGGGTTTTGCTTAATGGCTGCTATGTGTTTGCTTTGCTGTGGGTTGCTATGTAATCCTACATGGTAGTTTACGTGTTGATAAAGAATTTATATGGTATACCAAGTAAGTGGTTTCTCTGGTGTTGTTAGGTGTTGCTTAGGTGGTTGCCATGGTGTTGCTAAGTGGTTGCTGTGGTGTAGCTAGGTGGATGCTATGGTTTTGCGCACACATTTTGAACTCATTCATTCACATGAGAACATAAATCCATAAAAACAAGGTCAAACAAGGTCAAATTGCACACTTCGACAATCTAGAACAGTGTTGATATCTCAAAAAACTGACAAAAAACTGACATCAGTTGTAAAAAGAAGCAGAAGAAGAAAATGGAAAATATAATAAACAGAAATTTAGTATTAATTAATCCCCTAGACTTTGCTCGCAATGTTTTGATGCAGTGATTTAAGTGATTTAAAACACATAAGAGGAGATGTTTCATCACTCTGTGGACTTCAGAGGGTTAAAATAAGATATGTATTATTTCTGTCACATAAGAATGAGCTTTACATGCCTTCAGACCTCACTGGAACCACAGCTGCATACAGACTCAGCCTCTTTCTCATCGTTTCCTTCATTCTCAGTAAAATGTGCCCTTTGTGCACAAAGTCCTGTTCATCCACTCTGAAGGGACTTGTTAACCGGCTGCTTTTGATGCACGGACACACAATATCCCCACCAATAGCAGCTCACAGGACGTACAGGCTTTAACACGGCAGTTAAGTGTGTGTTGTCCCTTCAGAGGCATTTAATAGAGTCAGTGGGCTGTCGTTAGGTCACTTTCTTGTGGTTAAAAATCAGTAGAAATGTCTTTGACATGGTTTGAGATGGTTCAGTTCTTGGGGAGAATGTGTGGTTATGGTTTTCATAATTGCGTTCATTCTTGTTTTTATTAAAAGCAGGGAGTCGATGTTCGTGTTGGATTATTCTGTGAAATTGACAGTAGAAAAAAGCTTTTAATATGATTGTCTGGAGAGAAAAAATGAAATTGTGTGTGTAAGATAGATTTAAATATCTGTTTTTAGTTTTGCAATAGAGCTATGGCACTCATAGAACTCATAGAACAAGTGTCACGAGAGCCGAAAACATAAATATATGTAATTTATTAAATATAGGACAAAGCAAATAAGAATGATCAGGTGCAGGTAACAAAGAGTCAGTAACAAAAAAAAAAAAAGCAGTGTAAACAAACAACATACCAGAGTGAGCAAGCAAAGAGGTCATACACAAGATATCCAAGACAAAGGGATGGTTAAAATACAAAAATAGATCAATACTGTAAAAGCTAACAAAAAATAGTCAAAAAGGTTCGTAAACAAAAGGTCAAAACAAAGAGGAAACGCGAAGTAGAAGAGCTATGTAAAATGGTTTTAATACCGGGCAAGGATCGAGTGAAAGCATTAGCTATATACTATACAGATAGGTCCAGGTGCGAGTAATCAACAACACGGCAAAACGGAACACCAATTTGTCACGTGATCCGGCATGTCTGAAGGGTTGAGTGCAGGTGCATCATGGGAAATGGAGTCTCTTTCAGAAGAATAAGAGTCAGTGGCAGGCAGACAGACAGTGAGGGGACTGACAACAAGTATCTCTATTTTTGTAATTCTTTACATTTTTGTTTTACAACATAATTTAAACACAGAAACTGTCTCTGACCCTGTGTCAAAATATCTTAAAGAATGGACCAATAGAATTTCTCCAAAATTACTTGAAATTAACTCTTTTTATATTGACTTCCTTTAAAAGTTCTGAAGGTTTTGTGTCTCTTCTGTAAAGTTTTTTTTTTTTTTGACAGCGATGACATACTGTAATTGAAATTAATTTATTTTTATTATTATTATTATTATTATTATTATTATTATTATTATTATTATTATTATTCTGGCAGAAGATTAGTAGTCCCTGTCCAGTCCCTGGAAAAGACATTGCAAAACTAAACATAGATATTTTTAATCAATCTTACAAACACAATTTACATTATTTTAACCAGACTATTATTTAAAAAGCTTTTTTTCTACAGTCAATTTCATTAATAGACTCTTAATAGACATCTCTAATATCTTAATGTGTCTTGTAATTTAAAAACTACAAAACTAAACTTCTAAACTACTTCTAACTTCATTTCCTTCTTCATCTCATTTTCTCCTCTATCCCACTATTTCCCTTTGACCTCATTTAGGCCCTGTCTAAAATGTTAATTTTTTTTTACTTTTTCTTTTTGAATTTTGTAAATATTTTGGAGTGTATTTCCAAATAAATTAAAGCTGACCAGGCAAAATCTGAAAATAATATTGGGTTCATACTGCTATAAAATAAAAGTAAAAGTAAATATATGAGAAAGTATATCAGTTTTTGTTGTTTTTTTTATACTGTCACAACTGATTTTTTCTGGTTCGTGGTTGTAGATCTAAGTTTTTATCTTTTTTACCCATAAATTTAAACATGAGAGCAGATCTGAGACAAATCCGAGCAGCTACAAACTGATGACGGAGTGTCGGAGTCTGTATGTTGTATATTTTGAACTTCTAATCTCTGCATTTCTCAGAGTAGCTGTCTTGTCGTCTATTAAGAGTTTTTTTCTTTATGCTGTAAACCCTCCCACCCTGCTGAGAAGACCATGACATCCTCATATTCCAGTCTGTGTCATGTCTGAGAGCATTCGTCTGCTTCTGCTTCTGGAATGCAAGTAGCAGCTTTAAGAGTCCGTGTGTTTAATCAGCAGTCAGAGGACTGTCTGGTCATTACAAAAACAGATTTATGAAGATATGCATCCATATATGTATATACTGTATATACGCACAATATGCAAAAGTTAGAAGTCTGCTCCTCCTTTTTTTCTAAAATCAAGAGTATTAACTCTCTGTGCCAAAGAAGCTTGTCCATGCAGAGTTCACCCCAACTTCTCTAATCACCTGATCCAGGTACACTATAAAAAAAATGGTCAAATGACTGGCAGCAGCAGCTGTCAAACCAAAAGCCTAAAATTAAAGTAAAATACTTTCATTTAAATAAAGTGCAAAACCAGTACATGCATTTTAAATAAAGGTTTTACATACATTCACCATTATTTTACAGTTTTTCAGAGCATATTTACGATTAAATTCCTTCAATAAAGTGATTTCGATCGACGTTCTGCAGGGAAAAACTGTTATTTTCCTTTTTTTTTTTTTTACTAACATCATTAAAGCCTTATTTTATTGTCTTTTAAGTGCTGAGCTTTATGACCCACACATTTAAAGTGTATTTGACTCAACACACACTGAAGCAGTTATCAAGAAAATGCATTGACAAACTGCGTGATCTTTTTCAGAATCTCTTTACTAACAGGTTCACTGCTTACCATATTTTTCGGACTATAAGGCGCACTTAAAAACTTTTAATTTTCACAAAAATTGACAGTGCGTCTTATAATACGGTGCGCCTTTTGTATGGATTTTACTCGTCAGGTTGTAAGGAGCAGTAAACACACACTCCGTGCAGCGTTATAGAGAGTTTCAGTGCTATACAGAGTCCAGAGCCGTGCAGCTCCGAGGCTGAGCAGCAATAGCATTAGCTAGATGCTAACCGCTAAGCTAGCTAGCTTATTCACTGAGATCAGTATTATCTAAATTTTACTCGTCAGGTTGTAAGGAGCAGTAAACACACACTCCGTGCAGCGTTATACAGAGTTTCAGTGCTATACAGAGTCCAGAGCCGTGCAGCTCCGAGGCTGGAGCAGCAAATAGCATTAGCTAGCTTATTCACTGTTCAGAGATCAGTATTATCTAAATTTTACCCGTCAGGTGTAAGGAGCAGTAAACACACACTCCGTGCAGAGCCGTGCCGCTCCGAGGCTGGAGCAGCAATAGCATTAGCTAGATGCTAACCGCTTAGCTAGCTAGCTTTTTCACTGTTCAGAGATCAGTATTTTCTAAATTTAGCACTTTTAATACTGCTGGAGCAGTATTATTAGAGTTAGATGCTAATCGCTAAGCGTTCACCGTTCAGAGGTGAGTTATCGGCCTGTAAGTCTGTGCTGCTTTGCCTGGCTAGCATTAGCTAGATGCTAAGCGCTAACTCTCTCAGAGGTGAGTTTTATCAGCCTGTAATCTGCTTGTTTACCATGTTAAAACAAGCTACGGGGGACGAATCGCTAGCTAATATCTCACTGTCTTACCAGAACACGCAGGATTACTCAGTGTAACGCTGTCGTTTAAGTTTGGGTTAACTTTACTAGTTTAGGTGACTAGCTAGCGTGCTAGCGGATAGCTATGCTAACGCTGGTGCAGCAAGCCTTAGTGGACATCTGGAAATCTAAGCTTACTGTAAATAAACTGAAGCACGTTACTCACCCAAATAAACAGTTTTCAGGAGAGGAATCTGTGTAGATTAATATCCAGCACTCGTTTGACTTTGAAATAGCTAGATTTGTATACTGAGACGCTCCACCGGCAAGAGACCACCCCCGGTGGGGGAAGGGAAACATGGCGCCACCCCTGTTCACTTTGATATAGGCACCCTTTCTAGTGTCACTTAACGCGTCTTATAATGCGATGCGCCCTATGTATGGAAAAATAGCAGAAAATAGGCGTTCTTTGATAGTGCGTCTTATAATACGGTGCGCCTTATAGTCCGAAAAATACGGTACTTACAGCACTAAAAAGTGCTCAGAAAATGAATCCCCTTATATAACTACGGTCTAAGACCCAGCCAGGTGGATAAAACTGCTATGAAACTACATTATGGTGAACCCTCTAAACTGAAAATCTAATTAACATAGCCACACCCCACAGACAGCTGCATTCCATCCCATTTAGACCTGCTGTATGCTATGGTGCATGCTGGGTTACGTTGAATGCAGCCCCTACCTTCGGTGAAAAAGCAGCAGAGCTCAACTTTGTTCAAAAGAATCCGGTGGCTGTGCTGCGTCCAGCCAATCAGGGAACAGCAGGCTGCAACGCCACACGCATGCGAGCCTCACACACACAGAACAGGTGCCTTTTTACCACAAAAGAGAAGCTGAAAATGGCGGACTATGGATTTACAGAACTACAGATTACAGTGAGGTTGATTAAAACTTATAATTGACTTCTTCTGTTGGTTAATTTGAATTAAAAACGTCACAGACACGCGACATGAGTTGAAGAAAAGCACCAGTGGACGCGCACCTTTATAATGTTTATTATTACCCCAGCACCATGTTCTAAAATCAGGTGGTTGGTGTGGTGAAGTGGATAACACCACCACCTGCCAGTGAGTTGCCACATCATGTGGGATATTAGGGTTCAGTTCCCGCTCTGGGTGACTAAATGCTGCTCAACACCAATAAGAGACCTTGGGCAAGACTCCCAACACTACATTAATTAACCTCTGTAACAGAAATAACCTTATAAATCACTCTGAATAAGAGCATCAGATAAATGCCATAAAAAATGAACCCCTTGCCTTGTTTGCCCACCAGCTTGGCCTGACCCCAGGCTTGCTTTTCTCCATTTCTCACCATTCAACTGAATCCTCCGGGCTGCAAACAAATAAAAGTTAATGCTGCCACTTTAATGTTGACTTTCATGGTTTTATTTTGCGCGAAGCGCCGTTACAGGGACGATTTAGTGTTGAACTGATCTGCAGCCTCGCTCTCCATCGTCTGACAGCCAGCGGTTACATTAACACAACACTCTGACCACAGTTCTGGAGGCAGAATTCGACGTCTCGATGATTTTAAAAGCTTGTTCGCAGATTCGTATCTATTTTAGTGCTATTTGTCTTGGTCGGAGCGACGGAGCGAGCGGAACCTTCCCAAGCCCCGCAAATCACAGAGGATTTTTCCTCTGCTCTCGTTGCCTCACGTGAAAAAAAAACTCTTTCTTGGCTCTTTCCCGTAGGCCGTGAGCTTTTCTGCATGTTTCTGGTTTATGGGGCTCTCCCTCGTCACCCATAACACTTTTAATGAAACAGATTTCGGGGCTTTCTCTCACAACATCTGTTAACAGCTGCAGAGAAATTAATTAAGAAAGGGAGGCGAAACCCAACGTTATTGGTCACTGTTCACTCACATAAACAGCAGCCTTTATGGCGTTGGATCAGCAACAATAGCAAAAGATTGGAAAGTAATTGATCCCTCTGCAGTTGGCCACTCTTGCGGCTGCTTTGCAGACTGGAGTTTAGATGAAAACCTCGCTGTTTGGGAAAAAAGGTGAAGAACGGAGAATCTGTTCAATACTGAGAAGGAAACTGACAACAGTTTTAAAGATGTACAGTTTTAAAATGTTAATGTTAAAAACATTACAGTGACACTTCCTTCAAATCCATGAATCATTTATAGTGGATTCTATATAGTATATAATATAAAATATAGCAGGGAAAAAACAAAAGACACCATTTTTTTTTTTTTACCAAATTTTACCAAATTGAAAACCTCTGGAATATAATCAAGAGGAAGATGGATCCACCAGGAGTAAAGGCATAAAGTTATCCAAAAGCAGTGTGTAAGACTGGTGGAGGAGAACATAATGCCAAGATGCATGAACAAAACTGTGATTAAAAACCATCAGGGTTCCACCAAATATTGATTTCTGAACTCTTAAAACTTTATGAATATGAACTTGTTTTCTTTGCATTATTTGAGGTCTGAAAGCTCTGCATCTTTTTTGTTATTTCAGACATTTCTCATTTTCTGCAAATAAATGCTCTAAATGACAACAATGTTCATTTTACTCAAACATATACAGTACCTGTATATGAGCTGTATAATACCTTATAATTTTCTATCTAAAAAGAGCACCATGTACCCACCCAGAGTGAACAAGGTCAATTGTGCTCTCTCAGGACTCCAGCAGCTGATGGCAAGCTGCATGAATGGGATTTGAACCAGTGATCTCCCAATCATGGTGGCAGTGCTTTAGCGCTTTTTTCTTTATATATGTGTATTTTTTTTACGGAACTTTTAGGTTACTTTTTTTATTGCTAAAATCTAAATGTTCTTTAGTATTTTTTAGATTTTAATTATTTTAATGGTGTAGGGACCATTACACTCTTATCTCTTGTCCATCTTCTGCAAATATTAAATATAAAACACAACCTGGAAGTTCTGTGTGGCTTCAGCATTGTGCTGTAGAGTGTAGACCACAACCCAAACCTCCCCTCCCCACCACAGCTTTTTTTATTTATTCTGTTTGAATAATATTTGTTTAATCTGATTTCTTAATCAAATATTAATATTTGTACATTTATTTTGTGAAACCTCTGACACTGGCTTTGTGTATTGTAACTGTGTTATGTAAATAATCTTGTCTTGGCTTTCTCCACTACTTTATTTTCACACGTATTCTGATATTTTAAAAAGCACAGTGTTTTGGCATCATGTCCACATAAACACAGAATCTTAGATCAATAAAAAATAAGAAATAAGGTTTTTGAAATGCATTCTGGGCTGCATTTTTTTTTAGCTTTTCATATTGAAAGAACGTTTATTACACTGTGAAAAAAATCTCCTGTGCTCATATTAGGACAAAAAAGAAACTACAAAAAACACAAAATCTTTACTTAAATCTGTCTGATTATGAGAGTGTGGGGCTTCAGAGAAGTTTTAAATTAAATTTTGAGTCTGTGTGATTGAGTTATGCTACATACATAGTAGTGCATTTTAGAAAATAGAATATAATCATTGAAAAGTAACTTTATTTTAGTAATTCAGATCAAAATGTAAAACTCATATATAATATAAAGATTTATTACACACAGAGTGATCTATTTTAAGCTTTTATTTATTTCATTGTTGATGATTATGGCTTACAGCCAATGAAAACTCAAATAACAGTGTCTCAGAAAATTATATATTATATAATTATATATATATATAATTATTATAATATTATATATTTATATATTATAATATTATATAATTATATATATATATATATATATATATATATATATATATATATATATATATATATATATATATATATATATATAAGACCAATTGGTACTTTTATCAGTGTGGGCAGTGTGCCAAGTCCTGCTGGAAAATGAAATCTGCATCTACATAAAAGTTGTTATCAGCAGAGGGAAGCTGTAAGATATGAAGTGCTGTAAGATTTTGTGGGAAAACAAAACTGCACTGAGTTTAGACTTGATAATAAAACACAGTGGATCAACACCAGCAGATGACATGTCTCTCCAAATCATCACTGATTGGTGGAAACTTCACACTAGACCTCGAGCAGTTTGGACTGTGTGTCTCTCCACTCTTCCTCCAGACTCTGCTCCCTTGATTTACTTTAAATGAAATGTAAAATTTACTGATGATCAGTGATGGTTTGGAGAAACATCTGTCCTCAGTCATCTGCTGGTGTTGACCCACTGCAGATTTAATTTTCCAGGCGGACTTGGCACACTGCCCACACTGCCAAAAGTACCAGTTGGTCTTATATAATATTATAATTGTCTGAGACACAAATTTTTGGGCTTTCATTGGCCGTAAGCCATAATAATCAACACCAACATATTTTGAGCTGAATTACTGAAATAAAGTTACTTTTCAATGATATTAAATTTTTTTGGGATGCACTAGCACTTTGTCAGATTTTCACAACTCTTTAAGAAGGTGCCATGTGCCTACATTCTTCACATCAGAGTAAAGGGAGCCTGATCTTAAGAATATTATGATACGATAAAAATGTCATAAGTATCGTTTTGCAAGTGCTGAGGCTCGTGTGTTAACATTTGTGAAGTGAAAAGAGAAGCTGAAAGCGATTCTATGAATCCTGAACATCAGTAACGTCAGTTTTTTCCCTTTTTATAAATGTTTGGTGCCAAGAATATTCCTAGAAAGCAGTGACGTTTCATACAGTTTCTAGGAAATTCTGATTATAGAACATCGAGTCTCTGAACCCGTAACTTTTAAAAGAGTGAAACTGACTAGAAATGCGAGCGTTTAATGAGTTTGCTGAGTGAGAAATGTCGAGTTTCCTTCACTGGAAAGTCTTTCTGTAAGATCTGTGAAACTTTATCTTTTGGGGGGAAAATTGTTTTTCCGTTTTAATAGTCATAATCTGGAAACATGCCCTGTGTATTCTAATGATGTCATGAATACACACACTGTCACGGATACTGTAATGGTTGCCTCATTTTTATACACTCTAAATCTGTCTCTAGACAGCGAACAGCAAACCCAATTAAGAAAATCCAATTTTGCTTGACATATTTGGACGATTACACAAAATCTGATTCTTTTCACTCAAGCTGCTCTCAATTTCACCCCCCCCCCCCACCCGACCTGCAGCTCGAACACAGAACACACAGAACACACTGAAATCACTGCAGCTTTACAGTAGTTTTAGCTGTTCTGTTCTGCAAGGTTTTGTGTAGAACTGAATAAAATAAATCTGACAGCTTGTAGAGCGGTATTAAGCTTATTATATGCTTTAAAATAATGTCTAGATATTAGATTTTAACAGTGAAAAGCGTAACAGTGAGAAGCTGTGACAGTAAAAGACTGTAAACTTTAAAAAGATTGAATACAGTTTCTGTAATTTTTTCATGGTACCTATAAATTCTTTTAATTTATAGGATTTAAAACTCATATAAATACTTTAGTCATTCAGTGCAGACAGACTGGGATTTCTTTATCGAAAAAAAAAAAAATTCTTTTACTTTTCATTTATTTTATTTTGTATTTTAATTTATCTTATTTTATGTTTTACCTTTTACCCTTTTTTATTTATTTTATTTATTTTTATTACTGTTTTTACTTTTGGCCTTTTTATTTTATTTATCTTTTCCTTTTATTTTTTATATTTTCTTAAGTTATTATTATTTATTTATTTATTTTAGTTCCATCAGTTACCTTTTTTTTTTATAATTTTGGTGTTATTTTAGTTCTCAACTTCTTTTATTGTGTTTATATTTTATTATTTGTTATTTATTTCTTTGTATTATTGCTTTACATTTTAGCCTGTCTGCATATCCTTTTATTCTAAATTATTTATTTTTTTCTTAATTAAATCTTATATTGTTTGCTTGTTTTTTTATGATTTAAACTTATTTTTAAGCCCCTTTAATTTTGTAAATGCTCAGCTGCATGGGAAAATGAGGGTTACCCTCAATGTATGAGAGAAAATAAAGGTTGATTAATTGATAAGATGATATATATATTTTTTATTACAGTAATAATCACAGTACTGTAATTATTATCACAATGCATCACAATAATAGACTGCTGTAGTTTTATTACAGATACATTTAATAAATAGTTTTATTAAGGATAACAGATATTAGACTGCTTTGAAAGACATTACAGTATTCATTTTAAAATCTCAAATGGTAAAAAGAAATATAAAATTGTAAAATATAAAATTAAGAGTTTTTTTTAATCAATCATTTTTTACAGTGAAATTACAGTAAAATAATGTAGATACTGTTATTTTTTTTGCGAGTGTAACATTTAGAAGTTTAATTTTCTGACTGTATCAAGCTAAATTAAAAAATATAAAATTGGGTATAAAACGTTTTTTTTTTTTCCGTTCAGTAGAGTTTCTTATTATCTAGATTTTTATTTCAGCCTTTTACCAACACAGATATCCAGCATTTTGAACTTAAATATAACCTTTAAAATGTGAATTAATTATTTATTTTATAGGGGCCGGTCATGAGACACAGTTAATCTGAATCTGGACGCTGGCGTGAGGGAAACTGTGGATTGTCCGGTGCTACTGACGGTTACAGAGACGGTTACACAAATAGAAGACTGTCGTCTCAGGTCCGATTACTGAAGCCTGAAATTTATAGATGTGCTATAAAAACACATCCATTTAGAGGACTCAGATCTACAGCCAAAGCCTCTCATCAGCTCACTACCTCTAAATCCTAGTCTAAATTAAGTCTTAAGATGTGTGTTAATTCTGTAAAATTATACGAGGAACAGAGAGATGAGGACGATCTCATCAGATATACGCCTGACCTTTCTTTAGAGTAGAGCTTCTTTTAGATTTAATAAAAACTTAAGACTTTCAGTAATATCAATGTTATATCAGTGATGCAGATGCAACATGAAGAGTCTGAATAATGCAGCAGATTATCAAGAGCCTTTTAATGCATTTATAATTTGCTGAATTAATTGAATTATCCTTGTTTTACACAAGTTAGAATGTATAGGTATATGTTCTATACAAAAAAAATTAATAAAATTCTTTAAAAAGTATATATATATATATATATATTCCAGTTTCAGTTCCTTTCAAAAAACAGCCATTTAAGGGCTCTGTCACTTTTATGCAAATAAGCTGTTGCTGGCCAGTATTAGTTAGTGTTAGCTTGTGCTAAGTGGCAAAACACAAACAAGCTAGTTCATACTTAACTGTGATGTAAATTATTTAGACATTCTAACATCTCCCTCATCTGCTTACTTACCATGAACAGTAGGTACAGATCCCTCCCTCAGAAGAAGTCTGCTGGCTAATACTGCTCTGTGCTGTCTGAGCTTCTCAGGAAGCAAACTGAAATCGTTTTAGTGCAATGGTGTTCCTTACCTCTAACAGGCAATGTTTCAATTAGGATAATTTACTCGTTTTTCATAAAAAAAAATACGTTTAAACTTTATTACTTTTGAAAGACCAACATTTTGGATAAAATACAATAGTTTTACACAACATTAAAAAAAAAAACACTGCAATGTTTTGTTAGATTTTGTTTTTGCAGGGGGTGGTTGTTGCAAATATTTGAAATGAACCATTTTCATATTATATGTTGATTACACTAATTAACGAATTTTCATACTGAATTATTTTTTTTTTTAACAATTTTTCCTATATCTTCAAACTTTAAAACATGACAGGAGGTTTAATATGTTGAGTTAAATGAAGTACATTTGTTAAAATCAGCCACTAATTTCTAAGGCTTACATAAATCACATTAATTCAGTAACTTTCTGAGCCCAGTTTAACTTTACTAACCTTTAGCCCACAACCCCATTAGTGTGACAATTTAATTGATTGTATATAAAAGCTTGAGGTGCACTGATAAAAAGGCATAAGGCATGTGTAAAGGTATAATAATATAATACAGATATTATTGTTTTATGTCATAGTGTAGTAGAGAAAGAAAAGATAAGGTATTGTTTATTGATTTTGACTCTCACACAGGTAAACAAATGTCTGTGCAAGTCTGTGTGTTTCTTAAAAGGATGCAGTCGTCAAAATATAAGCTAGATGTAATCACAGTATGGGGCTGATTATTAAAGAAATATCTCCTCTTATTCTGCGTTATTCTGACTTCATGAAATAGAAAGGTCTTCTCTTAGTGAGACTGTGGAACGCTGTGATGGTGCTCCAGGCCAAAACCAACCTCTCATGCTTTGTTTTTCCATCAGATCAAACAGGCTAATGAAAGTGATACAGTGTGATCAAATTAAAGAATTTCTAAAGAACACAGAGAGGGGAAGATAGCAGAGGCCTTTCACACTGGAGCTCTTGGATGTTTGCATTAGAATTTATCGCCTCTTTTGGATGTGGGTGGTGAGCCAGAGAAAGCAGAGTGAAGGCAATCATCTCTTTACTTTACTGTGCAGAGTTTCTGCTAAAATACAGCCCAGTTTAGATTAAGCTGTGGGCACAGATTGTCCATAAATGTCTACATATTTAACCTGTAGGTCTGTAGGTCCATTTAAGTAAATAATATTCTCATTTTTGAAAGGTGTGGCTTGTGTACAGTCAAAACTAAATCTGGAAAAGTTACAAAATATGTACATATATTTGTGGACACCTCTTCTAAAGCATCAAAATGGCGGTCTATTGGTTCAGTCCTGATGAGTGCCAGTTTCATCATAATGTTCTTAATTGGTCTTTGCAACAGCATTTGAGGATACTTAGTTCTTATTTTTTTGCTTTACTTAGTTAAGTAGTTGTTGCTTCTCAAATATTCACTATTCACTGTATACCTGTAACTCTACCTCTTCACTACTTTACTTTAACTGATGCTCTCAAACACTTTATTAAGAGACAAGAAATTCAAGTAATTAACTCTTTATGAGTTCAGCACAGCTGTTAACTGAAAGCCTGAATTCCAGGTGACTCTACCTCATAAAACTGACTGAGAAAATCCAGCAGTGATGTGCAAAACTGTCATTTAAGCAAGATATGCTACTTTTAAAAATTGTAAATATAAAACATATTCTATTTCCTTGGATGATTTAAGTATTAACCTACAATGTTGAAAATTCTAAAATAATGAAAAACCATTGAATTTAAGGTGTTTCCAAACTTTTGACTGGTACTGTATGATATACTTTAGTGTTACATACAGTGTTTTTATGAACATAAACTGAAGGTGCTACAACGAATTATATGAGTAATTCCATTAGAACCTTTAAATTTGTAAAGAACATTTCTTTTTGGCTTTTTAGGCTTTTTTTTACTCTTTCAAGGAAAATCAAAGGAGTTTCTTCTATGGTATCTCTACTGTATGGAAGCCTTTACAGCACCTTTGCTCTTGCTGAAAGTATATGGTGGGAAAATGAAATCCAAATGGGAATAAACCATGGATAATCAGGTCAAACTGGCATTTCCTTCATTGGTTTCCAGTGGGATTGAAAACATAAATACAGCATTGCTTTATCTCACATCATCTCCGGGATCTATTTCATTTCCAGACAGCTGGCATGACTTCTGTTCACCCATGCTGTTGTATGTCCTTAATATCCTTTTTTCTATAATGGTGTTTGTAATGTGTCTTGATTTCCAGTCAATACGGCTGCATTAGAGGTCGAACAGGGTTGTGCACTGTCTGCTTTTCGGAGTATTGGATGGTTGTATGGATTTGTGTTGCATGAATATGATGAAGAACACTGAAGATTTTAAATAAAAACTCTGGCATTCATCCTTAGACTACAGTATGTAGCATGCCATGTCAATGGCCAGTGACTAACCATCTTTTCCAGCTTGCTTAGCTCTGTGAAATGAATCCCAACTGTCCTGAAATGACAAAACTTTCCCACATGTGAGCAGCAGGCATGGCTGGAGTTTAGAAGCTCCTGCCAGAGATTTGAGGTCTGATATGTTGGAAGTGAATGGAAGGCAAGGAAAGTCTGATTCAGCCCGGGCTTATCTTTTTTTAATGCTTCCTCGCTCTTATGCCATAGTCTAGCCCTTATGTAAATTGAATTCAGTCTCAACACGCCTAATGGTATTCCTATTTCACTGCATCATTACCTTTCCTCACAGTGGCAGACTCAGACTGTTTGAAGGGCAAGGGCGAAATACAACTGTTAAAAAAGGGCATTTAAAACTTTATAACATCGCTGACAACAAAGTACTCAATATATAAGCTTCTGCAACATTACAAGATTTATTTCAATCCAGTGTTGCATTAATTTATTCATTTTTCACCAAGATCTTGCAGCAGCATTGATGATGGTAGAGTCTGACCACTGCACAAAGCAGCTCTTCTCCATCCAGCACATCCCAAAGATTCTCAATGAGATTAAGATCTGGACTCTGTGGTGAACTCTCTCTCAATCCATGTGTGAAAATGATGATCTCATGCTCCCTGAACTCTGAACTCTTTCACAATTCCAGCCCTATGAATCCTGGCATCGTCATCTTGGAATATGATGAAAAAATAAATTAATTGGTGGAATAACCTGGTCTATATTCAGTATATTCAGGTAGTCAGCTGACCTCATTCTTTCAGCACATACTGTTGATGAACCTAAACCTGCAGACCAACTGCAGCATCAACCAACCCCACATCATTTACTTAAATAATTTACTTACACATATAAAGTTACATACCGTGAGATGGTCAACCGATAGGGCACTTTGTTTCTTTTTTTTGCCAGTTGAGAGGCCACTGTAGTGATGTTGTTGCCCCTTCTATCTACTGGAAGGGCGAAAGAATACTCATAGATGGACACTCATTAGGACACATTGTAAAACTTTCCAGATCTAGATGACACATCATCAAGATTTTTTGATTGAAATGGGCACCCTAGTGGTCAATCATTCCCTTTTTCCACATATGAAGGCCAGCCAATATCAACTTTGTCTTTGTCTCTATTTTTTTTGACAGTCTAGATTGCACTCTAGCAATGCTTCTTCAACCATGGGGCACCAGAGGGGCAGTTGACCCCTGCTCTGTCTATTGGTAGGGCAGAAGGGCAACCATACATAAGCAATTATTAGGATGCATTACAGTATTTCATAATCTATAGGCATAACTTTATAATTTATAGCAAGGGGCACCCTAGTGGGCACTTAATCCATAGGAAGGTCAACCGATAGAGCACTTTGTCTCTTTTTTGCCAGTTTAGAGGGCACTTAAGTGATGATGTTGCCCCTTCTATCTATCTATATCTATATATATATATCTATATATATATATATATATATATATATATATATATATATATATATATATATATACATATATAAAACTTTCCAGGTCTAGTATGCACATCATTAAGATTTTTCACAGGAACATTCAATAGCTGAAGGGCAGTCAAATGGGAATTTGTCTCAATTTTGGCCACTTTAGAGGGCACTTTAATAATTCATTTTCAAATGTGTGGGCGATTTTCCCCAGGGGGGGCAATTGCCCCCCTAACCCCGTCTTGAATCCATTGTTTCCCCACATATTGGCCGTTTACCAAGACACTAATAC
This sequence comes from Astyanax mexicanus, assembly GCF_023375975.1. Taxonomy (NCBI): domain Eukaryota; kingdom Metazoa; phylum Chordata; class Actinopteri; order Characiformes; family Acestrorhamphidae; genus Astyanax; species Astyanax mexicanus. The sequence continues at coordinate 10,965,850 of NC_064422.1, forward strand.
TGCACAGATACACAACTGAGCCTGTATCCAACAAAAGCCAGACTCTCTTTTGAATTGCGAGAGTCTTCTTCCCACTGTGATTATTGTTCTTGGTCAGAGAGAGTCAAATACCATTGCATACCTCTTTAGCACCCTCGCCCCCTTCCGAGGCAATGGCATGCTGTGGTCTGGTGGTTAACATGCCCAGTGGTGCTCTCTTGCTTTGTTTACGGCTGGCGAACATTGAAAAGCTTTGCCAAGCTTGCTTCCTCTCGTGTAGTCTGAGAGATCTCCATTTATTTGAACAGCTTTTTGGAAAAGAGCTGAGGGCTCGCCAACATCCTCCAAGCTTTCCATGGTCAACATATCATGCATTTCTTACACTCTCATCTGCACAGAGGTGTGGGGGGAGTGGTCCTCAATGTTCCCAATGCCCAAACCCATGTCCTGCAGGTTTTTCACAGTTACAGTACATAGACATGCTAAAAGTCATGGAATAATAGAAGATAAATTGATCAGGAAGTGTTACTTTAACAGATGGCTTGAGATCCACACCTGTATTAGTTGAACTTGAGCTGGACAGTATATCGATATTTTATTGTACAGTAAATCTTAAAAAACATCAACCCAACTGTACATTTATTACAGAGAGTGTAAAAATATGATAAATACTGTGTATATACTGTGTATTAAATATTATGATATACAGATTTTTTTTTCCAAACTTTAGAAATATATTGTGATATACTGTAGATTTTAGTCATATCATCTATTAGGAGTTTGAGCAAGGTCAGATAGTGATAGCAGAGGGATGGATCAATACATTTTCAAAAATCATAAGGGCATTTATTATTTCTCAGTCCAGTGTAATGTGTGTGAAACATTATACATTTGTAGCTCCACCCCCTCATTACCTGTCCCCAGGTGTTTCCTTTTTATATGTTACCATTTCTTTTGCGTTTTACGTATAATAGGTTGCATCGTTTGTTCCCTGTCCGTGTGTTTTCTAGTAGCTCTGTTTGTTTGGTTATCTCGTGTTGTGTCTAAGTTTTTGGTTAATTGTTTGTTTGTTTTCTTTGTTCATTAAACAAATCACTTGCATTTACATACACTTCCTCGTCTCCCTGCTGAAACCCCCGAGAGTAATGATTGTGACTATCGGTGTCTGGCTAGAATAGTCCATGTGAAAAGAATGTGGCAAATCTGGCAGTGCAAAGAAGACCTCTCACACATATTCCACACCACAGGTGAGCTCTGATTTTGGCGCATTCATATCTTAACAGCGCATTGCTTTTGTGCATCTAAGCAGAGACAGATACTGACCTTTTGAAGATTCACCAGCAGCTTTTTTAAAAGCGAACAACAACGTTATTTTATTCTTTATTCTGTTTATTGTTGAGTTAAAAGTCAAGTTTGCACTCTAGGATTGGGTGGCTGACTGTTGACTGTTAACTGTTGTCAGGGTTTTAATCAGTCAGTGGTGCACTTGTATTATTTGTATCACTTGTAGATAAAACATGCAAAACATGCCAGAAATTTACCTGAACACACCTCACTTCCAGACTACCATGCCCATCAGTGTAGATTTATTTCTGAACTCTGATGCAAATTTAATGGCGTAGGCACAAGGTGTAAAAATAGACTGTTATGGGGGTGTAAGATAGCAACGAGCATCGCAACACAGCTTGAGCAGGATGTACATTTGGGCTAACGTTATTTTTCTGTATTGGCTTCTTTCACAAAACTGGCAAAATCATATGAATCAAAATGACAAATGAAAAATCTTCAGAATTGTTATGTTCAAGCCAAAATAATTCCCGCCCAGCACCAGCCATCCATTTCCAACCCATCTCAACGAGGCTTCATAAATGTTTTTCGCAATCAGACTGTTCACATGTCCGAGAACACAAATGAAATCAGTTACTTCCCTCATTTATGACACATAAACTCCCCGCACTGCTTCAGTGGCTACAGCCCTGTCATGTAAACATGCTGCAGATGATGGAATGGGTGTTAACATGAGCTACGGTGCGGACAGAGGGCCAGAAATGTTCAGGCCTGATGTTTTGGTTTGAATGGAGGTCATGGACTCTCAGTGTAAGCCACAAGAGGAGGCGTGAGTGTGGTCTACCTGGCCACATGTAATCAGTCCCTCACTCTTCCCTCGCTTCTCCTTCGCTTGGTAAAATAATCTGGGGGTTGAGGGGTGGTGGACGGCCGTGTGGTGCGACAAGAGCCTGAGACACAGCTGAGACACATTATGTATGAGATGAAGACAAATTACAGCTCAGTGCGAGAGGAATTTTCAGCCATGCGTTTCTTCAGAAATGCTAACACTGTGAGCAGAAATGCTTTAAACCAAACTTTCTTTTCCTTTTGGAACATTTAATATTAAATATAATCATCTATTTGCCTTGAGTGAGAAATTAGTGATATGTGGAGCTAGCATTATAGAGCTACGTTCACACAACCGGTCCAAATAAAATTGATGCAAATCTGATATATTCCTTAAGGTGTGAGACACTGATGTGTTATTTCTGTAGCAGTGTGAATAGTAAAAAAAACTAGGGCTCCTATCGTACACCCTGCGCAAGGAGCGTCATGGTGCTCATTGCTATCTTACACCCCCTCAACAGTCAACTTTTACGCCATGTGCCTGCACCATTAAAATAGCTTCAGAGTTTAAAAATAAATCTACACTGATGGGCATGGTGGTCTGGAAGTGAAGTTTTTTCTTAATTTAATTCAACTTTTTACTCAACAATAAGCAGAATAAAGAATAAAATAACATTGCTGTTCCCTTAAATGAGCTTCTGGGGTATCTTCACCTGTCAGAGCTCACCTGCCTCTTAAAGAGAATGACAGCTGGCACACTGATTGGTTTATTTCACCTTAAACGCCAAAACACAAACATGATTAATTAAGAGAATTATTACATGTCTTTTGCACCTTTTGAGTCACGCAAGGTGTATTTTTTTGACAACCATTTAACTCAATAATGAACCATTGATTTAAGGTGATTAGAAGGTGTGTTGGGTGCAGGGCATTGCGCCTCCAGGACCAGGGTTAAGAAATAGCCTACGGGCTCAGATGACAGTGTGGATGACTCTTTTAAAAAGATCTGTTAAGACGCTCTGAGGCGCTCTGAGAGCTTTTTAAAGCTGATTCCCTGCAGGCTTTTATCGGCTTATGATAACTAATGACAGCAAGAGGAATACAACATCTCTGGAGCCACAGAAAACAAGGGTGAAATGACAATAAACACGGCACAGACACGAAAACAGTGATAAGAGCCGCGGCAGCAAAACCAGACCTAACAAACGGCAGGAGGAGCGACTCTGGGGCCAGAGAGGAATCTTAATGAAGTGATTCTCTTACACTCGATACAGAGAGGAAACAATGCGTCAGAGGTTCAGGAACAGTTCAGCCTATTTATCACAGCCACTGCCAAAGAATCAAAAGCAGTAAGGAGAAATTGAGTCTAATTTGAGACTCAATGGTTAAATTTACTACTCTACAGTTCCTCCTGAAGGTGGAAGAACCTGAGTGGACATCAAGAGTGGTCCAGAGCGTTTGGTTATCTTGGAATTTGATGGACCTGATGGAATTTGATGGACCTGCATGCTTCAAATGGCTCATTGAGTGAAGCCATAGAAGAACCACTTTTGGTTTTATATAGAATCAAGTTTGTAACAAGTTTGTTATGAGGCTGAACAATCTATGAACTGATAACATCAAGTTAAGGTTCTTTAGATCTTTAAAATATTATTTACACTCACAAATACAGAGCTATTCAAAGTTTTTTTTTTTTTTTTTACATTTTTTTCCTACATAGTAAATGAATAGTTTCTGAGGCTGATAACTCAAGTACAACTTATCTTGTACAACAGAGCAAACTCTCGCTCTTCCTTTCCTTGGACAGTCCTGATTAGTACCAGTTTCAAAATTATATTGTATGATGATCTTTGTTGAAATGTTTTTCAAATGTCATTTTTTTCTTTATTTTTGATGAGTTGAGTATTTCTAGCCATAATCTGGATTAGAACATTACTCAAATATTCACTATTCACTGTATACCTGTAACTCTACCTCTTCAATACTTTACTTTAACTGATGCTCTCAAACACTTTATTAAGAGACAAGAAATTCAAGTAATTAACACTTGATGAGTAAATGAGCACAGCTGTTAACTGAAAGCCTGAATTGTGGAGCACAGTCAGAAATTTATCTGAACACTCACCTCACTTCCACGACACCACACCTGTCAGTGTAGAATTATTCTCCAACTCTATTGACGCTATTCTACTTAATGGCGCAGGCACATGGAAATGAAAATGAAAATAGACTGTTGATGGGGGGTGTGAGATAGCAATGAGCATTGAGATGGGCTTTTTGCACAGGATGTACGATGGAACCCTTAATGCTATATGCTATGGAGTGCATCAGAATTGCTGTTAAAAACATTATAATTGGAAATACTCACCTTGGCAGTGTTGTACACCATTATTCTGACAGCTTCTACACTAGTCTACGTTTTCATGGAATTTTCTTGTAGTTTTCTGGATCTTTTTTTGGATCTGCTCTGTTCCTCTGGGATTGCGCACAGGGAACACTTAAACCTTAGACTAACATTGGAATGTAGTAGGTGGAGTGCTTGTGGTTGAGTCGTTTAAGGAGGGCTCAGGTGAAAGAGCTCTGGAGGAGGAGATATCCTGGAGTGGACGTCTCCAGGAGCTCACTTTTCCAGCTGCATCTGGGAATCCTGGCAGTGGCAGCAGCATGGCCTAATCCTAAATGATGAGGAGAGAATTCTGGCAGATCCTGAAGAATTCCAGATTGCAGGTACAGTACAGGCCAAAGATTTGGACACAACTTCTCTTTTTCAATGCGTTTTCTTTATTTTCATGACTATTTACATTGTACATTCTCACTGAAGGCATCAAAACTAGGAATGACTATGAGTCGGCTAAATGAAGATTTAAAAAGTCGTGTAGTGTGGCATCAGCTTCACACGCTCTTTCTATTCAGGATGGAATTTCATCTGTTTCTTTCTGTAAAGATCTTCCTCCAGTGGCTGATTGCGAGCGGCAGACAGCGAGGTTCAGGGGGCTCGGCCTTGTCCTGTTCCCATCAGTTGCCTCCAGTTAAGGAGCTTTGGAGGCCGGCTGTGAAGTCGCGGCTTTGAGGCGCGCTCGTGGAAGACCATGAAGGAGTCGTAGCTAATACTCTGCAAAGTGATTAGTGTGCGGGTGTGAAATATCACTCGCTTATCTGCAACCTCCAGCTGACAAGGAAATTTCAAGGGATCTGTTTTTGGCCCAGCTTCACAGCCAGGAGTGACAGAACTGATGATGGCATTAATAACTAAAAGCCTTTGTTCTTCGTCTCCATATGCAAGTTGTCCTTTATTTTATTTACAATGCATGAATTAATAGGGACCTCAGAGGGAGTTCACGGTTATGGAGAGATGAATGATCACTTATCACAGCAGTAATTCATCTTTAACCAGAAAGCTTTCATGGTAAATGTATTTCTTACCTTCCTAGAGCAGTAACTGCTAGAAATAACCAAGCCAAGATATCATCCACTTTATATGTATAGGGGATTTAGGTCCCTCTCTGGTGAGAATGGGTAACTGCACCAATCATTTTAAACTGGGTGGGTGTGATGCGGTCTTTCAGAGCGGATGAATCCGATTCCAGGTTATGTTCAGTCAGAGAGCAAGAAAGTGCGCTGGCTTTATTATGAGTGAATGGAGGAGCTACTAAGCTCTGAGTTTCCTCTTCTGAAGTCCCCATTGCTCCACCAGCCGCTCGCGTTCAGTAAAGCTGAGCCGAATCCTCTTTTAGAGGCTGTATGTGTGACGTAAGTATGTAAAGACGCGTGACGTGGCCAGAACAAGAAGAACTCCCGCAAAAAGCGACCCGAAACACCAGTTTTTAGAATGAATATATTAGCTGGGCTTAACAGGAATGGTCTTTCCACCACACTGGTAGTATTAAACACAATATTTTATTCATTTTCTTCTCCACTCAGATATGCTTCTGCTTTCAGTTTAGAAACAAAATAATACTGACTCCCACTTTACATTATTTAACTTATAATAATTCATAAATAATCTATATTAACCATTTAAAATAGAATTCAGATCTTCGTTTGTTTGGCTTCATTATTATGATGTCACAATAATAATAAAAATGTGCATGAACCTTCTCGTCACCACCCAGCACCCATCAACCTCCACTAAATCCCCACCCACTAGATCAGTTGGAGAAACACTATTTTGGTCATTTTGGTTGAGAACCTCAGTCAGTACACAGCAAAATTAGCCAGCAGACTTTCTCTGAGGGAGGAATCTGTACCTTCTCTCTCAGTAAGCATGGCCAGCAACAGACTTTTATTTGCATAAAAGTGACAGAGCCCTTAAATTGCTCATTCTGAAAGGGACTGAAACTGGTAGTAATAATAATAGAGCTGGTGAGATCTTTTTATCTTTATCTGTGAGAGTGATTTTGTGAAAATGTTCTGTATAGAACATAGAGCTTAAAAATGATAACTAGTGTAAAAAAAAATAGAATAGAGGCAGAATTTTGTGACATTTAAAAGCCCAGAACACTCCTAACAGGGAATCCACAGTGCTGGATGGGGAGTATAGTGAAAGTGGAGAGGTGTGCATGTAGTACATGACCTGAAAAAGCGACGTGATGGAAAGCAATAATAATAATACGCTTCAAGGTGTAAATTACGTCGCAGCTTTTTAAACTGTGAACAATTCGAGCCTGCTGTATATGTTGGCTCATCGATGGTGAACGTATCCTGCAGAAGTTGTACCTCAGAGTCTCTTTAGACTATTTAATCATACATCAATCAAAAATCAATTTGCAAACCAAACATTATCGAACCGCGAGTGAGTTCATAACAGTCATTTCAGTTCAGATGAATGAGGCAGGGAGTCGAGCAGGAGCGCCTGTCACAGACAAACGAGAGCGCAGCCGACCAATCAGCTCGCAGCTCACACGCAGAGCGCAGCCGACCAATCAGCTCGCAGCTCACACACAGAGCGGCCGCAGACGGGGCTGCTGGGTAATTTATCTCCTGATCTGAGTACATCGCTAAGATTGATACACACACACATGAGAGAGAGAGAGAGAGAGAGATATGGGAAGAGAGGAAGAGTGAAAGAGAGAGAGATGGAGAGTTTGTGTGTGTGTGTGTGTGAGAGAGAGATGGATATATATGGAAAGAGAGGAAGAGTGAAAGAGAGAATACAAGAGAGACAGAGGGAGGGAAGAGAGAGAGAGGAAGAGTGAAAGAGAGAATACAAGAGAGACAGAGGGAGGGAAGAGAGAGAGAGGAAGAGTGAAAGAGAGAATGAAAGAGAGACAGAGGGATGGAAGAGAGACAGAGGAAGAGTGAAAGAAAGCAAGAGAGAGAGAAGGAGTGTGTGTAAAAGAGAGGAGTAAAAGAGAGAGAATGAAAGAGAGACAGAGGAAGAGAGAGAGAGAGAGAGAAAGGGAGAACGAAAAAGAAAGAAATAGAGAAAGAGCCAATTAAGCTATTTTGCCAATTTCTCATTAGATGAATATATTTAAAAGTACAGATTCGATTTACATTATTATTTTTAATCATTTTATTTTTATTTTTTTTTCCATTTTCTTCCCAATTTACATGGCCAATTACCCAACCCACTCATTAGTTCAATTTACATTATTAAAAATATTTGTATAAACAATATATAATCATTTTACTCATTTACATATCTGTCTGAAACATTACTTCATGCACTTCAGTGAGTGCACTTACCATTAATATATCAAAATAAAAATAAAAAGAAAACAACTTAAAATACTGGATAAATGCATTTTTTTTTGCCATGTTTAAATGCAAGGTGAGCAATGTCTCTAATAATTTCAGTGGTTATGAAAGCTACAGTGAAAAGGCTTGTTTAGTTTTTGGTGTTTGTCCCAAACTAACTCTGTAACAATTTCTCTGGGAAGCATTCTAGTCGTATTCAGCACAGGGAGCAGAGGAGGGTTAATGATGCTCTGAATACTGCACTGCATGCTGACTGTAGAAGCTGTAAAGCTCCAGATTACAGAAAATATCAGCAACCTACTGAAAAATCCTGTAGTTTAAGGTCTAGGATTGGCTGTAATAAAGGTAAGTCACGTTAAATCAGCCTCTCAGCAGCTTTTATTAATAGAGAGTGATTGGTATAAGAGCTGAAGCTGATTAATGTACTGTATAACTACAGAGGTTAATGCTGTTCATGCAGTGATGTCTGGACGCAGTTTTCCATTTTTTATTTGTGTATTGGATAATTTTTAGCTGCATTTACCTACATTACAGTCATTCTCTCTACATGAGGAATATACCGTTGTTGTGTAATTCCTCCTTTAAGCGCAGCACTGCCCGCCATATTTCAGAGGACGTAACGAGAGAGGAGCTTTCACCGCTGAGCATGCCTGCGAGAGCGAGAGATGGTTTCAATTGAGTTTCTAATCCACAAACGCTGTGGATGAATAATGTCGCCATCATTCATTCACGCCTGACGTGACTTCTTTTTCATAAACACAGATGAATTTGTTGAATTCTGTTTCCACTGACAGCTCTGGCAGGACTTGGGATGTTGTAAGTCAGTGTTTATTTCATCGGTTGGGCTACAGTCAGTTCTCAGTGCTCTCGCGACGACATGCACAACTTTAAAACATGTGCGCTGTCTGCCGTGCACACAGGAAGAGAAGATTATGGGCTGGATGAGTGCGCTATTTTAGTATAAACAGAAACGTAAAATGAGGAATGAGGAATGTAACTGCTGAGAGCTGGTTTTCCAGAAGAAAATTAATCTATATTTAATCTATATTTTCACACTTATTGTTCATTTGCTCTGGTCTGAATCAGTTAACGTGGTAGCCTCTATTTTTGGCCATTTCAGTTAAAATTGTGGAAATATAAGCTTACTGGAAATAAACATAAGCGTTTACTCGTTTGACTTTAAAATATATATATATATATATTTTTTTTTAAGAATTAAAATTTTGTTTACTTCGGCACCCCCAGCGGCAAGACCTGCGGAATTACAAGGGTCCCCTATTTTCAGCCACCTTACATTCAGCCTAAAATACCCTATCCTAACTGAAAACAATATACACTTGAGCTTTTATCTTAATAATAACAACTCTTAACCTGATAATGTGTGTAATAATGCGTATTTTCGAATCGCTGGGCTTTTGCTTGCGCCACCTATTGGAGACATGGCGTTTCTGCACTGTGCCTACAGGATCCAGTGGCTTCCAGTGGTGTATAATGACATCACGTTTTTGCATTTGTCCTGTGTGGGCATCCGTACTCTGATTATGTCAGGAAAACATGGCAACACATTTCTGTCACTTAGAATTAAGCATCCTAAGTGGTGTACAACATAAATTTCTTTTTAGAAAAGTAGCCAACGCACTACAAAACTTTTTTTACACCTAGATTTACAACATTGTTAACAATATTAAAATTATGTTTTATGACTTAATTTTTTGTACGAATAAAGTTTAAGTGTTTGTCTAAGGCAGGAGGTGACGTGTTTTGAATTCCCTTAACGCGATTGGCAGACAGGAAAAGGAAACTGCGCAATAGGCGGAACTGGCCGAAAATAGGGGACCACACGTTAGCAAAGTAGCATATTTTTTTAGACTATAAGGTGCACCAGATTATAAGACACTAGTAAGGATGCCTACATTGAAGAGAGAAAGGGTGTCACCATGTTTCTCTTCTAATGGGGAAGCTGGGAAAAGCACCCAAGTAAACAAAACTGTTATTCTTTAAAAAATAGTCAAAATCTAATCTACACAGATTTATATCCTGAAAACTGCTTATTTGGGTGAGTAAAGCGCTTCCGTTTGATTACAGCAAGATTAGATTTCCAATATTTTGTCTAAGTATGAGTTCTCATTGAAGTTTCTCCAGCACTAAGGCTGCATTCAGCAGCATTAGCATTAGCATTAGCCACGAAACACAGTACATAAAACCCGCCTGATAGCGCTACACTGAGAAACCTTGAGTGTTCCAGTAACCCAGGGCGCTATCAGCTAGCGGTTTGTCCCACATAGCTTGTTTTAACATAGTAAACATGCTACAGACTACAGTCCAATATACTTGCCTCTGAACGGCAAAAAAGCTAGCGCTGTGTTTAGCGGCTAATGCTAATGCTGCTGCTCCCAGCCTTAGTGCTGGAGAAACTTTACTGAAACTCACCCTTATAACTCTGTACTTCAGCGGAGTGTTTTTACTGCTCCTTAATACCTGACTGGTAGAATTCATACATAAGGAGCACCAGATTATAAGGAGCACTGTCATTTTTGGGAAAATTATAGGATTTATATACACACACACGCCTTCTTGAACCTACTTTTTCACTCAGGCCCCGGTGGACTCTTCGCTCTGAAGATGTAAAAAAAAAAAAGGAGCCAAGACAAGACTGGCAATTTTTCCAACTACCCTGAGTCAGTCGAGATCTGCGGCGTTAAATCTCGGATACGCAAACAGCGAGCACTTTCGCACTTTTCCGAGAACATAGCAGTTCACACAGATCACATTTTCCTGCGAGTGTGTCTCTGCCTGATGACATTTTGATCTGAGCAGGGCTTTAGAGAGAATTGTGAATTGGGGGAAAATCCTTGATTCTGCCCGGGCTCTTCTTGGCTCAGCGAAACATCAGTCGCGGCGCGTTAAAAGAGAAAAGAGCCGAGGCTTATGAATAATGCCTGTAGCCCTTGGCATAACTGGGACAGAATTAATCCTCCCCAGCAAATATGCAGCTCCTTCTGTGATTAATTTTACATTCATAATACAGCAATTACGCCTCGTGGACACAAGTTTTATGACATGTACACAACTAGCGTGATTTAAGCTTTGGTCACACGTCTCGAACAGATTTATACTTATATATAAATATATATACGGTACACAATGCTGGATTATACAGTATATCTCTCATTCCAAATGTGTGGTGTGATTGATGCTGGGAAGTAGGAAAAACTTATATATTATATATATATTTTCTGAGCATACTTAATTGTACTTAAAACATACTGCTGTAAATATGCTAACATATTTATGTACTAACTGAAAATATATTAAAAATACATATATAATATCGTGGTTTCATAAATGTTTGAAAGTAAACTTTGATCATACTTTTTTACTATATTTTACACAATATAGTGCATTTTTTAAATAAGTACACTTTCAGTTTAATGTAATTCAATATACTTCTAAAATACTTATTTCCAAACATACTTTTGTACATTTTTAGCAAAGTGTGTTAAAAACAACTGTTACAGTAGTTCACTTAAACTAAATAATGTATCATGAAACTGTTTAGAAAATAAATTAAATTTCTACTACTAATTAAAAAAAAACAACGTATATTTGTAACACAATAAAAATTGTAGTGCAGTATATTAAAACACATTTTATACTCAATGAAGTATATACTAGAAGTGTGCTACTTACAAAAGAGAGGAACATATAAGAAGCATATTTGTTTTCTAATGTAAATAAATCACATATATTTAACATCTAACAATTCTTAATATTCTTTATATTAAATATACCTGGTGTATAATAAATAGTGATACAGTTGTAATACTCATTACATGTATTATTTGTATAATTTTACTGTAAGCATAGGTAAAATATAGGGTTACATACATGAAGTAGTTTATGTATGTTTAAATGTTACTTAAGTATATTTAAAATACTGTAGTTCAATTTAAGTACAGTTAAGTACAATTTAAGTAAGACTTTTGTACTATTTATATACAGTTAAAGTACAAAAGCTGTTTAAATATACTGATTAATAATAAAGTGGCTACAAGAAAACACTTTAATGCACTATAGCATAATAATGCTTAGTATACTTTAATCTACTTTTTTCACTTGGGTTAACACTGGCCATATACGATAAAGCATACACTATACAGCAGGGGCCATTTGCGGCCCGTTTCCTTTTTTGGAGCGGCCCGCAAGGTATTTTAGAAATAGAATGAAAGTTGCCCCGCTGTTAAGCAGGTTTTTATAATGTGAGATTCAAAGTTTGAACGCTAGGTGTCAGAAACATCAGTTGTAGCACAAACAAACGGGCCAAAGAGTCTAAAAGGGGCGAGAGTGTTATTATTTGTTTTATTACAGAGTCTGTGGCCTTTGACTTAAAATATATTTCTCCTTCTGGCCCCCAACAAAAAAAGTTTGGACACCCCTGCTATACAGCATAAACTATACAGCATAAACATGCAGCATAGGGAACTTTTGAGCTGAGCTGAGAGCTTTGAGGGTTCTTTTATCTGTCAGCCGTATTTTCTGATAGTTGCCGTATCGCAGTGGAATCGCATCCCCCCACTCTCCTCTCCCGCCGTCAGGGGAGAGCCAGGCCTGACAAATGAGCTGTGATCTCCCTGTCCTCTCCAAAAGCCATCAGTCTCTCAGATATCTCAAACACACCCAGCTCCCTCTCTCTCCTCCAGACGTACCTCTTCTTCTTCTGGAGAAAAGATCTGTCCTCTTTAGGCTCGTGTCTTGGGAGGAGAAACCACAGTTTGGTAGATCTCAAAGGAAAAAGAAACAGGGAGCTTAAGAAGTTGAGAGTTATGAGCTTCATTTTCCCACCTGATTTCAAAATATATTTATATATATACAAAAAACTGTGCCTCGGTACAGATGCAGAGAAGTTTTGATGGCCATTAAAAATTCAACTGCACCAAATTTCAATTTCAATTTTACACGTATCTGCTGTTTTTTTTCTTATTCAGCTTTATAAGGTAGAGTTATCGAGAATTCAGGCTTTCAGTTAACAGCTGTGCTGAACTCCCCAAGAGTTAATTACTTGACTCCATCAAAACCATAAAAAACGATGAATGTGGGCACCAGATGTCCAGCAGTCTAAAGTGCTGCCATTATGATTAAGAGATTGCTGGTTCGAATCCTGGTCATGCAGCTTGCCATCAGCTGCCAGAGCCCTGAGAGAAAAAGAGCACAATTAGCCTTGGTGCTCCCTCTGGGTGGTTCCAGTACAGTAGATAGCGCTCTTTCCCCTCATCACTCCTAGGGTGATGTGGATCAGCACAAGGCTGCGTCTGTGAGCTGATGTATCAGAACCGAGTCGCTGCTGAATGTTTTAATATCTTATATGAGATCATGCAATTTTTGAGGAAAAATAATGATAGTCACCTTAAAAAAGGTATAAAATAATACAATCAGTGGTGTTGATCCACTGATCCACTGATATTCTAATTATGTGAGATGCACTAGTATATTTAAAAGGATTTTCAAAAGCTCTGAAAGCATTTATTTGTGACTAATACCCAAAAATGACGAATATCAGAAAGGGCCAAAATGCTTTTTCACGGCTCCACCCGGGAACGCAAGAGGCTCAGGCTGTTCATCTCTGAACTGACCGACTCAAATCAGTTCCAGTTGCTTTTTCTCCTCCTGAAACATGTTTAAACGGTGCAGCTTATCTCCACTTCATTCAGCAAGTGGATATCTCACTTTCTCCTTCAGACTCCTGACAGTATTTGGCAACAGACCTTGGCTTAATGCAGCCCTCAGGAATAAGCAATACTGACAAATGGATGCATTGGCTCTTTGGTGCATTCTCCAGTTGAAATCCCGGAGGATTCGGATCAGAAATGTTTTCCTCCACTTTAACCTTCTGCTATCATCTTCATCCCACTGCTCAAAAAACGCCAGATCTGTAGATTCCAACCCTCAGTGGCAATCTCCTAAAAACCTTAAAACTCCTGCATTTACAGAGCGAAGCAGCTGTGGAGTCTGTTTGTTAGAGGGACACTCTGTGGATGGTAAATGATTCCAATGAATTGAGACGGGTAGACAACACATCGGGTCCCGAATGTTAACCTAATCAGTCCTCTGCGCTCCACACTGCAGAAACTTAAGCCAAGCTCCTTGATTTATCAGCCAAGCATCACACGACTCTGTAGACCTCTTTGTTGAAGTCATGGTTTGGTTGACGTAATTCTCTACACAAATCCGCATTATCGTCACCCCTGGTACAGTACGGTCTAAAGCAGCATTCATTAAACATGAGCATTGGTTGATCTTCGCCAATGATTGGAGTCCCTTAAGAATGTGTTTAAAACGCTTCAGCGTCTCAACGTTGGGAAAGAAGCGTAAAGCCTCTTCAGCCACGGCGGGAGGCGACTGAAACACAAGCCCGAGTTTATGGAAGCGTGTCAGCTCTGAGTTCCAGTCTGCAGAAGAATTAGATGCAATGAAGAAAAGGCAAAATGAGAGTTGACAATCTCCAAATACCTTCCATGCATCCAGTAAATCAAAACCACTGGCAATTGTCGTCTGGCCTGCCCAGCTCTAATTAGGGCCACATTTCGGTTTCGTGAAAAAGCCTCAGTGCTCTTAAGCCACCTAGGGACGCCTGACGAGACTGAAGAACCTGAAAAACTTGAAGAACCCGAAGAGCCTGAAGAATCTGAAGAACCTAAAGAACCTGAAAAACCTAAAGGACCTGAAGAGTTGAGACAGTGAGACTTGGTCAGTTTACAAAATAAATCTTTGAGATCATGTAAATATTTGAATGTGTGTTTTAACTAAAAATAATACAATTTCATAAATTGTATCATACATTATTTGAGTAATATTGTATAAATTAAGTAATTGTAATTAGGTAATATTGTATACAGAAATGAAGTAAAGTTTACTAAAAGAAAGGATTGACTGAAGTTCAGTTCACTTATTTACTCTGTGTAACATTTAAGTCTTGAAACCGAGTTGAATTTACTTAAATTTGTCTGAAATTAAATTTACTTAAAAAAAGCAAATGCAGAAAGTTGCGAAACTTTTTTAAAGTAAATTTTACTCATAGTTTTTTCAGTGTGGTACAGATGCATGGGCCAAGCCTATGAGCTTTCATCTCTCGCCCTATGCCGACCCTCCCTGAGCCGCTATGTGATCTGCGTTTAATCCCCCCCTCCCTCCCTGCCGTGTCTCTTTGCCATGAATCACGCCTTTGTAGTCCCGCATTTCCATTTCCCAAGCGTTCCCCTTCGTATTCCTACAGTTTTATGTGTGCCAAGTGACAAGCCAAAGAAGTAGCCAAGGATGTTAGATTTAAGTTATTGGCCTCCAGATTTAACACACGTCATTTAATCTGCCTCGGTATCAAAAGTTGGCTTTAATACTCTACATGCAACCAGGCACAACTGCGCTAGTTGGCTTCCAGTGAACCTGAAAATACCTCTTAGTAGTGCACCATGTCTCCATGTACTGCAATAGAATGCACAGGTTGCTCTGGATCCAGAGGTCTTAAATAAATCTCACTGTGTTTTTATACTTTATATAGAGCTTGATTTAGGATTCCCTGACAGGTTGACACTGTCCACAACCCTGACCAAGAGAATATTCCTCCATAGATTACGCAAGAGCGAACACAAGTAAATGGCTTTAGACTGATCCTGCCATCTTCCACATCTGGTTTGGGAGTTGTTGTCCACAGCAGTAACTCTAACGTTTCCCGAGGAAGTGGAACGCTGACCTCCGGGCCTTTTCTCCAAGTGCTGCTCGGTCAAGCTATATGTGAAGGCTTTAAAACTTTGAATAACATACTGTACATATATATATATATATATATATATATATATATATATATATATGTACAGTACAGGACAAAAGTTGGTATTTTCAAGACTATTTACATGGTAGATTCTCACTGAAGCATCAAAACTATGAATGAACATGTGGAGTTTTATGTACTTAACAAAAAGGTGAAATAACTGAAATAAAAACATGTTTTATATTCTAGTTTCTTCAAAATAGCACCCTTTGCTCTGATTACTGCTTTGCACACTCTTGGTATCATTCTCTCAATGAGCTTCAAGAGGTGGCCACCTGATGAAATAGTTTTCAAGTGTTACTTATCAGGGTTAAATAGTGGAATTTCTTGCTTTATCAATCAGGGGTTGGGTCCATCAGTTGTGTTGTGCAAAAATCAGGTTACTACACAGCCAACAGCCCTATTGGTCAACTGTTCAAAATTCATATTATGGCAAGAACCAATCAGCTAACTAAAGAAAAATTAGTGGCCATCATTACTTTAAGAAAGGAAGGTCAGTCAGTCCGGAAAATTGCAAAAACTTTAAATGTGTCCCCAATTGGAGTCGCAAAAACCATCAAGAGCTACAACAAAACTGGCACACATGAGAACCAACCAAGGAAGTGAAGACCACACAGAGTTCTAGCAACAGACCCATCTCTAGAACAACTGTTCAGAGGAGACTATGGTGCAAATCAGGCCTCCATGATCAAATAGCTGCTTGGAAACCACTGCTAAGGAGAGGCAACAAGCAGAAGTGATTTGTTTGGGCCAAGAAACTCAAGGAACAGACATTAGACCAGTAAAAATCTGTGCTTTGGTCTGATAAGTCAAAAATTGAGATCTTTGGTTCTTTGTGAGACACAGAAAAGGTGAACAGATTAATTCCACATGCCTGGTTCCAACTGTGAAGCATGGTGGTGGAGGAGGAGCTGTGATGGTGTGGATGTGTTTTGCTGGTGACACTGTTGGGGATTTATTTAAAATTGAAGGCACACTGAACCAGCATGGCTACCACAGCATCCTGCAGCGACATGCTATCCCATCTGCTCTGCGTTTAGTTGGAGGATCATTTATTTTTTAAAAGGACAATGACCCCAAACACACCTCCAGGCTCCACCCCAACCAATCCAGATGGTTTGGGGTGAGCTGGAGCACAGAGTGAAGAAGGCATAGGAGCAACAAGTGCTAATAAACACCTCTGGGAACTCCTTCCTTCAAGACTGTTGGAAAACTTTTCATTTCAGGTGGCCACCTCTTGAAGCTCATTAAGGGTGGCTATTTTGAAGAAACTAGAATATAAAACATGTTTGCAATTATTTCACCTTTTTTTGTTAAGTTCATAAAACTCCACATGTGTTCATTCATAGTTTTGATGCTTCAGTGAGAATCTACAATGTAAATAGGCAATGCATTGAAAAAGAGAAGGTGTGTCCAAACTTTTGGCCTGTACTGTATATATACCAAGTAGGAGAGGTTACAGACAGAGAGAGAGAGAGAAAGGGAGGGAACATGAAACTTATACATAATACATTGTTCTTCTTTCTTTCGTTCTCCATATTGGAGCCATATGAGCAGAATGATCTCTGCATTCATTGCATCAGGTTGTTAAGGATGCAATGAAATTCACCATCAGGGTGAAGGAGCTATAGGGTGGGCCCCAGGAAGTGTGGAAGTCATGGTGTGGTCCGGTGGTCAAGGTTCTAGATTTTCTCTTCTCTTTCTCTTCAGGCCCGTGTGACCTGAGCCGCTGCAGATGAGCAGGAGGAAAAGCTTGGGAATGGCTGTAGAAGGCCCGGCCGTAAAATTTTTATTATTTAGCTCATTTTCTTTTGCTTTAGCTATGGAACATTTGGCATCGTCTGTGCATTGATGCAGCTGGTAGTCGAGCAAATTCACAGAGGAAAAAGGCCAGATCCTGGACCACACAGATGCGAAGAGGGGACGTAATTCCCTGCTATCTTTTCCGAGACCACACCTTAAAATGTGTATTACAGTACGTAGCCTTGGCTCGGAGAGAGGTTTCAGCACAACGTAACCGTTTGCTGCTGGATTAATGCTTTGTGTAAATCAGGGAAGGCACCTTAGGAATTCTTGGGTTTAGCTTGGGTCTTGCTGAATTGCTTAGGTAGGAAATGCTCTGCAGTTCGGAGGAAGAAAAACACTAACATTGTGTTTCCTATTTACATGCATGGCTAGCTCTGTTTGGCACAGATGCTCTAATAGAAATACAATATGTTGCTGAGAAGAAGACTTCAGTCTCAAGGAAACATCAGCGCTTCACGGACATGATTTTTGTAACTTTTTCTAACGTCTGTTTAATGCACCAGTCCTTAAATATATATACAGTTCTGGAAAAACAAAAAAATAAAAAATAAAAGACCACTTATAAAATGAAGAGTTTGATTTGATTTGAACTGCTTTTCATTTGATTTGAACTGCTTGAATTTTTTCACCAGGAGTGAGTAGCATACAGTTATCCAAAAGCAGTGTGTAAGACTGGTGGAGGAGAACATAATGCCAAGATGCATGAAAAAACCTGTGATTAAAAACCAACCAGGGTTATTCCACCAAATATTGATTTCTGAACTCTTAAAACTTTAGGAATTGTTTATGATCTTTGCATTATTTGAGGCCTGAAAGCTTTGCATCTTTTTTGTTTTTTCAGCCATTTCTCATTTTCTGTAAATAAATTATCTAAATGACCATATTTTAATTTGGAATTTGGGAGAAATGTTGTCTGTAGTTTATAGAATAAAACAACTATGTTCATTTTACTCAAACATAAAGCTATAAATAGCAAAATCAGAGAAACTGTTCTCTGGTAGTGGGTGCTTGCCAGATACAGCCATCATCGGTCGTAAAATGATTTATGCATGTCCTACAGATCTTAGACATTTTTAGATGGTCTTTTTTTCATGGTCAAAATTTCATTAACTAATTGAGGTGTTCGGCCCAAGTGACCCCATTCCCTGATGACTTGACTTTTGGGGGAGCCGGAGGGATTTTTATTCTATCTAATCAAATCCACAAATGGAAACACTGGATGGAGGAAAGTCCATTTCTTTTCTTTTTTTTTTTTTTTTAGCTGATAGCATTGCTTTTTACTCGCCATGTTCCGGCCGAGCAGAGCCTGCCCTAGTAAAAAAAGTAAGATTAAAAAGTAGATTAAAGTATACTAAGCATTATTATGCTATAGTGCACTAAAGTGTTCTTGTAGCCACGTTATTAATCAATATATTTAAAGAGTGCTAAAATGGAACACATTGTTTTGGACTTAGAACAAGAGTCTTACTGAAATTGATTGTGCTAAGTGGACTTTTATATTTTAAATATACTTAAGTAACATTTAAACATTTAAACGACTTCATGTGCTACAGTATGTAACCCCATATTTTAAATATGCTTACAGTAAAAGTATAAAACATTTAATGAGTATTACAGATACTTGAAATTGACCTGAAATTTGAGTTTATTTCAGGTCATTTTGAAGAGTTTCTATTGGTCCGTTCATCAAGTAATTTTGGCATAGTTTAAGGGACAGTTTGTCTGTTCAAATGATGTAGTAAACTAAAAATCGACAAAAATAAAGATATGTGAAATACACTATATTGTACTTTTTAAAAATATGATCAAAGTTGACTTTCAAGCATTTGATGAAGGCATAATATTATAATAATCTATAGTGCAATAAAGTGTTCTTGTAGCCACATTATTATTAATCAGTATAAGTATATTTAAAGAGTGATAAAATTGAACAACATTTTTTTTACTTATTAAACATTAATTGTATAAAAAATAGAGCAAAAGTCTTTCTTAAATTGATTGTGCTAAGTGTACTTCACTGTACTAAAATGGAACTATTTTAAATATACTTCTACTACTTCATGTATGCAACCCCATATTTTAAATATGCATGCAATAAAATAATAATGCATTTAATGAGTATTTCAGATACAACTGTATCATTGTTATACACAAGGTATATTAGGAATGTACTAAGAATTAATGTTAAATACTGTATATGTGATCTATTTACATTAGAGTACAAATGTACATACTTGAGTGTTCCTGTCTTTTGTTAGTAGCACACTTCTATTATAATTCATTGGGTATAAAAATGAATTTTAATATACTGTACCACAATTTTTAGCGTGTTACAAATTTACTACCATTTTTTTAATTAGTAGAAGTAATTTAAATTACTTTCTAAAACGTTACATGATACATTGTAATTCAAGTGATCTACTGTAACAGTAGTTTTTTTTTTTTTAACACACTTTGCTAAAATGTACAAAATAATATTTGGAAACAAGTATTTTAGAAGTAAACAGAATTACATTAAACTAAAAGTGTACTTCATAGTAGTGTATTTATTTAAAACCGTTGCTTTCCAAAAAAAAAAAACAACACTTATCTCCAAAACAGCAACTTTACAGGAGCGAGAAAAACTTTGTAAACTTTCAATGGAAGTCAATGTAAAAAGAGTTTATTTCAGGTCATTTTGAAGAGTTTCTATTGGTCCGTTCATCAAGAAATTTTGGCACAGTGTAAGGGACAGTTTGTCTGTTCAAAATATGTAGTAAACTAAAAATCAATAAAAATAAAGATAAGTGAAGTACACTATATTGTACTAGTATGATCAAAGTTGACTTTCAAGTATTTAATGAAAGCATAATATTAATGTACTTTTAATGTATTTTAGAAAGTACATCTGTTAGACATTTCTCAGTATGTTTTAAGTATAATTAAGTATATATATATATATATATATATATATATATATATATATATATATATATATATGTAGCCAGGTGGTGAATTGAGAATACACCTTTAAAATGTGTGTCTGTAACTTTAAGAAACACAATCAGAAGTGTTGTCACCCTGAGAGAGGAAAGGGAGGAGCTAAGAGCATGGTAGAGAAGGAGGCTCAAGCTGCAGTGAATGGTGGTGCTTCATTTAAGGATCCATCCAGAGCCATCCTAATGAAATAAGAGGTAAAAATCAGGAAATACTGAACAATATAAGGTTTAGTTGGCCTATAACAGTAGTAGATGCCTATATTGCCTTTCTAAACATGTATTTTGGATGAATCACAACCAGATGCGGGCAGATGGCATTGTTTTAGTGGGGTAGTGTGCTCCTCCTATATATTTTTTTTTTTTTTTAACCAGGGCAGAGGAAGCATTCCTGTTGTCTCAGTATCTTCATACTCGGCCAATGCTGATCCCTTGATCACTTCCAGACCAATTTCTTACCATTAGATGTTTCCTCAGATTAATCACCAGGGCAGAGGAAGCATTCCTGTTGTCTCAGCATCGTCATACATCCTCCAGTCCTCTTCCTACAGTCATACATGTTGAGCTGCACAGTCTCCTCCATCCACATTAAATACAGACAGCCTTTCTTCTTTAGCGCCACCACCTGTGGGGTACGGAGGCTACCTGAGGAGAACCCGCTCCATCCGTGCTCCACTCAGCTCCATGCAGTCGCTGCCTCAGCACTCCTGTAATGGCCTCATTCTACCTGTGATCAGCCCCACAGAGGAAACAGGAAATGCTCTTTGTAGTCGGGCTGCTTTGTACCCTGCAGGGGATGATGGGAACCATGCGGAGAGATAGAAATTTGCCATCAGCTATGTTCCACATACTGTACCTCTGAGTAGCAGAGCTGCTTCTGTTCAGCGGAAATATCAGAATTATTGAGCAGAACTTCACGTTCTTTATTCAGTAACAAAACAAATAAATGGATGAAATGATTAAAATAAATAAAATAAAAGGGCTAAAAGTTAAAACTAAAAATCAGATAAATAAAAAGACAAAATTATTAAAATAAATAACAAGGTTAGAGAAAAACTCAACTTTAAGAAGTAAAGGTCAGTAAATAAGTCAAAAGAAAAAAATAAATAACTTAGAAAGAACGAATAAAGAATGTATCCTCTAGTGCAGTCTCATAGACCATTAAAAAAACGTTATAATGATGAAACTGGCTCTCATCAGGACTGCCCCAGGAAAGGAAGAGCAAGAGTTTCCTCTGTTACACAGTATATTTAGTTTATATTGATAGTTTATACTGATGTGTGAATATGGGAATTGCTATGCATTGCTATGACTCTATGTTCTGATTTCCTGTATAAATTCTGATTATGATTGAGTATAAAATAACTGGTTGCTTCAGTCGTAAAATAGGTCAGTGGTACGTCCAGGACTTCTGCTCGGACCTCTTTTCCACCCAGCCATTTTAAAGGTAAAATAGTCCGCCTCTGTGAAATCCAGAATGCCACGTTTTAATGCCTCGTGGTAATTGGCTTAATGTTTCATTGGTCACTTCCATCACTTATATTTGACGTGAGGCAAAATGGCCTCATTTGTCTAATGGAAATTACTGCATCAGGGTCCACGGCTTCGGACGCCATTAGCCATACCGCGCTCGCTTTCAGCCCCGGGTATTTCCTACAGGCTGGGGCTTTAGGTACCTCTGTGGGACGTTATTGGAGCGAGGTGTTGGGCCAACAAGTGCCCCCTCTGTCCATAGGTCATTAAACCTGACATTCTGCTGTGGAAACCAGAATATTTATCCAGCGTTTGCACACATTCCATTTTAAGTAGACTCGGCCAATGCTGATCCCTTGATCACTTCCAGACCAATTTCTTACCATTAGATGTTTCCTCAGATTAAACAGACTGGAGGCCTTTCAGACTTGAGCATCTACTGATTCACAGCAGAAGCACCAAAAAAAAGAGCTTTTTCTCATAGGGCCCTATTTTAGTAAGTGTCGGTTTGTTTTGTACGTCTTGAAACTAATTGCACTAATTCTCTTAATTAATCAAGTATTTTCATGTGTTTTGGGCGTAACATGAAATAAACCATAATTTGTACATCAGTTGTCATTCCCTTTAAGAACCAGGTGTGCTCTGACTTTGGCACATTCGTATCTTAACAGCTCAGAGCTTTTGCGTGTCTCTGTAGAGGATACTGAGCTGCTCGTTCACACTGTAAAGAAAAGCCAGCAGCTCATTTAAGAGAACAGCAATGATATTTTATTCTTTATTCTGTTTGTTGTTGATGTAGAAAACTGGATAGCACGGATATTTGTGTCATGCGATACAAAAAAAAAACCTGCAAAAACGTATTTTCCACTATATTTCATTGAATATTTACTTAATTGTATTGGCACAGGATTAATCTAATTAATTACTGTTTTATTTTTATGCTCTGGTCCAAGTATCCAATAATTTGGGAAGGGGTGATGAACTATGTCTTGGAATTAGTGAAAAAGTAGTTTGACCTGTTTTTATACTTCATACTGTTGGATCCTTCCCTTCTATATTAACCCAAATAGGTATCATCAAAATATGTACAGAACGTTCATTAATCTGTAGGTAGAAGTAGGGGTGTACTATACCGTATCGTTCACGATAATACCGGTATAATTTTTAAAACGGTACAAAAAAATAAATATCGCGATATTAGCGGTATTCTGCGTTGTTTACGTATGTACGTCATACAGTTACGCGTGTGGCGTACGTTCATTACGTGGGCCGTTTGGACACAGCAACAAGTATGTCAGAAAGCGGCTCTGCTGTGGAGAAGCCCGTTCGGAATAGGAGAGCCAGTTAAGTAGTGTGGCAGTGATTTGGTGACAAAATATCTGATACACACTGTAATATGTAAGGTATGTCCGAAGCGCATAGTATCAAAACAGAAACACCCAGTTCAGTACGAGGAAAGCCAAAAAAGTCGCGGAGTGACTGCAGTGGCCAGTGTGAGTAACGCTACTCCAAGCAGACAAGTCTACGCTGATTCAGCACAACATCGCCACAGCTTTGGAAATATACACTCCCTATGACAGAAAGAGCAAACGCTGGAAATAAATTACTGAATTATCGCATTTTGTTTAGCTATAGGATATGATTTGTTTAGGATATGTTGCCAATTTAAACTGTTGAGAAGAAAGGCTTTACCAAACGCAGCCAAACACAAAGGTACCGAGCACGTAATGAAAAATAGTGGACATATTACTTCAGCGATGTGAAATTCGTAATCCTACCGTTTCTAAAAACTGCAGAGTCATCGCTGTGCGGTTAGATATATTGTTAAACAATAATGTGCGCTTCTGTTTCCTTCACGTTTGAACTTTAGAGTCCTTATTTCAGTCAGAAACTCGCGTTTAAGTTTAATCCACTGTCTGAGTTTCTCCGTGGCTCTGCGGCTATCAACGCTTGAGCTTGTAAACAATGTTTTGAATCACGGATCATTGACTTGTGAATAGATTCACTCAGTGAGTCGACTCCTCACTCAACCCAAAGCGTCTGAAAATCAAACAGATCACATGATAATTCCCTATATCCGTGGAGTTAAATGTTCAAAATTTCTTGCATATATATATATATATGTATATATATATATACATATATATATATATATACATATATATATATATTTGTCATCTGTATGTTTAGTTTATATTTGTTCTTCTGTTGACTTTGAAGCTTTAGAATATTTTAGTATAATTTGTTGCAGGTAAAATTTTAAATCATGCAAAATTTTTTTAAGGAGTTTGTGATATTTGTTACATTAGAGTCTTGAAAAGGCAAAAAAAGTAATATTTAAGTGTGAAATGCATTTATACTAAATAAAGCTTAGACATATTTTTTTTTCTGCAATACTGTTTTCTTGAAATTAATAAAATATCTTTGTTATATCGTCAAAAATATCGTTATCGCGATATTTCCCTGAAATATCGTGATATTATTTTAGGGCCATATCGCCCACCCCTCGGTAGAAGTATAGATACTAGGGTTTAAAAAAATACTTCTGTAGAAGCTGAAGTATCAACTCAAGCTTTTTACTCTCCTTTAAGTAAAAGTGTAAAAGTACTGGTTTCAAAACTACTTAAAGTATAAATGTAAAAGTAATCGTGAAAATAAGGGGAAAATATGTAATTTGAAAGATTTACTACTACCACTAACTACTTACACCAAAATAAGCATTATGGGTATCAATATAGCAGTGGATCTCTAACAGGAATGTGTTTTTTTGGGGGGTGTGTCAATGTATTTTGAATGCTAAGATGGCTAAGATTCAGTAGGAAAGTGCGGCTGACTGTTGACTGTTGTCAGGGTTTTAATCAGTCAGTGGCGCTGACCTGTGTTCAGAAATTTACCTGAACACACCTCACTTCCAGCTCACCACACCCATCAGTGTGTAGATTTATTCCTAAACTCTGATGCTATTTTAATAAATTCAGACGCAAGGCATGAAAATAGACTGTTGAAGGGGTGTAAGATAGCAAAGAGAATCTCAACACACCTTATGCAAAGTGTACAATAGTGCACAGTCACACACACACATGCATACATGCACTAAAGAGTGGAATGTGCTGGTGGACGCAGTCTTGCCTCCCGCTCTGAGAAGCTAGTGACAGCTTTATGCTGTTTAATTGAGAAAACACAGTCACCACCCCTCGGCTCAAGCACAGCAGAACCTTGTGGTGAGAAACAGTAAAAAAGGCTGGAACTTCATTTTAATTAGCACCCTTGAGCCTCGAAGTAGTCGTAAAAACACCCCGAACGGTGAAAAGCGATACTGCTCGTTTCTTTAACAGAGATAAGTGCTTTTCCAGTTGTCAGCTGGGTAAAAATAGGTTGCATGTCAGGGATTCAGAAGTGTACGTGGACTATGGCCACCATCGCTCAGTCCTGTTTAGTCTGGGCAGCTGTGAATATATAGTCCCGGTTTTGTCTTTTTGTTTTTAACTTTAGTTTAGTTTTTATTTCAATTTTTTGTCTTTTGATTTTAGTTGAAAACACTTTAAAGAAGAAATTTTCTCTATTGCAGTAGAGCGTTTTTTTTTTTTTTTTCCATTTTTTTTTTCTGTAGCGCTTATTAGGATATTATTTTAACCCTTTAACAGGCCAGGATTTTTGTTAATTTTCTGCCTGACTTTACCCAACTAAATCTTGAGAATTTCTATTCAAGCATTACATAAAAAGTTTTCATGTTTGATAAGGGACGTAACAGAAAATCAAAACTGTAATTGTAATAGAAAATATTGAAAAAATAGTCAAGTAAATATGCTAATGTCAAAATATAATGAATAAAATCATAAAATTGTCTCTTTCCTGAACCTAATTTTGAAATCAATACAAATTCTGGACACAAATCAAACAGTTCATGTCCTCCAAACCGTTAGTTTCATTATGTCTGTCTAGTTTTTATGTCTATTTTTAAACATGCAGAATTTGCGTTGATTCCTGTTACTGATCTGGAATAATTAAGTGGAGTAGAGAGACAACAGGCAGCTTCTCCATGTGCCCTGTAGGAGATTTCAAACCCTCAGTTTTCAAAATGTTAATAACTTATTTCACTGCAGAAAATAAAGGTTTTGTATCACCTACACCTGTAGCCTGTATACAGGACAAGGCATTTTAAGGGGTTAAAAAGCATATCTTTCTTCAATTATAAGCACTTTTGTAATAGCACTCTAATCTAACTATAACTGAAAAGAAAACTCTTTTGTAAATTGATTTGAAGTCTGTACATTCAAAAATATGTAAAAAATTTCAAAACATGATACAAGTATACAGGTCAAGGCATGATCATAGGTTAATATTGTATCAGTGTTCTGAGGTTGCGTACAGTAAATAGTATTTTTGTTGCAGGCATATACTGCAAATTTAATAAACCTAACTAATGCACTGTTTTCACACCTAGTTCATTTGTGAAAGTACACACCCAAGTTTAGGGCTTGGTGACGTTTGGCCAAACTCATAAAACTCAGCAGTAAATGTGTGGCAGTGTAATATTCATAAAGTCACCCCGGTGGTGCTCGGAGCACTGATGTATTATTTATATATATATATATGTAATGTGCTCATGGCAAGCCAATGTGAATTATAGAAATTCTGTTTTATCTAAAAAAAAAGTTAAATAAAATAAAAAAAAACAACAACTTTGGAATCTTAAATGTGACAGAAGGGTATAGCCTGTGAAAATGACGGACATTGTGAATTCAGTCAGGACTACAATCGCTTAGCATATCCAGTAAAAATAACCTTACCCCACTTTCCTAGGTAAAACTAAGCAAATCTACAATATGTGTTTAGGTTTATGCCTGTGTGAAACTAAACCAAACAGAGGGAGAAACAATATAAATAAACAAACTCATCAACTTATCCGGATCATAGAATCTTTCACAACTACAGATGTGAAAACGTCATTAGAAAGCAAGCTTAAAACAACTGTCACAGAACATACGTATACTGTAACGTACTGTATCTTAATCAGGTGCTCCAGAGGAGCTTGCACTGTGTAGCAGTGCTGAACTGCACGGCCTGCATCTACAGTACTTGGCTTGGCTTGGTTTCTGGACCAGGCATGGAGGAATGTCCGTGATGATGGATGCTGCAGGTGGTGCATAAAAGCTCCAGCATGCTGTTGTGCTATCATGAGAAAATGGAATGTGACAAATGTCACTCGGTGTCCCAGACGCCAGATTACGGCAACATGTCGGAGAGCGTTTGACACAAATGTGCTCTGGTGATGGCTCATCTTTCTTCCTCCTGCTATTTTTTCTCTCCTTGGTATTCTAAAGACCTTTGAGGAAGCCGGGCGTGTCTGAGAGAAGGACCACAGTGCAGCCTATCCTGAAGGCAGAAAAATAAGCTGAAGGCGAGGTTGACAGCCTCGGCGTTTGTACGTAAGTTTTGAGAGATGGGGGCATGCCGGAGAAGGACAGCCAGCGGACGAAGGGGACATACAGATGGTCTTATGAGCTTTTGCATAACTGAGGAACTCCTTGGCTTGACTTGAGTCACTTATGAAAAAAGTACCGCCTGATGAGGGTCCAAACAAACCTGCTGACAGAACGAGCAAACCATGAACTAGCGTCCAGAACCTTTTTGGAGCTCACAGGCTTATTCTGGTCCTGTCATTCGGATCAGACAGAGATGAAAAACGACCTTTCATACTCACGTCAGAGAGAAATGAACAGCTATAGCTGTGCGTGAAGAGGCTGGGTGTGAGCGCAGGGTGTTGGAAGGTGTTAGAGTCATCCGTCTCGTTTCCCGCTGAGTGTATTGATGTCCCGACGGTCGGCTGCCGTCTCCACGTCCACATCATTGCTTCCTGCATGGATAAACAGGCTCCTGCAGCCGGTCTACATCACCCCTCTTTGATTGGCCTGTCAGCCAGATCTAATCAGTCATGGCAGACCTGAAGTGGCCTAATGAGATCTTGACCACCGGGTCTTGACCTTGTGTGACCTACGACCCACCCAGGCTATTGACTATTAGCCGGCTTTGCCGCGAATGGCCTGTAGCGGCCGACAAACATCCAGGCATGGTCAAAATCGCTCATCCACGTCTAAAATTAAAGCTAGCTTTAAAATTGAGATGTCATTGTGGGTCATTGTGCCTATTGGCTCTCAAAGCTTGATGACTGACAAAATGACTTAAGATCTTACATTTTTGACTATTTAACTTGGTTATATTTCATAATACATTGAAATTATAATTATCCAGTTTAATTCCATTTTATTTTCCGTTTATTTTCCCTTTTTTATGCATGCATCCACCCGGTCATAGTAACCTTCACAACAGGGTGAACAATTTTAGCAAAACTTGGCATTTGATGAAAACATGGTTGACGAGTTACAAACTTCTCTGATATCCTGGACAATAGAATCCTTCGATAGACAGGAAGGAGCCTAAATATATTAAATACACCTTTTTTCACGTTTTTGTCTATTTAGTTGCATTTTATTTTGGTCACGCTTGATCATGTTAGTCATTCAGCCATTCAACCAGCATAATCACCAGACTGGACGACCAATATGACCAAGTTTGTCAACTATCATCGCTGAGGTGGTCAACCAGCATGGCCAAACTGGTCAATCAGCAGCAGGAGCTGCATGAACATCCTAGTCGAAGCTCTGAATATGTCATAGGTCTCATTAACCATGCTTTGGATGTGTGCCACAAATAACTAAGGCTAAAAGCTAACCTGATAAGATATCTTCAGCTTGTTACTAGGAAGGTGCTATGGAAGGCACTACCATCCACAGTGGACAGTGTAATGGGTGGTAATGATTGTGACTGGTGGCTTCTGATGGTGTACAATTGTTTATGTTAACAGAGACGTGTTTCTGGCATTAATCACATCCATTTTCAATTAGAGTTTAGATTCTCTATTAGATTTTAGCAGAGATTTCCTACCTCTTTCCTCGGACCAGGTCAAGTCAGGCTCAAGTAAATGGTCTATGATGTAGGCGTCTGTTTTTTAATGCTATTTTTATTTTATATAAAGCTATGGAGTGATAATCACAATATAGCTAAGTACCAAATCAAACTGTGTTTGAAAAAAAAAGTCACACAACTTTTTTATAATCAGACGATTTTTGCCTTTCTAGGCACCCAATGACCAATGATGCAGTCCTTTACACTTAAAAGCCAAGTCCAACTGGAGGACTTCATCCAGCACTGAGGAGCTGAGCAAGGACAGAGCCAATCCATATATGGAAAAAATACAGTCACATACATAATTACACACACACACATATGTAGCCAGGTGGTGAATTGAGTATACACCTTTAAAATGTGTGTCTGTAACTTTAAGAAACACAATCAGAAGTGTTGTCACCCTGAGAGAGGAAAGGGAGGAGCTAAGAGCATGGTAGAGAAGGAGGCTCAAGCTGCAGTGAATGGTGGTGCTCCATTTTAGGATCCATCCAGAGCCATCCTAATGAAATAAGAGGTAAAAATCAGGAAATACTGAACAATATAAGGTTTAGTTGGCCTATAACAGTAGTAGATGCCTATATTACCTTTCTAAACATGTATTTTGGATGAATCACAACCAGATGCGGGCAGATGGCATTGTTTCTGTGGGGTAGTGTGCTCCTCGTGTTCAAGCCTTGTATTTTTCTGGGTTACAGAAGCTGTTTGTCCAAGTTCTCTTGATGAAATGCTCAAATCTTGTTGAGTAAAGCTGAGTAAATCGAGGTGAGCTTAAAAACAAATATAAAAAGAGCTCTGTTAATGGTATTAATGTGGTATTAATGTTATTTATCTATTATCTAATTAGTGCCACTACCAAATACTGTACTGTGTTCTTAGTTAGGGTTTTTACAGTGTATTCATTTTTATTTTTATTGTTTTGAGTAAAATTTAATCAGAATAAAATACCCGGAAAAAAATTATTTTGTCATTTGGTGTGCGTCCTTTCCCCGGTGACACATATACTGTACATACACACCAGGACAAATAAATGATTTTGGACTGTGGGAGGAAACCATAGTTCCCAAAGGGAAACCCACACACACACAAGGAGAATATTGAAACTCCACCCAGATAGGGACTTGAACCCAAGACCCCAATGCTGGGAGGTGATCATGCTAACTAAGCCACTAAGCCATCGTTCTGCCACATGTAAAGGAATGAATTAGTGATTGGGTGACACTTAATACAATACAATAAGGGTACATAACAGGGCAAGAATTCATGCAGTATTTTTTTTTTTATGAGAGTGAGGTACAAACTCCAGTAACCAGTACATCAGTAATGACATTATTACCTTAATTACTAAATAAAACTAATGCATTAAAAACACATGTACTGTATGAGACATGTTTACTTCATGCATAATCATAATGACTCATTATCTATTCTGTGCATGAATTAATGATTAGTCACTTATGAAATACTGCATGTATTTACTGCATGCAATACTGCACCCTTATTGTAAAGTGTTATCAATTATTGTTTTTGTTTTTTTCTTTTCCTAAATTTCAAAAAACAATCGTTTTTGGGAATAATTAATTGAATAAGAATATTGTTCTGTTATCTATGTTAACTAACATGCCGTGCAGAGAGCTCTAAGTGTTCTGAGTGTTCAAGAGTGTTCATTTCCCCTCTTAAGGGAGAGCATGTAGGACCCAGCTGTGAAGCTCTCAATGGAGGCAAATTAATTGCAATTTCACAAAGCTGTGATTGAATTTCAAATGGACCCCAGGAGAGGCTCTTCATACATGCCGAACATGGCCTCCTAAACGAGTGAAATCTCTGAGTTCCAATCTCCTGCTGCAGCGTTCTCACTGCCCCTTGTGTAAACATCAATCGGTGCAGCGAGAGGCTCCGGTTCGCTCGCTAACAGCAACACATGTTCTCCTCTGGCCGTCCTCCAGCCTCGGCCGCCGGGGGCCGAGGGGTTCTGTGGACGGCCGGAGCTGCAGGCCTCTTCCAGGGACGTGCCATGTTGCCACCTGTTTCCCAGGCCGAGAGGAACGTGTAATCTGGTCATGTGAGAAGCATGTCGCACGAAGAGCCAATCAAAGATACGAGAGCAGGGCATCCAGCCTCCTCCCTGCTCTACTCTACTCCCTGATGTGGGATTGGAGAACTTCCCAAGGCATTTCGAGCAGAACCCCAATCCATGCGGAAAAACGGGGGCGGATCTGCTTTTGGCCTTTTGTTTGTTTTATTTTGTCGCACATAATTATCAGGCGGGAGGGAGATTAGTTTAATTTGATGCAGTGATGCAGAGTGTCTGGTGTTGCATTTCACACACAACTTACTCTCTATGTGTGTGTATGTGTGTGGTGTCTATTAGCTGTATTTCCCATCTGAAACACTTAGAATGGGAAATCTTCCTCTAGGAAAGACAAGGAAATGTTTGCTTATTAACACAGAATCTAATTTCCATTCCATTAGTTTCCATTCATTCATTTATTACCACATGCAATATACACTGAAAAAAATCATGCGTAAAATTTACTTTAAAAAGGTTTCACAACTTTCTGCATTTGCTTTTTTTTAAGTAAATTTAATTTCATGTAAATTAAAGTAACTTCAACTCAGTTTCAAGACTTATATATATATAAATAGAGTTACACAGAGTAAATAAGTGAACTGAACTTCAGTCAATCCTTTCCTCCAGTAACCTTTACTTAATTTCTGCATACACTATTACCTAATTAAAATTACATAATTGATACAGTATTACTGAAATTTAAATATTTTTTGTTAAAACACACATTCAAATATTTACATAATCTCAAATAAGATTTATTTTGTAAACAGACCAAGTCTCACTTTTTAGTATACTGAAACGAATGTATTACATGCCATCCATGTGTTGAGACAGTGTAATATGTGTGTTTTAACTAAAAAATTTAAAATTTCAGGAATTATAATATATTATGTATTATAAATTATTTCAGTAATATTGTATAAATGAAGTAATTGTAATTAGGTAATATTGTAGTATTGCAGAAATTATGTAAAGGTTACTAAAAGAAAGGATTGACTGAAGTTCAGTTCACTTATTTACTCTATGTAACATTTACGTCTTGAAATCGAGTTGAAGTTACTTAAATGTAACTTAAGATAAACTTACTTAAAAAAAAACAAATGCAGAAAGTTGCAAAACTTTTTAAAGTAAATTTTACTCATCTTTTTTGTCTATCCATCGGTCCAGCCATTCATTTGCTCATTGTAAGCCTATAGTCTATAGTATGTATATATAAGCTCATAGATGTTCCACATTTGTTCCATGCTTATGTGTTGAAAGAAGGGTTGAAGCAAAAATCTAAACCATCTAAGGGTCCCTGGGGGCTGATTATGGGCTGTACAGTTGTTGGGTAATTTACTACAGCATGTCCAAGATAAAGCCTGAAACAAGGCCCATATGAAAACAACCAATTAAATTCAGCAAATGGCAGTCTTCTAGTGGATATTATATATATATATATATATATATATATATATATATATATATATATATATATATATATATATATATATATATATATATATTGTTTGCATTCAGTTAAGAGTTCAGTTGCATTTAATAGATATTCATTTGAATGTTACTTGAATGTTGGATGAGGCATCCACAGTGGACCAAGTAAAGTAAAGAGGCAGGTCTTGCCTGAGGAATCTTGTTGCCTCCAACAGGACAATTGGTGTTGTTATCCACTACATTGTACTTAGTAACGTTGTACTTTAATTTGACCATTTTTTTTGTTCACTTTTTTGTCATTTTCCTTAGTATAAAGTATACTAGTATACTAGTATAAACATTTACAGTTTAAGCTTTATTGCTGGAACTGTCGACCCCGATCACGACAAAATAACAACAGGCTAGAGAGCTAACAAGCTAACAGGCTAAAACACACAGCTAGCCCCCCTCTCGCTCCACTTCTCACACTTACAAACACACAAACACTGGAGGGAGGAGAGAGATGTGCATTTACTAGCTAGAAATACAGACACTATTCTGAGTTTGTATCAATATCAAGGTTGTTTTTTTCAACAAAGTGCTACCTAGCTTCAAAAACACAAGGTCACATTTGAAGAAACGTTTGGAGTTGCAGCGGCACACTTACAAGTGGAGCAAAGCTTCCAACAAAGTGAGTTTTGGCAAAACTGTTATGTTGATGTGGCAGCGGTGTGTTTGTGTGGTATTGTCGGTAACTGCTAAATCTAATTGATTTAAAAGTAATCCACAAGGAACTTAGTTACGCTCAAAATCAAGTACTCCATAATGCAGCTACGGTCCTTTTTTAAGAAGTAATCAGTAATCAGATTACTTTTTCAAAGTAACTAAGCCTATTATTAATGTTGCCCATTATGTTACAACATCCTCAATCACATCTGCATCTACAGCCTCTCTCTGACTGATTGACGGATTGAGTGTTGGGTTCAGGTGTCCTTCACACACACACACACACACACACACACACACACACACACACACACACACACACACACACTGACCACTGCAGTGATGCCCTTGAGATACTCGTTCCATATCAAACCTCTGTTCAAAGAGAAGCTGCTCTCAGAAGCTGCTCTCTGGCCTCACAGCGCATAAATAAAGCTTTTAAAAAATATGCAGGAAAGTCCGTTATCCATCAGCCGGGCTGCTCCTGGCTCCGCTCAGCCGCAGGAAGCCGTGTGGCAGTTATGAGTGTAGGCATGGTGCCCGGAGTTTATAGATGCCTGATTGATTACCGTTTACTTTTTTCTGTCCCATCTCTCCTCCAGCTCAGTGGGTTTTACAGCCTGGTTATTAATGCGAGGCGGGAGGTAAAGTGCCATTTCACGAGTCTTGTAAGAACGCCTCTCGGACCGTAAATCTCCCGAAAATTCACATCTTACGAGACAGGCTGTGAATGAGTTATGAAGTATGTCCACTTCTTCTTTTTTGTGTATGTGTGGGTATTACTGTTGCCAAGATCAAGCATTCTTACTGTAAGTGTTCATTCCGGGAATGTCTCGAGGCGAAAAGCAGGGGACAGGTAAGCACTGGCACAAGAAAAGCAGAATATATATAAATTACAAGGTATCAGAGGACCAGCTTTACCTATTTAAAATTTACAGTTACTTATTTTAATATCCATCACATATTTTGAGTAAATATTTTTTTCTTCCCAATGGCCATTTACATCTTTACACACTCCTAACTCTCCATTCTATTTTATATAACGATTGATTGCCTGGTCACAGTGTTGTGGAATAATATGTTTTAATGAAATCTACCTGCATCTACCTGACAAACTTGAACTATTTGTAAATATGTATTATTAAATGGTATTTTTAAAAATAACATAACAAATTTAGATGTTTAAATAAATGTTTAATTATAAAAAAAATACATGATTTAAAACATTCAGAATAATTAAAACTACTACTACTGTTTCACTGTGAATTATATATATATATATATATATATATATATATATATATATATATATATATATATATATATATATATATATTTTTTTATATATATATATTTTTTTTGTTCAAAAAATGGGTGAATAAAACATATTTACATTTATGTGTCTAATTTTTTTGAAAACTGCAAATTTATGTGTCTGAATCTGGAATTTTTCAATCTGATAATTTAGGGTTCAGATTTTTTCAGAATAAAAAAAAACATGGAGCTGAAAACGTTTGGATTTAATTTTTTTCTGAAATTTATTAAAAAAATCTTAAAGCACCAAAAAACGTGTTATTTTTTTTAATTACTGTTCCCTATTGTCTAGGGTAGATTATACACTTTTTAAGTTGGAGCAGATTATGAATGACTGAATTCTACTGATTTTATGAGGAATTAAAAAAATGTCCATCATACATTAAATAAGTTTTTATTTTATTTTATTTTTTTATAATTACTAAGGTTATTTTATATGAAAAAAAAAAAAACATGAATATGATAAAAAAAGCAAAACCTAAAGAAATCTGACTGAATTATCCCAACATATTCCTATCAAGTGATACTGAAGTGATGACAGTAAAAAAAAATGCAAAAACTGCCCAAGAAATGATGAATAATTTCACAGTTTGTAACAAAAGCACCAATGATTCAAACCATCCTGTGTGTGATTGTTCAGAAACCCTGTTCTTCTCTGGGTAGCAGGTTGAAAAAGAGTGAAAAAAGAGTGAAATTGCTGCCGGTTATCAGAACCAGATGGCAGCGGGACTCATGTGCACTGCAGGTGTATTACAGCACTGCACTTCTAATTGGGGTAAAAGCAGAACTTCCTCAGAGCGAATCAGAGGTAATTGTTGAGGTGGAACGGCGGAGTAGTTCCTGTAATCGGCAGAACTGGAGGAAGTTCTGCGGCCGGAGCCATTACTGAAGAACTCTGACCGTCGTACAGCAGAAATAAGCTCATCCCAGTCCTCTTCTGCTCTGCTTTAACCCTTAAAACCCTACAGACGTTTTTTTTATCCAAAATCTCACCTTGTGTTCTCAGCTTAATTACTCAGGAATGCCTTCACACATAAACATAATCCATATATAGTTAGAAAGGGCGGAGCTTACTCTTTCTAAAAATTGTGATCACATCTCAGTCCAGTAAAGCTAAATCTACAAGAAACCCATTGAGAGAAAAACACCTAAAAAAGTGAGATCTCCTTCCCCAACCAATATTATTTACCGTTACTGCTTCAAACATATTTATATGATGTTTCAAACCAAATAATATCAGTAAATAAAGACTCAAAAGTGTACACAGAAAAAGTGGAAAACTACCTGCTTCACTCAAACTAAAGCTAGGTATGGTGTGCGCACTACTTTATATAGTTTTTATTTTACTTGCATATTTTTACTAAGTGGTTATTTTGCACTAAACATTTTTATTTATATAGACTAAAAAGTTTACATTTTTGTATATAATTTACTATAGTTTTCTTTGTGTGTCCTGATCCTCAAAATACTGAAAGGCATAGGCTGCTCTGAGTGTCAGTTTTTAATAAGTTAATCTACATGTATCCTAGAGGTGTGATTATTGATTATCAAGAAAAATAAATCTGCCTGATGCTGTTTCTCCATGTATTTTATCAAAGTAATAATTAATAATCCATGTAATGAACTCAAATCATCAATATTCTTGTTTTTAACTCCATTTACCCATTTTTGATATCTTAGGTATGAATATATTTAAAGTCTATACAATCAAAAATAAGTAAAAAAAAAAAAAAACAGGCGCTTGGTAAAATTTTGAGCAAAATATGATCAGTTCCAGGAAAATATAACAATTCTGCTTGCTTTTACATTTTAAATGATTATATTTTTGAGCAGCCGTATGTCTTCTGGAGTAAAAGACATCAGGGCATGTGTCTGTCTGATATAATTACTGTGTTATAAGACCTGAAAAAGAGGAACTGAAAACAAAAACAGAGAAAAAACACACTAAAACAGGCTAGAGTTTAAAGGGTTAACTGTGCCGGCTGGAGATCAGATCCAGTTTCATACTGAGCCGACCTCAAGCCCAAACCTTTACCAGGTGGGTGAGGAGAGGGGGCTCTGGGTGCTCCTCGGCTCCAGTGTAGAGCGGTGCAGAGGGGAATCTGACACTGCCGTTGTTATAAAGACGAGAGCGAGGCTCTGATATCTGGGCTCATCATCACGGCTGCAGTCTCTGAGCTCCTCTCTGAAACCTGTCTGCTCTTCTAAAGGACAGCGGCAGGTGGGTGATGGATCCCAGCAGTGGAGGAGGAGGGTCACGACCCACAGAGATGACAAACGACCACACAGGGACCAGATACACACCGGGGACCGAATGATGGGGGCCCAGCATGGGTCTACAGGGGTTGGCCATCAGTGTGGATGGACTGAGTAGCTTTAGAATAAAAAGAAAAAAATAACATAAACCCCCTATGATTTGAGTTTACTTAAAGTACATACAGGGGTTGGACAATGAAACTGAAACACCTGTCATTTTAGTGTGGGATTTTAGGTTTCCTGGCTAAATTGGAGCAGCCTGGTGTTCAATCTTCATTAATTGCACATTGCACCAGTAAGAGCAGGAAGAGTGTGATGGTTCAATTAGCAGGGTAAGAGCACAGTTCTGCTCTAAATATTGCAATGCACACAACATTATGGGTGACATACCAGAGTTTAAAAGAGGACAAATTGTTGGTGCACGTCTTGCTGGTGCATCTGTGACCGAGACAGCAAGTCTTTGTGATGCATCAAGAGCCACGGTAATCCAGGGTAATGTCAGCATACCACCAAGAAGGACCAACCACATCCAACAGGATTAACTGTGGACGCTGTAAGAGGAAGCTGTCTAAAAGGGATGTTCGGGTGCTAACCCGGATTGTATCCAAAAAACATAAATAAATAGATTAAATAGACACAGTAAATTATTGTGGTCTAAAACCAGGTGTTTCAGTTAAATTTTCCAATGTTCAGTTAAATTGACTCAATTACATTCTTCCATTTTGGGGAATCTTTTAATATTCTGCTTCCA
The DNA here is from genome assembly GCF_023375975.1 of Astyanax mexicanus. Taxonomy (NCBI): domain Eukaryota; kingdom Metazoa; phylum Chordata; class Actinopteri; order Characiformes; family Acestrorhamphidae; genus Astyanax; species Astyanax mexicanus. Next base: position 11,003,214 of record NC_064422.1, read on the forward strand.
TCCCTCCATCCTCCCATCAGATATATGTTGTCATAGGTTTGTTAAATGCAGTTTAAACAGCAGGGTTTGGTAAGAATCCTTCAGACGCTGGTAATTAGGTAGTAATGCTGTAATGTGAGGTGGGTGCAGTGTTATGTATATAGACGTACATCAGGGCCCCTGGTTTCCCATGAAAACAATAGAGAGTATGGGGTCCGGTAACTGGAGACTTCAGAGTGCTCTACAATAGCTCTGCTGAGAGATGATATGAAATCAAAACAAGGTGACGACAGTGACGGCAACAGTGTTCGAAACTGGACCTCCTCTGTGATGAGAACTCAGAACATCCTTCAAAAACTGACACACAGCCAGACCTGAGCTTTCTATATATTACAATATACACAGCTCTGGAACAAAAAATGAAGAGAGCACTTCAGTTTCTGAATCAGTTTATCTGATTTTGCTATTTATAGGTTTATGTTTGAGTAAAATGAACATTGTTGTTTTATTCTATAAACTACTGACAACATTTCTCCATAATTCCAAATAAATATATTGTAGTCAATAAGAAATGGCTGGAATAACAAAAAAGATGCAGCGCTTTCAGACCTCAAATAATGCAAAGATCATAAACAAGATCATATTCATATTCAAGTTTTAAGAGTTCAGAAATCAATATTTGGTGGAATAATCCTGGTTTTTAATCACAGTTTTCATGCATCTTGGCATCATGTTCTCCTCCACCAGTCTTACACACTGCTTTTGGATAACTTTATGCTGCTTTACTCCTGGTGCAAAAATTTAAGTAGTTCAGTTTGGTTTGATGGTTTGTGATCATCCATCTTCCTCTTGATTATATTCCAGAGGTTTTCAATTTGGTAAAATCAAAGAAAATCAAAGAAACATTTTTAAGTGCTCTCTTATTTTTTTATTCCAGAGCTGTATGACTCCTCAAGCAGAGAACAACTTTTTACAGTGTCGTATGTTATTGACAGCTTTCTGTTGAACATATGTTTCTCTTTAATTTAATTAGTTTAATTCTCTTTAATTCTTTTTAATTTAGGTGGCCTCAGTACTCTTAAAATACCTGCCATAAACTAAAGACATCAATGCGTACTAGAAAATATGGATAAATCCTTGTTCTTCCTTCCATCTGACAAATCAAACTGTTTCAAGGCTCTTCGTTCGCACTAAAAGATATTTCTCTCTCTCTCACTGTATTTCCTAGAAATCTTCAATATAAATCTACAGACTTCCCAGAGCTGCAGACATGCAGACTTAATGTCTGCTTTACCAAAATGTGTAATTATGCCTTTAAAGTAAGCCATAAATTGGATAATGTAGACTTTTACCAACTTCCAGAAAGTCTGCTTTGAATGAAAGCTTCAGAAGAGTTCGGAATTACCCAACATTCACTGTGAATCACAGTGAGCGACATAAATACATTTCTTACCAAACCAAAAAATGAGGAAAAATAAGAATATTAAACAAACTTAGATCTAATATATGCAATGCATAATTAATTTGGAGTCTGTAATCAACCATGGACATGTATAGTGCTGAACTTCTCTACTCCCACCCTGCAAAAGCTCATTTCAGGGAGGTAGAGACAGACCAGCCACATATATATTTTGTGTGTCTGATGTGTCTGACATGGATCTACAGAATGAAATAGAATTGATAACTGTATATTGCTTTTCTACCGTCATTAAACTGAACTGATGCACTGATGAATTTCCTACAGTAAGGTCCAATGAGCATTAATCCAAACCAGTCAGGATGTATGATGTCCTGATTTCCAGCATATTGTATATGATTTGCAGACACCATGTAATCACCTGAGGGGAAATCCTGCATGTCACGGGAGAGGTGGGATGTCTGCAATATACTTGAAGCCCTGCTGGGCTTCATTAAAGGTAAAATAAGATGTATTGATGTTGACTAGTTTTAGTAAACATCACAGACAATGAAAGATGAGATCAAGGTTAAAACCCTAAGTACTCTGTTATCTGCAGCAGCGTAAAACACTGTAAAACAAGCAATTGACTGGGGTGGTACATCTGACAGGGCTGTGGGTTCGATACCTGGGTGGCAAAAAAACACAAACAAGCTAGTTCATGCTTAACTGCGATAGAGGCGCAAAGCTCATTATTTGAAATTTCTTACATCTTCCTCATCTGCTGATCTGCTTACCACAGACAGTAGGTACAGATCCCTCCCTCAGACAAAGTCTGCTGGCTAAACCAGCTGCCCACTATACAGTAATATCCACAGTGTCAAAATCACAGTTTAAACATGTTTTAATTATCATGTTTTAAATTATCTATTTATTCTCTGCAGTCACCATTATTCTTTCTTTTGTGTTAATAAGTTGTTGTGGTTTCCCTGACGAAGCGCTATTCGCCTTCTTGGTGTTGGATTGGATGGTGGATAAGGGTCTCCACCCAGCGTTTTTGTGTTATGGGAGAACCACTGCTTTTTTTTTTTTTTTTTTTTGCAGTTTTTGATGGTCTCTCTCATTCTAAATAAAGCTTAGATAGGATAAAATAGTCATTTATTCTGTGGCATAGCTCATATTTTATCATGTCTTATAGATACTCTCGTATATAGTTTCAGAGGAAGTTCAGAAGATGTAAAAAAATAAATTTAAACAAACTTAAAAAAATAATTTAAAAAGTGTTTTAAATGTTTTACCCTGTGGGATAGAATGTATTAACACTGATGTTGTATAGAGTTTATAAATAGGTTAATATAAAACTTCATACAGTGTTAAATTAACTCCAAAATGTAAAATCTTGTGGTTACTCTTGAGATATTTTAATACATACATCTCTAAAAGAGCAAGCGCAATTCCTCACTAATCTCCAGAGCACATGAAAGCACTTTTCTAACAGCAAGTGAAAGTTACACGGATTTAGGCCTCGTCTGACATGTCTGTCTCCTCCCACAGCCTCTGCTCTGTGATGTTCACATTCCTGACGTGTGTATGTCTGCCACAGATACACGTCAAAAGAATGTCCTGCTCTGTCTCTCATACGGTCGCTGTAGGTATTAATACCTGCTGAAAGAGGGGTCCGAGAGTGGGGATGCACCTCTGAATTTCAAATATTCCTTTTATATATATATGTATATATATATATAAATATATATATATACATATATATATATATATATATATATATATATATATGTATATATATATATATATATATATATATATTTTTTTTTTTTTAGAGGAGATGCTGAGACATGTGCACACTGTTGTTTGTTGAGCCATATGCTTTATTATTAAAAAAAAAAAAGTTAAATGTAATTTTATTTTTGAGACAACAGATTGTGTGAATAACGTGAAAATTAATGAACCAATAAAACCTGCAATTTCCATTCTAAAATGTAAATCTCCAGTCTTTGTCTTATTTCTTATTTTACTTATACTAAACCACACTATTTTATCTTGAAAAATATTCACAATAATAGTAATCATAATAATGACATATTTAAAATGTATATATGTAAAGCATGTTAATAGATGTAAGCAATAAAAAATATATATTTGCTTCAGAAAAATATGTAGCTCAATAAACATCATATTACCAGGTCTAATCCACAAATATACACCAGAAATATAACTGTCTGATATCTGTATAGAGCAAAATAACATTCTGTAAATGCAGACCTTTCTCTTACTAAACAACAACAAATACATTGTTCTCAGGTTAAATACACTACACTTTTAAACATTATGTTATGTATAAACCACAAAAAGTTATGAAAAATAAGAAAATTTAAAATTTAGGTTATTAAATGACACAACTGAAGAACACTAAGAAGAATGTCCATTCGGTTTTGCATAAACCAGACTGTTGAGTCCTAAAAAGCCAGCAAATCAAACAGTTATCAAATGACACCATTAAATCCTTAAAGAAGGCTTTACACTCTATGACATAAGTATTAAATGGTATTACTGCAGAATCTTTTAAAAATGGGAGGCCAAACTTGATGATTGGGCATTTGAGCTTAAGGCACCCAAATGTCAAGCAATGCAAATATACAATACTAGATTACATTTAGAATTGGATCAAACAAATCAAACATGTTTAATTAACTCTAACCATTCTATAAAGTGACTGCACTGTAAACCCATAAGTTGTTTGAACTCAATTAAATTACGTCTGTTTTACATAAAATTGGAGATTTCTTAACAATACTCAACTATTTTGAGTTAGTTGAACGTTTGTGGGCACATATACTGTACTATTCAAACTGAGATCTTTGAGTTGAACCAACTTAATATAATGAGTTTAGTCTGTTTCCATTAACAGCTTCTTTTCCATTGGCTTCTGTCACAATCTATTTGCATACTGGGTGTGTCCAACTGTTTCTGACTAACACTCACCATCAGTGTGTAGTGATTCCCCCCCTGGGCTACCTTACAAATAAATCAACTTCCCCTTTAGTTGTAATAACTTGATGTTTTAATTTATGCTAACTCAATTTTCATTCCCCATTACTTAAATAATGTAGCAAACCTTAAAGCCTTAAAAAAGTTAACTTAACTTATCTGTTTATACAATATAACAAAAATATAAGTTAAATCAACTTCCACTTTAGTTGTAATAACTTAATGTTCTAAGTTATGTTAACTTAAGTTTTCTTCACCCATTACTTAACTTTTTTAAGTCAACCGGTTTCCTCAATTTTTTTAAGTAAACTCAACTTATCTGGTCTGACAGTGTGGAAGAGAAGAAGAAAAGTGTGAGGGGAGTTTGTGCCAGTTAAGACTGAGCTTTTAGACTGAGCACCTGAATTAAAATCAGGTTTTAAAAAGTCCTGCAGTGTAATCTTGACTTTAGACACCAACAGTATGTTTAATCTGTGCTGGAGATCAAAGCTAAGCTGTTCACACTCAACAAGCTTGAGCTTGATGTTCTTTAGACTCAGCTCTTCTGAGATGTAACACATTAGAATACAGGTGAGGCATTAAGGTTTAAGGTTTGGGGGCGGCTGGTCTTTTAGAGAGCCGCTCCAGAACTAATTCTCATGGCTCGGGCTGCCAGACAGCTGCCTGCTTCCCTGGCAACAAGTTTCTTTGAAATGAACTGAGGTCATGGCCACTGGTGGGAGGCCCCTTCACCATCTATGTATCCCAGCATGCCCCGCCGCCACTCTGCGACCCTTCAAGATGGCCGCCAGGGGAGTTGAAAGGCTCGGTGTGATGAGTCAGTCGAGAGGCGCTGGGGTCCCGCGATGCCTCTTACTTTTGGTGTGGAGTTTTCCTGAGACCACCGCTGGGGCAGGGGCAGGTCGGGCAAACGTGAGAAAACAAAAGCTGTCGAGACCTCCTGTTTGTTTCTGTAAGAGTAGAGAAAGCTGCTGTGAGAACACCACGTGATACACATTTCAAAACGCCCGGCCTGCTGGTGGGAAACATCCCACTGAATCTCTTTGCGAGTCTGTTCTGTACACGTGTTTCACTAGTAGAGTGTTTTGCATTTATAGCCAGATTGTGTAGGGCTTGTGGTCATTGTAGAAATGAAAATAAGGGCCCGAAACAGTTTTTTCCCTAAAGCCATTACCATTTTAAACTCACATTAAACAAATTTAATATATCATTGATACTGTGAATACACACATTTCTGTGCAAAAGTCTCTATATATGCACTTTTTTCACAATTAACATGCAATAACCACCACTGTATATAACCATTATATTTATATATGTATAGAGACTGTTTTTTGTGTTTTTTAATATTTTAACACTGTGCAATCAACAGAGGTGCATAATATTTTCTTGTAAAGATAACATGAAAAGCTCCTCTGAATCTTGCACCTTAGTTTTTTTGTTTCTATAGGGACAATAAAATAGCATTCATTCATTTAAAATAGGAACATGCCAAAGTCAGAGCTCACCTGACTCTTAAAGAGAGGAATGACAACTGGCACACTGATTGGTTTATTTTATATTACGCCCGAAATAACCACACCCACGATTAATTAAGAGATTTAATTCATGCCTTTTGCGTGTTTTGAGTCAAGCAAGACACACCGACACGCCCAAAATCCAGCTGTGAAATACGCAATCGACTGGTGCACTATAGATCAGTAAAATATGGCCTATAATCTAAATGAATTGAGAACCTAATGTAACTTTTTAAGTGCATAAATAAATAAAGGCGCTCGCTTTGAACCCTGGGGACATTTTTCCACAAAACATTACTTGGAATCAAATCGGTTTAAATTGACTAACTAAAAATGTGTTTTAAATGTATTTATCTCTTCACAGCTCTGCTCTTGTAATGATGGGTTCCACTGACCTTGTAAACTAATGAACAAAATTAGTAACAAAAAAATAATAATTAAAGCAGTGTAAAAGTGGATTTTATGCAAATAAAGTTTTTCTTCTTATAAACAGTTAATACTGTTCTATATCTTATATCTTATATCTCAGCATTTATATAATATTCTGAACAGATATTTAAAAGCACAAACATACTACCATACTTTTCAATGCATGTTTTTTATGTACAATATTGCCTTTTTATTATTGACTTCACAGTCTCCACACTTCTCAATGACATGACCAAACTTTTTTTTGGTGAAGGATAAAAACAGAAAACAGAGTTACACAGGAATTTTCTCCCAGCAGGTACATATAAGTCATACAACCAATGTACAAAATCTTGCGTTCCCTCCTCCCCTTCCCTCCCCCCTTCCCACAACATAACCTATGTTAATGAAAAAAAAAAAAAGAAAAACAAGTAATGCACTTTACATCCACACAAACCAAAATTAACTCTTTCCAGCTACAGGGATCTTACGACTTAATAAGGAGCAATATCTTAATTCCGCAGAGTGGACGTTGGGTTTTCCAAGAGACTAAATTATTTATAATCAGAAATAAAAGACAGAAACGGATCCCATATCTAATAGAATGACTTTTTGTTTCCATTCAAAGTATATCTCATTTTCTCTAAATGTAATCAACTCAATATACGACCAAACTTTTTTACTTGTCCTCGCTCTTGAAATAATAATAAGGCATGTGAAGAAGCTCACACACTGTAAAAACCCTCCCTTTCACTTTTAAAAGTGAAGATTTTAGTTGGCCTGACAGTAATGGCCCTTAATGACAGTAATGACACTTAAAAGGAGGGATGGAGGGTTCATCCGGAGGTGACCGTTCCATTGAACAAAGGGATGAGTGACAGGAGTTAGGAATTAAAAGGGAGTGAAGGCTCGCGTGGCACATTTAGATGACAGAAGTACCATTCTGAGTGCTGGATGGAGCATCCCAGGCATGCATGGGAAGTGATGGTACATAAACATGCCTCACATGTGGGGTTCAGGCAGGGAGACACGGGCGTAATGTGAGGTAATGCATCTAACAGCACTAAACGAACAGAGCAGACCTTTTAGAAGCTCAGAGGAATGTTTATAAGATTTCCAGTTTCTCTGATTCTCAGAAGTTTAATTAATCTGATTATTTCTAAATTTGGATGCTCTTTCGTTGACAATCACACAAATACTCGACGCTGTGCACTATTAATAATGAGAATCTGACTCTACACAGGTAAACCAACCCTGATCCACCACAGGCCCAGCCAGAGGGAGGCTAGCATGGAATCCTCATCACTTTAAATCACAATGATGTGCTGAGAATGAATATGTATTAATGCAGCATTTGTCTCCCATTTTCCACACCGTGTCCTGATGGATTTGGCAGATGAACTTGTGCATCTCAGCATTGAAAGAACCCCAGATTTATTCATTCATTCATCTTCTCATCCGCTTCTTCCTGGTCAGGGTCAATAAGAGTCTGGAATCTACTTGGAATCCACCGGAAAAAGTCAGGATTACCTGGTGCCAGTTTATCACAGGGTATGAAACATACTAGTAAAGCATGGCCAATTGTTAAAAGTTGAAAAAAGGTTGAGAAACTCAAAATTTCAGGGCAATTTACTGCAAAAAGATTGATAGAGAGTTTTGAGAACTTCTAAGTTTTGAAGAAAACCACCATTATAATTATATAATTATATAACTATGCTAACTAGAAATCTTCAGTTCAGATATTTCATTTTACATATTTATAAAAACTTTTAATTCTAAGCCTTGGCAACTGAACAAAGGAGATTATATACATCTGTAATATAATCAAGAGGAAGATGGATGGTCACAAGCCATCAAACCAAGCTGAACTGCCCAAAAGCAGTGTATAAAACTGGTGGAGGAGAACATGATGCCAAGATGCATGAAATCCGTGATAAAAAAAACAGATTATGGTCTGAAAGCTTTTTGTTATTTCAGCCATTTTCTATAAATAAATTCTCTAAATGGCAATATTTTTATTTGGAATTTAGGAGAAATGTTGTCTGTAGTTTATAGAATAAAACAACAATGTTCGTTTTACTCAAACACAAACCTATAAATATCAAAATCAGAGAAACTGATTCAGAAACTGAAGTGCTCTCTTATTTTCTTTCCAGAGCTGTATATAGACAGGAAACAGGTGAAAACAATAAGTAGTCAGGTAATTGAGACTGAGTGAGTGTCATGTGATGATGATCAGGAGTCAGCATGATCAGGAGTGTCAGCAGCATTCTGGGAAATAGAGTCCAGAGTGTCTCCTTGTGAGACACTTTGAATAATAATCTAGTTTGATTAGAACAAACATACTGAAATTCAATTTAATTTTATTTGGCCTCAATTTTCCACTATGAGATATGTGATATACAAATTTTAGATGGAAATATCCCTCGTGATTGGTCGCACGCTGAAGATGCACCTGTCCCTGTCCTGTAAGACATGTGGATTCCAACGTTTACTCAAACGTGATGAAGGCAAGTGAGTCCCGTCAATAAAAGCAGCAGTTAAAAGGAGTCTTCAGGAAATGCCTTTCCTCTTTGATAACGACTCTGCAGATGAAGCAGAACCAGCACTTGTGTTGTGGCACATGTTTCAGTGCCCAGAGGAGAGAAAAGGGAGGAAAGTGAAAAAGAACGAGGGATTATGGTGAAAGAGAGCAGGTGCTGGAGTTCAAAGGGTCCAGCGAAGAGGCAGCATGCTGTTTTTCCTTTACTCAAGCACTTTATTTAGCCTCATAGCAAACCTCATTCTATTATTCGTACTGTTTCTCTCTCTCTTTTTCTCCTTCTTTCTCTTTCTCTCTTTCGTAAAGACGAGGCTGTGTTCCCCGACTCCGACTCCGTCTCTCTCTCTGTCTGTCTGTGTGTTCTGGAGTGGCGTTATTATCGGTAAAGTGCTTTTAAATCCTCTGCTGCTCAACACCAGCGTGTCTTGAGCACGCTAATCCCGTCAGATAGCCATCCGTCTCTCTTCCATCGCTCTCTCATGCCTGCCGTGCTTTCAGCAGCTGGAAAAGCATTCCAGACTCCACAGCCGCTCAGCACAATGGAGCCGTCTCAGTCCCAGACCCGTCCACTTTACTGGAAACCCCAACTCCTTGTACCTCAGTCAGTGAATGCTCACTTTTGACATATTCTTATCTTATAGATCAACTATATGCAGGTGGACATTCACAGACTGTAGCTTTACATCTGCTGTTTTTTGCACAATTCAAGCTCCTCCTGTTTCATTCATCAGTGTTCTGTCTGTACTTGAGCCTTCACCCCTTGGCCCTAGCAATTATCCCTACTGCTCTGTTTTGAGTGTGCAGGTCTAAGGGGTAGGGTGTCCCAATTCTTGTTAGACTGGAGGGATAGGTTAGTGGAAGTTTTAGGGGCTAAATGACTCTTCAAACTGAGATTTTTAGAGGCACACTCCAAACAGAGGGTTATTAGAATCACTGACTAGAAGATTCAGCATAAGCAACCAAAGAAACACACAAATTTGAGTATTTTCCTTGTTAAAATGATAATAACCGCTGTTTTTTTCCATAGTTAATGTGTAGTTACAATATTTTATGGCCATTTTCTTCCTAACAAGCATAGAAATTGCCAGTAGTTCGTTTCAGAGCTAGCTAACTCACTAACTTTCCTGTTCCACCTTAAATGGTTGACCAGATGCAAGAGGCTGCAGCATTTAAGCTAGTATGGGAAAATAAAATAAAATAAAAGCTGATAAATCAAGGCTAATTTTAACACCCCATCACAGAGAAATTAAGGAATGGACAATAATAGTTAATTACTGCACCACCTGCCCCCTGTTTAAAGACATACAATAAAGCCCTATTGTTAACTAGTTCAGCAGCAGCAGTTAGGTTGCTGAACTTTAGCGCTTCACTGCTATAGCTATTAATCTGTATAGGGTGCTTGAAGGATTTTTATTCTGTTGCATCTCTGCAACTCAATTGAAAATCTCTGTAGTCTATGACTAGGCTTAAAACGTGTATATATGCATGATTTTATAGTTTTGGAGCTCAGTGAACCATAACCTACATTCTGCTTGATCTGGTAGTCATGTGAATGAGGAGTCTGTATGCTAAATCACTGTCCAATTTGAACACACAAACTGTCCCTTACACTGAAGTTCTCCCAAATTACCTGAAATGAACTCTTTTTTTTTTACATTGACTTCCATTAAAATAAAAAATGTCTTTATCTCTCTCATATAAAGTTGGTATTTTTAAGATACTTTACATGTTTTTCATTGGACAGTAATGATATACACTGAAGCTACAGATCCTCTATATTTGTATCTTATAAAAATGCAGGATCCGCTCATTCTGAATAATGTATTTGTATTGAGTTATATTGATATATTCTGTATGTGTGTGTATTTAACAGTAACTCTCTTTTACCCACCTCTGTCTGCTTCTTCAAATACCCCACCTACGAGGTAATGACAAGCCCCTGCTCTTGCCTCATCACGTTCCATCAGATAGCCTGGCTGTAAAACCAGAAGGGGTATGCTTTTCTAAAGGTCACTGTTGTACACGGGGAGGTGGCATTTAAACCCCGTATAAGCCTCCAGGAGAAAAGGACAACTTCCCAATCCTACAGCGTGATTTTCCTGAAATTTCATTTTAGAGCAGTAATTGTAAAATTTGTCTTTCTTTGACCGGCTCAGCGTCTTTTGTAGCAAACGGACGACATGATCCTTCATGTTCCAGCCAACCGTCAACATCAGCAGCACTGCCGCCATTCAAACTGAAAGAATGTGACTGTAAATATATATAAATATAATAAAATACAGCATTATCACCACTTTATAGTGGTATAATAATTGCAGATTGAAAAGTTGCATTGCAAGATGCATTTAATAACTAACACCTATGTAACAGTTATTAATCTATGTAAGTGAAAGATGCATGTGCAGTGATGTTACAGAAAAAAAAAAAAAAACATGCAAACATATATTATATATTATGCATTTTTTGCTAGCATTGTCCGTCCTGCTTCACAAAAGTTACATAGTGCAGTTTCTGGCATGCAGTGCTATTCTCCCTGTTAGATTACATTACATTACATTTGGCAGATGCTTTTGTCCAAAGCGACTTACAATAGTCAAGTACAAGGTAATAGACGTTTAAAGGTAAAACATCTTTAGATAAGGGCCGAAGGGAAATAATGGGATAGAGGAGTGAAAGAGGGGAAGAAGATTACAGATTGTGGAGCATCAATATTATTTTTAATATGTGATTCTAACATAAAATGCTCAATAATCCTGATTTCAATTAAAACAAGGTTATTAAACATGGTTTTACATATTTAGAGCTCAATGAAACATTATCTACTACATTCTGCTTGATCTGGTAGTCATGTGAATGAGGAGTCTGTATGCTAAATAATTGTCTTTTTTAACTGTTTTTTGTTGATTTTTAGTTTATTACATAATTTGAGCGAAATGTGTTAACATTTCTTGAAAAATAAACCATTTTTCAGTTGTAATAATTATCTCTTTCTCTGTATACTTTATTATTATTCTCTTCCTTTCACCCTGTTCTTTAATATTCAGGTACCCACAGGATATAAAAGCATTATAGAGTAGCTATTATTATTATTTGGGTTGTCTAATGAATAGATAAGACTAGATAAGTGCTGCTGTAGGTTTTTTACAACTAAAACTAAAACCCGACCAAGACATGGCCATGATCCACCAAACTGACAGATTGAGCAAGGAGAGCACTGGTCAGAGAAGCAGCCAAGAGGCCCATGGTCACTCTGGAGGAGCTGCAGAGATCCACAGCTCAGGTGGATCAAGAGAATCTGTCCACAGGACAACTATGTCAACTAATTCATTTTTTCTCTTTTTTGTCAATTCTGAAATACATTTTTCGGAGCAGCTGCTTTGTTCTCTCATCATGAGAAACTGAAAGTGTGTAAATTATGCATAAATAATGACATCTGTGGACAATATTCAGCACTAATCTGCAACATGTTGAGATGGAGAATGTAAAACCGAATTTTTGGCCTTGGATTTTTCTTTTTTTTTTTTGGATAATTTAGATTTTTTTTTCAGCTTTCTTTTTCACATCTCGGCTCCAAATCTCTGAATCCTGCTAATCTCCCCCCTTTCATATTTTATTAGAAACTGATATACATAAGGGTGAGGCACATGCGCTGCAGCAAAGCCTCAACCATAAAACACTGCATGCAATTTTTTCGAGCAACAGCGTCCATCAAAGCAGCACACGCAATCTGTCAGCTGAAAATGAGCTGGGGGATGAAGTGAGTGTCTGTTTTTCTGAATGCTTTAGCTCTAGTTTGCACATCAGGCTCTCTCCGGCTCACGGCCCGGGCGCTCGCTCTCGAGTGTTTGAGCGTTCGTGGTGATTCAGCACATTAACTGATTAATGAACTGAGGAAAGCATCGTCCAGTGAAAACAGCGATTAAGAATGAACCAGCTCACCTCTCTCTCTTTCCCTCCCTCTCTCTCTCTCTCTCTCTCTCTCTCTTTTTCTCTTTCTCTCTCTCTCTCTCTCTCTCTACATCAATTTGGGCTGTTTTTTTTTTTTTTTTTTGGAGTCTTTTGAGGCGTTGGTGCACAGCAGACGTGCCAGTGTTAAATTAACACTGATAGTTAATCAGAAATCAGAGTGTGGATTCAATACTGGCAAATTAGTGGTGATATATTACGAGAAAAACAACTACCTAAACACTTGTTCCACCATTATTTTGAGTCCATTATCAAAATTCAGAGTCATTTTCACACCTAAAGATCAGACTGGTGTGAAGTTTTTATGTATTAAACTGCTGTTATGGTCCTGTACTATGGATTTCCCATTTGAATCACAGATCATGCTGCTTGGCATCAGCAGCCAGAGTCCGAGAGAGCACAGTTGGCCTCGCTGTCTCTGGGTGGGTGGATGGATGGCTCTCTTTTTCCACATCACTTGGACAAAAGCACAGGCTTCTGTTAGCTGATGTATGAGTGGCAGTTGGAAAAGAGGTTTAGGCTGATTTTACATATAGAGAAAGAGGCGCATGCTTCACCCTCCTAAAGAAAATGGGATGAAAATAAGATTAAATTAGAAATTAATGCAATAAACATAAAGGACAAATATCATGTTGTCTTATCCAACATGCGATATGTCTTTCTATATACTAGTACATCTCAAAAAAGTAAAACAAAAATACAATATCATTGAGAACATAAAAACTTTATTTCAGTAATTCAGTTCAAAACGTGAAACTCATATATTATATAGATGTATTAAACACACAGAGAGTGATCTATGTTAAACTTTATTCTATTTTATTGTTGAGGATTATGGCTTACAGCCAATAAAAAAAAAACGTTGACTCATTGAACATTGTGTGTTTGTGGGCAGTGTGCCAAGTCCTGCTGGAAAATGAAATCTGCATCTCTATAAAAGTTGTCAGTAGAGGGAAGCATGAAGTGCTGTAAGATTTTGTGGGAAAACAAAACTGCACTGACTTTAGACTTGATAATAAAACACAGTGGATCAACACCAGCAGATGACATGACTCGCCAAACCATCACTGATCATCAGTAAATTTTACATTTCATTTGAAGGAAATCAAGGGAGTCTGGAGGAAGAGTGGAGAGACACACAGTCCAAACTGCTTGAGGTCTAGTGTGAAGTGGTTTCCACCAATCAATGATGGTTTGGAGAGACATGTCTTCCATCTATCAACCCATTAATTCATCTGTCCATCCACATATTTGTCTGTCTATCCATCCATTTATCTACAGGTGCATCTCAAGAAAGTAGAATTTTATTGAAAAGTTACTTTATTTCAGTAATTAAGTTGGAAATAAGAAACTCACAGATATTATATAGATGTATTAAACACACAGAGTGATCTATTTTAACATCAAAATCGGTTCTTCTCTGGTTGTGGTGTCACTCAAAGAACCCTTTGAAGCACCTTAATTGTTAAGAGTGTTTGTTGGAGAACAGCTGGGAAAAGGTCGATTTCAGCCACAGGTCATGAACCATACACTGCAGAACAAAAAGCTACTGTGCAGATACATCTCTGATCTCCAAGGTACAAACAGTATAGGCATACATTTAACGCAACAACAAGATGAAAAGGTCAACATTTTTAAGCTAAACTAAAAAGGCCAGTGTTTAAAACAACTGGAGAGTTGGGAGGCAATGCTAAACCAAAAAAAACAACAGTTTAAATGCTCTAAAAATGATTAACTAAAGGGGCTGGAGATAAACTTGTGGTACAAAAAAACCCTAATGGACACTGTGGAATACACTTTTCTCACTAAAAACAGGAGAAGAACATGCTATTACACTTTGTCTACATAGGGGGCAGTGTCTCCAAAGACAAAGAGAAGGAATCTGGGAGCCTGGGAGAAATCTACAACACTTTATACAGCAGAGGGTGTAACTTATGGCATCTTTTCTCATTTAATGTGTTTTTTTACTTTTTATGATTTTTTGTTTTTACATTGTAAATTTAATATTGAAGAAATAACACTATTTTACTGTTTACTGTATAGTTTCATATGTGCCTCCTGTTTTTATCTCTTTAATATTAATCTACAATGTAGAAAATAAATGAAAATAAAATAAAATAAATAAAAAACATTGATTGAGAAGGTGTGTCCAAACTTTTGACTGGCACTATATGTATATAAACAATGAAAATCATTTGAAAAAAGAAACTTCTTACCTTTGATGAATAGCACACCTCTGCTCTCCCACAGCGTTCCGAGATCCAGAAATTTTAACAGTTAGTCCAACAAACACCCTTCAGACTGGATGATACGGGGCATAATTTACCCTGATAAATCACTTTTTACACCGTTATCCAGCTCAAAGTAGCTCCACACCTCCTTACTAGAATCCGAGAGGAGAGTCCTGACATTTAAAATGAGGCATTAATAACTTAAAAAAAGAAGCTTACTAAAAAAACACTGTTTACATCCTATAACTCTACTAGCTTCAGCTCTGAGCACCGCCATCACTGCACTGATAATGACATAGACACATACATATATATATATATAGACATATATAGACTCCACATAGCGTAGCATCCAGGAGGCAGACTATGTGGAGTCTATGTATATATATGTCCATGTCATTATCAGTACAGTGATAGCGTCGCTCGGAGCTGAAGCTAGTAGCGTTATGGGATGAAAACAGTGTTTTTAATAAACTTCTTGTGCACTTTTTACGTTATTAATGCCTCGTTTTAAATGTCAGGGCTCTCTGGATTCTAGCAAGGAGGTATGGAGCTACTTTGAGCTGGATAACGGTGTAAAAAGTGATTTATCAGAGCAAGTCATGCCCCGTATCACCCAGTCTGAAGGGTGTTTGAATAAACTGTTAAAATTTCTAGATCTCAGAACACTGTGGGAGAACGGAGGTGTGCTATTCATCAAAGATAAGAACTTTTTATCATGTTTTACTACAACAAAAGTCCATTTTACACCAGAGTTCTCCTTTAAGGACAGTGTATGTGTGTTTGTGTACGAGTTCCTGCTCTCTCCAGATGAAGGTGTGTGTATCAGTGGAAATAGCCTGAGGTGAAACACTTCTCCCTCATAGTTCACAACAATGCTTTAATTACGTACAGCCGCTTCTGGCCCGATTCTACAGAATCTAATCTTTCTGTGAGATCAGATCAGATCTGTTCTGTTTCTCTGTGTTTCTGCTGTGTTGGAAAGGGCAGGATATGAATTAAGCAGGTCTGCAGCCTCGGGGCATCAGGGTAGTGTAGGTGTTTTACTCAGTGCAGTAAATGCGGTGCAGATATTTAGCCTGAGTAAACAAGGTTTAAGGTATTGGTCTCTTGGGTAAAGTGTGGAAGTAGTCCGTTTTTTCATTGCCTGTAAATAATTTTTTTGGTCTTTTCTTATTTTATCTAATTTTCTCTCCAACTTGAAAGGACAATTAGGCCTTATTTTAGTGATCTATAGCAAACCAGTCAATTGCAGATTGCGCATCTTGATTTAGTGAGTGTTGGTGTGTCTTTAGTATCATAAAAAGCATGTACCAATACTCGTGTGTTTAATTTTGGGCGTAACGTGAAATAAACCAATCAGTGTGCCAGTCGTCATTTTCTTTAAGAGCCGGGTGAGCTCTGACTTTGGCAGCGTGGTGCTTTTGCATGTCTTAGCAGATACTTAGATACTGAGTTGCTCGTTCACACTGTGAAGATACATCAGCAGTTCATTTAAGAGAACAGTAATGTTATTTTATTCTTTATTCTTTTTATTGTTGAGTTAAAAGTCGAGTTTGTTCTCTGCACTGTGTTCAGGTGTGTGTGAGAACACTTATAGGTATGAACGGCTTACTGTTGACTGTTGTTAGGGTTTTAGTCAGTCAGTGGAGCACCTGTGTTTTCCATCACCAAAATATATAGAAACACACCAGAAATGTACCTGAACACACCTCACTTCCAGACCACCACACCAAACCATCAGTGTAGATTTATTCCTAAACAGTTGTAAAATAGACTGTTGACGAGGTGTAAGGTAGCAAAGAGCATCGCGACACACCTTGCACAGGGCGTACAATAGCACATGCAGACTTTTTATATTATTTTTTTATATTTAATTTTTCCTTGAACTGCTGATGTGATGTAATGTGATGTTAAAATAGTGAAACATTTACACTAAAAGCATTTTTTCTTGTTTAAGTTTGGAGGTTTAAGTTTGCAGACCTTTGTGTAAAATGAAAAGACTATAATGCTTTTTTTAATCTGTAAAATTCAGACTGTGGATGATTTTCATTATCTTGCTCATAAGTGGTGTAGTATAATTTAATACATTTCTATTGAAAGTAAGTACAAGTCTGTGTGTGTGTGTGTGTGTGTGGGTGAGCAGCTGTGATAAGGCAGAAAGGTCCTGCTTGTGTTTTCAGAGCTCTGTGTTTCAGGGACAGAAATAGCAGTTAATAATGAAAGATTTATGTTGAGTAAGCTCGCAATTACATGCTGCAGTAGACAATTAGGTGCCTCCCTAACACAGCTTACAGCTCCTCTCACTTCCTGCCTCATCCCTCTCTCTCTCTCTCTCTTTCTCTCTCTCACATACACACACAAATACACACAAACAAGTGGTTGAAGTATAAAGTATGTGTGCATATTTGTAATAGGTTGGGTAACCTCATATCTCCATTATAGGAACTTTACAGATATAGTTTACAAAGATAGTTTACAAATACAGTTGCAAGAAAAAGTATGTGAACTCTTTGGGATTATACTTGGATTTCTTCATAATTTGGTCATTAAATGTGTTCTGATCTTCATCTAAGTCACAACAATAGACAAACACAGTCTGCTTAAACTAAAACCACACAAAAAAAATCGTTTGGTTGTTGATTTACTTCTATGTTTTGGGTCGTTGTCCTGTTGCATCATCCATCCTCTGTTGAGCTTCAGTTGGTGGACAGATAGTCTTAGATTTTCCTGCAAAATATCTGGGTTAACTTGGGAATTAATTTTTCCGTTGATGACGGCAAAATCCATCCAGGCCCTGAGGCAGCAAAGCAAAGCAGCCCCAAACCATGATGCCCCCTCCACCATGTTTCACAGTTGGGTTTTGATGATGGTGTGCTGTGCCTTTATTTTTCTCCACACATAGGGTTATGTGTGTTTTCCTTCCAAACAACTCAATTTCTGTTTAATCTGTCCACAGTATATTTAGCCAGTACTGCTATGGAACATCCAGGTGCTCTTCTGCAAACTTCAAACGTGCAGTATTTTTTTTTTTTTGACTGCGGTGGCTTCCTCCTTGGTGTTCTCCCATAACCTCCATTCTTGTTTAAGGTTTTCTTATTGTAGATTTGTCAACAAAATTGTTAGCATGTACCACAGATTTCTGTAAGTCTTTAGCTGATACTTTAAGATTCTTCCTCACCTCATTGATCATTCTACGCTGTGCTCTTACAGTCATCTTTACAGGACTTTACCACGTCTAGGGAGAGTAGCAGCAACAGTGCTGAACTTTCTCCATTTGTAGAGCGTCTGTCCTACCGTGGACACATGAACATCAAAGCTTTTAGACATACCTTTTTGTAACCCTTTCCGGCTTCATGCAAGTCAAAAATTCTTGAATGTAGGTCTTCTGAGAGCTTGTTCTTTTGTGCGAGGCATGATGATTCACATCAAGCAATGCTTCTTTAGAACAGCAAACTCAAAACTGGTGTGTTGATGTTTTTTTTTTTTTTTATAAAGGGCAGGGCAGCTTTAACCAACACATCCAATCACATCTCATCACATCCTGGCTCCAATTAGCTTTAAGAAAAGTCATTAGCCGAGGGGTTCATATACTTTTTCGCCCTAATTGTGAATGTTAACATGTGTTTAGTTAAAACAATGCAAAAATATATTTTTTGTGTGGGATTAGTTGAACCAGTCTGTGTTTGTCTGTTGTTGTGACTTAGATAAAGATCAGAACACATTTAATGACCAATTTATGCAGATATCCAACTGTAAATTATGATGATATACAGGATTTATGGGAATTGTTTCCCAAAATGTCACAAGCAGAGTCTGGTGTTGTTGGTGTGAAGGCTGGTGAGTACTGGTACTAATAATTAACCATTAGCGTTTTTGAAGTTTATGGGCGTCCTGAACTCTACAGAGAGAGACAGACCCACAGCCCTGCTCTCTCTCTCTCTGTCTCTCTCTCTCTCTTTCTCTTTCTGTCTCTCTCTCTCTCTCTCTCTCTGACATGATCAGATTGACAGCCATTCATCGTAACCTGGGCGTCGCATTATGAACGTCCATTACCCCCTGCTATTAGGGCTGTACCTGCCTGTGAGGACAACAGCACACACACACACACACACACACACACACACACACACCCAAACACACACACACACACACACACCGGCCTCACTGACGGCTCAATGGGCCGCTTATCCTCCTGCTCTCAGCTTACAGCTGGTAATTACAGACAATCATGGGGGATCAGGCCTGTGTGCATGAGTGGAACAGCGCAGCAGCTGGTGCCTGAGATGCACCTCCAACTGCTGGAACTGAGGGCCTCTGTGTGTGTGTGTGTGTGTGTGTGTGTGTGTGTGTGTGTGTGTGTGTGTGTGTGTGTGTGTGTGTGATGAGAGAGTGTGTGTGTCCCAACAGGTGGAAAGGAGAGAAGAAGATCTAAACATAATGTCACCATTCAGGACTTGTGACATGTATGGGTATCTTACACTCCGTCAGTCAGAAATGACTGCTGGAAAATGAAATCCTGCAACTAATACCACACAAAACATTATACATTTGCATGGTTTTATAGAAAGTATTGGGACACCTGTGCATTAAAATATAGTTGAAAAGTCATTTTATTTCAGTAATTCAGTTGAAAATGAGAAACTCATATATTTTATAGATGTATAACACACTTTCATTTCTTGTACTGTTGAGTTGATGATTATGGCTCCCAGCCAATGAAAAAAACAAAAATCAGTATCTCAGAAAATTTGAATATTACAGTATATAAGATCAATTGGTATTTTTGGCTGTGTGGGCAGTGTGCCGAGTCCTGCTGGAAAATGAAATCTGCATCTCCATAAAAGTTGTCAGTAGCAGAGGGAAGCATGAAGTGCTGTAAGATTTTGTGCGAAAACAAAACTGCACTGACTTTAGACTTGATATCATCAGTAAATTTTACATTTCATTTAAAGGAAATCAAGGGAGCAGAGTCTGGAGGAAGAGTGGAGAGACACACAGTCCAAACTGCTCGAGGTCTAGTGTGAAGTTTCCACCAATCAGTGATGATTTGGAGAGACATGTCATCTGCTGGTGTTGATCCACTGTGTTTTATTATCAAGTCTAAAGTCAGTGCAGTTTTGTTTTCGCACAAAATCTTACAGCACTTCATGCTTCCCTCTGCTGATTAACTTTTATGGAGATGTGGATTTTAATTCATTTTCCAGCAGGACTTGCCACCTTGCCCACGCTGCCAAAGTACCAATTGGTCTTATATACTGTAATATTCAAATTTTCTGAGATACTGATTTTTCTTTTTTCATTGGCTGTGAGCCATAATCATCAACAATACAAGAAAAAAAGTAATATGTAATACATCTGTATAATATATAAGTTTCTCATTTTTAACTGAATAACTGAAATAAAGGGATTTTCAACAATATTTACATTTTTTGAGATGCACATACAGTAGATGCACCCATAGGTGTCCCAATACTTTCTATATGGTGTTTATATGGTGTAGAAGTGGATCATTGTCTTGGTTTTCTGTATTTGTATCCAGGCATACTGTATTTGGCTGCATCTGAAGTTTAGAAGTATATTTGGACTCATTTCACACTGGAGTGCTTTTAGGAAATGATTCACACTAGCTTGGGATCTCACACCATCACACTAATCACACTATTTAGATCTTCCTCCATCAAGCACAGATATTTATGAGTGAACAATGAATCATTTCAAGAGTTTGACTGCATGAAAGGTTGTTAAATGTTAAAAACAGAGAAAGTGATCAAAAATAATATTTAATAAAAAACAAATACAGTATACTTAAACATATTTCTCTTATTTGTGGAGTAAACTAGCCCTGCTCTTGGTAACACTTTTTTTGCACTATTAGACACACTTAAAATCTTTTATTTTTTTTTCACAAATCGTCAGTGCACCTTATGTATGGATTTTACCAGGTATCAAAGAGCAATTAAGCCACTTTGCTGAAGTACAGCATTTTACAGGACTTTTGGTTTAGTTCTCCAGCAGTATTAGTATTAGCTAATTAGCTAATTGGTGTTTTTGGGCTATAGTCTGTGTGTTAAAACAACCTATGTGGGATGAACCGCTAGCTAATATCACCCTAATTTACCGGAACACTCAGGGTTCCTCAGTGTAGCGCTGTTGGGCGGTTAGCCCTGGCAGCATTAGCATTAGCTGCTAATGGTAATGCTGCTGCACCTAGCCTTAGTGGAAATCTGGACATCTAAGCTTACTGTTACGGAAGCACTTTACTCACGCAAATGAACGCAATTTTTTAGGAGAGAAATCTGTGTAGATTAACATAGGTTAACACTCACCGCTTGTTTGGCTTTAAATTTTATTTCAGTTTTGTTTACTTACAGGTCCCTGCCATCCAGTGGAGAGCACCATATCACACAAAAAACACCTATAACCCCATTTCTCTCTCTATTCGTCTATCCCTCTCTCTCTTTCTCTCTCTTTCTCTCTCTCACTCTCTCACTGTATCTCTCTCTCCTCTGATTTGATTTGGAAATGAAGGGAAAAGCTACAGACTGGAGGGAGGGACAAACAGACTACGCTCTGGCGTAATTACAGGGAGGGGAGTGTAATAGACGCGAATGCTGTCACTTCAGCGACCGCAGAACACAGCCAAACTACTATCACTGCGCGACAGCAGGGAGGAGAGCTGTAGTGGGTAGAACCCAATAACCACAGAAAATGGGCTCGGAGAAAGTTCTCATCCACTTACATACTGTACACTCTTTCACCACCCACTCACTGTCTCTCTCTCTCTCTCTCTCTCTCTCTTTCTCTCTGTCTCTCGCTCTTTCGTTCAGTGTTTTATTTTTCTATTAACCCATGTGTGTGTAAACATGTTAATCAGTATCAGCAGGCTGTGGTTAGGCTCAGGCCACACCCTCTGTCTTCAGCCCTCATGCTAATCAATCACCTCATTATATCTGCAGCAGAACTCACAGACAGGCTGATGGCACCCAGAGCTGGATCCACAGACCTTCCCCAGCAGTAATCCTCCACCCTCCACACTGACGAGGCTCCTGCCGCCCAACCCGTCACACCATGGCCACCAGCCCGGCGACCAGCCAGCGCCTCCCAGCCGCCACCGCTGAACACGGCTTGAGTTTTTCAGATAGCCTTGGCCAGAAAAAGACCTGAAATGGAATTTTCATTAAGTCTGGAATGTCTTACGCTTTCTGTGTTGGGTGTGAGGTTTCTCTGCTCAGAAGAAAACTCACACATTGTGGCTGCCACCTTGATTAACTCTCACAACCATTAAGATGCAGTTTTGCAGTTTGGATTTGCCTCATTTAGAGTGATTTACTGTACAATTAAAACATTTTACACAGGTAGAAGCCCTGACAGAGTCAGACCAAGGTCCAAACCAACAGTATGGGGTCATCCTGGGGTCACATTTTGCTTTTTGTTCAAACGTTTCCACATATTTTCTATTGGGGACAGGATTTATAATATGTACATTATGTGGATTTGCATTATCTTTTAAAGAAATGCATGAATATCCTTTAAAGAGAGCACTTCAGTTTCTGAATCAGTTTCTCTGATTTTGCTATTTATAGGTTTATGTTCGAGTAAAAGACACATTGCTGTTTTATTCTATAAACTACAAACAACATTTCTCCCAAATTCCAAATAAATATATTGTCATTTAGACCATTTATTAGCAGAAAATGACAAGAGAAATAGCTGAAATAACAAATAGAAAGATGCAGAGATTTCAGATCTCAAATAATGCAGAAAATAAATATTCAGAAATCAATATTTGGTGGAAAAATAACCCTGGTTTTTAATCACAGTTTTTATACATCTTGGCATCATGTTCTTCTCCACCAGTCTTACACACTGCTTTTGGATAACTTTATGCTGCTTCACTCCTGGTACAAAAATTCAAGTAGTTCAGCTTGGTTTGATGGCTTGTGATCATTCGTCTTCCTGTTCCTTGTATTGCAAAGGTTTTCAATTTGATAAAATCGTGGAAAAACCTAATTTTTAGGTGGTTTCCTTTATTTTGTTCCAGAGCTGTATGTACAGTACATACTTTTTCTGCATTAATGCTGCATCATTGACTCATAACTGGCTTTTAAATGGAATGACAACTGGCATACTGGTTTTACAGTTTATACTGTTTTATTTCACATTACACCCAAAACACACCTATGATTAATTAAGAGAATTAGTACAATTAGCCTTTTGCACAAATTTGAGCTGTTTAGGGTGTATTTTTTGAGCCCTCATGATACCAAAGTCACACCAAAACACCCTAAATCTTAAATCTTGTGCGCTATAGATCACTAAAATAGGGCTCATAATCCCTTTTTTATTGGGATTTTTATTGTTTATTAGATCATTATCAGTCTTTTTTGTCACCATTATTTGTGAGAGCTTGTATAGTCTGAAAAGCTTTTTTTACTCGTTTGGAAATATTGCAGGTATGGCTGAAATCTGATCATGTAATTCCATAATACAGTTTCAGATATGCTCTCTGATACTCCGGCCAGGCTTCTCAGTCGGGTGTGGAATATTTCAGTGTGTCAGTTCATTGAAAGAGCAGCGTGCTACCTGGAGCTCCTCCATATCCATCCAGTTTGGCCGAGTGTTTTTAAAGCCTCATATATTCCTTATTTTATTGCATCATAAAGTGGGAAATCTTTAAGGTATTTCTGGGACTCTGAAAGTTCAGAGACTTTTGTGATTGCGGTGCGCGAGTGCCCCCTCGAGAGCTGTAGGATAGAGCAGCGGCCCGGAGGTGCGTGTTTAGGTGCGCACCAGTTGTTGCAATTACCTAAACTTGGCGCAAGTCCTTTACAACCGCAGGGAAAAGGTACCTTCAGTCTAATATTGTATTTTTCAGACTACAAGGACACTTTATTTCTATGAACATCTATTTTTTTATTTTTTGATGCTACATCGAAGTAATCAAGGCTGTCACCATGTTTCCCTTCTAATGGGGAAGCGAACAAGTAAACAAAACTGTAATTCTTAAACAAAGCATTTTCTTTTAACGACAAATGAGTGGTGGATGTTAATTTACACAATTTTTTCTCCTGAAAACTGTTTATTTGGGCGAGTAAAGCTCTTCTGTTCATCTACAGTAAGCTTAGAATTCCAATATTTTATCTAAGGGTGAGTTTTCAGTAAAGTTTCTCCAGCACTAAGGCTAGATGCAGCAGCATAAGCATTAGCTGCTAGCCACTAGCAGCACTAGCGGGACGTAAATGCTAAGAGTAAATAGCGCTAGTCTAAGGAACCCTGAGTGTTCTGGTAACCCAGGGCACTATCAGCTATCAGCTCTTTAATCCCACAAAGCTTGTTTGTACATTCCGATATGCTACATATTGCTACGATATTGTACAGCGGCTAATGCTAATGCTGCTGCACCCAGCCTTAGTGCAGGAGAAACTTAACCTTATAACTCTGTGCTTCAGCGGAGTGGTTTTACTGCTCCTTAATACCTGACTGGCACAATTCATACATAAGACACACTTTAAGGCGATTTTTGGGAAAATTAAAGAATTTTAAGTGCAATTTATAATCCAAAAAATACGGTACACAGTCTGTGCTCTAGCTTCCACCCTGCTGAAATCCATGTTTTGTCTTTAGATGGATGGATATTGGAGTAGAGATGGATGTTTGGAGGACGGGGCTTTTTGTCTGGATCAGGGCAGATACTCAGAAACCAGGGCGGTTATGGCGACACCTTGGTGTGGTGTTGTGGTGGAGCCACTGGGCTGGAGATGGTGATGGCTCTATGGGTGGTACAGGGTGGAGAGCAGGACTGTCATCACCACTGTGAGGAGGTTCCTGAGTTTCTCCAGTCCAGCCCTGACTGGAGCACTGCAGACGCTAATGGCGTCCATAAAACCGCATTCACAGCAGCAGCCTGATTTCCTGCGAGACATCACAGCCCTCTAAAAAAACGCATCTGCCAGTTTCACAACTTCTTAGAGAATATCCGTGAAGCTCTGCCAACTTTCCACACTCTGAACAGACAGACCTCTTGCATTCCTGCAACACTTACTGCTCTTTTCTCACTTTACACCTTTTTGCTGTACAGTTACGTCGCCCATCTGCTGATTCATAGTTTATGTTTGTCCTCTTTTAGACTTCCTTCAACAGTTTCTAACCACAGATCTGATCTTGTCTGGAGATTTGTGAGTGTCAGACCTCAGTCTATATCTGATAAGTATATAAAAAGACTGAGATTAACACTGCAGCATTTGATATTGCATCAAAGAGTATATCATCTCTTCTCATCTCATACTGCTTATACTTGCACTGTTATACCCACTTTAATTCCCCGTACAACTGTGACATTCCCTCTTTAATCCCCCCTCATCACTATTGCATTATTGTCTTGTGTCTCTTGTCTCACTTATGTCTATACGTACAGTACAGGCCAAAAGTTGGGACACACCTTCTCTCATTCGATTAAATTTTCTTTATTTTCATGACTATTTACATTGTAGATTCTCAATGAAGCATCAAAACTATGAATGAACACATGTGGAGTTTTATGTACTTAACAAAAAATAAAAAATGAGCTGTCCTCCACAGTCACCGAACCCAATCCAGATGGTTTTGGGTGAGCTGGAGCACAGAGTGAAGAAGGCAAAGAACCAACAAGTGCTAATAAACACCTCTGGGAACTCCTTCCTTCAAGACTGTTGGAAAACTTTTCATTTCAGGTGGCCACCTCTTGAAGCTCATTGAGAGAATGATGCCAAGAGTGTGCAAAGCAGTAATCAGAGCAAAGGGTGCCTATTTTGAAGAAACTAGAATATATATTTTTTAAGTACATAAAACTCCACATGTGTCCATTCATAGTTTTGATGCCTTCAGTGAGAATCTACAATGTAAATAGTCATAAAAATAAAGAAAATGCATTAAAAAAGAAAAGGTGTGTTCAAACCTTTGGCCTGTACTGTATCTGTGGCCTTGTTGTACTGTGCATTTAGTGTCTCTCATTCTTTATATTTTCTCATTCTTTTAACGTTACTGCTTTATTACTCCATATGGTGGCACTTTAATCAAATGTACAGGGTTAATAAACCTGTGGTGAAGAATATTGGTTGTAAAATTTTGTAAAACCGATTCCAATGAATGCACAATTCCTGGCATTTACTAACTTAATTTAGGAGTATTCACTTTTATCAATGGAATAACCTGGTCTATATTCAGTATATTTAGGTATTCAGCTGACCTCATTCTTTCAGCACATACTGTTGCTGAACCAAAACCTGCAGACCAACTGCAGCATCAACCAACCCCACATCCCTACTTACCTAAATCCAGGTGGCCAGTTGGCTTTTTTATTTCGACAGGCAGTGTAAATTGAGTATTGCAGAGTCACAGTATTGTGATATCTTTATTCCGGGCAACATAGATAGATAGATAGATAGATAGATAGATAGATAGATAGATAGATAGATAGATAGATAGATAGATAGATAGATAGATAGATAGACAGACAGACAGACAGACAGACAGATAGATAGACACACGTGATGTTGCAGTGATGTAACCAGAATACAAATGTTCGAAGAACATCCAGAAAACTTGAAAGTTCGAAGGTTCTATGGTAATTTATTGTCATTTTCTCAGTCAGTTTTATGAGGTAGAGTCTCCTGGAATTCAGGCTTTCAGTTAACAGCTGTGCTGAACTCATCAAGAGTTAATTACTCGAATTTCTTGTCTCTTAATGTGTTTGAGAGCATCAGTTGTAAAGTTGTGAAGAGTCACAGATGTTATCCTTAAGTGCAGTCACCTCAAAGACCATAAAAAATGTTGTGATGAAACTGGCACTCATCAGGACCGCACCAGGAAAGAAAGAGAAAGAAAGAGTTTCCTCTTTTCTACAGTTTTAAGTTAGTACATGATTCTTTATGTGTTACTTCATAATCTGGATGACTTGAACTTTGAATAAGAGAAGGTGTGTCCAAACTTCAGCTTGGAACATCATCTAATCTCTGTATTTTGTGTTCTGGCAGTTTTTACTGAAAGCATAAACAGCTTATGAACAGGTTCTTGCAGCTCAGAGTCACACCTGCTGCCTTTTCTCCTCACTGATGCTGTAAGAAGTCAGATGTGAGATTCATCTCCTTCACTGAAGCCCATCTGAGCGTTTCTGCTCTTTCATCCGAGCTGAAACTGAAGAGCATCCAGCAGGTGGGATGTTGCCTGGCGTCTTCCTCTCCGTTATGACGCATCCATCACTGTGGTGCGGCCGGTTCAGTGATTTACAGTGTCTCGGCTCTGCCGGCTCGCGGTGTAGGATCTACCCGGGGTTTGGCCGCCTCTGCTCTCAGCCCTAAAGCACTTCCACATGAGCTGGAGCTCGGAGATTCTGCCCAGGGCCCGGTGCCAACCGCGGGGCCGCCCTGAACCGGGCCAGGAGCTGATTCACACCCAGCAGCTTAAGATCAGCACCACCCTGTACTTACTTTCAGCATGACCACAGCAATGCAACCCACCCAGCCGGACCTACAGCATTTATCCAGTGTTAAACTCTGATAGACAGGAGAATAAGATTTTTTTTTTTTAAATAAAGTAATGAAGCATTAAAAAAAAATGACTGGCTGCTAAATACTAGTAGTTAGTAAGGGTGGGAATCACACAGCATCTTCCTACCTTGCTCTTCCTTTCCTGGGATGGTCCTGATGAGTGCCAGTTTCATCATAAGACTGTTAAACACTAGAAAATAATAACACTTGTGCAATATTAGTATTTTGGGTCTATATGTGCAATATATGGGTATGTGTTGCAGATATAGGGTTTGTTTGCATGTATATGTACAGTGTTTATATGATGAATATGTACAGTACAGGCCAAAAGTTTGGACACACCTTCTCTTTTTCAATGCGTTTTCTTTATTTTAATGACTATTTACATTGTAGATTCTCACTGAAGCATCAAAACTATGAATGAACACATGTTGAGTTTTATATACTTAACTAAAATATATATATATATATATATATATATATATATATATATATATATATATATATATATATATATATATATATATATATATATATATAACTATGTTATATGTTAATACCAAGAAACTCAGTCCCATCTTGCAGACTTTATCATGACTAAAAAAACTTCCAACTTATAAACACACCCTCAATAATACTTTAAATATATTTTAAACCACTTATGAATTATGAATATGCTTGTCTTGAATATAATATTAGTTATAGTCAATTATAAGGTATTATAACAGGTCTTTGTGCGCTCTAAGTAAAGGGACAGACTTTCATTGTAGGACTAGATTATTAATAATAGATATACACTATTTTAACATATATATCATAAGCGCAGCTTATAATGTATTATGATCACAAGTCATAATGCTTAACAAACATGGCTATAACGGGTTATAATAATATTATATAGCCATGTTATTATATAGCCATTATTATAGCCATGTTTATAATGCCTTATGAATGCATGATGATATGTTATGAATGTGGTTATAGAGTCTAATAGAGAGGACATTCATAGAAAGTGTTACCGATATTTCTGGTAATTTGTCTTCCTTTCATGCCAGCATCATATAACTACAGTTCTAATTGGACAGTGTTTTTAGTGGTTTTCTTGTTCAGTATTTCTGTATGTTGCAAAAGCCAGTGGAGAATGTTGTAAGGAAAATAAGTCACGTCAAAAAATCCTTAAAAACCTCTTTATCAAAATCTTGGCCGTGCGTCTTGTGTGCTATTATGCTGTTCTTTGAATTTGTCTCCAATTTTTCTCTCATATTGTAAAAGATATGATACAGTCTGTCGTCTGGAATCTGCTTTTCTACAGTGTGTGTTCTACAGGGTTTGTGGGTGATCATGCTGGAAGAGATACTGTTGAAAGTGCTCTACTCCAGATGCGTACTCGCCCTGCCACCATCACCACAAAACAAGAGAAATGAAATACTGCTTCCCTCATGCGTCTACGCATCCAAATCCAGCTCTGCTCGCTTTCCAACAACCCAAAACCACCCCACCCCCTCTCTATCTGTGTGTCTCTCTTTCATTATACTTCTATACTTCCCTCCTGTCTCATAAATACACTGAAATCCGCTGCCAAGAGGTGAGGAATTGAGATTTCATTTCAGCAAGATGCAAAACTGTCCACACACTAACTCCCAACCGGGCCAGACTGGCTACAACCTGCATATTTCCACAGTTTCCAAGATGTGTTTAGTCATAAACCCTGGTGAACCACTGCCCAGAGCAACCACCCTTTGGCACCATTAAGAGTTTTCTCAGCAGAGAAACACAGTAATGAAAGTAATGAACACAGCTTCAACATCAATGTCGTCAAAGATCTTATGTAACTACTATGCTTGTTACGCCCTCATACAAAATCCTCTGAAAAAAAAGTCTGATGAGTGGCAATTCCCACATTTTTGGGGTTGCTTTTCTTATTTTACTTTAAAATCAGGGGTGTGTTTCCTGATAACGAATGATTTTTGTGATTAATAAATGATTTTGAGAAGTACGTCATTTTAATAAAGCCAAATTTACACTTGTTCCCCCCCCCCCAAAAAAATGAACCAGTGTTAAAAAAGTCTTTTACTGTAAATACACCAGCAGTCAAAAACATGAACCACAGATTTTTACACATTTTTTCATTATTATACCAAACAAGTGTCATTATTATAAACATCTGTGTTTATCATCATAAGGAAGAGCAAGAAGGCCCTCTGTTACACAGGATATGTTCGATAAAAAAATTATTATTATTAAATAAACGGCTTTTTATGGCTGCTCTCCACTAAGAAGGCTTTCCAAAAGCATGTTGATCCTCCTCTGCTTTTATATATATATATATATATATATATATATATATATATACAGCTCTGGAAAAAATGAAGAGAGCACTTCAGTTTCTGAATCAGTTTCTCTGATTTTGCTATTTATAGGTTTGTGTTTGAGTAAAATGAACATTGTTGTTTTATTCTATAAACTACAAACAACATTTCTCCCAGATTTCAAATAAAGAATGCAAAAAATGAGAAATGGCTGAAATAACAAAAAAGATACAAAGCTTTCAGACTTTAAATAATGCATTAAAAAAATAAGAGAGCATTTAAAAATGATGTGTTTCTTTGATTTTACCAAATTGAAAACTGGAATATAATCAAGAGGAAGATGGATGATCACAAGCCATCAAACCACCAAACTGAACTGCTTGAATTTTTGCACCAGGAGTAAAGCAGCATAAAGTTATCCAAAAGCAGTGTGTAAGACTGGTGGAGGAGAACATGATGCCAAGATGCATAAAAAACTGCGATTAAAAACCAGTGTTATTACACCAAATATTGATTTTTGAACTCTTAAAATTTTAATAAATGAATATGAACTTGTTTTCTTTCTGAATTATTTGAGGTCTGAAAGATCTGCATCTTTTTTTTTGTTATTTCAGTAATAAAGTTTACCAATTCATTTTTGTTCATTCCTTTTTTACTTTTCTTCTAATTAACCTTGTTAAACAATTATTGTATGAAGTATCAATAGATGTATGTAACAGCCCTTCATTGATTAATAAAATAAACATATCGATTAAAAAAAAGTAGAATCAGCAGGAGTGATTTTATAACTATGTAACACCAGACACAGTATTTACCGCTCCTCTAAGAGAACCTACAGTATTCAGAGTTTAACTGAACATAATTTTAAAGAGCGTCTCACAGTGGTAAACACTGTATATGAGAAGCTGTATATGAAAAGTTCCTGTTATTGAAATCAATTGAGTTTTTGTGTGTTATTATAACACAGCCTGCTGGATTCAGTTCAGACTAATGGGGCTAAAAGTCTCAGCCTCTCTGCTGGCAGGATACTGCAGTGATTTTTTACTAGAAAGCAGTAATTCAGCTTTAAAACAGGCGACTGTAGATGCAGGCGAACGGCCTTTCGGATTTTGTGGGGAATTGATTGGTTGTTTATAGGAGGATGTTATGGTCTCTGTAATTCATTGTTTCGTCTGTTTTGACTCTCAGGTCTTATGAGTCTGAGAAATGCGCTGTGAAATGTCTTCAGTCTCTCAGTTTTTAATTTCTCTCAGCCTGTTTCTCCCTCTTTCTGCTGCAGTTATCTTTTATAAAGCTCCAAGTATTTTCATTAATCCATAATTTACTCCCTCTGCTTTCATACCCCATAATGCTCCAGCCTAATGCTCCAACCCAGTGTCAGGAAATCACTGAAACATTTGCTTGCATTTGCTTGATGAGTGCCAGTTTCATCATAAGACTGTTAAACACTAGAAAATAATAACACTTGTGCAATATTAGCAGAGGTGGAAAAAGTACAGAAAAAAATTTAATTAGGTAAAAGTACCTTTATTTTGCAAAATTCTACTCAAGTAAAAGTAAAAGTACCCATTTAAAAATCTACTTGAGTAAAAGTAAAAAATACTCACTTTAAAATGTACTTTGAGAAAAGTCCGTCCCAATTTTTTTGTAATTCAGACATTTTTTTTCCCCATTTTATTTTTTACTCAGTAATTGGGAGTTTTCCAATGTAGCGAAGTAAATTACTTGTGTCAAAATGTACTTGAGTAAAAGTAAAATTACCTATTTTATAAACTACTTTAAAAAATACAAATTACTCATAAAATCTACTCAATTACTGTAACTTGAGTAAATGTAATTCATTACTTTCCACCTCTGAATATTAGTATTTTGGTTCTATATGTGCAATATATGGGTATGGGTTTACATGTATAAGTGTATAGCTGTATATACTAATATATATATATATATATATATATATATATATATATATATATATATATATATATATATATATATATATATATATATATATATATATATTACTGTTACTGGGCCGTTGCAACAAAATTGAATTGCTTTGTGCACTATTGGTGTAAAATTAAATGACAATAAACTAATTCTAAGTTATAATGTTTGAGGATACTTTCTTGATATATTTTTTATTTTAGATTGACTGACCTTCATTTCTGCTGCAGTTACCATTTTTAAATATCAAAGTATTTTCATTAATCCATAATTTACTCCCTTTGCTTTCATACCCCATAATGCTCCAGCCTAATGCTCCAACCCAGTGTCATAGGAAGTAGGAAATCACTGTTTAAAACGTTTGCTTGCAGTAATTTGATCTACAAGCCTTTAGCATGCGTGCTGGAGTTTCTTTATCCGGATATTTTATAGATGGCTTTTATTTTCCCGTCTGATTTCCAACTCGTCACTGGAAACATCGCTTCACGACAGTTTATAGAGAGAGAAAATGCACCTGCTGTTAAAATTACAGAGGAGCGACAGACTAAACCAAATAAACCCCACCAAAGCCCACTCTGAGACTGCATTTACACCTCCGTACAATAACAACTGACCACATACCAGCCCCACACCTCAGCACTTACACCCTCAAACACACACTGGAGATGGAGACGGAGAGTTAGGACAGAAGCAGAAGCTCTTACAGGTTTCCATTTGCCTGAAAAGTATTCATACTTATAATAATATGTGGTATAATAATGATAATTTGAAGTGTAACAAAAATAATACATGCTTTTTAAATTTTTAATCAAATAAAAATCTAAAAAAAAGGTGTAACATGCAAAAGTATTTAGTGTCCACTTTATCAATATCAATATCAGTAGAGGCACCTTTTGCTACAATTACAGCTGTAAGTCTTTTTTGGGTTTGTCTCTACCAGCTTTGTGCATCTAAAGACTATTTTTGACCACATTCTTCTTTACAAAACAGATGAAGCTCAGTCAGTTTGGAAGGAATAAGTCTGTGTACAGCAAGGGATTTAGGTCTTTATTACTCATTCTAACACATAAATATACTTTAAATCTAAACCATCCCACTGTAGCTCTGGCTGTATGTTTAGGTTTAGGTCATCGTCTTGCCGGAAGGTGAATCTCCTTCCCAGTCTCAAGTCTTTTACAGAGTTCAACAGGTTTTCTTTTTTTATTTTTCCAGGATTGTCCTGTATTAATCTTCATCCATTCTCCCATCAACTCTGACCAGATTCTTAAATTTTCCACCATCCTTCGTGCTTTGCATTTAGGCCAAAAAGTTCAGAAAAGGGTTTACAGGAGCTGCAGTAAATTTATCTATAGTGCTTCTCGTTTCTTCACTGGCCAGCTTAGACAGCTTGTGAAGCTAATGCTGTCCTAATAGTAAATCCTCCTGTGTGTAGTTTAGTAAAATAATATGTAGGTAAAGTACAGGGGTTGGACAATGAAACTGAAACACCTGGTTTTAGAGCACAGTAATTGATTGTGGTGACGGACAGTTCTGGTGGAAACAGGAGAGTTGAGGTGCACATAGAATTCTGCGTGATTTGATCAGCCGTGGTTTTATGTTTTTTGGATACAATCCGGGTTAGCACCCGAACATCCCTTTCAGACAGCTTCCTCAGTTAATCCTGTTGGATGTGGTTGGTACTTCTTGGTGGTATGCTGACATTACCCTGGATACCGTGGCTCTTGATACATCACAAAGACTTGCTGTCTTGGTCACAGATGCTCCATTATGTCACCCATAATGTTGTGTGCATTGCACTATTTAGAGCAGAACTGTGCTCTTACTCTGCTAATTGAACCTTTACACTCTTACTGGTGCAATGTGCAATTAATGAAGATTGGACACCAGGCTGCTCCCATTTAGCCATGAAACCTCCCACACTAAAATGATGACAAGTGTTTCAGTTTCATTGTCAAACCCCTGTATTTTCCAGTACTGAAGTGCATGGACCTCCTGCAGGTAATGTAACACAGTGCTGTTCTTGGTCAGGGTCTAAAACTGGTCTGCAGTCCCCGGTGGTCAGACTGAATGTGTTGTTTGGCAGAATAAATGTTTTCCTTTAGATGGACTGAGGGCAGTTCAGCTTCAGTCAACCAATAAGCACTAGAAACAGGAGTGATCACACACAGCGTGATCTATTTTAAGTGTTTAATTTTATCTTTTATTGTTGATTATTATGGCTTACAGACAATGAAAACCCCAAAATCTTAGAATATTATATAAGACCAATTGGTACTTTTGTCAGTGTGGCAGTGTGTGCCAACTCCTGCTGGAAAATGAAATCTGCATGTCCATAAAAGTTGTTTTCAGCAGAGGGAAGCATGAAGTGCTGTAAGATTTTGTAGAAAAACAAAACTGCACTGACTTTAAAGATGGTTTTTTTTTACCATTTTTTTAATTTGCTGAGCACACAGACAGACCAATCCTGATCCCAAAAACAGATCGTTCAGGACGTGTTGATTTTTCTGGGATATTGTAGATGACTTTGATATATCAATATGCATAGAAATCAATGAAAAGCACAATGTCTGATTGTTGCAATCCAACACTTCCTTCTGGGTGCTGTTTTTTATTATACATTATTATTTTATTATACATTATTTCTATTATTTTTCCCATTTTCTCCCCTAATTTACACGGCCAATTACCCAACCTACTTACTAGGACTCCCCCTATCACTAGTAATGCCCCAACACACCAGGAGGGTGAAAACTAGCACATGCTTCCTCTGATACATGTGAAGTCAGCCACCGCTTCTTTTCCAGCTGCTGCTGATGCAGCATTACCGAGCAGCCAGCGCGCTTGGAGGAAATCACAGCGGCTCGGTTCTGATACATCAGCTCACAGACGCCCTGTGCTACGGACATCACCCTTGGAGTGATGTGTGGAGAGAGCGCCATCTACCCACCCGGAGGGAGCAGGGCCAATTTTGCTCCCTCTGAGCGCCGGCAGCTTGATTATACGGGTTTTTGAAGACGATTTACACTAAAGACTGCACTATATCTCACTTTGCCATATCAACATGTTTGCATCAGTGTTCAGCTTCCAGCCAATAGCGTTCAGTTTTAGCTGCTGTGAGCTGTTTTTCTGAAGTGTCTCACCTGCGTGGGACGATGTCTCAGTACACTTTCTTCAGACCTGCCCTCATTATCCACTGGCAGAGTCTGGATTATTTGTACGAGTGTCTATAAACAGGATCCGGAATGAATCAGCAAACAGAGTAACTCTCCACAGATGGAAGCAGTTTGGAGGGTGATTAATTAAAGCCATCGCTCTGCTGTTTCTCTACTGCAGTGGGAGGAGTCTGAGCGAGCGCAGGAACAGGAGTCTCTTACTGATTTCTTTTTCTCTCTCTGTCAGATTCATCTCTCCTGATGTTGCTCCATCTGCTGCCTCTATCATTAGTTAGTGAAGTTTTTCTAACATAGAATTTTCTTCTGCATCCTGTTATTGACCTGCTTTAACTAGAAAAAAAAAACACTTTACCAATAGGATTTTATTATTTATCTGCTTAAATCCAGCTTTTTATCACTAATAACTCTGTTATTAACTAATAACACTGTTAAATTTAAAGGCATCACTTGCTCAAGTAACTAACAGCTAATGCTCAACACGTTCAACTACATGTCTATTAAATGGGACTGAATGTAACCCTACACCCCACTCTAACCCTGACTCAAACTTATCGTTTATAGACTAGGTTTAGAGTTCGAAAATAGTTATAATCATGCAATGACTTCCATGCACCTAATAAGTAAAAAAAATATAAGAGAGCACTTAAAAATGATAAGTTTCTTTGATTTTACCAAATTGAAATCCTCTGGAATATAATCAAGAGGAAGATGGATGATCACAAACCATCAAACCAAACTGAACTGCTTGAATTTTTGCACCAAAAGTAAAGCAGCATAAAGTTATCTAAAAGCAGTGTGTAAGACTGGTGGAGGAGAACATGATGCCGAGATGCATGAAAAAAAAAGTGATTAAAAACCAGGTTTATTCCACCAAATATTGATTTCTGAACTCTTAAAACTTTATGAATATGAACTTGTTTTCTTTTTATTATTTGAGGTCTGAAAGCTCTGCGTCTTTTTTTTTATTTCAGTCATTTCTCATTTTCTGCAAATAAATGCTCTAAATTACAATATTTTTATGTGGAATTTGGGAGAAATGTTGTCTGTACTTTATAGAATAAATGTGCTCACAAATGTTCACATAACTCAAAATAGTTCAGTAATGTTTGGAAATGTTTAATTTTATATAAAACAGACTTAATTAAGTTTTGAATTGTTTGAGTTCAAACTAATTGTGAGTTTATATTACACACTCATCTTTCAAATACAGTAAGTGTGAACTTCACTACTGCACAGTACACTATTTCTACTGTGTTTCTACTGTTTCTTCATCAATTTCAGTTTACTTTTTCTTTCACTTGCTCTCTCATTCTTGTAGTTCTGGTCACTACAAGCCAGTTATTATTGCATTCTCTCTCTCTTTTTTCTCTCTCTCTCTCTCTCTCTCTCTCTCTCTCTCTCTCTCTCTCTCGCTGTCTCTCGTTCATTTGTTTGAGTGTTTTGTGATCTCTGTTCACTGTTATCACACTCAGACACGAGTCTGCAGCTCTTGGCCTGTTTCTGAGTCGCTGCTTTGTTCTGGAAGTGGCTGGAGAGGAGCAGAGCCTTGGAGAAAAGAGCAGAGCATCAGCACTGATACAGCTGCTTCCTGCACTGCCAGAGAGAGAGAGAGAGAGAGAGAGAGAGAGAGAGAGAGAGACAAAAGAGAGTGACCTTTTCTTAATCCTCATGAGCATCTTGAGCTCTGTCGTGACCCATCAACCATGAAGCATGCAGCTTGATTTAGGGCGTGTCAGCGTGTCTTTGCTATCATAACGGCGGGAAAAGTACACCTTGTGCTGCTTGAAATGCACAAAAGGTATGTACTAGATCTCTTAACCCTTTCAGACCTGAATTATGTGCCAGTGTTGGGGGAAAAAAAAAATAATAATAATGCTGTTTTCTTCACAAAGGAAGACTTTAATAGTATAATATAAAAATCTATATAATAACATTTAATCCAATTAACTAAAATAAGTAACAGTTTTTTTATGTTTATTAGATTGAAAGCCTGTGCTTAACATTTTTATTTTAGATTAGATTTTGATCTTTTTGTTCCCAGGCCATCTCTAAAATACTAAAATAAACATGAAAAAAGTTTTCATTTGTATCTTTGGCTCTAGTGGGTGGGGCTAAGCTACTGTTTCATTGGCTTATAAACTCTTTTTTGGCTTGTTTAATGGCTTGTCTATTCTGGTTAAAAACAGGTCTCCATTAGTGTTTTGTGCAAAAAATAAATTGTCATGGACGCAAGGTCTTGAAAGGGTTAATAATAATAATAATGGGTTTGTTTTGGGTGTAACGTGAAATAAACCAATCAGAATGTCACTTGCCGTTCCCTTTAAGAGCCAGGTGTGCTCTGACTCTTTGGCGGATTGCTATTTCAGGGGCGCAGCTACCTGTACATGTCCCAACACTCACCTGCTATTTCACGCTCGTTGATTGTATGTATATTGTTAATGTACAGTACAAATTTGCATAGCTGCCAACAGACATGCATGCACTATGGGTTTGTGCACTGTTGTGTGGGGATGCACCTGTCAAGATAGCAATGAACGTCTTACTGTAACTTCTGTCTAGGTTGTGTTCAGTCAGTGGAGCCCCTGTTTTTTTTATGTTGCCAAGATACAACAGCAATACAGCAGAAATTTACCTCAACACACCTCAATTTGTGTTATTATATTCACATGCACTGTTGCTATTTAAACGATGCAGGTGAAAGGCATGAAAATAGACTGTTGGCAGGGTGTAAGATAGCAATGAGCATCGTGACACACCTTGCACAAGATGTTAAATAGGGCCTCGAGTGTCTTTTGCATATGGAATTGCCCATTGAGAGCATGCATGACAGGAACTAAGAAAAGCATAATTTCTGTGTATTTCAAAATCTTACAATTATATCGAATAGCCAAAAGGCAGAATATTCTGATATAATAGCCCATCCATTCTCCCGAACACCTCCATCCTCCTACACTCTCTCCATCAGCAGTCCTCTAGTATGGTATTCATTGCATTCTAGCTGACCCAATCCAGTCCAGCTCAGCATTAACTCTATAAATCCCGCTCAGACAGCGTTGCAGATTCAGGGTATTACTGACCGTGCTCTCTTTTTAGGGTTCAGGCCAGTAGCTTAAGAATGCAGCAGCTAAACGTGGTGCCTGATTCAGTTTATTCCAAATATTTCTGCTTCAGAGGATGCCTTTGCCTTTGCTTGCTGAACTTCTGATGCGAAGCTGCTAATAAATCCTCGAATCAGAGCGAAATAAAAAGAAGCTGTCAAAATGTTTCTACAGCTGCTCCCAAGGTGGTGCAGGCCACCGTCAGATCCAGGCTGCATGAGGAAGGCTTTTTAAAATTGTAACAAAAAAGCAGACTGAAGAGTCAGATTAGTAAAGTTCACAAAAAAAAATATAATAATGAATAAGAAAATCTATATAAACTATTTTTTTACAGGATAAGAATATTTAAACTTTTTTTTTAAATAAATACATTAATAAATAAAAACTCATGAATCTGGCTTTAAACTCACTCACTCCTGTTTAGCAGGTTGAAATGGTTAAAATGACTATTGACCATTGGTGCTTCACATCAGTAACACTGTGTTGTTTTTTTGTTCAGATTTTGTTCACAATTTACACCTGAAAATAAGTGCACTCAATGCAATAGAGGATTCTAGCTACATTATATATGTACTCCTAAAACAACTACTAAGATGTACAGTTTCAATGCTCATTGTCACCTGGATTCTGATTATCTGTACCTGTGGCTAATTAGGGATTCCCTGCACCTGTGTCTGATTGCCTCTGTGTAAAGACATAAAGTTATCCAAAAGCAGTGTGTAAGACTGGTGGAGGAGAACATGATGCCAAGATGCATTAAAAAACTGTGATTAAAAACAAACCAGGGTTATTCCAACAAATATTGATTTCTGAACTCTTAAAGCTACTTTATGAATATGAACTTCTTGTTACCGTTGCATTATTTGAGGTCTGAAAGCTCTGTGTCTTTTTTGTTGTTTCAGACATTTCTCATTTTCTGCAAATAAATGCTCTAAATGACTATAATAATAAATAAATAAATAATATTTTTATTTGGAATTTGGGAGGAATGTTGTCTGTAGTTTATACAATAAAACAGCAATGTTCATTTTACTCAAATATATACCTATAAATAGCATACAGTGGTCTCTTCATTTTTTTACAGAGCTGTATATATTGAGTGTCCGCTCTGCTGTAAGTACTGTAACCTCACAGTACTCTTCAGCATCTTGTGTGGCAGCGCCGCAGATCGTGTCAGCTTTTCACATTAGTATCTGAGAGATTTCTCTAAAGAGCATTACTCTAAAGCACATGAAAGAAACCCAAATATTTGAGTCTCTGGTGTTCTTACCGTCGACTCTGAAGGCCGTCCAGCCGTTTCTGAAGGGCCTTTACTTCTCCTGATCAAAGCCTGTGGCACGCATTGACATATTTTAGACTGCTAGCAGTTAAGTGCAGTTGTGTTGCCTTTCCCTTCAAAGGTACGGGTGTAGATTTCATGTCTGCAGCGAGTGGAACATCCCCCGAGAGGAGGGATTAGTGAAACAAATCCGCTGGAATCAATGGGGTTAATGGCAGGGCCGGGGCCTCTGGCAGGCTGCTGATGAGATGCGGTTCTGAAGGCCTGATGTAAACCTCTTTAGATACTGAAAATCACCTGTAACAACTATTAGTGCTCAAACAATAAGATAAAACACTGTAGAAGACATTCTATTATACAGATCGTATCTGAACGAACTCTAGAAAGCTCTTCTCCTTTACTAAAGGATTTCATATTCATATTAACCCTTTCATTACACTGTTCCACTGGATTACACTGCATTACACTGGATGGGTGATGACTTCTTGATTCACTCTGCATCCATCATGCTTTCTTTTCAGGTGGTTTAGTTTCCCAGAAGCCAGCCCTATAATGACGTTTCAAGGCTGAATCTCACAGTCAGTCGTCAGGCTGAGAGTGGTGGTCTCTCTGAAGCTCACTGTAAATGATTTCTGTGGACCCCCACGCCGTCCCTCTCAACACTAGCCCCTTCCCCAGCCCTGCGTGATATGACACAAGTGTTAAAGTGATGTCAGCGAGTAGCGGAAAGGCTTGTCCTTGAGAACATATGCCTGTCAGTACTCGAGCAGCAGAGGAAGCCCAGGGGGAGGAAGATTTCCTGGAGCATTTGAGGAACAGATGACAAAAAAGTAAGACTTAAATGAGGTGTGTTTGTTTTCCAGCAGGTTTAGAATGATTCCCATCTGTTAATGGCTTTGAACAGGTTGCCTCATTGCAGCTACATGGCTCAGAAATGGAAATGATAGAAGAGACGGCTGCATCTGACATTGAAAAACCATGAAAGAATGGGTTTAAATGCCTTAGCATTGTGAAGGTGTTGAGGAATTATAAACATAAGGTGTCAAATAATGAATAACTCGAATATGAATAACATAATATAAATTACACCAATAAAATATAAATATCTTACTCTCTATCACTAACGGTGGATGAAACGCATTCCTCTTAAAAAAAAACATAGATGGGAGGAGGGAATAAACCATAACAATAAGGACATTAATGATGCCATAAATATATACACCCATGCAACTCAGACAGCAGCAACACAATGAAAATCACATGAAAAAAAAGTTGTGTGGATTAAAATCACCCGACGTTCTAGGGTTAAAAAGGATTCACAAATCATCATATTCTGCTTTTTTTATATATGTTTTACAGAATGTCCCAACTTCTTTGGAAATTGTACTCACTTCTTGCAGATAACCAGATTTTACCTGTGAAAGGGTTAATTTTGGTATCATCATGGTCATCAGTGGTCAACACTGACCTCTAAGAGCATCAATTCCTGGTTGTAACACATTCACCACCTTCCTAACAGCCATCTCACTTGTGTCTGATTTGCATACAAGCCTATTTGCAAGTGAAAGTGAGTTTGTGCGCTGAAAGCAATCGCAGGCTTTTATGTAGCGCAGATCCTCATGTAGCACATCTGTGCCCACATGCTGGTTTAAGCTCTCTAACAGATGGACAGAGAGTTCTGCCCTTCTTTTTTACTGTTGATCTGTGCTTTAAAGTGAATAAAGTAACAATATGCTAATCTTATTGTTTGCATGCTTGTTATTCTGCAATAAAACTGCAATAAACTAGTCAGTAATTACAAATTACAATACCTATTAAATAAAGCTATTGTTGCACTTGCCTGCTTTTTGCTCCACCCACTCCATACTCCATTCTTAACTCTTTAAGCTTCTTTGGCTTGTAGATGGTGATTATACAGTTGGGATAGAGGGGAATTAAAGTGTGAGTCATTATATCTTTATAGGTAAGCACCAACTTGCTACGTGCTAACGCTCGGAGGAAAGCGCAGCGACTCGGTTCTGATACATCAGCTCACAGACGCAGCCTTGTGCTGATCCACATCACCCTAGGAATGATGAGGGGAAAGAAATAGCGCCATCTACTGTACTGTACCCACCCAGAGAGAGCAAGGCCAGTTGTGCTCTCTCAGGACTCTGGTAGCCAACGGCAAGCTGCATGAACAGGATTTAAACCAGCAAACACTTCTGATCATAGTGGCAGAGCCTTAGTCCTCTGGACCACTTGAAGCCCACAGTTGTTGAAGTTGGTATTTTAGGAGCAGAAAAATTCTGCTGTAATTCTTTAAAAACAAAATTATTTTAAAGTCAAACAAAAGCTGTATGTTAATCTACACAAATTTCTCTACTGTTGACTTACTGTACGCTTAGATTTTCAATATTTTGCCATGGGTTCAAGTTTTGAATGAAGTTTCTCCAGGAGCACTAAGGCTGGGTGCAGCAGCATTAGCATTAGACGCTAACCACTAAGCACTAGCAGTACATAAATACCATCCGATATCACTAGACTAAGAAACCCTGAGTGTTCCACTAACAGTGTTGTATAGTCTTACCTATCAGCCAGTGGCAGATGCTGGTCTTTCAAGGAGGGGAAGCTCAATTTCGGCCTACATCTTAACATATGTAGTTTTATTTATACATAAATACTACTCTCCCTGAGATGTTTTCACTACACAACAAAAAGGTACCCATTCTTTACATTGAACAATTAGATAAAAAAGACGCTATGACATGAATAAACATAAAATGATCAGTAAACAAAAACATTACGCAAAATCTTTAAAATTGTAAAAGTAAAAATGCAGGTAAATTTAGGTCCTTTTTGGACAGTTTTAATTTCCTTGAGTAATCCCTTTATTAATTTAAATTATTTTTTAGTGATAACACAATACTGTTCATTTATGTCCTGAGATAGTTTCATCAAGAGGAATGGCCATCAGTACATTTTATTTGTTACAGCACTTCCAGTCAGCCAGCTCACTTTATCATACAGGACAGCTGAAAATACCTATTACTCCCCCCCCCCCCCCCCCCCCCTTTTGAACCAAATTAATCTGAGCAGTTGATCTGTCCTTCTGTTTAACCCTAAGTTTTTCTTTGTAAGGAAGACTATCAAATGGCTTCTCCAAAATCTGGTCCACAACATTAAAACTGTCTGATATTATGTGCAGCTTTCACTGGCGCTAGGGTAGTGTGAAGTGTGTCCGTGTTTTACACTAAAAGATCGCTGATTCGCTCATTTCGCTTTCAATCAAAAAGGGACTCCGCCTCAGACAGATCATCCAATCATCATGTGGAAGCTGAGCGTCCGGGCCGGCCGAGGCCAGTCCACTGCCCCATAGACCCCCAGAGACGCTGAGCGTCCGATGGGCGGGACAAAGCCCAGCATTTATCCAATGACACGTCTCGTTTCGCCGCGCGCTTTGCTCCGCTATTGAAGTCTGTGGACGCTCAGAGTCTGCACTGTTTAAAGCAGCACTGTGAAGCTGCGGGAATGAGTGAGAGGAAAGCTGCGGCGTTACCAGTGATAAGAAGCTGATTCTGAACTAAGTTCAGCGCCATGTAACGCATATTTAATCAGTGACATGTACACACAATAGTATATATTTAATCACTTTTTTTTTTACATTTTAGGGGAAGCTGAGCTTCCCTTGCTGTCTTAGAACAATTGCCACTGCTATCAGCTCTACTTTCCCTTGGGTGTTCAGTTCTATGTTATATAATGGTTGATTGAACACTGCCTGGCTGCAGTGTTGTAGGCTATAAGAGCAAGTTGTCTTTACCGCAAAGTGTGACTTCATGCTGGCTGAGAACTGCAATATTGAAAACTTGTGATGGGCCAATGATAATAAACAATGGCTAGTCATTTTGAGTAATTAATATAAATGTGAATTGAACAAAGATTTGCCTACTAACGAACATGTAAACTGATTTTTTGTGAAATATTTACTGACTATTCAAGCAAAGGCAACCGGGCGGTAATACTACCAGGATTCTGATCATCAACCATGTTGTTGTACCTTCCTGCATTGACCATCACAGAATTTAAAGGGGCATTTAAAGGGGTGCTGTTGTTGTATGGGGGCAATTGATTGGTTTGCTTGCCCTGTTGAAACGGGCCTCGCCTTAGTCGTTAGTGGTCCTGATGACCACTTATAAACATATAGATTTTTAAAACTATGTACATAACTGCTGTTTCACTTTCATACATTACATCCCCACATGGGTTCCATGCTTCTGAACCAAACAATTCATTTATTAATTCCATAGACTTTGCTCCTGATCTCCTGAAGATGCTTTCCAGGATTCTGGGGGTCATCCGGTTGCAT
The DNA here is from genome assembly GCF_023375975.1 of Astyanax mexicanus. Classification (NCBI taxonomy): domain Eukaryota; kingdom Metazoa; phylum Chordata; class Actinopteri; order Characiformes; family Acestrorhamphidae; genus Astyanax; species Astyanax mexicanus. Next base: position 11,046,937 of record NC_064422.1, read on the forward strand.
GAAAGGAGGTTGGTTCAGAAGGTGGCTGGGCGGTGCTGGTGATTCAGAGGCAGGACTAGCGAAAGGTTAAAAGCTCCTGAGCCGTCCAAACACATTCTTCAAGGGGCACGTAATAGGATCAGCGCTTCCATAATTCTCATGAAGAGCCAATCCTGCAGGCCCGGCCTCAAAGGGAGGCCTGTGTGTGTCGATGCAGTCCGGTCAGGGATTTTAGAGTCTGGAAGAGTCGGGAGAGCTTCATTTTTATTTTTTTTTCTCTTGGCTTGAAACTCAATTTCCATGGTGTGCTGGAGAGCTGGAGTTTAAATCCAGGGTATAAAACTCTTTTAATTCAGGCCACATAACCTGGCCTGCCAATGGAAAGCTTCAGCCATGATTGAAGTGACTTTAGTGGACTTAGTGGCAAAAGGAATTCAAACAGTCTTCAAATGACTCTTAACAAACCTTTCCTGAGGGCAGGTTATGCTCTGGGCTCCTCAGTCATATTTCTGTGACATATTTTTCTTTCCATCTTTAAACAAATTGTGTGACTTATGGTGATAAATTAGCCATATTTGTTCATTTGTCACATTTAAAATACACAAAAGCGGCTTGGTGAGTGACTTGGTTTGAGTCCTCCATCACTGTAATTACTCTTATTGATCTCTTCTTTGGCATTCAGTCTCGCCACGGGTTCCCTGAGGGGCCAAAGGAAAGAGACTTGCTGTTTTCATGGTTTTACCCAGAGTTTCAGGAAGTCCTGAAAGTGTAGGTCCCATCGGATAGCAAATCAAGTGCTGTAAACTCTAAACTAACTGTATGAGGTACGTCATGATTAAAGAACTGTGGTTGACTGCTCTTCTCAAACACTATATGAGGCTATTCATCACTTTTATCACTTGTCTTAATAACAGCATTAATCCTGTCAGGGAATGATTGCACCAGTCTCTTGAGATACAATCTATATCCAAATATTTGTGGAAACCCCTTCTGTGAAGATATATATGTGCAAATACATAAGCATAGCTTTGTCTAGTCTTTGTAGGGAAAAGAGAGTTCCACTTAATGTTATGAAAAATCGTCAGTGTCCCTTATACTCTGATGCAGCTTATTTATGAAGTCTACCAGTCATGTATCACCGCTATTTCACCGTTTAGAGGTGAGTAGCCTGCTCCTAACTCTGGCTAGCAGTACTGGAGCAGCATTAGCATTACCCGATAGCAGATAGCCACTAAAGCTAATGCTCCCACCTCTGGTCTGGAGAAATTTGGGAATTTAAGCTTACTGTAAATAAACAGAAGCACTTTAATCACCCAAATGAACCGTTTTCAGGAGAATAATCTGTGTAGATTAACATCCAGCACACGTTTGACGTTAAAACAAAGTCTTTTCTTTATTACTTTTTGTTTTTAGTCAGCAACACTCCCACCCCCACCACCAACCAATGGCAAGACCTGCTGAATTAGTGTCTCTAAAAATACGTCTTACAATCCAGTGCGCCTTATTTATGAAAATAGACCAGAAAATAGACGTTTTTTTGATAGTGCTCCTTTTAGTGCGAAAACAACATTTACCAAGAAATTAAACACTGGCTCCAATTAGGAGAAAAACTTGTGCAATTTTATTATGACACAACATCCCAACCTTACTTGTGTTCTTGTTTCTCAATGCAATCAAATGCTCACACCAATGCTCGGCAATCTAGCAGAGAGTCTTTCCTGCAAAGTAAAGACAGTTACTCCAACAAAAGCAGCATAAACTGTGCATACATGTGGAGTTTTATGGAGCAGACCTCCACAGTCACCGGACCTGAACCCAATCCAGATGGTTTTGGGTGAGCTGGAGCACAGAGTGAAGAAGGCAAAGGAGCAACAAGTGCTAATAAACACCTCTGGGAACTCCTTCCTTCCTTCAAGACTGTTGATGCCAAGAATTATGCCAAGAATGTGCAAAGCAGTAATCAGAGCAAAGGGTGGCTATTTTGAAGAAACTAGTATATAAAACTTGTTTTTAGTTATTTCATCTTTTTTTGTTAGGTACATAAAACTCCACATGTGTTCATTCATAGTTTTGATGCTTCTGTGAGAATCTACAATGTAAATATCAGTCATGAAAATAAAGAAAACGCATTGAAAAAGAGAAGGTGTGTCCAAACTTCTGCCATATATGACCTTCAAACACTGCCGTCTCCTAAATGAGACACAGACCAGAGCAGTTCTTGGAGGCCCGGCACTAAGAGGAAGTCACCCAGGACTACTGTGTGGGTGTGATGGGGGGTATGCTGACCTCACCCCTGAACCTGGATGGGTGATGGATTTAGACTTTGTCAGCGCTGGCTGCTGCGGGCGTCTCCCGCCGAGACTCATTTGTCATGGTTTCTCCAGGTGCTGGACTGTGGTTGGAGAACACGCGAGCGGCTGGACGCTCATGCTGTGAGCGGAGAGAGAGACAGAAAGCCGGTGGGCGAGTGAGACTTCCGCTGCTGAAAGACGCCTCAGCGTGTCGCTCATTATGAAAGGCTGCTTCTCTGACAAGCAGCAGATAGAGTGTTTAAGAAAACACAGACAGCACAGCGGCAGGAGGTCAGACTGAGCCCCGCGCTGACCTTCAGGATGGATTGATCTTCGTAAAGCAGCTTTCAGAGACCTGATCTGACTGTAGCTTTAAATGGGGTATGTGTCCCTATATATCAAAAGTGCTTACATATACAGCTCTGGAAAAAAGTAAGAGACTATAAAAACCTCTGGAATATAATCAAGAGGAAGATGGATAATCACAAGCCATCAAACCAAACTGAACTGCTTGAATTTTTGCACCAGGAGTAAAGCAGCATAAAGTTATCCAAAAGCAGTGTGTAAGACTGGTGGAGGAGAACATGATGCCAAGATGCACGAAAACTGTGATTAAAAAATCAGGGTTATTCCACCAAATATTGATTTCTGAACTTTATTTAAAACTTTATGAATATGATCTTGTTTATGATCTTTGCATTATTTGAGGTCTGAAAGCTCTGCATCATTTTCTGCAAATAAATGCTTTAAATGACAATAATTCTATTTGGAATTTGGGAGAAATGTTGTCTGTAGTTTATAGAATAAAACAACAATATTCATTTTACTCAAACATAAACCTATAAATAGCAAAATCAGAGAAACTGATTCAGAAACTGAAGTGCTCTCTTCATTTTTCCCAGAGGTGTATGATACCTATAACACATTTTATTATCACATGCATCCAGTTTTTTATGTTGACTTCCCTTAAAGCAGGGGTTGGCATTATGTGGGCAAGCATCAATCATCTGGCTTGTGAGGTTGTTTGAACTATAATATGAACGACAATGAAAAAAATAAATAATAAGATGCTTCTCTGGTGAGTTTTTGTTTACATGCCTCCCCTGTCTCTCTCTCTCTGTTGCGCTCGGCGTAATGTTAGTTTCCGCCTGTTTCATTTTTCCACCCATTCTTGGGCTCCCTATCTCCTTATAAGGGCGTTTTTTACCGGTTGTGCCCCAATTCACTAGCCGGGGCAGACCTCAGCAATGTATTAGACCGTGACCCTGATGACACGGGTTTGATCCCGTGTGAGGAGCGGTGTGTTTATTTCTTTATTTTTTTCCCCCTTCTTCTTGGGTTTACCTGCTTTGAGATCAACTGTTCTGTTATTGGGTTCAACAACCCTCTGGCCTGGAGAGCTACTAGTCTACAGCCCTCCATCCCATTACACTTCATTTTCCAAAACAGACAAACTGAACCTTATTTATGCATCTTCACAAGAGCATTTTAGTATATATTTTTAAAAAGTGTGCCAACTGTTATCTTTTGCTCTTCTATTGGAATTTCCTTTAAAGTAAAGAGCAGTAGCTGATAGGCTGTAGTGGTTCTCTGGATACTGTGTTTGGTCAGTGGGTGTGTAATGAATATGATGCTTTCTGAGCACAGGGTCGGTGGGAGATACAGTAGACCTGTGGAATTCGATACACGTGATCGTAATCCGCATTTACACACACACACACACACACACACACTACTATCAATAGATAAGAAGTGAAGCGGAGGACAATCGCTACAAAGCCGCTGCGGCAGCACACACCTTTTACCTTCAGCTCTGGAGCGAATCCGCCGCTCGCCGCTAATTAAAAGCGTCTCTTTGTGTCCGAGTCTCTTTAGAGACGGGATCGGGTGACGGGGACGAGACAAAGCCTGAGTGAAGCTACGGCGACAAAATACCAAACTCCAGAGGATGACCTGAGGGTGCTCCAGCTCACCACCTGGGATCTGTTACCTGAACCCACACACACACACACAGTGTAGTATGCAAATACCTGAGCAAAGCTGCTCAAATTACCTTTCTACTGATAATACTTTTCTGCATATCTTAATTTGATATGACTTACATATGTTCATTTACTGAATTAAAACCTGAAATATCTCATGGATATTTAAAGCTTGCAGTAAATGTTATATGTTATTTATATATATTTAATTTTGCAAAAAAAAAAAGTCTCTAAAATGATCAGAAAATGATATTCTGAAGTTTGTTTACTTTGGATTTGTTTTACTTTGATTGATTACATTCCAAAAATATTTAATTTAAAGAAAGATGTGCAGTTAAACCTCTGTATATCTGCTGATTAGGATAGTCTCCTATAGACCATAACCTTTCAAACTCAGTAGAAACACTGTTACATGTAACATATAGCACTGTAACATATATTCATGTTACATATAACACTGTTAAATATAGCACTGTTACATTTATCCCAGTTACATATAGCACTGTTACATATAATACTGTTATAAATAGCACTGATACATATATAACAAGTATATATAGCATTGTTACAAGTAACATATAGCACTGTAACATATATCAATGTTACATATAACACTGTTGGAGATAGCACTGCTACATACAGCACTGTTAAATATAGCACTGTTACATATAATACTGTTATGAATAGCACTGATATATATATAACAAGTTTATATAGCGCTGTTACATGTAACATATAGCACTGTAATATATATTCATGTTACATATAACACTGTTAAATATAGCACTGTTACATTTATCCCAGTTACATATAGCACTGTTACATATAATACTGTTATAAATAGCACTGAGACATATATAACAAGTATATATAGCATTGTTACACGTAACATATAGCACTGTAACATATATCAATGTTACATTTAACACTGTTGGAGATAGCACTGCTACATACAGCACTGTTAAATATAGCACTGTTACATATAATACTGTTATGAATAGCACTGATACATATATAACAAGTTTATATAGCGCTGTTACATGTAACATAAAGCACTGTAACATATATCAATGTTACATATAACACTGTTGGAGATAGCACTGCTACATACAGCACTGTTAAATATAGCACTGTTACATATAATACTGTTACGAATAGCACTGATACATATAACAAGTTTATATAGCGCTGTTACATGTAACATATAGCACTGTAACATATATCAATGTTGCATTCAACACTGTTACAAATAGCACTGCTTCATATAGCACTGTTACATTTATCCCAGTTGCCAATAGCACTGTTACAAATAATAATGTTATGTATAGCACTGATACATATATTACATATTTATAACACTGTTAACTGCAGCACTGTTGCCTATAAAAATGTTACATATAGCACTTCACATATATAGCACTTTATATATAGCACTTTATAAATAGCACTGTTAAATATAAGACTGTTACTTATAGCACTGATACTTACAGTACTGTTACTTACAGCACTCTTACATATATCCCTATTACTTATAGCACTGTTACATATATCCACATTACTTTTAGCACTGTTACATATATTCCCATTTCTTATAGCACTGTTACATATATCCACATTACTTATAGCACTGTTACATATATTCCCATTACTTATAGCACTGTTACATATAGCCACATTACTTATAGCACTGTTACATATATCCACATTACTTATAGCACTGTTACATATATCCACATTACTTACAGCACTGTTACATATATCCACATTACTTATAGCACTGTTACATATATCCACATTACTTATAGCACTGTTACATATATTCCCATTACTTATAGCACTGTTACATATATCCACATTACTTATAGCACTGTTACATATATCCACATTACTTATAGCACTGTTACATATATCCACATTACTTATAGCACTGTTACATATATCAACATTACTTATAGCACTGTTACATATATCAACATTACTTATAGCACTGCTACATATATTCCCATTACTTATAGCACTGTTACATATATCCACATTACTTATAGCACTGTTACATATATCCACATTACTTATAGCACTGTTACATATATTCCCATTACTTATAGCACTGTTACATATATCCACATTACTTATAGCACTGTTACATATATCCACATTACTTATAGCACTGTTACATATATCCACATTACTTATAGCACTGTTACATATATCAACATTACTTATAGCACTGTTACATATATCAACATTACTTATAGCACTGCTACATATATTCCCATTACTTATAGCACTGTTACATATATCCACATTACTTATAGCACAGTTACATATATCCACATTACTTATAGCACTGTTACATATATCAACATTACTTATAGCACTGTTACATATATTCCCATTACTTATAGCACTGTTACATATATCCACATTACTTATAGCACTGTTACATATATCCACATCACTTATAACACTGTTACATATATCAACATTACTTATAGCACTGTTACATATATTCCCATTACTTATAGCACTGTTACATATATCCACATTACTTATAGCACTGTTACATATATCCACATTACTTATAGCACTGTTACATATATCAACATTACTTATAGCACTGTTACATATATCCACATTACTTATAGCACTGTTACATATATCCACATTACTTATAGCACTGTTACATATATTCCCATTACTTATAGCACTGTTACATATATCCACATTACTTATAGCACTGTTACATATATCAACATTACTTATAGCACTGTTACATATATCCACATTACTTATAGCACTGTTACATATATTCCCATTACTTATAGCACTGTTACATATATCCACATTACTTATAGCACTGTTACATATATCCACATTACTTATAGCACTGTTACATATATCCACATTACTTATAGCACTGTTACATATATCCACATTACTTATAGCACTGTTACATATATCCACATTACTTATAGCACTGTTACATATATCCACATTACTTATAGCAATGTTACATATATCCACATTACTTATAGCACTGTTACATATATTCCTATTACTTATAGCACTGTTACATATATCCACATTACATATAGCACTGTTACATATATTCCCCTTACTTATAGCACTGTTACATATATCCACATTACTTATAGCACTGTTACATATATCAACATTACTTATAGCACTGTTACATATATCCACATTACTTATAGCACTGTTACATATATTCCCATTACTTATAGCACTGTTACATATATTCCCATCACTTATAGCACTGTTACATATATTCCCCTTACTTATAGCACTGTTACATATATCCACATTACTTATAGCACTGTTACATATATCAACATTACTTATAGTACTGTTACATATATCCACATTACTTATAGCACTGTTACATATATCCACATTACTTATAGCACTGTTACATATATCCACATTACTTAAAGCACTGTTACATATATCCACATTACTTATAGCACTGTTACATATATCCACATTACTTATAGCACTGTTACATATATCAACATTACTTATAGTACTGTTACATATATCCACATTACTTATAGCACTGTTACATATATCCACATTACTTATAGCACTGTTACATATATCCACATTACTTAAAGCACTGTTACATATATCCACATTACTTATAGCACTGTTACATATATCCACATTACTTATAGCACTGTTACATATATCCACATTACTTATAGCACTGTTACATATATCCACATTACTTATAGCACTGTTACATATATCCACATTACTTATAGCACTGTTACATATATCCACATTACTTATAGCACTGTTACATATATCCACATTACTTACAGCACTGTTACATATATCCACATTACTTATAGCACTGTTACATATATCCACATTACTTATAGCACTGTTACATATATCCACATTACTTATAGCACTGTTACATATATCAACATTACTTATAGCACTGTTACATATATTCCCATTACTTATAGCACTGTTACATATATCCACATTACTTATAGCACTGTTACATATATTCCCATTACTTATAGCACTGTTACATATTACACTTTCTGTGTTACCTGTGAAGGACTACTGTAATTTGGTCTGAATTTTACATATAAATACTTCATGTACCTGTCTGAAAAATGAATAATACGTGAAATGAGTAAACCATGAGGCGTTGTGTTTTAACCAAACATGACGGAGGTGTGTGAAATATAGTAGCAGGCAGTGGACACCTCAGACAGCTCAGTCATAATACAACATGTTTACACTGCGGCCCTGTTCCAAACGCATTCATCACACGTGCCCAGGCCCCGCAGAAACCCTCTCCTGTGGAAAAATAACTAAATGCCATACCTGCCATATTTATGAGCCTCAAACTGGGCTTTATTGAAGCTACAGCTCAAAGCCGACGCTGCCGATGACTCCCGCGGGAAAGCATTTGTCATAGCGGAGAGACGGAGAGAAACACAGGAGTCATAACACAGTATCAAAGGGGAAGAATATCTCCCGGAAATGATGAGATAATGATGGCGGAGAAACAGACACAGTGCTCATGCTAAAATCACCTTCACCTTTGAGAGAGTTTAGGTACCATTAAAGGCTTATTATACATTTTATACCATTATTCGTCACTCACAGGTCATTAAAACAAGCTGAAAAGTTGGAAAATTTTAAATTATACCACGATTGTGTTTCTGTTTCTGTTTTCTTCTTCTTTAGAAGCTGGTCAGAGTTGATGAGAAGATGGATGGAGATAAATACAGGACAATCCTGAAATAAAATGTGTTGAAGTCTGCAAAAGATTTGAGACCTTCCAGCAAGACAATGACCCTATACGTACAGCCAGAGCTACAGCAGAATGGTTAAGATAAGAGAATATTCGCTAACACTTCCTATGAACCCTGTATTCATAATTCATTATAAATACATTCATATCAGCCTGTATCTTAGCTCATAAGTACTTTTAGCGACATTCATAACACATTATAAACCACAAGTATAAGGGTTTATAAAGAAAGGGCTTATAATGCCTTGTAATATGAGTTTATAAGACAGATTTGGTATATTTTGGCATAATGCATTATAATATGCAGCTATGGTTTGAACCATAGCCATTCCACGCACGTAAGCTCATGTTCTTTCTTATTGTTCCACTTCTAAAGGACATGTTTTACACATGCATTTCTGGGCAAGTTGAGAGATATGGAGAGATAGAACTGTCAGTACAAAAAAAGTGAAAGAAGCTTTTGTAGTGAAGCAGGAGATTAATATTACAGGGATTTACACAAACAGATAGATAGATAGATAGATAGATAGATAGATAGATAGATAGATAGATAGATAGATAGATAGATAGATAGATAGATAGATAGATAGATAGATAGATAGATAGATAGATAGATAGATAGATAGATAGATAGAAAGATACAGGGGTTGGACAATAAAACTGAAACACCTGATTTTAGAGCACAATATTTATTGTGGTGACGGACAGTTCTGGTGGAAACAGGAGAGTTGAGGTGAACATTGAATTCTGCGTGATTTGATCAGCCGTGGTTTTATGTTTTTTGGATACAATCCGGGTTAGCACCCGAACATCCCTTTCAGACAGCTTCCTCTTACAGCGTCCACAGTTAATCCTGTTGGATGTGGTTGGTCCTTCTTGGTGGTATGCTGACATTACCCTGGATACCGTGGCTCTTGATGCATCACAAAGACTTGTCCTCAACAATTTGTCCTCTTTTGAACTCTGGTATTTCTCCCATAATGTTGTGTGCATTGCAATATTTTGAGCAAAAGTGTGCTCTTACCCTGCTAATTGAACCTTCACACTCATCACGCTCTTACTGGTGCAATAATGTGCAATTAAGGAAGATTGGCCACCAGGCTGCTCCAATTTAGCCATGAAACCTCCCACACTAAAATGATGACAGGTGTTTCAGTTTCATTTTCCAAGCCCTGTAGATAGAATGAGAACAGCTGACTACCTGCATATGCTGAATATAGATCAGGTTATTCCATCAATGGATCCATTTTTCTTCCCTGATGAACACGGACATATTCCAAGATAACAATACCAGGATTTATGATGCTGGAATTGTGGAAGAGTTCAGGGTTCAGGGAGCATGAGATCATCATTTCCACACATGGACCGAGAGAGAGTTCACCACAGAGTCCAGATCTTAACCTCATTGAGAATCTTTGGGATGAGCTGGATGGAGAAGAGCTGTTTTGAGCAGTGGTCAGACTCTACCATCATCAATGCTGCTGCAAGATCTTGGTGAAAAATTGGATTCAAACACTGGATAGAAATAAATCTTGTGACATTGCAGAAGCTTATTAAGCTTATAGAAACAATGCCACAGTGAATGCGTGCAGCAATCAAAGATAAAGACGATCCAACCAAATATTAGATTGGTGGTGACTAGGCCATGTATTAGAGTAGTTTTATACTTCATAGCTTCAATGGATAAATTTAATTAGCCTGAAAAAAGTTATTTCAAACATCTCCGCATCAGTGTAGCTGTTGGTGGTGCTGCAGTCTCTGGGCCGTGTTGGTTCGGTTCTGGAGCAGCGGTGTGTGGGTGGGTGGGTTGTTCGGGTGGGTGGGTTCAGTCAGTCGTCTTGAGCTGATGAATAATTTGTGTTGGAGGTGCTGACTTTAGCCTGGGCCTGTTTGCTGGGTCTCCCTCTGCGCAGCACTTTGCCACTCTAACATGCTTAATTATTAATCAACCTCATCCCTCCCTCGCCTTTGCCTGACTGAGCGAACTGGGTGTGCTGAAGTGTGTATATGTGTGTGTGTGTGCGCTCGGGGTGTGTGTGTGTGTGTGTGTGTGTGTGATGAAGTAAATAAAAAGTTTGGTTAATTTCTCATTCTGTGTTTTTCAGACTTCTTCTCAAGCTTTAAGTAGGTTTATATGGGGTGAGGCTACTTTGAGTCTCAGCTGTAAATCTTTGATTGAGATTTTGAGTTTTTATTTTAACAACAATCATTGCAGCTTGTCCCATTGTGTGTGTATGTATGTGTGTGTGTGCATGTCTGTGAACCCTGCTCTCTATAATGAGCTCTAGGTAAATGGTGTGCTCCTCATTAATTCATAAAGCAAACACAGCTCGTCCGGCAAGTAGACAAAATTGTTTATTACTTATTTAAAGCTGTTTGTTTCGGGACGGCGTACACAAGCAGACAGCAGCTCCTGTTTCCATACAGCACTAATCACAAAGACATGCCGTTTATCTGTTTGCACCGTTGCCAAGTTTGTGCCTGTAGTTTTGATGAAGTGTTAAAATCGACATCCATCTGAAGAAGGAGTGTAATTTACCAATAGCGTTTGAGATTTATCACTATTTTTTATATTTTTTTTTACATGCTATAAACATTCAGGGCCCTATCTTCCTCCCTGCACAAGGCATGGTGCAATGCTTATTGCTATCTTGCACCCCAGCATAAGTCTCTTTTCATGCATCGTTGAAATTGCAACGGTGCTTGTGAATAGGAATTGTACCAGTTAGTATTACATAACATTACATTACATTGCATTTGGCAGATGCTTTTGTCCAAAGCGACTTACAATAGTCAAGTACAAAAGTAATAGATGTCACCGGGGAAAGGACGCACACCAAATGACAAAAGAACTTTTATTTTCGGGTATTTGATTCTGATTAAAATGAAATAGTACTCAAAACAATAAAAATAAAAATGACTACACTGTAAAACCCCAACTTAGAACACAGAATTTGGTATTTGGTAGTGGTAGTGGTAGTGGTATTTGGTAGTGGCACTAATTACAGAAAATAGATAAATAACATTAATACCACCTTAATACCATTAACAGAGCTCTTTTTATATTTGTTTTTAAGCTCACCTCGATTTACTCAGCTTTACTCAACAAGACTTGAGCATTTCTTCAAGAGAACTTGGACAAACAGCTTCTGTAACCCAGAAAAATACAAGGCTTGAACACGAGGAGCACACTACCCCACAGAAACAATGCCATCTGCCCGCATCTGGTTATGATTCATCCAAAATACATGTTTTGAAAGGCAATATAGGCATCTACTACTGTTATAGGCCAACTAAACCTTATATTGTTCAGTATTTCCTGATTTTTACCTTTTATTTCATTAGGATGGCTCTGAATGGATCCTAAAATAGAGCACCACCATTCACTGCAGCTTGAGCCTCCTTCTCTACCATGCTCTTAGCTCCTCCCTTTCCTCTCTCAGGGTGACAACACTTCTGATTGTGTTTCTTAAAGTTACAGACACACATTTTAAAGGTGTATTCTCAATTCACCACCTGGCTACATAGAAGTTAAAACATGTTTTGGATAGGACTTAAAGGAGGTCGAAGGGAAATAAAGGGATAGAGAAGTGAAGGAGGGGAAGAAGGAAATGAGGTTAGAAGTAGTTAGTGTGTTAGAGGTAGTAGAAGGTAGTTAGTTAGAGGTGTTAGGAGAGTAAGTGCTCTTTGAAGAGCTCTGTCTTCAGGAGTTTATTAAAGATAGTGAGAGATTCTCCTGATCTGGTAGTAGAAGGAAGTTAGTTAGAGGTGTTAGGAGAGTAAGTGCTCTTTGAAGAGCTCTGTCTTCAGGAGTTTATTAAAGATAGTGAGAGATTCTCCTGATCTGGTAGTGGAAGGTAGTTAGTTAGAGGTGTTAGGAGAGTAAGTGCTCTTTGAAGAGCTCAGTCTTCAGGAGTTTATTAAAGATAGTGAGAGATTCTCCTGATCTGGTAGTAGAAGGAAGTTAGTTAGAGGTGTTAGGAGAGTAAGTGCTCTTTGAAGAGCTCAGTCTTCAGGAGTTTATTAAAGATAGTGTGAGATTCTCCTGATCTGGTAGTAGAAGGTAGTTAGTTAGAGGTGTTAAGAGAGTAAGTGCTCTTTGAAGAGCTCTGTCTTCAGGAGTTTATTAAATATAGTGAGAGATTCTCCTGATCTGGTAGTGGAAGGTAGTTAGTTAGAGGTGTTAGGAGAGTAAGTGCTCTTTGAAGAGCTCAGTCTTCAGGAGTTTATTAAAGATAGTGAGAGATTCTCCTGATCTGGTAGTAGAAGGTAGTTAGTTAGAGGTGTTAGGACAGTAAGAGCTCTTTGAAGAGCTCAGTCTTCAGGAGTTTATTAAAGATAGTGAGAGATTCTCCTGATCTGGTAGTGGAAGGTAGTTAGTTAGAGGTGTTAGGAGAGTAAGTGCTCTTTGAAGAGCTCTGTCTTCAGGAGTTTATTAAAGATAGTGAGAGATTCTCCTGATCTGGTAGTGGAAGGTTGTTTGTTGCACCATTGTATTAAGGATCAGTAAAGTCTCTCCATTGAAGTACAGCGTGATGCAGGAGATTTAGTTTAGTTCTCTTTAGCACCGGAGCTGGACTAGCATTAGCATTAGCTGCTTAACTGCTAACTGCGCTAAGTGCTAGTGGTTAGCCACTAATGCTAATGCTCCAGCCTTAGTGCTGGAGAAAATCTTGAATCTAAGCTTACTGCAAATAAACAAAAGTGCTTTAGTCACCCATATAAACCACCCAGCGGTGATACCTGATGAATTAAAAGTTCCTTATAGTGTGATTTAAAATGCGCCTTATAATCCAGTGCACCTTATGTAAGAAAATAGACCAGAAAATAGACGTTCATTGATAGTGCGCCTTATAATCGGTTGTTTCTTATAGTGCAAAAAATACAGTAAGTGTTTATAAACTAGCACGATAAATATAGATGGATTACTAGCATGACCAGCTTGTCCAAACTACTCAACCAGCTTATCAGGTTGATTATGATGATAGGCCAACTAAACCATCAAACTACTTAAATGGTGAGCCAGTTTAAACAGCCATCTTACCAGAAAAAGGCTTTTTTTTTGTATAAATGACAAACTTAGACCATTTTAAAACCAGCTACCAGCGAACCCTGGTCTTGAGCTGGTCTTTTTTCCAAAAAACAAACCTGAAATACTTTCCTTAAAACTCAACTAGTAAGGACATTTTCGAGCTCTAATCAAGACTGTGTTTAGCATTGTGTCGCATTTCTTGACACTGGCTTATATAACCTCAGTGTGGCATTTAGGATGAGTGACAGACAACATTTTCAACACTGGTCAAAAACGAGTAGCGAGGCACTGGAGACAGAACGCTTGACACAAACCAAGGATGCCAGCGTGTCTGAGTGACTTGCTGGAGTTTCGAGACGTGACAAGACCTCCAGCAGTCTAGGGCTAGCTTCCTGACCCTGGGGAGATATCACACCAGCCCCAGGCTTTTTTTGGGCCTGCATGTTTAGACCGCTGTCACGCTGCTTTTCGTCCACGCGGGGAAAATCTGAGCATAATATGAATGCAGCTTTCATCAAGTGTCACGATCGGTTAGGGCTCTTTTGAAGAGGAGCTGTTCCTTTGCTTCAGGAAGGCCTGGGGAGGGGTCTGCTTGTAGCCTCTGCTAATTGCGCTGTTTAGCGTGTTTTCCTCCGGAGCTGCACTTCAAAGAAATGCAACCCCCTCTATTCCAGTCAGCGAGCAAACCTGCAAACCATTCATAAACGCCACCGAACCCCATTACAGCCATAAAACCTCCACTTCATGACAGCTATCAGCGAGCGCTAGCACCACAGCCTCGCTAACTCTGCCCAAGGCTTTTAGCTTTTGGCGCAGCCATGTTGGAAAAACCCATATGCTGCAGGTCTGCTGTTCGCATTCAGTCCGCAGATGAAGTGAGCTGAGAGGTTTTTCAGGAAAGCCGTGGTCTCGTGCTGTTTTGTTGCAGTAATTCAGACTCCGGGCTCAGCATTAGAGCCGTGTTTGCTCAGACTATTACTGGGATTATGAGGATTTTTCCGAGATCCACAGAAAATAAAGGGCTGATCCTCGCTCAAGCCCACCACGAAGATTAACTCAGTGTGTGTGTGTGAGTTTGATAAAGTAACAGAGATTGGTTCGATTAAAAACGGTGTCAGGCAGACTGGTGAAGAGACCACCATCACTCTATGGCATCAAAGTCAGCATTTGATCCAGGTCTATTCCCTGATTTAAATCTTAAATCTCAGAAAATTAATTTTTAGCACTTTTCCCAAGTTCAGGGCCCCACGGACGGACTGCTGAAGTTTTAAAAATGTACCATTCACTCCACAGTCAGTATAGTAATTTAAAATATGTACACAATTAATACACCATCAAGTGTATTAAAAGGTTTATTCTGCTTTTGTTGGAGTCATTCTCACTGTCTCTACTCTCCAGAGAAGCTTCTTACTAAATTTTGAAACATTTTGATTGATTTGATTCAGTGATTCAGTGACAAGAATGTTAACTAAGGGGTGACAAGGGTAGTTAACTAAGTTAAGTAAATCTAAACTAAGTAAACCAAGATTCCTGAATTTTTCCAGCACTAAGGCTGGATCATTAGCATTAGCGGCTAACTCCCCGACAGTGTCCTGAGTGTTCCAGTAAGCGATATTAGCTAGCAGTTCGTCCCATGTAGTTAGTTTCAACATGACGCACCATATTATAAGCACCCTATAGTCCGAAAAATACGGTACTCAAGCTCTGTGTGTGTATTTCAGACATCCCAAGTTGCAAAAGTTGATTTCAGGGAAGTTACCCCCTGAAAAAAACTTGCATACACACCAAAGGATAACAAAACTTTACTTTTATATTCATTAATTTGACTTTTTCAGAGGTGAAATGAGTTTTATCTTTTTTTTTTTTTGAAAAAAGCCTTTATTTGACAAAAATTGACAGTTACAATATCACAAAAAATTGCACAACATCAGAAACATTTCATATCATGTTAAAATAATTATTATGATTGCCTCCGCCATGATCTGCTTTCTCTCACTCACTGAACAAATCCCGTCCGGGAGGGGGGAAAAACACTGCCCGCCCACACTAAAAACTGATTGGCTGTCTCACAGACTCTTTGCAGAGAACAGGCCAATCAGAAGCCTCTCTGTTTTCTCTCTCTCCTTCCCACACGCGATTAGGGAAAAAAGGTCTGTTGCCTGTGTGCGCGTTTGGGGCGCTCGTTCTGAATTCCGGGAGATTATATGTGACTCGTGGGCATCAGGGAGCCGCTACCGAAATGCGGGAGACTCCCACAGCTTCAGGGAGACTTGGTTTGTCTGGTATTTGATTTGACTTTTATTTAATTTCAGACAGTGTGAACCCAAAAAAAATTGGTTTAAAATATTTAAGCAGTGAGGATGCTCACTGATTAAATTTTTCAGGTTAATACTGTAACAATGTTCCTGCAAACAATGGTGCTAAAGTTTGGGATGTTGAAAATGACAGGATGAGTCATTGTCACCTTTTCTAATTGCAGTATTCTCCACACTGCAGGTAGGTGGTCCAGTCCAGCACCCACAGCTCTTCTCCTGCCAGGGCCGCCGCTCTGCATACGCAGACAACGCAGCCAGCGTTAGGCCTCAACCATTTTGCAGTTGCAGGGAGCCAAATTGACTGAGAATGAAATGTGTTGAAATTATGACATTATTAAATTTAAAACCCAATGTGAATTATTTATGATACGCTCATCTTTTTTGTCTTTAAACATTGCATGGGGCACCTACTCTACTACTTAAAAGCGGCACGTTATTATTTTTGTGCATAATATAATGCCCCCACCCCTATTGCCTGAAATGGCACGGCTCGGTTTGCTCTGTTGGTTGTTGCCAGATGTGACATTTTCCAGTCCAATAAATAATCAAAAAATGCATGGAGGCGCTAAATCTTGCGCATGTTTAACCATTTTTAAAGTGTATGTGGCCATTCTATACAAAAACTTGTCCAGTGCAATATTTGTGTTAAAAACTTAAAATAAAATAAACAAATAGGATGAAAAATCGTAACTTATCTGGCAACCTTAGTCCTAACTAAAGTAGCAACGCTACTTGAGTTTGGCAGGAGACAAGTTCACCGCGCGAAGTTGCTACTAAATGGTAATTCAACTATGAAGCGACGGTTTGAGTCTGGAGCTGAGAAGAAGAAAAAGAAGCAGAAAGATGAGGCCCATGCATCCCTTTCTGGTGAGTAACTTCGATGATGAAGGTTTAAATAGTTACGTTGGCTTTGCTGATTTGGTAGCTTTAAACGCTTAACTAGAAACTAATCTGGGTATTGCAAGGCACGTGGCACGTTTGCAAATAGTAGTAGTGTAGTTTGAAGATTTTTAGTGACTTTAATAAAAAATTAATAAACAGAGTAGCCTACCTATTGACTAATGCCGTCAGTGCACTATCCAAATGGTCTGTATGACAGCAGGATCAGACAGCTCTATAGATTTTGACAGGCTGATATAAATACACCACGAATATAAACGATAATTTCATAACCTTTAAGGCTGGCTTGTGTAAATGACGTGTCCACTGCTTAAAATAGACATGCATCGTTTCATTTATTATTTATACATTATAAATAGTACTCTTGTGCTGTTCTTCACTGTTATTGGCCTTACTTATAACGTTGTAAATATTCACAGTTACATGTGTAATTTTAATAAATAGTAAAATTTTGCGTAAACCTTTTGTGTTTGTGTGTGTGTGTGTGTGTTTTTTTTTTTTTTTTTTTTTTTGGGGGGGGGGGGCTCCCTGACCAGTTATGCTTAGGGCCTCCAAAACCTTAGCAGCGGCCCTGTCTCCTGCAGATCTGTTTTAGTGATGTGCAGGATGTGGAATATTTAGTCCTTCTGTTACAGGCCGTGTGTTTTTGCTCCATTACACTCGCTCTCTTTTTTTCGGGTGTGCTCAATCTGCCTGAGGCTACAGTACAGTCTGCTTGTCTTTGTGTGTGTGTGTGTGTGTGTGTGTGTGTGTGTAGTCAGAGAAAGGCTGTGATTGTAGGAGGGGTTATCTGGGCTCATGCAGGATTTGAATGTGGCCAATTGTGTACAGGTGAATACATTCACAAGGACCTTATCTCTCTCAATCTTTCACTCTGTCTTGCATGCTCTCACTCTCTCTTTTTCATTCTCTCTCTCTCTCTCTCACTCTTTCTCTCTCTCTCTTACTCTTTCATTCTCTCTGTTTCTCTTTTTCGCTCTCACTCTTTCATTCTTTCTGTCTCTCTCTCTCTCTCTCTCACGCTTTCTCTCTTGCATGCTCTCTCTCTCGTACACTTTCTCTCACACTTTCTTACATTTTGTCTGTCTTTCTTTCCTTCTCTCTCTGTCTCGTTCTCTCTTACTCTCTTTCTTGCTTTCACTCTTTTTTCTCTTGCGCGCTCTCACTCTTTCTCTTACTTTCTCTCTCGTTCACTTCTCTGTCTTTCTCTCACTCTCTCTCTCATTCTCACTCTCTCTCTCATTCTCACTCTTTTTCTCTTTTGCATGCTCTCACTCTTTTTCTTTCTCTTCCTTTTTCTTTCTCTCTCGCTTTCTCTCTCTGTCTCTCGCTCTCACTCTCTCTCTTTCATGCTCTCACTCTCACTTTCTCTCTCTCATTCTTTTTTCACTCTCTCTCTTATTCTCTTTTTCTTTCACATTCTCTCTTTTCTCTCTTAGTGTCCCTCTTACTCTCTCACCCTTTCTTACTAAGTCACTCTTCCTCTATTCTACATCAAAACTTATTGACAGGAGTGTTTTTTTTCTGAGAGGATCTATAGTGTGTGTGTGTGTGTGTGTGTGTGTTGTAACTGCGTTCATTCTGGAACATCTCTTTTTTCGTCTTTATCAACATATTTGCTTCATTAATTCCTGCTTGTTGTTGATCTGCAGATGGAGCAGCAGGCAGTAGAACAGCTGTTACTGTTTAGCTGATTTTATTTTCTTATCTAATTACAGAGTTTGCTGTAATGTTAAAACACTGTATAAATATTTGTGTCCAATCACAAAAATACAATCTGGAAGAAATAACTAAATCTAGAAAGTTTAGATGCACACAGACCTTAACTTTCCCTTCTACCTGTTCTGGGGTAATATCCAAACATTGGTTCTTTTCCATCGGAAAGATGAGCTGAAACGGGCTCAAAGCAAAGTACCGGCCATTTATTGTATTCTGCTTGCTCGTGACATGGAAATAAAATAAGTGGCCATGCAAAAACAACAAAAATGAGTGAGAGAGAAAACTTAACTTTACTCATTCCAAATGAATCGTTATAATATTTTTGTCATAATCTGAAATTGAGTCCTAACTCCTAAATAAGAAAACACTTGTGTTTGTCAAAATCTTTATCAGTTAAATGTAATTAAATCTGATCTGTGTATTGTATACACTAAAAAACAGAGGTACAATATGAGTACTTTTTTTGTACTTAAAGGTATACTCTTCATAATTGTCCCCTCAAAGGTAAAATATTAGTCTTTACAGGGACAAAGTCATTCCTAACAGCTATAAGTACAGATTTGTACCATTTAACCTGCAGCCAAAAGGTACATTCAGTATTCTGTATCACTGTACTAATAAACAACATTTATTATAATTACACATTTTTTATTTGAAAGCCAGACAATTTTGGATCATCAAGTTCTTGACACACACGCATTCAGTTGATGATAATGTTTATACTCTTTATAATTTTCACTGGCACTAAAAACATGGGTTCAAAAAAGGACTTTCACTGAAAGGTAAGTTTTTGTACCTCAATATAAGGTAGAGCCCCAGCGACAAGCTTTATACTCTTTTAAGTAGAAATCTGTACTTATTTTTCTCACTGTGTATCTCTGGCTCAGATTTGTAAAAGCTCTGCTGCTGTTAGTAGCAGGCAGGTGATGAGGCCGAGCTTTAATGAAGATCTCAGCGGCCGGTGGGTTTCTGAGAGACCCAGACTTCAGGAATTTCATTTTACCCTCGGTCGGGTTTACACACACTGAGCTGTCTGCTGTTAGCACTTAAACACACTCAGTGTGTGTGTCTGACTCGCTCAGCACGACATAGCCAGCTTCAGTCAGAGCTAAAACAAACAGATGTTCCTCCAGAGGAGCGAGAGAGAGAGACGGAGGGGTGGAGAATGAGTGCATGAGTAAAAGAGAGAAAAAAAAAAGAGAGAGAGGATTTTGCTTATTAGGGCGTTTTTACACCAGCACTGTTTGGTCCCTGATTGGTTTGTACTCTTAGTGTGGTTTGATTGAGCAGGTGTGAAAACAATATTCACACTTGAGTTTGAAACAAAACAACCAGACCGAGACCTGCTAGAGACTTGTGGTGAGAACGTGATCCTGTCTCCATCCTGCTGATAAGGTGCAGATTAATCTGATATATTAGCCAGATAACGCTATATACCACAGCTATGCACAAACGCTGTCTCTGCTCAGGGATGAGGTAGAGATTCGACCATCCAATACAGAGATCTCACTAATGATCTTGACTCTAAAAGCAATCAATCAAATCCTTAAAATGTAGTAGAATGTAGTAGAAGTTTGAGTTGGTTGACCCAGATACTCTCACAAAAGTAGGACAAACTCTTTGTTAATGCCCTTGATTTTGAATAATCAATACAGCAATACAGTGCTGTGAAAATGTATTTTTCCCTCACAGATTTATTTGATCTAAAAACAAAAATCAGTTTTTTAAATGAGGATTTCATCTATTAAGGAAAGGTTTTGTCTGAATATGTCTGAATTAACCCAATTCTGTAAAGAAGAGTGGAACAAATTATTATTTAAAAACAGCTTTTTGTATTTACTTATGTTATTTTTGTCTGATTTCAAAATTGTTTTTTGTTCATCTGAAAAATGTAAGCATGATAAAAAAGCAAAAAGACAATAAATATGTGTCATTCCTGCTACAGACTCTGTAGTTCCAAACTGTCTGGAACTACAATCCCCAGCATACACCTGACAACACACCACGTGTTCAGTGTTCAGCCAATCACCAAACTTTTAGATTGTGTTCAGGTGTTTGTAACTTATCTATGTATATAAAATCCTGTCTGTTTCTTATGTTTGTTGCAAAGTGTTTTCCCTGTTAATCAGCGATATACTCAGCGTTCTCTTTTTGTCTGTATTTTTTCCTGTATGACCCGTTTTTGCCCTATTTTGACTATGTTTCTTTTGTTTGTATTTCTGATTTCCTGGTTTGTTGAACACTGCTTCTGGCTCATGGTTTTTGTTTTTTGGTTTGTGATTCGGCTCTGAAGTTTTGATTTATTGCTTCTCTGGTTTTGCTTTTTTTCACAAGACAAACTTGAAACTGCCCAACTTTAAACTGATCTGGATGCACCAATGATAAAACATGTTGGCTGATGGACTACGTATTGGGTAAAGCTCTTAAAATTAGATTTTTCTAAAAGCTGTCTTTTAAAACAAACAACAAATGTGACTTCCCTCGAGCAGAGACCGAGGTTGCCAGCACTTTTTGGACTATCCAAAAAACCCCACCTCCCTCCCAACACCCCAAAACCCCCAACATCCCCAACTACAGCCTGCCCTTTCTTAGCATCCAAGCTAAAAAAAAAAAAAAAGAGCAGCAAAGCCTAAACTCAGCCAAATTGTCCTTTTCACTACCTACAACCCGAACCCTCGACAGGGACACACACTCAGGGTTGGAATAATGAGCTCTCCAGGCAGAAGTGTTGTATGGAGTCCTCCGGAGGCCTCGCTGGCTGTCTGGCAGCGGGGAGAGGGGGAGATAAGCAGAGACAGTGAGGGAAGGTGGAGAGGGGGAGATAGGACTGTGTCCAGGCCTTTGGAGTGGAGGATTAATGCGGAGGGATGGGCTGCAGTCTAATGTGATGCTCTATGCTTCCCCGTCAGCACTCACAGCCTGCAGTCATAATACACTCAGTGTTTATGGGTTACTAACAGCAGCAGCAGCAGCAGTGCTAAAGAACTGAAGAGCGCAGGACTGTTTAAAAGCTGTAGTTTTAGAGGTTCTGTCTCTCTGAACAGTATAAAACACAAAGAAACAGCACAAATGAGGCAGTTTTTAAAAAAGATCCAATCTTTTTACAGGCAACCTTATTCTACAGTACTATTGTAGCATTGCAGATTAATGCTAAAGTCATCCAAGCTATGAAAAAAAATAAGATATGGAACTGATTAATAAACAAAAAAAATGTCTTAAACAATAGACAGAATATGTTTTATATGTCTGATTCTTCAAAGTAGCTTCTCTTGCTTAAATTTCTCACCAGCAATTCAGGCTTTCAGTTAACAGCTGTGCTGAACTCATCAAGAGTTAATTACTTGAATTAATTTCTTGTCTCTTAATGTTAAAGTTTGAGAGCATCAGTTAAAGTAAAGTAGTGAAGAGGTAGAGTTACAGGTATACAGTGAATAGTGAATATTTAAGTAATGTTCTATAATAATCCAGATTATGAGAAGCAAGAACTACTCAACTAAATAAAGCATTGCTTAAATTGCTTCCAGATAAATGACTAGAATGTCAAGTGTTATCAATGCAGTTGCAAAGACCATCAAAATGTTATGATGAAGCTGGCTCTCATCAGGACCCAGATTTTGCTAAATTAAAATATACGTTTTTGGAGCTTAGGCACAGAGAAGACAGTGGCGCTTGTGGATGGTGTTTAAATATGGCTTCGTCTTGACGTGGTCTTCTAGCCTACAGTAAACTGTGCTCACAGACATTTATGATTTCAAAAAGTTAACAAATTCTGAGCTCATGCAGTGATTTCCATTTCAGAATCATTACAGCCTGTTTTAATGCAGTGCTGCCTGAGGGCCCGAAGATCACCAGCATCCAGTACTAACCATCTATGTCTTAGAATATTTTAATAGTATTTTTCACTGTAGATGGTGGAATTTCCAAAATGTTTTCCATATTAAGTAAAGGAACCTTTTCTGAAATTGCATTAAATATCTTGGGATCATACTGTCTTCAATAAACAAAACACTGCACTTTTATTTTATTTGCTTTTTCCATACTGACTCACATTTACCTTTTAATTTTGTGCATTTTTCTGTAGAAATAAATGAGGGAGGGAGCTAACTATTGTCCTCCCAAGAAATTTACATTTTTACATATAATTTAAAATGACATTTCTCCAATTTGATGTGTTTAATTATATTACTTCCATTTCTCAGTGTTGTTCAAGTAAAGCTTAAAAGTACAGATGTTCAAAAATGTTCTATATATTGTCAGATGAGTGTAGTGTATATTGAATGAACTATATGTTACAAATTTCTCAATATGATACTGAGCAGCTAGGAAACCCTACTGCACAAACACTAACAAACACTAAACAGACTCTAACAGCAGCCCAACCCTGAGAACGAACCCTCAGTATGAACACAGCAGAATACAATCAATACCCATTTAGCCCACTGAAGTGAAATACATCAGCTACTAACCTTTCAAAAATGACATTCCCAAACTCTAATAAACTAAATAAATCTGAATTCAAATCCTCATATAATTGATTTTAATAAAGATTGTTTATTCCATAAATGTAGGAGCTTCTAACAGCAGATCAGTGAAAGAACAAATAGAGAGGTTCTTGATGTTCATATGCATATTTTGATTTTATTAAAAGTGTGCTTTATAAAAATCCATCAGGGTTTAAATCAGATGCAAAAGCAGCATCGTAGAATCGATTAGACTGCAAAGAAAAACAGTTGCATTGCTTTATTGCTCTCTGGAAACTGCTATTGAAAATGCTGCATGACGCAGACACACACACACACACACACACACATACAGGGGTTAGACAATATAACTGAAACATCTGTCTTTTTAGTGTGGGAGGTTTCATGGCTAAATTGGAGCAGCCTGGTGTCCAATCTTCATTAATAAGAGCAGTAAGAGTGTGAAGGTTCAATTAGCAGGGTAAGAGCACAGTTTTACTCAAAATATTGCAATGCACACAACATTATGGGAGACATACCAGAGTTCACAAGAGGACAAATTGTTGGTGCACGTCTTGCTGGAGCATCTGTGACCAAGACAGCAAGTCTTTGTGATGCATCAAGAGCCACGGTATCCAGGGTAATGTCAGCATACCACCAAGAAGGACCAACCACATCCAACAGGATTAACTGTGGACGCTGTAAGAGGAAGCTGTCTGAAAGGGATGTTCGGGTGCTAACCCCTATTGTATCCAAAAAACATAAAACCACGGCTGATCAAATCACGCAGAATTCAATGTGCAGGTATTTCAGTTTTATTGTCCAACCCCTGTACGTACACATACAAAGCTGCTGTCATTGAGGTTCCATTATGGTCTTATAATTTTTCACTTTCTATGAAACAAATGTATTTGTAACCTGTATCAGAAACAGTTTAAACATTTGAACAGAGAGGTGGGTAAGTTGGTATTTCTCCACTACTAATTATCCATATATTATAAATTCTCCCAGAATGTTTTGTGATATATGACATTATTGTCATTTCAAATGATACATCACACCATATGAACTTAAACTTAAAATTATTCCAAATATTTAGACATGATTAGACTAAAATCAAATATGTAATATTCAAATAAAATTTAAAAGTTTATACCAGCTCAGGCACGTTAATGGGATTAATGTGATGAGTGAAAGGTCATGTTCAGACACTGGACGAAAATGTAATTATCATGACAGGCCTAGGGGTAAGAAAAAGCGATTTTTGTTCAAACTTAAATGCAGGGGGCGCTGTTTTGAATCCCAGTCATGCAGCTTGCCATCAGCTGCAGAAGCCCTGAGAGAGCACAGTTGGAATTGTTCTCTCTGGGTGGGTACAGTACAGTAGATGGCGCTCTTTCTTTTCCCCTCATCACTCCTAGGGTGATGTGGATCAGCACAAGGCTGCGTCTGTGAGCTGATGTATCAGAATCGAGTCGCTGCGCTTTCCTTCAAGCGTTAGTACTAGCGTGATGCTAGTGTGTGCTAGTCTTCATCCTCCTTGTGTTGGGGCATCACTAGTGATTGAATAGCAGCTGAATAGGTGGGACAATTGGCCAGAAAATTTTGGGGAAAATGGGAAAAAAAATAAATCTGTAACACAGGGAGGCACACTGATACCAAAATCATAAACCAAATAAAATAGATGTTTAGTAGAAGACAGTTATAATGTTATAAAATACAAAATCCAACCCCATCAGGCACCGTAAAGTAAATGTACACCATACAGAAGTTGAGGAGAAATCTCAGTGAGGGTTATTTAAAATAGCTACGCTAGATCTGTGTACATCATTCCATATTCTTAAATAAATAACTTTTCAAAAAATACTTCTTTTTATCTTTTTATCGTTTCTTTAAAAAAAAATTGCAAACTTTTCCAAGCAGCGTAGTTCCTTTTTTTTCTTTTTTAAATATGGCGAAACTGAGCTGAGCTCCGTCATGTCGCCAGCTTCGCAGTGGAGGTTTCACAGTTCACAACCCACTGAGATTTGATGCATAGTTCCATAAAAATACTCTATAACTCTGACTCACAGCGTGCGGATAGGTCCAAGCTCTCAGTAATTCTAGTAATTCCCATGGATGACTCTTTTATTTCAGCACATTCGAGAAAAGATGTCCGGCTCGGGTCCTGGAGGGCCACACACACACTGCAGTGTGTTTAGTGCTGTTCCTGCTATAGTACGAACTTTCCTGGCATGTTCTAACGAAATGGACGCCAAGTCATTCTGGACTGGTTTATCCAATTTAATCAAATATCATATAAAGCCTTGTGAAGGGAAACATAAAAAATACTAATTTGCAAGAAGACATGGGATAAGATTCCACTTTAAAATAAGGCTCATCTGCCAAATTCCCTAAACGCAAGTCTAATTACTGGGGTATTCATAGGTAAAATAGCTGATAAATGGCCAGGAAAACGGAAAATCTGCAGTTTTTGGCCCCTCCAGGACTCTAGGCGTTGGTTGAAAATGTCCAGAACTCCAGGAATTGTTGTTAGCATACACTGAAGTGGATAGTGAAGTGGCATGTCTTCGTCAGGATGAAGCACAGAACATGTCTCTGTTGCTGGTGAGATAAGTGACGCACTTAAAACACTAAAAATGCATGTATAAGTGCATTCATTTTACGGAGACATTTTCATTGTCCTCAAGCATATCTCACAGTGTACGTTTTTGTCGTTTTTTCCTTAAGCTGATTCCTCGGTCAATCATCAATCGTCCCAGCCAAACACTCTCCCAGTCATCTGGTAGAACTTCATGTTGAAGGGTCTGTAGAAGTCTCTGAGTCTCTGCACAACCTCAGGGTCTATGTTGGGGTGGGTCCGCCCTTTGGTTTTGCCCAGGCAGTGGGGCTTACTGCTGCCCTCAGCCTTCTTGAGGCAGGGGAAGCCCTTGGTCTGGTTGAAGTAGAAGTGTTTGTCCGTGATGATCCTCTTGAGCCCCAGGAAGTCCTGCACCCGGCCCAGCTCTCCGGCCGGGTCGCTGATCAGCCGCTCTCCGCTGACGAACAGGATCTGGCTCATGGGGAAGTACTGGAGCCAGTTGTCCAGGTGCTTGGCGTAGATGCCGATCTGGATGGCGCTCCATGAGGTGTCGATCAGACCCGTAGTCCTGTTTTTGAAGGTCAGGCTCTCGAAAGAGGGAATGTCCGGCCTCTTGGAGAGAGTCTGGGTGTAGTCAGAGATGGCCCGAGTGACCGGGTCCCTCACCACCACGATGAGCTTGGTTTCCCGGGACATGGCGTAGATCCGGGCTGGAGCCTCGCGGGTCACAAAGTAACTAGGAGTTTTCTCCATGGTGATCTGACCTTCTAGTGTTTTGGGCATCAGGTCTCTGGAAGAGAGAAGGAGAGGAAGAGAGAAAGTCAGAAACGGTTAACATTGCTAATGAATAAAAAAAAATAGATTGATAGCAAGGTTAGTTCAGCACCAGGTTGCTCATGGACCAAGTTACTTAGATACAGTATATCATACACTAAGATGACCCTTATCATCATTATTATCATTACAGCTTTGCACATCACTGCATTTCCTTATTTCCTCAGTCAGTTTTATGAGGTAGAGTCAGCTGGAATTCAGGCTTTCAGTTAACAGCTGTGCTGAACTCATAAAGAGTTATTTACTTGAATTTCTTGTCTCTTAATAATGTGTTTGAGAGCATCAGTTGTAAAGTAGTGAAGAGGTAGAGTTACAGGTATACAGTGAATAGCTCTATTATGTAATTATGTTTTTATGGCAAGAACTACAGACCCTGCGTTCATTGCAATGGACATTATACATTTTTCTTTACTATTTATTTACAACGTAGAAAAAATATCTAAAATAAAAACACAGAAGAAGAAGGTGGATCCAATCTTTGGACTGGTACTGTACATGTAAGGCAAGATTACATAAAGCTGATGTTTGTAAGTTTTGAAATTTGGGTGTTATAGGCCCCTCTTTGGTGAGAATGGGTAAATGCACCAAGCATGCGGAAGAATCATTTCAAAAACTTCTTTGGTTTTACTGTGGGTGAATGAGCTACTGAGCTCTGAGTTTCCTCTTCTGAAGTCTCCAGTGCTCCACCAGCCGCTTGCGTTCAGTAAAACTGAGCCGGATCCTCTTTTAGAGGCTGTATTTAAGTACGTAAAGACGAGTGACACACATTGGTGCCATTAAACACACTATTTTTTTCCTTTTCCTCTCAGAAATGCTTCTGCTTTCAGTTTAATAACAAAATTATACGGACTGACACTTTTTTTTTTACCACAGCACTGGATAAACACATACACATGGTGCTGCTTTAGAAAGCAACAGTGTAGCTTAGTAATTAAAGTGTCCAAAAATTGACATGATCATTAAGTAGGTACTATCATGTTATCTCCTTAGAGTCATGAGAACTGTCCACTCAATGGAGGATCCATCAAAAGCAGATCCTCCCACTGGCCAGAAGAAGAAGGCATAATATTTGGCTTACGGCTTTCCACAACTTTCAGCTTTGACCTGGGAGGTTCTTAAAGAAATAGAGAAAAGAGGCTAATCTATTAGACCATGACAGTCAGCCTCCCTTCTTTAAATCTCTCTCTCTCTCTCTCTCTACTACTCTATCCACTCATTTTCACACTCACATCAGTCTCTTCCACTCTCTCAGTCCTTCCTCTCTCTCTCTATTTCTCTCTCTCAGCTAGCCTCCAGGACAGTGACCTGAACCAAAGTGGGTAAAAAGCACTATGTTAATGATTTATAACCAGCTTCTCCTCCACCATTTAGGGCACTGCTGGAATTTCCAGTTTAAAACCAAAGTACAGGATCCAGCCCTCAATTATTCATCCGTTTACACTAAGCAGGGGGCTTAGGACCCGGCAGAATGGCCTCCCTGGCCCCCTGTGGCAGGAGCAGTTTACAGGCCGTAACAGCATTAGCGGTTTGGGGTCAAAGGCGTCGTCAAGGCCTTGGGGTCTAACTGCAGAGCTTCACTTTCATCTGCTCTTTTCTTTCAGCTAGTGTGACCGCTGGACTGGGTACAGACCAACACACACACTTCCTCCTCAGCTAAGTGTGTATCTGTGTGTGTAGAGACTTTGAGGCTAGCGCTAGCGATGGCTAGCATTCATCTGCAGCACAGCTGGAATGGGAGACAGTTACGCTTGGGTGAACACACAAGCTGCTAAACGAGTGCGAGCGAAAGAGTGGGTGAAGGAGGTGTGTGAGTGGGAGATGATGTCCCACAATGTTTTAAACAGTCTGGCTTTTAGAGGGATGCAGTAATGTGACACATGACAAACAGTTCTTGTTGAAATGCTAAATAAAACACAGCTAAAAGGCATCAGGATCTGACATGTTGTCTCGTTTGTGGTGTTCACAAGGCCAGTTCAGGACGTGGCATATGCTACGTGTCAGGCTACATTTCACTCTCAGGTGGGTTTCTACTGAAAATCATTTTCATTCTACTGATTTCAAATCATTTTCATTCCAGGGTAATTTTAATTCTATGCTATCAGTGGTTTCCAGATTTGATCTTAGATAGTTTTCTGGATATTTATAAATTTTGGAGATGCTTTTATTAGGATAAGAATTAATTAAGATTTTATTAGCCTCCCTCTGCATTCAAGTATCCATTGTAGGGAACAAACCCTCACACACTTACTAGTCAACTGATCCTCACAACGTATCTCTAGAAAAGCCACCATAGCACTCAGGGAGCAATGAGCACTTCAACCCACTACTTCTTATTTTATTATTACTTTTAAACTAAAATGTACCCACTTTTTGTCCCCAACCGACGTCCCTTGTCTCTGTAGCATGCTCAGTTTTCAGGCTATTAAAGATAATACTAAAATTCAGAACCACTAGAGCTGAATTTGAGACAAAACCGAGACTGGGACTTGTTGAGTCTGAGTCAATGCTAAGACTGGGACATGTCAAGTCTGAGTCAAGACTAGACCTGAGGTATGTTGAGTCTGAGTCAAAACCAAAACTGTAAGTAGTTGAGTCTGAGTCAAGGCCAAAAAATTTAGTAGTTGAGTCCAGGTCAAGCCTTAGACATGGGCATTTCAAGTCTGAGTCAAGACAAGATTTTTAGTAGCTGAGCCCGAGTCAAGGTTAAGATAAGGATATGTCGAGTCTGAGTCAAGATCAAGACTTTTAGAAAATCAGCCCAAGTCATAACCAAGACTGTAGTACATTGAGTCTAAGTGAAGATCAAGACTTTTAGTAGTTGAGTATAAATCAAGACCAAGACTGCAAGCCGCTGAGTCTGAGTCAAGGCTAAGACAGGTTCATGTTCAGTCCGAGTCAAGACCAAGACTTTTAAGTAGTTGAGTCCAAATCAAGGGTAAGACTGGGGTATTTTGAGTCTAATCAAGACCAAGACTTTAAGTAGTTGAGTCTGATTCAAGGCTAAGACAGGAGCATGTTGAGTCTGAGTGAAGACCAATATTTTAAGTAGTTGAATCCTAGTCAACACTGGGGCATGTTAAGTCAAGACTTTCAGTAGTCGAGTCTGAGTCAAGACCAAGACTTTCAGTAGTCAAGTCTGAGTCAAGGCTAAGACCGGGAATTTCCATGACCAAAACAAAGACTGACTTCAAATAAGGTTGAGCCTGAGACAAGACAGAGACCGCTTGTTTATGTTCTTGAGACAAAGACCAGACTCGAGTACTACAACACTACAATAACAGCATTAAACCAGCAAACTTATGGTCCCAATCCCATTCTTTAGCCAAAAGACTATGAATGAGTCTTTCACAATGATCTTTTAAACATGCAATTGAATAATAGAGTAAAAAACAGTAAGGCATGATAAAAAAGTACTAGATAGAAAACCAAAATTTTGGGAAGCTTCTTAAAGTAAAATTAGTGTTTACTGTAGGTAAAAGTGATATCCCAATACTGTGGTCGGGAAGCACTGTCCAGCGGTCCTATATAATGGCATAACATATCCTGTGCCTTGGCTACACGGTTTTTTATTTTAGTGCTCTACTTGTTGGTTGCAGTGATGTAACTGGTGCCTCTACCATCTAATCGAGATCCAAACCTCCTGCTGCTAGTCAGGTTTGCTCGACCCAGGAGCAGAAGGCTTGCGAGGGATGACAGCTACAGCAGTTTATCATGTTCCAACAATGGAGCTCGGAGAAGGAGCTGAGGCTCACTGTGGCTTTGTACGATGTGTACAGAGAGAGAGAGAAAGAGAGAGAGAAAAAGAGAGAGAGAGGAACAAGCTTCCCTTCTTCTCACATTACCTCTGGCCCATCACCCCAGAGGCCACTGGCTTGGTTTCAGGTTGAGCTCAGCAGCTCTACAGAGGACGGGAATCACAGATTTGTTGTCTAAGATTCCACAGGATGTACAGCGAGTAAACACCGGTGGTGATTCAGATTCTGACGAAGCATCCCCGCCTCAAGAAAGAGGACTGTGTTTTAAAATCAAGCTAAAAATACCAACTTTTGATTAGGAAACTAAACTTGATTATACATTTCAACAGCAAACCACTTGGTTCTGTTTCTAAACAGACTCCAGAAGCGAACTTTTTGACGTAGAGGCAGAAAACGTTGTGTAAATGTCAGAAGTTTGCTGGTAGAAGAAACTTCTCCCATGCACCATCTGTGCTCAACGACCACGTCGAGGTCATGACAAATTATTGATGGGCAGAAGAACTGTTGTCCAGGTGGACCTAACTTCCTGTGGAAGAAGTGCTGATGTAGCTAGCGATGTATTCTGCAGGTCACCGGGCCAGCGGGGACGGCTAACCGCCAAGCCAAAAACACGCCACATTATCTCCTTTATGAAATAGACATGAGCTGCTTCAAAAGTAGCCTTTCATATTTAATAAGCAGCATCTTGCTTGTTGCAGGTCAATGCACCGTTGCTATTGTGTTGTTGTCAGGAAGCTCATGGCATGAAGGGATCTGAACAACGTTGCAACCGTGCCACTCTGTTAGAATTACACGATCCCTGAGGAACTTCTGTAGGTTCTTTAATTTAAAACTGTGGAGGAACCTTTTAAGGAGCTTTTAGGAACCTTTAGACAACCTTTATTCTTCTGAAAGGTCCCTCCACAGTTTTGTACTTCAATTTCTTTACAAATAAAACACAACGTATACAGCTAGCTACTTAACTTCAGACTGTGGAAGCCCTAAATGGAATGGTTATTCAAAAAAACTATGCAGATTCGCAGTTTCCTCTGGGTTTTCTTGCTATAGTACTTTTGGTTTGGTTTATTTTGGCTGCCTAGTCATTTTTTTTTACCATGCCATTTCACCAAAAAGTCATTTTGAAATGATGTTTTGAGTTGAAACTCCCAGAAGCCAAGATGGGAAAAGATTCATCTATCTGCAAAAAACTGCCTAAAAATGTTCTTCAGCATAAAATAATGAATACTTTAGATATCCCACCATCTACGGTGCATAAAATGATCAAAATTTGCAGCATATCTGTAAAAAATCCTTGTGGGTCAATGTCAGTGTTAGATACTGGTGATCTGGTGACCATCATCCAGAAATGTCGTTGTCTTTTTTAGGCCACTGATTTGTCTTAAATAAGATATAATAAAATAATACTTTATTAATCCCACAATGGGGAAATTTGCAATGTTACAGCAGCACAGAAAAAAGGACAAAGGAACCGGTCAGGAAAATATATAAACAAATAATAATAAAACTATATACGGTATACAAAAGATTACATAAAATATATAAAAATACTATACTATATATATATATATCTAGCGCAGCTGAGATAAGGTCAGAGTAGATATGATTATGGTAGCGTATGACCAATATTATTGCACAAAGAGTAACAGTGAATAAATAGCAAATAAATAGTAGATGAAAAGGTTAAACATATTGCACAAATGGTGATAAAGAGATCACAGTATACGTTTTGCATGAAGTACTACAATAGTAAACTAGTGTCTACTGAGAACATCGTGTGTTGTACAGTCTAATGGCGTGTGGAAGGAAGGACCTGCGGTAAATGTTCTTTTTATTATACCTAGTTGTGTATGCTGCAAACTGCTAACTGCCAGATTCTTAATAGTAACAGTTCCTTTTCCAGTCTTTTGTTGCCCTGTCCCAACTTTTTCAAGTTCTAAATGAGATAATATTTGTTCATGAAATGATAAAATGTCTTATTTGTGGTATGTTTTCTATGATCTTTTGGCAATAGAATGTCAGTTGTCTATAAGATTTGGAAGTCAATGCATTCTGTTTTTCATTCACATTTCTGTATATTTTACTCAGCATCCCAACCTTTTAGCTCAATCGTTGTATTGACGGAAAATACTGTGGATATAAGTAAAGGACCAGGCATGCAGACAGCAAAGTTCTTAAGCAGTGTATTTAGTGTATCATCTTCAATAATGATTTCTACAATGTCTTCTACAGTAATACCAAGAGTAAATGAAGGCATGAGTCTTCTGTGTATACTGTAGCTTTGAATACGGATCTGCATTTAATATGTTATACTTACATATAGCTTAAATTATATCCAATTTAAAGAAAATATATAACTGTGTTTACCACAGCCATGAGATTCCTCTGCCCCTGTATTCTGGGAATGTTTTTGTAATAGACTGCAGTATTAACCTATTTTTTGAGAGAGAGAAAAAAAAGAGAGGGGGAGCGAAAGCAGGGGAATGATATTCGAGGCTGTGAAGGATTTGAAAGTTAAATAAACTCTTCAGAGCATGAAAATCCTACAGTGACAAGCCTAGGATTGAGGCGAGCGAGCGAGAGAGTGAGTGAGTGAGTGAGTAAGAGGAGGAGTGAGGAAGAGGAATATAGTAAAAGTAAAAAAAAAATAGAAAAAGAAAAAGAGAGGGCTGCTAATGGACGGACTCAGAAGGGATACAGGGTTATGACTCCGAAGAGCGCAGTAAAACCGAGAACACTGATGAAAGATTGTTTTCCAGCAGTACCCCTGGCAACCGACTCCGCCGCTCTCTTTAGCCGAGCTTTATTGGCGGTGGAGGTGATGTAACAGATGAAGGACTTTGGCTTCCAAGCGCAGGAGATTTACTGCCGTTCCCGCCGAAGCTTTCATGTCTTCTTTACACCGCTGGACCACGACTCCCCGTGCACTCTCCTGTGTCGGGGCAGGCAGCAGCTATAAAGGCCAGAAAGGGGGTCTGACACTAAGCTATTGAGAAATATAGCAGCTTCTAGGCCTCAGGTCTTCACTGAGAGGAGCTTTTAGAACATACCTGCATTAAACTGAACACCTGTGTAAGCTGGTGACCTGCTACACTAAAGCCGGACAAAAGCAGACTCTAAAACTCCAGAAAAGTCCAGGACCAATGGTCCTTGGATGGTGCCTAAAGCCAACAATTGAAGAATTGTCTATGTTACATAGTCAGATCATGGTCCAGTTTATCACATTACTCTTAACATATAGCTCTCTTAAAAGCAGATGGAAGATGTTACTGACATAGACTCATCAGCCATAACATCTGTACCACTGACAGGTGAAGTGATGACTAATCATACATCACAGGTCAAAAGTTTTACAATACCCCATTTTTCACCATTTAATTTTGCCATTAAATCTTTTTAAAGCCAGTTAATACATTGGAAATGGTGCAAAATCCAGTGTACAAAATGCAAAGTTTTTTTAAATTTACTAAAAGAAAGGATTGACTTAAGTTCAGTTCACTTATTTACTCTAAATTTAGAGTAAATTAAATGTATCTGAAATTAAATGTACTTAAAAATGCAAATGCAGAAAGTTGCAAAACTTTTTTAAAGTCAATTTTATGAATCATTTTTTTCAGTGCATTCTGCGTTTTAAAATAGACATAAAAACTAGACAAACATAACGAAGTGGACATGAACTCATTATTTAAAGAGGAAGTTAAGGAAAGTGGCAATTTTATGATTTTATCCACTATATTGTTTTTAATTGTAGATTTACTTACTAATTTTTCAAAATAATTTATATTACAATAACAATTAAACATTTATTATCAAACACGAAATTATGTAATGCTTAAATAGAAATCTTCAAGATCTGTACATCTGTACAGGTAACTGACAGGTAAACTGATGACTAAACATACACTACAGGTAAACATTTTAGAACACTAAATTTTTCTCCCTTTGCTTTTTAGGTCCAGTTAATAACTGGAAATGGTGCAAAATCCCGTGTACAAAACTGTGCATTAAACTGCCAGGGCCATTTAGCAAACAATTCCAAATCGATTAACAGTTTATAGCTGGCAAGTAGCAATGGAAATAAATTGAGCTTTAGAAATCGATACATTTTTTTTTTTTACATTTTTAGAGCCTTTGTCTGTAGTAAATCAGTGCTGAAACAGACTGCAGCATTTACACACTTACACACAGCACATTCACACTTTCATCATAATAATAAGTAGAAAAAGACACAGAAACACAAAGAACTCTGTAACTATTAAAAGTAGAAGTTCTTTTCTTTTCTGTAGAGAAATTACAGATGAAGCCAGAGAGCGGTGAGTACTGTTTTCTTACACCTTCAAATAAAGACTCTTGAAAACCGGAGAAAAAAACTGCTACAGGAAGACGTCTGGCTGACCCACATGGAAACAGCAGCTTTAGCATTTAGCTCAGATTAACAGAGAACAGATTAGATCAGCAGAGAATTAAAACTAGAGTTAGTCTGACAGGTGAAGAACTGCAGTAATAAAGTCATTGATTAGAAAAGTAAGTATAACTCTGAGGAACTTATCCTTTTCAACAGAGAAAACTCTTGCTTTTTTCCCTGGGGCCGTCCTGATGAGTGCCAGTTCCATCATAATGTTTTTGATGGTCTTTGCAGTGACTGCACTTGAGGATATTTAAGAAAGCAAAGTTTTTAAAAATTCTACTTTTTGCATTGACTGACCTTCTTTTCTTAAAGTAATTTTATTTATTTATTTAGTTGAGTAGTTCTTGCTTCTCATAATCTGGATTAGAACATTACTCAAATAGAGCTATTCACTGTATACCTGTAACTCTACCTCTTCACTACTTTACTTTAACTGATGCTCTCAAACTTTAACATTAAGAGACAAGAAATTCAAGTAATTAATCTTTTTCTTTCGTCAAGTAATTTGACGAAAAATGCAGAAATGTGTAAAGCTGTCGTCTACTAGAATATTCTAGTCTGTTTAACATTTTTTTTTTACTTTTTTCTTTACTAAATAAATTCCATATTCCAAACCAATGAATATAAAGTGTTTCAGAACTTTTTTTAAACTGATGCTGTTCATGCAAATCTACTCCAACTGTTCCACGGTGCGTTAAACCTTAAATGCTAGCTAACGCCCCATGTTTTTCTAGTGCTCTTTCTTTTTCTTCACGATTACTGACATGTAAATCTATAGCTTACTAATGTGCAATAAGTACTGTATGATGTTAATGGCAGGGTGGAGAGCACCACACATCATACAGACAGTAATCTGCAAAGGAGAGAAGGCCCCAAGATCACGCAAGACCTGATCTATTTCCCTACAACGCTAAAACAGGCATAAATATCCCCCACTGCGCCGCACTGGCATCCCCAGCAGATAACAATCCAGTAATTGGCTCAATATTTATGTTGAGGTCTGATCCTGCCCAGCCGCTCGCTCCCTCCGTAGACCACACTCTACGATGGCCATTTTCCAGGTCACTGAACTCCAGCGGAGGTCACAGCAGCTGTGATTTAGTAGACTGGTACCGTGCACGGTCGTGTGTGTCGCTTTGTGTATGTGTGTGTGTGCTGTGTGTATGGAAAAGCATGGTTTGACCTCCTGTGTGTTGTTTATAACCCTGTCAGAAGCCGTCGCTCTGCGGCTGCTCACCTGGCTGAAAGCCGACTGAAGCTGTAAGCGCTAATCAATGCTAACACACCGCTAAATAACACAGCAATATGATGCCTGATGCATTCTTAATCTCAATACAATGTAAATCTAATCTAATAATACTTTAATTTCCCCAATAATCAACAGTACGCCTTATAATCTGATGCAAATTATGTATAAATTCTACCAGTCAGGTACTAAGGAGCAGTAAAAAGCCACTCTGCTGAAGTTTCTCCAGCACTAAGGCTGGAGCAGTATTAGCATTAGCCGCTAACCGCTAACCGCAGCGCTGGCTCTTTCGCCATTCAGAGGTGAGTATATCAGACTGTAGTTTGTAAAAACAAGCTATATGGGACAAACCGCTAGCTGATACAGTATAAATTATCATTAATAATTATATCATTAATAATTAGACATAAAAGTCGCATGTATTCCAATCTGGATGTTCAGACTTATTCACATACACTATATATAGTGTATTTTTTAATTGACCAGGCTGGTGTGAAAGGCTTAACTGTATGCATGATTTCTCTTTTTTTTCTTCTTTCACCTTTTACCCATTTCTTCCATTATAAAGGTATAAAAATCCAATTTAAACATAGTGAATGGAGTGAGGGCTTAGTGAGGCATGGGTCGTGTAGAAAGCAGCCAATCAGAAGTAATTTCTACTTTGTAAATAACTGGGACAATCACATTTGAGGGGGGAAAAAAAAATCCTA
Source organism: Astyanax mexicanus (assembly GCF_023375975.1). Taxonomy (NCBI): domain Eukaryota; kingdom Metazoa; phylum Chordata; class Actinopteri; order Characiformes; family Acestrorhamphidae; genus Astyanax; species Astyanax mexicanus. The sequence continues at coordinate 11,083,944 of NC_064422.1, forward strand.
CTTTATTTATTTATCTATATTTTTTCTAATTTTCTCATTCTTCTATTCTCCCAATATAACTGGTCAATAGTCCCACCCATTTAGTTCCTATTGATCTGTATACTCCCCATCACTAGTGATGCCACAACACAAGGAGGGTGAAGACTAGCACACGCCTCCTCTGATAGATGTGAAGTCAGACTCCGCCTCTTTTTTTTTAAGACTCTGCTGCATCACAGTGCTAGCGCTCGGAGGAAAGCGCAGCGACTCGGTTCTGATACATCAGCTCACAGACGTAGCCTTGTGCTGATCCACATCACCCTAGGAGTGATTAGGCAAAAGCCAACCAGAGAGCAAGTCCAATTGGGCTCTCTCAGGGCTCTGGCAGCTGATGGCAAGCTGCATGAGCGGGATGTGAACCAGCAATCCCCTGATCATATTTAGGATTTTTAGTTGAATGTTTAAGTGATTTTTAAGTGAAGCTTTGAAACAGTAAAAGTGTATTTTATCTTCATATAATGTTTTTATTTTTTTGACAATTCTCTTTGTTTTAACCAAATTCTTACTAAAAAGCGTTTTTTTTTTTTGCACTTAAAACATGAAAGGTAAATACTGCATTGTACAATTTTGGCTGGTAATGCTCAGATACCACCGGGTTTAATACATCTGGTCCATTATCTACGCCAAAACACTTACTGAGAATTTATTCTCTGTCTGTACTCTGGAACTATGGACTCTCAGTCAAACTAATAAAGACTGGAAGGAAACTCTTCACCACAATTTGCCCTATAAAGTCTGTGAAGGCTTAACATTTGTTGGACGTATTAGAATAATATTTCATGACTGTAATATAAACAGAAGTACCAGGCTGGCGCTGTTTTTTTGCCACTGGATGTTGATCTGCCTTTTTGTCATTCTTTTCCTCTTTCCATATCAACCACCCCCATTTGATTTAGTAAAAAAATATTGAGTTAGCTTAGCTGTGTGTTCTTATAAATTACTCAGCAGCGCTTTAAGGCTGGCAGCTCTTTTCCCAGTGCCGCTCTCTAGTCCCCAGTTTATTGCGTAAGGAAGGGAAAAATAAAGCTGCGTCTCTGTGGCGGCCTGCCGTCTGAATTATTCACTCAGTCTGACTGTGTGTGGGGGGCAGAGGGAAGCCAGGAAAGACAAAAAAGTAAAAGCAAAAAATTTCTTGGGATGTCCCATTCAGATTGCCCAAAATATTAATACAGTGCTCAAGCATAACATTATGACCACCTCCTTTTTTTCCATTATTCGTTTTCTTCTTTCAAGTCATATTATTATAGATTGTAGTCCTGTATATATTTCTGTGTATACTTTATTATTATCGTCCTTATTTTCACCCTGTTCTTCAACACTCAGAACCCCAAAGGATAGAAAACCACCACAGAGCAGCTATTATTACTATTATTTGGGTGGTGGGTGGTTATTCTCAGCACTGCAGTGATTAGCAATGATTAGCAGTGATTAGCAGTGATTAGCGTGGTGGTGGTGTATGAGGTAATATGTTAATATGATGTGTTGTGCTGGTACAGTGAGTATATCAGATACAGCAGTGCTGCTGGAGTTTTTAAACACCTCAGTGTCACTGCTGGACCACTGACCACTGATAAAGAAATAGAAGATGATCAACACAAAATCAAAATCATAACAGCAACAAATTCAGAGCTTCTGTCTCTACTCTTCTGACTTTACTTTATCTACCACGTGGAGCAGCCAGGGCTGTTTCAAGGCATTTGAGGGCCCCAAGCTACCGTCAGCAACTAGAGGGAGTGGCCCCCACACTTGTTGTACTCTCCTGCATTGGCCATAACAACATTTATTGGGGCACTCACATAGTTTGGTGTTGCATTAAATGTATAACCAGTCATTGTCTGGGGGGCCAGGCAAGCTTGAGGCCCTAGGCACTTGTTTGGTTTGCTTGCCTTGTTGCTACGGTCCTTTGAGAAGCTATAGGTAGATAGCAGTGTGTAATAAAGTGTAGGACAGTGAGTGATTAAACACAGTGTTTAAAAACTGCAGCAGCTCTGTGGTGATCTCTCTCTCAGTCCATGTGTGAAAATGATGATCTCATGCTCCCTGAATCACCCTTTCACAATTCCAAAAATAAATCCATTGATGGAATAACCTGGTCTATATTCAGTATATTCAGGTAGTCAGCTGACCTCATTCTTTCAGCACATACTGTTGCTGAACCTAGACCTGCAGACCAACTGCAGCATCAACCAACCCCACATCATTTACTTACTTACATCCAGGTGGAGACTAGGCTTTTTATATATACATATTTCATTTCTATAGTATTGTCTTTATAAAATCAAAATAAAAAAAGTGGTTCTTCTAGACCAACACTCTCAACACTCAACACCTTTATTTATTTTTTTAAGAAAGTACATGAAATCTGTCTCTGTCTACAAAAACTTGAGAGGGCTCTCTTTATACTGAAGACAGTCTCTCTGAAGACTTTTTGCAGCTTTTAGGCTCTGACTGACTGAGAGACAGAGGGATAGAGCATGCCACACACTTCCCAGAGGAAAGCTGGACGTGTCTTCTCTTTCGACAGCTGTAGAGAGAGGGGCTCTAATGCACCACTATCTCTAAAGAAAACAACAACTGAACTACTGAGGGTCTCGCGGGACAGCCGTGTGGTGAGGGGGCTTTGAAACAACATGGAGCATCTCAAAGCAGTGGGGGATTTATTGTGTCTCACAGCCGTAACCCCCAGAGGCAGCAAAAACAAACGCAACAAAACGCTGCCGCTTAAATCAGAGGCAGCCGAGTGTGTGTTTTTCTGTAGATTTCTGTAGATGTCTTTTCTGGGTGTGTCTGAATCCCAGTTTTACTCGTACCAGTAGAAAGAGCTGCGGTTTGGTGGGTTCAATGTACAGTATCTGTGTGTGTGTGAACATGTTTGTGTTTTTTAGCAGTGTCTGGGGTTTTGCGGGAAATTGTCAGAAGTGTAAGAAGTGTAAGAAGCGCGAGAGTGCGCGAACATGGCACCCGCATTACTTTTTAATATCACTCTGACCCACTTGTTTCTGAGCTGCTGCAAGTTGGAAGTTTGAGAAAGGATCTCCTAGACTGTGGCATTAAGCACGACGACAGGATTAGCTTTACACAGACAGCATTTTATTCTCTCTCTTTCTCTCTCTCTCTCTCTCTCGCGCGTGCGCTCACTATCTCTCAGCCTCGCTCTACCTCCATTTTTTTCCCGCACTCCCATTTCTGCCAAGTCAGTCTGGAGGGTCTCAAGAGCTTTGCGAGAGACATAAGACACCTAAACTCAGAACTTAATACCAAACTCATTTTTAAGGTATTGTATTTCTCAAACGTCAGCTTAGGCCTCCACTTCTATCCTGCCCTCAATTAAAACGCGTGGACTCCTCTGACGGCAGCTATTTTTGAGGCGCAGCGTCGTGGTGGATACTGATTGGGGAATATGTGCCCATTGTGTGCATGGGAGCAGGGAGCAGCTTTAACCCTTAAGCTGCTGTCATATTTGAAATTTGCAGTTCACATATTATTGGACATTAGGCATGACCAAGACAGAAGACCAGAAGACTGGTGATTTAGAAGACTGAAGACCTCAGTATGGTTAGTAATGAAAGAGTACACTGTAAGCCCGGATAAGTTGAATTTACCTAAAAAAAAATGAGGAAACCGGTTGCCTTAAAAAAGTTAAGTAATGAGTAATGAAAACTTAAGTTAGCATAACTTAGAACATCAAGTTATTACAACTAAAGTGGATGTTGATTTAACTTTTTTATTTTTGTCATACTGTAAGACCAGATAAATTGAGATTACTTAACTTTTTTAATGCAGCCGGTTTGCTCAGTTTTTTAAGTAATGGGGAATAAAAACTTGGGTTAGCATAAATTAACACATCAAGTTATTACAACTAAAGGGGAACTTTATGTATTTCTACAGTAGCCCAGGGGGAATCACTACACACTGATGGTGAGTGTTAGTCAGAAACTGTTGGACACACCCAGTATGCAAATAGATTGTGACAGAAGCCAATGGAAAAGAAGCTGTTAATGGCAAAACAGACTAAACTCAGTTATTATTATAAGTTGGTTCAACTCAAAGATCTCAGTTTGAATAGTACAGTATATGTGCCCACAAATGTTCAACTAACTCAAAATAGTTGAGTATTGTTTAAAAATCTCCAATTTTATGTAACTCAGACTTAAATCATTTGAGTTTAAACAACTTCTGGGTTTACAGTGTATACACAGTCCCTTCTAATCTTATTGGAAGAGCAAGGCCAATCCCTTTATTTCTTCTGTAGACAAAGACATAAAAGAAATTGAAGTGAAAAAAGTGAAAAAGACTTGAAGCCCTACCGTACAGCATGCACAAGGTTTGTTGAGATGCTCATTGCTATCTTACACCCCATTAACAGTCTGTTTTCACACTTTGTGCCCACACACAGTGTAGAATAAATCTACACTGATGGGTGTGGTAGTCTGGAAGTGAGGTGTGTTCAGGTACATTTCTGGCATGTTTCTACAGTATCTTGGTGACGGAAAATAATACAGTTGCGCCACTGACTGATTAAAACCCTGACAACAGCCAACAGTCAGCAATCAGCCATACAATCCTAATCTAGCCATGCAGGAGCGCCGTGCATGTTGCGCTGCAAAAGCTTTTACAACAACAACAAACAGAATATAGAATAAAATATCATTGCTGTTCCTTTAAAAGAGCTGCTGGTGTATCTTCACAGTGTGAACAAGCAGCTCAGTATATTCTGCTGAGACACACAAAAGCGCTGCGCTGTTAAGATACCAATATGCAAAGTCATTGCGGACCTGACTCTTAAAGATAATGACTACTGGCACACTGATTGGTTTATTTCACGTTACGCACAAAACACACCCATGATTAATTACGAGAATTAGTACATGCTTTTTCCTTGCAATAACTAAATCAAATCTGTGACTCAAATCTTGGCATGTTCGCCTCCACCAGTCTAACACACTGCTTTTGGATAACTTTATGCTGCTTTACTTCTGGTGCAAAAATTCAAGCAGTTCAGTTTGGTGGTTTGATGGCTTGTGATCATCCATCTTCCTCTTGATTATATTCCAGAGGTTTTCAATGTGGTAAAATCAAAGAAACGAAGAAACTTAGAAAGTTTAATGTAAAATCACTTAAACGCTTCTACTTTTTTAAAGCTCAAAAGCATTGCTCTGAGAGTGTGTTTTGAGTTTCTGAAGCAGGGAGGTGATGGTTAAGGATTGCTGTGCCCATTTCCACTTAAACGTTTTATTCTGTGCTGAATCATCTGCTTATAAAGCTGCATTTAAAAGCCGTCACTCCTGAAGTTTTCTCTTTCTATCTTCTGTTTTTTTTGCCTCAGTGTCTGGCGTGCTGACACTGATTGCGAGTGGATGTGTGTGTGTGTATGTGGATGTATGTGAGTGTGTTGGGCACTAAAACGTATTACTGTTGGGTAAAAAAGCTGAGGAAGTCTGTGATGTATAAATATTAGGGCTGAAGCCTCAGAGCAGATTAGTCGTCTCCAACCACAACAGCAACAAAGTGGCTCCAAAAACTGAAAGAGGAAGAAAAGAAATGGTCCAGCAGCAATCATGTGAAGTGTCTTCAACCTTGGACTCATTGGAGCTGCTTTTTGAAACCCTGAATTGGTTGTATTTTGGATGTTTAAGCTAATTCTGTGTGGTCCATGACAGGAAACCTTCTGTCCAACTTTTAGACCAGTTCTGTGTTTCTTTCTCTAATAGCTGGACGAAACTGCCAGCAGTGAACTGAAATCAATACCTGATGTCTGCGGTGGTGAGTTCCATGTGAATCCATCATAAATGAGCCAATCTTTATCTTTCTGTCTCCAAAATCATTCTTTCTGAGGGTGCTTTCATGCCATCTCATTTTTTTCCAAACCAAACCAGCAGATGTGAAAGGTATGAGCGGACCCAAGGACCAAAATTTGGTCCAACCAAAAGAGAAAATCTCAGTCTATATCAACTAAATCATGGCCTGGTTCAATTGAAGGAGGTTAAAACATGCTATTGTTACACATTAAATAAAATTAAATAAAAAATAAATACAGTTTATCTGATTTTGCTATTTATAGGTTTATGTTTGAGTAAAATGAACATTGTTGTTTTATTCTATAAACTACGGATGCAGTTCTGAAATCAATATTTAATGGAAAAAACCTGGTCTTTAATCACAGTTCTCCTCCACCAGTCTTACACACTACTTTTGGATAACTTTATGCCTTATAGGTATAGGTTTATGTTTGAGTACAATGAACATTGTTGTTTTATTCTTCAAACTACAGACAACATTTCTCCCAAATTCCAAATACAAATATTTTCATTTAGAGAAACTTTATTTTGCAGAAAATGAGAAATGGCTGAAATAACAAAAAAGATGCAGAGCTTTCAGACCTCACATAATGCAAAGAAAACACATTCATATTCATAAAGTTTTAAGAGTTCAGAAATCAATATTTGGTGGAATAATCCTGGTGGATTTTAATCTCAGTTTCATCTTTTTCATCTTGGCATCATGTTCTCCTCCATCAGTCTTACACACTGCTTTTGGATAACTTTATGCTGCTTTACTCCTTGTGCAAAAATTCAGACATGTGGAAAGCCATATACATCTGCTAGCTATCCACAGAAAGATGCACCTACAGCTACCATTCACCTACACAAAACCCCTACACCTACACACACTGTTCACACACTCTCCTCAGATCACACACTGTGTGTGTGTGTGTGTGTGTGTGTGTGTGTGTAATGATCGATTAAAGATGACACAGAGACCTTTACACTGCTGCCCTACACACACATTCAATAATGTAGCACCCCAGGGTACAGACATTTACAATGGATAAAGGGCTGTAAACAAGCATAAACACACACACACACACACACACACACACACACACAATTAAACACACAAATGTATACAAATGCAGCCGAAATGCAATTTCATTTATTTCAATATGCTTCTTTTTGTCAGATGATACCACTTTAAAATAAGGCTCCTTTATAAAGGGTTTATAAATAGTTTACAAAAGAGTTTATTAACGTTATTAATTAGGTTATAAACAATTAATAAGCAATTGCAACTTAAATAAATAGAGTCCACATTCATTTATACTGTTAAACCTCAGATCTTACTACTAGATTCTTATCTTACATTGTTTTTTTCCCCATCAGTCATAATTAACATTTTTGTTAACTTTATTTATTTAACTATAATAACATAATTAATGACAAAACTGACTTTCTATATTATTTTAGTAGATATGTAAAAAATGTTTTTTTACTTAGTGCTGTACCTTCAGAGTAGATACTGAATATATATATATATATATATATATATATATATATATATATATATATATATATATATATATATATAATAGTGGTTATAATCTCTAGATTAATAACTGAATGATAATTACAGACTGCTAAAATAGTAGGTTTAATTCTACACTTTTAGAATGATAGAGTGAGATAGAGTGATTCATTCATTCCTCTGGAGCTGCATTTTAATACACTGTATAAATATCAACTGACAGCCTAATGAGGTGTATACATACACACACACACACACACACACACACACACAAACACACACACAGGAAAGGAAATCCATACTCTGTTACAGTGGTATGAAAATGTGCAGCATCTAAACCACTGCCTGCCCAGGTGCATGAGAGAGAGAGAGAGAGAGAGAGAGAGAGAAAGACAGAGAGAGAGAGAGAGAGAGAGAGAGAGACAAAAAGACAGAGAGAGAGAGAGAGAGAGAGAGAGAGACAGAGAGAGAGAGAGAGAGAGAAAGACAGAGAGAGAGAGACAGAGAGAGAGAGAGAGAGAGAGAGAGAGAGAGAGAGAGAACAAAAAGAATGAGTAAAAGAAAATAATTATTGTTTAGGATAGAAGGAAAGACAGAGTAAAGAGTAAAAGAAAGAAAAGAAAATAAATAAAGTAAAGGATATAGAACAGATAATGGAGTAATAGAGTAAAAGAAGGAAAGAAAGAGAGATAAAAATTTGAAAAGAGAAAGAAATGGAGAAAGAAAGAGAACAATTTAGAGAAGAAAGGAGAGATTAAAGGAATGCAGGAGGGAGGGGGAGAGCTATAAATGAGTAAAACAGTAGATACAAAAATAGAGAGAGTAAAAAAAGAAAATAGGTATATACTAAGAAAAGGATAGGAGAAAAGCAAAATAGAGAAAGAGAAAGTGAAAGAGATTCTTTCTGTAAGTCTTTTTTTATTTCTTTCTCTTCCATTTCTCTTTCTACTTTCAAATCCTTGTCTCTCTCTTTCCTTCTCTTACATTCTTTCTCTCTTCTATTGTTTTCCCCCTATTTCTTTTTTTCCTTCACCCTTTCTTTTTTTCATTGCTTTCTCTTTTCATTTCTTGTTCTCTGTTCTTCTCTATATCCTTTTCTATATTTTACTCTTTTTTCTGTATGTTTTTTCTTCTTTCCTTAACACTTATTCTTTTCTTACAGTTTTTCTTTATTTTGTTTCATTCTTCTTCTCTCTTTTCTGATTGCCTTCTTTCGTTCTTTCACTCCTTTCATATCTTTTATTTTGTATATCATTTTCCTCTTGTCACTCACTATTTTATCTCTTTTCTTTCTCTGTCTTCCTTCTTCATTTTTTTCTCTCAACTCATCTCTCATTTATTCTGTATCTCTCTTTCTCGCTCTCTTTCTCTTTTCATATTATGACGCATTTGGACACAGATTATCTTGAAGCATTCACTCTCTCCCCACACACACACACACACACACACACACACACACACGCACACACGCACCTCTCTCTGAGACGCAGCATGGTTAAATATTTAGCAGGAAGCGTGAGCCGCTGTCGGACTGAGGGAATAATAAAAGGATTTGGGGGTATTGTGGGCGGGGCCTCGCAGGGGAGCTAGGGGTTAATGATACGGCTGAAGGAGCTTTTTTCCATTCACAGACCTGCTTTGCATCTGCCATTAAGTAAATGGCCCAAGAGAGGAACAACACACACCCTGTCACACAGCAGCAGCACCGCAGAGCCGTCAAGGACACTGTGATGTCATAACACACACACACACACACACACACACACACACACACACAAACACACACACCAGGATTTAGCATGGAAGCTCATTTCCAACAGGTAGAGAAGGAAAAATCACCTGCTTCATTTCCTCTCCAGAAGCAGCAGCAGTAATTTCACAAAAGCAGTCATTAACTCATTTAAGAGAATAACACTATGTCATAGTGCTGGGCGATATGGGAAAAATCATATATCACGATATGGAATTTTTTATATCACGACAAAGATATAAATCATGATATACCACATTTGAGTATGTTTTCAGTTATTCTTCGAAAAATATGACAAAATAATATCATTACTTACTTTTTTCCAACTTTATTTCAAAGTGACATTAAACCCAACTTTCACAAATGAGAATTACTAACTTTTAGTGCAGCAATATATATATATATATATATATATATATATATGAATATATCAAAAGAAAACAGATGAGGTAGATGCAGTAGCTAATTTTTTCACAGTTATACAGGTATTTAAATTGAGTTATCACAATAAACTCAATTAACATTTTTTTAAAGTGTCCGTCAATTAACGTAAAGCAGTGTCACGTAGCAAAACCACATTATGAAGCTTTTTTTGCGAAGATTACTTTATTATCATTTATATAAACGCCAATACATTTCACTATAGCCTATTTTATATATTTGCATGAATAATTTATGAAATTATTGTAGAAATGATAGGGACGATAGAAGTAAGTAGCACGATAGACACTTTTCTATCGTCCGTACGATATTTATCATCATATTGCACAGCACTACTATGTCAAGTCAGAAATGTAATATTTTTTGACCAATTTTTATGATATTATTGTCCGGACTGGTGCAGCTCCCTTGCCTCCCCTACACTCAGCTCTATCTGCAATTCACTACCACATAACTACACTTCCCAGAACACACCACTCAGAGAAGACTCTGGCGATCATGTGACGCCTTCAGGAAGTCATTCTCCTGAGTACTAACATCTGTTTGGTCAGGTATAAAAGTTGAAATTAAACAATACTCTGCAACGAGTCCAGAGCCGACTTTTATACCGAACCAAACAGGTGTTAGTACTCAGGAGAATGACTTCCTGAAGGTGTCACATGATCGCCAGAGTCTTCTTTGAGTGGTGTTTTCTGGGTAGTGTAGTTTTGTGGTAGTGAATCGCAGATAGAGCTGTAGTGTAGGGGAGACAAGGGCAGTATCAGCGCCAGGCATGATTATAAGTTTCAATTGTGACATATTTTAACAGTGTTTATGTTCTCAAAATACTTAATTAACATAATAATCATAAAATAAAACATTTTAAACCTGCTGTTGTAAGTTAACGTACTGAAAAGTAATTTTTGAAAATATAATTGTATTTATTTAAAAATACTAACCTACTTATTTGTGATACTAAAGTTCTACTCACTTTAACTAATAACTTAATCATGTCTTATTTAATATATTTTAAAATGTTAAAATATTGACTCAAGAGACTCAAATCTCATGTCAATTTTGTAATATTAAGCCCAATTTTTGAGAAACCGCTTCACGTCTCCCCTGCTCTCTTTCTTTCATGTCTCCTTGTTTCTCATTTCTTAACTCTCTTTTTCTTTTTAAAAACTCTTTCTCTTTTTCTTCACTTTCTTCCTCATTCTCTCACTTTCCTTCTCAGTTGTTGTCGTTCTTTCTCATCTCTCTCTACTTTTTCCTTTCTTTCTCACTTTCTTTATCTCCCTCTTTCTCATTTTCGTATGTTTTTTTGATTCATTAATTTTAGATATAATATTTTCCCACCATTATCTACCTGTTGATTCATTCCTTTTCCCTTTGTTGGTGTTTCTTTTACAGAACTATCGCTAAGAGAGAGAGAGAGAGAAAGAAAGAGAGACAGGCAGAGAGAGAGAGAGAGAGAAAGAGAGAGAGAGACAGGCAGAGAAAAAGAGAGAGAGAGAGGCCGCGGGGTGAAGGTGAAAGCATGATGAAAAGAGAGATGGACGAGGTGATGAGGAAAGGCTGCATGGTTTGTCACAGTTGTCTGAAGGAATATAAATGGTGGAAGCAGCAGCGGCGGCGTGGTGGTGGTGAACTGGCCCAAGCCCAGACTCAACACTTTCTCAGACTGGAGCGCCGGAGTGATCCACCCACGGAGAGTGAAGAGAGTGATATGGAGTGTGACTGAGTAGCTGATGAAACACTGTAGAAGAACCAGTTTTCCTTCTTAACCCATAATTAAATCAGCTGAGACAGGTTTGATGTACAATTATTACTTCTTTAGTTTTAATGCTGGAGTTGCTAGAAGTGTAGGAATATATATATATTAATATCGTATTGTATCACAATATTCTTATTTGCAATACTGTCTATTTTCTATATAACCGTTGCACTGATAAAATAGTGTTAGAGTTTGAAAATAAATCTACACTAATGGGTGTGGTGGTCTCGAAGTGAGGTGTGTTCAGGTCAATTTCTGGTGTGTTTCTATATATTTTGGCGGCAGAAAACACAGGAGCTCCACTGACTGATTAAAACCCTGACAAGTCAATCGTGAGAGTCCATTTAACTCAGCAATGAACAGAATAAAGAATCAGAGCTCACCTGGCTCTTAAAGGGAATGACAACTGGTACGCTGATTGGTTTGTTTCACGTTACGCCCAAAATTAACCACATCCATAAATTAAGGCAAGAATTAGTACATGTCATTTGTGTGTTTTGAGCAGTGTTACCAAGGCATATGGTTTGCAGCCTCACGATACTAAAGACACACCAACACGCCCTTAATCTAGCTGTGTGTTTCCAATTGACTGGTGCACTATAGATCACTAAAATAGGGCCATTAATCATAAACTTACATGTAAAGATTGGTGTCAGATAGTGGCGTATTTAGTGTTGTGTTTAAACAGTTAAAACGTTTTAACCTACATAGTAAATGAATAGTAAAGTGATCTATCAGACTATAAAGGAACACATAAGGAATCATGTAGTAACTTAGAAGTGTTAAACAAACCAAAATACTCTGTGAAGAAGCTTTTAGGTGCTCTAATCTGGAGATCTGTTTGTTAACTTGTGGTTTCTGAGGCTGGTAACTCTGATGAACTTATCCTGTACAACAGAGAATACTTTTGTTCTTCCTTTTCTGGGGAAATCCTGATGAGTGCCAGTTTCACCATTTTTTCCTTATACATTGATTAATTTTGCTTTATTTTTATTGATCAATTGTGTTTTAAAAACCCTGTTTTGTCTGCAAGATAAACTGGAAAAGATATCTTAAGACTGGAAGTCATATTTGTTGCTGATGTTGTATCACACCTGATACAACATGACACATTTGACTAAATTATGTAAACATGACTATATGGTGTTTTTATGCTATTATATACTATATACGTTTAAAAAAAATAAACGTATTGCAGTATTGCAACCTATTCTATATATATATATATATATATATATATATATATATATATATATATATATATATATATATATATATATATATATATTTGTAACAATGCACAGCCCTAGTAAGTACTGCTCTATAAGCTTCCATTACTTGTTAAATAAGTGCTACATCAGTGTCAAAACTCCAACGCAATAACTATGAATTAATAACTGATTTAACAGAGGAAACAGGGAAATTATATAAATCTGGCTGCTCTATTGTGTAGAAAATTCTTGAAGGATATCACTGTAATTCCCCAACAAAGAGCCTATAGAAAAGTGCGCTTGATTCTGATTGAGAAGCGGGTTGTCTTTTAGACAGGATAGTGGCTGTGCTTCTCTGAGCCAAGAAAACCCTTCAGAAAGTGCCAGAAGCTTTATGGAGGAAACAAAGCGCAGGCTGGACGCTGCAGCTCTGGCAGAGGAGAAGTTAAGCAGCGCTGCTCTGAAAACGGCAGCCTGAGAAGCTTTTAAACATAAGCTGAGCTCAGAGCTGCATGTGTGCAGTTATCAGTGTGAGGGATGGGGCTGCAGTCTCCATTACCAGCTGATATAGTGTGCTTATGTATGGCATCATGGTGCCGTTGCAGTGTCTCAGTGTATGTGTGTGTGTGTGTGTGTGTTGCGTCATATCTGAGGGACCCTCTGGCTGTTCGTCTGAATAATATCTGTGAAATAACGAATGTTCTTGGTAGTAATGGCTGTTTGATTAATGTTTAAAACACACACTCTCTCACTCACTCACACACACACACTCACACACACACATACATACAGATGTCCCCATTGTTCTACATAGTTATAAATGAACATGTGGTTCTGTGTTCTGTAACAGAAAATACTCACAATACTATATATATATATATATATATATATATATATATATATATATATATATATGTGTGTGTGTGTGTGTGTGTGTGTGATTGTGTGTGCGTATGTGTACATGCATAGGTGTGTGTGTATATTTTGTTTAGATATAAATCAATAAAAAAATAAAATAAAAATAATAGACCCCATTAAAATGATCAGTATCTCTGATTTTACTATTCATAGGTATATTTTTGAGTAAAATGTAGTTTTATTTCATAAACTTTGAAGAAGAAAAGTTATCCCAAATTAGTAAAAAAAATATTAATTTGCCGCATTTATTGGCAGAAAACGAGAAATGGTCAAAATAAGGCAAAAAATGCAAAGAAAACAAGTTCATAGTCATTTAGATAAAACAGTACTAATGTTTTAGAGAGTTCAGAAATCAGTATCTGGTGGAATAAGCTTTTAAAATGTTTAATCACAGTTTTCATGCATCTTGGCATGTTCCCCTTCACCAGTCTTACACACTGATTTTGGGTGAATTAAATCAGTCCTGGAACAAAATAGAGTTATGAATGATGGGGGTGGGATGATGATTGTAATGCTTCAAATTCTGGTTAAAAAAGTATTTTCTAGACAGCGGAGACAGTTACTCTAATAAACGCATGATAAACTCTTTATAATAAGCTTCAATAAAAAAAAAGAATAATATGGACTTTTTATGTATTTTTATAGACTTTTGTCTGTACAGTGTACATTAACATAACATACAGCATGTTCTCCTTAGGAACAGCCCAGAATTGCTGCCACTGTGATCGGGAGATCGCTGGTTTGAATCCCGGTCATGCAGCTTGCTATCAGCTGCTGGAGCCCCGAGAGAGCAAAATTGGCTCTCATGCTCTTTTTGGGTGGGAACAGTAGATGGTGTTCTTTCTTTCCCCTCATCACTCCTAGGGTGATGTGGATCAGCACAAGGCTGCACCTGTGAGCTGATGTATCAGAACCTAGTCACTGCGCTTTCCTCCGAGCGTTAGCGCTGCTGAGATTCTACTCTACTTCACATTTGCTAGTCTTCACTCTTCTTTTGTTGGGGAATTACTAGTGATAAAGGGAGTTCTAATGAGTAATGAGTGGGTTGGGTATTTGCCCTCGTAAATTGGGAGAAATTTAAAAATAAAAAATAGAAATAAATGTATGAAATAAAAAAGAAACAGCCCAGAAAGAGAGAAATACAAATATAAACTGTGTGCATGTGTAAGAGAAAGAGCAGTGGAGTGTGTATGTGTGTGGTGATTGTGTGGCTCGTGTGGGGGTAGACCCCCATCTGATGATAAGTCCCATAATCAATCAGCCAGTCACTTTTCAATTTTTCATATTGATATAATCGTTGCGCAGAACGCATTAACATTGAGGGAAGATAATGGGGGGAATATTTTGAGAGTAAGTGAGGGAGTGAGCGAGTCCACAAAGCCTTGAATGACAAATGCGCCGTACATACCAAACACGGCCTCGGAATAAATATGGAGGCATAAAATGTGTGATTAGAAAAATAAATAGAGTGTAAAGGAACGTAATGGAGACGGGGCGGTGGTGCCGCATCACTCCGGAAAGAAGAAAAACACATTTGCGAACAAAAAGAAAATAAAAAAAATAGAGGGGGAATGCATAAAATGATGAAACGCAGATTAAGAGCATCATATTTGTGTTTTTTTTTAACTGATAATATATTCAGAGCCTGATTCAGACGTTTATGTGCATTAGCACGTACAGTAGATGGTGATTGCTGTGGGGAAAATGAGAAGTGTAAGATGCTCTTATGAACATATGTAATGGGTGTCTCATGGCTCAGTGCACAAGACCCCCCACCCCCCTCCTCCATCCTCCCACCCATTCCCTCACGCCTTCTCTCCTTACAGTCAGTGTCCCGTGGCTGAAGAACCCCCAGGAACCACAAAGTGTGTTATTATGGGTCTGTGTATTGTGGGAAAATCAATACAGGTGGATACATGTTCATACTGTTCAGTTCAGTGAAGCAAAATAGATGGCGAGAAATTGTATTTAATGATAATATACACTGACGTGCCTACTAGTATGCTGTCCCATGATTTTTGCCACATTCCTTAGAAGCTATGAGAGAGTCCTTCCTTGTTGAATATGGATGTGGATTCTTCTAGAGATGTTCTAGAGATGTTCTAGAGTTGTTTTAGTCACAGTCTTGACCACCTACTGCACTAGTATTATAAGGGACTATAGGGGTCTATGGGGGACTCATTACCCAAGGGTCTACACTACCACAGCTGCAACGATTAGTCAACATAATTGCCAACGTTGATTATAAAAATTTGTTGATACAGAATTTTATTGGGGTAACGGGATCAAATACTTTTGCACTCTGTGACCAATGATGTAAACACCAGATAAGGGACAAGACATACTCATACACACCCATACTCCCCGTGCATCAGCTCATTATACATTTAAACATATTCCCGGCATTTAAATCCCACATATTGTGGAAGCTTCTGCTGTCTCTGGACTGATACAGAGAAAGCAGACAGCAGCGAGTTACCATGAGCTGCAGCCAGGGTTGCCAGCTTAAAAAAATTAAAATAATTCTGCCCAAAGTCTAAAAACCCAGCCATCAGAAGCTTAAACTACCCCAATATCTGAGGTTGCCATAGACGTTCACAACACAGAACATTTTCATCTTGAACAGTTAGCAATCAAAGCTTTTTAAATATAAAAGTAGCCCAAACAACACACCTCATCCTTTGAATTTTCACCCACAACTATCAAACAAAACTGTAGACCTGGCAACTCGAGTAACTGAGGCAATTCAAAGGCACAATACAGAGGGAAATACAAACAATAAAAGAGGCCAATACTAATACTTAATGACAACTTGCATTAATGTAAAACATTGAGTGCTTATATATTTCCCTCTCGGTAAAATGAATACAGAAAACTTCCTCACAATAGAAGAGATTGATTAAATTTTGATCGAAACATGGTCAAATTCAAAGTAATGTTGTCTGTTAATAAAAGGGCCCATCCGCAAATTGTTCTCGCCAAGTTGGGAGCATGAAATTGCCCAGAATCAATTGGAATAATACAGTGTTAAGAGTTTATTTCATCCTCAAACCATAATCCCCCCTCCGCCAAACACAGAGTCGCTGTCGTTCCCAATCCCTTCCACTGTGTTATAATATAACTGACAGTTGGCTGTGGAATATTTAGTAGTGAGCAGTGAAATTTTAACGACTGGACTTGTTGTTGCACAGGTGCTGCATCCGTCCTATCATGGTACCACAGTGCTGGAGTTCACTGAGCTCCTGAGAGCCTGAGACCCATTCTTTCACTAATGTTTGTAAAAGCAGTCCCAGCATGCCTCTAGCTGCAGCTTTTATACACTTTTACACACCGGTTTCCTATGATTTGCCTATGATACGATACTACATTTGGCATTACAGTTTACTTGTAAAAGGGTTAAGAAACAGAGCAAGTCTCTGGATTCATCCTGACCTGCAAATATCATATAAGTGTGATATTTGTTGATATTTTTTTCATTAACTGTCTGAAACGTACACTGTAACACTGGACTGTGCTGAATTTCAGGTTCAAAAACATCCATCTATCCAATAATCACACCTCTGAGCCATCTGTATCATCTTTCCCCGCTCTCTGTTCAGAGCACGCCGTCGTCTACAGCAGAACTGTGCAATCAAAATCGGATTAGCAAATTAGATTCTCCCAAATTCCAAAGATAATTGTGAAATAATTGAATCGCAATTCCCGCCCACCTCCCCAAAACAAATGTTTCCACTGCTGGATCAGCTGAGGAGGAATAAGCCTGACCTCCGCCGACCCGGTTTTCATTTATTTCCTCCAATAAAGCTCAAATCTCTCATTATTAACAGCGTCGCGTGGCCTTTTCCCATATTGCCTCCTCTCGGACGAGGCTGCAGCACATGTTGCGTGTTGGAGGATATTTTGGAGGAGAGAGCAGAGCCCCCCCACCCTCCCCCGACTCTCCAGGACAACAACATATTTCTCTACTTGAGACAAATGCAGACGAGAGAGACGGATGAAGAGAAGAATAATCGAATTCCTCTCCTCCCCTCCTTTTCCTCTCCGTGTGATAGTGCAGGTTATTAATGACCTCCGGGCGAATCCTGCTGGACCACACAAGGACAAATGGGCGGAGCTGCGGTGCTTTGTTTCACAAATACAGTACAGGCCAAAAGTTTGGACACACCTTCTCTCATTCAATGCGTTTTCTTTATTTTCATGACTGATATTTACGTTGTAGATTCTCACTGAAGCATCAAAACTATGAATGAACACATGTGGAGTTTTATGTACTTAACAAAAAATGAGCTGAACCTCCACAGTCACCGGACCTGAACCCAATCCAGATCCAGGTTTGGGGTGAGCTGGAGCACAGAGTGAAGAAGACAAAGGAGCAACAAGTGCTAATAAACACCTCTGGGAACTCCTTCCTTCCTTCACGACTTTTGGAAAACTTTTCATTTCAGGTGGCCACCTCTTAAAGCTCATTGAGAGAATGATGCCAAGAGTGTGCAAAGCAGTAATCAGAGCAAAGGGTGGCTATTTTGAAGAAACTAGAATATATATATATATATATATATAAGACAGAATATTTCCAATATTTTTCCAATACCAAGTTCTTTTCTTTTTGTTATTGTTACTGTTTCTTTTATAGTCACTTAAAATAAACAATGTAAAATAGTTTATATCTATTTTTTTTTCAAATATGGTTTAAATAAATCAACAATACAAACGCAATATGCCAGCAGATCAAATAAACAAAAATAATAAAATAAATGAATAAAAAAATACAGTACATTTAAGGAATTATTATATCTCTAGAGGAACAGCTTGACAAAACCTCCTTAAATAAATAAGGTTGTTACAGTATATTATAGTATGTTTCATAGTATGTATCCTTTTTAAAAACTTAAAAACACAAAAATATGGGAAGTATTAAATTAGCCACAAAAAAAAACACATTTCTAGTTTATAATCGAAAGCCTTTTTTATAACTGAACAAGCTGCTTTTATTGCATTGTATATAAAATTAAAAGCCAAACTTTTGAGTGTTTGTTCAAATAAGCACTAGATATCGAGCCACAAGGCCACAACCAAAGAATTTTTATCTAGAGAAATAAAATAAATTAATTAAATAAATAAATATCTACATACAAAATATGCACACATATTTTTTTATATAAATATACAAAACTATTTCCACCAATATAATTCTATACAGTTACTAGAGATGGGACCGATCCGATACAATATCGGTATCGGGGCCGATATTGACGTAATCCGACGAATCGGATATCGGGCGGGCGCTGCCGATCCACTTACCGATCCATATTCCAGTCCAAAGCTTGAGCTGAACAATAAACCCGCCATAACGTTAACACAAAACGCATCCCTGATCAGGATTCCAGTTTAACAGTTTACCCTGAACTAGGGGTGGGCAATATTATATCGTATACAATATATTGTGACACAGAAATATCATGATATTAAAAATCCATATCGTGATAATAGAGATGTTCTGTTTTAAAAGTAGTCTATTATTTACTGTGAAGCTTTAAGTGTATTTATTGTATAATTGGTTTAGTTTGCAGTTTATATGCATGCACTAAATATTCTGCAATATTTTTTGCTGCATTAAATTATTTTATGCTATATTATTTATTTTGCCACATTATGATTATTCTGTTATAATATTATACTATATTCCTGAAGTTAATTAATTATTTTTCTGTTTTCCTATATCGCCAAGTATATCGTTATCGCAAAAATACCCAGAAATATTGTGATATTATTTTAGAGCCATATCGCCCACCCCTCCCCTGAACCCCCAGCAGCTTCAGTCTGCGGCTGACTGAGTAACTTTAGCTGTTTATCTACAAAAAAAGTCCATTATCTGGAGAGTTTTCACTTTGGAAACGCTGTACAGCAGAACGGTACACGTAAAGTCAGCGTCTGAGAGGTAAACAGATTAACACCAGCAGTCTGTTAGCCTAGCTAGCACTGAACTGACAGCAGCTGCATTCCGGTGTTGTGAAGGTATGAACTACAGACTGGAGTAAACTATATTCATAATCCACATATCCTATAAAACCACAGCATCTACAAACACTAACCAGCACAAACACACCCATCTGTTATTAAAAAACAGTCATTAATTTAGTTCGGAAATACAGTTAGCATTGCCACTTAGCCGTTAGCCATCTCCATTAAGATCTGCAGTCTGTTAGCCTAGCTAGCAAAATCATTCCGGCATTGTGAATGTAATAAATAACTATCTTAAGTGAACTACAGCCATAATCCACATCTAATATCAAACCACAGATCCTACCAACCCTAACCAGCACTAAGAAATCAATCTGTTATTAAAAAACAGTGATTAATTTAGCTCGGAAATACAGTTAGCATCGCCAGTTAGCCATTAGCTATTGCAGCTAATCCTCTACGCTACCTGTCAAAATAAAAGTCTCCTGCACAACCATTGCAAAAAATGCCCTGAATTTAATATTTAACGTATTTAATATTTTACTTTTTTTATATTTAATAAAAATTCAAACATTTTATTTGAAAGGAAACTATTGTGTAATTGCATATGAAGTGTGTCAAATAAATGACTTTTGAATGCATTTACATTAAATGCACCTGTGGATACTCTTAAAAGGGCTGTGTGGTCTGTTTCAGCCTCATTATTTACCCTTAATCATAGTACTATTAATAAACTAAAAGTATCGGTATTTGTATCGGTATCGGCAATCTTATATCAGTTTTATATCGGTATCGGATCGGAGCTGAAAAAAGTGTATCGTCCCATCACTAACAGTTACTATATGTGACTATATAAATATACAAAAAGCTTTATTGCTGCCGGAGCGCGGAGCAGCGACGTGGGCTGGAGCTCCTGTTTACACCAATAAAACTTCTCTAAATTGTTTGTGTAATGACATTATGATGGTCTCACAGGCTCCCTTGGTGGACATCAATTAAGGCGATAAGCGAGGGAGAATATACGGGGGAAATATAGTTCTGCGCAGTCGGCCCGCCTGCCCGGCGTCCGGTAAACACTGTAGTGAAACAGGAAGTGATGGGACGGGGAGATTTGTGCGGGGAGTATAAATCGCTGTGACAGTGTGCAGTATTCTCCCACAGGCCCATCTTTCAGAACAAAGGGAGGATTATCAGCTTCCTGTGCTGGAATACGGAGCAGCGATGGGCGCGATGTTAGCGCTCTGAGCTAAATATAACTGCAGAGATGCTTCAGACAAGACTGAGCGCACGGTGGGAGAGTCTGGGAGAGAGGGAGTTTTATACAGCACATTTAAACAGCTGCAAAACTCACAACTTGATAAAAGTATTTTTTTTTTCCCAATTTGAGATATGAGGTGCATGTGTGCATGGGACGTTGGGCATGTTTTTAGATTTTACATTATGGGGACTAATGCTGTGCCCCTTTTAAACTCAGATACCACATTTTACAAGTTTTAAGTAACAGACTTCCCAAGTCTCCCGGAAGTTGCGGGAGCTCCCTGGTTCTATAATAATAATATTAATAATAAACTTTATATATATATATATATATATATATATATATATATATATATATATATATATATATATATATATATATATATATATATAAATATATATATACACAAAATGCAGCTCAAAGTGCTTCACAATAAAATTAAATAAGTCAGCAAAATGTAAAAGTAATATACAACAAATAAAACAATTAAAAAGTTAAAAAAATTCATACAATAGTAGGAAATTAGACATTTGTATTAAAATAAAATATAGAATAAAATACCCAATATGCACATAGACTCAGACTTTTTCCCTGATCACATGTGTGAATGAAAGGGAAAAAGGGCATGCAAAACAGAGAGGTTCTGATTGGCCTGTTCAATGCAAAGAGTCTGTGAGTCAGCCAATCAGTTTTTAGTGTGGGCCGGCAGTGTTTTTTCCCCTCCTTGATGGGATGCATTCAGGAGCATCATGGCTCCCATCAAAACTCATTTCACCTCTGACTACTTTAAAGTATATCCATGTCTAGTAAAAGTAAAAAACGATGAAAGTCTTGCCCCCCGCTGTACAGGTTTTAATATATATATATATATATATATATATATATATATATATATATATATATATATATATATATATATATATATATATATATATATATATTTTTTTTTTTTAATGGGGCAGGGGAATGTCCAAGTCCAGGTCTGTGGGTAAAAAAATACAGATTTCCAAGATGGCTGCACTGCACATCAACAGAACTGTCCTCAAATTACATGCCATGACCAGCTTAATTACTAGACCGGATCTACCCTTTATTAAAAATGTGTGGGATTATCAGCGAACACAATAAGGAACCATGCTGAGATGTCTAGAATGATAAAGTGTTCCAATACTCAATAAATATTACGCATATCAGTCAAAATATCTAATATTTGATCATTTATTGTTCCTTTTTAACCTTTATCTTTCTTTTAAATCTGTGGTTTTGATCTTTGTCTATAGGGTTGTGTGTATGGGCATGTGGTTTGGCTGTAGAGCTCTTGTGAACAAAGAAGCGGAGGGGTTGTGAACAGTGGAGGATCAGAACTCTAAATGGAAGTGATCATGGTAGTAGTGAATTATGCAGCTGGGATAATTGGGAAATCAAATATTGATGAGATAGATGGGGAGAGATCCAGCCCATCCAGTGTTTCTTCAGAACTCCAGGGTATTAATAAGGATTGACCCCCATCACCCCACCCCACCCTTTTGCTGCAGTAACTGCCTCTACTCTACTTGGGAAGACTTTACCCTAGATGTTGACATACTGTTGTGAGGATTTGATTGGATTGAGCCTCTTCAGCATCTGAAGTAATGACAGAGCTAACAAATACTGATGTTGGGTGATTAGCTCAAGGTTTATACACGTTTTAACCAATACATTTCCATGATTTTCATTTTGTATGACTTTTCCATGCCTTCAAGGGAAATTTTCATGACCAAGGACATGGAATGGAAATAGAAATTGGTTATAGTAAGTCTAAAATGAATCTGATAAAAATGTTGACACAAAATCTTAAGATCCTGGGAGATCCACTGTGTAGAGCTAAATTACTGAATTAACTCTGAGCTGATGTATTTGTAGCTCAAAATAGATTTTCTCCATCAATAAACTGAAATGGAAAGATTTGTAGACCAAATTTTGACGACTTTTCCAAAACTTTCTGGGTGTTTTTATGTTTCTAAAACTTATCCAGGCCTGGAAATTGCTTTTTCTTTTCAAATTCCATGACTTTGCCAGGTTTTCCATGATCAAACGAACCCTGTTAGCTATGGATTTAGAAACCCCACTTCAACACATCCCAAAAGTATTGGATGGAACTCCATCATTCCATCACTCCTAAGAACACAGTTCCACTGTTCCACAGCCCAACACCATACCCAAGCTTAGTGTCCAATTCTAGGATTTCTGCTTTGACTTTCTCAGAAATATATCTCTTACAAATGACATAAAGCTTTTTTTTTCATAAGCAGTCACTGTCGCTGCCCCCAGAATTCATTAAATGGCGATGGATGTATGAGGGAGGAAAGAAACGTTCCAGATCACCAGATCTCATTGTGTCCAGTTCTAATGGGAATGTCATTAGACACACCCATCATTTACCCTCTTTTTTTTTTCTCCAGATACTTTAAAACCACACACACACATCCATACACACACCTCTGCCTCTGGGAGCAGTTCAACAGTCTGCACTTTAGAATGATGGGGTCATCAATGAGCCACACCTTCATACTTTGATACTCTGAAAGCATTATTATTGTAATTGTTATTAGCAGTAATGCAGTAGTAATGACGTCCAGTTCATTTCAAACCTCTGGAGATCATCCCAAACCTCAGACAGCTTCTGCTATTCTATAAATCAAAGGCTTGACTAGAGCTAGACATATACTCATTGACATTTTTTAATAAATATTTGATTTTAATGAGCTACACTATGTATACAAACGTTTGTGGACATTTACTCTAATGAATGCATTTAGGTACTTTAAAAGTTGCATAATTTGTAGATAAGTAATCCCACTAGAAAAGGACATCTATTATCTATTATCATCATCATGTCTAATGCCAGTCATACAGCTCTGGACAAAAATAAAACAGACCACTTCAGTTTCTGAATCAGTTTCTCTGATTTTCCTATAGGAAAACATAGGAATATGTTTGAGAATTGAGAAATGGCTGAAATAACAAAAAAGATGCAGAGCTTTCAGACCTCAAATAATAATGCAAAGAAAACAAGTTCATATTCATAAATCAAGTTTTAAGAGTTCAGAAATCAAGATTTGAATGGAATAACCCTGGTTTTTAATCACAGTTTTTTTCATGCATCCTGGCATCATGTTCTCCTCCACCAGTCTTACACACTGCTTTTGGATAACTTTATGCTGCTTTACTCCTGGTGCACCCAATTCAAGCAGTTTAGCTTGTTTTTTCCTCTTGATTATATTCCAGAGGTTTTTCAATTTGGTAAAATCAAAGAAACTCATCATTTTTAAAAACTCTCTTATTTTTTGTGCACTATGCGCTGAATATGTCATAGTTTCAGACATGGCCTGAGTGTTTTTATGTCTGACAGACTCCAACTGTGTTGGAGAGAAAGGAAAAATGAATAAAGAAGTGCGAAAACATGAAGTGAACTCTGCCGTTTCCAAACCAGAAGCCAAACCAGCAACCAAGAGAAACAATTTGCCTCAAATACAGCAAGAATCTCAACAACTGCCATAGATCAAACTCCAGCTTCTGCCTCCAAGAGAGCCACAACACCGTCGCTCGGCCGAGCCAAACGGAGGCAGCGGTGGCGGTGGCTGGGCCGGGGAGAGAGGGGGGTTGTGGGTAAATGATGCGTGGCCGGAGCACATGCGCGTTACGGCTCTCGATGGAGCGGGGACGGCGGAATGGAGGCTTTCCAAAAACTCGACGAATCTGACTTTCCCACAGCAAAGGCCGCAGGTTTATCACAGCGCAGGGAGAGGGAGGCGCTCTCCACCCAGAACCCGGGCGGAGGGTTAAAAACCGTTAAAAAGAGGAAGCGTTTTTATCCCGAGTGTTTCGCTCTTTTCCGTCCTTGGCTTGCGTTAATGAGACGATTGTGGAGGATCTGAGTTTCAGCACCGATTTGGTGCTCGATGAGAACAGCCGCAGTTAAGCACAGTTTAATTATAGGTTATAAATTATATTATAGACATGGCGTGATGTGATTTGAACTTGTATGGTCTGAAGAATGAAGAGTTTAAGAAGTCCTTTTAATGTGCCATGCTGTTCACGTTTCAAAAATGTTTTCTTATTCATCCCTGTAGAGATTTACAGGTGAGCCATCAACCTGGAGCAGCCTGGTGGCCAATCTTCATTAATTGCACATTGCACCAGTAAGAGCGTGAAAAGTGTGTTGCTGGACCATCTGTGACCAAGACAGCAAGTCTTTGTGATGCATCAAGAGCCACGGTATCCAGGGTAATGTCAGCATACCATCAAGAAGCACCAACCACATCCAACAGGATTAACTGTGGACGCTGTAAGAGGAAGCTGTCTGAAAGGGATGTTCGGGTGCTAACCCGGATTGTATCCAAAAAACATAAAACCACGGCTGATCAAATCACGCAGAATTCCACCAGAACTGTCCGTCACCACAATAAATTACTGTAGTCTAAAACCAGGTGTTTCAGATTCATTGTCCAACACCTGTACACCTTGCACTGCTTATAACAGACAAAAGGCATGTACTAATTATTATAATTAGTCTTAATCAGTGGTGTGTTTTTGGATGTAAATTGTAATAAACCTATCAGCGTGTCACATGCCATTCACTTTAGTGTTGATGTAAAAGTTGGGTAGCAGCGTAGCTTCTGTGCTTAAAAAGCAGCACAGTGGATTTAGGTTGTAGCGCAGCGCCAGACCAGACCAGAGCAGCAAGTGATTAATAAAGCAGCCGGGGAGTCAGAGCAGGACACCCGCTAACTCAATTAATCCTGATCTGAACATTTATAATTACTAATGTAGCCGGTCCTGACCCATAATTACACAAGCAGGAGGATCAGAGCTGGACAGAGACGTGAGAACAGTGGAGGAGAGCAGCATCTCTGAGGTCTGCACGGTTAGAAACTCTTTATTGGTGTGTTGTAATTGTGGAATGACCTTGTGACATCATCATTGTGCTGTAAAAGAGGGTTTTACTGTAGGAAAAATAATGTTATTTTGAAAGTCAGTGCGGAAGAAACACGATCAGCAACATCAGACCATCCCACCACCAGCATCCATCTTAATTGATTAATCAATCAATCAATAAATCAACCAAACAATCAATCAACCTTTATTTTCACTTGGAATACATTGAGGGTGATCCTCGTTTAAAATACTGCAGAGCATTTACAGTATAAAAGAGAGTTAAAAAAGACATTAGAAATGATAAGGAACCAAATAGTAAAATATAATAAACAAAATAGATACAATTTTTAATTTGACATTCATTATAGTTGAATAAAAAATATATGTACAAAGAAAAATATTTTGGTTGGGACCACGTCTTGCTGGAGCATCTGTGACCAAGACAGCAAGTCTTTGTGATGCATCAAGAGCCACGGTATCCAGGGTAATGTCAGCACACCACCAAGAAGGACCAACCACATCCAACAGGATTAACTGTGGACGCTGTAAGAGGAAGCTGTCTGAAAGGGATGTTCGGGTGCTAACCCGGATTGTATCCAAAAAAACAAAAAAAACAAAAAAGAATTTAATGTGCACTTTAACTCTCCTGTTTCCACCAGAACTGTCCGTCACCACAATAAATTATTTATAAAGAGTTTCAGTTTCATTGTCCAACCCCTGTACATATATATATTAATAAAAATGTAAATGTACTGGCAATCCTATCATACCATTTTTGTGTATTAATTAAATACATATAATACTACACACTCACACACACACAACAGACACTTAACCTCAGCTTGTCTACAAGCTTCTCTATTTGCCATTTGAATATGCATATGAAAGGCAGACACTGTAACATGTGCCTGACAGGACTGTGAGCGAGAGAGCGAGTGTGAAAAAGAGACAGAGAGAGAGAGAGCAGAAAATATCAGTATATTACTGTGACGGCTTCAGGTTTGACACTCCTAACCAGACTCAGTGAGAAGAGCCTCAGGTTATTCTGCTTTACTGTGTTTGAGAGCTCTGTTTCCTCCGTGCCCAGAGGGAGCAAATAAAATTGATATTCACAGACATGCTCGGTGTGCTCGTACAGCAAATCACCATAACCGTGAAATACACCACCACGTCTCTGATCCTGAGCTTCAACACCGCTGTTTAAGCTGAGTCTGTGTTTATGAGAGGTAAATTTCTAATTTCTTACAGCTTGTTAAATCAATCTTATCAAACGATACTATCAATAATTAAAATTACTTACAATAACACTATAAAGCATGGGGCCGTATTGTAAGGCGCGTTGTGATGCTTGTTGCTATCTTACAGCCCGTCAACAGTCTATTTTCATGCTTTGCACCCGCGCTGTTAAAATAGCATCTGGCTTTAGGAATAAATCTACACTGATGGTTTGGTGTGGTAGTCTGGAAGTGAGGTGTGTTCAGGTCAATTTCTGGCGTGATCTGGCGCCCGATCCTATCATAACCATGCAGTGTGCGGACACCCCCGCTCATTACACACACATATAAACAAGCTACCTACCCATCCACACACTCACCTACCTATCCACCTACCCACCTACTTATCCACCGACCTACCTATCAACCTATCCACCTAATTATCCACCTACCCATCTACCTACCTATTTAGATGCTCTTATCTGGGGAGCTGTTACCTTGCAGTTTCTGAGGCTGGTAACTCTGATAAATTGATCCTGTACAACAGAGAAAAGTCTTGCACTTTCTTTCCTGGGGCGGCCCTGATGAGTGCCAGTTTCATCATTGTAGCATTTTTGATGGTCTTTGCGCTGACTGCACTTGAGGGTACGTTTAAAATGTTTCTAAAAGTATTTTTGTATCTTTTAAAATTGTTGCAACTCTACAAAAACACTTACTTAGTTTAAGGCATGTCTAAACTTGACTGGTACTGTATATGTATGGCACCCAGCCTGCTACCATTTACTAATTAAAAAAACACAAGTGATATAGCACAACACTTTAGAAATTAGCGTAAGAAATCACAACCAAATCTGAATTAGTTGAATGGGTTGCAATTTGTTCATATCTGAAAATCTGGCAATTTGAAGGAAGTTTCCTGTGTGTGTCTGAAAGGGTTGAACAGGTGTGAACAGGTGATTAAACTTCAGTTTAAGGATGGTTTTAATGGTCCACAGTGATGTCAGGCTGTAGTAAGATGCTGGAGCAACAGTTTTCTCTGAAGTAAAGATGAGACACACACACACACACACACAAAACAACACAGAGTCAACAAACAGGGTAACCTGAGCCCAGTGTAACACACACCTCAGTACACAATCGGCCGTACCACTCGCTTCCCCATGCACACACACACGCACACTGCGTCCCTAAAAGGGCTGCTCTCAGTGACCCGACAACCATCAATTAGCCTTTCTGTCCAACACACATGTATTACTCTCTTCATCAACCCCACAGAACCCCCACTCTCTCTCTGATCTCGGTGGGTCTCTGCCATGTGGGCAAAAGTTATCAATTAGAGCCCTGCTGGGCCGCCCTCAGGGCCACGGCAGGTGAAGGAATCTGTGTGTGTGTGTGTGTGTGTGTGTGTGTGTGAAGTGTCGTGGGAGTTGCCTGCACCTGCTCTCTCTCCTCAGAGCCTCACTGGGGGCAGATTTTCAGAATGCCTTTCAGGCAGCTGCTGACAGACAGAGCTGTGTAGCGGCTCTCCAATGACAAATAGTTTTTCAGGAGTTTTTTTTTTTATATATATACTGTACATATACAGCTCTGGAGAAAAATAAGAGATCACTTAAAACGACCAGTTTCTTTGATTTTACTAAATTGAAAACCTCTGGAATATAATCAAGAGGAAGATTAAATGATCACAAGCCATCAAACCACCAAACTGAACTGCTTGAATTTTTGCACCAGGAGTGAAGCAGCATAAAGTTATCCAAAAGCAGTGTGCAAGACTGGTGGAGGAGATCATGCCAAGATGCATGAAAAATGTTTTAGTTTATTTAGTTTATTCCACCAAATATTGATTTCTGAACTCTTAAAACTTTATGAATATTACAGGATTTTACACGAATATGACAATTTTGCAGAGAGATCTCATGCAGCTCCACCAAAGTTACATCAAAATTTAAATGTTAAAGAAGTACTATGCATTAAGAATCCAGCAGGAGATAAATAATAAAAATAATCAGCTACATTATTGGGTTGGCTTTATGAGCTGTGATAATGGAAAATAGATACCAGGTGCAAAAATGTTGAGTATATTCACTTAATGTTCTCCTTCAGAGTCTGGATCACTTCACTATTTGTATGTACAACAAAAATGAAATAAAGAAAAACATTGAATGAAAAGTTGTATGTGTGTGTATGTGTGTGTGTGTGTGTGTGTGTGCATGAGTATTCCTCCAACAAGAGGTGAGTGACCTTTAGTGTTCTGCTTCATCGTTACACTCTGACATTAATTCTCCTGCCGGTACAACAGCCTTAGTCCATTGATCTGCTTGGATCGCATTACTGACCCCCTTAACCCAAAAACACTCACTACACACACACTCTGACCTCGCCACTGACCCTTAGCCACACACACACACACTCACACACAGTACATAAACACCTGACATGCTCTCACACACATGCTCACATGCTCACAGTGTGGTGAGCTCTGAAATCTAATTTGCCAAAACGCACACTGCAGCCATTACTCATGTTATCCGTTGTTTGGACCACTTTTGGAGCCGTAAAATGCTGTGAATTTCAGAGAAATCTTCAATAGAACAGCAGAGTCTGACGTGCAGTTGGGTTATGTAACAGGACACTGATCCAACATACAATAAAAAACACTTACAAATGAGTTTTTTAATCAAGAGGAAGATGGATGATCACAAGCCATCAAACCACCAAAATGAACTGCTTGAGTTTTTGCACCAGGAGTAAAGCAGCATAAAGTTATCCAAAAGCAGTGTGTAAGACTGGTGGAGGAGAACATGATGCCAAGATGCATTAAAACTTTGATCAAAAACTAAGGTTATTCCATCAACTATTGATTTCTGAACTAATACAACTTTATGAATATTACAGGATTTTACACTAACGGGACAATTCTGCAGAGAGATCTTGTGCAGCTCCACCAAAGTTACATAGTGAAGCAAAAGCAGCAAAAATCAAAAAGTTAAAAGCAGTACTACGCATTACGAATCCAGCAGGAGATGCAACATAATCAGCTACGTTATTGGGGGTTGTTAAATAAAAGTTAAATAGATGTGATAGTGGAAAATCAACAGGTACCAGGTGCAAAAATGTTGGGTATATTTACATTATGTTGGCATTGCACATCAGGAAATTGCCATTACAGTCAAATAATTGAAAGAGATAAACTAGTTAAACTGATTCCTTATTGTTAAGAAAGAAAATGCAGCACTGAGAAATCATTAATGTGACATCATTAAAGTAAAACAGTAAGTAACAGCAACATGTATCTACTTTAAAAGGTTAAAATGATCTGTTATGCATGATATGAGGCCTTTAAAACTGCACGTACAGCAGTGCCCCCTGTTCACATCAAAGAACAGGATAAAGAGCAGACATAAACACACACACACACACCGATAGCTACACCCACAAATAGTGCGCTCTTTGTTCGGTGTGATCTCATAGCCCAGCTGGTTGCTG
This sequence comes from Astyanax mexicanus, assembly GCF_023375975.1. Classification (NCBI taxonomy): domain Eukaryota; kingdom Metazoa; phylum Chordata; class Actinopteri; order Characiformes; family Acestrorhamphidae; genus Astyanax; species Astyanax mexicanus. The sequence goes on from NC_064422.1 coordinate 11,114,197, forward strand.
TCGTGCTGCCATTACAGCATTACAGCATGACCTGCATCATCCTGGCACAGGTAGAGAGAGCTCCCAGACTGTAATAAGCAGCAGACAGGCAGGTGTGTGTGTGTGTGTGTGTATATCTGAAAGAGTGGGAAAGTGTGTTTAAAGTAAGAAGCTGAGTGTGAATGTGTGAGCACATGTTTCCATAGCTAAACCAAACCCATTACTGCAGCCTGTACAGCACCACATATAACACACACACACATATATATTCAGTACCAGGCCAGGCCAGGCTGTAGGGGTGTGATTTAGGTCAGTACATTAACCCCTTTTTCACAGTGGCCATATTATGGATTTTTTTTACTATTTTGAGGGTCCCCCTGTTCATATTAGAATACTTTAATGGCTCATATGAAAGTAGACACTTGGGTTCCAAAAACCATTCACTTTTTTTATTGGGTATTTTAAATAATCTCTAAATCGGTAATGTATTAAAAAAATGAATAAATGATGATAATGATAAATAATGATATCAATTTAAACTCTTAAAACAAAAGACATATTATTCAAAAAGCAGTAAAAATTATTCAGTGATTTAATATGTTAATTCTGCAGAGCTTACCTTTAAAGTCACTCACGTTTTTTACCCCTCTTTCCCGTCCTCTTCCCATATAAGTATTTTCCCCTGAATTTCCCATATCATATTATAATAATATGCCTCTCTAAACTGAAAACTGAAAACTACCTAACTTGCGAGAACTGCCACCCAGGCGGCTGCAAGTGTCATTTCTCACGAGAGGTCACAACCCTGGAACAACAAATCAGAGAGATAGATGGATGGATAGATGGATGCAAGAAGAGAGAGAGAAGGGAAAAGTGTTTTCATGTAGGCTGTATTATAAGAAATCTTATCATTTAATCGTAGTTTGTAAGTGGGAGGAGGATGGATGATCACAAGCCATCAAACTTATGCACCAGGAGTAAAGCGGCATAAAGTTACCCAAAAGCAGTGTGTAAGACTGGTGGAGGAGAACATGATGCCAAGATGCATGAAAAAAACTGTGATTAAAAAACAGGGTTATTCCACCAAATATTGATTTCTGAACTCTTAAAATTTGTTGAATATTACAGGATTTCACACTAATATGACAATTCTACAAAGAGATCTTGCAGCAGCAAAAATCTAAATTGTTAAAGCTGTACTACGCATTATAAATCCAGCAGGAGATGCAACATAATCAGCTGCATTAGTGGGTTGGCTTGATGAGCTGTTGTATTCAAAATCAACCAACCAACTAATTATCCAATTAACTAACTAACCAAGCGGTTCACAGGCGGCGGAAAATTTCCCTTATTTTTAAATCCAAAACTAGACAAAACAAAAAAAAAAAATCAAAAAACGCTTTAATAACAGCAAACTCAAAGCAATTTTTTTTTTTTTATGACAGATCTGCAGACTCTTGGTATTTTAATCTTAGTCTCTTCATGAGGGAGAGTCACCTGGAATTGTTTTCTCAGCGTCTTGACGTAAGGAGTTTCTGGAGGTGCTGAACAATAGTTGCTGCTTTTTTTTTCTTCACTTTGCTGTGAAGCTTCAGCTCAACCCAATTAAATCACCTCAAATCACCTTCTCACTTCATCAAGTTTAGATCCGGGGATTAAAGTGGAGGATGAAGACTTTTTTATAATTTACTACATAGTTTCATACGTGTCCCTTAACTGATTGGGTGTCTTTAATATTAATCTACAATGTAGAAAATAAATTAAACAGATATCTCTACCAAACCATAACCAGCCAAGAGAGAGAAAGCTATGAAACTTCTCATCAACTCATTTATTTCTCCAGCAGATTCATTTCAGGACCTCCTTCAGTCCTGATCAGGATATTCTCAGAAGAATGTGTTTATTGGATTTGTACAGAGGTGTGGCTGCTCTATATTATTATATATTTTTGTTGAATAGCTTTTAATGGAGCTGGAAGAAGAGCAGAGCTTTGAAAAGCATTCCTCAAATCCACATGAGAGAGAGATCCTCACCACAGAGCTACTGAGAGGAGAGGAAATGAGCACTCTCTCTCTGTCTCTCTCTCTCTCTCTCTCTTTCTCTCAGGAGTATTATAACAGTCTTGCCTGTGCCATTAACTCCACTCTGAGCTCTATTACTGAATTTCCTCTCTGACACAGTGCTGCCTCTACAAACACACCAACCCTGATTTAGAAAAACACCATCCCTCCTCCCCCAGTTCATCAGCACTTTCTACATTATAAACCTATTAAGTCTGTTTTATATTAAATTGGATGTTTCTAAACATTAACCAACTACAGGGGTTGAACAATGAAACTGAAACACCTGGTTTTAGAGCACAATAACTGATCGTGGTGACGGACAGTTCTGGTGGAAACAGGAGAGTTGAGGTGCACATTGAATTCTGCCGTGATTTGATCAGCCGTGGTTTTATGTTTTTTGGATACAATCCGGATTAGCACCCGAACATCCCTTTCAGACAGCTTCCTCTTACAGCGTCCACAGTTAATCCTGTTGGATGTAGTTCTGTGGTTGGTCCTTCTTGGTGGTATGCTGACGCTACCCTGGATACCGTGGCTCTTGATACATCACAAAAACTTGCTGTCTTGGTCACAGATGCTCCAGCAAGACGTGCACCAACAATTTGTCCTCTTTTGAACTCTGGTATGTCTCCCATAATGTTGTGTGCATTGCAATATTTAGAGCAGAACTGTGCTCTTACCCTGCTAATTGAACCTTCACACTATTCACACTCTTACTGGTGCAATGTGCAATTAATGAAGATTGCCCGCCAGGCTGCTCCAATTTAGCCATGAAACCTAAAATCCCACACTAAAATGACAGGTGTTTCAGTTTCATTGTCCAAACCCTGTATTTTGAGTTAGGCAAACATTTGTAAGCACATTATAGGCATTCAAACCGAGATCTTTGAGTAGAATAAACGTATAATAATTGACTTTATTAACTCCAATTTGTTGTTGTTCTTGTACAGTAGATCATATATTATGATGTTCAACTTCCTGGTCTCTGTGTTGTCGGCTGTAAGAACAAGCATCATTCTCTGAGCTTCTGAGCTGCAGTACCTCCGTGTCCTCTAGGCTCTCAAAACTGTTTACTCTATAACATTTTATTTTTTTTCATGTTCTTTTCTATAAAAAAATACTTGAATGAAATCAAAGAGAAAACTAAATACAAATGTACAATTTTTATTCTTCTGACCATCGCATTCAAAGTAGAATTATTATGCAAAGCAATTATTATTATTATTATTATTATTATTAATAGTAGTAGTAGTAGTAGTAGTAGTAGTAGTAGTAGTAGTGTAGAGTACTATAATTTTGTAAATAAAATATATAAATTCAGGAAAATCTTGTTGCTTAATTCACTTATATGAACTTAACATTTATTAGGTAATTGGTTACAACAGTTTAGATTTTTTTTTTTTTTTTTTGAGTGTTATACAGATCTAGCAGGTTCAGAAATGAGAAATAATATAATTATATTCCTAATCAATAGCAAATAATGATTTAAAATTAAGATTACAAACAAAAAATCAGACATATGCATCTACACCCTTCTTTCTAAAGGTCTCAGATAGCTCTCTGAGAGATCTGACCATGGTGATTCAGGACGTTTTCACACCTATGCAAGGTGTTATTGAACACACACACACACACACACACACACACACACACACACACACACACACAGTCACACACACACACACACACACACACACACACACACACTGAAATCTGGCCTGACCTTTTAAAGGTGCAGGTCATGTATGTTTTAATGACCGGGTCACGATCCTGCTCTCTGATCCCGGCTGACCCTTTACTCAGCAGGTCCAGTGTTTAAATTCTCTCAGCAGGTGAAGGACTGAAGGAAACTGGAGTAGACTGGTTACTGATGGACTCTGGTCTCAGCCTGGACCTCACATTATATCCCAGCGTTTCTCTGACCTTTCAGTACCAGAGAAACACTCTGAGAAACACTCTGAGAAACACTCTGAGAAACACTCTGAGAAGCTCCAGTTCATACTGGGAGAAAAGAAGGAGCTGATCACTAATGCAACACGATACGTTACAGACTGTCAGAACCTAAGGGAAAACCGATGTGGACAAAACCACACAATATAAATAATTATAACTAATTTACTGATATTACTGATTTATTACTTATTATTACACATTTATAAAGTCTCCACAGACTCATTTTCCTTTTCTTGTCAATTATCATTATTAACTAGAAAGGGAAAATTCGTGAAACCAAGTTGGCTTGGAAAAGTGCGATAATAACATTAAAAAGTTAAAATTGTTGCTAAAACACTTTTTCTGTCTGAAAAGTGTAAAGAGTTGTTGCTATGCTGTTTTCTTTCCTCTAAATGCTAAAATTCAAAATGTTTTGGTTAAAAATGGTGAAATGCCAATACTTTTGTCCCACACCAGTGTCTAAAAACTTTGGCTAAAAGCTTGAAGTCCAAAAACGTTTGACTAAAAGCAAAAATCCAAAGGTTTTGACTAAAAGCTAAAGTCCAAAAGCTTTTGACTAAAAGCTAAAGTCCAAAAGCTTTTAACTAAAAGATAAAGTCCAAAAGCTTTTGACTAAAAGCTAAAGTCCAAAAGCTTTTGGCTAAAATCTAAAGTCCAAAAGCTTTTGGATAAAAGTTAGAGTTCAAAAACGTTTGGCTAAAAGCTAAAGTCCATAAGCTTTTTGCTAAAAGCTAAAGTTCAAAAGCCTTTGGCTAAAAGCTAAAGTCCAAAAGCTTTTGACTAAAAACTAAAGTCCAAAAGCTTTTGACTAAAAGCTAAAGTCCAAAAGCTTTTGGCTACACTACAACTAAGATGTTGGTATGGTGTTGCTATTGTGTCCATGTTGGATGCAAGTTGGTTGCTATGGTGTCTGTGCACGGTGTTGACAAGTGGTTGCTTGGGTGTTGCCAAACAGTTGCTCAGGTGTTGCTAAGCAGTTGCTATGGTATCTGTGTTGGTTGCTATGTAGTTTCTAAGTAGCTGCTAGGTGGTTGGTAAAGTGTTGCTATGTGGTTGCTACAGTGTTGCTAGGTTGTCCATAGTGGTTGCTACACTGTAAACCCAGAAGTTGTTTGAACTCAAATAAATTAAGTCTGTTTTACATAAAATTGGATATTTCTAAACAATACTCAACTATTTTGAGTTAGTTGAACTGAATTTGTGGGCACATATTCTGTACTATTCAAACTGAGATCTTTGAGTTGAACAAACTTATAATAATAACTGAGTTTAGTCTGTTTTGCCATTAACAACATGCTTCTTTTCCATTGGCTTCTGTCACAATCTATTTGCATACTGGGCGTGTCCAACAGTTTCTGACAGACTAACACTCACCATCAGTGTGTAGTGATTCCCCCCCGGGGCTACCTTAGGTAAACTTGTAGATCACATATTATGATTAAATGCTTGTTCTCTGTGTTGTAGGCTGTAAGAACAAGCATCATTTACTGAGCTGCAGTAACTCTGTGTTCTCTCTGTGCTCTCAGTACTTTTAATTCTTTACTGTTTTCTTTCATCTACTTTTCTATGAGTATTTAAAAAAATAGTTGAATGAAACCAGAAAGAAAACTAAATACAAGTTCAGGAAAATATAAATTTTAAATATATGTGTATATGTATTTGTTAAGTTCACTGTACTTAAAAATTATATTACATGAACTTAAAATTTATTAGGTAATCGGTTACAATAAAAGTTTTGAGTTTAGTCAGCTTATCGGGTTTTACAGTGTATGGTGCTACTATGGTATCCATCCATGGTGGTTATTAGGGGTGTGACGAGATATCGTGCCACGAGATCTCGCGAGATTAAATGTGACGATATTTCTCGTCAAGCTTAAACCTGTCTCGCGAGAAAAAAAAAAAACAGTTTAATGTGGACTTTTTAAGACGGATCTGGCAACACAGTAGCAGCGAGTGTGAGAGCAGCTCTCAGCAGAAGAGGAAAATGGGCGGACCGCGGTCCGGACCCAAACGTTGTCCAATGCGGACCCAAACCGATAAACTACTGAGAAGGATTTAATTGTGCGGTGCAGTAAACTCACAGACCAATCACGTGTGGGGTAAGATCACCAAACGCTCTGTTCAATCAATCAGACCTGTGCAGACGCGGTAAGGAAAAAAATAAATAAACAAACACACCGCTCCTCACGCGGGATCGAACCAGTGTTGTCAGGGTCGCGGTACCGCAGCCGTGAAAAAACGCCTTTATAAGGAGGGAGCCCGAGAACGGGTGGAAAAACGAGAACGGGCGGAAACTAGTCACGCCGAGCGCGACAGAGAGACAGGGGATAAATGTAAACAAAATCTGTCCAGAGAGGCATTTCTTCTTCTTCTTCTATATTTTTACATCATTCAGTTCAAACAACCTTACAGGATATAGCACTTAATTATTTAATATAATTAAATACCCCTGATATAGAAGATGCTTCTGCTACTTTTTAGTTGTATGTCTGGCTGCATTTTGGCTCCAGTGGAAACAATAAACGGTAACAGAGTGACCAACAAGACACAAACCATATATAAATACTGTAAGTAAATCCTACACGTGACTGTTTCATAGGCAGCTGTACTAATCCCTTAACTCTGTACTGTATTTAAAAACATGTTCTGTCTCTGTTTGCACTTCAAGCATAGTCTTAATATAACTGGTTATGGTTATGCATAGTTAAATTACAAGAGATTTAGGAGAAAAACACAAACCCTAGTCTTAATATGACTGGTTGTGGTTTGCACGTATTGTTTGCACTATATAAGACCTAGAAAAGTTTTTTTTTTTATTCTTATTTCTATTCCTTATAGAATCAATGTGTGAGAGAAACCAGTCTGTTAAGTTTGCGGTATATGATTTTGTCCAAAGAAAAAAAAAAAAAAAAGTTTTCTTTAAAATTTTATTTTTGAATCTCGTCTTGTCTCGTTATCGTGAACCCAATATCGTGTCTCGTCTCGTCTCGTGGTATTAGTGTCTCGTCACACCCCTAGTGGTTATTGTAATTGTATCCATGTATGTAATCTTCCTTTTAGATACAGTAAGTACTACCATTCATTATCTTGGGTACCCCCACCCTACTTATCACAGAAAGTGATTACTTATTTTTTAATTATTCAGAAGTGATATTATTATAACAATCAATGATTTGTCTTGGTTTTAACAGTTTCTTAATGTTGTTTTTATTGTGTCTGTTGTGTAGGTTTATATAATTGTTCATTTTTATAATGCTTTAGCAATACTACATTGAATTGAATTGAATTGAAAGAGAGAGAGAGAGAGAGAGAGAGAGAGAGAAAAAAGAAAGAGAGTGGTTTACCATAACAAAAGGCCGGAGGAAGGAGTTGGGCTGTGTCTGGGTGAAAATGGTAAAGAATGAAGGAGTGTTTGGTGTAACTGAAGATGGAGTCATTGATCTGGTGTCAGTTCTAAAGAGACAAACAGCAGCTTCCGCTCTGCACTGAGGTATTCTCCAGTTATTTCCCATGAAAGCTATGAGGGCCTGATTATTTAAAAAGTTAAATATTTCTTATCTGTGAAATGAAATACACTACCAGTCTAACGTTTTGCAGCAATTCAATTTTTTCCCCTTTATTTTTGCCATTTAAGTTGATCAAGTCCAGTCAATAACCAGAAATGTTACGAAATCCAATGTACATGATTTATCAGTAAACTGCCAGGACCTTTAAAAAAAAAAACAAATAAACTAAAATCTTAAAAAATCTTATATTGTTTTTAAAAAGATGGGTTACAGCTACAGCTAATTAGCAATAGAAAAAAAAAACTGATCTTTAGAAACTGATTTAAAAAATGTCCCTTTCCAAAACACCAAATGTCTGTAGTAAGCAGTACTGGAACAGAGGGTGTTACTGCACTCTCTCTTTCTCCACTTTTATCATAATAACTAGAAAAAGTTGGACAGAAACATGGATAACACCGATCTTCTTTAGAGAAACTACAGATAAAGTCAGAGAGCGGTGAGTACTGTTTCCTTCTTTTTCAAACTCAGACTCTTGGAAACTGGAGAAAAAAACTGCTACAGGAAGACGTCTGGCTGACCCACATGGAAACAGCAAAAAATCTAATCCTAACTCTAATGCTGCTGATAATGTTCTGAAGTTCTGCAGATAGTTTTCCAATTGGCACATTTGTAGATCAGCTGCAGAGGACTATCAGTAATAGAGGGTCATCACCATGAAGAATGACTGAGATTCCTCACCCACAGTTTCACAGTGAAGTCGAGAATTTAAGACTTTTTTTTTCTGTGTAATCCCCAACAATAACAAGAGCAACTGGGTGTAAGCACCTCCAATTCCCACACAGCTCCCAGTCCAGCGTGCAATTCCTTCACACACTCTCCGCCGACCATTACCCAGGACAAAGGGCCGTCATCCCTGCAGATGGGTGTCTCTGTGTTCAAGCCTTCACAGCTCGGCCTGAAAAGAGCCCCATAATTCCAGCAAATTGGACACAGTGATTAGTGCGAGAAAAAAAGGGGCCCCATTCATAACATTAGCTCTGGAGAGAAAGAGAGAGACTATTATTTTCAGAGGCTTCGGCCGGAGGGGTTGTGGGGGGGGGGGGGGGGGTTGGGGAAGGTGGAGGAGGCCGGGCCAGAGAATGTATGAAGCGAAACTATTCTTATGTTTGTTTTCTTTATTTTTCGGCCATTTGTATGTATCCATCAAATCGTCATGTCTGGCGCGGAGGCGCGGGATCTGTTTCACTGGGGAAAAAAGAGAAAGATCTGGCAGGGCTGTTTGCTCTCTCTCGAACAGCTGACACACACTCTGAGCTGGAGTTTAGTCCGTTTATTCATCCTCCCTGTATATACATGTATATGCAGCGCTCTACGCTAGAAGCTAACGGCTAAACCCTAAACCCTTTATTCACAGTGTATGTAGTAATGCAGCTAGCTTAAACAGTTAGCAGTAATTCTAATATAACCATAAAGAGTTCAGAAATCAATATTTGGTGGAATAACCCTGGTTTTTAATCACAGTTTTCATGCATCTTGGCATCATGTTCTCCTCCACCAGTCTTACACACTGCTTTTGGATAACTTTATGCTGCTTTACTCCTGGTGCAAAAATTCAAGCAGTTCAGCTTGGTTTGATGGCTTGTGATCATCCATCTTCCTCTTGATTATATTCCAGAGGTTTTCAATTTGGTGAAATCAAAGAACCCCATAATTTTTAAGTGCTCTCTTTTTTTTTCAAAGCTGTCTATATATGCAGCAATCTGTGCAGTTAGCAGTGCACACAAAAATACAGGCTAACATCTAATTCTAAAATATAATCACATTAACAATTTATAGTACAATGAATGGACACAACCTCAATATTATTATTAATATTTGATAATAGTGATATCATCTATTTTGTTTATTCGTATGTTTTTTCACGTATATAATAGTGAACAGTATTTTAGCCTGTCATGCTAAATGACCAATCAGTGCTCCAATAACTGTGACTCCATACACACAGTGTGGACAACAACAGAAGGTGAACAAAAATAAACATATATATATATATATATATATATATATATATATATATATATATATATATATATATATGTTTTTTTTTTATCTTTATATCATTATGGTATTTGAATGGTCTTAAAATGACAATTATATTGTTTGTCGCAATAATTTCTTGGACAATATATCGTCCACAAATAATAATAATAAAAAAAAAAACATACAAAGTTGTAATGTAATATCTAGTGGAAACTTGGAAACATGTTTTTTCTTACTCAAATTTATAATTTTGTCAAACTTTGGCCCCAGCTTTCTGCCGTAATTCACTCATTTGCAGAGCCTGAGGATTAGTAATATCTGCATTCCAATAGAACATAATCATTAATTAATAGTTAATTACATATAAAAGTATGAGGAAATAGAGAGTATACAGGCTGCTGCTCTTGCTGCCTTTCATAACCTTTCTTTGTTGTACATGGAATAAATTGATTAAATCTCATAAATAACAATTTACAGCCCTTGATGTATTCTTTTTTTTATCTTATAAACATGGACCAAAACACGTTAGCTTGTTAAAAGCACAACATAAAAGTATTGAAAGTATTAGCATTTGCGTTTAAGTCAGTTTTTTGAGCTTTGTCTGATTGTATAAAGTGGTTGATGGTATAAAGTGGTTTATTGTATAGGGTGGTTGATTGTATCGGGGGGTTGATGGTATTTATTTCTGCTGTTGTCAGCTGGAGGGTCCCCTCATCTTAAGAAGACGCCTCATTAAGAGTAAAGCGTCTGAGAGGCCTTCAGAAAGCCACGCCGCGCTCCATACGATCATAGCAACAGCGCAGGAGGATTGATGGAGCTCTGAAGGCTAGTAAACAGCACAATGGATGAATAGGTAAATAGAGGGGTGTGGGAGAGCGATGGAGAAAAGAGACAGAGAAGATTCAGAGGGAGGAGTGAAGAGCCGGGGGACTTCAGGACCAGCAGATGATGTCGGTGTGTTTGAAGTGTGAAGAGTTTTAAACACAGATCGTTTCCTAAGGAACTTTAAGAATATTTTGATTTATTTTGACAATGAAAAACCTTTAGATTCTACAGCATATGTTTGAATTTTTCCTTAGGCTGTTTTAAAGCTTTGTGAGTCTGTCAGATTATATAATAGAGATTATCTTATTGTTTTCGAGTTTGTTCTGGGAGTTTCTTCAGGCTGTTTTAGTGTTTTCCCTGTTTTAGGTTAGTTTTTTAAACTATTTTAGAGTTACTTTCAGCTGTTTCATTTTTTTTTCTTTAGACTATTTAAATTTCTCAATTAAATCAGACAATTTAACTTTTTTTTTAGGTTGCTTTAAACTTTCTTCTTACTATTTTAAAGTTTCTTCAGATTAATTTAGAATTTCCTCAAGCTGTTTTAAATTTTTTAAGCTGTTTTTCTTTAGACTTTTCACATTTCTTTCATTTTAATCAGACATTTTTACAGTTTCTTTGGTTTGCTTTAAAGTTTCTTCCGACTATTTTACAGTTTAATCAGATTGTTTTATAGTTTCTTTAAGCTGTCTTATTTTTATTTTATCTACTTTAGAAACTTTGTTTTAGTTGTTTTGGAGTTTCATTACATTTTCAGGCTGTTATAAATAGCATTATAGTTTATTCAGACTATTTAAAAATGTATAAAATAATTTTAGAAGCTATTTTAAGTTTTTAAAAGTTTTTAAAAAATATTTTAGATCTTAAATTATCGTTTAAGAGTTTATTCGGGCTTGAGAAAACATTCTACATATTTTAGAGTTTCCTCAAACTGTTTTACTGTTCTTTTTAGGGATATTCACTCTAAACTAGGCTATTTTTGAGTTTTTTTATGCTTTTTTTAAAGGTTTATCAAACATTTAGAGTTTCTTTAAAATATCTGACATGAATTTCTACTGACAATTTTGAGTTTCTTCAGACTATTTTAGAGTTTTTACAGCTTTTTCTGAGTATTTCAGTTTCTAGAAGATTTTTTAACATTTTTTAAGCTATTTTAGAGTTTCTTCATACGTTTGGGTTTCTTCCAGGGTTTTTGAGAGCAGGTGTAGATGGTTCTTAATCTGAAGGTAAATTACACCTCGACTGGCTGACAGGTAACCTTTCATTACAGCCCTAATCCCTCTTAATAAAAGCCTGTGATGTGGGCTGTGACCCATTAAAGCCAGCAGCACGATGAAGGAGGCCATTTAAACCACACACACACACACACACACACACAAACCTATAAGACTACGAGTGCATTGATTCAACACTTATATGGCAGCAAGAAAGCACTAAACTGATCCTCCATATACATGTTTATTTCTTTAATTGTTGATGATTATGGCTTACAGCCAATGAAAACCCAAAAATCAGTGTCTCAGAAAATTAAAATATTATATAAGACCAGCTGGTACTTTTGGCAGTGTGGGCAGTGTGCCAAGTCCTGCTGGAAAATAAAATCTGCATCTCCATAAAAGTGCTGTAAGATTTTGTGGGAAAACCAAACTGCACTGACTTTAGTCTTGATAATAAAACACAGTGGATCAACACCAGCAGATGACAGACATGTCTCTCCATTAAACCACCACTGATCATCAGTAAATTTTACATTTCATTTAAAGGAAATCAAGGGAGCAGAGTCTGAAGGAAGAGTGGAGAGACACACAGTCCAAACTGCTGAGGTCTAGTGTGAAGTTTCCACCAATCAGTGATGGTTTGGAGAGACATGTCTGTCATCTGCTGGTGTTGATCCACTGTGTTTTATCAAGTTCAATATACCAGTATATATTTATTTCAATATGATGCACCACCTTGTACCTCAATGCACACTTTTTTTTGGGAGACATTACTGTTAAATACTGCATTAATACAATTACTGGCTTGTGTAAGGGTTTATATAGGTTATTATATATGCTGTAAGCTGTCAATATATGTCACATTAATTCTGATTATTATTACTGTTGCATTATGTTGTTTTAGACCTTACAACAAACTACACGACAACTTATTCAAGTTCTAAACATGGTAACATTCAAAATCACTTCTATGGTAAACTTTTTTGAAGTTTTCAAAGTTTTCAAAGTTTCATAACAAGACGAATCAAAGAAATATAAACAAATCAGGCAGTAATGGATTATGTATTCAGTTATGTAATTGATTACAGATATCAGGCCTGTATGTTTCTTAGCTGCTGTGATTTGTTGTTTAATAAATAGTACATCTACAGTTACTCAGTCAGTCAGATCTGGAGAGTCAGTGTGCGCGGTTATTATACTTTTAATATTAACAAAAATACAAGTATTAAAGTGAAACTCATACGACTGCATTGTAAGCATGGGCATGGTAGTGGGGGGAAAAGTGGACCTGACTACCCAGGGCCCGAGTAGGGAGAGGGGCCCATGAAAATCCAGATTTTTATTTTTTCGCTCACGTTCCTTGTGTACTGGCATGGATAGAGGCCCACTGACTTTGAGAGTGTAGCGGGCCCTGAATTTGTTGCTACACCCCTGATTGCAAGTGAACCTACTGCACCAGTAAGAGGCACTGGAGACCTGTCTCAATTCACAGGACACACACACACACACACACACACACACACACACACACACACACACACACACTTTTACTTACAGTCTAAACACTTCACTCTGTTCTTTGTGAAGATTTAGTTACAGATGCATAACAGAAAGAAGTAATATTTGTAATAAACACATAGCTAAATATTTACACTTATAAATACACATGTTAATAAATAAATAATACAATAATAATATTAGTAACACTGTAAAACTACAAAATAAAGAATGTGAAGTAATATTAAGAAAAAGAAAAAGCAATACGGAGAATAAGAAGAATGTGTACCCCTGCAAAACCAGTTATAATGCAATCAAAAATATTAATATTAATAATAGTGTGTATGCTCCCTGTATAACTTTAGCCCAGTTCTAATTGGGTTAAAAGTATCAGTTAATATTAACATAAATTAGTAAAGTAATAAGTATTAATGCCATTAGGTATATTAATTAATTACAACAATTAATGATAGTGTTCAAATGCTATTAGAACAGCTATTATTAATGAATATGCACTTATGCAACTGATATACAGTTCTAATATTGTTAGAAATAATAATTAGTACTGATATTATATTAATAGTATCAGTGTGAGGGGCTACCTGTTCAACTTCAGTTGTTGTAATAATGGTATAAGTCATAATTAATATTAATAATCAACTTATGGTAATAGTATGCCCATAATATACTATATTCTAAAATTATATATACTATACACCACAGACTGGTCCAATACTATTAGAAATAAAATATAATATTAATTGAAATTAACAAAATGTAATATTAGTATGTTTATTAAGTATATAAGCCTACCTTGTAACAAGTTGAACAGGTAATATACCTGTACCACTGCAGATCGGTCTAATATTGTTAGAAATTATTATTATACTGTTATAATAATTAATATTAGTAATATAATGATGACAGTGTGTATGACTATGTATTCGACTGTTCAACTTCATATATATGAAAATTTATAATTAATAAATAATATTATGTACCTGTACCACTGCAGACCGTTCTGGTAGTTCCGGTCGAAAAAGTGCGGCTCCGCTCCCACCGCGCGCACGTCGGGATGCACGCGCAGGAACTCGAGCAGCGCGCGCGTGCCTCCCTTCTTCACGCCGATGATGAGAGCCTGGGGCAGTCGTTTCGTCCCGTCATCCTCCGGCCTCAGCAGCGTCCTGCGCGCGCTCCACCGCGCGCCTCCACCCGCCAACGCTGCCGCCGCCGCTGCCGCAGGTGCCGCCGGTGCCTCGGCGGGAGCGGGCGCGCGCGCGGAGGTCACCGCGAGGCTCTGCAGCACGCACAGGGTCGCGAGCGCCGAGAGCAGCATGAGCGCGAGCTGCTTCCTCACCGCCACCCGGCCGGGCGCGCGCTCCGGGACCATGACGCTGCAGCGCGAGCCGCGGCCATGCTACACACGCGCGCACGCACCCGCGCGCGCGCTAAAACACATACACACACACACACACACACACACAAAAAAAATAGTTTCCAACCAAGAGCGCGCGAGTTCACGATCAAAAAACAGTGAGATGCACGCGCATTATCAGCAAGGTCCTTAATCAGCTGATGCACGTGGTGCTGTTGTTGTTATCACTTTTTTTTATTACACCTGCAACAAACAAAATAAAAAATCCATAATCCATCCATCCGCACGAGCTCATCTGTCAAGTCGCAGGAAAGTTTTATCTGCCCCGCGTGCACAGCCCTCACCTAAACTCCCCCGTGAAGTCATCCGTGCGCTTCTGGAGCTCCAATCAGCAGCGTGATTGGCCCGGAAAGCGAGCCAATCACTGACAGGCAAACCTCTGTTTGGTGAAAGTGGAAGAAGAAGCAGATTCAGCAGAAATCCAGAAACAAAAAAGATCAAAGATCACCTAAGTGAAGAGAGGGAAGATGTTCCACCAAGACAAGTGTGTATTATTTGTACACTTTCTATGACAGAAATCATATATATATATATACACACACACACACACACACACACACACAAAGTATGACACGTAAAATTACTTAACCTGTACACCTGTAATATTTCTGTAACAGTGTGTACTTTATCTTTAGTTATTTTGTTATTACGTGGATTGTTAATGTGTAACTACACAGATAATAGAGACACTTGGAAAGTACTATAAAGTGACTCCAAATTTGCATACCCCATTGGCAGCATTGTTTGCTTAAAATAACCACATATGTCTCAATGTTACGTATTATTTCTAGTTTTCTTTTTTCATACAAACTTTTTGCAGTGCAGATGCATTCATTTTGCAAATGCTCTGAATCTATTTTGGAAGATCAGCTGTTGGGATTGGCCTATTTTATGTGAAAGGATGTATAATTTCTGAGTGATTGTGTAACACGTTTAAATGTATAATCTTGAACGGATTGGTGGCATGAAATCTGATGATGTTGTGAGTTTGGGTGATATAAAGATATTGGTCTAATGAGATTAATTCCACACCTGAATTACAGCATGAAGGGAGAAGAAATCATCTGATTTATGTAATCCTCTGACTGGGGGAATATTAGGCTGTGAGTGGAGGATGCTTGTAGGCAATCTGCAGGTGGCAGTTTACACCATTAAATGTAAAACTCAGACTGCCCATTCTACCAGTGTAAGGTAAAAACAACCAAATAATTAAATAAATAAAAAAATACATTAAATGAAACACATCCTGATCGATCACATCACCTTAAAACACAAATTCTAATTTTTTATGCGTTTATGCTGGTTCTAGTATCCATGGTCAGCCATTATATTTATCAATGGCAGGCCAACAAAAAAAAAAATGCCAAATTTACAGAAAAAGACACTGGAGGTCAGTATGAAAAGATTTTATTAGGTTTACCACTTATCTTTTTCTAGGAAATTGTAAACAAACTAAAAGGTAAAACTAACTGTTAGAAATGGAAAAAAGATGGAAAGACAGTTAAGAGGAGGATAATCTGTGTGGGCAAGAGATGGGTGAAGCTACACATCATACTGCAACCAACCAGCAGGGGAGCTAGACCTGTGGTGGCTTCAGTTTTGAGAGAAGTTTCACTGTAATTGCTGGTGTGAACCATGAATAAAATATACTTAGAACACTGCAAAAAGGTAAAATAATCTAATTTCAAGACTGTTAACCTTTTTTTTTTCTCTGAGAAAAAATATTTTTGCTTATTTTAGGAACTCATTTATGAATTTCACCATATTTTAAAACTTTTTAACTCAAGTAAGCAACAAAAATCACTGGTCAAGTTATTCTGATTCTTGTGTCCAAATATAAGATATAAAATCAGTGATATGTACTCAATTCAGTTCAAGAAATAACAGATTGTTTTTGCTTAGTATAAACATATATGACTCAGTTTTTATATATTTGTCTACTTTTTTCCAGTTGATTTTTTTGCAGTGTAATGCTAAATATACAAAAGAGTACTTTGCACTTACAATTATTCCACACAGTTTTTTTTTTTTTTTTTTTTGAGGTAAGGTTTCCTTTTGAGTCATGCATTTCACTTTGGTTTGGTTGCTTTTGGGGAGGTTTTGTTGTATATTTTGTAGGCTAATTGTAACTTTTAGCCAGTGCTATCAGGTTTACTGATGTACTTTACCTAAAAAGTACTGTTTCATTGTATTTGAGTGACATTTTTCCGTCGCAGAATCCTTCGCTCCAGTTCTCCGAGGCCACCAAAGACGAGTTCTTTCTTTCTGTATTCTTTCTCTCCTCTTGTTTAATAAGCAGAGGAACAGCACCGAGTGAAATAAAGTAACAGAGCCACATTATTTCTTTACAAGTGAACAAGAACAGAACCAAATGTTTCACATCTGCTCCTGTAGTTCGTGCCATTAGCATGAGAAAAGCTCTGCGGTGCTTCAGTGCAGCGTTTCAGAAAGGCTGCAGAGACTTCAATCGCGGGCTAACTGCTTATGCCAGATGTCTCCAATGTTGGGGACACAAAGCGAGGGCCGGTCGGCATTTAACAAATCACAGCTCGGGTCCGCTCGGCCTCCTAGAGAGAAAGGAGGAGGCATGGCCGTCCGGCCCCCTGCACTGCCCCCGGGGGTCAAATGATTTTACATTGTCATCCTGATCATTGACTTCATGATGAAGGAATGCAGCCGGTGGTTCTGTGGGGGTGCGAGAAGTGTGGCATTTTGGGAAATTTTTGGAAAGTGCAGTCAGTCCTTCCACGCTAATCCTAGAAAGCTTTTGGAGTATACTTTTCTGGAGTACTAGACAAGTGTAGTGGCACTGGATGAAGGTTATAATTAGTCTACAGAGCCTGCATTATTCTGAAAATAGCTCTAAAGCTTGCGTAATCAGTGCAGACAGAGTGCATTAGCTATTGTAGAAAAGCATTGCCAATAGAATAGGATTCTATAGATTCTCTAAAGGGGGTTACAAAGCTCCCAGCATTAAGCTATGGAGCGGTGGAACGTTGTTCTCTAGAATGATGGTTGGCGCTCCATGTAATAATACCTTAGTTGAGGAGTTTGGGATTTGGGACGTTGGGGATGAGATGAGATGGTCAACAACCAACAAACTGATCTCCCAACCAAATGCTCTTGTTGTCACAATAATCCTCCAAAGTGTAAGATAAGTCTTCTAAGGACAGTAGAGACATTTAATCCAACAAAAGCAGGATGACTTCTTCCTTAATACACTCGATTAAAAAAAAAAAAAAAACAGTAAATGAATGTCCCAACACAACTGTCTGTACTGTTTGTATACTTTTTTTTTTTTTTTTGTTTACTGTGAAGGATAGAAAATAAAAGGTTTCAACCACCAAGCTAGTTCATTTTTTTTATTTATGCATTTATAAAGTAATGTCATGTTCACATTGCACCTACAATTGTTCCATGCACTGATTTTTCTTTAAGCACTGAGATAAGTTTTCCTTTTGAGTCATGGATCCTTAAGTTGTTCTTTTTTTTTACTTTGGTTGAGTTGCTCTTGGGGAGGTTTCAATGTAAGTATCGCAGGCTAATTGTAACCTTTATCCAGTGCTGTCAGGTTTATTGACATACTGTACCTAAAATGTACTGGTTCATTGGATTTAAACAACATTTTGCAAGCATTGACATATGAAAAAAGGTTTCAACCAGCCAAGAAAGCTAGTTTTACTAAATTTTTGCATTTATACAGTATGCCATGTTAACATCTGGTCACATCATCTGTCTTAAAGAACCAGTCCTTTAAGCATTTCTGTTAAATTGAAAGCAGTAGTGTTTCTGAGTGCAAAGTGCTGAGAGGACAAAATATTAAAATAAATGGCTTTGATATGCTTCTATTCTTACCATTCCTTCAAAGCTGAGCATTGCTAGCCTTTGCACTAGAAAATGCCACTCTATTGCACTAGATTGTGTTCCTGTAACCCATGGTGCTTGTTTTAACACAGAAAACACACAGACTACAGTTCAATATACTCACATCTGGATGGTGAAAGGGCTAGCGCTGCAGTTAGCGGGTAATGCTAATGCTGCTCCAGCCTTGGTGCTGGAGAAACTTCACTGAAAACTCACCCTTATAACTCTGTACTTCAGTGGAGTGACTTTACTGCTCCTTAATAGCTGACAGGTAGAGTTCATGAGGATGCACATAAGGAGCACCGGATTATAACGTGTGCTCTTGATTTTTGGGAAAATTAAAGGTACTGTAAATTAGGTCCCAGCTTGCAAAAACAGGCTATAGTCAGACTATGCGCTGCTAAGGAGAGCTAAGGTCAGTGTTGCTGCTGAATGATGGGATTTTATTTTTCTTTTAATCTGTGCATATGCCCTCGTTCCTTACACGGTTGTTGTTCCTTGTCTTGTGTGTGAGAAGGAAAGAAGAACAGCAGAGGGTAATTACACAGCATGGACCACGGTGCTGGAGCAGGAACGAGGAGACGGCGATGGCATGCAGACGCACTGTAGACACACTTTCATCTTCTCCAATTATCCAAATGACTTAACTATGGCTGTAGATGGCACAGGCCTGGAATTCTGGTATTTTGGTTTATTTTAAAAGCGTCACAAACATGGAAAAGTTTATTATTCATGTAATTTAAACACAGCTTAGTTTATTTTCGTTTGTTCCAGTTCGTGCATATTTCAGTTTGTTCCGAGAAGTTGGCGAAAAGTAAATATCGAACACAGCACATCATTTTTTTATCAACGGTTGAACCAAAAACCACCACAAAGCCTCTGCAAGCAGTGCAGTACATGACCACAAGGACAAACACAGCGTTTGGGATGTAAACTGTTGTAGCCGTGTCCCTGCGCGATGTCTTCAGACAGGTTTATGCACGACTCAGGGACATCTCAGCATGGAGGAGACATCTTTACTGCCAGAGCGTCCCCAAAACAGCAAAGCCAGGCAATACCGACATGTCCACGTACAGAACAGAGAGCCTGAGGGCAGATGAGGTAGAGTTTTTTTTTCTTCCAAAATCCTGTAAAGCTGAAGTTTTGGAGATATGAGTTTTGGTACCACTTTAAAATAAGACTACCCTTATAAACGGTTTATACACGGTTTATAAATGAGTTTATTAATTATTATTGATTAGGTTGTAAATGCTTTAAAAACCATTGATAAGCAGTTACAACACATGAATTGAAAAGCCAACAGTGATTCATTGTTTGCTAAGTCATATAAATTAACTTATTCATTTAATTTAAATATTTTAAGAAAGATCTGAAGTTTGACAGTATAAATAAACGTGGCCACTTCTTTTCATGTGTTGTTATATATATATATATATATATATATATATATATATATATATATATATATATATATATATATATATATATTTTTTTTTACCTGTTTTTAATGGGTTTTAAAGTATTTGCAGGCTAATTAATAACCATTAATTAACTAATTTATGATCATTCATAAAACCTTTATAAAGGTAGTCTTATTTTAAAGTGTTCCCATAGTTTTTGCTTGACAGCAATATTACTGTATATAGATTAGTATATGGATTTTTGTACATACATAATGCAATAGTGTCAATGAGACGAAGGAAAATGTTGTGAATTTACATGAGTAGCTTATTGAAGACTGAACCTGAAGTAAAAAAAAAATGTATATGCCATTTTAAAGCTATTGTTATAAAGATCCATAACATGACAAGAATTGTACATATACAGTACCTGTCAAAAGTTTGGCCACGCCTTCTAATTCACACCTCTGAACGGTGAAAGAGCTAGCACTTAGCGTGGTTTGCGGCTAATGCTAATGCTATTGCTGCTCCAGCCTTGGTGCTGACTGGTAGAAATTTTATTACATGGCAAGAGGCTGGTAACTCTGATGAACTTATTCTGTACAACAGAGAAAACTCTTGCTCTTCCTTTCCTGGGGCACCACTGATGAGTACCAGTTTCATCATTCTATTGTTTTTGATGGTCTTTTCGACTGCACTTGAGGATATTTTCAAAGTTCCTGAAATGTTTCTTTGCTTAGTTTAGTAGTTCTTGCTTCTCATAATATGGATTAAAACATAACTTAAATGGAGCTATACACTGTATACCTGTAACTCTACCTTTAGTAATTATTTATTGACGAGTTCAGCACAGCTGTTAACTAAAAGCTTGAGTTCCAGGTGACTCTACCTCATAAAGCTGGCAGAGAAAATCCAGCCAAGATGTATAAAACTGTCATCTAAGCAAGAGGTGCTATTTTAAAGAATCTAAAATATATAAAAATATATATTTTAAATAATTATTCACTTGAATTTCTTGCCTCTTAATGTCTTTGAGTTGTAAAGTAGTAAAGATGTACAGTTACAGATATACAGTGAATAGCTATATTGTGCGGTTTCTAAGAGCATCAAAAACATTATGATGAAACTGGCTCTCATCAGGAGCGCCCCAGGAAAGGAAGAGCAAGAGTTTCCTCTGTTGCACTGGATAAGTTCATTAGAGTTACCAGCCTTAGAATCCTTAAACGTTTGACTGGGACTGTATACATTTATATATATATATATATATATATATATATATATATATATATATATATATATATATATATTATTTTTTTTTTTTTTTTTTAATGTATGGTGTAATATTATTTTTATTATATGACATAAATGCATGAATACAAACTTTTATGTCCTGCCAGCAAAAGACCAGATGACTCATATATACACACACACACACACAGACAGGGTTTTCTTCAGTATGTGTGTGTGTGTGTGTGTGTGTGTGTGTATATTTACTGTTGCAGTATATACACAGCTGTAGCTCAGATGATGACTTCAGTGTTTTCAGTATCATCATCCGGTGCAGAAGAGGAAGAGCTTTTATTCGTCTCTGCGGAAATGCAAATAAATCACTCTCTTAATTAAATTAGGACGGGGATCCGAGCTGCTGCTTAAATGTTTAGATTGAGATTAGTTGTGCTGAATAGCCCGAGGCCTGTTTACACTCTACTCATACTTTACAAATACCCACATTTAGCGCAACCAGACCAGCTGATATACTGATCCAGAAACTTGCGGACTGGAGGAAACAGTGGCAACGTAGATGAAAACTAGGCTGCATTTACACAGCAGGAGAAAGTGACTCAAATCAGATTTTCTCCCCAAATGCAACGTTTATGTCAGGCTGTTCCCACCATTTTTTTATGTGACCCATATCCGACATTCACCTGAACAGTTTAAACAGTGTAACTGATGAAAATGTGCTAAACAGCAATGCTTCACTTGAAGTTTCGGTTTCATTCTTGCTAGAAGTTCAGGCTGCAGTTAGCTGAACAAAACACTTAATATTAACTTAGTTTTTAAGCTTTTTTTATTTTCCTTTGATGCTGCAGATGCATCCTGTGGCCTTGTCTGGCCATTACATTAGAAACACAAAGAGTCACTTTGCTGCAAATTAAATGTATTTCAGATTTTAACACCACATACATAAGTGGCCCAAATTTGGAAATAAAAATCTCAGATTCAGTGTTTTTTTTTTTGCTGTTTACACAACAACGTATCAACTTATCTGTGTCTGATATTACATAAAAGATTGGATTCGGGTCACATTTACCTGCTGTGTGAATGTAACATCAGATACTTGGATTTATGTGTGTGTTTGAGTCTGTGAGGCACAAATATGGAGAAAAAGAGAGACAGACAGAGAGAGAGAGAGAGAGAGAAAGAGAGAGGGAGAGAGAGAGAGAGAGAGAGAGAGAGAGAGAGAGAGAGAGAGAGAGCAGCACATTCCATCCTCTAAGAGGCAGCAAGTCGCAACCAAACCAGTGTGAGGTGGAAAGGTGGGAGGAGTCTGAGGAGGTTTAGGAGCAGTATTTAAATGAGATGGGTGGAGTCTGTAGAAAAGTGCATGTAACAGAGACTGAAGAGCATCATAGAAGACCATTCAAATCCAGCTTATTAAAACCAGGACAACAAACTGAGAGAGAGAGAGAGAGAGAGAGAGAGAGAGAGAGAGAGAGAGAGAGAGAGAGAGAGAGAGAGAGAGAGAGAGAATAAGAGAGAGAGAGTAAGAGAGAGAGAGAGAGAGAAAGAGAAAGAAAGAGAGGGGAAAAAGAGAGAGAGAGTGAGAGAGAGAAAGAAAGAGAGTAATGTTTGAAGTGAGGAATGACCTCAGTGTTTTATTAATGATGGTGCTGTTCTACTGCTCTATTGGTTCATTTAATTCTGGGGATTAGAATTATTATTTAACCTTAAATACTAAACATCTCTTTATCTGTTCTTTTGCTCTTTTCTCCGCCTTGTCTTTGTGATCTTGTACTCTCTCTTTATTGGTTCTTTCTTTCTTTCTTTCTTTCTTTCTTTCTTTCTTTTTTAACCTCCTATTTAAAAATGTTCTTTCTTTGACATACTTTCTTTTCTATATTTTTATCTGAACATTCGTACAGCAAACTGAACAGAAAAATCTTCACTGTCTTTCGTTAATTTGCTCATTTCTAGTCACACCTTATTCATTTTACCATCCTCTTTACTGATGTCAATCCTTCTCTCTCTCTCTCTCTATCTCTCTGTTTCCCTTCTTCTGTCTCTCTCTATATATCTCTCTCTCTCCCTCTCTCTCTTTCTCTCTCTCTTTCTCTCTCTGTGTTGAAGGGATGACACTGTCATTAGATGGATTGCTCTCCAGTGTAAACAAATGTGGGTCGTCTTCACCCCCTGACCTTTCTGTTAGTGTGTGGTGGAGACAGGGGTATGGTGGTGGAGGAGAGGAGGAGGATGGTGGTGGAGACAGGAGGAGGGCGGTGGTGGAATGGACGGAGGCTCTTCATTATAAAACAATATGCCGAGATGTGGGCAGCAATTTCCTGCTGATCCTCATCTCGCATTTAGAGGAGGACGATACCACAACGATACCACAGTTCCACCACCCACCTTATGATCTTCTCTGGAGTCACTGTCCATCAAGACTGGCTCTGATAGCAGAAGTTAGAAAAGTAAACTGTTTTAATTTGTTGAATTGTTGCTAGAAAATTCTTCGAACTCAAAGCTGTAGTATTAAACTCTTCAGTTTAAGCCCATCTTTCAGCTCAATTCTATTGTAAAATTATCAAGATTTCTCAGAATTGCTCATGCTTAATATATAACTAATGTCATGTGGATGAGTTTTAGGAACTGTGTGATGTCCATTGTGGTCAGAACTGTGTGACAAACACACCAAAACAAGCACAACATCTCCATATAACTCCATAGTCATCCCACCATCATCAAACCATCATCCCACCATCCTCCATACTAACAGCATTCCTCAGCTGCAGAATCGAAGCCACAGCCGATGTGTTTTCCTCACAGAAACCGAGACACACGAGCCAAAAACTGCTACCATATTCCAGAGTAACATGATTGACATTCTTTCTCTGTGTGATCTTGTTCTCTCTCACTTGCTTATCTCTTCCTTCCTTCCCTTCTTTCTATTTTTTTT
This sequence comes from Astyanax mexicanus, assembly GCF_023375975.1. Classification (NCBI taxonomy): domain Eukaryota; kingdom Metazoa; phylum Chordata; class Actinopteri; order Characiformes; family Acestrorhamphidae; genus Astyanax; species Astyanax mexicanus. The sequence goes on from NC_064422.1 coordinate 11,138,147, forward strand.
TCTATCTTTCTTTCTTTCTTTCTTTGAATCCTGTTCATGCAGCTTGTCATCAGCTGCCGGAGCCATGAGAGAGCACAATTGTCCTTGCTCTCTCTGGGCGGGTACAGTAGATGGTGCTCTTTCTTTCTCCTTCATCACTCCTAGGGTGATGTGGATCAGCACAAGGCTGCGTCTGTGAGCTGATGTATCAGAACCGAGTCGCTGCGCTTTTCTCTGAGCGTTAACGCTGTGATGATACTCAGTAATGCTGCATCAGCAGCAGTTCAAACAGAGGCGGAGTCTGACTTCAGAGAAGGCGTGTGCTAGTCTTCACCCTTCAGGCTTTGTGGCATCACTAGTGATGTGATGGGGGATATAGAGCTGAGTAGCAGCTGAATGGCTGGGACAATTGGCTTAGTTAAATTGGGGAGAAACAATCTGAGAAAATTAAAAATAAATCTTTAAAAAAATCATGGCACTAACAAAACATTGAATTCACATCATTATTTTGTCTCTTTTTTAAGGCATACATTGCATTTTGGAATGTCCTGCAGATGTGAAATGCATGATTGGATATATATTAATAAATGAAATTAAATTTGTTAAGACAAAAAAAATAAAAAGCTTGTGTTTACCCTTTCTGCCATCAAATACAGCTCTGGAAAAAATAAGAGACCACTTAAAATGATGAGTTTCTTTGATTTTACCAAATTGAAAACCTCTGTAATATAATCAAGATGGATGATCACAAACCATCAAACCAAACCAAGCTGAACTGCTTGAATTTTTGCACCAGGAGTGAGCAGCATAAAGTTATCCATAAGCAGTGTGTAAGACTGGTGGAGGAGAACATGATGCCAAGATGCATGAAAACTGTGACTAAAAACCAGGGCTATTCCACCCAATATTGATTTCTGCAAAATTTGAGGTCTGAAACCTCTGCGTATGTTTCTGCAAATAAATAAATGCTCTAAATGAGAATATTTTTATTTGGAATTTGGGAGAAATGTTGTCTGTAGTTTATAGAATAAAACAACAATGTTCATTTTACTCGAACATAAACCTATAAATAGAAAAATCAGAGAAACTGATTCAGAAACTGAAGTGCTCTCTTCATTTTTGTTTTTCTAGAGCTAATATATAATTAAAAGTAAGAAACAGTTGTTACCTGTGCACAGTTCAGCTTTTGCTTGTGTATGATTTTTGCCTTTAAACTGATTTTTTTAACTAAATCTGATAAGATCACATCCAATTCTTCAGGATTAGACAATAAAGTGTTGGCAAAAGCCAGAAGGGTTTGTCTTTAACATCAGCGAGGAGATAAAGAGTTATTATCTTTCATTTGTGAGCAGACACACCAGCATTTTTCATCCTTAAGCATGAGTCCTCCCCCCTGCTGATATCTACCTCAGAAGAGGATCTGGCCTGGCCACACGGAAAATATGTAATGAACACTATTAGTTAACGTCAGCGTCTAGTCTAATGCCATTAACTGGGACATAAGCAGAGCGCTCATTTACACCGTTACTGGGGTTTTGGGAGACCCCAACAGTATAATTAAATTCCTGCCGTCCATGACTTGTTAATATGAGCTGAAGCGTGAAAGATACCTTGTTAGCTTCACTGGATAATCATAGTGCGGTGACAAATTGCTGCTTTTGCATTTAAGGAATGACTAAGGAATGGCTGTTCCAAGTTAAACTTTAAAGGAAAATTCCAGAGCTTTTTATCAAAAACAGATTGTTTCCAGCCTTCTGAGGTTTTCTGTCCTCTCCTTAGAGAAGCTTTAATCATTTCTCAGAGGAAAAATACAAAATATTTCATTTTTATTTAACAATAACATCATGCTTTGCAAGTATGGAATTTTTGAAGTTTGGTTTTAAAACTGAAGGATTAAATATTTTATCCAAAAAATGTCCAGTCAGATATACAACTCCGGAAAAAATAAGAGCCCATTTAAAAAATGATGAGTTTCTTTAATTTAACCAAGTTGAACACCTCTGGAATATAATCAAGAGGAAGATGGATGATCACAAGCCATCAAACCAAGCCGTGAGTAGCATAAAGTTATCCAAAATCAGTGTGTAAGACTGGCGGAGGAGAACATAATGCCAAGAAATGCATGAAAACTGTAATTAAAAACCAGGGTTATTCCACCAAATATTGATTTCTGAATTTTATGAATATGAACTTGTTTTCTTTGCATTATTTGAGGTCTGAAAGCTCTGCATCTTTTTAAATATTTCAGACATTTCTCATTTTCTGTAAATAAAGGCTCTAAATGACAATATTTTTATTTGGAATTTGGAGTAATGTTGTTCGTAGTTTATAAAATAAAACAACAATGTACATTTTACTTAAACATAAACCTATAAATAGCAAAATCAAAGAAACTGATTCAGAAACTGAAGAAGTCTCTTACTTTTTTCCCTGCAGTAGCTAGACAGATACAGTCAAACATGTCTTTCCACTGATTAGGACTTTAGCTTCTCTACTTAATGTTAGCTATTTTAGTCAATATTACAGTGGTGTAAAAAGGTTGGGCACCTGATCATTTTTTTAGATTTTCCTTTATATATAATTGGTTGTTCAGATGAACAATTTTAGTTAAATATAACATTATAGGACAAGAGTATTCCGATTCTATTGGCAATATTTCTTTGCAAGTATTGGAAAAGGTGTGAATCTGTGTGCATGTGCACATCTGTTGCAGCTTGATATACATTAAACCACAGTTAGTTCCGACCCTGCAATGTGATTGGCTGGAGGTGTTCTGTGAGTGCCGTTATCAGCCGGTAATGCACTGTAACCTAATCTCTCCATGTATTACTGCCCCACATGCAGGTAACCTAGCAACGATGCAGCGCTTACAAGACAAACAGCGCAGCTACAAACAGAGCAGCAATGGAAATATTTTAACTGGCAGAGTTTTTATAACCAAACAGATCTTCGGTTGTCTCTCCTCTTTAACTCTTTAAAATCTTTTAATAAAAAGTGATAATGGATCTGTGGTATAATTGCAAAAATACACTCGAGTTTCGTGCTATAATGTGTCATATTGGGACTATGCCAATATTACATGTTATAGAATGAACCTCGAATTTATTATTGCTTAAATTATCATTTAGTAGAAGAGTAGAATGTAAATACTGTATGTGGACGTATTTTTTAAAATAATTTATATTGTGTGTAGTTTTTTTTTTTTAAAAGCTTGAAAAGCAAACACACACAGACACACACACAAACACACACACACAGAAACATACACTATGCTAAAATGCTTTGGCCCCCTCCCCCCTCCCTGTATCTCAACCCAACGACATACCACACGCATACACACACAACCCCCCCCCACACACACACATACAGGCATGTTACTGCCACCTCATTTTGATGGAGTGATACCGGTGACACGGCGGCCGCCGCGGTTTGACACAACTAATTTAGACCCGGGTCTTTTTATGACGACCTCCTCTGAATGTATTACCGCGCACGGGCGTAATAATAATGGTGCTGCATCAATCAAACCGGGTCCGAGCGCACGCCGAGCCGCTGTGCTTATCTCCGGCTGCCACAGTCTGTCTGACTCAGCCCGGCCCGCCGACAATGAGCCTGTATGTGCCGGGGCTTCGGCGAGCGGGGCATAAATATGCAGTTTAGGGGTCAATGACATTTTAATAAGCTTTGGGCCGACAGTTTAGGCTGCCACACAAACAGCCGGTTGTTCGGGCCGGGCGGAGCCGAGCTCGGAAAGTACGGATACTGAGCTCTGAGTCTCGGCAAAATCACATTGTTTTTTTCCTCTGCATGCAAACCCCCCCACCCACCACTGCATACGTAATCTAGCACACACACACAAATACATACACATAAAAAAAACTCATGTGAAGCTGGGTTTCTTACTAAAGCAGTATTTTATAATTGAATAACGTATAATAACAATATAATAACATTATAATAACATTATGCAGTTACATAACAAGGCAATCATGACAAGCAGTGGTTCTTATTTCTTGAATAGGTAGAATAAAATATATATATTTTTTCTCTCAACAAATACTGTATGTAAATCATGCTATAGAGGGTTAAAACAGTAATAAACATTTTTACATACTACTGTCTCAACTAACAAGGCAATCATGACAAGCAGTGGTTCTTATTTCTTGATAGAGAAAGTATGCTAAAATATATATATATATATATTTTTCTCTCAACAAATGTATAAACCATGCTATAGAGGGTTAAAGCATTAATAAACATTTTTAAATACTAATGTCTCAACTAAAATTATTAAACATTACTATATTAGAGACATTACTTAGAGACATTGTGTTTTCTCGCCATGCAAACCCACGACCCCCCCACCCACCCCCCACTGCATACATAATCCAACACACACACACACACTTATACACACAAATACACACACATAAAAAAAACTCATGTGAAGCTGGGTTCCCTTTTGTTTTCCGTGTCTTACTAAAGCAGTGTTTTATAATTTAATAACATATAATAACAATATAATAACATTATAATATAACATTACGCAGTTACATAACAAGACAATCATGACAAGCAGTGGTTCTTATTTCTTGATAGAGAAAGTGGGCTAAAATATATATATATATATTTCTCTCAACAAATATGTGGTAACACAAATTTGAATATGAACAAATGCTCACATATGATACTTATTTTTCAGCATGGATATTCATATTAAAAATGTTAGCAAATCATTAGCTCATCAGAATTTGAACTTTAATAAATCGCTAGTAAATACGAATTTTAAACTTGCAAATGGCATATATTTATCAATTGCAGTTCATGTTGCCAATGCGTTTATTAGTATTTACTTTTTTATGTGAAAAATAAGTTATTAATGATTAATTAATGGTATATTAATGAAAGTTATTATAAAGTGTTGCCAGATGTGTAAATCATGCAATAGAGGATTAAAAAAGTAATAAACATTTCAAATACTAATGTCTCACCAAACATTAACCATTAAACATTACTATATTGAGAAATTTGTTTGAAAATGTTGTAATGATAAATAATGTCTTGTGTTAATTAATAATTATTAGATACTTTATCTCGTAATTACAGTAAGTAAGTACTGTTCCTAATCAACCCTTGCATTAGCAAAACAAAAGTAAAAAAATAAAATAAACGTAATTAACATATTAAAAAAATAATTTAAATTTAAAGTAAAAAAACTTAAAAGTAAAATAAATAAAATCAGTGGAGAGAGTTGAGTTGGTTAGAAATTGAAAGTTTAAACTGGTAAAGTAACATCAGCGAGAAGAGTTTTAGCACTAAAATCTGTGTCTAAAATCTTTTTAGGGATTTTTCCAGTTAAATAAAAAAAACTCATGTGAAGCTCGGTACACTCCCTGGTGTCAGTCACACACTCGGCCCGCCGTCCCCTCGCATGTTCTCATATGTTGTTTCAGGTCTAGACTGGATGCAGCTGCTGCATTTTTCCCCCCTCTTTCCGTCCAGTGCTGCCAAAAGTTTGTGGACATTCAGGCATTTTAACGGTCTGTTACCTTTCAATTATGTAACAAAAACACATGCAAATGTCAACATATGGAAGCTGCTAAAGTCTTGTGTGTTTAGCTTTAAGGCTTCAAGGCCTCGTGCTCGTCAAACTGTCGCCTTTTGGGTATGAAGAAAAAAAAAGCTGAAGCTGGGTTTTCTTTTCCAAAGGCTTTTCATTTCTGCACTTTCTAAATTTGACTTTGAATGATGGGAACTAAAAGTCAAGTCCACCAAAGTTTTATTCCAAAAATTCCAAAAGACACAAGCAAAGAGATTCAGTGACATTAAAAGCAACAAAAATATGTAATACACTTTTATAATTGATATAGTATATGTTATAAAAGACGCAGTTGCACATACATTGTTAATTGTGCTTGTTTTAATTAACCAATAATACACAAGAGGGAGTGCTATAGCGTGTAATATTGGCAATGCTGTGCTGCGGTCGAAGTGCCAATATTGCATGTTATAGCACAAACCTTTATTGTGGTATAGCGATTTTACCACAGTTCCATTATCACTGTTTATTGAAAGATTTTAAAGAGTTAAAGAGGAGGAGAAAGTAGGATCTGTTTGGTTATAAACACTCCTCCAGTTAAAATAGTTCCATTGCTGCTCTGTTTGCAGCTGCTGTGCTGTTTGGTTTGTAAGCGCTGCATCGTTGCTAGGTTACCTGTATGTGGTGGAGAGCTTCAGTTACAGTGCATTACCGACTGATAATGTAACTCATAAAACGCCTCTCAGCCAATCACATTGCAGGGTCGGAACTAACTGTGGTATAGTTAATAATCAAAACAAAATGATCAGTTTTGTACCTTTTTTTTGCTGGAGAAGGCTTTGTGCAGTGGTCAGACTCTATCATCATCAATGCTGCCGCAAGATCTTGGTGAAAAATGAATTAAAGCAACACTGGATTGAAATAAATTTTGTGATGTTCAGAAGCTTATTGAAACAATGGCACAGTGAATGTGTGCAGCAATCAAAGATGAAGGTGGTTCAACTAAATATTAGAGTGTGTGACCTTTTTTTTTAAGTTACAATATATATTTTTGAATTTATACAAATGTGACATACAAATTGTACATTCGACTCATGTTTTTCAGTCTGTCTAAAGTGTGAACTGAGTGATGCAGAAAACTGATATCTCTGGAAGTGTTTGGGGTAAATTATTCTATGTGTATAAAAAGAGTCTGAGTTCATTCTGGATTCCTAAATGCTGGAATTAAGAGCAGGACTGTACTGGCAACAAAACATAGGCCAGGAATTTGCTGTGAAGCTGCGGATGGGAGGATATTCTTCATCAACTGTCCTCCTTAATAAAACCAAGCTTAAAAAAAAAAATAACACAGATATTGAAAAAAATGAAACAAAATTAATATTTAATGTCTTTAGACAAAAACAACACAAGAAAATAGCCAATTTTATATATATATAAAAAAACATTAACAAAAAATAATATGCTTAAACAAAAGTCTAATTAAGCTAAATCTAGCTATCTATTCAATTCAATTCAATTCAATTTCAATTCAATTTTATTTATATAGCGCTTTTTGCAAGAAAGGTTGTCACAAAGCCGCTTTACAGGAAAAAACAGGTCCACGCCTCTTATGAGCAGCACCACAGAGATGCCAATTTTATGGTGACACAGTGGCAAGGAAAAACTCCCTTTAAGAGGAAGAAACCTTGGAAGGAACCAAGACTCAGTCCGAGGAACCCATCCTACTCGGGATCTACTGATTCAAATAACAGTTATTAACCCTCTAATGTCCATCACTGTCAATCAGTAATACAAAGCAGCAATATAGACTTATGCAGCAGATACATTTAAGGTAAACTGGCCAGTCAGTGCCAAAATCAGAGAATTGACATTGCTAAGCATCTTAGAAAACTCAAAGTTCCAAGTTTTAAACCCCTTGAAGTTTAACACAACTTTCACTTCATTCCCAAGAAAGCACTGTCCCTACAGTTGAAACAAATGCAAAAAATAAATATTTCTCAAATATATTCTATTCAAATTTTCTCAAAATAATCCTGTTTAAGCTTAAAAAATACTATCATCAATTATATGACAGTTAGTTCTGACTCTGCTGAGAGGTGTTTGTATGAGTGCCATTATCAGCCGGTAATGCACTGTAACCGAAGCTCTCCGTGTATTACTGTATTACTCCGCCACATATAGGTAACCTAGCAGCGATGCAGCGCTTACAAGCCAAACAGCGCAGCTACAAACAGAGCAGCAATGGAACTGTTTTAACTTGTGGAGTGTTTATAACCAAACAGATCCTATTTTGTCCTCCTTTTTAACTCTTTAAAATCTTTCAATAAACTGTGATACTGGAACTGTGATATAATCAGAATTATACAACAGTTAGTTCCGACCTCACAATCTGATTGGTTGAGAAGTGTTCTAGCCGTGATGATATTTTGTGATAACATCACGGCCTTCTCACACTAAACTTGTATCTCTCCGCCGACGCGTTGCCGAGTAATGGCGTATATACACAGGACACCCACAGCAGCGTTAGCTACAGACTAGCGCTCAGCCGCGGCACGCTCGCCCGCAGCGCAGGCTCGTCTTTCGTGGAAAAAAGGGAACGAAAATCGCTCGGTTAATGCCGTCTTAGAGCCTGAACGCTAACCAGCCAGGCTAGGCTAAGCCAAGTTAATTGAGCTAAAGCAAGCTACGCTAACCTAACCACAGTCCAGCCAGCTAGCTAAAACCAACACCACCCAGGAAAACAAGCAGAAATGCTAAAATTCGCGTCTTTCACCTGAAGACGACTCCACGGAGCAGGAGAGGAGTTACCATCTTCACTGTTCCCAATTTTGCTTTCAAGCTAACTTTCGTGGTGTTAGTCTGCCTGAACCATACACTGTATGTAGTCAAGTTGGGGTGGAACTACTTTTTGGCGGAAGGCTCAGTCCATATTAAAGCATATTCAAACTGAATTTCTTAAAGTTCTTTGATTTATTTTCTTTATTCATTTAGTAAAAAAAGAAACTGTTGTATAAAAGCAATATAACACTCGAGGTTGTGTGTTATCGCGAATAACATCACGGCTGTGATGATCTACGGCACTCGCCTTCGGCTCGTGCCTGCGACCAAATCACAGTCGTGATGTTATTTCGCGATAACACACTCCCTCTCGTGTTCTATTGCTTAATAATACACTGCTGTGCCAATATTACAAGTTAAAGCACGAACCTCGGGTGCATTATTGCTTAATTGAAAACCTTGCTATCCCAGTCATGTGCATTTCTTTAAACTGTGATAAATAAACTTGAATTTAAATGGACTACAAATAAAAATTTTCTCTTTTCTGTTAAACTTTATGAAAAATCTCAGTGTCGTTTTGCTCATGTTGCAGTTCTTCCACAGCTGTTTCTTTCTTCCCGTGCTGCCTTTCCTCTCCAGCACCTTCCACAGTTCTCATTGTGCCGGGAGGGGTGAGGTCATGGGTAGCTGGAACACCTGGGAGCTTTTTGGGCGGCACGTCGCCTGGTGTTTGGACGAGGTTTACGTAGGGCCTCTTGGCTCCGGGCCCCAAGGGAGCGGGAGGTGACCTGTTAGCTGGGGCTGATTAATACCGGCCACTAGCTGGAGTAAACACTATTATCTGTAGTGGCTCATGAGACTGCTTATAAAAGTGAAGAAGCGTCTGTCTCTGCCACGGGTTATCACCAGTCCACCCCGTCCACTTCAGAAGCAGCCTCTTTTCTTTTAAAAGCAGGAGATATTTAGTGCAGAGAGAGATGCTTATGGATGTAAGGTTGGAGTAATAAAGAAATAAGTTATATTTTTTTCATTTTAAAGAAATGGTGATCTACAGCGGTTGGACAATGAAACTGAAACACCTGTCATTTTAGTGTGGGAGATTTCATGGCTAAATTGGAGCAGCCTGGTGGCCAATCTTCATTAATTGCACATTGCACCAGTGAGAGCAGAGTGTGAAGGTTCAATTAGCAGAGTAAGAGCACAGTTCTGCTCTAAATATTGCAATGCACACAACATTATGTGTGACATACCAGAGTTCAAAAGAGGACAAATTGTTGGTGCACGTCTTGCAGGAGCATCTGTGAACAAGACAGCAAGTCTTTGTGATGCATCAAGAGCCACGGTATCCAGGGTAATGTCAGCATACCACCAAGAAGGACCAACCACATCCAAAAGGATTAACTGTGGATGCTGTAAGAGGAAGCTGTCTGAAAGGGATGTTCGGGTGCTAACCCGGATTGTATCTGAAAACCTGTTTCCACCAGAACTGTCCGTCACCACAATAAATTGTTGTGGTCTAAAACCAGGTGTTTCAGTTCCATTTTCCAACCCTTGTATAAATTATGAAAACACATGAAAAATGCTAAAACAAACTGTCTGTAACTATGAAAGATTAGGAGTAGTAGAGTAGGGCATTCCTCAGTTCATTCTCACCATCCTTAAATAGCTTTAAGTATTTCTGAAAATATCTCTTAAATAAGTATAAAAAGTTTGAAGGTAAAGGTGGACTCAGAAAGCTGGTTGACAATATAGTCAATATCATGTTTATCTCCCTTTTTGTCGATTTTAAGTTTCCTACATAATTTGAACAGACAAATTGTCCCTTGCACTGTGCCAAAATTTCTTAATGAATGGACCAATAGAAATATTGAAACAATACCTAAAACCGCATGGCCTGCAAAGGTTTTAGGTATTTTTCAATATTTCAATGACATGAACTGTTTGATTTGTATTCAGGAAAATATTGATTTTAAAATCAAGTTCAGGAAAGAGATAAATATTATTTCATTCATTATATTTCGATATTAGCAGATTTTCTATAACAATAACAATTACTTTTTCAGTAATGTTCCTTATCAAATATGAAAGCTTTTAAAGTAATGCTTGAATAGAAATCCTTAAGATTTAGTGGTGTAATATCAGGCAGACAATTGACAAAAATCCTGGCCTGTTAAGGGGTTAACTGAATTATAATAAAACCTAAATAATAAATATTTCCACGAATGTCAGTTAAAGTATGCATTTACAAAGCATTAACAGTCGGCCATTAAAACAAATGCTAACACATGGTAAATCTTACACCAGACGAGACTCAAGGACATTTAAAATAAAGGCTGTTTAAAATAAGTGGACGCCACACTGGGCATTCTTATCCTCCGTCAGTATCTTTTTCTGTGTTTTACCCACAGAATCGCCAAATACGGCCATCCTCTCGCCTCGCTGTTTTGACAACTCAGTCAAACGGTGGTGCCGAGCAGATTTGAGGGGATTGCTCTTCAGACTGAGCTTGAGCCGCTGTGTCAGTCAGTGTAATTGTTGCTGTGACGGGGTCACGGACCCCCTGCCCGGTGGAGGCCGCCTGGCGAGTCCATGAGGGCTCCAGTTGGGCTGCAAAAACATTGACTTCCATTCCAGAGAACTTAACACAGTGTCCAACAGCTCTGTAGCTTCTTTAGTGTGTCTAGAACCAGAGCTCTACCTGAATCCGCTAACAGCCCAGCTAACATCACGGCTAACAGCCCAGCTATCAGCCAGGTTTCAGCAGTATTAACCGGCTGTGTTTCCTCTGCATTTTTTACATACGCCACAAATGTGAGGCAGCGTTGTTTAGCCAGATGCTAAGCTGCTAGTCTACAGTCCTAATGCTGCAAATTTGGAGACAGTCTGGCATTTAAGAAGATGTGATTAGTGTTCAACCTCATAGTGCTAAACTGCATCAGCCTGTATGTGGGTCCACACCTCAGTTCCTCAGTTTAGTTCCTCTATTTTAGTTTGATTTATTGTTACAAAATAGGTTATCATAGTATTTTGTGGACATGAGTTGGGGAAGTGAGGTCTGAGGTTTAGTCATTAAGTGTGGATATATTCAATAAATGTATTACATTTATCAGATCATAATCATTTTTTTGTCCTGATGCTTGTTTAATTTGGAAAAAATAAGAGATCACTTAAAATTAGTTTCTTTGATTTTACCAAATTAAAAACCTCTGCAATATAATCAAGAAGAAGATGGATGATCACAAGCCATCAAACCAAACTGAACTGCTTGAATTTTTGCACCAGGAGTAAAGCAATAAAGTTATCCAAAAGGAGTGCGTAAGACTGGTGAAGGAAAACATGTCAAGTTGCATGAAAACCTTATTTCACCTAATATTGATTTGTGAACTCTTAAAACTTTAATCGGGAATAAATCAGTCATTGGCTGCAGGAAATAAACCCCGCCCATTAAGGTCATTCCACTCGCTCATGTCAGCAAAAGCTAGCGACTTACAAACATGATTGTAAAACTCTTGATATTAGTAATAATCCTCTCGTTTTCAATTTTACATTTTTTGGTTATGGCTATAATTCAGTTTACATGCACTGAATAATATTGTTGCTGAGCTCAAATACAGCTCTGATTATCAGATTTATTGACTTATTCTGATCTTATATATCTATGGATGCTGTTTATATGAATACACGAATCAGTAATAATCTGTTTATAATCTGTTTATGAAGTGCATGTAAGTGCATTTACTGTCTGTGAGGATTTTTGTTTGGATGGATGGATGCATGGATGGATGGATGGATGGATGGATGGATATGGACAATGTGAGCTACAGATATAACAATGTAGTCTCTTACCAATTGGTTAGCATCCACCTTAGCATCTGCTTCTTCTTAGCTAAGCTAATGGTCTGCAGTCCTTATTGGCTTCCAAACCCAACCCATTACCTTACATTAGCAACAGCCACTCACAGAATTCACAATCAATATATCTAATAATGACCCATTGTGCCTGTTATTCTACAATGACTAAATAACAAGGAAATAGTACAACAGCAAAGCAGATATTTAACTAAGATAAATGGATTAGAATAGTGTATTAGAAATAAACCCAAGTAAAAGACCAAGTAGAATTACTGAGATTTACTGTACGTCTACTCAGTAAAGTACCATTACAGGAGGAGATGTACTCAGATGGTGTGCAGTAAGCCTGCAGTTTAAATGGAGGTTTAAATGGATTTACAGGTCGGCGAGACTCCTGGGCTCGGGTTGTTAGACGTGAACATGATGAGTTGGATCTTCTGGGTTTAAAGTGGTTCCTGTTGTTCTGGTGGTGGGCTGTGGTGGTTAGAGGATGATAGAAGAGTGCTGTGGAGTGTCTGCATGGATGGATGGATGGATGGATGGATGGATGGATGGATGGATGGATGGATAGATAGATAGATAGATAGATAGATAGATAGATAGATCACCAGTAATTCGCTGGAGTCCCTGATAGATGATCAATGAATTTGTTTTCTCATCTTTTTTTTATTGAATTGATTATCCTCAGATAGGGGCATAATTTTGTTTTGCTTTAGGATATTTAATTCTGTGTATATACCAACCATAAAGTATGTTTTTTCAGCTTTTATGATACATCAATGTATGGTTTGGTCTCATTTTATAATAGGTGTCTGTCATAATGGAGTAGTTACACATTATCAATGCATTTAATCACATTGTAACTACTGTTGAAGGACACATTCTTGCAGATTTACTACAGACTTGTATTTAATAGGGCAGAATATCTGTGTTTATGAGAAGATGGACATCCTATTCTAAATGATATGTCAGATGTCTAATTAAATAACCTGTACTTCTTTAATTCAACTGTAAAATGTGTACTTTACCAGTAGTTACACTGTTATTACATGGTTATTGACATGTAATTACACAGTTATTACAGATAAACTTTTTTTTACTGAATAATGAATATAATGTACACCATATATCCATATGTGTGGTTTTTCTTCATCCATATTCTATTCCACCATATTACCCAGCCCTGGCCGTCCCCAGCTGTCACTGGCTTGTTGGTTATTTTAGGGTCTAGTCTGGAAGGATACAGCCGGTCATAATGCCTGGCCGAACTGGGAGGGCGAACTGGAACTGGAACAGAGGAGGTGTTATACTGGAGCTCCGACTGGGTGAGGAACACGCCTGACTTGCCCATAAAGAAGGTGATGATAACAAAGCCGCCTGGCCGAAGGGACTGGTGCAGGTTTAAGGCCTGGTTCTATTAAGTGTTGGGCTTTTACGGGATTTAGGTGGACGCAAGGTGGGAACGGCTCATTCATGCTTTATTTGGGCGGCGCTCACGTTGCAGACGGACACCCAAGCCTGGATAAACAGCGGTGGAAAGAGTTACGACAATTAACACAAGCCGGAATTGTTGGCGCCAGATATTACAAGTATCAGAGAGCACTGGAGGTCATGTGGGCTGAATGATTGCATTGTAAACTGAGATATCAATGGCTTGGTGTGCTCGCCTGCACAGTGGTAATAATCATTTGGATGCTGTTAGTAAATCTTTTGAATTGCTAGTCGTATCTACGCCACGAAGACAAAGGCCTGGAGTGAAGGTCTGATGGGAAGGTATATGGTTGAAGCATTTAATAATGCTTTTTTGTATTCAGGATTCAAAATAGTATCTCAGAGTCAAACTGAGATTTATTCTATTAATATGAAATCGATCCATTTTCAATTAAATGTATTTAACTGCAGACAGTATGAAGATAAATCATTTCATACTTCATTTTCTTGAATTGTCGTCAGCTATTCCTGGATTTAAAATCTTCAAACACTTTCCAAAAAAAAGTTTTATCAGTTTATAATGTTTCTATTTGTTCTCACAACACTTAAAAATGTTTTGGCACCACATGTTTGGAAACATAGCAAAGACGTGTTTTATTATTTTTGCAAACATGTCTCAAATGGCGCAACAACATGGTCACGCCTTTATAATGTCATAATGTTTCTATGATAGACCCTGAACCTGATAGAACCCTGATAACAGTCTTGATGGTCCCTTTCTTCCAAAAATGATTTATATATGTAATATTTGTCTGATTTGTCTGACCACACTACACATTTACACTGTGTGATGATCCCTCTCAGAAGCTGTACCAATTCATAATTACAATCACTAGTTTGAAATCATTATTTTGTATTTTTTTTTCATTACTAGCCCTAAATGGTCCCTGCTACAATTTGGAAATTTTGGAATGAGTTGCAGACATGAAATGGATTATATTAAGTATATTAATAAATGAAATGACATAAAACATCTTAGTTTCACACTGTTTGCAATTAAATAATAAGGCAAAGTAAATGTAAGAAATACTACAATAAAGGTCAAAGGTTTGCACACCTTAAATTCAGTGTTTTTTCCTTATTTAAAAAAAAGTGTTCCACATTGTAGATTAATACTAAATTCATCCAAACTATAAAGAAAACATATGAAATTATTAAGTAAACAAAATGTTTTATATTTTAGATTCTTCAAAGTAGCACCTTTTGCTTAGATGATCAGCTTTCCACACCTTGGCTGGATTTTCTTAGTAATAGTAAAAGTAATGGAAAATAATAAGAATGATAATAAATTATCAAATTAATAATAATGAACTTAGGAAGAACATAGGAATTAAAATATAAAACATTTGATTAAAAAAAAGTAATAATAAATAAATTAAACCAAATAAAATAAAAATTAAAAATTAAAATAATAAGAAAAAAGATAAACTAATAAAAAAAACTCCTTTAAAACAGTCATAGGATTTCTGGTGGTGTTAATGGTGATTCAGTGATCATTTTATTAGATGATTCCTTATATGTAGGAATAAATAAATAAATAAATAAACATTGATTGGGATGTGTCCAAAAGTTTGAGCAGAATTTTGTCTTTGTTTTTTGGTTTGTCTTTTTTGATTTTGGTGTTCTATTTAATTTAAGAATTTAATAAAGCTTTTTGTAGCTGTTTCAGTATTCAATATACAGAAAAAAACTTTGTAAATTAGATAAAAGGCCACATAAATCAGTAAATATTTTAGCTGATGAGTTACATATAAACTGTTTACTGTAATAAAAGTACAGGAATCATTTTGGAGCCTGAGTTTTACAGCACGTAGAGAGTAATGAGAAAGGGCAAATAAACCCAGGGCAAAAACAATAGCAGCTCAACCACAACCGGTGCTGGGAATGCACTTTTCCCCTGTTGGAAATGCATTATGACCCAAACTCACATTAAAGACACATGTGGTTTAAAGGCTTTACCGCAGTCATTAAGCTGTGTGGGGAGGCTGGAGACTGAAGAGGAGGGTCTATCTGTTATCAGATGTGCTCTCAGTGACCTCTTACTATTATTTATATAAGAATTCTGTGTACACACAGAGTGGAATAGGTTACAGAAAGCGGTATAGGAGCTGATTTTCAGCAGATGTGTAGACTGGGATGCTGATCGATGGTCCATCAGACTGAGTTCTTGACATCTGTGAATGTTTCAACCTACACTACATAAAGATTTTAACATGATTGAACAAATGCATGAGAAAAATTGCGTGTTTGCTGTTTTATTTCTATTGGGTGTTTATTTGGTATTTTTTTATATAATGGCTACAGATACTGTACCAATGTCTTCTGCAGATGGACATATATTGTGCGGCCTCAACCGTTGTAGGTTTGTTCTGTCATTTTTAAGGTGTTTCTGAAGAAGACTGACATGCTGTATAAGTACCATTCCAGCAAATGAATAGGTGCCATTGGCTTTGTGTAACTCTTAGAAATTAAACATATATTTTTTAATATATATTTCTATCTTTCAAATCTAATAACACATATTTTTAACTATTCAAAACTATTCAGGTCAAACTCAGGCAGCTTTACTTCACTATTTTTTACAAGGTTTCCAAACTATCCAAAGATAGTTACACAACTTATGTGACATTTAAAAAACATGTTTAAAAGCGTGTGCACAAATTAATTAGATTTTCTCTCAAAAAAGTCTTTATTTTGAAGAAATGGTTGACTGCATGTTCAAACAAATGATATTTAGGACATAAAAATAAAAAATCACTCCTGTTACTGTAACTCATTCCTGTTACTAGAACTCACTCCTGTTACTGGCACTTATTCCTGTTACTGGAACTCACTCCTGTTACTAGAACTCACTCCTGTTACTGGCACTTATTCCTGTTACTGGAACTCACTCCTGTTACTGGCACTCATTCCTGTTTACTTTTTATGTTTTGGGTAACAGGAATTAAAATAGCAGGAATGAGTTTTTAGCATAGAATGAGCAAAAAAAAAGTGAAAAATAGCTAAATGGCGGCTGTGCTACTGTAATAGCATGAGGACACTGAGCAAATTCTACTGATTTTCCCAAAAATGTGTATTTTAAAAATAACAAATAAGATGTAAGAATTAATTTAGGTGTCTTAGTCATCATTACAATAAGATCAAATATTCAGAAAAACTAATGAGGGAACTTTGGGAATTTTGTTCTGCCCATGATCTTCTACCTCATGAACCAGCTGATGTCACTTCCTTTTGTAGATGTGACTTCCTGTTGTAGAATGTTCAAGTTGTTTTTAGATTTAGTAATGTGTTACGGTAACAGGACTGAGTGAAACCCAGGAACACAACTAAAACGTGTATTTTTAACTTATTGCAAAAAATATATAATCAATAAAAAGTAAAATAAATCTCTGAATGATTTTAATAATTGTATTTGAAGGTAAAGTTTATAGTTAGAGAGTGGGGACAGGTAGCAAATGCTATTTTTTCAGTATTCTAAGTAGTTTGTATTTATTTTAAAATTAAAATATGATTAATAATAAAATTTATTTTAAGTTATTATTTTAATTATTATAAGTTATTTTGTGTGCCATTTATACATTTTTTTGTTCTATATTTTATTTTAATATAAATGTCTTGTTTCCTACTATTTTATGAAATTGTTACTTTTTAATTGTTTTTTTTTATTTTATATCACTCTGACATTTTGCTGATTTATCTCATTTTATTGTAATTTTATGCATGTTTATGTATGAAAGATGCTATATAAATAAAGTTTATTATTATTATTATTATTATTATTATTATTATTATTATTATTATTATGTTTTTTTTTTCTGGGGACAGAAATGGCATCCATTCGGTGGAATGACCCATAAGTTTTGGATGAGCCCCAATTTTTCTGAACACAACACTGGAGGCGCTCTGTGGAGGATTGTGTTCTGTTTGTAAGAATAGGGTACAGTTCTGCAGTTGTGTAGAAAGGTACATTATTCCTCATCCAAAAGCTCCATTACAAAGCTGTCAGGTCCATCTTCCTCAATGCTCCTATAAGCAGAAAACCTGGATTGTCCAGCCGGCTCGTCTCTGAGCGCTGTGATACGGGGAAACTCTAGAGATGTCAGCTCTCTCTAAACATACTCTTCTCTTTAAAAAGCTTTTCTCCTCGCCTCGGCTCCAGCCGGCTCCCGTCACTGTCAGCGAGTATCTCTGAGACACAGTGGAGTCACACATGAACTTCAGCACACTCTACATTGAAAAGTCACAAAAGTAAAGTCGTAATATTACGAGAGCAAAGTCGTAATGTTAAAAGGAAAAAGTAGACTAATTACATGGGCTGCCAGTTTAATAAGCTTAGAGGGAAAGAAGCATTTTCTGTTCATGATCTGTTACAGAGCTGCTGTGATTACCATCAGTTATCTACATTTCTAACCTGCTGCTTATTAAAGCTCTAGTGTTAGTTAAATGATACAGTGTCCAAATTTAGCCATGGAGGTGTCGCTACTGGTAGCCTAGCCTATATTGCGCTTTGGCTTCATGGAGGTTGTGTTATTCTCTTCATCACACAGCAGTCCAGCCTTTCGAATCCTGTCGAGCCCACGCTGTCAGGATCCAGTGTCAGAATTGAGCAAAAGTTTCTCTTCACATGCAGTTTTTTGGTTTTGGTCAATTATTTCTCACCGCTTTTCATCCAAGCCTTCCACTCACCCTTTTAACATGCATGATTGTCAGGTAGCTGCAGGAGTTTATTATTATAAGGGAGTTTATTAATGGTTAATAATTAGTATTATTAGTAAATACTTGATTTAAACCATTAAAATAGAGATACGACATAAAACTTACCCTACATGTTTTTTTTCCATCTGTCAGCATTAATACATCTAATTAAATATAATAAAGAAAGTCAGTTTAATTATCCAATGTTATTTTATGTTCATTTACACCACATTATAATATTATTGGATTAATTATTAATCAAAGTAACAGACAAAGTAAGATAAGCACTCAGTAAGACCTGAGGTTTGACAGTAAAAATCACTCATCAATGCAAACTTGTTAACTATAGGTTTTCTTTTATTTAATTTTTCTTTTTTTAGTATTTCTCTCCTTTTTTAATTATTGCCTGTAAATTTGTACATTTCTATTTATTTTGTTCAGTATAAATCAGTCTAAATATTGAATTATTAATTGTTTCTGGTAACTTTTATCTTCCATTTATGTGTAAAATCTTTATAAAACAACTTTTGGAAATCTCACCTGCTCATCAAAACCTGCTCTGGAACCTGAATTAATGCTCTTCTAACTTTATTGATTTTATTGATGGCTTGTGAGGTTTAAGCAGAGCTCAGATCTCGCAGTTCTCGCTCCTTTAGCCTCACTGATTAGAGAACCAACCCTGCTCTGCTGCTTTTGAAGTAAAAGTCAGAGTACAGAGAACCAGCCAACATGATGTCCTGCGTCTGTGTACTTATCAAGCCGCAGCTTCATAACCCAGTTGGCAGCGGTAGAGCCGTTCCAGAGAACGAGAGAACGGCTGAGCGTGCCCAGCGTCCATCTGCTCTGAGAGCACCAGTCAGATATTAGAGCACTAACTTTGATCAGTGCACATATTGCATATTACACTGAGCCCCCGGCTCCAAAACAGCTAATCCCTGACACTGGAAATTAGTACCTGCTCTGGTAAGCTTTTGATCTGGGCCGCTTTTTGGATGCAGGCGGCTCCTGTTACAGCTGGGGCTCTTTTACAAGAGTGTAACAGCATGCTCGTGTTCAGGGCCAGCAGATTTTTCTTACTATAATGTGAAAGCTGAATGCGACACAGTTGAGGAGATGATGGTGATGGTGAGTAGCAGAGCTGATTCCTTGGTATACTGATATGGATACTGGCTGCTGGGATGAGGGGTGGGGATGAATAAATAAATAAAGTCACCCTGAATCTGACACTGACACTGAACTTGAAAATGCTTTATTGTTTTGCCCCAATAAAGTAAACAAAAAAACAAGAGCTCTATCTTTTAACCAAATATTCAAGCTTGTTACTAAGTCTTACTTACTGCACCCAAAAAAAGATTTTTATATATATATATAAAAAGTCCCAAAGTATTATCACCACATGATATTCTATAAAATGAAGATCGTTGGACAAAGTTTGCTTGTATATGACGATAGAAATAAAATAACAAATGCTTTGCAATTTTGTACAGGACTTAAGAACATGTTGAAAATCATGCCAAATTGAGCAAAAAAAAATAGATTTAAAATAATTTTAACCCCTGGACATGCGGTAAAATCTCTGCTGCCTGCTGCATTCCGTGAGAAAAAAGTTCCTGTAAGAGACTCTTTACTTGCAGTTTTCAGTTTTGCTTCTCACAAAAAGAAAAATTTAAAAAACTTTGTCAATTTAACTTTTGCATTTAGACTAAAATGTACAAATGTATTTAACGACAATTACAATTACAATTACAAAGAAACACCAGGTAGAGCATATAATTGTATGTAAAACCCTTAAGTAACTAGACTAACTTGTAGATAGTACTTAAATAAACTTAATTATAAAAGTGTACAGTGTAATATTGTGATCTTTTTGTCACATTCTGGTCCTGTTCTGTGTCTCTTCTGTCCCTGCTCCCCAGCACATGGTCCAGTGTTTACTTCCCATGGTCCAGTGTCTCCTCCCATGTCTCCATCTTCAGTGTAACTCAGCCCCCTCGTTACCTGTCCCCAGGTGTTTCCTGTTTCCTGTTCCCTCTGTTTGTATTGAAGCTCCTTTGATTCAGTGTCCATTGTTGGTTTTTGTATGTCTTTACATCAGTCATGGAAGCCTGTTTCCCATTTCAGTTTAGTTTTGATGATAATGATATGTGAAAATAAAATAGCTTTTTCTTTTCGAGAACGGATGTACTATTTTTAATCATTAGTAAAGTTTAAAATGTCTTGCTTGTACAATTGTCCTGAATGCTCCCATACCTGCTCAATTTTTAGCCAAGTACTTATTAGTCAGTTGAGGAGTCACTTCATGTACATATACCTCTAGCTAATTATTTATCAGTCAGTAGAGTCGCTTAATGTATGTAGTAGTACTTGATTTCTCAGGTTTCTCTGAGAACTCATGCATTTACAGTATTGTAAAGGGAGTTGCAGCTGAATTCTACCTTGACTGGGACTGGGACTGATCTGGTCTAGAGTGTCCTGTGTTTTATGGGATGTTCTAGGTGTTGATATCAGAATTTCACCCTCTTTGTTTCTCCTTAATGATGATTCCTCGTCCATAGCGCAGTCTTCCTTGGAGGCTACAAACCTACACAGATTTTTATGACATACCACATGGTTCAAATAAGAAAATACTGGCTGAAGCTCTGCTGACGAGAGCTGCTAGAGCTTAAACTCATGCAAAGTATGTTTTCTTTAAGATCTGATGATACATACTGTACTCTGTATTGGACTGGTAGCCAATGAAGTGAGGCAAAAATTTGTGTTATATGTTCTCTTTCCTCTAAAGTGAAAAGTGACTCAAACCTAATTAAAAAAAAAAAAAAAAAAAACAGATTTGGCACGTTTACACAGCCATGAAAAAATCAGATCTGAACCGCATTGAGCAAAAAAAAATCAGATTTGAGATAATGTAATAATGGGAACGTAGCCTATGAGGCATCTATAGTGGACCATCTAAATAAAGTGAAACCAGATTAATTCATCTATTCTAGCCGTTTAAAAGCACCATAACTTAAGGAGAAAATGAGCATGTGTAGAATGTGTAGCTGCTATTGGAGAAGATAAAAAAAAATAACATTTAAACAGTTTGAGTGTGTCGGGGGTTTAGCGGGGGGGAGGGCGGGGTCCGTCTGGAAGGGGATAAGTGCTGAGCCGGGGCTCTGTCAGAGGGGCAGAGACAGCAATGAGAAAAGCTCTTGAACCCTCTGTTGAAAACGACAAACCGCCTTCAAGCAGCGACGTTCCCGGAGATTAACACACACGCTGAAGATCCAAAGCAGCAATTTCATTTCAAAACTCAATCCGTCAGCTCCAGGATTTGCATGGCTAATTAGAAACAGTGGCACTCGTCTTTTTTTTTTCTCTCTATCTCTCCTCTCTCTGCGCTCTTCTCCTCTACTTCTATCCTCTTTTCCATCATTCATTCTTAAAAGAAGCCTCTCTTTGTAGTGTCTGAGATAACGGAGCGGCTCGGACCGCTGAAGCCTGGAACTGCAGGGGGAAGTTTACCTGTACTACATATGCTAATGACCTTGTTCAACATCCCGCTTGCCCCGCCCCCTTGCTGTAGGTGTAGGAGTCTGAGGGCGTTTGGTAATGGGAATGGTCACGGTGGTTATGGCGCTTTGCTCTAATGGTGTAATATGGGCGCACTGATGGGCTTAGGATCATTCAGCTCGCTTAACATTCCGGCTAATGGGGAATGAAGCTGATGTTACAGCTTCTCCAACTAAACGCTCCACACTTTAATTACTGTTAAAGTCTGCATTTTACCACTGCACCTCCAATCCTGCCGAACAGGAACATTTCTCAGTGTTTTCTGGATGCTTAACCCTGTAAAACTCTAAATGCCTGTGGTAGACCCATACATATTAGCTAATTCTTAGTTATTATAGTTTCCTGGCAGTTACTTAATCATTTACAGCAGATATTATACTTAATTATACTTAATATGCAAACAATTATATACTGTAAAAAAAAAAAACCTCACCAACAAAAACATTTCTAGTGACTTAATTAAATTAAACTGAAGTTTGGTAACACTTTATAATAACTTTAAATAATATAGCATTAACTAATGATTAATACCAATAATTGTTCACATTTTAAGGAACAAAAAAAGTTGCTAACCTATTTGTAAATAATAATAAATGCATTGGCAACATTAACTACAATTGATAAACATTTGTCAGGTTTAAAAATCTTACTACTAGTGATTTATGAATGTTCAAGTTATCCAAAAGCAGTGTGTAAGACTGGTGGAGGAGCACTTCATGCTTCCTCTGCTACTGACAACTTTTATGGAGATGCAGATTTCATTTTCCAGCAGGACTTGGCACACTGCCTAGACTGGTGTTATATAATATTCAAATTTCCTGAGACACTGATTTTTGGGTTTTCATTGGCTGTAAGCCATAATTATCAACAATAAAAGAAATAAAGGCTTAAAATAGATCACTCTGTGTAATACACATATAATATTTTTCACATTTTGAACTTAATTACTGAAATAAAGTAACTTTTCAGTGATATTCAATTTTTTTGAAATGCACTAGTTGTGTTCCTCCAACCTGCTTATTAACAGAGATATATACATATGAATTGTATTTATGTGTATTTAACATATACATAAGAGGTTTCTTAGAAAGACCTAGTCCTGGGCTACATTTGTGTTTGAGTATAATGTTGTCTCCATTTGCTCCATTTGTAAGATTAGACTCATTCCTTGCTATACTTTTGTATAGTGACAATGTATAAGAGGGTTTGAGGGAAGTATATAAATATACTGGAATAAATCAGATCTTTAGTAAAATTACCTCTTTAAAATGTAGTATTCATAACTTTATGACTCACCTTCATCTTTATTTGATGGGCCTTAATCTTCTTCTCCTCTTTTTAAATGAAGAAATTAAGATACAGTGATATTCTTGCCAATCATGAGAGAGAGAGAGTATGAGAGATAGAGAGACTAAAAGACAGAGAGAGAGAGACCTGAGCTGAGAATTACTGTGCAGTTCAGTTCATTTTAGGTCAGTGCAGTTTTTAACAGATTTACAGTAAATGTATATGACTCTACTGATGGAGCTCCTCTTCAGACCCCTGCATCCAATTAGATAAACCCTCTCCAATAATCAAGCTTAGCTTAACAGTGCAGAATAATGAGTGAGATAATGCTGTAATATCTCCTGCACAGATTTAAACTATCAGAGAGAGGGAACAGGGCTTTATAGAGGTGGATAATGAGAGTTCAGGAGTTCAGCGGGAATATTACACACTCAAATGCCTTCAGAGGTACTTAGGCCTGCGACTCCACTCTGTGAGTTTTTTTTTTTTTTTCGATAAGATTGTTTCTTTTTTAAATGGGTTTTTATCTAAAGGTAATTGTTCCAGTTGATCTTGTTGAGTTGTACTGTTTGGTTTGTTCCACAGATCGGCTGGGTCACAGTGTATACCACTTTAAGATCTGCCTTCAGAGCAGAAACTATACTGTGTTCTGTAGCCATGCTCAAAAAAGAGATTTTTGGGTTAATTTTTGCATTTTCGAGATGACATATGCAATTCAGCTGTCAATAAAATAGACACGTTATGATGCCAATTTATCAAAACACAATAAACATGTTTTCTCACCTAATTTACTCACATTTAGGAGTCCAAAATGATGTGAACATCCCCTGGCCATGTCATACACAGGGGTCGGCAATTAAGTTTGGCAGCGGTCAAGAAATTTTCCAAGTCATTACATGGCGGACCATTAAAAAAAATTCTGGTTTATAAAATGTAGTGTAATGGGATGGAGTGCTATTAGCTCTCCAGCCCAGAGGGTTGTTGAACCCAATTGCAGAACAATTGAATTCAAAGCAGGTAAACCCAAGAAAAAATAAAAAAAATTAACACACTGTTCCCCATGCGGGATCGAACCCATGTCATCAGGGTGGCGCTGCCTTGGCTAGTGAATTGGGACACAGCCGGGAAACGTGCCCTTATAAGGAGATAGGGAGCCCAAGAATGGGCAGAAAAACGAGAACGATCGAAAACTAAAGTCACGCCAAGCGCGACAGAGAGAGAGAGACAGGGAAGGTTTGTAAACAAAAGCTCTCCAGAGAAGTCTTACTTTTTTTAATTCTTCATTATAGTTCAAACAACCTCATGGGCCAGATGTTTCATGCTTGTGGACCACATCTTGCCTGTGGGCCACCTATTGCCGACCCCTGTCATTCACCACACATAAGTCACATTGTGATCCTCGTTGCTATCTTACTCCCCTCCAACAATCTATTTTTATGCGTTGCACCTGAGCCATTAAACTAGCGTCAGAGTTTAGGAATAAATCTAAACTGATAGGCATGGTGGTCTGGAAGTGAGGTGGATTCAGGTAAATTTCTGGCGTGTTTCTATCTTGATGGTGGGAAATACAGGTGTGCCACTGACTGATTAAAACCCTGACAACAGTCAACAGTCAGCCGTCCCATCCTATCTTAGCCATGCAGGATCGCCTTGTGTAACACACAATTATGAATGCAAATCCAGCTTTTAACTCAACTATAAACAGAATAAAGGATAAAATATCATTGCTGTTCCCTTAAATGAGCTGCTGGTGTATCTTCACAGTGTGAACGAGCAGCTCAGTATCCTCTGCTGAGACATGCAAAAGCGTAGTGCCGTTAAGATACGAACGTGCCAAAGTCAGAGCTCACCTGCTTCTTAAAGGGAATGACAACTGCCACACTGATTGGTTTATTTCAAGTTACGCCCAAAATTAACCACACCCATGATTAATTAAGATAATTAGTACGTGCCCTTTGCACGTATTTGACCAGTACACTATAGATCACTAAAATAGGGCATTAAGTGTGTTTTTATCATTCATGCTGTTGGTCTTACATACCGTATGATTTATAGATAGATGGACAGACAGAGAGAGAGAGAGACAGACAGATACACACAAACACACACACACACACACACACACACACACACATTACTTTTTTCGCCTTCTGATCCAGACAGGGCTACTCACAGCAGCTTATGCCTTACAAGTCACATCACACACTTCTTTAATCACACTAAAACCCATATCTGCCTTCACTCTCCCTCTCTCTACTTAACACACACACACACACACACAAACGTGCACACATACAGATGCACACATACACACTCTCTTTCTCTGTGTCCTTGACTGTCGGGTTCCTCCTGTAAACAGTGCAGCAGGAATCACGACTTGGCATTCCTGAAACAACTCTGGATTTGATTTTACAACCCAATTAAAGTCCAGCTGTAAATCAGACCCCCCCATCCCAAAACACACACACACACACACCTCCGTTAGACTGTAGTATCCCTGAAGGCTGTGAAGTAATCTCTGAAGGGCTCCTGTTAAAGGCACCCGGGCATAGAGAGGGTCTGGGTCTGATGAGGGTGTTTACAGGACTCATTATAGTGCTGCTGTTCCAGGTTTCTGATCAGATGTGCAGAAAACAAGACACTGCAGTTAGAGTGACACCTGATAGTGGGTGCTGATGAATAGGACATTCCATATCTCAAGTTATACAAGTTATACATTTTACATCTTATCTTATGGGTTCACTGCTAAATACTTAAAACTAAATACTGAGTATTCACAATGTTTTATACATAGTTTAGTAGTTTTATGCATAGTTTATTTCAGTGACATTGTATGTTTATCTAAGCGCAACAAGTACAGTGTGAAGCCTGTATTTTATATGTAAAACCTGACAATTCTGTCAATGTCAAAAATCCAGATATATCCCAAATCTGTTCTGAAGAAAATACACAATTAAAAGAAAAATAAATTTGTCAATTTTTAAGTGTTCAAAGTTTGAAAACACCATAAATTAAGTGTTTTTCAGGGTTTTTTCTGCTTTGTAGATTAATACTTGAGGAGGTTGATGGCAGTGGGGAAGAACCTGTTCTTTCACCTGGTGGTCTTGTATTTTACACTTCTATACCTTGGGCCTGAAGGCAGAAGTGTGAAAATTGAGCAAAAAGCTCAAATCAATCTATATTTGACTTGATTTTAATTGAAATCTAATACAGAAATGCAACTCTACCCTGACAAAATAAAAAGATTTCTGCAAACTTCTGCAGACAGTGATGTACTCCATAATGTACTTCAATCCGCACATTCATCTGAGGGCAGCGTGTGCCATCTGCTAACATGACTGCGACTCTTTTTCACCAGGCTCTTTTTCTCCCACTCTACAGACAGTAATTGCACGCTGCAATTAATCAGAGGTGACACCAACGATTGTCATTTTTCATTAGTGCGACAACAGGTTACTGCAGCCTGTCAGCCATCAGAGAGAAATATGTCCACTAATGACATATCAATAACTCCACGGCGTGCCATAAACACAGTTACAGAGCAGACGCCTCTTTTTAAACCTGGACTCTCTGCTTATTTTTCCTTATCGGTTCTGCTGCTTTTAAACTGCTCTCTCTCTTTTTCTCTCTTTCTCTCTGTCAGGAGTCAGGAGGAAGATGTGAGGAGAAATCCAGGGCCTGGCATGCACTTAATTGCAGAGTTTATATGAAAGTCACATTAATGGCGGGTGGAATTTAAATTGCTTAAGTGCTGTTTGGGCGCGCTTGTCTCTCAAACCACAAGGGGAACCCAATTAAAACATTTAAAAGCAAGACAATGAGGCGGCACATTCCTCCCTAACTCTGTTATTTAGTGGCGGCCATTAATCTTCCTCTGCTGCCGTATGAGAACACTTGCGCAGACGCATTCACAAACACACAAACGCAGGTACAAAAAAAAAGAAAAAAAAAAAACACTCGTGGAAAGTGACAAATGTGGCGAGCACCTGAAAAAGACTGGGTGACAAAGTCAATTTGGTGGCGGTGCACAGCTGAGAACATGCAGCGCTGTGTTCTTGTCATCCTTGCGCAGTTGCCTCCAGTTGGCGGCTCACGGTTCTTCCCCTGCCTTGCGCTGATTTCCCGTCATGTTGTCAGAGAGCTAACGGATGCAGGAAGGAGACAAATTGACGCTTTGGCCCAAAACTGCAGCGCCGTGGAACTGCTGCAAGGCTTGGCGGAGGATGCTTTGACTTCAACGCTTCGAGGCTTCGCACTGAGATTGTGCTGTTTCCACTCTCTTGCTTTGTTTAGTTCTTTGCAAATATTGGTATTGGCCAATCACGGCAATTAGCAAATGAGAGAACGAGAGAACGAGGGAACGGTACAGCGCCTGCCTGTAGACTGTGTACATATGCCTCTGCTGTATGTCTCAACTGTTTCTCACTCTATGGGGAAACTACTGGAACCACTACTGGCAAAGGCCTGTTGTTTTATTGAGTTGGATGTTGCCTTGAAGTAATTACCTTTCTCATGAATCACTGTCTGGCTCTCAAAACTCGAAGGGTCATTTCCTTCTGAGTGGCAGGCTCAGCCTTGTGTTCCTTCTGCTGACCGTTCTGCTGTTCACGCTGGGCTAATTGCAGAAACCCTGAATTCAGCACATTTGAATCCTCATATTTCTTCTTGAGTAGACACCCATTGATTAGAGTCCCTTGGGAACAGGAGGAATAACAGCATGCTTTCTTGCGTACCTTGACTTTCTTGCGTCTCAATCAGTAGACCGTTTCCGGTTGGCACGCAAGACCAAGATCTGGTTCGCAGGCGTTTTTGAGCCATGCTGTCTTGGAACCAAGCTTGACCTGCTGGTCTGAAAACACAGCCACACCTACACCTTTGCTTGTTGATTTCTCAAAGTGGTGTCATTGAGGTGTTACCACAGCCCGAAATCTTCAGGATTTCAGCTGAAGGCTGGCCGTGACATGTTTGTGCAGCTGCGGTCTCGCTGGAATGTTCTGGATGGTAGGGGTTTCACAGCGAAGTCACACCTGTGGCATCGAGGGTCCGATATTCAATTTGGCCTTGAAAGATGGAAACCAGTGTGAAACCAGCTTGAACCTGAGCGAGACGGAAAACAGTCGCAGAACGATCTTAAAAAAAAAACGGCTTAAAAAAAACAAGACCCAGAACCAGAACCAAATCAGTGAGTAAACTGCTGGACTGGCAAGTCAGCTATTCTTCTGGTTTGGTGCTAAACTAGACCTTGAAGCAGGAAGAAAGAGTATAGCTCCAAAACCACTAAATCATTAAGTTGAGTATGTTTACCCAAGAACCTATCAGAAACTCTACCCTTTTCCCTGGACTTGGAGCGGTCACTACATGTCCAATATACTGTAGCTCTGACCTCTGAGTTAATAAAGGAAAAAAAGAAATAAGAAGAGAATTGAGAATTGAAAAGACAGAAAGTTTAAAGTTGCACATGGTATCTACAAGCCAACATCCTGCAGGATTTAATCAGCCATTGCCAGGACCACACTCTAAAAAGGAGTCCCAGAATAATCCAGTTAAGGCTTAATTCAACTAAATGTTCTCTGAAGTTTATTATTTTTATAAAAAAAAAGTATATAAATATATAAAAGTATATTTTAGACTGTACTCTTGAGGTTTGGTAAGCACTGCTCTAAAATCCAAAATCAGAAAATGTACTGTATTTACAATAAAAATTAAACCTTTGGTTAAGAACATGGGTCAATTGTGACCTAAATGAACTTTTTAGGTGTGATTTATACAGTATATCTTTGCAATAAATGGATTCAATCATTCAGTATTAAAGATATTTCTCAATTCACTTGTTTTTGAATATTTAAATATATTTAACAAATAAGAGTTATTTAGAAATATTTAATTGACTATTCTGAAGTAATACTGCATCAGATTTATAATTAGGTTTACTGAAACAACCCAGTACCATAGGAGACTCATGAGAGACTCTGGCTTTTGGACATGTTGCTGATAACAGTCAGGATGGTCATTTTTGCCTTTCGTGCAAAGTGCAGAATTTTGATTTCTTCTAAAATAAAGATATGGAATACTTATCCAATCTAATCAGTTTTCACTTTTGGATGGTCCATTCCAGATGCCTCAAAACTCCTCATTGACAGAACAGCTTAAAAAAATAAGGTGTATTTTTATTTTTATTTTTTTTATACATAAGAAACAGAACAATGAAGTCTCAGAACTAAATATATATATATATATATATATATATATATATATATATATATATATATATATATATATATATATATATATATTTTTTTTTTTTTTTTTTTTTTTTTTTTTTTTTTGGCTCAACTATTGGTGGAGGAATTCAAACTTAAGTTGGCACCAAAACTCTAAAATCTAGTGCAGTCTAGTGCAAGTTTCCTAAAAATCTTGAGTTTTCTTTTTTCATTTTTATAGTGCAGATACATCTAAATAACATCTAATCCAATCCACCCAATATCTACAATCGGATCTTATCGGAAATTATTTGGTAACAATTTCTATGAATGTCATCTCAATTACATATACTCGACAGTATTCCATACATATTACAATGCATTCATAAGGCATTATATACATGGCTATAAATATTCATAATGTATAACCCATTATATTATAATTGTTTATGAGTATGTTTAAAAAATATGGTTTGCCTGCACTCTGAACACTAACTAAACCTAACCCTGTTAGAACCTCTGATTCACACAACAAAAACTCCAATTCCCATCATGCACCCACACCAGAGTTTTTCTCTTACTCTAATAATCACGTGAGGTTGCGGTGTTCCCACTCCCCCAGCTTCTGATTGCTTGTACCTGTTCTGCATATTATATACACCCCTCAGTTTCCTTGGTTTTTGCTCAGTATTGAATCTAGTTTGCAAGTTTGCTCTTCTACATGTTTCCTTTGTTTTTGTATTTTTGACTACTCTCTTTCCTTTCCCTTTGTATTGTTTGTTTTCCATATTTTTGTGTATTTTAACAACTCTATTCTGCCTTGTCCTTTTTCCTGCTGGATTTGCCGTGTACGACTTGTTTTGTCGTGTATCACTCTGGTATGTTGATTGCCTTTGCTACCTTCCTGTTACCGACCCTGCCTGTCCCTAACTACCCCTACCATAGTGAGAATGCAGATGCAGATTCTCTTATTGGATACATGTGCTTTCTACCATCGTGGTCTCCTGCTATATCCTGAAGTGATCAGCAGATGTGGGCTTTTACCTGCCCAGTGGTGAGGGTCATTAGGAATCAGTGTCATGGTGATGAGTCACAAGTGGGTGGTCTTCCTCGTTCTGGGCTTTATGGGAAGTGAAGTTGAACTACTGCTGCTCCCTGGAGAAGGACGGGGGCTGGGTTCTGCATGTTCCTCAGGCTTGTACTTATGAGGCATGATATTTCTGCCATGTTTTCTGTAGTTTTATGAAGGGGTGCTGTGAGGCAAAGCCCAGAGCTACTAACACAGCACTGCTGTTTGATGTGGGGAAACAGGCCGGTGATGTAAAGGTTTTTTTCCAGAGACTTGATTGGCTGTGTGTTACAGCATCGCCACCAATGGAACATATAGGAAATGGACAGTAGAAAAAAAAAAGCGGGCCTGTTGGATCGTTTAGGCTTTAATAATAAGCGTCAAATATTTCTTAACAGTTCTCAGCACCGGTTTCTGAGGGTACACGCTTCCTAAATTTGAGGTCCAAACTAAAGAGACGTTAAAGAAAGAAGGAAGGAAAGTAGTTTAGGTCTGACTCATTCTGGAGCTGTTGGGTATGTCCAAATAAAACAGGGTCTGAACATGTTTCTTTATGAGGAAATACTCAATTCTGACACAATGAGACAGAAACGCTTATCGTCATGCTTGGTTAGTAACTCTCCTAACAAAAAATGTTGTTTTTTTTTTAGTAGTAAAAAAGACTTCTTTGTTTCTTTGTCTTGTAAGAAACCCTTTGTTGAAAAAAAAGCAGTAACAAGTGGACCATATAAACTCTAGAAAAACTTTTTAAGAGATTTTACAGATATTGTATACTCGTTTAAATTGTAACTAACCCCCCTGATTTTTGCTGACTGGAGGGGTACTGGGTGATGTATGGGTTTAGAGGCTGGCCAGGAGGGAGTGCTGATTGGCTGAGCTGTAGCTGCAGCTGTGATTAATAACCATGGTCATTCCAAATACCAAATATTGATTTTTGAATTCTTAAAACTTTATGAATATCGTCCCTGTCCAATGAAAAACACTTATCTCCAAAACAGCAATTTTACAGAAGAGAGAAAAAACCTTGTAAACTTTCAATGGAAGTCAATGTAAAAAGAGTTTATTTCAGGTAATTTTGAAGAGTTTCTATTGGTTCGTTCATCATTTGTTACAATCTGTTCAAACTATGTACTCTATGTAGTTAACTAAAAATCAAAAATGGAGTTAAGTGTTTTTCATAGGACAGCAATGTTATGAACTTGTTTTTTTTTTGCATTATTTGAGGTCTGAAAGCTCTGCATCTATTTTGTTATTTCAGTTGTTTGTCATTTTCTGCAAATAAATGCTCTAAATGACTATAATATTTTTATTTGGAATTTGGGAGAAATGTTGTCTGTAGTTTATAGAATAAAACAACAATGTTAATTTTACTCAAACACAAACCTATAAAAACAATTCAGCAGTTAAAACAGGAATATAATACTCTTAATAGATAATAGACAATACTCTAAGTACTCTCAGCACAGCCTGGATGTTTCGTAACAGAAAGTCTGTAAATGAACTCATTATCAGGCACAATAAGAACAACATCTGCTTGAAGAACATTTAATATTTACAGCCAGCGAGTTTCTGAAATGTCTAAACAATCGCTGTCAATAATCAAAACCTGATTTATGTCACATTATTCCACCATAAATGCCACTTTAATAAATCTCTCCTCAGAGAAAGAGAATGTGGTTTTGGAACTCTAGTCTGTTTTGGTGAGTTTTTTCTCTTTTTTTGTTTTCAGTTCCTCTTTTTTAGGTCTTATAACACAGTAGACAGACAGACACATGCCCTGATCTCTTTTACTCCAGACGACATACGGCTGCTCAAAAATATAATCAATTAAAATGTAAAAGGAAGCAGAATTGTTATATTTTCCTGGAACTGATCATGTTTTGGACTTTAAATATATTCACAACTAAGATATATTTTCAAAAATGGTTAGACTAGAGTGTTTATGAGTTGAAAGCATAAGAATATTGATGATTTGAGTTCATTACATGGATTATTAATTATTACTTTGACAAAATACATGGAGAAACAGCATCAGGCGGATTTATTTTTCTGGATAATTAATAATCACACCTCTAGGAAACATGTAGATTAACTTATTAAAATTCTGACACTCAGAGCAGCCTATGCCTTTCGGTATTTTGAGGATAAGGACACACAAAGAAAACATATATATACAAAAATGTAAACTTTTTAGTCTAAATAAAAAAAAATGTTTAGTGCAAAAAAAAAATACTGCAAGTAAAGTAAAAACTATATAAAGTAGTGCGCACACCATACCTAGCTTTAGTTTGAGTAAAGCAGGTAGTTTCACACCTTTTCTGTGGACATTTTTGAGTCTTTATTTAACGATTTTATTTGGTTTTAGAAACATCATATAAATATTGGGTTTGAAGCACTAAAGGTAAATAATATTGGATGGGGAAGGAGATTTTTAACTTTTTTAGGTGTTTTTCTCAATGGGTTTATTGTAGATTTAGCTTTACAGCACTGGGATGTGATCACTATTTTTAGAAAGAGTAAGTTCCGCCCTTTCTAACCATATATGGATGATGTTTATGTGTGAAGGGGTTTTTGGGTAATTAAGCTGAGAACACAAGGTGAGATTTTGAATGGAAAATCCGTCTGTAGGGTTTTAAGGGTTTTTTTTCTTTGGGATGTTTTGAAGAATATCTGCAGGCATGTATTGATGTATTGTCCTACTTTGGCTACAGTTTTGATGAAAAAACACTATACAGACTATACACTACACGATCTCAGCTTACACACACTGTCACACATTTCATCCGACAAGCGGGGAGAAACAATTGGATAAAGTGCAGAAATTTAAGGCCTTTAAAAGCTTATTTTGCGCATGTAATTACCCTTCGCCCAAGTTTGAATTCCTACTGCTGGGGTTTGACCACACATGCCAGGCTGAGGAGACGGCTCATTTTCAGCTGCAAAAATGACAACTATGCGTGGGAAGCGGCGAAAGGGACGGACAGCCTGTTTTTCCAAAACAAAAAAAAAAATCTTACAACATAAACACGAGTGCACTCGGCTGCAGAGGAAGGTGGAGGGCGGGTGACGGGGGTCGGACCACATTCTAAATATTATGCTAAAGCATCTGTTTGCAATGCCTCTCTCACAGCGCTTTTTCTTCCTTTTTTTAAATGTTAAAGGGTGTTATGAAAACAATGGTCTCTTATGGGATTAGCTCGAGACGTAGCGCTGCTGTGGATCGTAGAGATGCACATGTGCTTTATGCTAGTAAGAAAAGCTATTTAAGCATTTGCTATTGTAAATTCAGATATTTTAACCCTTCTGTTATGTTCATTTGTCAGGAACAGCAATGGTGTTCCCGGGTCAGTTTGACCTGGTGCATGTTTAAATACTTTTCTAAAAAAAAAACAAACAAAAAAAATTAACTATTTTTCCTAGATCTTCAACCTTTAAAATGGGTCAATTTGACCCAGAACGTAACAAGAGGGTTAAGGTAGCTTGGGCTTGCATCCACACTTCCACCAGAGAACTCAAGAGGCAAGTATACAAAAGAAGATCTTTTTCATTTTAGATTAAAAAACTTCAGAATTTTATTGGAAATTGTATCGTGTTTAAAAGTAAAAGTTGTGGCTATGTTTCCTACACCTTTAAAATGCTCCTTTGGAACTGAAGAGAATTGGTTCAGAAAGACGTCTTGCTGACCCACATGGCAACAGCACCATTAGCTCAGATTAACGTTGGACTAAGATTCAGGAATGCTGTTCTCACAACACCTCAGCCTCAACACCACAGATCTGCGACAAAAGGAATGGCTACAATTTTTGTTACTTATTGTACAGTGCATTTATTTATAAAAGTTGACAAAAGTAGTGAGTAAATCAAATGTTTCAGAACAGCTAACACTTTTTACTAGAATGTATAATGATGAAAGCAGAATGATTTCTGAATGCTACCTGCTTAATCATGCTCATGTCCTTACAATGTTAAATCCATCCATCCATCCAGCTTTCTGGATGTTGGAAGAGTTTTAAAAAGTTATTTTACCATTACTGCAATTTAACAAGTGTCAATATTTCAATTGTTTAGAAAACTGTTGCTAAACATTCTTATAATGTTCTCTTGTAATGTTTTCGGCCATGTAAACCATTGATCTATTATTACATGTTAGCTACAGTAGCCTTGTAGCTTCAGCATACAGTTAAAGATAATGCAAACATCCCACAAAAAAATCACGCTTTTATTAGATTTTTTTAATATGGAAAAATTGTGTCATTTATTGTTTTACATGCATACCTTTATCCAATGATCTCTCAACTTCTCTCTGTGATGATCTCCTCTCTCTCTCTCTCTCCTGGCTCTTCAGATCCAGCAAATGATGATTAATGTGTTTGCTTTAATTAATATGTGCTGCCTGATTAGGAACAGGGTGCTACAGTCTTGTTCATGGGCAGGAGATCGAGGGAGAGGATAGAGTGTGTGTGTGTGTGTGTGTGTGTGTGTGTATGTGAGTGTGTGTGTAAGGAAGGCAGACAGGTGGTGTCGATGGGGATGCCTGATTCAGAGAGCACCTGATTTGCATACATATGACAACCATCTGTGCTAATAGTCTCTGAGATGTCTCTATTAGGCTCTGTGCCACATGGCAGTGCCAGGCAAGCCGTGCCCACCTTGTGCCAATGTTGAGCCAGCATTTCCTCCACCACTGTAAACACTGGAAGGTGCTATCTAGTGCACGATGGTGGGTGCACTGTAAAAAATAGCACCAAAATACAGCTCTGGAAAAAAATACGAGATCAGTTTTTGAATTTTGATTTTGCTATTTATAGGTTTATGTTTGAGTAAAATGAACATTGTTGTTTTATTCTATAAACTACAGACAACATTTCTCCCAAATTCCAAATAAAAATATTTACAGCATTTAGAGCATTTATTTACAGAAAATAAGAAATGGCTGAAAACAAAAACAAAAAAAAGATGCAGAGCTTTCAGACCTCAAATAATGCAAAGAAAACAAGTTCATATTCATAAAGATTTAAGAGTTCAGAAATCAATATTTGGTGGAATAATCCTGGTTGGTGTTTAATCACAGTTTTCATGCATCTTGACATCGTGTTCTCCTCCACCAGTCTTACACACTGCTTTTGGATAACTTTATGCTGCTTTACTCCTGGTGCAAAAATTCAAGCAGTTCAGTTAGGTTTGGTTTGATGGCTTGTGATCATCCATCTTCCTCTTGATTATATTCCAGAGCTTTTCAATTTGGTAAAATCAAAGAAACTCATCATTTTAAGTAGTCTCTTATTATTATTTTTTCCAGAGCTGTACATCTAGATATCTTCTTTAAATACACAGTAATTACATACATATTTAATAATATACAAATAAAGAACAATCTACTTTAACTTAGAAAACATGGAAACAATTTTTATTAAAAAAATATGTGAAACGTCATGTTTCTATAAACATGATGAATGAATGTCAGGCTTCCTTCTGCACTGCTCCCTCCGTCTCTCAGGCCAGACACATTACGCTCACTCTGTCCACATTTTTATACTCTCAGTTTTCACAGCTATGACTCCCTCCGGACGCTGGCGGCTCTCAGAGCAGCGCAATCCTGCAGATGGACAAGAATTCCTCTCAGAGACCAGCAGCAGCAGCAGCATCCAGACACCAGGAACACCAACTGACCTCAGATAAGACCAAGAGCAGCAGTGAGGAAGAGAATGTGCTCTTCACATTAAACTTTATGGACATAAAACTTAATTTGTATGCATTATTTTGGATAATGATCCAAACAATCCATGCTGTATTGATGTAGATGGCCCCTTCAATCCTGAAATATGAGTTAAATGTTTATTGGTCTGTATGTGTTACAGTTCCTTTGCACATCTCTGCTGGATTTCCTCAGTCAGTTTTATGAGGAAGAGTCTCCTGGAATTCAAGCTTTCAGTTAACAGCTGTGCTGAACTCATCAAGAGTTAATTGCTTGAATTTCTTGTCTCTTAATAAAGTGTTTGAGAAATCAGTTAAAGTAAAGTAGTGAAGAGGTAGAGTTACAGGTATACAGAGAATAGTGAATATTTGAGTAATGTTCTAATCCAGATTGTGGGAAGCAAGAACTACTCAACTAAATGAAGAAAAAAGGAACTTTAAGAGAAAAGTCAATCCGAATAAAAAACTTAATGAGGGTGGTTTAAAGCTCTCTTATACAAGGCGCCTTGTCTTCACTGACATCACCCCAGGAGTGATGAGTGATGAGTAGAGTGCCATCTATTCACTCAGAGAGAACAAGGCCAATTGTGCTCTCTCAGGGCTCTGGCAGCTGATGGCAAGCTGCATGACCAGGACCAGGAATCCCCCAATCATAGTAGCAGCACTTTAGGCCACTAAGTGCCCTGCTGGTGCTCCAATACTTTTGGAATGAGTTTAGTAGTTGCGGAATGGAGGTGAGGTGCAGCTAGGAGTGTCGTAAAATGTTATCCAAAAGCAGTGTGTAAGACTGGTGGAGGAGAACATGATGCCAAGATGCATAAAAACTGTGATTAAAAACCAGAGTTGTTCTCGTTTTCTTTGCAATATTTGAGTTCTGAGTGCTTTGCATCTTTATTTTGTTATTTCAGCCATTTCTCATTTTCTGCAAATAAATGCTCTAAATAAAAAATAAAAAAATATTTGGAATTTGTTAGAAATGTTGTCCTTAGTTTATAGAATAAAACAACAATGTTCATTTTACTCAAACATAAACCTATAAAGAGCAAAATCAGATAATTTGATTCAGAAACTGAAGTGCTCTCTCAACTTTTTTCTGTATTAGAAAATATTCTGAATTAGAAAATATTCGCAGATGTTTGATTTTAGTAAACTGAAACATAAGAGGAAAACCCCCAAACTTCTAACAGGAACTGCACTTGGAAAAGATGCCTGTTCACTCAGAGAGCCCACAAAGGGTGCACTGTTGCTTGTGGAAGAAAAAAAAAGCAACACAAAAAAGCGATTGAATGAATGAGTGAGTGTGTGAGTGTGTGTAAGAGTAAGAAAGAGAGAGTGGGAGATGGGCAAGGAAACAAAGCTCTAAAATGTATATCAGCGAGAGCTGCCAACATCAGCACACGCGCTGGCAGCCCGTCCTGCGCTATTGCTCACGGATTTCCATCAGCTTTATGAAGAAGTGCGTCTGTGCTGTAGATGTTGGAGCTACTTGAGAGGCCCTGCAGCCAGTAAATTGAGGAGGAATCTGCAATTGGGCTTGTCAGACCAGCTCCGTAAGTGCTGGGAGGTGCGGGCTGCGAGAAAAATGACTCAGCGGGACAGAAGCAGGATATCCAGGACAATCTCCCCTGCCCTGACTCCAATTCCTCCTTCTGAACCTTCAACAGGCTGTGAGATGACCACCAGAAGCTCACATGCTTTTAAGCATACGTTTTTTTTACTTTTTATTTTTTGAGGGGGCCACCATCTGTGTCTTTGGATGAGCTCCGATTATAAAAAAAAATCTAAAAGCTCAGGAAAACAGTAGCTGAATTAAACTGCAAGAAAAACAGATGAGAAAAATGGGACTGTGGTCACCTGTGGTCAGGAACTCTGGGTAACGACCAGAAGAACAATATTGTGGATGAATTTTCTCCACTGGGAAGCTCACTGGGCTCTGAGTGCTCCTTCTTCACGTCAAGATGGGGAACTTTGTAGCTGAGATTGGAGAACTTTCTGCTTTGTATTGAGAGGAATAAGCCGAGATGGTTGGGTGATGATAATGATAAGGTTTAGGATGCCCTCCTGGTACCTTCCTGTTGGAGATGTACCAAGCAAAACCAACTGGGATTGACCAATGCCTCTTTTTGAACTGCTGCTGATGCAGAGTAGCATCACAGCGCTAACGCTCGGAGGAAAGTGCAGCGACTCGGTTCCGATACATCAGCTCACAGACGCAGCCTTGTGCTGATCCTCATCACCCTAGGAGTGATAAAGGGAAAGAAAGAGCGCCATCTACTGTACCCACCCAGAGAGAGCAAGACCAACTGTGCTCTCTCAGGACTCCGGCAGCTGATGGCAAGCTGCATGACCGGGATTTGAACCAGCGATCTCTCGATCATAGTGGCAGTGCTTCAGATAAGCGAGGATTGTTTAACAAAACCTTCGAAGCATCCAGGTAAAACGCATTTTCTACAGGTGTATCTAAAAATATATAAATAACAGTCAATGAAAATGCAAAAGTCAGTATCTCAGAAAATTAGAATATTCTATAATATTCTACCAATTCTATAATTGGTACTTTTGGCAGTGTGGGCAGTGTGCTAAGTCCTGCTGGAAAATGAAATCCGCATCTCCATAAATGTTATCAGCAGAGAGAGGCATGAAGTGCTATTTGGACTTGATAATAAAACACAGTGGATCAACACCAGCAGATGACATGTCTCTCCATCAAACCATCACTGATTATCAGTAAATTTTACATTTCATTTAAAGGAAATCAAGGGTTTAGAGTCTGGAGGAAGAGTTTCCACCAATCAGTGATGGTTTGAAGAGACATGTCTGTCATCTGCTGGTGTTGATCCACTGTGTTTTATTATCAAGTCTAAAGTCAGTTGAGATGTGGATTTCATTTTCCAGCAGGACTTGGCACACTGCAAACACTGCCAAAAGTATCAATTGGTCTTATATATATTCCACCAGTTCCACCAATTACCGTTAGCATAGTGCTGCTAACTATATAATCTACTATACATGACTGCAGCCACACATCACCTTGCTTCATCTTCACTGTTGCTTCACTAAATTATAGTTTATTATATGTCTCCTGTGTTTTTATTATTATTTTTTTTTGTTAAAGCACGTCCCCTCCTTCTTCCTTGTCTTCCTTTTCATTTGCTCAGGAGACAGAATGAAAAATGAAGGCCCAGAGTGAGGAGGACACAGTCGAGACTGGCAGCTAAAAGCAATTTCCTGTCAAAATCTGCGTGTCACTTACAGTCAGCTGAAGGACAAGGAGACAATAAATCATTAACGTTAAGCAGGAGAGGGCGGACCCGATTAATCTGAGCAGAGCTCGTCCACTGCACTGCACTTCCTACCTCACCACCACCGCGACGGCGCTAACAGGCTAATGAGAAAGGCCAGGGTTCAGCTCTGCTTTAAACAGAGAACTAACAGATAATTTACACTTTATTGGGTCATAAATAGAGCTGCCAGAAATAATCAGCACCATCAGAAAAGTCAATAATAAAAAACTGCTGGCATCAGTCATATTATTGATTAGCTGGTTTGATTACATTTGCAACTACCTATTATATTTTCTTGCTTAGGAGAGAAAAAATACAGATGGCAGTGTTGTTTCTTCGGTGGTTTTACCTTCCTCTCAAAAATACAGTTTTCTGAAACGTATTCTTTATAGTAACGCTTTAAAAAAAAGTTAATTTTTATAGTGAAAATGGGAAACATTGACACTAAAGTTTCTGCATTTTTTTTCAATTGTTTATTTATTGTATGTTATTATACAATAATTACAATAGTTATTTTCTGTTACAATATACAACAAGAATAGACAGGATGGTTGTGTACACAATTTTTGGAATTTCTTGCATGATTTTTCTCTGTGAATTTGTTATAAAAAACAAAGATACCGACAAATAAAATGTGCCTAAAATAATAGCGCATAAAAATGATGATGATCATTCATCATGTCTTCATTGAAAACAAACTCATAGTGCTAGTGAAAAGAAAAAATATGTGGACCCTTTTTTTAAAGATCTCGAAAAGCTAATTAGAATCAAGTGTTAACATACCTGGAATCTTGCTAGTTTGGAGGTTTGGATTAGAGCTACAGTAATTTGACTACTAAAAATCACTTTAACTTTTTGATTTAAAAAGATATAAGCTTATGTAAGCCATTCCATGCCAAAAAGAGATTTCAAAGGATCTAAAATAAAAAAAGATGATGATTTACGTGAAGCTGAAAAGGTTACAAATTGATTTCAAGGACTTTAGAAATTCACAATAAGGCATTAAGGCAAACAATATACAAATAAAGACAATTTGGGATTATTAGTGGGCGTCCAGTCATAAAGAACATGATGGAGACTTATCAATGATGCAAAGAAAGCATCATTGGTAGAAGCTAACATCTGTGTTAATGAGTCTATAATCTGCAAACCATGAATGAGCAAGGCTAACTGTGCTCTCTCAGGGCTCTGGCAGCTGATGGCAAGCTGCATGACCAGGATTCAAACCAGTGATCTCCCGATCATAGTGGCAGCGCTTTAGACTGCTGGACCGTTTGGCACCCATGATGTGGAGGTCTGACCTGGTTGAGGTTTTTGCTGCCAGGAAGGGTCAACCTGCTGTTGATTCCTAGAGTTATTATGGTACCACTTTAAAATAAGACTACCTTTATAAAAGGTTTATAAATGGTTTACAATGAGTTTATTAAAGGTTACTAATTAGGTTGTAAATGCCTTAAAAATCATTAATAATCAGTTATAACACATATGTGGAAAGGGCAACAATATAGATGGCTGTGGGTTCACTATTTGGCAAACCACAGGTCATTGTTGCCCTTTTTACATATGTGTTATAACTGATTATTACTGATTAATAACCATTAATCATTAATAATCATTAATAATCATTAATAACCAGTAACCATTAATAAACTAATTGTAAACCATTTATAAACCCTTTATAAAGGTAGTCTTATTTTAAAGTGGTACTGTTATTATTTTAGGAACTTCATATCTGTCAATCTATTAACTTGGATGAAGATCACATCACATTTTATGACCAATTCATTCAGAAAAATAATTATTCACATATTTTTCTTGCTTTGTATTATGTAAAAATTATTATGGTATAGGTTGAAAGCACCCTAAAACTCAGACGACTCATTTTCAGTTTCAGCGTTGAGTTAGAAAAACGAATAAAATGGCTAAATTTGAGTTGCAGACATTGTGCTGCCTGGTTCCATTCACTATTTACCCATGTCAAACAAAGTCAGTGTGGGTAATTCTCTCTTTATTGAGTCACTTCACATCAAAATCAGACTGAATGACTTTGATTTTTCTTTTCTACGACTGAATCATTAAAAAAAAAT
This sequence comes from Astyanax mexicanus, assembly GCF_023375975.1. Lineage (NCBI taxonomy): Eukaryota > Metazoa > Chordata > Actinopteri > Characiformes > Acestrorhamphidae > Astyanax > Astyanax mexicanus. The sequence continues at coordinate 11,179,654 of NC_064422.1, forward strand.
AGTGAAATTCCTCTTTAAAGACTTTAATTCTGCTTTAATTCTGCTGCTCGTCGCAGATCGTGTTAAGCTCTTAATTGAGTTGTGCACTCCCAGTTTTGATCTCTGGGGAGGACGCAGAGGAGATACACACACTCAAATACACACACAAATACACAAATACACAGACACAGACACACACACAGTAAAGGGGAAGTTGAGCTCTTTCAAGGACAAAAATTATTGACAGTCATTTTTCATCCCGCTGTTTTATGCAGGAAGTTGTTAGAGATCATTAACAAATGGAGATGCTTTTTGTAGTTTTTAATTGGCTGTTGTTTTATAATGTCTTTTATATCACCACTTTACTTGGTCGGTGGTCTCGGACATTGTGTGAATGTGTGTAAGCATGTGTGTGTGTAACCATTTGTGGGTGTGTGTGTGTGTGTGTGTGTATAAGGAGGACAGGCTTGCCAAGTGTTTGGATTAATTAGATATATTCATCCCCCGGTGTCCTCCTGGAGGACACTCTGTCTATCTGAGCAGCTCTATCTGTTTATTAAAGCAGAGCAGAACAATCTGCTGTAGAGAATAAATGAGAATATATGAAGGATGTCTGTTTAACCCCCACTCCTCCCTCTCAGCCGCACAGGCCTCGCACCACAGTAATTCAGTTCAATTAAGAGTGATTGATTCATTAGGAAAAGAGAAAGAGAGAGAGAGAGAGAGAGAATGTGAGGGAGAGAGAGAGTCTGAGGATTTGAACAGAACTTGTACTGTAGCATAACAAAATTAACCCTATAAACTCTAGGCTGTTTTGGTGTGTTTTTTCTTCGTTTTTGTTTTCAGTACCTCTTTCAGGTCTTATAACACAGTAATTATATCAGACAGACACATGCCCTGATCTCTTTTACTCCAGAAGACATACGGTTGCTCAAAAATATAATCATTTAAAATGTAAAAGGAAGCAGAATTGTTATATTTTCCTGGAACTGATCATGTTTTGCTCAAAATTTTACCAAACAGCTGTTTTTTTTTACTTATTTTTGAATGTATAGACTTTAAATATATTCACACCTAAGAGATATTTTCAAAAATGGTTAGACTAGAGTGTTTATGAGTTGAAAGCATAAGAATATTGGTGATTTGAGTTCATTACATGGCTTATTAATTATTACTTTGACCAAATACATGGAGAAACAGCATCAGGTGGATTTATTGTTCTTGATAATCAATAATCACACCTCTAGGATACATGTAGATTACTAAATGTCTGTGCCTTTCAGTAGTTTCAGTATCAGGGCACACAAAGAAAACTATATACAAAAAAAAAATAACTTTTTAGTCTTAATAAATAAAAATGTTTAGTGCAAAATAACTACTATATATTTTACAGTAGCATATAAAATAGAGTCTCCTTTTCTGTGCTTTACAGACAGAAAAACAGCATTCTTACTTTTTTTTGTCATGTCTTGGCCTCGTCTCATGTCTCTGTGTGTCTTCCCCACGTGACCTGTGCTCCACCTGTGTCTCATTTGTAGCTCCGCCCCTTCTCCAGGTGTTTCTAATTATAGTGTGTTTCCTGTTTCTTTAAATAGCCCTCCTCTGCCACTTTGTCTCTGTCGGTCTTTGCACCTTCCACTGTTGTCTGTCTCTCTGCGTTTCTGTGTTGCTTAAGCCCTAGTTTCGTGTTTATTCCTAGTTTGTTTCCCTTGCTCCTTATTCTGTGTTTTTCTGTTTATTTCTAGTTTCCTGTTTTTTTCCATTGTTTTTCCTCCCTTGCCCTGCTTAGTTTAGTTTTACCTAGTTTAACTTCTTGTTTATTTCCTTGTTTAATTCTAGTCCTTCCCTTGTGTATATATATCCCTAGCCCTGTTAGTCTATTTCTTGTATCTCTTGTTTGTTTAGGTTTATGTTATTTGGTTTCACTGTTTATTTTGGTTATTGGTTTTTGGTTATTCTTTGTTTATTTACTCCCTGTTTATATATATATATATATATATATATATATATATATATATATATATATATATATATTTAGTACTTCTTGTTTGTTTAGTTTATGTTCACTAGTTCCTCTCGTTTGTTTTGGTTTATTATCTTTGTTACGTGTTTACTTGTTTCTTTGTTATTTATTTAATAAATTATTTATTTATTTCGCCCTACCTGCACTTATGTCCGCCTCCTCGTCTCCCTGCCTGGGTCTACGTGACATTTTTCCCCATCCCTATATATAAATCAGGTCTGAAAAATGGTTATTTTTATATATTTTTTATTTTACTGTTGACACTTAGGTGTGGGTTTTTCTTAATATTAGTGTAAATTGGGATTCCACTAACTTTATGATAAATTAGCTTTCAGTTGTCATACAGTTTTTTTTTTTTTTTTTTTTTTTAAGATTTAGGCTAAAGCAATATTTTTTAGTTTTTAAATGCATATAAACATACAGTACCAGTCAAACATTTGAAGACGCCTTAAATGCGGTGTTTTTTCATGATTTTGAATGTTCTTCATTGTATATCAATACAAAAGCTATGACATACTATGACAGAAATCATATGAAATCATTTAGAAAACTAAAAACAGTTTTATATTTTAGATCCTTCAAAGTGGCTCCTTTTGTTTAGATGGTCAGCTTTGCAAACCTTGGCTGGATTTTTTATAGTCAGTTTTATGAAGTAGAGTCACCTGGAATTCAGGCTTTCAGTTAACAGCTGTGCTGAACTCATCAAGAGTTAATTACTTGAATTTCTTGTCTCTTAATGTTAAAGTTTGAGAGCATCAGTTAAAGTAAAGTAGTGAAGAGGTAGAGTTACAGGTATACAGTGAATAGTGTATAGTAATGCAAATCTAATCCAGATTATGAGAAGCAACAACTACTCAACTAAATAAAGAAAAAAAATCACAAACTTTGACAGTATACTCTAGTGTCCATAAAAAATGTGTATTTTATCAGTAGCTACACTGTTTTTTACATAAGAGATTGTTAATGTGTAACTACACAGTTATTAGAGAACCTTATTATAAAGTGGGCCTTTATTTTTTCTGCATAGGGTTTAATATTATGATTTTAACTATTAAATGTTTAAATGTAAAATACAAGAATGAAGGCAAACGTTACAGTGGTGGTACAGGTATAGTGATGGGGTTCATAATTAAATATTCTTAATATTGTATATAGTGCATCCTCTCTCATGTCTCATGTTTACTGTGGGCTGGTTTTAGCCTTATTTTCTACAGGTAAAACGTTGAACCCTAATAAATGATTGAATTGACCTCATACTTTGCTCAAATGTCCGGTCAAGTAAAGGCATCTCCTTGCTGGTTTCCAGTTTTATAGAGGAGCAATTGAGCAGCAGAGGAGGGTCTTTTTTTAACCAGTACAATGACTGTCTGTCTGTGCCGCTTCCCCACCTCTCCCAGTCGCCCCATATGGTGCCCCTCCTCTATTCTCCTGTTCGCTTATTGATATATGGAGGATATTAAACATGACACCTGTGTCAAGCGGCTCCTCCCCATCCCCCTCTTTCCACTGGCGGTGTTTAACCAGCGTTTAACCAGCGTTTAGGCGGCGTTTTCTTTTATTCCCCCTCACGTCGGCGGCGGCGGCGACTGGCGTCAGCTGTGCTGCAGAGATTTCCGTCAGTTGCCGGCCACCCAGATGGAACAGTGTCTTTACATTAGCCCGGCTCAGCTCCTCCGTTCCTTATCAGTAATTACATTGGAGACTTCCTCGCATGGCGTACAGAGGAAGCGGGGCTAGGACCAGTCAGGAAAGGAGATTTCCAGTACAGAGCAGCAGCGGACGAGTTTAATTTAATTGGAACTGTTTTTCTAATTCATAAATCGTATTAACTCGCAGGTTTTAATGATGGTGTCCTGGGATTGCAGCTCTTGTGGACGCCATTAATGGATGTGTCTGGCATGGTCATGTGGTATGAGTGCAGAGAAGAACACTTAAGTTAGAAATTGTCACAGTATACAGTATACTATAGAGCTGTTGAGCTGTCCATGAGTTAATGTAAATAACTGGCTACATTAGGAATACATTGGTTTATATATGTACTTTCCTGTGTGCTAGGCATTATACCGAATGATTCCTCTAGATGGCAGCTCAGACATCGTCTGATTAGGGCATCTTTAGGAACATGAACTCCCACAAAATGGTTAAAAACAATAGTTTGGGAAAGAGTTAAAGAAGATATAGGCCCAAATATACTGTATTAATTAGAGTCCCGAGCCATTGAAGACGTTTGTGGCAAGGCTACGTTCACATTATAAGCTACTTTGCTCAAATCCGATTTTTTGGTCAGATTAGATTTGTCTATCTTGACGGTTCACATTCACAAATGTACAGTAAGTGATCTGTATCTGTGTGTAATGTGAACAAATCTGTCCCTGAAACGCATCACATGCTCACATTAATACGTGTATAAGCGTCTCCTTCTTTATCAAAAACAAAAAAAACTCATATTTTTGAAACGACTCATAGCTTTATAAAGGGAAATGAATGTGTGTATTTTACACACCAGCAATTTTTTTTAGACCCATCCCAAATCGCTCACTGCACCTTAAACTGCTCCTATAGAGTCTACTCTCTGGTGAAGTCAACAACACACACAGTGCTAACGGGTGAGAGTTCCGCAAGGGTATATGTTTTTAAAGAGGCACGCTTTCAAAAATACAGCCAATTTCTCTACACACAGTCCCCACCCCAGAAGAATACAACAGACCAAAGACATTTTAACCCCTCTTCACATTGACAATAAAATGTCATTTTCACTTATTTTGAGGGTTCCTCTTATCAGCTTATAATGTAGAAAAAAACTCACTGTACCCTGGTGGTTAATGTCTCATCTGAAAGTAGATACTTGGGCACCAAAAATGAACCCATTGTTTTTTAAAATTGGTAAATTAAATAACTTTTTATTGATTATATTTTTTGATAATTTTTCGAACAACTGAAAATCACATATTTTAGTCCAAAACAAATCGTCATACCTTGAAAGTACATGATGATATCAAATTAATTATTTTATATGAGCAGCCAAAATTTTCTTGAGCTATCCAAATGGTTTGAGTTTTATAAAGATTTCATTGATCTATAACCAACAATTATTTACGGAAAAAATGTATACTCTAGTTAATTGTCCACGTTTATTTTATCCAAGTTTAAGTTATCAACTTTTAAAATATAAGGAATTATGAAAAAATCATAATTGATGTTCTACAGCTTTCTTAATCATATTACCGTCATCTACAGATCCATTCATTGAGATTAATGCCAAGAAAACAAAGTACAGGTCTTGAAGAATAAGGCTAAACCAAATAACTGGTTTAAACTGGGCATAGATGACCCAATAATAAAATAAATAATAATTTCTTCACTGAATCAGTTCCACATTTCCCTCTCTTTGGCCGAGGCTGTGGGGGTTTCCATATAAGCTGTGGATGGAGGAAATCTGAGCATCAGACTCCAGGTTATGTCGTACCAGCAGAGGAGTTTCCCATCAGTTCCTGTCAGCAGGAACATCCAGCACTCTGCTCAATATCTCTCCAATATCTCCACTCACCTCTGAGCCTCCTCTGATATCTCCACCAAACCTGAGAAATCAAAATAACAGGTCCCAAACCAATCCCAATCACGCCGAGCGGATCTCACACCTTTTCCTCCTTCACACACAAACTCTTCTGCCAGATGTCTGTAGAGACGCTCATTCTTTTTCATTCCAGAAGCACAAAACATCTCAAAACAGTAAAAGATCTCAAGCATCTCAAAATAATAAAACTAAATACAAATAATAAAACTCAGTGTTTTAATATAATTAGATAAAATCTTAAAAAACACTTACTGTCTCAAGCATATCTCAAGATAATGACTTTGTATTTTAAAATAATCAGATAATATAATGTAACAATGACTGATAATCTTAAAATAACAAAAAAAAAAATAATAATGTAAATTCTTAAAATTCACAAAATTATAATTTGGTATGTTGCAATAATTATATAGTATCTCAAAATAAAAAGATGATGAAATAAGGATTTAAAGACTTTTAAAAACTTAGCAGTATAAAACAATGAGATGGTATCTCCATAATGGGATAACACAAAATAATTCATATTAAAGAATTTAGGACTTTTTCACACAGTTATGAGATACTATCTAAACATAATATGTCATTTTCTCAAGAATTATGAGATAGTATCCCAATAAACATATTATCCCAATAAACATATTAAATTACTTACAATATCTCAAAATAATGGTGTCTTAGTATGATGAATTAGCTTCTCAAAATAATGAGATAGCATCTCAAAATAATAAGATAGTACCTCAACATGAGTTAGCATCTTAAACAATGTCTTAGTGTCTCATAATAATGAAATAGTGTCTCAAAATACTGATAGTATCTCAACATTTTTCAAAGGTTTTTCAAATTAATGAGATAGCATCTCAAAATAATGCATTAGTGTCTGAATGTAATAAGAATAATTATCAAATTAATGACTTTGTAGCCTGAAATAATCAGACCACGTCTCAAAATAATGAGATGCTAAAATGAATATTAAAACAATGACTTGGTATCTGAATATACCATTATAACACTTTACAATACTTTAGAATGAAGAAAAAATGAAATAAAATGAATATAAGGAGCTGTATTTTATTATTATTCATTATTATTATATGTCAGCAGTGAGCTTTAATACTGCATAGTGTGCAGAAACAGTGTGAGAAAACAGTATCTGTGTGGGAAAATCCGCACTGTGGATCTTCATCAGCAGCAGTGTGATGGACGCTGACGTCTCTTTCGTGGTGCTGAAGGTTCAGCTCTGTTCTCTGGAATCGGCCATGCTCTTCAGAGAGAGTTTCAGTTACATGATGCAGTGCGGGCGACTTAAACCAGGCATAGGGTTTACTTAGGCTCTGTGCCACGCTCTCAGCCCATGCCCCGAGAAGTAGGTGCACATTGTCAGTGTTATCCACTCTGCCACTCTCCTGAAAGCCTCTCAGAAAGAAAGAGGCCTGGTTGGACGAGTGCCGGCCGGCACAATGCTGGGAGATTCCTTCTTCAGGCTCTGGAGGCCGGCAGTGGGGGTTCTTTAAGGGGAACATGCCCAAATGTGCACCAAAAAGTGCTGTATTTTATAGCAGCCAGGATAATACATGCAATATTTGCAATCTTTCATCGAACGTTAGCCATGCTAGCTAGCATTTTTGGAGGTCAAGCACTGCTTAACATAACAGCTTAACCTTTTAACAGACTCTAAAAACCATAAGATCCCCCTCTTGACCGTTCTCCATCACTGAATTCCAGTCCAGAGTTTTGGCACCAGTCTCTGGTAACCCAGCATAGGACGAGGTCCTCAGAAGCCTTTGGAACTCTAGAGGAGTTACAAGGCTACGTGGCCAATTAAAACGGCTAAGCTGCTAGCAGTAACAGTTTACACAAGGCCTGATGAGAGCCAATGCGTCCTCTGGTGTGATTCAGTTTCTCTTTGCAGTTTTAACCTTGAAATTAATAAGCTTCCACTAAATTTAACCCTTTAACTTCTGCTTTACTGTTGGAAAAAGCAAGTTTGAGTATCTATATATCTTATTAAAGAAGGTACTTAACTTAATCGAACTTGGTTGTGCCATCTGTTGTGACACCAATGGAAGGAAAGGCTTTTTAGATTAGTAAAAGAATGGGTCTTGGTTTAGCTTATTTACGTCTATTACTTTCCTGTTGCTATAACACTATGTGTACGTACAGTATACAGCTCTGAAAAAAAGTAAGAGACCACTTCAGTTTCTGATTATTTTAATTAGTTTCTCTGAACATTTCTCCCAAATTCCCCCCACAAAATATTGACATTTAGAGCATTTATTTGCAGAAAATGAGAAATGGCTAAAAAAAAAAAAAAAAGATGCAGAGCTTTCAGACCTCAAATAATGCAAAGAAAACAACAAGTTCATATTCATAAAGTTTTAAGAGTTCAGAAATCAATATTTGGTGGAATAACCCTGGTGGTTTTTAATCACAGTTTTCAGGCATCTTGGCATCATGTTCTCCTCCTCCACCAGTCTTACACACTGCTTTTGGATAACTGTATGCTACTTTACTCCTGGTGCAAACATCAATTCAAGCAGTTCAGTTTGGTGGGCTTGATGGCTTGTGATCATCCATCTTCCTCTTGATTATATTTTAGAGGTTTTTAAATTGGTAAAATCAAAGAAACTTGTAACTGTTAAGTATTCTCTTATTATCTCTTTTCCAGAGCTGTATTAAGTATATTTGTGTTTTATAATATCATTTACTGTTTCTACTGATCTTTTTCTCAATAAACTAAATGTTTTCCACAGAAATTAATTTACAAATTACCGGTAAAAAAGCCTTTTCCATTTTTCCCATCGTTTGGCTTCTACAGTAAAATGGTATTGAACTTTATGGAATATACTGTCCACCCCTATATACTTATACTTATATAAAAAAACACATTCCAGCATGAAGCTATGGAGTTCTTTTCTCTATTTAGTGTATTTGGCAGTCAGTCAATAGCATCTCCTCAGTATTTGTTCAGGTTTCTGACGTGCCTGTTTAGTTTCTGCTTGTTCTGCTTGTTTGTATGTGGGCTGACAGGTACGAATCCCACCTTCATTCAGTCGGAGCTCCAGAACAAAAAGGCCTTGGGTGGAAATGTCAGCCCATCATGCGTTCTCCGCTGCTGAACGGCTCGCCCGGAGTGATTGATACCATCAGTGAGAGTGAAAGCAAAGCTTCCAGGCCGAGGTGTTGTGAGAACAACATTCCTCAGGCCGGATAAATCAAACACGGAGACAGAAGCGTGACAGACAGCTCTCGCGCACTGAGCAAAGGTCAAAACATGCTCCAGAATGCTCCCAGCCCATCCTGTGAGGAGCTTTATCCCCCGGGAGAACATGAGGAACATGAGGAACATGAGGAACATCCTGAGAGACACCTACTCACATACCATCACCATGAAGTGTTTTAGTGCTGGACCACACAGGCTGCAGACCAGATATAAACATAAACTACAGTATATGGAAAAAAGGTCATTGAGACACCTGCTCATTTATTGTTTCGGTAACGCTTTATAAAACCAGCCCGCATTTTAGAGGGTAAGTACTGTGTAATTACAGTGTGGTAAAATGGTAAAACACTGTACACTACATAATACAGCCGTACACTCCCTGTTGCTTCTGAGTATTTACTGAGTAAATACTGAGTACTTATAGAGTAAGAACGGTAAAACACTGTACACTACATAATACAGCCCTACACTCCCTGTTGCTTCTGAGTATTTACTGAGTAAATACTGAGTACTTATAGAGTAAGAACGGTAAAACACTGTACACTACAAAATACAGCCCACTGCTCCATGTTGTTTCTGAGTATTTACTGAGTAAATACTGTGTACTTATAGAGTAAGAACAGTAAAACACTGTACACTACATAATAAAGCCCACTGCTCCATGTTGTTTCTGAGTAGTTACTGAGTAAATACTGAGTACCTATAGAGTAAGAACAGTAAAACACTGTACACTACATAATACAGCCCACTGCTCCATGTTGTTTCTGAGTAGTTACTGAGTAAATAATGTGTACCTATAGAGTAAGAACAGTAAAACACTGTACACTACATAATACAGCCCACTGTTCTCTGTTGTTTCTGAGTAATTACTGAGTAAATACTGTGTAATTATAGAGTAAGAACGGCAAAACACTGTACACTACATAATACAGCCCACTGCTCCATGTTGTTTCTGAGTAGTTACTGAGTAAATAATGTGTACCTATAGAGTAAGAACAGTAAAACACTGTACACTACATAATACAGCCCACTGTTCTCTGTTGTTTCTGAGTATTTACTGAGTAAATACTGTGTAATTATAGAGTAAGAATGGTAAAACACTGTACACTACATAATACAGCCCTACACTCCCTGTTATTTCTGAGTATTTACTGAGTAAAAACTGTGTACTGATAGAATAAGAACAGTTAAAAATCAGATAAGGTGTGGGTTTATTAATCATCAAGGAGAGTCAAGGGCAGGTAGGGTCAATAACAATGAGTTACTGACAACATTTCTCCTAAATTCCAAATATTTAGAGCATTTATTTGCAAAAAATGACTTCAGAGCATAAAAAAGATTCAGAGCTTTCAGACCTCAAATAATGCAAAAACAAGTTTATATTCATAAATATAAAGTTTTAGAAGTTCAGAAATCAATAATTGGTGGAATAACCCTGGTTGATTTTTAATCAAAGTTTTTTTCATGCATCTTGGCATCATATTCTCCTCCACCAGTCTTACACATTGCTTTTGGATAACTTGATGCTGCTTTACTCCTAATGCAAACTCCTTGGTTTGATGACTGTGATAATCCTCTTGATTATATTGCAGAGGGTTTGAATTTGGTAAAATCAAATAAAATTGTGCTCTCTTATTTTTTTCAGAGCTGTACTACTAATCTCTTTTCTTGCTTCCCTTCTATTCCACCCCTATCCCTCTATTCATTTTTTTTGGACTTTTTTAAGCCCTTCTAGGTCCCTTTATTGCTAATGTACTTCATTATTGGATAAAAGCGTCCTCTAAGTGCAATATAAAGTAAAGTAATGTAATGGATCTTTACTTTTTTAACTATTTAAGGTTTAAAACGTTAAAAGCTCCACTCCTGTCTTTGCAGGAGCGTTTAAACAAATGGTTTTCAGGCTCAGACAGGTGTGTACAATCAGCCAGAGCTTTCAGACAGCCACAGCGAGGAGCAGAAAATGAAACAAAGGCCTCTCGGCCCACAGCTGGAGAGCACAGGCTGCACGAAGAAAAGACAGATTTGCTGCTCAACCTGGCAACCTGGCCCGGCCGGCAGCCGCTGGTAATTTATGGGTCACAATATGTTTCCATTTCAGTTTCAATCAAATTAACCCTCAGCTATTTATAGCCTGCGTGTGTGTGTGTGTGTGTGTGCACATGGAACATATATGTGGCGTGGAACACCTGAGACAAGACAGATGGAGAAAGAAAGAGAGAGAAAGAGAGATGGAGAGAGAGAGAGAGAGAGAGAGAGAGAGAGAGAGAGAGAGAGAGAGACGCTAACTCAACACTCTTCCAAAACGCCAAAAACACGCCGCATTGGTCGACTTCAAAGCTTGATAATTTATTTCATTAGCAATCCAACAATTATACCTCACATCTCCACCACAGCTCCACCGTTCAGCACCTCCACAGCTCAACGATCTTCATCACGAGGATCAAAGTCCAAACCCTGAGCTGACAAAATTATTGAACTTCTTCAACAGCCAAATTGCACTGAAACACTTGCACAAATATTTTTACGTTTCACATCATGCTGTTCCTACGGTCTGCGAAGTGCTCTCACACATGCACATCATCAAACCTTCTTACATCAGTGTCTGGATCACAACTGCTCTGGTGAACATGCTGCAGTGTGTAACAAGAAGCCAGCTTTCTTTTTAACCCAACAAAGGCCTATACACTAACAATTCTTCTTTAAATTAGAATAATAAGTATCTGGAACAATAGGTTGAGTTGTTTGCTGAATGTATAGCTTATTGTGTATCTAGTGCATCTTAAAGAATTAGAATATCATTGAAAAATTAGTATTATTTCAGTAATTCAGTTCAAAATGTGAGACTCATATATTATATAGATGTATTAAATACACAGAGTGATCTATTTTAAATGTGTATTTATTATATTTTTGATGAGTATGGCTTACAGCCAATAAAAACCCAAAAATCAGTGTCTCAGAAAATTGTAATATTATATAAAAACAATTGGTACTTTTGGCAGTGTGGGCAGAGTGCCAAGTCCTGCTGGAAAATGAAATCTGCATCTCCATAAAAGTTTTCATCAGTGGATCAACACCAGCAGATATCAGACATGTCTCTCCAAACCATCACTGATCATCAGTAAATTTTACATTTCATTTAAAGGAAATCAAGGGATCAGAGTCTGGAGGAAGAGTGGAGAGACACACAGTCCAAACTGCTCGAGGTCTAGTGTGAAGTTTCCACCAATCAGTGATGGTTTGGAGAGACATGTCTGTCATCTGCTGGTGTTGATCCACTGTGTTTTATTATCAAGTCTAAAGTCAGTGCAGTTTTGTTTTCCCACTAAATCTTACAGCACTTCATATCTTACAGCTTCCCTCTGCTGAAAATAACTTTTATGTAGATGTCGATTTCATTTTCCAGCAGGACCAAAAGTATGCATTGTCGGTAATCACCAAAGTAAATATATTTACGAGAACAAGCTCAGGGTATTAGCTTCCGTTAACCCTGTTTTTTAATCACAGTTTTCTTTGCATCATGTTCTCCTCCAGCAGTCTTACACACTGCTTTTGGATAACTTTATGCTGCTTTACTACTGGTGCATTTTTTTCTTTTGGACAGAAAAAAAATGAAAATTTGACGAGCCCCAATTCACACCAAGCTTCCACCACACACACACACACACACCTTTGGTGTCTCTCACCGCAGCACACCCACTTTTCTCTGCAGGCTTGTTTAATATCTTAAGTAGTAAGTAAACACTTGGCATAAGGAAGCTTTTCACTCAGCTTGAGAAAGCAAACGGTAATTCGGAGTGGACAGAGCGCATGAAAAAGATCCTTCATGAGGATCCTAACAGGCTCCCTATCCACTTTCAAACGCTGACCTTTAACCCCCTCTACAGCACACACACACACACACACACACACACAGGGACCCACGTAACAGCGGGGGCACTGGAGCCACACATATGACGCCTGTCTCTTTTCAGAGGGCCGTCCTGCGCGAGGCTGGGAGTTTATTATAACAAGTGCTGGAATTCAGTCTAATGAAAGCTTTAATGATCTACAAATAAGGTCAGCTGGAGCCGGGAGTCGAGGCGCAGAGCGGCTGGGAGCAGCGAGGCCGGGATACAGATGATTGAGAACTGCTGTTGGCACTTCTGACTGTTGTTCTAAGCCGCTCACACTCCCATCAGCGTGACAGCAGCTCTCTGACACTTCACTCCAGCACCAGCCCGTGATTGGGATCGTAAATGTGAGCGTCTGTCACATCTGAATGATTTATTGTCCGTCATTCACATGAAGAAACACACTGGAGAGGAAAAGACCTGCTTTCATGAGACGTGTTGTAATAAACATGCGTATTAACCCTTCAGAAAACGTGACACTTAAAAAAAAATAGACCCAAATCAACAGTGAGGACTTAACGCTTCTTTTCTTGTTAACACTTCTATTATCTTTGGGGACAGTTTGATCTTACTCAATGTTTAAAGTCTCTAAAAAATTAAAATGTTGATATTAGTTTTGCAATTCATATTTATTGTGTCTTTTCTTAAATTGATGAAGACAATACGTAACAAATAAAATGTTTCAAATGTTTCAACTTCAATGTGTGTTTTATCGACATAAAACATAAGAAATATCAATATTTTACACGTATTTGCCTTTGAGTTTTATAATCTTTCTCTAAATGTCCCTTCACTTTAGGCCGTGACTTAAAAACACAATACTTATAATACTTATATAATACTAATAAAACACTTAGAATAATGTCAGATCCACTGACAATTCATCAAATAAACATAAAAAAAACTGGTGAGTAAACTTTTGTTTAAAAGTTTAATTTTTCGTCTTTAATTCTAATAATTTTCTAGAGGTTTAAATTGCTGGGATCATACTGACCCAGAGAATAAAGGGTGTTTCTAAATGTAAGGGTAGCAGGAAAGTTAACACTAACCTTAGTTAGTGTTAGAACACAGTTTTTATCCCACACTGAATGCATTCGATTTAACGGTGTACATAATGTCTTATTGGTCTTTCCATCATGCAAGAATCAAGCAGAATTTAGCCTTCTTACCATTAGAATTTTGAAAAATAAAATAAGCAGTAATTTAGTTTTAATTATGTCAGGACAGTGTGGGCAGTGTTGGCAGTGTGCCAAGTCCTGCTGGAAAATGAAATCCTCTTTGAAGGATTTTGGACTTTGAACTTTTTTTTTTTTTTTTCCAGAGCTGTATGTATACAGTAGTGCGTCTCAAAAAATTAGAATATCGTTACAAAGTTGCTTTTTTTCAGTAATTCAGTTCTTTTTTAAGCACTTTTTTTTTCTATTATATAAGAACAATTGGTACGTTTTGGCAGTGTGGGCAGTGTACCAAGTCCTGCTGGATAATGAAATCCGCATCTCCGTAAAAGTTGTGAGCAGAAGGAAGCATGCAGAGCTTTCAGACCTCAAATAATGCACAGAAAACAAGTTTACATTCATAAAATTTTAAGAGTTTAGAAATCAATATTTGGTGGTTTTTAATCACAGTTTTCATGCATCTTGGCATCATGTTCTCCTCCACCAGTCTTACACACTGCTTTTGGATAACTTTATGCTCAAGCAGTTCAGTTTGGTGGTTTGGTGGTTTGTGATCATCCATCTTGCTCTTGATAATTTTCCAGAGGTTTTTGATTTGATAAGTGGTCTCTTATTTTTTTCAAGACCTGTATATTGGGTTTCAATCTGAAACCTAATAGCAAACTTCATGGTTCTCAGTTTGGGAGTAAATTGGAATCATGTTATCTGTGTACCCTGATTCAGATGAAAGTTGAGTGTCGGCCAAAAGCTGTAAATGAAAAAGTGGATCAGAAACCACAGTGTATCACGTTTTTACTGCACAGAACCTCTGCAGTGCAATACTGAGGAGACATAGAGCCATAAATATTGGTTTCCTTTCTCAGACACTAAAGTAGAAGTGAGAGAATTGAGATCTTTGATTTGTACTGGGTAGTGAATCACTGGATGATGTACAAAGGAGATGGGAGACATTGGCTCCCTACATCCTAGGCCATTAAAACTGTACAATTCTGCCATCCATTACAACCAGACTGAGACAGAAAAAGAGAAAGAGGGAGAGAAAGAAAGAAAGAAATGGAGGGAGCGAGCTGGAGCAGCATATAAAGACTGATTTTCACCACCTGTGCTCCACCGGCCGAGCACATTCTTCCTGTGTGACACGCGGCGCTCAGATAATTCCCACTATGCAAATGTTTTTTGTTAAAACGAAATTATTGTGCTTGGTTCACAGAAATGTGGTGGAGAATGAACCCTAAAAAAAGGGGAAGTTTAAATGAGAAAAAGAGAAATGAATTATGGAGGTCTCTTGCATATCCACCTTTTCCCTATTATGTGTGACCGTGGGCCTGGTAATTAAAGTCATGCACTGATGGGATTGGCTCTTTCTCTGCCACCATATTCCTTTGTTGCACTCTGTCATTCTGGCACTTTTGCAAGTGTGTGTGTGTTTGTGTAATATGTGTGTTGGGAAGGAGGTAGTGCTAGTGGTGGTGGTAGAGTAGCGAAAAAAATAGTGAAAAAAATGGATAAATGGATGGAGGTAGGGATTTGTGGGGGTAGATAACCAAAGCAAGACTAATGGTGGTGCTTCATTGAGTTGGTACACAAAGTGCTGTAAAAAAGTATTTGTCCTGCTAAAAAGTTCCAGATTTTTTTCCCAAAGTCTTGTTTTTTGCCTTGGAACTCTCTCATGGAGCCCAATCTCTTATTATTTTTGAATCAAGAATACTGACATTAAATGAGGTTGATGTTGTTCTGGGTACTTTTGGGACCTCATGGATGAGTTGTTCATGCCCTCTTGGAGTAATTTCGGTAGGTCAGTCACTCCTTGGAAGGTTCACCAGTGTTTAACGGTTTCTCAATTTGTATATAATAATAGCGCTTACTGAGGTTCTCTGGAGTCCCAAAGCTTTAGAATTGTCTTTGTGACATTTTACAGACTAAAATAAGTCAATTAACATGTTTATTCATCTTTTTAAAATTTCTTTAGATTAGAGCATAACGCATTGCTTTTTGAGATCATTGATCCTGCTGCATGTTGTCAGACAAGTTTCTATTTAAGTGATTTCTTGACTGAAATGGCAGTAATGAAGTTGAGGCTAGTATTGAAATTGGGGCAATTATTTTTCACACAGTGCTAGGTTTGTTTAAATAGTTTTTATTTCCTGTAACAAATGAAATAACAATTGAGCAACTGCTTTTTTATATTTATTTAGGTTTCATCTGTCTGATATTTAAGTTTTAAGTTTGCTTGTTAATTTGAAAAAATATTAGTGTGAAAAAAAGGCAAAATAATTTTGTAAGGGGGCAAACACTTTTACACAGCACTGGATATTCATTTATTCATTTTTCAAAGCTGTGTCCGCCCTCCTTTGCTATCTCACACCACATCCCACCATCTCCCCCCAGAGTATAGAGTATCCCAGCTGTTGGGTTTGAGGCTGCAGACTGCAGACAGTGACCTTGAGTAAACTTTTAGTGGGTATCTGGGTGCACTGTACAGTAAAAGGCTGCTCTCAGGGCAGGCTGGATCTGTCCCTCCCCATTCTGTTACACAGCAAGATCCTCTTTTTTCCTCTTCATCTGGCTGAGTTAGAGCACTGTAAATCCTCAACTGGCCACAAACGCAAGCAGAAAAATATGCTATTGCTGCAGGATTTACAGCAGCCTGACTGACAAGTGTGGTGTCTTGCTCTAACCAGCAGAGACACATGCCGGTGTGTACGGAGATCTCGAGAGTGAGAGGACGCTGGTTTGATTTGTAGATTTGCGTGTAATGCGATGTGGGTTGTTAAGAATGAATTTCAGGAACGGTGCTTTGGTTTTATAGAGACGGCACTGCGACTTTTGCTCTTTTAAACCAGAGCGAGAGCATCTGCCTCACCACAACAGACATGTGGAAAATTCCAAGAGACAAAGGACTTTACGGCGACTGTACCACGGAACGAGGTTACGCAGCCCAAATCAATATTCTGCGCTTCGGATGAACAGGCTCAAGACGTATAAAAAGAGGTTATAGAGCGCCAGTAAATGGCTTGGGGGGATCCAGGCAAGAATAAGAGGGATTAGGTTCTGCTTGTCGGCTTTTATTGATCGGAAATTACCTCTCTTTCGAAGCAATAAATGTCAGAGAGATGTGGAGCAGGACTTCAATAAAGTCACTGGTTTGAAATGAAGGAATCTGTTTTTGACTACTTTTACTGTACTTTACTCTACGATTCAAGTTTAATTCATAGAGGACAACTGTAGTCTGTAATGGATAACCAGCAACATGTGTTTCCTGCTGAATCATTCCACTGATACTACGTGAAGTCACCACCTTGTGATCCTCCACCTTGTCTTGTGTTTTTGTGTCTCTGCAAATCCGTACAGAAAATAAGAGGTCGTTCTCAGGACAAGCTCTTCCCAGACTGATTATTCCGCATGGAGTTTCAGAACTTTAATAACCTAAAGTGATTCCTTAAGCTGCATTATAAAAACCTGATTTTATCTTAGAATACGGACACGGTCCACTTTGCAAAATTGGCTCTTTCAGAAGACCTCCGACTTGCAGTATACCTGGGTGCATCCGGCCCTTGCTGGGAGAAATATATATTTATATATATACAGCACAAGTACGATTCCGTAAAGATGCTCTAGGATTTATGGCGCTGAGACTTGTACACAGCGCCGCAGGAGCGTGTTTTTTCCGCCCGGGCCTTCGGCCACCGCGGAAACCCTGATTTACAGCCTCAATGACATAGCTGATTACTTTCGGACACTGAGGAGAATTGGACGTGGGATTTTTTTCCCCCTCTGCCTGTTCACCTTTTATGGCCGTAGATGAGTGGCCTTGTCTGCTCTCACGTAGGAGAACAGTGTCTGGGTCCCTGTACCTCGCTAAAGTGACTCCAACAAGCAAACTTGGACTCAAAACAAGTTCAGCGACGTAAATAATGTGGACTGGCTGATGAGAAAGCCACACAGAGGAGCTGGTATATTTTTGTGGTGGAGAAATCTTTCTAGAGACATTGCCGTGACCCCTGAATCGCTCAGAGGCCTGCGGAAGCCTCCTGACTCCTTCCCTCTTGTTATGACAAATTTGTGAGCCGTCCTGCTTAGACTGCTCAGACTGTTGCTGCCAAATCATGGACACGAAGAGTTCAGCCAAACCCAACGCACCCCGACGCACCCTCAACACAAGCTATCTGACCTCACGCTGAAATCTTGGTATGGATTTTTTATTTTTTTACATCATGGGGCATAGCATCGTTCCCCAGCATCTAGAGTATGATGGCTGGATGTTGTTTGAATTCGCAACAAACGAGATACTTTTCCCCCACATTACCCAACAGCGACTGGACGCCTCAAACATTAACCAAGTAAATAAAGCAAAATGAAAGACAACGCTGCCCAAGATTGTCAGTCAATAAATCAAGACGTATACTTGAGTAGA
The DNA here is from genome assembly GCF_023375975.1 of Astyanax mexicanus. NCBI lineage: Eukaryota > Metazoa > Chordata > Actinopteri > Characiformes > Acestrorhamphidae > Astyanax > Astyanax mexicanus. The sequence goes on from NC_064422.1 coordinate 11,197,932, forward strand.
AACAGCAAAATGTGGGCTGAAGGAGTCAGGCAGCAGGTCATTTTTCCTCGAAACTGCGATTTCTCAAGATACTTTCGCTGTCGTGCAGAGAGAAGAAACCACGACGGAGAAATTTACATATGAGGGAGGGAAGAAAGTGTTTGATGATGGCGACAGGACTCCACCCAGACTTCTCCCTGTCTGTCTGCCACCCTTCCTTCAGGGAATGCATAGGATCTTCTATACTTTCGACACGAAGCACATTTCAGTGACATAAACCAGATGGACACTCTAGTAGGACTGCACATTGTGGTTTCTTTCTCACACACCACATGGCCACTCACTCTCTCTCACTCCACCCAGAGCTGCCTCCTGGCAACTGGAAGGCAACTTATTCCCATTTGTCTTCTCACAACTTGGATGGGTCTTTTAGAGAAAGGGGGTATAGCTTAGCGAGATTGATGATCCATGGCCAATTACTGGCTTAGCCTTCAAGTCTCCCCAAGAAAGAAGAAGGACTTTAGAGGTTTAGATGAAAAAAGTTCACTGAAGTATATTCCTTCAACGTCTTCCACAAGCTGTCTGGAGTGTCATGTACCTCTTGCACCACTTGCATGTATAGTACATACTGTAGCTTCTGAGGAGAAATACAGTTTAATTTCAATTTGACCCCATCAAATTCTTCAAACCAGAGCCAGACAGGGTTGTTGTTTTTCTTTTTTCTTTTCACCAAGTCTCTGAAGACGAGACCCCTAGACAATCCCTTTAACTAATTCCATTCAGTCGCTTGATCCTGGTATTCCAGGATGGTGCCATCCGGGTGCGAGGGGAGGGGTCCGCTGCACGTCCCGATGGTTGACGAGCTCTGGGCGCCAGCCTGGAGCTTGTTAGCCAAACTCTGACAACGAAGATACTGCCCTTGAAAATCAATTACAAACACAGGAACGTCATCGCCGCATCTGTTCCTGCTCGCCAGTGTGAGACACTGTCTGTCTCGGGCTTGTTTTTTACCCCCTCACTCAAAGCTGTTGCAGTTCAAATGACCATCCCTTCAAGGATTAAAGCTCCTGCTGAAACCCCACAAGACACGGCACATAAATCAGCAGGGCGACGACAGGTCGTGGTGTCTTTGCTCAATGCGTATGGTCAGTTTACAACAGCAGCAGAAGAAGCAGTTGTGTGTTTTTCATTGCAAATGCTTAGTGCTGACCCTTACCCCTAACCTACCCCCCCCCCCCCCCAAACCCCCAACAGTGCTGGACAACAGTAAAATATGACATTGCCTAGGAGGCTAGGAGGTCACAGGGGAAAGGGTTCACACTTAGCAGTGTCTATTAATGGCACTTCAGGCTACAGCTTGCACAACCTGGGGCCCAGAGTTACTCACAATTGTTTCAGCATGTCACCTTTACACCAGCGAGTGCCGGAGTCTGCTGTTTACATTATCAAGCAAGAGCGAATTCCCCGCTGCTTCGGCTCTCCCGTCAGACACTTTTTACTTTTTTATTTTGTGCACTACGCCAATTTCACAGTGACCCAGACAACTGTCGAGAATTTAAGCATGCACCCCAAACATCAGTCTTACTAATGAGCGCTTTTCACTTGCGCACGGCGCAGTATTTGTTCACCTTTAATCAAGGTGCAGCTCACTTGAAATTTTCAAACAAATGAAAGCAAATAAGGTAAAGTGGAGGAACTGCTGGAGTGTTTCACTGATTTCACGCGGCCAAGAAACAAAACAAGTATAATTTTATGTATAAATACATGCATACTAATGGCTGTAAGTAATCATTCATTGTCAAATGAGACACATGTGTGCTTCAGATCATTTTTAATACAAATGTTTTCTTTGACACCTTGCCACAACTTAATGTATTAAAGACTCAACAGGTTGATTATGAGGAAAACCAATTATCAATTATATGTACAATACACATATTTGTGTAATATAGCCATATTTGTGACAGTCCTACAGTGAAAATAACATCATACCCAAGACCTTATTGCTGTTTTTACATATTTACATATGTTCAAAATAAAAAAAAACATTCTTCAGCAAAACAGTTGCAAGAGTTTGCTTAGAATGATGTATATTTAATGAAATGTAATTGTAAAATTTATTTTTATTAAGTTTATTGTAAAAGAATACTGAAAGTCATCCTGACTAGGTTTCTTTAAGGACTATATAAGGAATCATATAGTAACTTTAAAGTGTAAAACAAACCAAAAATACTCTGTGAAGCATTTTGGTGGCTCTTAATCAATTAATGATGTCAGTAACGTGTTACCTGCTAATGTGGTACTCTAATCTGACCTTTTTTCCGTAAAGAGTAATCTAATGCATTTCTGTTTCCAATCCAGTAATCAGATTAAAGTTACTTATCCAAGTTACTGTACAATAGTTTGTCATTTTCCCTAGTAAAAAGATATATATATATATATATATATATATATATATATATATATATATATATATATATATATATATATTGCATCGGAATGAAAGGATAGAAGAGAAAGACGTTCACTGCGGGCGCTTTATTGCTGAAAGTGTCTGTCGTAACCATGCTAAAATAAAATAACAACAGGCTAATGAGCTAACAAGCTAACAGGCTAAAATTAGCACTCGGGCTGAACACACACACATACAAAAACACTTTCTCAAAATAACCATGCCATCTCTGCTCTTAATAGTTGGGCTGTTAACTTGTAAATTCTGAGGCTGGTAACTCTGATGAAATTATCAAGTACAACAGAGGGAACTCTTGCTTCTCCTTTCCTGGGGCGGTCCTGATGAGAGCCAGATCCATCATAATTATGTTTTTTTTTTTTTTGACACATTTGGGCTGCCTGTTCATACTAGACATTGAAAGCCATTTGATCATTTTTGCTGACCATGTGCATCCCTTCATAATCACAATTATTGTACCTTATTTTTCTAATGGCATGTTAGAAGCATGTTAACAATGTTAATAAGCAAAAGCTGCCCCAAACTGGCTTCATAAATGCTTTTCCACACTGTAAAAAACTAAACTTATGTTTTGTTAAACGTTTTGTGTAGTTGAGTGTGATTATATACTGGCTGGGTCCAGCTGGTTACATTTGCATTACTGTGAGCTTATATGACTGAGAATAAGACAGATATGTAATAGTCCTAAATTCCCAGTTGCTATATTTAACTAACAAAAATATAGTGTTGTACCCACTGGATGATTTAGATTTTTAAGTAAAACTTTTTCTTTTCTTTTTTTTTTGTTGTTGTTGATCCCAAAGGATAGTCAGCTAAATTTACAATAGACATTTTGAAGAAGTTAAATCAGACCAACCAAAGACACAAAGTTAATTTTTAATTTGGTGAGGTTTAATATTTGAAGTTTCAAAAGATATGAAAAATGAATTATTTGGGGAAAAGATTTATATTTAAAGATTTATAACTGCCTGTGGTTTTCTTTAAGTAAGTTGCCTTCGTGCAGTAAGTTGCCTTAAAAAAAATGTAAGAGTTTTTTTCAACTTGTTCATTTTTACAGTGTATGTTTTTAAAAAAATTAAAATTTTCAGCATGATGATGAACCGTGTCACAAACCAATATCAGCTACAAACTGCTCAGTTTAATCTCAGAGTTTTTTAGTGGTTGTTCTTTCCTGTCTCAGGACCTGTCTGAATCCAACAGAACACTTTTGGGGATTGGTGGCACACCAATTGCTCCGGTAAGATCTGCAGGTATTTGTAATGCAGTTATTTTAACATAAACCTGAGTTTCCAAGGAACTTTTCTGGTAACATTCTGATAAATCCATGTCATGAAGAACTGAACTGCTTTCAGAGCAAAGTCAAAGAAAAGTCCTGACATCCTGCAGGACTGCTGTGTAACATGAAGCTATAGTCATGCAAAAGTAATGCAGTAGCCCATAGCTGACTCCCCCCAACAAAGAGGATGTTTACAGTCTGTTTTCAAGATGCTCCGGCACGCCTTGATGAAAGAGCCGCTGGTACAGACCACCGCCGTGGATCAGCTCTCTGTGAGAGTGCACCGTTCTGAAGAACGCAGTATGTTGAACAGATCTTCTCCATGCACGGCCATTGTTCTACACTTCTGCATCCAACAATGCATCCATCTGCTGCCCAGGTTGTGTCCATTCTGGGGGGCTTTCGGGGGGCAGGATGTGGAGGCATGTCTGAGTTTATGACCTCTGCTCATCTTTAGTCCTCTTCCACTGGAGCATCTCATTCAATTATCCAAGTCCTTCATCAGACAATGGAGTCTATTGCCGCCCACTTCACTGAGCTGAGGACGGACTGGAGGTCCGGAACAGAGGGCCGCCGCATTCTCACTCAGTGTCCCTGGTAACTAAGTGGCTGTTTGAAAGACCAGAGCAGGGCATCTGGGGTATTGATGGTGTTGTTTTGTAGCCATATTGCTCAGCCATTCCACTGAAGGCCAACCTCGAGAGTTCTGTCCAACATTTAAAGCTTTAAGCTGCTTTGCGCAGTAAATTTTACTATTTAGTTTGAATAAATACTCATTAATCCGTACTTTCTCATCAAAAATGAAAGATATATAACAGGAAAGTCTGGGAAGTGTAGAAGAGTTAGATTGGAAAGTTTATAAAGGAGTTTATTAATGGTTATTAATTAAGTTCAAATACTTAAATTACTTGTTAATACATAATAAGCACATACAACACATGAATAGTTAGAGAACAACAGCAAGAATACAATTTTTAACATATTTAATATCATTTAAAGCTATAAGCTGCTTTACGCAGAAAATGTTACAATTTAGTTTGAATAAATGCTCATTAATGTTTACTTTCTCATTCAAAAACAATAAAGATACATAACAGAAACAACTTTATAATAAGGCTCTTTATAAAGGGTTTATAAATAATTAATTAAGTAGTTTATTAGTTATTAGTTTATTAGTTGTAAATTAAATTGGAAATACTTTAAATATATAAATGAGCACTTAAAAAAATAGTTTAAATAAATAATCATTCATCTATACTTTCTCACTCAAAAGCAACAAAGATACATAACAGGAAAGACTGGAGAGCAGATCTCCCTCTTATTAATGTGGAAGAATTAGATTGGAAAGTTATATGCAATAATGTTATTGTTTCTTTGGTACTACTTTAAAATAAGGCTCATTTATAAGGGGTTCCAAAATAGTTTATAAAGGAGTTTATAAATGGTTATACATTAAGTTGAAAATACTTTAAAAATAAAAATAAGCCAAAAAAAAAAACATGAATAGATAGAGAACAGTGACAATTACTTATCTACATATCTAATGTCATATAAAGCTATAAGCTGCTTCAGGCAGTAAATTTTATAATTTAGTTTGAATAAATACTCATTAATACTATGACTTCTCATCAAAAATTAAAGATATAAAACAGGAAAGGCTGGGAAGTGTAGAAGAGATAGATTGGAAAGTTTATAAAGGAGTTTATTAATGGTTATGCTTACTGAATATATATAAAATATAAAATAAAAAAACACAGTTGGAACAGAAACAGATGACGGGCAGATGAGTTATGTACCTTTCCCTGTGACAAGGTTTGAGGTGTGAGAGGTCACCCAGGTCAGAGAAGAAATCAAATCTCCTGGCTGAGCCAGTAATGGCATGCTGGGACAGCGCTGGAGCCTGTAGGCCCGGGCCGTTATTGCCCACCGCCGCTCTCTGTTGACATTTATCAGGCCTGCATCTGGATGGGAGGGAGATTACTGCATGTAATCTGCAGGAGAGGAGGGGCGGGCAGGAAGCCGCTGTAATGAATGAGATGAATCAGGGAAATGGGATGTCCGGACGGCCAAGCTTTTTACACTGAAGGAAGTCATCCAAGATCATAAAGGACTAACCGCACATATTTACTGATGAGAGGAAACACACTGGCCTCCCGCACACAACACACACACCCAGCACACAAACAGGAGAATGAAACTGAGAAACGGATTGAATGGCATCTAAAAATAGAACAGAAATTGTACTGTACGAAATTGATGCGAGAGGAAAATTGTTAAGATTTGATATTTACTGTAGGATGTGATGAACAACGTATTTAACCCTTAGAGAATCTCAGCTGAAACAGAAATATAGAGGAATCACAATATTTAAAATCCTTTACTTTTCCCAATTTTTCATCAGTGTGCCTTATAATTCCGGTGCTCCTTTTCTATGAATTCTACCAGTCAGGTATTAAGGAGCAGTAAAGCCATGTACACTGAAGTACAGCATTATAAGGGTGAGTTTTCAGTGAAGTTTCTCCAGCAACAAGGCTGGAGCATTATTAGCATTGCTAATAGCATTGCAGTGCTAGCTCTTTCTCTGTTTAGAAGTGAGTATATTGGACTGTAGTCTGCATGGTTACCATGTTAAAACAAGCTACAGGATGTGGGATGAAACACTAGCTGATAACACTTACTCACATGATTCCTCGGTCTAGTGCTAACAGGCAGCATTTACTAGTGCTAAGCACTGCTAACTGCGGCGATTGCTGATGCTAACTGCGCTAAAAGATTGGAAATCTAAGCTTACTGTAAATAAACGGAGTGTTATCATCTTCATTGGTCCTTTAAATACCTTTGATGTAGTGTAACTACTGTAGGGATGCATAGGTAGCATTTTCTACTGCATGTGAATATTCTCTTTTAAACAATGCTGGAAGATCTACTTTATCTATGTCTGTCCGTCTGTCCGCCCATCTGTCTATTTCTACTAATGAGAGGGATTGTTAATTAAGTTTTTATATTTATTTATTTATTTATTTGTTTGTGCTATTGGTTGAGATTGTTCACCATGTTAAGTTTAGTGCGAAATGCTCTGTTCCAGAAGTCAGAAAATGCACAGCCAAGAGAAGGTGGCTTTGGGTGACACACAACACACTCAATATACCAATGACAAAATGCAATGGTTCTTGGGGTATTGGATGTAATAAACTAAAAGTTGGCTTTTTTGCCTCAACAACCAATTTTTTATGTTTTAAACTCTTTGAGCTAATTTTAGATGATGTAGTTGTATTGGCTGGTAAGTTTACTCAACATGATGAAATTAGTTAATAAATCAGAGTGGCACACTAAATAATTTTTTTATTGTGTTTTTATGTGATTGTACTTTCTGACAGTAATCTGACAGTGAGGATATGGGATGCAGAAGAATGTATAATCTGTAGAAAACATATTGTGTGCTACATATCGTATGCTACATTACTCAGATGGTTATCTTGAGCTGAATTTATGCCAGCGCCTCTGAGCTCCTCCTGATTGTGTTGGGTTATCTGATCCCACACACACCTGCATTACACACACCTGCATTACACACACCTGCATTACACACTGCGTCAGAGCGGTCAGAGACGAGCCTGGCAACAAAAACTCCGAGCAGAATGAGGGACAGTAATCAGACAGCAGCCTATTGGCAGAGTCCCGGCCACCGACGCGATCAGGCACATAAATAACCGGCCACACGGAGCCCGAGCAGAGGACAGGCAAGGGCACAGAGGCATAGGGCCAGACATTGAATTAGATGCCAATTTAGAGTTAAACGAATCCTGTCTGCAACACAGATTTATTGGCAAGCGACAGGGGGTGTCTAGTGCCCCAGATATCAGATAACCACATGATAGGACAATGTAATATAGCAGCAGATCGTGGGCGGGATGGGGAAAAGGAAAATGAAATCGTTATGTAATCACACTTTCTGTTTACTGAATATCAGATACAGGGAGACAGAGACTGAACTTTGCAGAGACCCTGAGACGAGAGGACTCGTACTCTCATTCGATAACCACAGTAAAACCCTATATAGTATAATTTGTGCTGTATAAAATAGGTTTTAACCCTTAGAACCCCATTAACGCAAATGGCATTAAATAACGTGCATTGTATATACAGTTTAATAACTCAGAAATACGTCAACGCACCAACACGTTTCATGCATTGCGACAAACAGGGAACCCTATTGTTTCTAAAAAAAAAATAGCACTGACCTCTCACTGAAATGAACTGTTTTTGAGAAATCTTTTGTTAAATACACCTAAATAATAAGCTTACTTCTTTAATTATAATGTCATTCACTCAAAACACCATAATCCAGGCGTTTATTTTCACTCTGGGGTCTGCACAAAATTTCATGGCGTCATTGCTGGTGCTGATTTGTCAAAATAAATAAATAAATAAATAAATAAATACAAAATGTTAAATAAAAATGTGGACTATTTTCAGCTAATAATATTTACTTCTAGTGCTTCTAAATTTTTTAATATGAAGTATAAAATTAAATAATATTAAGAAAAATAAATGTTTAGGTTTGTTGTTTTATTTGGGTTTTTGTTTGGTTTTATTTGTGATATTGGTTGCATATGCTGTGAATTTCACCTAATATTGTGTCTTTTTCATTTGGTTGGAATGTATTGTATACACAAATAAAAAAAAAAAAACGAAAATATATATGGATTTATGACATTTCTTATTTTTAATTTGACGAAAATTAGTCAATAATTATATGAGTTGGAATAAACAAACGTTTTAAATAATGGTATCTTTTTTACTTATTTTTTTAGCACATTTCATTTTTGTATATAAAAATGTACTTCAAATTATAATACAGTGTGCTGTGTCCACTGGGCACAGAGCTATTTTACCTGTGAAAGCTGCAGATCTCGCGAGAACTCGTATCGTAACGCTCCTTGTGCTGCAGATCTCGCGAGAACTCGTGTCGTAACGGCCCCTGTGACAGGGGAAGCGGTTGCTGCGCGGGGTCAGTATGGCGGCCTGCGGTGTGTGAAGGAGACAGGGCGGAATCCGCTCCGCTGCGGGATAACATGTTAAAAACGCCGTGTTTCAGAGTGGCGGGTGGGTCCTTACCTTCTCCTCATATGGTGTTTATGAGTGTGTGAGTGTGATACAGCGGGGCGCGTTAGCTTGAGAGCTAGGCTAGGTTAGCTAAGCTAGCTTAGCCTCCATAGAAACACAGCGTGTAGCGAGCCGGGGTGCTCTGCCGAGATGCCGACCTGTCGAAACGGGCTACTTAGCTGCTATGCGCATTCGTTAATTCTCATGTATTACTTTTTTATGTGTTTTTGTTGTGATAATTTTGTTTTTCTTGGGTGCATTATACAAGCTGATCTCACTGACATGTTTTTTTGCTTGCGTGAGACATTTTTACAAACGTGTAAAAAAATAAAAATAAAAATATTTTAAATATAACTAAAAGTAACTATGCAACACCTTCTAATCCCTTATAATGCCTTAACATTACTCTAGTGCAGCGATTTAGACTATTCAAAAGTATTACCAAGACTTCTACCACGAGCATTTTCTGTGTTATTGTATTTTTTAACCTTTAAATACAAAAAGGTAGCACGGTTTGCCAGGGTGACACAAATTGACAGAACACCCCTGCGGGCTAACGGTGACCTTAGCCAGGCATTAGAGCAGCATTACAGCTGAAATTGGACATATTTATCTTAGTTATACAGCTCTTATTCATCTTTAACTCATTCATGAACGAATTTGGCGTGGTGTAGCCTTGTATTTAATCATATATGAGTAGTGTATGTAGTGTTAGGCTCCTCCTGTACATTACTGAGGGTTTATGCACAGATATTTTACTTGGTTTAGCTTGAAAGTTGTTTAACTAGCTATATTAAGTTGTTTTGGGTAGTTACTATTCACTCTGAGATTTTTAGATAAGTCCAGAACAGTGCAGAGGTTCTAATGAGAGATTCCTGATTATTTAAACCTCCTAACCATGAATATTTTAGCTAGGTTAAGTTAATGTTCACATTTATAGCATTAGAGCTGACACTCGTATCCAGAGTGTAGTATTAGAAGTCAAGCCCATGGACGCTTATTGGTGTAGTGCAGCATTCGGTCACCCAGGTCGGGAATTGAACCCCAGTCTCCCATATAATGTGATAGCTCACAGCATTCAGTGTTGTTATCCACTACACCACACCAACTACACTGTTTTAATACGACACCTAATGCAGCTAGGTTAATAAGCTAATACAATAAATAAATAAAATAAGCTAATCGTCTTCTGAGGCAGGAAGGAACCCAGGCATGTCTGAATCTCAGTTTAGTAATCCAGCTTTCTATTTTATTAGGCTTAAATGCTAACAGCCAATGACAACACAGCTAAACACTCATATCCAGCAGTCAGCTGGCATTACCATGGAAAAATCAGCACTTATTGTTAGATTCTGGTATAACTAAACTGAAGTAAGATATTAAATCAGCATTTTTATATGTTTCAAACTCAATCTATGTAAAAATAGAAATTTGTTTTAGGTAGATTGTTTATTTTCTTGTATCAGATAGTGCTGCAACTAATGACTTTTAATAGTTGACTAATCTGATAATTTTATTTTTTGCTTAGTCACGATTATTTGTTGCCGTGTCCTCTGTTTGCACTTCCTACTGGTGAGGCTCCCCAGGGTTCATACGGTCATTAAAAAAACTAGAAAAGTTATGGAATTTGAAAATAGCAATTTCCAGGCCTGGATAAGTTTTGGAAAATACAATTATCAAGAATTTTTTTGGAAAAGCCATTGAAAGTTGGTCTACAAATCATTGTGTTTCAGTTTATTGATAGAGAAAATCTGTTTTGAGCTACAAATACATAAGCTCAGATGTATTTTAGTTGATTTTTGTTTTTAAAAATCGTATGGTCATGAAAATTTGCCTTGAAGGCATGAAAAAAATCATGCAAATGTTTTGGTTAAAAAGTGTATGAATCCTGGCTGCACATTGACTGTTAAACATTTAGGGCCCTAGGATAATTGTGCCGTATACTATGATGCTTATATGTCTTCAATTGAGATGTAAATATTAGCAGAATATATATAGTAGTGAGCCCTGGTACCAGCATCTTCAAACTAAAGAGCAAGTTCCAATTAAAAGGGGATGTCAGAGACAGACTACAAAGTGGGTGTTTTGGAAGATGACAAACAAAGATGAAAAACTGAATTCTTACTCGTTATTAAATTTAGTAGACAGTAGTAACTTGCAGCTATGCAGCTATTTAAAACATTAACAAGCAATGTCATGTCAATTTTGTATTTTTTGACTATTCGTTTCTATTGGCATGTTAATAATGTAAACTCCATTACTCCAGCTGTGTTTAAATATAATAAATTTATGGCGTTTTTGTGTTGTGTCTGCAGGTCTGGTTGGTGCCAGTGTGAAGCATCAGAAGCTGTTGGTACCCAGAAGTCACCTGAGTGCAGGTAGCCTTATCCAGCTCTGCAGGAGTGATCCAGGACAGTGGGTCACATTCCAGCACCTGAGCTTCCTGAAGCGCCAGGTAAGATTTTCACAAGACGTACTGACCTCTTCAGGATCAGAAGCATTTTTCTGTAAGAGTTTCGCATTTTTTTTTACACTCGTCTGGGAAAATCAATCAAAGCATAAAATTAGCACAATCTCTTATACTGCCTAAAACTTTTTTAAGATATATCAAATAGGGCTGCAACTAATTACTATTTTAGTAGTCGACTAATCTACTGATTATTTGTTCAATTAGTAGATTATTCGTACTTCCTACTGGTGAGAACAGCTAAATATTAAGGCGCCAAGACCACTTTTGCAGTACATTTTGATAGTTGATGTACCTGTATTAAACTAAAAATAACAAAGTATAATTTAGGAAACATTCACACAGGCTGGAAATTTTAGGATACTTGTATGTTTTTTTTACTTCCTTTCTGAAGTGATTTTAAGAAAATAAAGTTTTCCTTTTTTTCATATATATATATATATATATATATATATATATATATATATATATATATATATATATATATATATATATATATATTGTTTATTTTAAGTCTGTAGTTACTATAACATATAGCTTAATATTAATGGAGTGGACAGAGTACCGTATCTTCCTAACACTTATCCAGCTAATGTTAGTGTAACTAATGTTAATGAAGGAGTGAAGCCTGTTTAAACTCGCCTCAGCAGCTCTCTGCAGTAATTTAACTAACCTAGGACCCTAATATTAACCCCTATATGAAATGTAAAAGGTGTTTTGTGTCTTTTACCCTGATCTCTCCCTTTTTCGTTTTTCAGTATGTAACGAAGAACATCGGTGCTCTGAGTCAGAGAGCGAAGCCTAGGCAGGAGCCTGTAACCGCAGTGCTGGATGACCAAGATGATTCAGTCATCCAGATCCAGCAGTTCCCAGCCATTAAGCCTGAGTCCGGCGTGGTGGTACCTGGCAGCGAGACCCCCAACCTGCAAGATGAACCCGAGGCGTGCAGGCAGGCCCGTCTGGAGGCCCGGCAGTGGAAGGAGCTGAGGGTGGAGTATTCAGAATTACCAGGAATTTACTCTCGTCTCTCCAAAATCAAACTCACAGGTACGATTAGGTTTACTGTAGATGTGAAATAGGCCTTTCAGGATAGTTACAATATGTGTTTCAACAAGCTTCTGCAATGTCACAAGATTTATTTAAATCCAGCGTTGCATTAATTTTAACCACAATGAGGTTAAGTTCTGGACTCTGTGGTGAACTCTCTCTCAATCCATGTGTGAAAATGATGATCTCATGCTCATGCTCATGCTCTCATGAACTCTGAACTCCTTCAAAATTCCAGCACCATGAATCCTGACATTGTCATCTTGGAATATGGCCGTGAATAACCTGGTCTATATTTAGTATATTCAGGTAGTCAGCTGACCTCCTTCTTTCAGCACATACTGTTGTTGAACCCTAACCTGCAGACCAACTGCATCATCATCCCCAGATCATAGCTCCGCCCCCACATGCTAGTACTGTAGGCACCAGGCATGATGAGAGCATCACTTCACCTGCCTTTCTTCTTACCCTGATGCTCCAACAAATCTGAACAGTGGTTTTCTTAAGACTACACAGCTGTTTAGTCCCAATCCCTTGAGTTCCCTTCACTGTTTTGTATGTGTGGAAATGCTCTTACTGTTTCTGTTAAACATCATAGCCCTGATTTCTACTGTTGTTTTTCTTCAATTTGTTTTCACCAAGCGTTTAAATTTACTTTTTTTATTTTGGCCAGGCAGTGTATTATTGTACAATAAATTAACATAACCGATTTGTTTAACACACTTTTGTTTACTAAATAATAATACTAAATACTAAATAATACTAAATATTGCTAAATAAAAAATAATCCCATGTGTTTTTCTTTACAGTTTGGGTGACTTTTAAAATATACTATGGGATAGTATATTCTAATGATATGTATGAAATAGTCACCATTGCACCTTTTTTAACTTCAACTTGTGTTTTTGTTTCATGTTGCTTTAGATACTGCAGTTAATTGTAGCTTTCAAAATTCAGCTCCATCAGTTAAATGTAGTCAAATTGCATTATACACTCAAATCTCTCACTACATTCATACAGAAAATGTTTTTCTGTCTCTCTTTTTTCCCCTCAGCTCTTGTAGTCACAACAGCAGCAGCGGGATACGCCATGGCTCCAGTTCCCTTTGACCCCGTGACCTTCGTGTTGGCCTCGGTTGGAACGGGACTCTCCTCCTGCATGGCGAACTCCATTAACCAGGTCAGTCATTCTCTATACAATCTCCATGATCTTATGAATACAGCAACCTACAAAGGTGCAAAAGTATCTACATTTATTACTCTGTAGGTAGAAGTATAGATACTAGGGTTTAAAATACTTCTGAAGAAGTTAAAGTATCAACTCAAGCTTTTTACTCTTTAATTAAAAGTGTTTAAAAAATAACTGGTTTCAAAACTACTTAAAAGTATGGAAATAAAAGTAATGTAAGGAGAAAAAAATAAAGCCATTAAGAACAGAAGCCTAGGCCACGCCCACACAGTCCTAATAACTATAATATATATATATATATATATATATATATAATAACAACACTGTCACTTTACCTGCACTGAGATGAGAAAAAAAACAATTTCCAGGCCTGGATATGTTTTGGAAAAATAAAAATACCCAGAAATGGAGGAAAAGTTATGAAAATTTGGTCTAATATTCATTGTGTTTTAGTTTATTGATGGAGAAAATTTATTTTGAGCTACAAATTACGTTAGTTAATTCAGTTAATTCAGTAATTTAGTAATTAATTCAGTAGTTTAGCCCTGCACACATTTTATTATTAAAGGTAGTGTGTTCATGTTTATCAGATTCGTTTTAGACCTATTATAATCAATTTTTGAGTTTTTGTTTATTTTGGTTTTATTGTCCATTTTGCACTGATGTTTTAAAAAAAAAATATATATATGGTCTTGAGAAAAAATCATGGGAATCTATTGGTTGAAAAAAGTGTATGAACTCTGCACTGCTCTTCATTCACACTATTATGTTGCTATAGCAAAACTTGCACTCTGGACACTCTGGCACTGCTGCTTGCCTACTTACCCTATTTTGTGTATTTATTTTGATATCTGTTTTATTTTATCTTATATTTATCCATTTTAACAATTGCTCTTGGCTGTAAACTTGACCGTGAGATGACGTTCCACCTCATTTCATTCCACCTCATGTACTTCATGTGATGTGAATGATAATAAAGTCTCCTTGAATCCTTGAATCTTTAAGTTGCAGCAGATTGAATCAGGCCGTGGCACGGTTAGTGAAAGCAAACGGTCTGTGTGAGAGTGCTGGATTACCACAAATGTGTCTGCTGCTCTGTGGGGGTAGCAGGCATTGTTTGGCAGAGGTCCGTTGTTTAGACTCAGAGCTCTGGGTGTACCGGACCTAATTACACACTTATTACTCAGTATGTTTTTCGTCTTTTTTTTTCTTTCCGAAAAACACAGTTGTTAACATCTCTCCTGCACTCAACCTCGACTGCACTGAAGCTCTCAAGCCACAGTAACGAGGGTTTGGCAGAGCTTTGATTTGGAGTATTGTTTTGATGGTTTTATTTAATTTTTTTTGCTGAGAGAAAAAGGATGAAGCCTGGTTTCAGCTGTTGGCGTGACTTCAGTGAACTTCAGTTTAGGAATGCCCAATAGAGTTTCATTGCGCTTTACACAAACACGAAACAAAGCTCTGGATGTGAACCATTCTGGTGCCATAGTTGGAAATGGAGATAGAATGAAAAGAAAAAGAGAGAGAGAGAAACGTGTTCATTGGAGCCGCCACATGCCGCGGTTGAACGCAGCCCCGCCCTCCGGCGAAAAAGTTAAGCAGCACACAACTTTTTCAAATGAATCCGACCACTGCACTGCGTCCAGCCAATCAGGAAAGAGAGACTTCACACTCACATTAAAATTCACACAATGTACCTGCACTGAGACACTTTATCAGAATGGGAATTTCAAAATAGCAATTTCCAGGCCTGGATAAGTTTTAGAAAAATAAAAATACCCAGAAAGTTTAGGAAAAGTCATGGACATTTGGTCTACTATTCTTTGTGTTTCAGTTTATTAGTTAGTTAGTTAATTCAGTAATCTAGCCCTACACACATTTTATTGTTAAAGATAGTGTGTACATTTTTATCACATTCATTTTAGACCTATTATAATTAATTTTAATGTGCATTGAAGAAAAGTGCCAGTGGACACGGACAGTTATGCCTTGGCTGTTTTACGTTTTTTTTTTTTTTTTTTCTGCTTGGAACTTAAGAAATGCTTTTGAGGGGCGACAGTTGTGTTAGCAGACGTCCTCTCACGCTGCTTAGATCGTGCTAAAAGCTTTTTACTGAGCTAAAAATAAACTCCTCTCGACTATAAAGCAGCTCATCTCCTGGCGCTGTAATCAGGCCGATTCCTCCGTGCAGGAATGCCGTCCGTGTCTTCAGAAATCGCCGGAATGGACGTCCCTCCCCTCAGCCCCGGCTTGAACTCCATTAAGGCGCAGTCCCGGCCTGTAATTGGGACGAGGCCGTGATTACGCCGCCGCATTCTGCCCTCAGGGCCGGCAGGCGGCTCACCTCAGTCCTCACACTGCACTGAGAGGCTTTCCGCATGCCGCCTCGCTCTTCCTGAACCTGAAACAGCATTTCAACAATGCAGCAGCAACCGCTTATTAGCGCTGTTAGCCTCTGGTGCACCTGATCATCATCATCCTCTGTGCTGTTGACAGTACAGGCTGCTGCTGTTGTCAAGAGAGACAGGTCATGCTACGTCTCTGAAGAAGAAATGTGGAGGAAATAAGATTGGAACAGAGTTAGTCATTGAACACAGGTTTTTATTCCACTTATAAATAGTTTATAAATAGATATAATAGTTTCTGGACACATTGATGATCTCTGATTGTCACAGTGGTTCATTATGAATGGGGTGTGGGTGATGTAGAAATATATGAATGAATGAAGTTACACTTATTCACACTTATGTAGCACCTTTCTAGAAACTACAGCTGCAACTAATGACTATTTTATTAGTCGACTAATCTGACTTACTTTTTCAATTAGTCACGATTATTTTCTGTCGTATATATGTCATGTGTCATATCTGTCATATAAATATATTTCTAGTTTCTTCAAAATAGCCACCCTTTGCTCTGATTACTGATTTGCTGATTTGCACACTCTTTTCTATATATATATATATATATATATATATATATATATATATATATATATATATACACACACACATACATACGCACATATATTTACACATACAATAATGTATGTCAGTAGCCAGCTTCTGACTGGTGAATATTAATGAAGGTGTTAACCCTGTTTAAACTTTATCATGCTTTCTCTACTAGTTTAACCACCACAGGTGATATAGAGGTCAGTGTTCAAACTGTGCATTACAACCATGTTTTACACAACCATTTAAACTCAGCACCCCTCCACACACGCAAATACACACACCAGAGAGAAGCGGCAGCCAATTGCATACAGCGTACTCTCAACCGAAAACTACCGTCCAAAAAAAAAAAAAAAATAGGTCAAAATATGCAGAGACAATTGTAACTTATAATTAATCAAGTGATTTATAATATAAATCAGGTAAAAGTATAGGTATAACAACGTT
The DNA here is from genome assembly GCF_023375975.1 of Astyanax mexicanus. NCBI lineage: Eukaryota > Metazoa > Chordata > Actinopteri > Characiformes > Acestrorhamphidae > Astyanax > Astyanax mexicanus. Next base: position 11,214,866 of record NC_064422.1, read on the forward strand.
ATTGAGTGGTTTAAACATCTGTACAGTATTCTGCGTCTCAGGTATGACAGAAATCTGATCAACAGAGGGGGGGATTTTAACTGTACCTGTATAGCTGTTGAAGTGTTGAAACATCTGCCGCCCCCTAAACAGGTGAGGTAGAGTGTGTGTGTGTGTCAGCCTGCTGTCGTCTACCTGAAGCTTTGATACGGATGATCACATGACGTAGTGCTGAGTCTCAGACAGAGCTTTATGCTTTCAGCGCCGCTGTATCCGGCTGAGCCGGGCCTCGGGGCTCGGGGTTAAAGCGAATTCAAATGAAGAGTACGGCTGGAAAGGTTGTTCCTGCTTGAACCGTAGCCAGCGCCGCGGGGAACGGATTGAAAAGCAGAGTTTGTTAGACGTGCAGAGCTCGTGGAATGACACACTACGACTAAATGGCTTCTATTTAGCTAATTAATTTGGCAGAGAGAAGGAAGTACATGAAAGCACTGCAGATCGCTGGAGTTCACATCGGTAATCCACTTTGATTTTCCTTGCGCAAACTAAAGCCATATTGGTGTTTTGACATTGGATTGGCTTTCATTACAGCTTGGCAGGGGCTGCTTTCTCTGCTGCGTTCAGAGGAATTTATTGGAGAGCATTTCAGCTATGCAGCGTGCGGACGGGAACCATCTGTTGTGTTGATCAACAGTTTTTGCTCACTAGGCACAAAACAACACCTGTCCTGCATGTTTAGTGTGACTGCAGCAGGAATCCAGTCCCAAATCTGAAAGATACAGCTTGATCTGTTATGATAACTGTTTTTAAATGCATTATAAAATCATATATTCCTTAGGATTGCATTGCAATACATACAGTCCCAGTCAAAAAGTTGGACACGCCTTAAAAATCCACCTTAAAAACAATACAAAATTATATAATCAACAAAAAAGTGTTAAACAGATTAGAATATGTTTTATACCTTTGATTCTTTAAAGTAGTACCTCTTGTTTAGAGCTTTAGGGCTTTCAGTTAACAGCTGTGCTGGACTCGTCAAGAGTTGATTGCTTGAATTTCTTGTCTCTTAATAAAGTGTTTGAGAGCATCAGTTAAAGTAAAGTAGTGAAGAGGTAGAGTTACAGGTATACAGTGAATAGTGAATATTTGAGTAATGTTCTAATCCAGATTATGAGAAGCAACAACTACTCAACTAAATAAAGAAAAAAAACTTGAGTCAATCTAAAAAAAAAAAAAAAAAATGAAGAATTTTGGAAGTATTCTCAAGTGCAGTCACTGCAAAGGCCATCAAGAGATTCAATTCAATTGATTTTCAAATGAAATGTAAAATTTACTGATGATCAGTGTTGGTTTGGAGAGACATGTCATCTGCTGGTGTTGATCCACTGTGTTTTATTATCAAGTGCAGATTTCATTTTCCAGCAGGACTTGGCACACTGCCCACACTGCCAAAAGTACCAATTGTTCTTTTATAATATTTAAGTTTCTGAGACATGATTTGGAGTTTTCATTGTTTTTCATGTTGGCAGCGATTTATACTTTTTATACATATTTTTTTTTTTACTTTTAATCTGTTGTGCACTTTGCAGCACTTAGTTTCATCTCCTCCAAAGTGCCTTCCTTTGTATTAAGTTTAAACACAGTGAATAGGATGAAAGTGTGAAAAGAAAGATGAATGCAAACATTGACAGACCAAAGAGAGGAAACACAGTGCTCTCAGGTTACAGTATGTGAGATGTAAAGAGAGAAAAGCAGTCATGCTGCTCAGTGCAGAAGTGCAGGAGGATGAATGGAGCTGCTGCTGCTGCTGTTTGATGTTCTCTTTGAAGTTGTAACTGAGCTACAACAGTGCTGCAGCATTAGGACGGTACTGTACACACACACACACACACACACACACACACACACACACACACACAGTAAGCCTGCATTTGTTTAATCAATCAATCAATCAACCTTTATTTTGATTTATGGAAATACATTGAGGGCATCCCTCATTTTCAGTGTAGCCGAGCAGGAAATGACAAAGAAAATAAGAACCAAATTGATACCACTTTAAAATAAGACTACCTTTATAAAGGGTTTATAAATGGTTTACAATTAGTTTATTAATGGTTACTAATTAAGTTAATAATAATAATAATAATAATAATAATAATAATAATAATAATAATAATCAGTTATAACACATATGTAGAAAAGACAACAATATAGATATATATATATATGGCTGTGGGTTCACTATTTGGCAAACAACAGGTTATTGTTGCCCTTTCTACGTATGTGTTTAAACTGATTATTAATGATTTTTAAGGCATTTACAACCTAATTAATAACCATTAATAAACTAATTCTAAATCATTTATAGACACTTTATAAAGGTATTCTTTTTTTTTAAGAGGTACCAGTAAATTTAATCATTTTAAAACAAACAGTAAATAAAATATAAAAATGGATAAAAATAAAAATAAAATTTGAATAATAAAAAATAATAATAAAACTTTGGTTTAATCAATAAGAAGTTAAGATAAAGAAGATAAGGTTAATACAACAAAAAGCTGTTAAAATTAAGCTAAAACTAACTTTTACATAGTACAATAAAAATACAAATAAATAAATTAATAAAAAGTAAAATAATAATAATAATAATAAGAAGAAGAAGAAGAAGAAAATCTAAATAAGTTCCCAATCCAACTTTATTTATATAGCACTGTAACACTTTCAAAGAAAGGACAAAGTGCTGTACATAAAAAATAAAAGAATAATTAACAGATAAATACAACAACCAATACAATTAAGAGGTAGGTTTTAAGAAGTTTTAAAACTCGGCAGCAGCTCGAAAAGAAGCGGTGGCTGACTTCACATGTATCGGAGGAAGCATGTGTTAGTCTTCACCCTCCTGGTGTGTTGAGGTATCACTAGTGATAGGGGGAGTCCTAATGAATGGGTTGGGTAATTGGCCGTGTACATTGGGGAGAAAATGGGAAAAATTAGAAATAAAATTATAAAAAAAAAAAAAAGAAAATAAAGAGCTAAGAAGAACTAAAATGAAAAATAAAGTTATAGTTAAAAATAAAATTTAAATAAGATTAATTAAAACAGGTAGAGGCTGTCTGGGAGGTGGTTAAATATTAATAAGGTGTAGCCGCTGCTGCTGGGAGTATGAGCGTCTGTAGTATACGCTGTAGTTTGGAGCGTGATGTGATGTTGAGCTGCTGTTTTGCTGTGTGTATGGATCTTCCTCTCCAGGCTGCTGGAGACTAATAGGCTGTCTGTGGCCTTTTGAAGAGCTGTGATCTGGGGGTAAAGGCCCAGGCTGTGGAGAGGCTTTCTTGTGGTTGGTAGTTGGCATTAACAGCAGAACTTCACTCCACACGTGGCAGAGCAGGACCTGAGCTCGTCTGCTCCTCCGTCTCACTTCCTGCTCACAGTGCCGCTCTGGCCCATGTGTACCAAACTCTTAAAACAGCACTGAACCCCCTGATTTTAGCTGACTCCACCCTCAGCTCATATTTAAAAAGGGCAAAAAATTGGGAGGGGTAGTTTGGGAGGGACACTGTTTGATGTATGGGTTTAGAGACAGAGCTGGTTGGCTGAGCTGATAGCTTCTGATAGCGGTGGGTGAGACGCAGATTGGATGTCAGCCGGGGGTGTCTTAAATTTTAACTTGTTTGCTTTACAGTATTGAACATTTGGAGTACTTCATCTCACTATGGAATAATTTGGTATTTCTCACAAATTGCCGATTGAATCTGAAATATTTTGATGATTTAAACTTGATACGCATTTTATTACCATATTTATGAATGTTTTACATCAAGACATTGGTGAGAAAAGCATTGATTAAAAAACGTGTTTTGCCAATATTTTGATAAGCATATTGGCAATTTTGCAAGCTGATTGGCTGAGAAATGTTCTATGAGTACCGTTATCAGCCGGTAATGCACTGTAATCGAAGCTCTCCGTGTATTACTCCTCCACATACAGATAACCTAGCAACAATGCAGCGCTTACAAACCAAACAGCGCAGTTACAAACAGAGCAGCAATGGAACTATTTTAACTGGCGGAGTTTTTATATCCAAACAGATCCTATTTTCTCCTCCTCTTTAACTCTTTAAAATCTTTTAATAAACAGCGATAATGGAACTGTGGTATATTGGCAATAATATAGTACAAAAGTAGGTGTATAGTTGTAAGAGTTAAAGTTCTGCTCTGGGTTGGTCAGGGATAAAAGCGGAGATGTAAAAGCTTGTGTTCTGCAGAGCAGTTTACATTCAGACGTGCTTACAGTGCAGTCTGAGAGATGTGCTAAGAGTTGTTTTTCTTTCTCTTTGTTTTGGCTAAGAGCGCAATTTTCCTGCTGCCATAATTACATACACACACACACACTCAGAGACGCGACGCCTGCCGAGTGACACCCAGTCACCTGCCGCCGGGTCGCCCTCGCCTCGCTTTGATCTTCTCCACACGTACAACACACTCCTCACCCAGATCCACCTTTACCTGGGTGTAGACTGAGGTGTCTCCGCACGCCACTCCACCTTTACTTCCGCAAATCCAGAGAGGAGAATAAAGAGGAGGAGGAGAGAGAGAGCAGCTCTGATATTCTGCCAGCTTGTTTTCTTTCTTCTTCTTCTTTAACCTCTTTTCTTTAAAGCTCTGTGCGGTTTTACACGATCAAAGGCGCCGCTCTTCATTTGAGGAACAGTACAGACATTAACCAAATCAAAGCAGAGGTGGATCCTGCTAAACACCGCCCTCTTTACGTTCAGCAGCAGCAGCAGTAGTGCTTAAGCTGCTAATTACTACATTGTTGAATTCGTAATAAATTACGAATAAAGTATATGTCTCTGTTAAAAAGTATTGAGACAGTATTGTAGTGCAGAAACCTGATGTAGTTACTGTATTAAGGATGAAACAAAATATCACTATTGATATACATTGTACATAGTATAGTTTTTATTTGTCTCTAGTATGAATGAATGAATGCTATGTGAGCTGTTTTTTGTGGAAAAAAAAAAATGCTCCGGTGATCTGGTATAACACTGCTTTTGTCCAGTAGTGGCGTGGATGGGGAGAAACTGTATAATTTTGGCTATTACTCATGAATATTCATACATGCAAACATCTCCTCTGACTGGCTAACAGAGCTGAGACACCAGGAAGCAGCGAGATGGACAACAGATGTTCCTTTACAACATGATTAATGCCCTGCAAAGTGCAGTTCAGCCCCTGAACTAGTCTTAGAGTCTTTGTAAAATGCAAAATCAACAGGAGATCCTATTTAAACCTATAGTTACTTACACACAGAGGTGGGTTTTTACTTATTATTACTTACTTATTTCATTAATTAGTTAATATACCCCTCTGTTTGCCCCTACCTATCTCTGATGTGTTATTCGCACAAATAACAAAGGAATGAACTGCATGCTGTTTCTAGCGCTGTTAGTTATCTCCTATCTGACGAGACGGCGTCACTGCCCGGCTTCAGCTCTGTCTGTGGGCGGTCCCGAGCCAAGGTGGGCGGGGCCATGTATACTAATTCACGGGTTGATGTAGACATGGTGCTTTTCCTGATTGACTCGTTTTTTGAATATTTTCTTTTACTAGCTGCTGCAGACTCAAATTCTGTAAAACTGACACCAATAAATCCCTAATTCCTTGTATTTACTTATTTAGGAGTACTTTATCCTCTTCAGTAACACAGATGCTGTGTAGAATCATAAAGAATTGTCTGATTTTTTTTATCGAAAACCATGATATTACAGTTATTGTAAGCCAGGTATCATGAGGGTAGTTTGGAAGGGGCACTGGGTGATGTATGGGTTTAGGGGTGGGGTTGGGTCAGGAGAGAGAGAGAATTGGGCTTGAGCAGTGTGCCTCTAAAAGCGGTGAGACGCAGATGGTATTACTGATTGATTGATTAATTGATTTATATGTATACATGTTTTGATTTGTCCGCATACCAAAGTTTATGGATGGACCTCATCCTTGCCTATTGCACAGTTAAACCTGAGAGGGTCCTATAGAGACGGAAATAACTGCAATAAAAGCTTCTTTTCAGGGAAATGTGTATAAAAAATTAGTTTAATTGCGTCAAAGGAACACATTTCAGCTATTATTTTAAAAATATATATATTGTTTAGGCTTTAGAGGCTCTTTAACTGCAAAAGGAATGGTTTAACTTTAATCTGTTGTGTTTACTTTGTGTTAAACCTCATTACTCACCCTGCTGCTCCACCCTGCACCGAGGTTGGAAGTGTTGAGTGTTTTCTGGTATCAGTCACCCTGTTCAGTTTTACCTGATGAGGTAAGCCTCCACAGGTGTTCCTGCTCCCTGATAAGCCTGGGTTTCCCTCCAGTGTTTCGTGACTGAGTAGCCTGTTATAATAATCACTGTAAATTACAGTATCGCTCTGGTTACATCAGCGTGCCGGCGAGCGGCGTGTGATTAGCTCGGAGGGACGGCGGAGAGCAGGCTGACGTGAGAAGCTGAGCGGAGGCCTGCTGAGGAAGCTGGAGATGCCCTGAGGGAACTGTCTGTAAACACAGAGTAGTGTTGTGGTTTCTTTTTTTAACCGTATCCGTGTTTGGAAGCGGCTGAGGATGGTGTAAGAAACCAGAGAAGAGGCTGAATCTCGGCCATCTCTCCTGCTGCTTTAGAAAGCAGAAAACTGAGAATATTCGTTTCTTTAGAGCACTGGATCACGCATCTCTTCATCTGTTGTCTTACTGTATTTTGTAGGATGACTGATTAAACTATTCGGTATTACAGCACAGAAAACTCAATTTATGCTTTCTTTCAGATTTGTTCTCCTGTTTCTGTGACTAATAGACGTCTGAAAGCCAGGTTAAAGGAGAAATCCAGCATTCTGAATTAAAGTGCTTTTATACTAGCTTACCATGCTAACAATAGAGGCATAGCATTTCCCATGCAAAAAAATCGCTGTTTTATAGCATTTCTATAAAATTTTATTGCAGATTGTTCTCTTATTCTACCTATTGCTTCGTGCTTGCCAGTCTTATCTAGGGATGGGTATTGAAATTCATTACCAAAAAGGCACCTACAGAAATGTCTCCATACTACCAAGTACCAACACTCCCCCTCTCTCACTCGCCTTGTCTCTTGCTTACCCATGCTGAGTGCATGGATACTGCTGAACATGTTCCAGTCTGGTTGTATTCTATTGTCTATTGTTGTTTTTTTCTGCATTGACCATCACAGAATTCAAGTTCATAGATGCTGAATTGCTTCCATGAATCAATATCTAATCAAATTGAATTGGGACCTTGTGAATCAAATCAATTCTATGAATCAGTGACGATACTGGCCCTAACTCAAATACACACAGCGTGTGTTCCGCATAGGTTTGCACACTATTGGAAAAATTTTGCATTGCAAATGTTTTTTTTTTTTTTTTTCGGTGATATATATCACAATATTAAACAGTGCATGGTCCATGACTCCACCAGCCCGCCCCCACCCGCACTCTGCTGTCTCGCATCCGGACCAATCGAGAGCTGAGTCAGCTCCGACCACTCAAAACCCGAGGAAAGCTGCAAAACAACAGTAATCGGCCCTTTAATCAGGCATTTAAAAGCGTGAATTCAGCTGTAACTGGAAATATCTGCACTGCAAAACTGTGCTGGACTGAGCTGCACAGCTTTCCACACGTGCTCACGTTTACAAGCACGTGCCCAACCATGTGGATGATGGAGGACATGTGGTTACCTCGTGTTTACTCCTGCCCCTCCCCTCTCACTCCTCCTCACGCTTCTCGGGCAGCAGCAGCCTGTCACTCACACAGACACAGAGATAGAGACAGCGCTGTGTATCCACAGGACTTCTTGTGTCAAGAATCAAAACTTGATGATGATGACGATGCTTAAACGATATATCGTGCAGCCCTAGTTCTGCAGTTCCAGAGGATGATTAGTGTGTCCTGTCTCCTGCAGTGACTGAAGGGTCTGAGGGATCCTTTGTGTCTGATTGGCGGTCTCGTGTCGGTGGGCTGTGTGAAGATGGCACGCACAAGCAAGCCTCCACAAGCTCCTCCGACCCAAAGCGCTGCGCCGTCGGTGCCCTGACCCCCGACACGCTCCCTCTGTAACACGTCTCTCTCCCTGCTTCAGTCTTTCACCCGCACTCAGCCGTTTGTTTGCCTGAAGACTGTTATTTTTATGTGTTCACACAGCCGTCACCAACAAACCGCTATTGATTGGCCGTGTCAACACTTTAGAATGTAATTGATGCTGAATGGTGTCTGCACAGCGAGCTTGGCTTACACGACTCTGAAAGGTTGTCCAATAACACACAGACTATCTGTCTGTCTGTCTGTCTGTCTGGCTTTGTTAAAGTTATTAATGACAAAAATGTTTCTTACTGAAAGTTTTTCAACTTTAACAAGAACTAAAATCCCCAAAATCCTCACAGTACAGTCTGTTCTATTGATGGCTTTTGTTTAGCAACAACACTGTTTTTTTCCAGTTCCATTAGATCAATATACAGGTCTGAAAAAAAAATAAAAATAAATAAAATAAAATAAGGGAGCACTTAAACATGATACATTTCTTTGATTTTGCCAAAGTCATCAAACCAAGCTGATCTGCTTGAATTTTTGCACCAGGAGTAAAGGCATAAAGTTATCCAAAAGCAGTGTGTAAGACTGGTGGAGGAGAACATGATGCCATAAAAAATGTGATTAAATACCAGGTATTATTCCACCAAATATTGGTTTCTGAAAGCTCTGCATCTTTTTGTTATTTCAGCCATTTCTCATTTTCTGCAAATAAATGCTCTAAATGACAATATTTTTATTTGTAATTTAGGAGAAATGTTGTTTGTAGTTTATAGAATAAAACAAAAATGTTCGTTTTACACAAATATAAACTTATAAATAGCAAAATCAGAAAAAAACTGATTCAGAGATGCTCTCTTTATTTTTTCCCAGAACGGTATTTTGTTAAAATCTCGTCGCGACCACCCCCATGCTTCACAGTTGGCAGGGTGTTCTTTTCATGAAATACTGATCCTTTTGTATTGAATTTGTTAGTATGCAGTGCTTGTTTCCAAAACTCATTTGGTAGCGAAAATCAACCTCTGTTTTGTGACAAGGTCATATATAAAGTTTTCTTTTTAAGCAAGCGATGCTGCACAATAGAAGAGTGCACCAACTCTTGTCGCTCACCACTTTTGTGTTTGATGTTATATGGTGATTTTGATTTGCCTTTCTTACCAGCATATGAGTAGTTTTTTTTCCGCCTTCCTGATTAAGCGCAATATAGTTTAATTGTGACTATTTCTTAATAAAACATACCACTGGGGTGCAATATTTATATGCATTCAGCACTTTATTCCTTACTTATATTGTACACATAACACTAATATGAGCATCTTGCTGTGTATATAATATATCTTGGATAAGAGCCAGAGTGTAGGCAGGAATTTCAAGAGCGACTCTTAAGCAACAGTGATAATAACAACATTTATATGCATTTTAACCTCAGATTATAATCAGAATCGTAGATCCAATAATTCACGATTGCATAAATTACTGTGACACATAATGTCTGAGTTATGATGCATACCAACGCAGTGGGTTGCCATGTTTATCTTATATCTTAATATAAATAAATCATTTCTGAGCTATAAGTTATTTTTAATGCCGTACATTTTTCAAGCTTTCAGCACCGCATACACACATACGGTATATATCTGTATTGTAATCATTTCATTAATCATATTCTTCAAACATCCCCAGTTTAAGTTGGAGCGTTTCCAGCTGAAATGGCTGTTAAACCAGACTGGATATTCCCTGCTGGGTTGAGATGTTTTGCCGCCCACCCCGACGACACCCCACCTTCCCCTTCTCCTTCTTTCTCTGAGTGCGACTCGAGAAGCACTCGAGAGCAACACTAATGCAAATGTGAAAGCGTGTCCTGGAGAAGAAGCATATCAAATCACCCTTTGATGTAATTTATGGGGCAATAAAACATAATTCCTGTTTTGTTTCATGTTGAGCAGGAGTTACATACAGAAACACCCCATATCCTGCGCAGTTCAGCCTGCCGCAGTGCTTTAACACTAACTGAATACTAAAACGTGATTGGATGATCGGTTGGAGAGGAGCGTACATTAACCTGAGGGTGTTGTTGTTTCATGTGCCTGTCACTGTGGCTTGTGTTTATGATTATGCTCATGGATTCAAGTTGCTGTAATGATGTCACCTATTAAATTTTAATGCAGAGTCTTTTAAAGAGAAAGAGCCATTTAGAGAACGTGTTACAGCTCGACGAGAGAAGACTGATGAGAACAAAATGTCTTTAAGTGAGAATTAAACAGTGACAGAGATATTATACATCTATATACAGTCCTATATTACACATATTGAAGTCATATATACTATATTATGTACATATATAGTCACTTGCATATAAAGATTGCATTGACTTGATTTATTGAGAAATAAGCCCTAGCCGGACGGGATTAGTTTCTCAGGGGACATCTGTAAAAATATTTCACACTTTTACTCGTGATAAAGTGATAAAACGCTTGCATCCAGACTGCAATTGAAAAAAAAAAAAAGAAACAGAAGGACCAGTGAGTATTTTGGTTTTCTTGGTCGCTTGACCTCGCATTAAGTAGTTCAGTAGTTCAGTAGCTCCTCCAGTTCCGCTCACTGTTTTTTTTTTTTTTATGTGGACCTCCCAAAGTGAAACAGTGATTGCGGTGCGCAGCAGTGGGCGAATAGCTATTTTATTAAACGCGAAGAGATGTAACTCAGAAATGTGCGTCCTGACTGGACTTAAATTACCGGCGGACCAGGGAGTTCAGCGAAAAGCAGTAGATAATTCAGCCTGTAATTTTCTTAGAGGACATCTGAAGAAAAAAACACATACGTGGTCGTTCTGGATGGGAATAAAATCACAGAGGACCCCCTATAAAAGAGAATTACCCCAGGAACCCCTGAAAAAGTAATCCCATCCAGATAGGGCTAAAGTCACAATTAAACATTGTCGCTACTCATATGCTGGTAAGAAAGGCAAATCAAAATCGCTGTATAACATCCAAAAGTGGTGGATAACTGTGCTGCAATGCTTACTTTGATAAAAGAGTCATAAAAACAAAGAAAACTGTACATATGACCAAAGTGTGTTTTGCTGATAAGGCATTGTTTAATCTGAAATATTAGCCAGATATCGCTAATTACGACCGCTATGAACAAACGCTCTGTCTGCTGCTCCATGCTGTTTACACATGCAGTCTGTACGCTTTACACTGCACAAATATACGCTATGGAACACAGAATCTTCTTCTCACTATTTTTACTTTCTTGCTCCCGTGCCAGACAGCTCTGACCAATCAAGAGGAGACAATGCGCTCACACGGTTTATTGTTGAGCATTTTGGTGCGTTTAGGTTTATGCCTGTGTGAAACCAAACCAAACAGAGGGAAAAACGCTTCAAATAACCAAACTCATCAACTGATCTGGACCATAGAAACTTTGACAACTACAGGTGAAAACGGCATGATACATTGTACATCCCAAGTGATATTATGTTAGGACCATATTGGTCACCTCTACCATTGATATATTTTCCTATTTCTTGGAAATACAGACCCTATTTTTATATATCTATTTTTTTTTTGAGATTCAAGAAGTCCTCCAGCATCCCACGAGGCTCCTGTCTCTGACGTCAAGCATCTCGCCCTTAATCTTGCCCGCTGTAGACAGGCAGACTGATTGTCGTCTCCATGTAACTCCCATGCATTTTTAAAATCCATATTTGCATGCATAAGAAAGCTGCATCAGCTTCATCAACATACAGAGCCGCCGAAAGAGCCTCGCCATGTCGGAACATAAACGAGGGCTGTGCCTCCAGAGTAAAGCACTTTTTTACATTTTCATGACCAGCATTTAAAAGCAGAAACGTGGGACTTTATTCTCAGCATGTTTGTATTGCAAATTATATTAAGCTCTTTCTAAATCGTGTCGGCCATTATAAAATTGTCAGTGGGGGGAGATTTATTTACAGCAGTGAATTAAAGCCTCAGTAAATCAGCTGAGGTACGGATACAGATTGCTGAGACAGCAGTACTGCATCTCTGCTGGCTCCCCGGTTTACTAACACAGCTGAATACAGTGGAGTATTACTGCGTGAGGATGTGGAATTTTAGTTTTAAGACCTATGCAATTTAACAGCAAAAAGAGGCCAACTAGCCGTAGCAAATTTCTGATGTTGGTTGTGGTCAAAGAGCATTTTTTTTATTTATTTATTTGTTACCAAACCCATCTGAGTCTGAAAGTTTTTTTATTAGGTTTTCTTCCAAAGAAGATTCCGCAAGGATTATGTGTGAGTAAGCAATGCTGCACAGTAGAACAGTGTGCCACCACTTTTTGTCAAGAACCTGCAGAAGGGTTACCTGAGTACTCGTAGGGGGGTTTGATTTGCCTGTTTTACCAGCATATGAGCAGTTTTCTAGGTCTGACCTTGCAATGTAGTAGATACAGTTTGCCATAATAAGAGCTACAGCAACCTTATCATGTTCATTAAAAGTGGTTCAAACCAAAAGTTTAACTTCACTTGACTTTAGGAACCCAGGAGCAAGGAAAGCAAATTCCCACATGATGATGCTTTTATTTGTCATTCGGGACATTGCACATCTTGCAATTTGACTACCGTATTTTTCTGACTATAAGGCGCACTTAAAAACTTTTAATTTTCACAAAAATTGACATTTTATAATACGGTGCGCCTTTTGTATGGATTTTACTCGTCAGGTTGTAAGGAGCAGTAAACACACACTCCGTGCAGCGTTATAGAGAGTTTCAGTGCTATACAGAGTCCAGAGCCGTGCAGCTCCGAGGCTGAGCAGCAATAGCATTAGCTAGATGCTAACCGCTAAGCTAGCTAGCTTATTCACTGAGATCAGTATTATCTAAATTTTACTCGTCAGGTTGTAAGGAGCAGTAAACACACACTCCGTGCAGCGTTATACAGAGTTTCAGTGCTATACAGAGTCCAGAGCCGTGCAGCTCCGAGGCTGGAGCAGCAAATAGCATTAGCTAGCTTATTCACTGTTCAGAGATCAGTATTATCAAAATTTTACCCGTCAGGTGTAAGGAGCAGTAAACACACACTCCGTGCAGAGCCGTGCCGCTCCGAGGCTGGAGCAGGCAATAGCATTAGCTAGATGCTAACCGCTTAGCTAGCTAGCTTTTTCACTGTTCAGAGATCAGTATTTTCTAAATTTAGCACTTTTAATGCTGCTGGAGCAGTATTATTAGAGTTAGATGCTAATCGCTAAGCGTTCACCGTTCAGAGGTGAGTTATCGGCCTGTAAGTCTGTGCTGCTTTGCCTGGCTAGCATTAGCTAGATGCTAAGCGCTAACTCTCTCAGAGGTGAGTTTTATCAGCCTGTAATCTGCTTGTTTACCGTGTTAAAACAAGCTACGTGGGACGAATCGCTAGCTAATATCTCACTGTCTTACCAGAACACGCAGGATTACTCAGTGTAACGCTGTCGTTTAAGTTTGGGTTAACTTTACTAGTTTAGGTGACTAGCTAGCGTGCTAGCGGATAGCTATGCTAACGCTGGTGCAGCAAGCCTTAGTGGACATCTGGAAATCTAAGCTTACTGTAAATAAACTGAAGCACGTTACTCACCCAAATAAACAGTTTTCAGGAGAGGAATCTGTGTAGATTAATATCCAGCACTCGTTTGACTTTGAAAGAGCTAGATTTGTATACTGAGACGCTCCACCGGCAAGAGACCACCCCCGGTGGGGGAAGGGAAACATGGAGCCACCCCTGTTCACTTTGATATAGGCACCCTTTCTAGTGTCACTTAACGCGCCTTATAATGCGATGCGCCCTATGTATGGAAAAATAGCAGAAAATAGGCGTTCTTTGATAGTGTGTCTTATAATACGGTGCGCCTTATAGTCCGAAAAATACGGTAATCTTGCAATTTTGCCTAAATTGCGAAACGATATGTGCAGCCCTAACTTGCATTACAGTTTTCTTAAAGTATTGTATCATAACACAACGTTCTGAAAATGATCTATCTCTAGAAGATCAGTTCATCACTTTTTGGACCTCACTCTTTTTTTTAAGTTCTTACTAGTAATCTCTCTGGATCCTCCTGGACTAGGCCTGCACAATATATCGCTTAAGCATCGTCATTGCAATGTGCGCATGCACAATATTCACATGTCAGGACGTGCAATGTCACTTAAGGCAATTAAATCAAACACATCATGTTGCAATGTTTTTGATTCTTGACACAAGAAGTAGATACACAGCGCTGTCTCTGTGTCTGTGTAAGTGACAGACTGCTGCTGCCTGAGAAGCGCAAGAAGCTGTGGAAAGCTGTGCACCTCAGTCTAGCACAGTTTTGCAGTGCAGATATTTCAAGTTACAGTTGAATTTATGCTTTTAATTCCAGAAAAAACAAACCTTTTAAAAAGCCATTTAAATGCCTGATTAAAGGGCCGATTACTGTTATTTTGCTGTTTTCCTCGAGTTTTGAGAGCTCGCCGCTGGACCCATCAGTCTCTGCCTCTGTCGGCAGCTCAGTGTGTTCCTCTGTGGGTGTGTTTCTCTGGTCTCTGCTGGCTCCGTTGTGGTGATGGTGACTCTGGAAGCACCATCAACTGTAACTAGACGCTCCTTCTCACCACAGAGCATCACCAGTCAGTCTCCTCTCGCCGCGGCGCAAGAGCTCTCCCCGTTCTGAAGCTCGGTCTGTTCCCCCGGAGCCGAGCAGAGGCTGGGGATTCGCTTTCAAACGCTGGGAGAATTCCACCGGCATGACAGCACAGCTCCTCAGCTTTACTGGAGCCTCGGCTTCAAAGCTCGGCTGGCAGGCGCTGCTCTGTTTGAAGAAGTTGTTACCGGCTGTGTGGTGCTGCGTGGTGTAGTTGTCGGACTTCTGATCAGTTTTCCTGCCAATTTGATGTTCCACGGCCGTGCGGAGAGATTAGAGATGAAATTTAATGCTACATAAATCATATATCTGTTTTTTGTACCCCCAAAATGAAAGAGATTCTGGCTGGATTTGCAGTAGGGGAGTCTGCAAGTGAAGTATTTTACAAATAAGAGTTGCTAGAAATAAACTACTCATTTTTATGAAATTATTTTATGAATTATGCAAATTTCAAAGTCTAATCATCACTCAGACATACATTTTCAAGCAGTGCGACTTGAAATGACATTACTTTATTAATTACATTACATCGCTACTGTAATTTCTGGGCTATAAGGCGCTACTTTTTTTCACATGCTTTGAACACTGCGGCTAATTTAACGGTGCTGCTAATATATCTTTTTTTGTCTTTGGTTTTACGTGCTAACGATCTTCAGGCTGCCAATTCAATCCAAACATTGGAAATCTAAGCTTACTGTAAATAAACAAACAAAGGTGCTTTACTCACCGAAATAAACTTTTTTAATAAAAACTAAGACATGTAGACTAAGTCTTGGCAGTGGATCCTGACAGCGTGGAGCACTGTCAAAAAAAAAATTGGAAAAAAAAAACAATTTTAAAAGGTGGTACTACTGCATGATGAAGAGTGTAGCACAAACTTCATGAAACCAAAGCGCAATATACAGTAGGCTAGGCTACTGTTAGCGATGCCTCCACTGTAAAATCTGGAAACTGTATTGTCTAACTGTAAAACTAGAGCATTAATAAGCAGCAGGTTATACGTGTAGATAACCGATGATAATCACAGCAGCCCTGTAACAGATCATGAACGGAAAATCTTTGTTTTCCTCTGAGCTTCTCTTAAACTTGCAGCCTAAGTAATTGATCTATGTTTCCCTTTTAATATTATGACTTTACTCTGTAAAGACTGTATTTGTTTTAAACCAGTCATTTTGCAGCACTGTTTGTGTAGCCTGTTTAATTAAAAGTTTCTGTGTAACATATTTCTGTGTAAATATATGTCATGTTTTATAACATGGACAACCAAGGCTTATAGTCGGGGTGGCCTGTATATGTACAGATTCTTTTTTCTAGTGGATTTGCCTTTTAATAGTCCAGAAATTACGGTAGTTTATTTTTTTATATAAACTTTGCATTCATATAATGTCACACCATAGGACCTTTAGCATATTTACATTATAATAAAATATATATATAAATGAATAACACCTTTTGTCTGAAAATAAACACTTGCATTAGTAATGCACTGTTTATTTGGAGTAAAAATGCATCAAATATATTTCGCGCCCACCCATGTACTCTCAATCATTTATGAACGCTTTATCTCTGGCAGTAATCACGTTAGTTCCACTTTGACGGCGTAATTGACTGTAGACGTCTGTTGCTTGTACCGCAACAAACATGTATTCCCTGACGGAGCGCACCATCCTTCACTTTGCAGACAGACGGAGGCGCCCGAGGTAGGACTTAACCCAGAGGTGATGCCGTACCTCCACGACTCTGTCCTCCACCCTCCCGCACGAACAATACGCAGAATTGACCTCCGCCAGGGCTGTTTTCAGTTCGGCTGCTTTCCTCCTCTTCCCGCTGAAGGCACTGAAAGCGATTGTGGACGGCGTGAACAGACAGGCTTTTAAACAGCGGGTTTCCTCTAATCGCCTGGCAGGGAGGCGCTCAGTCCCGCTTGATGGGACTCTTTCATAGCGCTGGGGATCAGAATGAATATTTAACCAGAAGGGCCTGTTTAATAGTTAATTTCCTTGAAGACTTTGTCTCAGCCGTCCTCAGGGTGCCAATCTATGTCAAACTGTACTCGATGGCACGCTACGCTGACGGCTCCATATGGACCAGCGTGCTTTGTCTGTGATACAGTTCAGAAGAAGCCGTGCTCTTTCAGATCTCTGTGTCTGAGTGCGTGAAAAACATCAGCTGACAACATGCAGTTGACATTGGATATTTATTAACTGTAAAACCAAATGACTGTTGGTTGAGTTTCTGAATTATTGTTAAAAAATAGAAAAAGAGTTGATCGATTAGGTCTGTGCAAAGTAATATAATCGTTATTGTTCCGATACTCATTGTACCTCTGCTGAGTGATGGACTCTTGAGAGGGATATCTTGTTAGTGTTCTGATACTCACTCAACCAGGGTGAGTGATGGGCTCTCAAGTGTTCTGGTACTTACTGGACTGGGCTGACTTGTTTGCTCTTGAGAGGGATAACCAGTTATTGTTCTGGTACACGCTGTACTGGGCTGAAAGATGGACTTTTAATAGGGATACTCATTGTACTGGGCTGATTGATGGAACCTTGAGAGTGATATCCAGTTAGTGTGCTCATACACGTGTAGACCTACGTTTTAAATATAAGTTTAAAGGTAAAATACCAATAAATTGACCTAGGTAATGCAGATTATTTTACTGAATGTTTGTAACTGTAATATTAAATAAAAATGTAATATGTTTACCAAATTGAAAACCTCTGGAATATAATCAAGAGGAAGATGGATGATCACAAGCCATCAAACCAAACTGAACTGCTTGAATTTTTGCACCAGGTTTAAAGACATAAAGTTATCCAAAAGCAGTGTGTAAGACTGGTGGAGGAGAACATGATGCCTGAAAGATGCATGAAAACTGTGATTAAAAACCAGGGTTATTCCACCAAGTATTGATTTCTGAACTCTTAAAATGTGAATATATGAATATTAACTTGTTTTCTTTGCATTATTTGAGGTCTGAAATTCCTGCATAATTTTTTTGCAAATAAATGCTTTAAAGGACAATATTTTTATTTGGAATTTGGGAGAAATGTTGTCTGTAGTTTATAGAATAAAACAACAATGTTCATTTTACTCAAACATACACCTGTAAATAGCAAAATCAGAATAGAGAAACTAATTCAGAAACTGGAGTGATCTCCTATTTTTTTTTTCCAGAGCTGAATATATACATATAATTCATTTATTTATTTATTTATTTATATATAGCCAAGAATATTATTTCAAAATACTCTCATATATCTTGATAGAATTTACGCCCATATCGCCCAAACCTATTTCAGGTTCAGCCTTTATTTAATGTTTAAAGGCACTGTAATATTCGCTGTATATTCCTTTTATTATTTTCCCCTTTAGTATTTTGCATATAAACTCTGGGCAGCAGTCCTTGACCTCTCCACCTCAGCACATATTGAAAACAAACACGCACTGCTGTCAGTTCTACATCCGATCATACGTTGGGTCTGTAGCTCTAAACAGGCTCCAGGAATAACATTTCTCCTGTGCTGTGCTACGCGGGCATGAATAAAATATCATGTATATTCCTAATGTGCAGAAAAATGTAGATTTGCTCGCGGCAGCATTGCCTCTGCCTCGGCACGAGCGGGTCGGCGGGTGGTTTAATTATAACATGGATCACGTCTGGGTAATATCACGTCTGTACGTCATGTATATTGCAGCCTGATTGTTTCCCTGATTAAAATCATTACGCAGTGCTTTGCGTGCACAGGGGTTGGGAAAAGGTCATCAGCTGATGAATGAACGCCGTGCCTCAGTTATACACTGTGGGCTTTTTGGAAAATGCCTTGACCTGCGTTTGCTTTTTGGAGGCTCAGTAAAGGAAAACCGCACTTTGGAAGTATCATATCATATTTTGATATTTTGTTTTGCAATACTTTACAATAAAAAAAAAAAAAAAAAAATCAGTATTAATTTTTAATTATTAGTTTGCATGTAAAGATTGATGGCAGTGGTTCATTTAGTGTTGTTTTTAAACCCCCACCCACTAGGGGGCAGTGTTGTGCTCTGTCCTTCTGTCCATAATGCTGTTTAGTATATCGTAAATCTATTGTGATACAGTTGTTTAAATTAGTACAATTTTGAAAAAAAAATATATATTATAGTATAAAAACTATCCTTAAAAAATAATAATAAAATAAAAGTTTTCACTGGGATCTTACAAAAGAGTACTAGTGGACGAAGTTTAAACACAATACAAAATGAACCACTGTCAACAAATTTTTACTAATATTTAAAAATTAATAGTGTTTTTTTTAATCAACATAGTATTGCTAAATGTATATCTCGGTGCCATATGATTAGAATTTTTACACCCCTAGTGGATGCTATGCTACAGGTACATCTCAAGAAATTTCAATATCATTGAAAAGTTACTTTTAGTAATTCAGTTCAAAATGTGAAACGCATGTATATTATATAGATGTATTACACACACACAGACACAATGAAAACCCCCCAAAAAATCAGTGTCTCAGAAAATTGGAAAATTATGGACCAATTGGTGCTTTTGCCAGTGTGGGCAGTGTGCCAAATCCTGCTGGAAAATGAAATCTGTATATCTAAATGTCAGTGCTTTCCACATTTAAAGAGCCACTAAACCCTAAACCATATATATATATATATATTTTTCATTAATAGCTAAATTGTGTTTCTTAAAAGTGATGAAACATAACTTGATTTCCTAACTTTTAAAAACACTTGTAGTGTTTCTACCTCTAGTGCCCTCTCAGATTCAACTGTGCTATGATGTACTTTGGTATATAGACACATCACAATATGCAGATCAGTCAATAATCAATATTACTACCTCCGTCCTGCCCTGCCCCTAAACCCATACATCACCCATACAGCCCCTCCAAACTACACCTTTAATTTTTTTTTGCCTTTTTCAAATTTAAGCTGAGGGTGAGTTTAGTGCCTCTTTAAATGCCATTTAAATCCCATGTTTAGCTGTTTATATCATTTTAAAGCAATAGAGAAAGCTAGAAATAGAGATTGAGGCCATAGAAGAAATAATCGTTTACTAATCAGAAAAATAATCAATTATCAAAAACGTAATAATTCCTAGCAGCTCTAATCGTGACTCCTGTATCGTGATACTGTACATGGTCATGCCAAGCCAAGTTCTTACCCATATACAGCCCAAAAGAACGTAGAACCAAGAATAAAATGAATAATAACTGCATATATATATTTTTTGTCTTAAGCTGTTTTACATTTCCACTCAAAATTCCCTGGATTCAGAGGGCCTGGCAGTCATGGCAGGTTTTGTTTCTTTGAGTGATGGACGATTTGTGGTCCTTAAGATCTCAAAGCCATTTTGGTCAGCTTTGGGCTACCTCATATTTTTACAGGGATTTCCACAGGCTGTGGTTTTCTCTCTCGAGCTTTTCATGTTCTCTCGGAGCACTCAGCTCCGGATCGGAGCGCCGGCCCTGCCGCCTCGCTGTGTGAGTTCGTGGTTTAGGAAATCACCCGTACCCTTGCCTTGTTTGCATGTCTCTGAAGCCTCGCTGCTTTGGTGCTTTCGTGTCACCAGCACACAGGTAGGTTAGACTCCAGACAGGTGAAGACAAAAGACGTGCGGCTCAGACACCTCCCCGTTCTCCCGGGTCTCGCTCTGCTTCGTCTCTCTGTTCGTGATCAAAGCTGTTTTCTTGCTGGGACGGTGCCCCGGCACGTGAAGTGTCTCCTGCCTCTCATCACTGAGCTCTGTTTACCCTGTAGACCCTGCAAAGAGCAGCTGTTAACAAGGCAGGGGTAGGGGGTTGAATGGGACACGCAGGCCTGAAGATAGAGCCGAAGGTAATTGGGTGCAGGGACTGTTGAAAATTAGTGTTGTGTACAGACCAAGAACGTGACCATGCAATACAAATTTCACAAAACAGAAATAACAATCCAATATATTGCAATAAAACACAAGTTTAAGGCAAAGTTCAACACTGCTAGCTAGTGATTTAAGTCAAGTGTATCTTAAAGTACCAGTCAAAGCTTTGGACACACCTTAAATTCAGTCTTTCTTTTCATTATTCAACATATGGAATTATTTAATAAACAAAAAAGTGTTAAACAGACCGGAATATGTTTCACATTATACGTTCTTCGAAGCACGGCTGGATTTTCTCAGTCAGTTTTATGAGGTAGAGTCACCAAGAATTCAGGCTTTCAGTTAACAGCTGTGCTGAACTCATCAAGAGTTAATTACTTGAATTTCTTGTCTCTTAATGTTAAAGTTTGAGAGCATCAGTTAAAGTAAAGTAGTGAAGAGGTAGATTTACAGGTATACAGTGAATAGTGAGTATTTGAGTAATGTTCTAAGATTCCAGATTATGAGAAGCTAAAAACTACTTAACTAAGTAAATAAATTAAGAAATAATAGAAATAAATGGAGTGGACCAACACCAGCAGATGACATGGCTCTCCATTCAAACCATCACTGACCATCAGTAAATTTTACATTTTATTTGAAGGAAATCAAGGGAGCAGAGTCCAGTCCAAGCTGCTTAAGGTCTAGGTCTAGATTTCATTTTCCAGCAGGACTTGGCACACTGCCAACACTGCCAAAAGTACCAATTGGTCTTGTATAATATTATAATTTTCCGAGACACAGATTTTTGGGTTTTCATTGGCTGTAAGCCCTAATCATCAACAATAAAAGAAAAAAAAAACAATTAAAATAGATCAGTCTGTGTGTTTAATACATCTATATAATATGTGAGTTTCACATTTTGAACTGAATTGCTGAAATAAAGTAACTTTTCAGAGGCGAAACAAATAAGTCGTCTTACCTATTTTTACTCAACCTGAACTACTCATACTTCACAACCATCATAGCCCCCTATAGATAAAAATCTGTAGCTCTCCAGAGGTGTTTAGATAGGAAAGGTTTCTGTAGTGCCGTTTTAAGGTTAATTTACTCTTTCCATCTGAGACTGAAGATTTTGAATAGCTTTATAGACTTCTTTTCTATAAGAAACTCATCCAAATGAAGAACTGTGGTCTCTCTATTTTCTGCGTGTGTTTTCTTTTCCTGGATTTCCATCTTTCTTCCATCTTAAGCAGAACTGTTGGCATTCTTTAAGTCACCTATATGTGGTTTAATTGCACTTTGTCAATTTCTGTTTGTTTTCCTTTTGTTGGCGTGATCAAACATCCCTCCCGGTCGCACTGCGTCTCTCTCTGGAGCAGGTAAACATGCACCCAGCCACCCCCGCTGATCTCAGGCCGAGCTCTTTGTTCTGCTGCTTGGCACGTTCTGCAGGGATCTGGCAGGGGCACAAAGAGCACCATGATCTATAAAAGAGTTAAATGTTACACAGTGACAGTGAAGCACAATACCTGCAGCTTTCTGATGCACCTTTCTGCTGCTGTTACTGTCTCATGAGGGTCTGTCAGACCTGGAGGAGGTTCATTAGTGGAATAAAGGGAAATGGAAGAGCACGATACATCGTTTAAGTATCTTCATCACAATGTGCACATACGCAATAGTCACATCGCAGGATGTTCGATGTCATTTAAGGCAATTAAATCAAACACGTCATGTTGCAATGTTTTTTGATTCTTGACACAAGAAGTAGATGCACAGCTCTGTCTCTGTGTCTGTGTAAGTGACAGACTGCTGCTGCCTGCATGAGAAGGTAACGAGGTAACCGCATGGCATTTACATGACTTGTAAACGTGAGCACGTGCTGAAAGCTGTGCATCTCAGTCCAGCACAGTTTTGCAGCACAGATATTTCCAGTTACAGCCGAATTCACGCTTTTAATGCCAGAAAAGCCTGAATAAAGGGCTGATTACTGTTGTTTTGCTGTTTTCCTTGGGTTTTGAGAGGTCTGCACTGACTCTGCTCTTGATTGGTGGAACAGGGTCTCTGTTCCATGTTGTTTGTCTGGCTGATAGAACATCGCTCTCCATCTGCTCTAGAGCTTCAACAGGAGAAGCTGCCGATATAAAATATATAATATTGTATAGAGATCATGATCTCCTGCAGTAGTTGGACATATTTTAACTTTTTACACTGTTTGGAATAGGTCTATGGGCTATACCAAATCACTATTACATATTGATAAAAATCTTACTAGCTCTATTCTTACCAGATTCAGTCCCTTTCTTTTAGAATGAGTCGTTTATTTGTTAGAAATAGCTAAATAAAAAGGGGAGGGGGAGCTCAGGAGGGGCACTGGGTGATGTATAGGTTTAGGGGCGGGGCAGGAGGGAGAGCTGATTGGCAGCTTGGAGTTGCAGCAGCTGCAGTGTGCCTCTGATAGCAGTGAGACGCAGATGATTGGACGTGATTGGCGTCAGCAGGGGGGGCGCTATTATTGATTGACTGATCTGCATATTGTAATGTGTCTGCATACCAAAGTACACGGCCACACCATCCTCGCCTATAGCACCGTTGAACTTGAGAGGGCGCTGCAGAGGCGGAATTTACTACAATAAAAGCATTTAGTGGCTCTTTAACCACACATCACTGTTAGCTTTAGTGCTAAATGGTAAAACACAACACAACACAAACAAACTAGTTCATGCTGAACTGTGATAAAAGCACAAAACTCATTATTTAAGTTCATTATTATATAAGTTCTTACACCTCCATCTTCATCTGTTGACTTGCCATGGATAGTAGGTACAGATCCCTCCCTCAGACAAAGTCCACTGGCTAATCCTGTTGTGTACTCTACTGAGGTTCGTAGCCAGCAGAAAGAAATGTCATTTATTCAACTGTGCATTCTTTTTATATTTCAGTATTTAATAAAAAAAAGGAGTGCATTATTAGTATCCAATGTCATGATATCCAAGGATTGAATTAAAATAAATGATAATGTGTGTTTTGGATGAGTGCGGGTGTGTATAAAGTGTGAATGTTATGGCAGGCAGCACAGTTTTCTTGCAAGTAAACACTCCGAGAATGTATTGTTTACCTTTTTCCCTCTCGCAGTATCTAAATATTGATTTTTACACTGCTTTATCTCATATGCTATTAATATTGTGTTCATAACCAGCACAGATTCAGTTCTGCCGGAGTGCAGTGCTGTCTTTGGAGTGCTGCACGGCTGGGAAAACAAGCGTTTTAACTCTCCTCGCTGTGATGATGCGGACAGTTTGGCGTTTGGAGTTTATTTGTTCGCTTGAATACGCGAGCAGTCTCTACAGCGCGGACAATAGCGGGCTATGAAAATAACTTATTCCCGAATTCCTGACCGTCAGCCGTTTTCAATAGAATCCTCCCGTTTGAGTCAGTTAAAGGTAGATGTTTACCGAGGCTCCTTTTGTGTGTACGCCCCCCCCCCCCCCCCATCTCCAGATGAAGGTTAACGGCCAATGGCAGTAGGAACACTCCATTTACCACTTAGATGCGTGGCTAATTAACAAAAGCTGCTCTGTTAGCACCGTCCCTGCAAACTAGCGCTGAATGCTAATTTTAACCTGGATGCTGGAGCTGTTTGTGGATAAGGTCTTTGCTATTGAAAAACAAAATGGAGGTCAGCAGTGAGCAGGAACGTCCTGTAAGCTTAGCGCCACATGGTTTTTGGACCCAAGCACTGAGAAAGCGAGTGTGGATGAGTTAACACAATGCTTCAAAACTCGCTTCAGGACTTAACTTTTGCTCACCCTTGTTGCATTGTTGTGATTGTAAAGAGCCAGTTGTTTTTAAAGCAAAGTTGTGCCAAATTTGCCCCCCCTGCCATAATTTGACTCCTTTTGCTATCAAATGCATCACTCAGAAGAATCAATGCAACTGATTCCACTCTGATTACTTTTACATGACTTGTAAACGTGAGCACGTGTGGTAAGCTGTGCATCTCAGTCCAGCACAGTTTTGCAGTGCAGATATTTCCAGTTACAGCTGAATTCACACTTTTAATGGCAGAAAAGCCTGATTAAAGGGGCGATTACTGTTGTTTTGCTGTTTTCCTTGGGTTTTGAGAGCTCTGCACTGACTCAGCTCTTGATTGGTCCAGAAGCGAGACAGCGCGCGGGTAGAGGGCGGGGCTGGTGACGTCACGGGCCCTGTATTGTTTAATATCGCAATATATATTTTGTTGAAAAAAGAACATTTGCAACGTAAAAATTTCCAATATTGTGCAGCCGTACTTTTTTACAAAATTTTTACCATTATGAAAATCATAATATACAGGATCTTCATAATGTGCAGGTTCCTGCCATTTCACAGCTGCTGCACTGCTATCACCTGTGTCTTCTTTACCTGTCCGAGTCTCAGCAGACTCTGGATCAGTCAGCTGGTCTGTTGGCGTGCTGGTGGTCAGGATGGTTGCTCTGGTATGTCCTCAGGCCTCTGGCTCCTTTTACAGTCTGTCAGCTCCATGAATGGCTAATTACTGATTACCGCCGGCGTGAGTTAGTCGTGACAGGTGGAGGTGTTGAGTGATGTCTCCCTGAAAAAAGCAGTTCAGCTTGTCTCCCTCAGGTGTGACTCACCTGTCTGCCTGAGTAACGTCTGCTTCATTTACACGCACAAGCAGCAGATCCTGACAGAGGAGGAAGCAGCACATTTAAATAGAGAAATTACAAAGATCACATTCTTTGATTATTGTGCAGAATTTGGACGTAATTTCATTATTACATTTATTTCTAGGATGATATACAGCTATTTATAGGTATATATTTGAGTAAAATGAACAATGTTGTTTAATTCTAAAAAATACAGACAAAATTTCTCCCAAATTCCAAATAAAAATAGTGATTGAGAGCAGTGTTAATTTCATTGACAAATAATTTTCCTCAGTTTTCATCAATTAAGCTTTTTTTCAAGATGAAAACGAGACGATAACTAAATAAAAACAGCATAAAAAATATATAAAAAACGAGACAAAAATGACTTTTTTTTTTTAACGAATTAAAACGAGACAAAAATGTTTATGTCAGGGACGACATCCAATCAGAACTGATTTAGTTTTGTGAAAGGTAGGGACCAGTTAGGAAGAGATTTAATTGTAAAATATTTATAGTCATATACCTACAATAATAATATACATTAAATCATATATTAATAAATAAATAAATATATTTCACATTTAAACATCAACAATATTACATATCAATGTTATTTATTTTGTGTAAAGTTAATAATTCAATTCAACTGATGAAAAAGCATTTAAATTTACACCCTTTACGTTTTATATTCTCTTTTTTTTCTTTATTATATTCTTATGATATTTAGTCGACTAAAACTAAAAACATAAAAGCTATAAACATTTAAGATTACTAAATTAGAGCTAAAACTAAATTTTCGAATTTTCGTCACAAGACTATGGGTAAAACTAAATCTATTTTTTTTTTGTCAAAATTAACGCTGATTTAGAGCATTTATTTGCAGAAAATGAGTAATGGCTAAAATAATAATAATAAAAAAACAAAAAAAGATGCAGAGCTTTCAGATCTCAAATAATGCAAAGAAAACAAGTTCATATTCATAAAGTGGCACCACTTTAAAATAAGACTAAGACTCAGAGGCCTTTATAAAGGGTTTATAAATGGTTTACAATGAGTTTATTAATGGTTAATAATTAGGTTGTAAATGCCTTAAAAATCATTAATAATCAGTTATAACACATACGTAGAAAGGGAAACAATATAGATGGCTGTGTAATATATTTGGCAAACAACAAGTCATTGTTGCCCTTTCTATGTATGTTTTATAACTGATTATAAATGATTTTTAAGGCATTTACAACCTAATTAGTAACCATTAATAAACTAATTGTAAAACATTTATAAACCCTTTATAAAGGTAGTCTTATTTTAAAGTGGTACCCATAAAGTTTTAAGAGTTCAGAAATCCATATTTGATGTATGGGTGTTTGTACTGTACGCTGAGTAACAGTGAGCGTCAGATCCATCACGGTTCTTATCAGCAGATCTGGGGTTAGATGTTTGCAGGGCCGTTTCCTCTCTTTGGAGTTCCTTTATGTTCCTCAGAAGCTGCACTCCTCCTCCTCACTCACTCGCTGGGATTAAACGACGCCTGGATCAAGAGCAGGCATCTACTTCCTGTGTAGGAAGAGGAAGCACTTTGTTAGCAGTGTGCCCTTTGTTGTGGAAGTGTGGGTGGCTGGGGGAGTGATCTGCAGGGGCTGTGATGTCCTTCTTCTCTGCTGCTGCTCTGAAGCTACTGGAGTTCAGCAGAGTGCAGATAGACTACTCGACTATTGACTGAGTTCTATTATATGTGAATATTCTGTTGGTTACCAGATTATGAGCAGATAATGCTGTCTGATGAAGCTCTGAGTTTCCATCTCTCCACGTCTTCTAACAGGTAAACACACCAGATAAGGGACAAGACAACACTCATACAGCAGCAGATGACATGTCTCTCAAATCAAACACTGATCATCAGTTAATTTTACATTTCATTTGATGGAAATCAAGGGAGCAGAGTCTGGAGGAAGAGTGGAGAGAAACACAGTCCAAACTGCTCGAGGTCTAGTGTGAAGTTTCCACCAATCAGTGATGGTTTGGAGAGACATGTCTGTCATCTGCTGGTGTTGATCCACTGTGTTTTATTATCAAGTTTAAAGTCAGTGCAGTTTTGTTTTTCCACAAAATCTTACAGCACTTCCTGCTTCCCTCTGCTACTGACAACTTTTATAGAGATGCAGATTTCATTTTCCAGCATGAGTTGGCACACTGCCCACACTGCCAAAAGTACCAATTGGTCTTATATAATATTATATATTTTGGATTTTTTTATTGGCTGCAAGCCAAAATCATCAACAATAAAATAAATACATCTTTAGATCAATATATAATATGAGTTTCATATTTGGACTGAGTTAGAAGTAATTTTTAATCTAAAACGTAAACACACCAGACAAGGGACAATACATCACCCATTTTCCCTGTACATTAACTTATTATACATTTAAACATACTCTCAGTGTTTAAACCCCAAATCTAGAGCTTATGTTGTCTTTGGAACAATTAAAGAGAAAGCAGACTCTTGGATGCTAACCTGAAACAGTGCTAAAAGTGGTAGCTAAAGTCAGAATTGCTCCCTGATTTGAATGGTTCAAGTTATTGTGTGTGTAAAACAAACCAATGATAAAGAAAGAGCCCTTTCCCCAATCAAGCTCAGAATCCATTTTGGGTGTGGACTTGTATTTTGGATAAGTATGAAAACACAAAGTTAAATTTAAGTCCAATACAAACACCCATACAGCTCCAGTAGCAGGATATCCATCCCTGGCGAAAAACAAAAAAATAATATATATACTTAATTGTACATTAAACATATTATGATTTGAACAGATTTACGTACTTACTTAAAATATATTAGAAGTACATTTAATATTATGCTTTTATTAAATGTTAAAAAGTACAATATATTGTATTTAAAAACGATAGACCACTATGAAGTACACTTTTAGTTCAGTGTTAATCAATATACTTCTAAAACACTTATTTCCAAATGTACATTTGTACATTTTTAGCGAAATGTGTTTAAAAAAAAAAAAACTGTTACAGTAGTTTACTTAAATTACAATGTATTATGTAACTTTTTAGAAAGTATATTAAATTACTACTACTACTACTACTAAAAAATAGTAGTACATTATATTAAATATATATTTTTATACTGAATGAAGTATACTAGAAATGTGCTACCTACAAAAGACAGGAACAGGAAGCATATTTGTACTCCAATGTAAATTTTGATCACATATATTTAACATCAATTATTAGTACATTTCTAATATACCTGGTGTATAATAATAGTGATGCAGTTGTAATACTCTACAAATTAAATGTATTATAATTTTACTGTAAGCATATTTAAAATATGGTGTTACATACATGAAGTAGTATATTTAAATGTTTAAACATTACTTAAATAAGTTTAAAATAGTTCAATTTTAGTACAGTTAAGTAGACTTTAAGTACGACTTTTCTTATACTATTGTTATGCAATTTAATTAATTACGTTCCATTTTTGCACTCTTTAAATATTCTGATTAATAATAATATGGCTACAAGAACATTTTAGTGCACTTAAGCATAATAATGCTTAATATACTTTAATCTACTTTTTTTATACTAAGGATATTAAACATTCCCTTTGGTTGAGTTTTGAGTGTCACCAGTGTCTAGTAGTATCTGCTCAGCAGGGCGACATCCTGCTGTGTGTTTTGTATAAAGGGCTGTTATATTCCCTCTGACTCTGTTTAAGATCTGAGGCTGATGTTCTTCACCTGTATGAAGCTCACCTCTCAGTTCTTCAGCTCACCTGTTGGCTTTTTTCTTTTGAAATCTTCGCGTCGTCGTCGACCGCGGTACAGAACAAAGCGTTGGAGCTGCGGTGTGCGGTAGCGCCGCCCGCGCCGTCTCGTCCTGCTGAAGGGTCTTTTTGTCTCGATGTGTTTTTTAGCAAATCTCTGGATCAAAAGGGTCTAAACATACGACTGTCACTGGATTCAGGATGCGGCTCTGATTGCTGGCTTTAGAGTAAAGTGTGCTGTTTTACCATCAGCTTACGCTTCATTGAGCAGCGCTTTTCCCATCTCCCATCTCTGCTGCATCTGTCTTTCTGAGAGCTTTTAGTATTAAAGCTGCTGCTGCTACTGTCACTGCATCAAAACACACACAATGATATACTTCTTACACACACCTTTAAAACGATCAGATTGCTTTGATTTTACTGTTTACAGGGTTTGTACGGTCATGAAAAACCTGGAAAAGTCATGGAATTTAATCATAGAAATTTCCAGGTTTAGATAAGTTTTGGAAAAATAAAAATACCCGGAAAATTTGGAAAAGTCATGCAAATTTGCTCTACAAATCTTCGTTTTTCAGTTTATCGACAAAGAAAATCTATTTTGAGCTAAAAAAAAAAAAAAGAAAAATACATCAGCTCAGAGTTAATTCAGTGATTTAAGCCCTTCACTTCAAAATGGAGCTCTCAGAGATCTGACACACATTTTATTATTAAAGATTGTGTGTCAGATTCATTTTAGGCCTACTTTAATCCATTTCAATTATAGTTTTAGTTGATTTTTGGTTTTATTGTCCATGTCTGTCTGCACTGATGTTGTATAGTCATGAAAATTAGCCTTAAAAGTGATGGAAAAATCATGTAAAAATCATGGAAATGTATTGGTATGAACTCTGTATTTATAGCTATATTTACAGAAAATGAGAAATAATCAAAATAAGAAAAAAGATGCAGCGCTTTCAGACCTCAAATAATACGAAGAAAATAAGTTAGAAATAAGACTTCATAAATCAATATTTGTTGGAATAACCCTGATTTTTAATCAGGAGTTTCATGTGTCTTAGCATGCTCTCCTCCACCAGTCCTACACACTGCTTTTGGGTGAAATGATGCATTTAAGCAACTGCCCATATAAACACATGAAAAGTTAGTCATAAAGTGGAGTAAAAAGAAAACACAAATGGTTATGGCTATGAAATAAAAAATATATAACTAGTTTTTATAGTTTTTAAGCACAACGTGTCAAAAGTAACACAGAAAGCAATAATTTGTTAAAAAAAAAAAAAAAAAATATATATATATATATATATATATATATATATATATATATATATATATATATTTTTTTTTTTTTTTAAACACCTGCCATTTTCATAGACCCAGAAACACAAGTTTAGTCTATTTGGTCAAGTGCAAACAAGGGATAGCAGATGACATGTCTCTCCAAACCATCACTGATTGGTGGAAACTTCACACTAGACCTCGAGCAGTTTGGACTGTGCGTCTCTCCACTCTTCCTCCAGACTCTGCGCCCTTGATTTCCTTTAAATGAAAATGTAAAATTTACTGATGCTAAAAGATGGATTTCATTTTCCAGCAGGACCTGGCACACTGCCCACATTGCCAAAAGTAATACATCTGTATAATATATGAGTTTCACATTTTGAACTGAACTACTGAAATAAAGTAACTTTTCAATGATATTCAGATTTTTTGAGATGCACTAGTATATATAATGCGTTTCCTGTTACTGGTCACTTCCACTCATTCCTTACTAGTATCTTTACTAGCCACACTTCACTGTGCTGTTAGCATCACTCTGCAGTTATATTTGTCCGCCGTGTTGTCCTCTCATCTCAGGCAGTTGGTAACCCGAAATGCTCTGACAGCAACCGTTTTGCTCCTTTTCACGGGGAGCTGGTTGTTGACTACTCACTCTGAGGGGCTAACAGGCTGACATGGCTCTCTCTGTGCAGAGGAACGAGCCGTACGAGTGCGGGGGTCTCTCTTGGGGCTCAGGGCACAGAGCGAGCAGGACGAAGGCTGACAGGAAGCCCTCAACACATCTTCAAGCTTCTCAGAGCCGGACTGACTCCATCTGTTAGCAGCAGGACCTCTGTTACTTAAAGCATGGATTATTCATCTCCGTCTTCTGCAGCCTCGGCTCCTTCACCGGTCCTCAGAGCCAGGCGGTAGCAGACGTGCCTCCTCTGGGTTCTCTGTGTAGGTTAATACCAAGGCCCCCACTCACACAGCTCACACAGCTCGGCCCATGCACCGTCCATTAGCATCAAGCTAATAATAGGGTAGGCTGCCGTGGCTTCAGCTTCCCCGCAGCCTGTTATATAGATTTGAGAAACCACAATTAGAGTCTGCTGTATAATTGCTGGCTTAATGCTGGACAGGATGGTAGTCAAGCTGAAGGGGTGTCTCCCTCTCTTTATTCCACACGGTCTTTTCTTCTTTTTGTCTGCGCAGGGTAATTGAAGCGCTGATGTATGACATTCTAATGGTGCTGCTGGGTTGTCGAAGCCCATATTTTACTCTATTTTACTCACAGTTTTGACATTCTTGCTAAAGTTAAGGAGTTCTGAAGGAATTGCAAATGTTGAGTTGTGAATTAACACGATGTGCTGTTTCATTACTTTTGCCATTAGATGCTTTTTTTTTCTTTAAAAACCTTACTTTAATTTACAGGCTATAAGGTGCATCGTCTATTTTTTGGTCTGTTTTTTAGTCTATTTTTTTTTTCATACCTAAGGCTCACCAGATACAAGACATATTTTAAGCAACAATAGTAAGGAACAGGGGTGTCGCCATGTTTCCCTTCTACTTCAGCAGGTCTCGTCCTTTTACCATTTATTTGGCTGAGTAAAGCGCTTCCGCTTACTTAGTGGTTAGCAGCAACTCTAGCCTCGATTAGCACTGCTTAGCGCTAGTAAATGATGCCCGATAGTGCGACACTAAGGAGTGTTCCTGTAACCCGGGGTGCTATCAGCTAGCAGTTCATCTCCACATAGCTTGTTTTAGCACAGTAAACATGCAGACTACAGTCAGGTATATTCACCTCTAAACAGGGCAAAAGAGCTAGCATTGTGGTTAGCAGCTAATGCTAATGTTGTTCCAGCCTCTGTGCTGAAGAAGCTTCATTGAAAACTCACCCTGTATAACTCTGTACTTCAGTGGAGTGGCTTTACTGCTCCTTAATACCTGACTGATAGAATTCATATATAAGGAGCACTGACGATTTTGTGGGAAAATGAAAGGCTTTTATGTGCCTTATATTCTGAAAAATACAGTAAAGGACAATTAAGCTCTTGTCAGCAGAGTTTCAAATTATTTTTGGCACTCCGTAAGAGCTGTTGTGTTTATGGAGTGAATGGAATGGAAACCTGCACAAAAACATATTTGATATTCTGTTCCCAGACAGATTTTGTTTTTATCTGGGCTTTATGTGGATTTGGACAAAATTTCTCATTTTGGTGCATTCTTACCGGTTTCACTATAATTCCAACTTTTGACCCTCTAAAGCAGTGTTTCTCAATGTTATAGCCACCACTAAAGAAACCACTTAAATGTGCAAGGCATGAAGTACTCTAGAACCGTGGGTTTGGAGCTACTGATACAATATAGTGTGTGTGTGTAAGAGAGATATGTCTATCGTGTGGAGCATGCAGGTGGGCTGTAGTGTGTGATGTTAAATGGTGGGCTGATTATGGAATGCTTACGTGCCGCAGGGTCGCAGCGCTGCAGAACTCTTTGTGATTCCAGAGGGAAATATTTTTTCAAGTTTTGGTTTTGGAGAGAAAACAGAATGTGGAAGCTCTTGACCCAAGTCTCAGCATGTCCAAGTGCTTCCCACAAACTGCAGATAAGACCCAGCGAGGAAACACAGCCATATTCCACAGTGAGAATCCAGATGTTTGTGTACAGTCCTGGTGGGGTGTGTGTGTGGGGGGCTGTGGTAAGGAGAACTTTTATATTATATAGATGTATTACACACAGAGAGATATTTTAAAAATGATTTTTAAAGTGATTATGGCTTACAGCCAATGAAAACTCAAAAATCAGTGCCTTAGAAAAATAGAATATTGTATATAAGGCCAATTGGTACTTTTGGCAGTGTGGGCAGTGTGCCAAGTCCTCTATAAAAGTTGCAGCCAGCAGAGGGAAGCTGTAAGATTTTGAAGTGCTGGAAGATTTTGTGGGAAAACAAAACTGCACTGATTTTAGACTTAATTGGATAGAACACAGTGGATCAACACCAGCAGATGACATGTCTCTTTATCCAAACCATCACTGATTGGTGGAAACTTCACACTAGACCTCAAGCAGTTTGGACTGTGTGTCTCTCCACTCCTCCTCCAGACTCTGCTCCCTTGATTTACAAATGAAATGCAAGATTTACTGGTTCTAAAAGATGGATTTCATTTTCCAGCAGGACTTGGCACAATGCCCACACTTCCTAAAGTACCAATTGGTCTTATATAATATATTTTAATTTTCTGAGACACTGATTGTTGGCCATAATCATCAACAATTCAAGAAATAAACGTTTAAAATAGTGATTCCAGAGGAATTTGGATTTTTTTTATTTATTTTTTTTTAAGTTAAAACCAAAAGAGAGAAAGCAGAATGTGGAAGCTCTTGACCAGAGTCTCAGCATGTCCAAGTGCTTCCCACAAACTGCAGATAAGACCCAGCGAGGAGAAACAGCCATATTCCACAGTGAGAAGCCAGACGTTTGTGTACAGCTCTGGTGGGGTATGTGTGTGTGGGGTGTGTGTGTGGGGGGCTGTGGTAAGGAGGAGAGAAGAACATGTGTTTTCTCTGAAAGGATGATTGAAAGATGAGTAGTACAGTGGTACAGTGGTTTGAATGAGGAGCCAGGACCTCTGTCTGTCTCTGCGCTCTCTCTCATTCTTTCTCTCGTTCTTTCTTTTTCTCTTTCTCTCACACAATTGTTTTCTTTTTAAAACGCTGCAATTTCCAACACGCCGGCCGTGTAGACGGAGTGGGTGCTGACGTGAAGTATTTGATAAGAAAACCAGACACTTGTGAGTAATCCACAGGGAAGCAGTGTACACACAGTCTGCTTCAGAAGCGCTGGGTTTATGGTTTCAGTTCTTGCGTTTTGACGCAGAGATGGAATGCAGGATTGCATAGATGTGGCGAGTGGACTGCACTTCACTAAACGTGCTCGCGCATTATTACCGTCTGCATGCAGAGTTATGTGTCTTCTATGTGCCGTTTGTACAATTTCAGTTAGAGATGCACCGGCTGGGGAATTGTGGGCTGGTTCTGGTGGTCTGTAATTTTCTTGTATATGTCTGTCAGCATATATATAAAAGATAGAAAGTGGAAAATTTAGGTTTAGTTTCATATATATATATTCATTTTGGTTTGTCAAAATCTTCAAATGCAGTAAAATATAGGGATGCAAGAAATGTTAGGAATCTGAAATAATGTGACAAAAGAACAGCAAAAAAAATCATCCACTCATTCCAAGAGTCCATAAACAATTTATTCGGAAAAAGACTTAAAGTGGATATAATTTACCAGCAGTGGCCATCTACCTTTCTCTCCTGTCTCCTTTACCTCTGTTCCTCCTGTATCCCTCATTTCAAATTAAAAGTCCTCTGTGTTTTTTTTTTTTTTTTTGAGTTTTGTAATTACGATTTTATTATGTACATAATGATCCTTTCAAAGCAGCAGTCAGCACCTGAAACAATTATGGCTATAATTGTATAGTGTAAATCTGGCATAAAATTGACTGAATGTGCCCTTTCTGTACATAGTAAAACTTACAAATGGCCCACAACCAAAATCTTTAGGTGTTTGAAGCGACTTTGAAAGAAAAGTCCAGACTCCATCCCAGACTTCTCTTCTCCCTTTTGTTTCCAAGCACAGCTGGAAGGTCCAGATATAATCTAAACTCTCGCGCTGCAGAGTAAACATGCATGCTTACTTATCGTTTCCTTCACACTTTACGCAGAGAGGCGTAGAACGAGGCTGAAACAGATCCCCACTGCCTTTTTACTGAGAAAACTCCCAGTTTCACCACTTATACTTACACAAACTCTGCACTTTAAGACCCCATGATCTCCATACACATCACCATTAACTATTTCCCTCTTTTTTTCTATTCCCTCTATTACTAGTGTACTACTGTCTTGTGCCCCTTGTATGTGCCTCTTGTATCTCTCATGTATGTTTATATCTGTGGCCTTTTTGTATTGTACATTTAGGGTGTCTTAATCATGTTTAATATGTATATTTTGATACTTTGGGAAGGAGAGTTAGGAAGTTAGGATTCAAGGAGATTTTATTGTCATTTGCATCACATGTGGTTCATGAGGTGGAACGAAATTGTGATCTCACGATCCAGTTTACACCCAAGAGCTGTTGTTAAAATAAAAAATATAGATAAAATAAGATTACAGAATAAACGCCTCTGTATGTCCTGTACATATGCAGTACTGGCAATAAAACTGCTTGGCTTGACTCTGGACCTGAGATAAACTCACGATGCATTTTTAGTGTATCCACTGACACGCCGGCGCTGAAAGGCAGATACTCGCCCAGTGAACGTAGCCTTAATGGTTATCTGGAACCAGTCCGGAATGTTCTCTCATTAAAAACGAGCTAACTTATCAGAGTTAGACACACATGGCTGCCTCTTTCTCCCAGAAAGGAACTTGTCCTATTAACACAATGGATGTGTTTACCTCTAGAGTGAAAATAATGGTATCACCTAATCGGCGTCTGTGTTTAGTTTGCCCGAGACTTAAACTGAGCTGTGATCAGTGGGGCGGTGATTTATGGGGCTGTTAGTGGAGATCTCAGTACACAGATTGACTTTACGTAGCAGATCCTGCAGTGGAGGCTCTCTGTTAAACTGTGAGAGGGACGAGTGAAGGATGAGGAAAATGCTGAAGCATTCTTTAGATGGGTGAAGTTGCAGTAGGTACAGTAGGTCTGTTGGTGGTTAAACTGGAGTGTAATGGATGACCAGTTATCATTCTTGAGCCATATTGCAAATCTGACATGGTCATGCAGATTTCTCCTGTACAACATCCGAAGAATTTGACCGTTTCTGTCTCAGGAAGCCACTCAGGTGCTTGTGCAGTCTTATGTCATCTCAAGACTTGACTACTGCAACTCTCAACTGGCTGGTCTTCCTCTGCGAGTCACCAAACCACTACAATTAATCCAGAATCAGCTGCAGCACAACTCTTCTTCAATCTTCCGAAGTTCAGTCATGTGACTCCTTCGCTGCTTTCCCTCCACTGGCTTCCTGTTGCTGCCCACATCCGATTTAAAACCCTGACTCTGGCCTACAAGGCAAAAAACGGACCAGGTCCTTCATACTTGATGGCAATGATGGTCAAAGCCAGATCTGCACCAAGAGCTCTTAGAGCTTCCAGTACGGCTCGCTCAGCTCGAACCTCCATCCCTCAAAACCCACAGAAAACAGACATCCAGACTCTTCTCTGTGCTGCAGGACCGAGGTGGTGGAATGAACTTCCACTGGTTGTCAGAATAGCAGAGTCACTCGCGGTCTTCAAACGTCGACTAAAGACACATCTTTTCAAAGAGTTCCTAAACTAACTAACTAAAAAAAAAAAAAAAGGTTCCTAGGGTTCTAAACATGATCAAGCTCTGTGTATCTCTTGATCCTAGTCTACAAACTAGCTATGGATATTTGAAGAAACATCGAAGCACTGTTGTAAGTCGCTCTGGATAAGAGCGTCTGCTAAATACTTTAAATGTATATGTAATGAATGGGCAATGCAACTCCTGATACTCAGAGTTTTTTGGGTAAAATCTAGTCTTGAGTAAGATGTGTTTTCACAGTTAAAACAGACTCTGTTTCGTTTGAACCTTTAGTGCGGTTCGATTGAGAAGGTGTGAAAACAGTTATTAAATACACTCATTTTATTTAAGCTAAACTGCTCATAAGGAGCTGTTTAATCTGATACGTATATATATATATATATATATATATATATATATATATATATATAGCCAGAAAACGCTATGATCAAACACTGTCTCTGCTGCTCCATGCTGTTTACACACTGAGTGCAGTCAGTGCAGCGTTTACTGCGCTTCACATTGAAAACACTGTGTTTGAAAGCACAGCTGCAAATTTTCAGTCAGAGGAGACGTTGTGCTTGCATGGTTTATTGATGCGCATTTTGGTGCATTTGCCTGTGTGAAAATAAACCAAACCAAGGGAGAAGCGCTTCAAATAAACAAACAATCTCATCAACTGATCCGGATCATAAAAACTTTCACAACTACAGGTGTGAAAACCCCTTCAGGACTAGAGCTGTTCTTCAGTGGTCAGGACCATTGACGTGGTGGTGGGTCATTATTGTCAGCAATGTGCAGTGTAAGGGTGGGCTTTATGGCTCTAAAATAATACCACAATATTTCAGGGTATTTTTATGATCATAATATTCTTGGTAATATGAAAAAAATACATTCTTTAGTAGGGATAGTCCCGATCACATTTAAAAAAATAAATAAATAATTTGATTTTGAGCATCTGCACGTCTTGATCTGATACATTGGCAGTAGTGCACACATTGCGATGATGATTCTGAGTACAGTATATTGTTCTGCTTTAATAAGAACTCTGAATAATGTTCCTTCATGTGTGCAGACGAGTGTGCTGTGATTTATTACTCTCTCGAGTATGCTCTTTACGGGGAGGTAACATATGCGAGTTGTTTTTGTAATGTAAAGTAATGAAAGTGTTCAATTTTATATCCATTATGGCTGTCATGTGCCGCCATCACCATTACACCCCCAATCGTTCTGGCGTTCCTAGGGAACCCGTAACCCAAACCCTCCCTCACAGTAGGAGGCGCTGTGATGTGGCTCCTCTGCGAGTGGAAAAAGAAGGCCACAGCTATGTCTAAGCAATGGGCCGAGTGATAGGAGCTGACATCCAGGTTAGAGATGATGAACTGGCTTCCCTCTCCTGCACGAGAATCCCAACCTCCTGCACCCTGCCCCACCGCGGCCGAGCCGCCGTCTCCAGCTCCCGACCAGCCCAGACTGCCATCATCCATCTTGCGTCGCCACTGCGACATGGCTCTGAATGTTGTCTTAACTGGAGCAAGTGCAGCGAAAACATCTGTGACCGTTAGAGCTGGAACCAGACCAAGAGGCACGATGGAGAAAATTGGACGTACTGAGGAATGTGCTATATGGCCACATTGGGGTATGGCGGAGGTATTAGTAGTATTAAGAAGTACAGTATGGAATATTCTATATTTCTGCATTTTTTCACTTCATGTTTTGTATTAAGTCTTAATAGTAGATAAAGGGATCATCATACCCCTATCATACAAAGGACAATAATTTAATATTACTCATCAATCAGTGGACAAAGTACCTTTGAACCATTAGAATTAATATATGGGTAAATTACAGTCAGGTGTTTGTTTAATCAATGTAAAATGAGAAGGCCTTCAGTTGCTTAGAAGTTACCTTGAGTTCTTTTGGGAACTTCTGGACTATTACACACCTCACTCTTGGCCTGATCTTTGTTGGTAAACCACTCCTTTAAATTTTCTTTGATTGCACACAGTCTATCTCAGAGTCTAGACTTGTTAGAGATTGTTTTCTAACATTTCTCTGCCTTAAGGGTATCCAAAAAAAAAAAAACGTTTTTTTTTTTTTTTTTTTTTTTTTTTTTTTTTTTTTTTTTTTTGTAAATATCATGGATCTATCAAAGTCTGCTCTTCAAACATACATATGTGTGGGAATGTTTTATGGCATGACCAAAGGAGCATTCTGAAGAGCTTAGAGATAGAGATGAAAAAAATAATTTTGAAAGAAAAATTAAAAGGTTATCTGTCTGTGAGATAAATCTTAAGAAAGCTTGGGCCATGCAGCAAGACAATGACCTTTAAAAACACAAGTCTGTCTACCAGACAATAAAGGTTAAAGGTTTTATACACTTTCAAGCATCACTATAAAACAGATCTAGACAAACACTTTCACGAAAGACTTAAAGAGCATGTTCTGATGATCGAACTTTTGGTCAAGTCTTTGGTCTTTGGTTTATTCGTTATAAGCTACAGTCCTCTTATTCAGATACGATCTCGCTTCCTCTGAAGCCGACCCAAGAGCTGTGTTTCTCCAGCCACTACATGCATTGATTAGCAATGAATCAGCGTGTAACAGGACATCAGTAATTGGCTTATTAGCATGTTGGCTGTTTAGCCCATCACTCTAGTCATTAATCAGGCTTGTCACGCTGCCAGCTGACCCTCTGCCAGCTTGTTTACAGCAGAGCGCTCACTCCCTTGGCGGGTGCAGGAGCAGAGCCCGAGTGATCAGGAGTTCATGAAGCTGAGCTGGGAGACGGGGACAGTCAGTCAATCTCTGGCTGTTTGTGTGTTTGTGTGAAGATAGTGAGAACTAGTGATAAAGTCGGTTTGTTTTTTCATAGTGTAAACCACGAAGGGGAAATAAGTTAGTTTAATAATGAACCGCTGTTGCAGCTCAGCACTTCCTTAAGGGATCACCCTTGTTCAGGTTGTCGCTGCAACCTTTATCCAGCCTCTCAGAAGCTAATTATTGACTCCTTCATTTGAGCACAGGAAGCTAATTATTGGGCTAGAGCCAGGTAGGGTCTTCTCATTCCAAGGAATTAACTGCTTCCATAATTACACTGCCGTGAAGTGTCCCCAAACAAGACCCTCTTCAGATACCTGACTCTGAAGAGGATAAAGTTTAGAGCTCTGCACTTTGGAAAAGTGACTTGGAAACTTCTTAAGGCCTTTCCTCGCAAAAAGAAATAAGGAAAATAATTTATGATATTCTGCTACTACTGTAAAATTACTACCAGCAGCACCAATATCAACCTGAAATCTGAAAAACGTGTATTTGGGTGAGTAAAGAGCTTCTGTTTAATTACACTAATTACACTTCGATGTTCAGATTTCCACTAAGGCTGGGTGCAGCAGCATTAGTATTAATGGATAACCATAAAACTGCAAAAAATCCCAAAAATCTAAATATAAAGGAACAAAACCATGTTCTGAGACCCCTCTTCTGGTGGAACTCTTTGAATTTACCACCAGTTTCGTCTGAGGGTGGGATCTGTATCTACTGTCCCTGGTTCAGTAGCAGTTAAGCATAAAATAGCTCTGTGTCTGTGTTTTGCCATTTAACACAAGCTAACACCCGTCTTTTTTGGCCCACATTTTGGTCCTTTAAGCCAGATATTGGACTATGGTCAGCAACACCGTTCACATCTGTAATGATGGATTAGACTAAACTGAGAAGTGTGGAGGTTCAAGCCGAACAAGGTTGATGTGAAGGAACCAACAAAAGCATCCTAAACAAATCAGCGAGTGACTAGAACTTATAAAACAGTTTTCTAAAGATTGAATGGACAAATGAGCCCAAAATAGAGCTTTTTAGTTTAAATGAGAAGCATTTTGTTTGGAGAAAGCAAAATACTGTATTTCAACATATTCTAAATCCATCTATGAAACATGGTGGTGGGAGTATCATGGTTTGGGCCTGATCATCTATAGGGTTGTGTATTATTTTAAAATGTTTGATATCGATACCAGTACATTACCTTGAATTCGATACCCACACCCAAACAATACTCTTTTTTTATACCTTTTTCTAAATTATAACAAAAAAATATATAAGTAATAATAATTCTCATACAACGAATTTATATAATAGCTGACACGAGCAATCTCATTCTCATTCACCATGAGAAGCTCCATCTTTTGATAAAAAAGGCATTGCTTTAATTGCTAAATATATATATATATATTTTCACAAAACATAATTTTTTTCTTTAGACCTTTCTATACTTTGTAGTATTAAGACATTTCCGTCTGTGTCTTTTTGGTATCGAATTTCGATACCAATGCCTAGTCATCTGTAAAAGAACCAACAGAAGCACCCTAAGCAAATTAGCAAGTGACTAAACCAGTTAAAATTCAGTAAAGGCTTACTACAAGCAAGTGGTCTGCAGTGCTCGATTACACATTTTATGCATTTATCGAGATTTCTCATTGCTGGTGGGCTAATAAAAGTATAAAAAGGGCTTTATGTGTTCTGCCACCCCACCTTTAGCTCCGTCTCAGAGGAAGCTGTGGTAACACCAGAGTAAAAATGCGACCACCACTGAAGTGGGGTAGCTCTGTAATGATCCAACACTCAGAGCTCCTACTGTTCTCCTCTTACCCACCGCACAGTGTGTGGAGCTCTGCTGTTCAGTGACTGACCTGCAGAGAGAAACCACAGCCCTGGGCACATGTGTGGAGTCATCAGTATTTCCGGAAGCTTCCTTCCTTAAGGACTTTCAGTTCTTTCTCCCAGCGTTTGCTTGCTGTGTTTCTCACGTCCAGATGAGCAGGATCATGCAATCCTGGGAATCACATCAGGAAAGCGTCCCTGACGGGAACTGATGAGATGTTACCTCTGCAGTTCCAGAAACTCCTCCCTGCACCTGGGTTTTGATTAGAGGCCGCTCCAGCTTGTTGATTTGTATTTTTTTTTTGTTGATTAGAAACTTGGCTGGATTCATGTCGGGGTTCAGATGACTGGAGAGGTGTCTCCACAGATGGTGTTTAGATCTTTAGATCCCTCTTGACAAATTGCTCATATATACAGGTGGTCTTGTGTACACAGTTGTTATTTAAGTTATTTATATTTGCTTACACCCATCCAAACTCTCTCAGGGTGGATATTACACTTCTAACCGAGAAGAAGTAAAGAACATGTGCAGTGATGCAGTGGATGCAGTGGATGCACTGCGCTGAACATTGGTATGTTCTGCTGGGATGCGACACAGTTTCAGTGGTTAAATATTTTGAATTTTGTTTAAATAAATACTTAATAGATACTTAAAAAAAAAAAAAAACATGATTTGTTTTATTTTACTGTGTTTGGTTATATATGTATTGGTTTAGAGCTGTTGGAACATAGGCAATTTCATTTTTTGCCACACAAAAGAGAAAGAATACATGTTTAAGAATGCACTTTTTTTGGCAAAACGTGAAATAAACCAATCAGTGTATCACTCACCATTCATTCCCTTTAAGAGGCAGGTGAGCTCTGACTTTGGCGCGTTCATATCTTAACAGCGTGGTGCTTGAGCACGTCTCAGCAGAGTCTGATCCTGAAATGGATGTGCACTTAAAATCTTAAAATTTTCACACAGGTCGTCAGTGCGCCTTTTAATCCAGTGTGCCTTGTGTAACACTGCTGAAGCAGTTTTAGCATTAGCCGCTAACCTCGTTAGATCTTTTTTTTTCATTCAGAGGGAAGTATATTGCACTGTAGCCTGTGCGATTAACGTGTTAAAACGAGCTATGTTCATTGATTGTGCCCTATAGTAAGGTGTGGAAAATAACATACGTTTCCTTGATATACTCAAGGTTTAACTAAAGTTGAAAAAGTAGAGGAACGTATAAAGATGCTTTGAGGAACCTTTAAGGAAGCTTAAGAAGCTTCAAGGAACATTTTCTTTTCTGAAGATTTCTCAAAGCACCTTAAGTGGTTTCCCACAGTTTAAAATTTACCCCCATCTTAAAGTTCCTCGAGTACACAGTAAATTTGCTAGTATTAAAACCACACTTTGTGTTAAAGTAAAACTTTGTTGGTTGTTAAATTTCAAGAATCACAGTGTTAATTTTACACTAAACGTGTTAACAGTGGCAGACTTGTAGGTAGTGATCTTCAAAAACAGTCGTAACATTTTCAGTGTTAAAAGTGCAGTTAATTTTGTTCCAAACCTACCAGAAATTAATTCACGTGTAATAAAAACGACGCACAATTGCCTGCCGCTGTACCTGAGTGTATGAACGGTCTGCACTAGAAAGCAGGACGCAGCCAGGCCTCCTCTCATGCTTATCAAATTTCTATCTCTCTGATCAGTCTTCTTTTAATCTGAGCAGCAGATAAGCAGTGCATGCAGATGCACATTTCCCTTCCAGCCCACAGGAAATGAACACCAACAGACTTTCCCTGCTTTCCTTTGTTTTCTGAGCGTATCTATCTCAAGCTTTCGTGAAGATCATTGTCACATGCTTCCCTGTGAAACATGCTGCGTGCGTGCAGGCTCTGAGACGGGGTGATTACTGTACGACGGTCCTGTAGCTGAAGGCCTCCAGTGTGAGTAGATGCAGCAGAATGAAGGAGGAAAGACTCGGAGAGTGATGATCTGAACCAGATGACTCCTGCTTTAAAGACTGAGCAGGAAAAGAGAAAAATGGAATCGGACAAACTGAAAGTCCAACACCAGAGCTGAGAGGTTTTGACAGGCACCAAAAAAAAAAAAAAAACTTTCTTCTCTGCTTCTGCCAGCTGTCATTTTGGTTTGAATGATGGGCATCATAAATATATTGTTTTCTGGAGTTTTAATGTGGTCTTTATTCGAGTCTGCCATCCTGCTTGCTTACTCACTCGCTAGCTGTCAGACCACAACATTGAAACTTTGCCTACATATTGACACACACTATGGGCTCAAATTTGTGATCTATAGAGTAACGGTCAATTGGGTATCGTGCAGCTGGATTTAGGGCGTGTCGGTGTGTCTTTGCTGTCGTTTGAGCATAAAAAGTACACTATGTGCAGCTCAAACTAACAAAAAGCATGTACTAATTCTCTTAATTAATCATGGGTGTGTTTTGGCCGTAACATGAAATGAACCAATCATTGTGTCACTCGCCATTCCCTTTAAGATGCAGATGAGCTACGACTTTGGCACGTTTATATCTTAACAGTGCAGTGCTTTTTCGTGTCTCAGCAGAGGATACTGACCTGCTCGTTCACACTGTAAAGCTACACCAGCAGCTCATTTAAGGGAACAGCAATGTTATTTTACAAGCTGGTACTAAATTTTGCAGTCAACTAATTTCTATAATCGACATTGTTGATAATTAAGGCTGCAACGATTAGTTGACGTATATGACATATAAGTGTTGACGTAGAATTTAATTGTTGATGTGTCGTCAAGTACCTGATGTGAGTTAAACTACTGCAGAAAGCATGATAAAATCAGTTTAAAGAAGTTTATCTCCTTCATTAACATGA
The DNA here is from genome assembly GCF_023375975.1 of Astyanax mexicanus. NCBI lineage: Eukaryota > Metazoa > Chordata > Actinopteri > Characiformes > Acestrorhamphidae > Astyanax > Astyanax mexicanus. Next base: position 11,258,916 of record NC_064422.1, read on the forward strand.
CTAACAGTAGTAAAAGTAGCTGGCTGTGTGTTAGGGAAATACTGTATTCTGTCCACTCCATTAAAATGATCTTTTAGTAACCGCACACACATATACAGCTCTGGAAAAAAATAAATAAAGAGTTTTCATGCTTCTTGGCATCATGTTCTCCTCCTCCACCAGTCTTACACACTGCTTTTGGATAACTTTATGCTGCTTTACTCCTGGTGCAAAAATTCAAGCAGTTCAGCTTGGTTTAATGGCTTCTGATCATCCACCTTCCTCTTTATTACAAAGAGATTTTCAATTTGGTAAAATCAATCATTATTTTTTTTCCTATCCTAAAATCTTTTGAAAATAACATCCAGCTTGTGTTTGAATGTTTACTATAAATGTTAAACTTTTAAAATGTACTGCTCAATTGGTCTAGGGCCCTAAACGTTGAACAGTCAGTGTGCAGTAAAACATGCATTGGACCGGGACCCTCAAATAAAGGCCATGTCAAAAAATAATTGTGACTAATTGACTAATCAAAAGTTTATTCATCAGATTAATTGACTACTAAACTAGTCATTAGTTGCAGCACTATCTGTTTTTTTGTCGACTATTCGTTGCTTAATAGTTTTCTGAGAAACAACTCTTTTATTCATACCCTTTAAGAAACACTCATCCATATATGATCCATATAGTCTCACCATCTCTTCTTGAGTCTTTGAGGTAATCTAAACCCTGAAACGTTTTGAGATCTGGTGATTCGCGTTCGCTCGGCCAGTGTGTTCAGATTTATAGCTTTTCTCAGGTCTTTCACAGGCAGCTCGTACACATGCTCACACGCCGCCTCGGCCAAGAGCCTCGTCCAAAACCGCCATGGTCACATCTGCATTCAAGCCCTGAGCTTTCTCTCCCTCAGAGCGGAGGCATTGTTAGCGCTTGGCCGGCGCTCTCGAGGACGAGGCCTGAGCCAGAACCCTTGCGCTGCTTCTTTCCCCAACCTTTTGACGCGCTTCCTGACCCAGGAAATAGAATTAACACCTCGCCCTTCAAGTTACGGCCCCTCGGCGGAGGCGGAGGCGCAGCTGCATCCTACCGGCCCCGGGCCCCGGCGGCACTCTATCCCTAACGGAAGAGTATAAAAGTGAGACTTCGCAGAGCTTCTGCTTAAGTTTTACGCGGCACATGTTGGGGTTTAACGTCTCCCTTCCCTCTCCTCGCCGCGGTGCGAGTCAGCCGTCTCGTATGTCATCGTTCTGCTCTGGACGGTGTTGCCAAAAACCGCTGAAAGAAAATGAAAAACCATCAATCTCCAGCGTCGCCTCTCAGACGCTGTCAGTTTGTCACAGCTCGTTTTTATGTATTTTTTTTGTTGAACTTTTCAAGGAGTTTTGTTTTGTTGACTTGTTAAGGCGTTCGCTCTCTACGCCGCTTGGTGTGGAGCCATTAGGCTAAGTGCTAAGCTATGTTTGATGCTCAAGCTCTATTGAAACAAATGAGCTGAAGGGAAGGACCTGGAATAAAGGGGTTATATAGGCCTACATGACACCTGATCAAACGCAGCCACTCACTGTATAAAAGGGTTCAGTTAATCCAGGAAGGTTCAGAGACGCCGAGCAAATGCTCGCCATAGATCACATGTATTCTTTCTCTTTTGTGTGGCAAAAAAATTTAATTGCCTCTGTTCCAACAGCTCTAACCCAAGACACATGTAAACACAGTAGGGGGTAAAACACAGTAAACACAGTAAAAACACGTTTTTTTGTGATTTAAAAGCCTAGCCTACAAGTATCGATTAAGTATTTATTCAAACAAAATTCAAAATATTTAAAGTATTTTAGTGCAGTGCAACTAAAATTAAATACAAGAATAATAAAAGAAGAAAAAGTAATATTGTAGTTCAAAAATGATCAACAATGTCAACGTTAGTTATTGTTAATGTTAATTAATTAATTATTTCAGTTTCTGAGTATTCAGTTAATCTTTACAAAAATAGCAAGAAATACAAGCAAATATAGAGTAAAATAATAACAAATAAATATTGATACTTGTAGACAATTCTTCTGTTGTCTTGTGTGTTCGTTGAGGAAGAAGTATCGAGACGACACGAGGAAATCAGATTGAACAGTGAATTGTTATTTTATTACAGAATTCTGGGGAGAAGTTACAAGCATGCAAAACAGTCTAACCCATTCGCTGCCCAAAGTTCTCCTACCTCTCATCTGACTCCATCATTTATACCCTGTTATGACGTATGTTGTGTTCTAAATAACATACCCTCGTTGCTCTAGCCAGGATATGTGACCTTTCCCGATTTACGTCTGCTAGTTCCAAATATGAGCCTACCTTGCATAAATGTGGTATTTTCGAAACTGCTGAGATCTTTTCTGCCTGCCATCAGCGCTCGGCTTCACCTGACAGGTGTCTTGTCAGCCCTCCGCTTCTTGGATACAGCGGAAGTTCTTGCACCATGTAACCTTTTGCTAAAAGTTCCTCTGTTCTTCTCTAATATTATTGTATTGCTGTCAAAGCATGATTATAGGCTGATGCATTGATATATATTGATGAATATATGCTTATATTGCTTAATGCATGATATATATTGATCAGTGCATGCTTTTATATGACTATTGCACTTCATCTAGATCTACAGCTGTATGTCTAGGGTTATGCAGACTTGAACTTTGTTTGACTTCTCAGTGCTTGTACAGCTTTTGCACTGACGAGTTCTTTGAGGCTGTGGTTATCATTTTAAAATCCCCTTGAGTTGATGTACAGTTCATAAAATCCCCTGAGATCTAGTTAACTTGTAGGTCATATGAAATGATTACATCACCAAATTAGTAACTCAATAAAAGCTGAAGCTTATATGTGTATATATGTATATGTGTACTTTTAGCTGTGTATTAATGCCTTGGTTATATTAATTAAGCTGCTGGCTATATTTTATATGTCTGAGACATTGATTATATAAAAGAATACCACAACATACTGCAAAATTAACTTTTTTGGCCTTTAGCTTTATACCTCTATATTTGCACTATTGTTATACCGGTTCTGTTTATGCCTGCTGTCATTTTCTTTTTAACCCGATCCGATGTCGAGCAGACAGACAGTAAATTAAAGAGGAGGAAAGAGAAGTGGATTATCTGTTTATTAGTTATTTTATGCCGGCTATATTTCAGAAAGTAATGGATCCCGGGATTCACTGGTTTAAAGAGCAGGGCTATCTGTTTTCTTCATTAGGTGCAGACTGGTGTGCACACACGCACAGAGATTAACCAGTTCCTGCCTTCAAGCTCCCCATGTGTTTGCGTTTTAGCCACACATTGTGGGTTCCCAGGAGCAGCTTTTAAGCCGACTCCCCAGGAGAAGAAGGCCATAAAATAGGAGAAGAAAAAAAAAAAAAAAAAACTTTTCTTTTTTATACTAGAGCCTATTGTCACTCCACTGTACCAGCATACTAGTGCATCTCAAAAAAAATATATAGAATATCATAGAAAAGTTAATTTATTTCAGTCATTCAGTTCAGTTTATTTCTTTTATCAGTAAATTTTACATTTCGTTTGAAGGAAATCAAGGGAGGAAGAGTGGAGAGACACACAGTCCACACTGCTCGAGGTCTAGTGTGAAGTTTCCACCAATCAGTGATGGTTTAATGGAGAGTTATGTCTGTCATCTGCTGGTGTTGATCCACTGTGTTTTATTATCAAGTCTAAAGTCAGTGCAGTTTTGTTTTCCCACAAAATCTTACAGCACTTCATATCTTACAGCTTCCCTCTGCTACTGACAACTTTTATGAAGATGTGGATTTCATTTTCCAGCAGGACTTGGCACACTGCCCACACTGCCACAAGTATTGATTGGCCTTTTATATAATATTCTAATTTTCTGAGACACTGATTGTTCTGTTTTTATTGGCTGTAAACCATAATCAAAAATCAACAATGAAAGAAAGAAATTATTAAAATAGATTGCTATGTGTGTAATACATCTATATAATATATGGGATTCACATTTTGTGAACTGAATTACTGATATGATAGTAACTTTTTAATGATATTCTATGTTTTTTGAGGTGCACTAGTATATATTTTTTCTGGAATAGCTCTTGAGTCTTGAGTTTTCATCAGATCTCTGTTTCTTTTAACCAAAAAAAAGCAGAGTATAGGCTTAACCATTCAAACATTCTGATTTATACATAAATATGTAGTTAATTCTAAAAAAAAAAAAAAAGGTTCCTAGGGTTCTTAACATGATTAAGTTCTATGTATCTCTTGATCCTAGTCTACAAACTAGCTTTGGATATCTTAAGTAACTTTGAAGCACTGTTGTAAGTCGCTCTGGATAAGTGCGTCTGCTAAATACTGTAAATGTAAATGTAATTCATATTATTGTGTACTCACATTATTGAATGGAATTGGTGGAAACGGGTGGATGTGCTTGGGTTGATGAACCTCTAAAAGGTCTGATTAGGTCTGATTTTCTAAGAAGTGTTGTAGCTTTTACTGCCATGACTTCTTAGAAGTTCTTACTTGAGTTTTTTTTTTTTTTTATCTTAACATTGGATTGGGGGAATTCTTTCTAGACTGAGATTTTATGATAAACTAAGGGACATCTCTAGTTTAGGTGGAATATGAGGGGATTTCTCTCATTGATTGTATATCAAATGCTTTAAGTATGCTTTAAGCTTTACGTATGAAAAGTCTGATTGTGTATTGCATATTTTGTATTATATGATATGGGATATTACTATCTGTGGTCGTTTGCTGGCCATTTTAATCACCAATTTATTTTTTCTCTCTTTTTCCTCCACAGTACTTTGAGGTTCCCTTCGATTCCAACATGAACCGTACGAAGAACAGGCCGCTTGTTCGAGGACAAATAAGGTAAATTTAACTACCTGCACGTTTTTTTATAACTGTAGACAAATCTGGTATATTTTAGTTTAATTGCACATCCAAAGCTAAGTCATTTTTAATATATTTGTTTAGTGGTTTTGCTTCAGTTTCATGCCTTTTAGAATCCAAGGTTCGAAAATCCGGGATTTAAAGAGATTTCTAAGTTTAATTTTAGGTAATTTTAAGTATCGACAGCAGGACTGTCACACCTGTCCTGTGGAACCTGATACAGGAGAGCGTTCAGAGGTGCGGCTGAGACCGGTGGAATTCCTCTGTTTACAGGAAGTCAGACGTGTCAGTCGAGTCCTGGCGTTATCACCGCTTGTGTAAAAGCCTGGGCACCGCCACATAAACACACACTCGCGTGTATACACACACTTGTGACTGACAGCTTAGCTGTAATCTGGTTTGTTAGTAGCCCCCCCCCCCCCCCCCCCCAGATCACTACTCTTTACTCTTTACAGAGAGCAGATCAGTCAGGAGGAGACGAAAAAGACTGACGATAAAAGACTAATGAATACAAACAGAGAGCTAATCCCACCACTGTGTGTTTACTCCATTACGCACACAAACACCAACACACACCCAGCACACTCCCTAACACCAGGATACTTTAGTGTTCAGTCTTACACACTGCTTTTGGATAACTTTATGTAAAAATTCAAGCAGTTCAGTTTGGTGGTTTGATGGTTTGTGATCATCCATCTTCCTCTTGATTATATTCCAGAGGTTTTCAATTTGATAAAATCAAAAACTCATCATTTTTAGTGGACTCTTTCTTTTCCAGAGCTGTATGTCTGACATACAAGTGCAACTAAAAAAAATAAAATAGAATTGAAAAGTTACTTTATTTCAATAATTCAGTTTAAATGTGAAACTCATATTATATAGATGTATTAAACACAAAAAAGTGTTTATTTTTTATTGTTGATGGTTATTTATGGCTGACAGACAATGAAAACCTAAAAATCAGTGTCTCAAAAATTTGAATATTATATAAGACCAGTTGGTACTTTTAGCAGTGTGGGCAGTTTGCCAAGTCCTGCTGGAAAATGAAATCCGCATCTCTATAAAAGTTGTCAGTAGCAGCTGTAAGATATGAAGTGCTGTAAGATTTTGTGGGAGAACAAAACTGTACTGACTTGGTCCCTCCACTCTTCCTCCAGACTCTGATCCCTTGATTTCCTTCAAATTAAATGCAAAATGTACCAATATAAAAAAAGGTATGTTTAGTTAGAGAACTAAATCAAGTTCATTTTGGGGTCTTTCTTCTGAAATCTGCTGATATTAATCCTTACTGATACTGATACTTGAATCTCTTTGGAGGTTCAGTAGTTGTATTTCAGATTCCAGATTCATCTCGCCAGTGTGATCTTAACCTGTTAAACTCCTGCAATCTCCTAAGTGCTGAAATTCCAGCTCTGTCCTTGATCTCCTCCAATTTTCCTTTTTTTCCTCAGTAAATGACTTTCTCAAAGGAAAGATAAAGAGGTGAGCTGATAACCGCCTGCAGTTAATCTCTGGGTTTTGTCAGGTTAAGCTTGGACACCTCTGGCATTTGGAGATATCTCTCTTCCGAGATGCTTAATTGTGGTTAAGATGAAGTTAAATCCACAGCTCAGTGAAGCGTAGGCTTAGCCGTAAGATTAGGAACTCTCAGAATAAGGGAAGTTCTGCAGTTTAGCTGTTTTTTACAGCTTTTTTTGACACTTTGCTCAGTCGGTGTGTGTGTGTTTGAGTGTGTGTTTGAGTGTGTGTTTGAGTGTGTGTGTATAATGACCTCAGGTAGAAGAACAGCTAACGCCCAAAAGCAAACAAAGCCACACGCAACTCTACAAACACAACCGTCGCCTTTAAAACGCATCATTAGATCCATTAGCAGTAGATACAGAGCAAACCTCTCACTCACACAAACACTTGAATTCCTCCTTTGGTTCGACAGACCCTGGACTCTTTTCCTCTGGAGCTGAACTTGTCTTTGATGTGCGCTCAAGATATGCTGTGTGTTCATACTCACTTTACCTCATGTTAGGTTAATCTGAGGCTCTTATCTAGAGCCGTGTTTGAGGTTGGATAAGAAGCTTTGTTCTGTTTAGGCCACTGAGTCTATATTAGATTTGTAAGATTTATGTATTACAAATTACACACAGTGTGATCTATTTTAGGCATTTATTTCTTTCTTTTATTGTTGATTATTATGCCTTACAGCCAATGAAAACCCAAAAAATCAGTGTCTCAGAAAATTAGAATGTTTTCCTTTGATGTTCTCTTGCATTAAAAGCAGATGGTGTTCCTGTAGGCAACACAGCATAGTAGAATAGTGCACCACTATAGTATTTTTGTTCTATAAAGTGAGCCATCAATGAGCATCTTATTTTCTGCTCTATTTTCATATATAAGGTGCACCAGAGTATAAGGTGCATTAATAAAGGGACACTAGTAAGGATGCCTACATTGAAGTGAGCAAGGGCGTCGCCATGTTTCCCTTCTCATGGTGAAGCAAAACTGACACAGATTTCTCTCCTAAAAAACTGTTTATTTGGGCGAGTAAAGTGCTTCCATTTATTTACAGTAAGCTTAGATTTCCAATATTTCATCTAAGGTTGAGTTTTCAGTGAAGTTTCTCCAGCACTAAGGCTGAGTGCAGCAGCTTTAACATTAGCCGCTATCCACAGCTCTAGTGGGATCTAAATGTCGCCTAATAGGGCTAGACTGAGGATCCCTGAATTTTCTGGTAACGCAGGGCGCTATCAGCTAGCGGTTTGTTCCATGTAGCTTGTTTTAACAGAGTAAACACAGACTACAGTTCTATATACTCACCTTTGAACGTTGAAAGAGCTAGGGCTGTGGTTAGCCACTAATGCACCCAGCCTTAGTGCTGGAGAAACTTCACTAAAACCTCACTCTTATAACTCTGTACTTCATCAGAGTGTCTTTACTGCTCTTTAATACCTGACTGGAAGAATTCATACATAAGGAGCACTGGATTATAAGGCACACAATCTATTTTTTTGTAAAGTTTAAGGATTTTAAGTGCACCTTGTAGTCTAAAGAATACTGTATTTTGCTTTGATATGTTTTATATGGCTTCTCTAGGGGCCACACAGGGTTTTGCTTTGCTTGTTTTGCCAGCATATGGGCAGTTGTAAGTATTCTTCTTCTTCTGGTCCTTGTGGAATCTCTACCCTTTACAGTTAGCTTGGTTCTATATAGCATACGTTAGCTTACGGATTCCCACAGATGCAGCTGGTCTTGTAGATGCCTCGTAGATTGCCAAATCTGCCATCCGAGATGATCCCATAAATTTTCGAATGCCAAAATTTCTTGTGACTTGGTAGGACAAGGAGGTGTTCCAATCTGTTGGACACATTCATGGGTAACCCTTGCTGTGTGTGGGTAAGCGTTATCCTGCTGAAAAATTGCATTTAATAAAAAATACACAGAAAAGCATTTAACATTTACATTTAACACTATTAAAAAAATTAAAAGATAAACAAAATACGTTGATATTGCCCACCCATAACTTTATTTTTTCTGCGTTACACACCTTAATTATGTTTTTGATACCCAACTAATGTTAGAATGTCCGATACAAATGAATAAAGTGTTAAGTAAGTTGCCTGTTCAAGCTCTTTCCAAACACAATGTTAAATGCCAGTCTTTTTTACTCTTTCTCCTCAGTAGGCAAGTTTTCCCAGTGTAGTTGACCAAAACCTGTACAGTACAGCCAATAAGTATAACAGGGCGGGGCTGACATGTCAGTAGGTTAGAGTTTTATTGATATTTGATGCTTGCGAGCTAATACTTCAGCTTTTAAGTGGTTTAGCTGTAGTCTAAAAGTAACCGAATATTCTTCTCCCACTGGGAGGGAAAATATTGCTGCCAGTTGTTTATATGAGTCGCATCATGATGAATCAGGAGCTTAACAGCCTAAATATTTAACAGCATATTGAAGACATTTGTGCCGTGTGATTTATAGGCTTTGTTAAAGTCGCTGAAGCTGTACCAAGACAGTGATTGAGGGCAGTTCATGATATTTAGTGCGGTACAAAGGAATACCAGTATAGAGCACAAATTGAATTACCACGTAACTTCTTTATGATTGTTGTGGCTGAAGGGGTAACTGGATCCGTATGCTGGGAACAGAGTTGTCTTGAGCTCTGGACATCACGGGCACCTCGATGACATCTGAAGACGAAGCGTTCTCGAGCTGGAGCCGGGTGCAGTTGGACCCTGATTGGTTCCAGGATTATTAAATTTGCTGTGGGATTTAGCCCCAATGTTTTTGATTGTAGTCAAAATCAAATTTGAGAAAAATCATATCTAAGTCACTTAGAGCAAGTTGCTTTCTGCTGACAAGGTTGTGGGTTGGAAAACCCGGGGTTAACAAGAATAAAGCCCAATCCCATTTCACCCCTTGGCCCTACTACTTACCCCTACTCCTTATTTTTGAGTGTAACTCAAGGCAAACTCCAAGGTAAAGGGGTGAAAGCCTCCCTCTAAGAATTGGGAAACCCTTCAAGCTCCAGATTCGTCATCAGGAGCGCTCAATAAAGTTCAGTAGCCTAGCTGCTGGTTAACTAGTTAACTTTAGTGCATATGTTATCGTATATCTTCAGAAAGGGACAGAAAATTAATATTTTTTTCATATTTCTTAATTCCTCTGAATTAAGAATTAATTCTGAAATTCCACTGAAATTAGCTTTGATTAGCTCTTATCTTGTTTTATTTTTCCGTTCCACCTTAAATGCTGCAGCCCTTGCCGCTTGTTGCACCATTTAAGGTGGAACGGGAAAGTTAGATAAGCTAGCTAGCTACTGAGACAAAGTACTAGCGATCTATTTTTATGCTTGTTATGAAGAATTAAGCCATAAAACATTGAAACTAGACTATGGCATTATAGTGCTAATCGCCACTTTTAACAAGGAAATATTCTCATTTGTGGGTTTCTTCGGTCACTTGTTCTGCCAACTTACCAGTGATTCTCATACCCCTCGGTTTGAAGTGTGCATCAACAAGCCCTATCCCTTCCCCCTATCCCTCGGGACACCCCTTGTCTTATCTTGTCTTGTCTTGTCTTGTGTTATGCCAAAGTTTGGACATCATATTAAGTCTGGCCTTGGGTCATTTTTGCATCTGCACTTTTATTCTGGTTAGATCAGACTCTGGTTCATTTTCCCTCTTGTTGTAAATACACTTATCACACAATGATACAGACCAAACCACCTCAGTGACACCCTTGGGAGCATCCCAAATATAAGACATATTCTGAAACAGCTATGAACAAAAAACGTCTCTCATGTTCCTCTAAAAATCTGCGCTAGTCCAGAACAAAGGATCTTTTTCTTGTATTTACTTTCCTGATCCCGCTTCAGACAGGTCTGACCAATTAGCTGAAATATTTTTTTTTTTTGTGTTGTTTGTTGGGACACCTTTTGGTGAGCCTGTTTTTTTTTACTCTGTGTGAAGTTTATAGACGTTTATAAACTCATTAACTGATTCAGACCCGAAACAAGCCATAGTAAAGGTGGAAAAATGCCTTCACTAACACCCCATTTTTCAATCGAAGTGTTCTAGTTCTGCAGAATTTCCTTGGACTGTCTTGAACGCACAGTGTATTTAAAAGCTCCTTACAGTTCATGAGTCAGTATGAGTCAGTGAGAGCAATTCCAAAAGCTTTAGCTTCTATTTTCCAGAAGATCTGGGTAGATTTTGGCATGTCTTGGATCTCCTCTCCTGGTGTTAAAGAGAGTTGTACCTCTTTGCAGATTTAATGTCTCAACTGACTCGTTTTGGGCTCATATTAAATACAATACATTTTTTATTTACTTGTTTAGACGGAAAGCGTGTCCAAACCTACTGGTTATTTTATCTCACAGGATAGTGGTTGAATTGTTCAGTATTTAAGTTGACCAGAAAACACTACAAAGTTTTTACCCTGATTTTATCAGCTACTGTTTTTGGAGATGTACTCGTTGCTATGGGTTTGACAAAATTTCGATATCATGATATATCGTATAGTTCTAAATACATTATCAATATGTGGCATTAAATATCAATATGGAAACAAATGCACTTTAAACTTTAAAAGACTCCCCAACCCCCATTTGACATACTAAAGTTACTGCTTCATTACTCCACATAGTCCCACCCACACATTCCCGCCTTTGCTGTTTAAATTGCAGAACGACGCAGAGCTGCTGATACGCGTACACAGAAGTATAAACACGCTCCGCAGTGTAGCACAACTCTCACTGGGTAAGCCAAGGCTACGGCATAGGTTCATAGTTGAAGTATTAACTGGCCTTAAGGTAAAGATGTGACTGGACGTTAATGCAATGACTAGCTACAGCCAATGAGATTGCAAGATGAGATTGGGTGAGAATAAAACCTTAAATTATCCAACGTTCTTATCCATATCCTTTTCTGCTGCATTTTAGAAGAAAACTAACTGGCTGCACTTTCGTATTGCATCAATTTGGGTTTTTATATAGCAATGGTTTTGGCATTGCATCCATTATCCCAGGTGTTCACGTAGCATAACATTCTTTTGGAGTGTGCTTCCTGGTGAAAATTTTTGTATTTTTTGACCCTATGTTGCTATGATCACTTGTGTAGTGTACAAATCACAACTGCTAAGGTTTGAGACAGTAAGTTGTATATTGTGATGACTATAACTGTCCAACTACCACGAAACTAGTGAAGTTTAAACCTGAAATAAGTTAAAATCTTTAACCATCTCTGCTCCAGGATTGCCTTTGCATGACTGATTCAGAGAGTAGCACTGTAACTGGGATGACGTTAGCCCCTCACTCTTCACTGATTGCCCCCTATTCAAGCATTTCTACACATAGCACTACAGGATCTCACACACTGAACAGCTCCCAACACCACATAAAACAGTCATAACCGCAGTAATCACATTAAAGTGGAATCTCCTGCAGTAGAGTGGAGCAGAACCAGCCCCCCGTCCTCATGCTATCTCCATCTCCCTTTAATTTATGGAGTATTTAGCTGCGAATGTGAACCAGGCGTGTGTGCCGGACGGCGCTGGCTGCTTTTAATAAAGGCCTAGCGGATATGCCTATCCAGTGGAAGCATGGTTAGGCATGGTTTGATCTACAGCACGCGCCCGAGCCCTTTGTTTCACTCGACACACTCGACACGCAGACACTTATCACAGCAGCTGCTCTCAATTTCTCTCCTCTGTTTCTTTATTCCCTCGCTCGCCCGCTCCCTCCATCCATCTCCATAAGGTGTGCATTAGGCTTGTATCAAGGTGTGCCTACGTGAACGTTTTCACTAGCTTAGTTCAGATGTGCAGTAGATTTGTGGTCTGAGTGTAGGTGTTGGGATGTGTGGGGTGGTGAGTCAGATCGTTCTGTGGTTTTGCACTTTTTGGATCTTCTGGGTCTTGTTTAGAAGGAATAACTGGAGTTGCTTTCAAAAAACTAAACCCATCAGTGATGAGAAACGGTAGTGCTTTCTATTACTATTGTTTTTGCATATTTAGATCGGGTACCACTTTACTCGGAAGCCTCATAGATGGTCAACTGACATTGAACTGAATGTCTGTTAAAAGCAACTTCACTCAACTTTAACACTCTACATTCAATAGAAATGATTCACAATACAGCCTTTAATTTATAACCATTAATCAACCCTAAAACTATAATATAATACTTAAATCTAACCCCAAACCAATTCTTAAAATCTTAAGATTAGGCTCCAGGTTAGAGTTGGATGTGTGTTTACATCCAATAGAACAGAGATTCTCAACTGGTGGGCCGGGACACCGACACTTTGTAAAAAAAATAAATAAATAAATACATTAAGGAATTAATAATAATAATAATAATAATAATAATAATAATAATAATAATAAATAATGCTCATCTGATTTTTTACTCGTCTTTTATATTTGGGGAAAAAAAATGTCCATCATCATTCCAAAGTTTTTTCATTCATTTTTAAAATCTAGTCTAGTTGTGTCTCTAGTAAGAATGAATGGCATGTGAACAGGTTGTTTTTTGTGAAAAAAAGAGGTCCGGTGATCCGGTGTAACACTGCTTAAGTCCGGTGGAGGAGTGGGGGTGTCGGGGGGGAAGATAAATTCATACATGCAAACATATCGCCTCCGATTGGCCAACAGCACTGCAACACCAGGAGGCAGCGAGACAAACAACATTTATAAACATTTTAAAATAGTCATTTTTACACTAATAACAGTCTTTGCAATGTCATATGTTACTTTACAACATGTGTATTAATGCCCTGCTAAGTGTAGTTCAGCCACTGACCTAGTCTTAGTCTCTGTAAAACACTAAATCAACCGGAGATCCTATTTAAACATATAGTAACTCTATTACTATTTGCACAAATAACACAGGAATGAACTTGTTCTGCTTTGTTGTTCCTAACACTGTTAGAACAAGAAAATGTGGATTTTAGCAGAAGGTCACCTTTAAGGATTTTGACACTTTATAAAGTTGACCCATTATGGGTAACATAACACATTTAATGTCCCTGTAACCTTTTTTTTTTCTCTCAGTCAAAATGTTTTGGCTATTTTTTTTCTTATATTTAAGTATATACCTTTAACAATATGTTGTGTTAAGTGGTATCCAGCTTTATTGATTTTGTGAAGTGTTTCTGTATTTATGATTTAATTCTCAAGCTTATAATAAACTCTCTCTCACTCTTTCTTTTCTCACTCTCTCTTTCTTCAGCCCCCTCCACGCCGTGTCTTTTGCTCTGGCGTGTGGCGTCCCTGGTGTGACCCTGCTGACCCTGGCTGTTAACCCCCTCACTGGTTTCCTGGGGGCGCTGAATATCTTCCTGTACACGTGTTGTTATACACCACTCAAGCGCCTCAGCATAACCAACACCTGGGTGGGCTCGGTGGTGGGGGCCATACCTCCGATCATGGGCTGGACAGCTGCCACTGGGATGCTCGAGCCAGGTTAGAGACCAAAACACGCATCACACACACACACACACACACACACACACACACACTGACACATTGCACCATTTGTGCAATAAATAGTGTCCTAATAATCCTGTATATATACAGGTGCATCTAGTAAGAATTAGAATGTCATTGATAAGTTACTTTATTTCAGTAGTTCAGTTCAAAATGTGAAACTCATATATTATATAGATGTATTAAACACACAGAGTGATCTTTTTTAAGCGTTTATTTCTTTAATTGTTGTTGATTATGGCTTACAGCCAATAAAAAAAAAATCAATAAAAAAATCAGTGTCTCAGACAATTAGAATATTATATAAAACTAATTGGTACTTTTATCAGTGTGGGCAGTGTGCTAAATCCTGCTGGAAAATGAAATCCACATCTTCATAAAAGTTGTCAGTAGCAGAGGGAAGCTGTAAGATATGAAGTGCTGTAAGATTTTGTGGGAAAACAAAACTGCACTGACTTTAGACTTGATAATAAAACACAGTGGATCAACAGCAGCAGATGTCAGACATGTCTCTCCAAACCATCACTGATTGGTGGAAACTTCACACTAGACCTCGAGCAGTTTGGACTGTGTCTCTCCACTCTTCCTCCAGACTCTGATCCCTTGATTTTCTTTAAATGAAATGTAAAATTTACTGATGATCAGTGATGGTTTGGAGAGATAGCATCCCTCACATTTTCAATCAAGGATAGATTTCATACATACATGCACTGATGATTTTTCGGGAAGATTAAAGGATTTTAAGTGTGCCTTATAGTCTGAAAAACTATGGAATACATTTCTTTGTAAAAGTAACAAAGCAAAAAAAACTAAACTATATCCTACATTTCTTGGACTGTGAATTTCTGATTCTCTGAGCTGAGGTCACTCTCCACTCCAGACCCATATTTATATACATTTATCCAGGCGGTCCACTTGGATTTAATGCTTCCTTCCTAAACACAAGTGTTCTGCTTGTCTCTTTGTTTGTTGATAGGGTCAAGTGTGTTGCTATGACGACTATAGTTTCAGGTCAGTCATCTAAAGTGTGTACGTGCAGAAAAAAATGGACATGGCCAGGACAACCACTTCCTGTCCTTTTCATGAGATGGATTGTCCCCTGTCGACTACTGTTAGATCATTAGATATTATATTAAAGTTATAATTAATTATTATAACAGCTACACACTTATACATTGGTCCTGGTCCTTTTCTCACACTTAATTGTGAATTAAACAGGAAGGAGTTGAGAGGTTGGAACAGTGTCCTTATTGTAGCCCTGCTAGTTTAATTTGACACATTTCTTTTATATATATATATATATATATATATATATATATATATATATATATATATATATATATATATATATATATATATATATATATACACACACCTGTGCATCTAAAAAAAACTAACTAACTCATCTAATTAGAAAATTAGAAATTATATAAAACCAATTGCTACTTTTTGCAACGTAGGCAGTGTGCCAAGTCCTGCTGGAAAATAAAATCTGCATCTCCATAAAAATTGTCAGTAGCAGAGGGAACGATCTTTTCCGGTTGAGAGTATGCTGTGCATGATTGACTGCCACTTTTCACCGGTATGTGAGGGTTGTGTGATTCTAAATGCGATTCCAAAGCGTCTTTTGGTTTCTAGAAAAGCGCTATACAAGTGTTTTTATTGGTCCAGTCATCTGAAGGAAAGAAGCATGTGGACCAAAGAGTTAGAATAACGTTACTAGATATGGATGCACTAATATAAGTCGGGTTACTCAACGGTATACAGTTTTTTCAAGCATTTTCTGGTCAGCTTTAGCAAAGTAATAGTGTTTTCTTCCCATTTTTTCCTTTGTGTGACTATTTTTGGCTTAATTGTGTGTTGTGCATTGTATAGTATACAATTGTATGGGCGCAAATGTTTGAAAACCTGGTTCTTTTGAGGATATTACACTGTTGAAGCAGTGCCACAAGCCGAATAGCTGACACTGTTATTTAAATAGTAAAAAAAAAATGATGCTATGTAGTACGCATTTAAATGCCATTTTTCTGTGTTTTTGCGCTGTATACTGTTATATATAAACTTTGTATATAGCTATGGATATTCTTTGGAATTATGTGATTTAAAAAAGACTTAATCACTTTAGATAAAGCATCTAATAAAAACTCTGTTCTGTGTTTATTTTACAGTTCTTGATACTGTACTGTACCCACCTTTACTAATCGCTGATCCTCAGCCACTGTATTATTATTTTTTTTTTTATATATATTTTTTACAGTATATATGTGTTTTTAAGAAATCCTTTTTTATCTCTAAAGGAAGGAAGTAATCTGTTAAACCGGAGTGAAAATGTTGACGCTGTTGGTCGAAGCAGCAGTTTTTTCATTTATGACAGGATAATCCCGTGATGACCAACAGGATGCTGAGCTCGCACATCCTAATCTCTCTCCTTTTTACTCTTCTGTCACCCTGAGACCACCCTGTATCCCCCCATTCTGCTTTCTTATTGTCTCTAGTTCATCTCTGAGGTGATATGGTTCTTCAACCATGCTGATATCTGACCGTCTTCCCCTCCCCTGCCCTGTGCTGAGCACACTGTACACTGCACGACCGGCTCTGTTAACTATAAAATCACTTTATCATCCAGTCTAGTACAGAAATAGTACATTATAGGAACATACAGCAATATTTGTTAAATGATCAGGGAAAGTTAAACTGTGACGTTACAGAAATAGTAATCGCAACAAAATGCATCACATTGTTAAAACATTTTTAAACAACATTTCCTTTTAAAGTAACATTTCCAATAATAAAAATACAATACAAAAAAACTTTGGGAAACAATTTTCAGATTTAAGAACAGGAGAATTAATTTATTTATATAGAATAGTATATTTTCTGAATTAAAATTTTGCTACACAATGTGGAAACACCATATAAAGTTTGTTGGACTACCTGAATGGATAAGCCATTAAGTTATCAAGTAAGGAGTGAAGAAAAGATAAGAAAGAAGAATATGAAGGAAAGAATGAAGGAAAGGAAAGGAGGAAAGGAAGGTAAAGACATGAAGAAAGAAAGAAAGAAAGAAAGAAAGAAAGAGAAAGAAAGAAAGAAAGAAAGAAAGAAAGAAACAGAAATAAAGGGAAATAAAGGTGAAGGAGAGAAGGAAAAAGGGAAAGGTAAGGCAAGTTTTATATAGCACCTTTCATACAATAATGGTCATTCAAAGTTCAATACAAATTAGAAAATACACAGAGAAGTCAAATTAAAAAACATGTAAGAGAATAACAATTAAAATGTTAATAAAAAATAAAATAAGGATTAAGCATGAATAAAACACGATTCAAACATGTTTTAACAAATTTTAACAAATGTTTTAGAATAAAAGTGTGCAGAGCTGCAGTGTTTTATAGCAGAAAAGGAGGAAATAAGGAAGAAAAAGAAATAAAATATAGAAGTAAAGGAAGGAATGAAGAATGATCTAAGGAGGACCTTCACATACTATAAGAATTTTCCTGCTAATTCTCATGAGTGTGTTCCCTTCCCTGACCCTGCGCTAAAATGTATCGTC
This sequence comes from Astyanax mexicanus, assembly GCF_023375975.1. NCBI lineage: Eukaryota > Metazoa > Chordata > Actinopteri > Characiformes > Acestrorhamphidae > Astyanax > Astyanax mexicanus. Next base: position 11,276,323 of record NC_064422.1, read on the forward strand.
TGTTTCCCGCGGCTGAACTGGTCTCAGGTCAGTGTGAGTGGCAGCAGCAGTCTGGACCCTGTGCTGTTTAACACGGTCTGTGGTGGAAAGATGAGCTTAGTGTTCGGATCCTTTGTTTTCCCAAAGGATTTCACTACAAGTGTGTTTACACAAGCAGAACACACACACACACACACACCACACACACACACACACACACAGAGAGAGACAGTGGTGTGTTATGCTCTGGTGCGCGGATGTTGCTCATGTGGTGGTGCCTTTCTCTACTGCGGAACTGAAACCCAAGAAAGCAGCATGTGAAGTTACTCTAACCCCCCCAACCCCCCCCCCCCCATCTCTCTCTCTCTCTTTCTCTGTCTCTGTTATTTCTAATTCTCTCTCTCTCTCTAGGAGTTCTTTAACATGCTAAAGAATAGCTGCCAATAAAAATGAGACAGATCTTGTTTAACTACTTTAGCAGCCTTTAGGAACATTAAGTAAGAGAAAAAAGAGCAAAAGTTAACTTTTACTACAAACTTACAGTGAATCTCCTTCACCTGTGGCGCTTCCCCCAGCTTCACCATTAGAATAGGAACATGGCGACACCCTTGCTTACTTCAATGCAGGCATCCTTACTGGTGTTGATTAATGCGCTTTATTTAAAATAGTCCAGAAAATAGACATTTATAATTGAGATTCTTTTGTGAGTACTGTTAATTAATGTCTTTTAACGTCTTTTAAGTGTACCCCATTGTTATGTTACAGACTGGAGTCAGGTGCACGCAGTAAACATGAGATGAGGCTTTAATATAAGGGACAAAAACAGAAAGCTCCATCGTTATGCCATCGAAGGTCGGAACCAGAGAGAGAGTTAGCTCAAGCATCAAAGCCAAATCACTGGACAAAAGAATAAACCAGACCCAGAAATAGAATGGGGGGAAAAGGGGGCAGAAAGTGTCAGGAACGAAAACAAACGCATCATACACTGAGATACGAACAGGAATAGAATGCTCGGTATGTCGCTGGATAGTATAAGGCAATACTTTGCCGAAAACACATGAAATAGACCGGCTTAAATGCACAAAGTTAATCACACACAGCTGAAAACAATCCTAGAATTCTGGGGATGATGAGGGGGAGAGAGCACACTAATTGGTTGAGTCGGAACATGGGATAGACAGATGCATGCTGGGAGTTGGAGTCCTAAGGCGGAGATTGTCTACTGACTGGAACCTTCTGTATTAGGCATAAATGAAAGGTACATTATCAGTATATTTGCTGATGCATGATTTTTCTCTGTGTCTCTTCTTCTCCAGGTGCTTTTCTGATGGGTGCGTTTCTCTACTGCTGGCAGTTTCCTCACTTTAACGCTCTGAGCTGGAACCTGAGGGAGGATTACTCTCGTGGCGGCTACCGCATGATGTCTGTGACTCACCCGGGACTGTGTAAGCGTGTAGCGCTGCGTCACAGCGTGGGTTTGATCGGCCTGTCCGCTCTCGCGCCTGTGCTGGACGTCACCATATGGACCTTCCCTCTGATCTCTCTCCCTATTAACCTGTACATCAGCTACCTGGCCTTCCGCTTCTACCGCAAGTCTGACCGGCAGAGCGCCCGCAAGCTGTTCTTCTGCAGCCTGTGGCACCTGCCCATGCTGCTGCTGCTCATGCTCACCTGCAAGAAGCCCCGCCCAGAACCGGAGAAAGCAGTGAAAACGGTGGATGCTCCTCTCGCTTTGCAGAGTTAACCACAAACCACGGACATAATACACGTAATAAATGTTCTTCATTATTTACCTGTAGTCTACAGCCATTAAACACGGGGGTCCTGGACGTATAGCCCTGTCACGGTCTCCTCCAAGATCTTATCACTCAATTTGATATAAAATTATGAAGTTATAAGTTATGGTGCTATATTGGTGTTTTCCTGCTCTTGTCGCACTTTGTACAACTTGTCCAATGATTTACGAATAGTGGACACAAGCATGATGGTAAATAGCAAAGGAACCACCACAAACACCATAGTGTGCAGGAACAGGACAGGGGTAGTCCAGGATCAGGAAAAGCTATGGAAACCACTGCTATAGAGACAGATACAGCATCTCTTTGCTGTATTTGAGGTTCTGGTAATGTGTGTTTTTTGTTCATTTGTAGGCATTTTATAAGGAAAGCCATCATTGTCAGAAGTCAGTGGTGCAAAAATAACAGGTGAAAAAAATTAACCAGCGTCTTTTATCATTTTAAGTGTGTAAATTAACTTCTCGTGAGCGCAAATGTAAAACTAGCTAGCAAAAAAAGGGAATTGTGAGCATGCTGAAAAACATGTTGCTCTCGAGCTTCATTTTTCTCCTCTCAGGTGCTTTTTTTATATCACTAAACCCGGGCTAACAGCGCTGGAGAGCAGGTTTTTGGATGTTAGCATAGCCAGTTAGCTAACTCTCCTTTTGTCCTTTTTCCTCCGCCCCCCTCCCGCTCGTGAAGGTTGGCGGTCCATCACAAACTCTGGAGATATCAGCCAATAGCGTTCACTGAGGGAGGTGATCCTGACCCTGCCCACAAACTTTCAAAACCGCCCCTTTCAAAACTCGAGTGCAAAAAATTGCTGAAAAAAAGATACTTTGGACCAACCTAAAAAAAAATGCTGTAATTTGTTACAGCTAAATATATTCGTTTTTTTCAACTTATATTTTATGATTTAGTTTTGATTTAAAATCAAGTACCGAAAAGTTTAAAACAAAGATAAAAGTTGATTTATAATAAATATCCTTTTTCACCCTTTTTTTTTCACTTTTTTTTTATCTGGAAGAACTAATTCTTTTCTGTTACAGCAATGTATAATTTTACCTTTAAATAGACTAATTAAATAATTTGAACTCTGTTAGTTTATTTCATATTTTTTTCCTTTTCAGCCAAAATGCATTATTTTTTTGCATTATATATTTACTGTAGCCAATAGCGTTCGCTGAGGGAGGTGACCCTGGCCCCGCCACCAAACTGTCAAAACCACCCCTTTCAAAACTCGAGCGCGGGAGAAAAAACTTTTTTGGCTCGCTAGTTTCCCATTTGTGCTCACAAGAAGTTCATTTACACACTTAAAATGTTAAAACATGCTGGTTATTATTTGTCACCTGATATTTTTTTTCCCACCTCGAATTTTGACATTGATGTGACGCCATAAGTTTGCTAAAAGATTGCCGTTGGTTTACAGCAGTACGGTCCTGGTGGACCAACAGCTCTGTTGTGGCCCGACTCCATGCGGTTCTAGAATGTTCTGAGAGAAAGAAAGGCAACCGAAACTGAAACAGCAAGCGGAAACACCTGGATTCATGGGAAAATAAAACTCACTCAGGTCAAATCAATGCAATGTATGTAAATGTGTTGAATATTTATTATTTTCCAAAGTTGCGTCGCTGTTCAATGAAATCGACATAATTTGGTCACACAAACTGTCCCTTAATATGTGTAAAAAAAAAAATAATTAAAAAGTGTACCAATAGAAATGATGCAAAATGGCCTGAAATTAAAGAAAAAAGAAGTTTAAAATGTTTTTTTCTCTCCTATAAACTTGTAAAGTTGCTGCTTTTTTTTTATTTTTTTATTTTTTTTTGGAGATTCTTGATTTTTCATTGGACAGCAACAATACCCCCCCTCCCTCATTGGATAAAATTCCAGATCTGATTTCACTGTAAAAGAAACTGTTCAGCCGGTGTCATAACAAATGTTGTACTCAACTGTTGAGCTGCATTTGTGGGGAAAAAGTTAACTGTAATAATCCAAAGTAAGAAAGTAAGAGAGCACCTGTGGCTTTATTTCACAAAGCAGGATTTCTTATTGCTAGATAACCCAGAGACCAGTTTATCTGAGGTGCGTTCCTATTGGACAGTCCTCATCTTTAGGCTTAAGTTATCTGGCTAACTGAGGAACCCTGCTTGTGGAAACACCTCTCTGGCTTGTTGGTTCATGGAGCCGACTCCACCACGCCTTCTATGGTTCGTACGCTTTGTCTTGTCATGGTTTGTCTACATCTGACCTCAGTATATAAATAAAGCTGTGAGAGACACAAAAGAACTGGAAGTAGAAATCTGACTGATGATGTGTGAAGTTATCAACAAAGATATTTAAATCATAGTAAAAATGCTTAAACTTAAACTTAAATATTTTGAAACAACCCTTGTCAAAGAAAATTAAAGTGTGTATTAAAGTATATTTTTTTAAAGTAAACGTAACATGGAAAAGTACATACGTTTATTTCAATTCAAATATGTAGTTAAATGCATAGTAAATTTACTATTTTGGAACAACTTAAGTAGGTTTAATTTTATAATTAAGCTATTATAGTGTTATTTTACCCTGTCGCTGTGGTTCCTAGTCTCTTCCACTGTGTTATAATATCACTGACAGTTGGCTGTGGAATATTTAGTAGTAAGTAGTGAGCTGCATCCACCCAATCACTGAGCTCCTGAGAACCTGAAACCCATTAATTTCACTAATGTTTGTTGAATCAGGCCCAGCATTCCTCTAGCTGCTGCTTTTATACATTTTTACACACCTGTTGAGCCATGAAAGTGATCCAGGAACCCAAAGATCACTATTTAAGCACTAGAACATGAGAGGGAGTGTGTTATTGTGAATAGATTATCACAGACGTGGTGTTATTTGCAATAAATGATGTTATGTAATAACAAAAGTTTCAACCACCCTATAAATTCCAGCGCTAACTAACTACCTCTCGTGACGAAAGTTTGCAACCCAACCTCCCTGAAATCAACTTTTGCAACTTGGGATGTCTGAGTTGATTCAACTCCAAGATCTCAGTTTAAGTGTATATGTGCCCACAAATGTTCAACTAACTCAAAATAGTTGAGTATTGTTTAGAAATATCCAATTTTATGTAAAAGACTTAATTTATTTAAGTTCAAACAGCTTCTGGGTTTACAGTGTAGTTATAAGAGAAGATACCCAGAGGGGAACAACTTCACAATGATGGTGAGGGAGGCCACGCCCTTTAAGTGTAATAGTCGTGACGGGAGCCAATGGGAAAAGAGTGAGACTGACTGACATGAAAAACTCCAGGAGGAATGATCTGATGTGATAATGTCATAATCTCTGAAATGAAGTAAAAAATATTAATTATTAGAGTTAAATAATTTATTAGGGCCCGAGCACCGAAGGCGCAGGCGAAGCCTGCACCGGAGGTGCAAAGCCCTATTGTTTTTGGTCCGTTTATTATTATTATTAGGGCCCGAGCACCGAAGGCGCAGGCGAAGCCTGCACCGGAGGTGCAAAGCCCTATTGTTTTTGGTCCGTTTATTATTATTATTATTATATTCAGGTTCGCCCATTTTTGAGGCCTTTCCGATACTCGAAAACTCATACAAATTGGCATAGGCCTAAAACTCAGCGAAAATGAAAAAGTTACATAAGGCATGGGCGTGGTCGTGGTTCAGGAGCTCTATAGCGCCCCCAAACGTAGGCAGTGGCCGGGATGAAGTTTGTCCAATGTGCACCAACTTTGGTACGCTCATTGACCTTCTCATAAAGAACAAGAATCACTTGGATTTATCTGACTCCACCCAACAGGAAGTCGGCCATTTTGGCAGGAAATCGCAAAATATAAAGTTTCCCGCTGGGTTTCGGAGGGGTTATGATGTTCGAAAACTCATAAAACTTGAAAAGCTTATTTGGCTCAGGATGTACTTTGATAGTGAACTCGAATTTCGCACTTTTGATTTTCATCAGCTCTCTAGCGCCACCAATTTTACATGACATTTATGGAAAGCGCTCAGCCTCTTGATAATTGGCAGATTCATTAAGGCCTCAAAATGATTTAGATATGTATTGTCATTTTTGTTGTGTGTAGCTAGATGACTCTACAGCGCCCCCTATTTGGTTGGGCTAATAAATTAGCCGTGACCTTCTCAAAAATTCTCAGATATTCTCGATTTTTGGCAGAAACATAGACAATATGATTCCGCACATATTAGCAATCGGCATGCATTGGCTCCGCCCAACAGGAAGTCGGCCATTTTGGAATTTGTGGAATTTTTACACATTTTTCACAAACTCATTCGAACTCCTCCTAGAGTTTTCGTCAGATTATCTCTAAATTGTCTGTGGATAGGCTTCAGACATACTTGGTGATAAATTGCGAAGGAATAGTTGATAGCTGAAACGACGACGTAACAGCGGGTAATTAATTTAATGGAGACGCAACACTAGCCCAAATAGAAACATTAGCATGGTCAGAACACAGGTGTTTGAAAAATCATGAAACTTTACAGAAACATAATAGACATCATTACGCACATTGTCACCATTGGTGTGATTGACTCCGCCCAACAGGAAGTCGGCCATTTTGAAACACGTGCATTTTACACACATTTTTTGCATACTTTGTCGAACTCCTCCTAGGGAATTTGTTAAATACTCTTGATATTTGTCAGCAATAAACAACTACCATCCGTGATGATAAATTGTGAAGGAATAGTCGATATCTTAAATGAGGACGAAATAGCGGACAGTTGAACTGCTTGAGATGCCCCATTAAAACAGGAAGTGAATACATTCTGGTGTTAGTAGGTGTTTGAGGAGGTTAAAAAGGTTGAAAACTCTCGAAAATTTACAGGCCTGCTTGATTTAAGCAGTACTTTGATCTGAAATTAAAATTTCATATATACGTATTATATTTGGCTCCATAGCGCCACCTAGGTTTCAATGCATATTAGACATTACGGGAATGCTCAAAACCTCTTGAAAATTGACAGATTGCATAAGACCTAAAAACACTTTACAAATATTTTGACAATTTTTTCATGTATAGCTAGCGGACTCTACAGCGCCCCCTAATTGGTTCGTTTAATAAATTAGCTGTGGATGTGTCAAAATTTGTCTAATCTTCTCAAATTTTGGTAGGATCGTAGGTAGTATGACCCTGCACATATTTGCAATTGGCTTGTATTAGCTCCGCCCAACAGGAAGTCGGCCATATTGGAATTTGTAATATTTTTACACATTTTTCACAAACTCATTTAAACTGCTTCTAAAGTCTTTGTCACATTACCTCTTATTTCGCTGTAAATGAACAACAGACACATTTGATGATAACTGCCAAAGGATAAGTCGATCGGTAAAACGGTGACCCAATGGCGAGCAATTGATTCACTAGAGACGCAACACTAAACCAAAGTGAAACAATGACACGGTCAGAACACAGATCATTGAAAATTCCTGAAACTTGGCAAAAACACAAAAGACATCATTACACACATTTTCAGCATTGGTAGGACTGACTCCGCCCAACAGGAAGTCGGCCATTTTGAAATATCTGCATTTTACACACATTTTTTGTGTATATTGTCAAACTACTCCTAGCAAATTTGTTGAATTCTCTTGGTATTTGGTAAAAATAAACATTGAACATATCTGATGATAAATTGTGAAGGAATAGTCGATATCTCAAACGAGGACGAAATGGCAGATGGTTGAATTTGTGAGATGCCACATCAAAACAGGACGTCAAAACCTAGGTAATGCCAGGTGTTTTGAGGAGGTTATAACGGAGAAAAACTCACAAAATTTGACCGGCCTGCTTATCTGAGGCTGTTGTTTGATGTAGAATTAGAATTTCAAATACATGTATTTTAACAGCGCTATAGCGCCACCGTTATTTTAAATGGATATTTCACGTTTAACATGATAGAAAACTCTTGAAAATTGGCACACTCAATAAGACCTTAAAATTACTTTCACCGGTTTCTCGGTTTGGCCCGGTACGATTTGCGCTGTTGTGCGAGGGCCCTACGTCCCCCTGTGACAGGGGGACAACTCGTTATTATTATTATTATTATTTTTATTTTTAAACTTCGCGCCCATTTTTGAGGCCTTTCTGATACTCGAAAACTCTTGAATTTTGGCACAGACATCAAAGCCGGTGAAAAATTTGAAATTTCACAGTTCCTGGGCTTGGGCGTTGATCAGGAGCTCTATAGCGCCCCCAAACGTTGCTAGTGGCCGGGATAAAGTTTGTCCAATGTGCACCAACTTTGGTACGCTCATTGACCTCATTATACCGATCAAGAATCACTTGGATTTATTTGACTCCGCCTAACAGGAAGTCTGCCATTTTGGCAGGAAGTCGCAAAATAAAAAGTTTCCCGTGGTGTTTTGGGTGGGTTACGATGTTCGAAAACTCATAAAATTTCACAGGCATATTGGGCATAGGCTGTACTTTGATGTAAAATTGGAATTTTTCATATTCATAATTTATCAGCTCTCTAGCGCCACCTATTTTATATGACATTTATAGAAAGCTCTTAGCCTCTTCTAAATAAGCAGACCCAATAATGCCTTTAAATGATTTCGAGAAATGTAATCGTTTTTCTAATGTGGAGCTAAATGACTCTACAGCGCCCCCTATTTGGTTTAGGCTAATAAATTAGCGGTAGCTGTCTCAAATTTTCCCCAATGTTCAAGATTTTTGGTAGAAAAATAGATATTACGATGCCACACATAATACCCATTGGCATGTATTAGCTCCGCCCAACAGGAAGTCGGCCATTTTGAAAAATGTTAAATTTTTACACATTTTTCACGAACTCATTCGAACTCCTCCTAGAGTCTTTGTCAGATTACAACTAAATGGTCTGTGGATTGTCTCCAGACATACGTGGTGCTAAATTGCGAAGGAATAGTCGATAGCTGAAACGATGACGTAATGGCGGGCAGTTGATTTAATACAGACACAACACTAAACCAAATAGAAACATTAGCATGGTCAGAACACAGCTGCTTGGAAATTCATGAAACTTGGCAAAAACATAAAAGACATCATTACACACGTTTTCAGTGTTGATATGATTGACTCCGCCCAACAGGAAGTCGGCCATTTTGAAAAACGTGCATTTTACACACATTTTTTGCATACTTTGTCGAACTCCTCCTAGGGAATTTGTTGAATACTCTTGATATTTGTCAGCAATAAACTACTACCATCCGTGATGATAAATTGCGAAGGAGTAGTCGATATCTTAAACGAGGACGAAATGGCGGACAGTTGAATTGCTGGAGATACCCCATTCAAATAGGAAGTAAATACATTCTGGTGTTGGTAGGTGTTTGAGGAGGTTAAACAGGTTGAACACTCACGAAACTTTACAGGCCTGCTTGATTTAAGCGGTCCTTTGATTAAAAATTTAAATTTCATATATACATATTTCATTGGCTCTATAGCGCCACCTAGGTTTCAATGCATATTTGACATTACGGAAATGCTCAAAAACTCTTGAAAATTGTCAGATTCCATAAGATCTAAAAACACTTTACAAATATTGTGATAATTTTTTCATGTGTAGCTAGCGGACTCTATAGCGCCCCCTAATTCATTCGTTTAATAAATTAGCTGTGGATGTGTCACAATTTGTCTAATCTTCTCAAATTTTGGTAGGAGCGTAGATACTATGACTCTGCACATATTTGCAATTGGTTTGTATTAGCTCCGCCCAACAGGAAGTCGGCCATATTGGATTTTGTCATTTTTTTACACTTTTTTTTCACAAACTCATTTAAACTGCTCCTAAAGTCTTTGTCAGATTACCTCTAAATTAGCTGAGAATGAACATCAGACACAGTTGATGAAAATTGCCAAAGGAATAGTTGATCGCTAAAACGGTGACGTAATGGCGAGCAATTGATTGAATAGAGACGCAACACTAAACCAAAGTGAAACCATGACACAGTCAGAACACAGATGATTAAAAATTCATGAAACTTGGCAAAAACACAAGAGACATCATTAGACACGTTTTCAGTATTGGTAGGACTGACTCCGCCCAACAGGAAGTCGGCCATTTTGAAATATCTGAATTTTGCATACATTTTTTGCGTATGTTGTCAAACTACTCCTAGAAATTTTGTTGAATTCTCTTGGTATTTGGTAAATATAAACATTGAACATATCTGATGATAAATTGTGAAGAAATAGTCGATATCTTAAACGAGCAGGGAATGGCGGACGGTTGAATGTTTGAGATGCCACATCAAAACTGGAGGTTGACACATAGGTAATGCTATGAGTTTTGAGGACGTTATAAGAGAGAAAAGCTCACAAACTTTGACCGGCCTGCTTATCTGAGGCTGTTGTTTGATCTAGAATTAGAATTTCAAATACATGTGTTTTAACAGCTCTATAGCGCCACCTGTATTTTAAAAGGGTATTTCACATTTTTGGCAGGATAGAAAACTCTTGAAAATTACCACACTTAATAAGACCTCAAAATTACTTTCACTGGTTTCTCGGTTTGGCCCGGTACGATTTGCGCTGTTGTGCGAGGGCCCTACGTCCCCCTGTGACAGGGGGACAACTCGTTAAAGTTGTTTTAATAGAGAATGGATTTGCTTTTAGGCAAAAACAGGTTTAAACCAGAAATCATAATTTTTCAGTAGACCAACATAAAAGTGCACTTTAAATCAGTGACACTTTTTTTTTCAGTGTACACTATATTCACTCGTTTTTTTTTTCTTTTTCCTCCCTCGCATTTGTGGTGGTAACAGTGTCCGGCTGCTCCGTCCACATTTGTCTAACGTGTCGCCCCGCGGGATCTGCGGAGGAGCGACCTCTGCACCTGTCTCACTGTAACACATGATCCCCTGTTCCGCAGTTTCTCCTCAGACCTTGTTTCCCGAGGTTCTCCCTCCATCATTCCATCAGCACCTCCTCTCTGTAGCCCTTCTCCTCCCACTGATCTCCTCAGCTGGAGGGATTTATTTGACCCGGATGGAGAGATGGAGGGATGAAGGAATGTGAGAGGGACGTCCCCTCGTAAAAAAAAAAAAAAAAAGACCCAGGTCCGGATATGGCCTTGTACCACCAGTGTGATTCACATGGAGGAGTGTTGGATGGAGAGAAAGAAAGAGAAAGAGAAAAAGAGAGATAGAGAGGGAGAGAGAGAGAGAGACAGCTGTTCCTGCTGTGACTGTAGATTGAATATCAGTGCCAGCCAGTCATTGTAGTCCTTTTACCATAGTTTTATGACCACTGGTGAGGTGCAAACAGTGAAGGCACTTTTCCACCAATTGCTCCAGACATACTCAACCTTCAGATACAAGGGAGATACGAGGCCTTAGTTTCAGTTCTCAGGCTTTTCTCAGTCTTTCTATCCATCTTTTACTCAGTGTCTCAACATTGAATCGCTTTCCTTCGTTTATTTGCTTTCTCTTCACCGAACAGTTTATCCAGAGATGAGAAACGCTTGAGATAAAAAAAATACAGCTCCTGTTATTAAAACTGTCTGACATGGATTTTTTTTTTTTATCAACTGGACTCATTTCCCTGGAGCTGAGTGAAGAGTGTGAAGGTAAGTCTCTGGATCTCTGGACGCTGACTGGGTGGTTTTCTCATTTCTGCCGGATTCTCCTCGCGGTTTTCTAGTCCAACGTGTTCTTTGATTTGTTGCAGTAACAACAGGTGGATTTCTCTTTATTGCCTCACCATTTCTCAGGCTGTGAGCTCTCTTAAAAATAGAGGTGCTACAAAGGGGTTTCTTTGAGTTATAGAAGCTATAGAAAAAATAATAATAATAAAATAATAGAATTATGCATATGTATAAAGTTTAAAGATAAATTTATATATTTTGTTAGAATAGTTCTCATTTTACAAAAGCTGACAAGTAGCTGTATGTATTGAGCTCCTATAGATAGGATATAGAGAGCCATTCACAATTAGGATTTCTATAGTCTTGGAAGGGTTCTTTAGACTGGATTCTTTTATAAAAAACTAAAGAATCTTAGTGGGAGGCAAACAACGAAGAATGAAAAACACAATGGTAAAATGATTAACTTTTACACTGACGTGTCTAGACGTAGATGTTGATGTAGAGTTCTTCACATATCTTTTCCCCCAGTATGAAACTTCTTCTGCCTTAATCAGTGTAATCTACGTATAATATGAATCTGGTTCAGATCTCACATATTTGCAACCACCCATCCCCTGCAAAAACTAAAACAATATTTAAATGTTCAAAGTTATGTAAAACTATTGTGTTTTATATGTTGGTCTTTTAAAAGTAGCATTAAAAAAAGTTTTAAAGAAGTTTTATTTATTTTTTTTTTTTGGGGGGGGGGGGGTAATTTTTTTTGGCTAGAATAATTAGCAATGAAGTTAGTAGTGAAATATTTACACTGCTTGTGTTTTTTTTTTTTTTTCTCCAGACATCTTTTGGATACTTAAACACACAGGGTCAAATTGACCCAGGAACACTATTGCTGTTCCTGACGAATTAACAAAACAGGAAGATTAAACTGAATATTGATTTGTAGGTTTAGATAATAGTGTTTTTACATTGTAAATTAATATTAAAGACATTAAAACAGTTAAGGAGCACATATGGCATTACATAGTATACCATTACATAGCACCTCCAGGAACTCCTTCCTTCAAGACGCTGAGAAAACTATTCCAGGTGACGCTCTCTCATGAAGACACTGATATTAAAATCATATTAAAACCAAGAGTGTGCAGATCTGTCTTCAAAGATAAATGTGCTACTTAGAAGAATCTAAAGTATAAAACGTATTCTGGTGTGTTTTATCACTTGCAAAATAATTCATCATGTGTTCCTGTATAGCTTTAATACAGTCTTCAATATTCAATTTATTATGTGAAAAATGTAACAAATTGTACTGTATATGGTAATATGTAGAACAACAAAATAGTGCAATGCCTTTTTTCCATTCCCATAGCTATGTTTAATCGCTTCTTTATGCATTTTTAAATGGTTTATTACATGTCTATGTAAGTCGTGTGTTTGAGCAACTTTAGCACTGGTAATATATTTTTACATTGACCTCTTTAAACACATAATGGTGTCTTAACATCTCGCATATATTTACGAAAAATAGTTCTAAAGTGCAATTTAAAACTCTTAAACCGTTCATTATACCGTTCAATATTCATTATACGTTTGGCTTTATTTCTGTTTTTTATACAATTCAGTGGTGCGCATTTATAAAAGTACTATATAAAAAAAGTTCTGCTTATGTATTTTAACAAAAAATATGCTCTAGCTCTCAGCTACTACAAGGTGCTTCCTTTGCTTTTATCAATGCGCAATTTCAGACATCCGCTAGAGAGCAAGCACGAGGCTTTGTAGCAATGGAACTGCAGGGTCCAATAGTTTTGCAATGAGCCAGAGTAGCAGAACTAATAATAACAAGCATCAGTTCCTGACCTTACAAAAAAAAATGTTTCTGAATGCAAGCAAATATGAATCTTCACAGTAATTTTGATTTATTTTTTAAATAATCTCTTATGATACCAGAGGAAAGCTTGAAATTTAGTCTTAAAATTGTCTACAAACGTAGGGATATTTCATATATAAATCAGATGTTAAAAAGCTGATCTAAATAATGTTAAAAAAGGCAATAATTAATATTTCATATATTTCATTTCATTTCTTTGCCATATCAGTGGTAACTAAGATTTTGAGAATTTGTTACAGTGCCGCTCAAAAACATACAATTACATAAATTACAAGAAGGACAAAGCTAATCTACAGAAGTGTACATCATTATGACAAAGCAGATGGATGAAACTAATTGTTATAGCGGATGGATACATGCTTTTACGAAGCCTTGTTCTATATAAAATGCATTTTTTTTTTTAAGTTTGAACAAGTGTTGACCTGGATGTGAATGATCTTTATAAACCTTCGACGCCTTCTTTTCCATTCTACTGAGGTCTATGATGGAGGCAACAGATGGAACGGATTTTTTTAAGCGGTATGCATTCCCTTATCTAATATAATAAGTGTTATAATTGTAATTGTATTTATTTATGTATTTCTGTACACAGTGGCTCTGTTTTAGGCCACAGACAAGCGAAGAAAAATGAGACCACCCCGCTATAGGCCAGCAGATCTGTACACAGTAAATTATTTTGATCTTAAACTGGCCTTCAAAAGTGTCGGAATGATGAACATTTAGTAGAACATTTTTTTTCTTTTCTTCTTTACAAAACTGCATGATGAATTCCTGGCCAAAGTCTAAGAAGTGCGAAAGGCAAATAGTTTCATTTATGGTTTTGTAATTGATTTACTCCCTCTCGAGCCCGGGCTGGGATGAATCATGCTGTAGACTGATGGCTCACGAGCAGAATATCGCTGTTGTTTTAATGGCAGGCTGATGGATGGATCTTCTGGGAGGTTCTCTCTCAGGACAACTCCATCACCCCCGCCTCTGAAGGCGCTTCACAGCTCAGGGTGCAGAAAGGCCATGTAGGAACTACACGTTCGCGCCAGACTCGCAATAACGACGGCAGAAATATGAGTTTGGACGCTGAAGGAGCTCTCTGTTCATAACTCAGTACTTCATACTTCATACTTCACACTTTTTAGACTGAAACAAACTCAACCTTCCAGCGTCTGGACTTTCATTGCTTGTTTTAAGTCATTATATAAGAGCCAGCACATTTAGTTCGGGTCCAGAAGACTATTATAAACTTTCTTTATAATTAAAAATTTAAAATTTATATATATTGATTCGGAAGCCTAATAGCCGTTCGTCACTGTGTGTCGTTTTTCACTTTTGACATTTTGTTTTACTTTAAAACTATAACTTTTTTTTATATTCAACACAAATGCAATGCTTCGCAAATGACTTGATTTCTTTTTACATTGACCTCTTTTTGTTAATTAATTATTTTTTAAGATATGACCTTTTTATAAACTCAAACTTGGAACTTTTAAAACCATATTTTTACTTTACATTTGATTAAAAAATAAGTTTTTTAACTCTGTCATATCGGCTTCAGTTCTGACAAATATCTTGCCGGTTCTTACGTCTTTAAACTCAGAACTCAAATCATGTAAACACACTCTGCTAATTTATGCACTTTGTGAAACTTGTGATTGAAAGTAAAATCACAGTCAGGGTGTATAGAGCAGAGAGGAGCCTTTAATGGCCCATAAAATTAAATATTATTTTTGTAATGTTATAGGTTTTAGCACATCTTGTAAGCCTATTTCGCCTTTATTGTGTTTATCACTTCCCTTCAGTTCAGTCGAGCTGTAATAACCTACATCTAACACATTTCGTCTTCATTTTTGCCGGTTTTAACATTTGCATTGAAATTATATATATTTTTTTACTTTTATTGAAATGCAGTACTTCTTATTTTGTAAAGTCGCCTTTAATAATATGTACCGTTTAAATTGACAAGGACAAGGATGATTAAAACTGCTTTTGTCGAATCTGATGTAATAATAAAATCCAAATACATCTGAAAACGATTTCTATTTGGAATTGAAATATGATTGTTTTTCTATATGATTGTTTTTGTATATAAATTATAAATAATTAATAATAACTGTTGTGAATGTGGACAGATCGGGCCATTTCTTTTGGGTCCCTATCTAAATGTTGAAGTGAAAAAATTAAAATCGATCAAAATTGAAAATTCGTCATTATTAATCCTCCAACACGATTTAAACTATAGTTAAACAGAAGTTGTTAAAAGTCTTTAAAAAGCAACAGTCCTTAGGTTTACTGCTTAATGGACACATACAATAATCTGGTATAAATTAACTGAATGGGAGATTAATGAAACGGTGTTATATTTTTTCTTTGATTAATTAAGAATCTGTCTATGAATCAGTCTGTTAATGATCATTTTGTTTTAATGTTTTAATACCTAATAAAAAATCTCTCTCTCCGTCTCTCTCTCTCTCTCTCTCTCTCTCTCTCTCTCTCTCTCTCTCTCTCTCTCTCTCTTTCTCGCTCGCTCGCTCGCTCGAGCCCTCGCTTCCTCGCTCGCCCCGCCTCCGCTAACGTTCATTGGCTTCTTTCGACCAATAAAGCCAAAGCATAATTCCTGATGACACACCCCCTGATCTTATAGTTTTCCTAAACTTCTTCTCTTTCTTCCCTGTTTCTCCTCCCTCTTTCTTTTACCTTCTTTTTTTTAGCTTCAAAGTAGCTATTTCATCTCCTCTCTATAATTGTCTAATCTTGTCTGTCTAATCATCAATTCATCCATCCATCCATCTATCGTATCTTATATTATCTTCTCTTTATATTAGCCTATATATAAATCCATATCTATCTATCTATCTATCTATCTATCTATCTATCTATCTATCTATCTATCTATCTATCTATCTATCTATCTATCTATCTTCTTCTTCTTCTTCTTCTTCTTCTTCTTCTTCTTCTTATTATTATTATTATTATTATTACTATTATTATTATTATAGCCTTCTAAGGACTTAGACACTGGTATGGGCAGGTTGTGAGCGTGAGCCACTGGCCAATCAGCGTCGAGGGGGCGGAGTTTGAGTTTAATAAATAAAAAAGTCAGCAGGCTGGCTGGACGCGGGGCTTAGGAACGCAGTGGAGGAGCAGAGGAGGAGCAGAGCGGAGCGCTCGAGCTTCAGGAGTAGCGCTCGCGTGCACCTTCCAGTTACCATCATCAACATCCAGTTAACATCATTGATCTCAGCGCGAGCCTCGCGCTCTTCTCTCGCGCAGCTGCAGCGGGGAGCAGCACGCGCTTCCACATCTGGGTGTTTTTTTCTTCTTTCTGATATTCGGGACTGATCTTTATCCTTTTGATGGCTCGCGCGTCTTGAGGCGCCCCGGCACGTGCATGCGGATGGAGTCCCGCCGGAGCTCGAGGGCTTATGGGATATAGTGGTAGCGGGGGTCCGACGGGCGCGGGCGCAGGCGCAGGTCCTGGGCGGCGCAAGCAGCTCGCGCTGGCGGGCAGCAGCATGCTCGCGCTGTGGCTGTACGCGCTCTACTCGTGCGCGGGACACTGCGCCACCGCGCCAGCTCACGAGCGCGCGGCACCTCCCGCCGTACCCGCCGCCGCCAGGTTGCGCGCGCGACCCGAGCACTACTACTACGACGGCGACGGGAGCGAGACCAACAACCACGACGAGTACCGCGCGGGGAACCCCGGCCCCGGAGAACCGGAGCGCGGCGCGAGCGCTCTGTCCAGCCTCGCGAGCGGAGCGGGGTTCAGGCGGCTGCCCCAGGCTCTCATTATCGGGGTGAAGAAGGGAGGCACGCGCGCGCTGCTTGAATTCTTGCGCGTGCATCCCGACGTGCGCGCGGTGGGAGCGGAGCCGCACTTTTTCGACCGGAACTACCAGAACGGTCTGCAGTGGTACAGGTACATACTGTTATTATTATTAATATATTATTAATATTAGTATATATATATATATATATATATATATATATATATATATATATATATATATATATATATATATATATATATATATATAATTGCTTTAGAACTGGATTGCATTAGTACATGTAATTAAAACCGATCTGCAGCTTAATTTATTATTTATGCCTCATTACGCGTTATTGCAGTTAATTAGTATTGCTGCAATTATTAGTTTAAAAAAATATTCTTATTATAATGTATACAGGCTCCAGAGATGACCGCTATTATAACCGCTATGGTATTGCGACTAATATCATTAGATAAAAAACAGCACAAATTAGGCCTAGCTTAATTTGAATAACCCGGTATGATGCATCTAGCTTCTTATTAAGCTATTATTATTATTATTATTATTATTATTATTATTATTATTATTATTATTATTATTATTATGGTCATTACTTATTTATTTACTTGCGTATTTGTTCATTAGTTGAATCCTGTTTATTTAATTAATTATTAACATGCTTTTGCTCATTTATTTATTTATTTTATTTTATATACGCTTATTTATTTGTTCGTTTATTTGTTTGATTAACTTTATTAACACTAAGTTAGAAGTTCAGGGTCAATAAAGAATAAAGTGAACACTAAAAACCGCTCAATAAACTCAATCGCACTGATGCCCGACAACGAGCCTAAACTTTTTTTACTCTTTATTTTCTTTTTAAGTCAAGGTTAAATAACGTTTTTACGTGTTGTCTTACAGTCACTAAACGCCTGCTTAGTTTTTCTTGTAATGAACATGAAACCTATTTAAACGTTGATCTTGATTCTGTAAGCAGCTTGTGATCTGCCTAAAACCACATCAGCGACCATCACGCGCTATTCCTATTCCAGGTACCTGATTTCCTCTTCTTTACTACTGCGCTTAACTCGGTCTGAACATCAATGTTTCACCCAACCTTCACAGATAAATTCTAATTCTAATTCTAGATAAAAACACAGAGTTTATTCATGTTTGGTTTGTAAACGCTACTTTTTAAATGTTAAAATACATTTTCTTTAATTTGACCCTATTCTGTCCATCTCTACTGTGGTAAATACCTGATCCTGAATTACACTTAAGTTTAAAATGATGAGAAAATTGCGCCTGAGTTTAGCCCTGTCCAGTGCAGTTTTTTTTTTTATCTCCGCCCTCTGTTGGTCACTTTGTGTCACTGCGGCCTAACTCTGAAACTACGAATCTAAAGTTTTCTTAAGTTTTAGGACTTCGGTAAAAAAGGTCATTTCTTAACAAGACAGATGTGGATTACAGACTACAGATCAGTATGCTATGTTTAAAGTCGTTTTATACACTTTGAGAAACTGCTATACATTTAAAAATAAGGCGCAGAATTAATTTTATTTTTTATTCAAATCGGACAGAAAGGCACTGTAATAGGCTGGATTACTGATGTGTGGAGTTTTACAGTACGGGACATGTTGGTACATTTGTTGGTAGAATTGCTTTGTGTTAAAAACACAGTGAACTATAGATTATTACATTGATTTATTTTATATTTAATTGTTTAACTTTTCTCCGGTTTATTTAAAGTGCAGATTGGCATTAAAAGGCTTTTTTTTGTAGCTAAATAAGTCACTATTCAGTCACTTTCCTTGCTCTTATCTACTTTCTCTCAAGTGTTCTAAATCTTGCCCATCATATTTTTGCTGTTTTTCTTCTATAAAAGTCTATTTTTATGTGTTTGTCTAACTGTTTAAGATCAAGATTCAAGATTAAAGTGGAACAAATTGACCATTGACCAGTTTTAGGTTTCCTATCCATATATCTTCACACACATACACATCTAACGTGAAATATATCTTTCTGTTTGCATTGTAGCGCAAGCATGAAAGCATGGTCAGTTTTTTTTACGTAGTGTGTGGGAGAAGTGTGTTATTGGAACGAAGCAGTTTTAAAGGAAACGAGACAGAGCCGTTCTCTCCCACATACTAAATCTAGTGTATTCTGTTGTCATCAAGGTTTGGGGAAGTTATATTTTTTATTGGGTTCTGAGTGAGAATGAGAACAAAAGGCAGAAAAAAAGAAGCAACAGTAATAATGAGAGTTTGAGGATATAGGGGAAGTTTGGATGGGCAGGAAGTGCCCAACAGTTGGGAAAACACCTGTAGATGAATCATGTAATTGTGTGTTAATTATAAAAACAAAATTCTATGCTCTCATTTCATGCTATCTTTGGATCAAATGTGCTGTGGAAGTGTTTAAAAGTAACAAAGCAGAGTTTCACACTTCTGAAAATACAGTGTACACTTGTTTCAATGGTCCACCATTGTAATTGAAGCCTGTTTTAACTTCTATTCCACTCTGAAGGACTATTATGCCATACAAGATTCCCCTTTATAAATTTTTTAAGGGGGTGGAAGGTAGAACTGCTTGCTACCCCCGTTGTCTTATAGTTAAGCGCTGTATAGATATGTGTGTGTGTGTGAGAGAGTGTGTGTGTGCATGTTAAGGCCTCTGGGCTTTATGCTGCTGCTGATCCACCGAAATCCTCCTTCTATCTCACCCTCAAGCTTTTCTTTTTTCTGTTATGTGTTGAATAACAATGCAGCTTTCAGCTATAATGGGCTTTTCTTTATGACAGCTTTGGGTTCAATGGTTGAACATCTCAATTCACAGTTACACTATAACTAACTGCAGGGTTGCCAGATTTTGGAGCAACTTGTGCACTTCTTTTCTCCTTTCGGAAGCGGCCAGATTTTGTGTAAACTTATAAAGAAAGGTGTCCACATACTGTATAAGATTGTTTAAGTTTACATTTCTCTCATTTCGTTGGCCTTCATCTTTGTACTGATGAGTTGGATGTTCTCTGATCAGATAAAACTTTTGTAACTCAATATTTTTTAGCATCCATTTTTTTTACTTTTTGACTTATAAAGTCTTTAAAGCACACAAAAAGAACAATTAAACGAGGAAACAAGTAATTCAAAGAAACACACAAATGCTTCTCTATGGAACCATTGACTTTACTGAAGAACCCTTAAAAAACAGCATTTTTAGAAGAGTAACGTTTTTGTTCATGCCTATTTTTCTCATGTTAAACAATGTTTTTTTCTGGCAAATTTGCTAATTTTTTCGGCCATTTTTAACAATACCAGATATCTGATGTAACTTTGGTATCTCTATTATCACCATCATTGTTTTTTTATATTGTACTTCTTGCGCTTTTTTTTATGTTGTGTCAAATTTCATAATGAATAGACCAGTTTTACTTTATGTAAAAAAAAAAAAATCTAAATATAATGTCTCAGATTTTTAAAATGTCAAACTTTTTTTGTTTATTTAAATCTGGCAATGTTTTTAAATCATGTCCAAATATTACGATGATTGGACCAATAGAAATGCTCCTAAATGACTTACAATTGAACAAATTCGGTCTTTTAACATTGGCTTCCATTAAAAAAAAAAGTTTGTTGAATTTTTTTTTATTTCTTCTGGAAAGTTCCAGTTTGAAGATTGGAGCTTTTTACATGCCATATTTTTACATGCCAATGCCGTTCTTTGCAAAAATTAGAAAATAAAATATGGATCTGCGTAGATTTAATATAGTTTATACGTGTAGAAAACATTAGAAAAAAAAGAAAAAATAGAGAAAAATAATCAAAAGCGCGTAAATGAAGTTGGTAAGGAAGGAGGACAGTTTGAGGAGTGAGGGATTTTTTTTGGGTGAGGGAGGGAACGACTCTTTTATGGATCTTTTCTTTGTAGAGAAAAATCACCAGCATGTGTGGAGTAATACATCCTACTGACACACAAACTGAGCAGTGAAAAATGCAGTGTAACACTGTAGTTTATTTAATTTGTAGAAGTGTAAGAATATGTCTGTTAAACGCTGCAGGACCTGCAGTAAAGATCAGTTTAATGTGCTGAAGAACTGAAGCAGTTCACTGTAACAGAGGACAGTAACTGATGGCTGTTTGAGGTCGGAGGAATATTGAGTTTGACGCTGCTGCTCCTGTTTCTCTGGAACTGATGAGGTTAATTACAGATAACACAGGATGATACAGTGCTGTGGGGAGTTTTGTGTGTGTTAGAAGTGAGTGTGTGTGAGTTTCTGCGTGTATTTGTGTGTTATATGTCTAGTGTGTTACAGTATATGTGTGTTTTATGTGTTGTGGACTCATATCTCCAGATTTTCAATGCAATTCTTTCAAATTTCAAAATTTCAAGATTTTATTTATCTGCCAGATGTGTAGTGTTTAGGAACTTTTTTACAAAACAGAGGTAACATTAATATTCACAATAATATCATCCTGAAAAAATCCCATGTTAATTTTTTTTTGTTGCCAGTTTTGTGTCCGACACTTATTCTTTGCATTGTGTGAAAATCGTATAATGATTGGACCAATCGAAATGCTCAGAAATAGTTTGTAATAAAAACGTTTTACATTGACTTTTTACTGAAAGTTAAGAAGGTTCTTGTAAAGTTGTGCAAAAGTTCTTGCAAATTACACGAAAGCTCAGAATTACATTTTTATTCTTTGCTTAAATTAACTTATTTGGTTGGTAAAATGAGTTTGTCCTATTCCTATTTTTTTTTTGTAAATAGAAATTGAGTAGAAATTGTGATCTGATATAAAATTTGCCTATTTTTTTTCCTTAAGTTTTCACTTTTACAAATCATGTAATTTAAACAAGAGCACCCAGCTCCAAGAATGACTCTCATACATTAACATCCTCTGGAAGTTAGGAAGAATTCTTCTATAGGTTCTTAAAAAGTAAAGTAGTTAATTAAGCAGTAAAATACTTTATTAAATTAATGGAAGATGCTGCTATTGCTGGTGGATATTTGGGACATTTTTATAACCAGCTAGAAATTAAGTAATTACATAAAAGAAAACATAAAGCAGTTCACATAAAGTTAGATTTTTACTATATTCATGTTTATTTATGCTTTTTTCTCTTATGTTAAACAAAGTTTTACTGGCAAAAACAGACATTTCTAATGAGATACGTGTTTTTTGCACGATTCCATATGTATGTGTGTGTATGTATGTATGCGTATATAGGTGTGTGTGTGTGTGTGTGTGTGTGTGTGCTGCAGCTGCTTTGAGTTGACCATGTGCTGTCATGCTGTAACTCTATACCTGCTGTTTGAGTTGAAGACGAGACTCACGCAAACAAAACACACGCTCCTGTCTCTCTCTCTCTCTCTCTCTCTCTCTCTCTCTCTCTCTCTCTCTTTCTGTCGCTCTCTCTCTCTCTTTGACCAACTTTTGCCAAAGCAATGAAACAAGTACTTAATATACAAAAGGTAAAGAAATCACAATAAATATAAAGAAACTATACATTAACATACCTTCTAATAAAAGCAAATCATATAGATAAATAAAAACAAAATAGATTAATGAATAAGATATTAATAACAGTGTTATTAGTTATTAGTAATTATTTTAAGAGTTGGGATTATCTCTCTCCATCTCTTCCTGTCTCTCTCTCTCTCTCTTTCTCTCTCTCTCTCTCTCTCTTTGTGAGTGTGAGAGTTTTTTGCTCACAGCTGCTGAAGACTAATCACAGCTTTTCCTTGTAAAAGAACAGATAAACTAATACAGAGCAGAGAGCGCCAGGCCTGAGACCCTGCTGAGTGTGTGTGTGCGTGTGTGTGTGTGTGTGTGTGTGTGTGTGTGTGTGTCACTGCACTGATTCCATATGTTGGTCCAGCAGCAGCGCAGTGTTACAGAACACACGTCTCTAATGAAGTGTTGGGTTTGATTTCTCGTATGAAGAGGAGAGAGTGAGGACAGAGACTGTTTATACAGAGAGCGTCGCTAATGAAGCCGTTGTAGAAGGTGTGTGTGTGTGTGTGTGTGTGTGTGTGTGTTAGTTGGGATAGCTGTTATTTGAGAGTGAAAGTTTGATTTTGAGCTGTTTTGAGCAGTTTTTAGGTGTCAGTAGGTGAATAGAATTGGTTGAACCTATTGAACCGAGCTGTTCTGGGGAAATATCACAGTCCTAAAAAAACACATCCAACATGCAAGCTAGTTTTTTTTTTTTATCACTGAAGCAAAACCTTGAATCTCTAAAACCAGCAACTGTACATGAGAAGGAACAAAACGTCTTAACATTTAATCAAAGTCAGTGTTTAAAAAATATATTTATTTACATAAAACATAAATTACGGAGCAAATAAAATAATATTCAAAAAGTATTTTCCATACTTTGCTCAAGTCTACACACAAAAAAAGGTGTTTTTATTACTATTTTATTTACTATCTTACTATGCACCCTGTGTAATATAGTGTAATAACCTATATATGTCATGCATAATGATAACTTACATTACATGATTTTTAGGTTGGAGAAAAAAAGTGACAAGTTTAATGGCGAGAGTATTCGCAAAAAATTAGAATATCATTGAAAAGTTACTTTATTCCAGTAAATCAGTTCAAAATGTGAAATACTATACATTATATAGATGTATTAAACACACAGAGTGATCTATTTTAGGAGTTTATTTCTTTGTTTATTGTTGATGATTATGAAGCTTACAGCCAATGAAAACCCAAACATCAGTGTCTCAGAAAATTAGAAAATTATATAAGGACCATTTAGTACTTTTGGCAGTGTGGGCAGTGTGCCAAGTCCTGCTGGAAAATGAAATCCACATCTCCATAAAAGTAAGATTGTAAGATTTTTTTGGGAAAACGAAACTGCACTGACTTTAGACTTGATAATAAAACACAGTGGATCAACACCAGCAGATGACAGACATGACTCTCCATTAAACCATCACTGATTGGTGGAAACTTCACACTAGACCTTGAGCAGTTTGGACTGTGTGTCTCTCCACTCTTCCTCCAGACTCTGCTCCCTTGATTTATAAATGAAATGTAAAGTTTGCTAATGGAAGTGGGCGTGTGTAAGATGGACTGTGTTTGGTGTGGTCTGAGGAAGGCCTTCATTCTGCTGCTCTCGCAGGTCTGCTCAGACTCTAATGATTTAATAAGCGGTTGAGTTCACCCCTCGGAGGTTCCGCCCAGGCTCAGACTGTGTGTATACGTGTGTGTGTGTGTGTGTTGGAGGAGATGAATGTTCTGGAAGCCCGGCTGCCGTGGATGACATAGTGTTAAGGAATGCTGAGATTTACTGAAGCAGTTTCTGGAGTTAAGGCGCCGCACCCTTTAACAGAACCGAGTTCCTTAAGGACTAATTTAATAATGATTATTGTAGTGTTAGATTTTATTACAGTTGATTTTTGGCTCAATAGATCTGCTTCTTTATTAGTTTCTCCTTTATAGAGTAGCCAGTTGGCAAAATAACATAACTAGCATTTCCTTATAGCATCAGCTATTTTCTTTTTGATATAAGTTTCAAGAAATGCCATCATGCACATTTCCTTCTGCACAAGAGAAGAAAAGTCAGTATCACTTCCTATGAACCCTGTATTCATAATGTATTATAAATGCATTTATAATGCATTATATGACGTGCATAATACCTTATAATGACTGTAATACGCCTGTATAAAAACTCATAAGTACTTACAGCATCATTCATAACACAGTATAAACTACAAGAATAAGGGTTTATAAAGAAAGCTTGTAAGAGGCTTGTAATGCCTTATAATATATGTTCATAAGAGCATTGTACGATGTAGTGTTGTAATGCACTATAACACAGATTTTGTATATTTTGGTATAATGCATTATAATATGCAGCTATGATTTCTCAAATTAAGCTTTTATATAAAGTGCGTAACACATTATAAAGCCTTATATACAGTCATTACTGTCAAGACATTATAGTGAGGCATAATAAAATTGACTTCATATTTAAAAAGCATATAAAAAAAATCACTTCACTTAAAGTCAGTAATGACTGTATATAAGGCTTTATAATGTGTTGCGTACTTATATAAAAGCTTAATTTGAGAAATCACAGCTGCATATTATAATGCATTATGCCAAAATGTACCAAATATGTGTTATAGTGCATTACAACACTACATTGTACAATGTTCTTATGAATATTATGATATGATATTATAAGGCATTACAAGCCCTTTCTTTATAAACCTTATTACAGTCATTATTATTAAGGTATTATGCATGTCAGATAATGCATTATAAATGCATTTATAATACGTTATGAATACAGGGTTCATAGGAAGTGTTACTGAAAAGTCTAATTCTAAATTCTGATGCCTCAGGACTAGAATAACCAGTATAATACAATAAAGCAATAAAGAAACAGCACCCTATGAAGCTCAGCACACTGTGCAGGGTGCACTATAAGTGCAGGTGCTAATTTGTGCAAAGCTTACACTCCTAAAAATAGAGGCGTCTATAAATAGCTCTGTGGAGCGATGCTGTAGAAGAAGTAAGAAGCTTTTTTAGTTCATTTAAAAGAACATTCTCTTTTGCTTCTTCTTTTTTTATTTATGGCTCTTTAAAAAAATCTTTGTAGAAACTTTTAGAGGTTAAAAAAACTCATTATATTATGTAGGATCATTTCATTTCTAATAAGAAGTTTCTTCTTCAAGAGCCACGCATCCAAAAGTCAATATCTATTTATTGTCATCTATTTTAACCCTTGTTGTTCTACTCTCTTGATGTTGATGTTTCTATCAATATGAGAATATCTACGAAAATGTAGCACAGAAATATGTCCTACAATATGGCTTGTCATGATAATTACATTGTCGTACAACTTATCGTACAATTAATGGACATGACTTCAATAATATTTGATAATCATGATATCTACCTATATGTCTATTGTGTTTATTTGTATGTTTGTTCACATATGTAACAGTAACAACAGTATAATAGCCAGTCTTGACATACCAGACCAGTGTTTCAATAACTTTCAGTGACTCCATACATACAGTGTGGACTAAAGTACAGTAGGTAAAGAAAAATATATATATTTTCCTTTTTTATAGTCTTAAAAAAGTATAATTGCTTTTTTATGCTTTAATATTACCATTATATCAGAGCTTTTAAAATAAAATCTTAAAATGACAATAATATTGTTTATCGCAATCACTTCTTGAATGGTATATCGTCCACAAAACATTCTTACTCAAAATATATTTCCTGAATCTGTATAATCTGCTCTTTTAAGTGAATGTTTTTGCAAGACCATTGATGATTCACATCTAGAGTTATGAGGCTATAAATAATAGTTGGGATTTCCATTTCCACACAGTGCCTCATTCTTTACTTCACTGAAGAAGCTTAAGTTAGCCATATGATGCATTTCTTAACTGCTGTGCTGAATTATCACAAACATATATTATTAATAGAAAATAGGAAGCATCAAATATGGTGCGCCATTGAGTTCACGGACCCCAAAGGGTTAAAAAAAAGTGAGACTGTTGTGACTTTGACTGTGGAAACTGTGATTGAAACTGGTGGTCATGGTTCTGATACTCTGATGGCTGAACAGATTGTTTCCAACGTCCCAAAATACAGCAGCAGCTGAGATACATCCGGGAGGTGAACTCAACCATTTATTAAATCAATAAAATCTGTGCTGAGCTCCAAAAGCAGCAACCCCCCCCCCCCCCAAAAAAAAAAAAAACCCGGCTTCAGACAGACTACACAAAACAAGACCTGAATGTTGATACTGCTACAATTGCCATAACACTCGTTCTATCTTAAACTAAATATAATACAGTCTTAAAGAAAGATTAAATCAGATTTATGATGTGTTTTTGAACTGCGAAGCCGTTCACAGCTCTGATTTTATGATGATGAATCCAATTATTCTCAAATCTCAAATAAGAAAACATTATTCAATGCTAGAATCTTTGTGAAACGTGTATTAAGTTAACTGAGATTAATGAAGATTATTTTCCTTCTTTCTTAACAATGGTTGGATCATTGAGGCCCAGTGCAAAGATCTAACTAATCTAATACTAACAATAGTTCAGGTAAAAATTAGGGCAATATACTGTCAAGAACTTTAAGGTTTAAGGTTTAAGATTAACTTAAGACAATATATTCAGTATTAAATCTGTCATGGCATAGAAACACCACAATATGCATAAAATCTGAGTAAAAGAAACATTTTCCGCAGATAAATGGTTAGTCAAGGTGGCCACCCTAACTATAAAATGCTGCAGGAAACCTTGGATAGTGTGTTTTTGAGAATTTATTAAAAAAAGCTGCATTTAGAGTTCATAAAGTGTTTTATGCCACTTTTTAAGTGTTATACTTTAAATTATGGTTTGCTGTAGATGCTGTAGATGTCTGTTGGATGTTCCTGCAGAAAGAGAAGGTTTGAGATGTTTCCATCATGAAACACCTCTAAAGTTCCTTTGGGCAGCGATAAGTTTGTGATACAAAAGTCCAGTCCAGTCCAGTCTGGTAATACCATATAACTATCTATCTAGCCTTTTTCAGCCTTCAAATTCGGATTATTGCCAGCGTCAGTCTTGCTTCCAACATACGATCAAAGGTCAGCTTTCTGCTAAAGCGTTAAAAAAGAAATCTCTGGCACGGAACAGTGTTTCTAGTGTGCACTTCTAAGTGCGCACTCCCCGAGTCCGTCTTGTGATTAAGGGGGAGTTAGCAGAACGCCAGACTTTGGTGTTACCGTCGGTTAGACTTGGCTGACAAAAGGGACAAGCGAAGCTTTGTCCCCCCAGGTTGTGGGCTGGGTAAGGGGGGAGTTTTTGGTTGGGGGAGCTTTGGAGAAAATCCCGTTCCGCTATCTGACTCAGGAAGCGTTTGGAAGTCTGTTACTTGAAAGTTCTTATCTGCAGAGTTCCCCCCGGCCCCCCACCACCTTGTCCACCAAGTCCAGACGAGGACCCCCATCCGTGGCAGGGCCAATTCTGGACCAATGCCCACGCTTTTATCCTCGCGCTCCAGGGATGCTGGGTCTCCGTGCAGGTGACCCGTACACATGCTGTCGCCAACGACCCCCCGCTTTCCACTTCCTGCCTCTTTAAAAGCATGGGGCCAGTAAATGGGCTACGTCATGCTAACTGGCGAACAAGCTAAGCTGAAAAAAAAAACAAAAAAAAAAACGAACAGACAGAACCGAGAGAAGCGTCAGATTTAAGTTTTAAGATTGTTCCGGCAAGGGGCAGTGCTAGGACAAAGCCCGAAACAGCTAGGCTAAGCTGTTTTAATGCTAACTGGAAAAATGAAGGTGTAAAGGGCTAACAGGATGTAGCCTAGCCTAGCATAGAGAGTTTAGCCTGCTAAAACTCTCACATGACTCTCCTCACATGTTTTTCAGGACTCATCTCGTTTCTGGAACTTAGCTTTTTTAGCTTTTTTTTAATCAAGATTAGGTTAAGCATTGGGACTCCTGCTCATTCATGCTCATTTATTGTTGGAAAGAAATTAAGAGCCACTGCAGTTTCTGAATCAGTTTCTCTGACTTTGTTATTTATAGGTTTATGTTTGAGCAAAATGAACATCGTTGTTTTATTCTATAAACTACAGACAATATTTCTCCCAAATTCTCAATACAAATATTGTCATTTAGAGCTTTTACTGTATTTGCAGAAAAGGAGAAATGGCTGAAATAACAAAAAAAGATGAAGAGCTTTTAGAACAAGTTCATATTCATAAAGTTTTAAGAGTTCAGAAATCAATGTTTGGTGGAATAACCCTGGGTTTTAATCACAGTTGTCTTCATGCATCTTGGCATCATGTTCTCCTCCACCAGTCTTACACACTGCTTTTGGATAACTTTATGCTGCTTTACTCCTGGTGCAAAAATTCAAGCAGTTCAACTTGGTTTGATGGCTTGTCAAAGAAACTCATCATTTTTAAGTGCTCTCTTATTTTTTTCCAGAGCTGTATATTATAGTGTACATTGATTAGTGTTTGTAATGTGTTTTTTAAGATATCTGTCTAGAAGACGATGATTACTCTTCACGGCCACACTCACGCAGTAATGACCGAAGCCTGGGAGGATCCTCAGGGAGTCTAATGTATTGATTAGCTTGGGCTGTGGTAGATGGTGTTTGTTGGCCGGTCAAATGCTCTTTGGCCGAGGGTCAACCGAGGGTCCGCTGTGCAGCGCTGCCTCTGTAAAGACCATCTGTAGAGCAGGTGAGGCTTGTCAGAAGCCCATTACACATGTGTTTGTGTACCCACCCACAATCCCACCCACATGGGAAGAGGATGTCGTAATTGTGTTTTTTTATCTATGTATTTTTTTTTCTCATTAATTTGTGATTTCATGAGAATAAGAAACTGTATATCTAATCCTTAATCTCAATTTATATCCCTGAAATTACAATACTGCATAAATAGACCCAGACTACAGCAGTTTTATTAGCTAGTAATAATGAGTTTAACTTACTTTAACTGAGTTTAACATAATATTTAACTTCTTATCTCTCTGGCCACTGAATTTAAGAAACTAATATGCTGTATTTCTTTCAGTTCTTGCCCTTTTTTATGGATAACCGTAATGAATAAGATTTTGGTCTCATTCCTATATAATAAATATAATGAATATAATGAATATAATGGATTTCCATCCCATATAACCTCTTATCTCCCCTACAATAATAATTACAATAACTATACACCAGAAATACCAATGACCCAA
This sequence comes from Astyanax mexicanus, assembly GCF_023375975.1. Taxonomy (NCBI): domain Eukaryota; kingdom Metazoa; phylum Chordata; class Actinopteri; order Characiformes; family Acestrorhamphidae; genus Astyanax; species Astyanax mexicanus. The sequence goes on from NC_064422.1 coordinate 11,306,051, forward strand.
ACTGGGACTGGACATTTCCAGCGTTTCGCAGCTTTAAAGGCCTAATCATAATGAGAATTGGGTCTCATTTCCATGTAACAATTCAGCATCAGCGGTTCCAAGCAGCCGTATCCAGTTTTTTCAATGCTAAATGGACTTCCTCTCCCCAGCTGGAGCTGAACCCTGACCGCTCAGCCATTGCAGTGGTCAGCAGGTTGACATCCTCCATTGAAAGGCTGGTTTCGGTGCTCGCTGGGCACATTCAAAGCACTGCTTCCCAACCACGCTTTAGTGTTGGCTAAACTGCTCAGCACCTTTCTGACCAGTGGATTATTCTCCTTTGTCCAGGGCCTCGGCCCCGTCGCCGCCCCTCTCCACCCCCAAGCAGCCCATCCCCAACTCCTCTTTTATCCGGCAGCTCCTCTCCTCTTTAGTCTCTGCTATTGCTTTCTCTCTCCCTTTCTTTCCATCTCCTCCCACTATCTTCTTGTTCTCCATTCCTTTCTTTCCCACACACATATAGGGCTTCATACATGGCGAACGTTTAGTCACAAAAACGAGGCGCGAGCTCATTTTTCCAGTGGTTATAGAGGAATATATATATAAATTAGAGTTTTGTCCAAAATCAATTGAAACATTTGTCCGAAGCACCAGTTGTCTGGAGGTTTTCATTAAAACTTGTCATCTTTTCATCATTGCAAGATTTTTGACTCTTGTATAAATGTACTGTCTTTTTGTATTTTTTGAGTTATACAGAATGAAAATGTGTCTTGAACTTTATATATATTACATATATATAATATTATTAATATTATTCCATTCATAATTCACTTCTTCTGCGTGTTTTATCGCTTTTTTTATCTCTTGTATCGCTTGTTTTCTACGGATATTTTGTTTTGAAACAAACAAAAGACATTGCATCAGTTCTAGTTTGTGTTTTGGAGATTTTGGAGAGCAGACAAACTTCCTGGTGAACGATTGTGTAGTTACCATATTTTTTTTGCACCATAATGTGCACCTAAAATCCTTTACTTTTCCCAAAAATCATCAGTGTGCCTGACAATGTAAGAATTTTACCCATCAGGTTGTGAGGAGCAGTAAAGCCACTCCCTGGCTAGCACAGCTGGAGCAGCATTAGCATTAGCTATTCTATCAACTTGTGTAAGTCATGCAGTGTTATCATGGTATAATTGTCAAATTTTGCTGGATATTTTCATGATAAAGGACTGATAAAGCAATTAACTTTATTTTTGCTTGTTACATTTACATTTACACTCTCTGCATTTATCTGATGCTCTTATCCAGAGCGATTTATAAGGTTATTCCTATTAAAGCAAATGTTATCCTAGTGATGTGCTTTTTTTTAAAGCTACCTGAAAGAGAAGCTCGGTCCTCCTTAGTCCTCATTAATGAGGAAGATCATTAGTGGTGTTTAAGGTAGGGATGGCCTAAAAGTTTTTTGGGGAAAAAAAACTTTTTAAATAGTTTCCTAGTTTTGAAGCCTTTGTTTTTTTTTCATAACAGTTTAAAAAGTCTTAAAAGTCTGAGAAGTTAATGTTTTCCAGCACAGCCTAAAGGACCAGAAGCAAGACATTTATCCTGTATATCAATGAATCCAGTAAATGTAATGCTAAAGCAGTCAAGGTTTAAAAATGTGATATAGGTGGTGCCACAGTATAGTACAGTGTAGAACCAAATACTAAAGCTGTTCCATCATGGAGAAGAACTTTTTAAACATCAAATTGTCCCAAAAGTTGTTTTTTAACAGTTTAAAAAAGTCAAAAAAGTCTAAAAGCTGATGTTTTTCCCACTTTTTTCATCCTGCAAAGAAATCTGCATTGGTCATGTGCTTGTTTCTTTCTCCATCATGAGGAGACAGGCTGGTGGCTTTTTTTAAGACCTCAGTGTCTGAAAGTGTCCCTGCTAATGGACGCTTGCTGTGATGGTCAGCACAAAGAGAGATGGAGAGAGCCCCTCAATTTCCCCTGCCTAAGCTGGCATGACCTTTCCACAGGGGTGGACGGAGCAGGGACAGAGCAGGGGCTGGAGAAAAGCAGCTTTCAGCCCCCAAATTACTGCCGGCTAATTGTGAAATGGGGCGGCCTGCGGAGAGCAGAGCGGCGGAGAGCTGCTGAGGTGGTCAACCATTCAGGAGCTGCAGGCTTTTTCTCAGAGGGGGACGAGAGAAGATGGTCACTGCAGGCCTTTCTTTACCTCCTACTGGAGGAAGAGATAAAGAACGACGGGACGGGATGGGACAGAATGTCTCTGTCTGGTCCTCGTGTTTCTTTTACCCCCCGGCGATGAACGTTTTTCTAACCAGACCAATGCACAATGTTCGAGACGAAATTGTGACAAAAAATATGACAATACTTTCCACTGTTCTCCATTCATTCCTTCTTTCCTGGAAGAAGACAGAATTCAGTTTATTCAGTCCGTGCTCTCGGTCTCTGTCCTGCTTTAGAAAGCTGTTTATGTATTTCCTGAGGGAGGACAATGAGGAAGGAGAAGGGACGAAAGTGAAGGAAAGGGCAGCTCGCTTGCCCCCCGTCTGGTTTTTGGTTTTCTTTTATTGGTCTTTGTCCAGATTCCTGTGGAGAGGAGAGCTCAGACTCGGCTCCCACTGAATCAGCCTCTTTCAGAGAGATTAGGTGGACTAGGTGTCCACAGTTCTTTCTAGCCGGTGGTTCCTGTCTGATTTCGTTTGATTTTGCCTGATTTTGTCTGATATTGAGAAAGTTTTTCAATGGAAACTAATAATGTATCGGCAGGTTTTTCTATTGGTATCTGAATCAGAATTACTTCATTGTCCAAAAAGACTTAATAAAGAGATAAAATGACACTGTATAGGGATGTCTTAGTCTTTGTCCTCAATGGTTTGATTCATTTACTGTTCTTATAAACAGTAAAATAATAATAAAAACCACATTCACATGAGAGAATGATCAGATGTTACAATTATATCAAAATATCTAGATAAAAACTTCAATCTCAACATTTAAAACAAGTCAAGACAAGTAGTTTTAAAAAAGGTCTTAACTTTAGGTAAGTATGTCAATGTAAAAACAGTATATATATATATATATATATATATATATATATATATATATATATATATATATATATATATTTACCATTGTATAAATGAGCTGTGTGTCAGCTGTGGTACAGCAGTGGCCATGGACCCATGTTGGGGTGTGTGTGTGTGTGTGTGTGTGTGTGTGTGTGTGTGTAATGAAGAGAGAAAGCAAGCGAAAAAAGAAAAGTGAAAGGTAGAGCATTGGGGAGAAGGGGAGACCCCCTAAGGTTTCCATTAACCCCTGCAAGAAAAGAACAGACAATTAAGGGAACACACACACACACACACACACACACACACAGTGTTGATGTGCTTGCAGTAGCACAGCATGAATGAAGCTCCAAGGCAACAGAGCGTGTGTGTGTGTGTGTGTGTGTGTGTAGCCCAGGGCCTGTTACCCCCTTTGTGTCTTCACTCACTCTTTTCTCTCCTTTCATGTGGGTTCATCTTTTTTTTCTCACCCTCTGTTATCAAAAGCAGCGGATTTTAGAGTCTATAAATACTGGGACATTTCTGCACCTTTGTGTCCTTTTTGAAACTTGGCCTTTTGAGAGAGAAAAAGAAGACAAAAAAGTTTTTTTTCTCGCTTTTCTCAGAAGAATCTATGATCTGTTTTTGTAAAAAAAAGTAAAGTTTGACTTTAGATGCTCACTAGTGCACTTTTACTGTGGCACTGTGACTAAAAGAGGTCTTGATAGAAACTTAAAAATGGGTTTATAACAATTTTAGTGCACTGTGTCTTATTATGTCTTAGTTAAAAGGTTGTAGGAAGGTTAGTCTTTAATAATGACTGTAGAAAATTATGTACACTGTGGTTCTATTCCTTTATCTGTTGTATAGAAACAATGGAGACACCTTTGTCTAATCATTGTGTCTCAAAAAATGTGCGTCTCAGACTGCCTTCATTGAGTTTTTAGCGCAGCCTAACGAATCACAAGCAAAGCATTTTTTCCTGTATATCAGGGTTCAGCATTTAAGTTTGGCCACAGGCAAGATATTTTCCGAGCCAAACAAACTCTGTTTTGGAAAATGAAGTGTAATGGGATGGAGTGCTACAGACTAGTAGCTCTCCAGCCCAGAGGGTTGTTGAACCCAATTGCAGAACAGCTGATCTCAAAGCAGGTAAACCCAAGAAGAAAGAATAAAAATAAAGTCACGCAGAGAGAGAGAGAGACAGGGGAGGAATGTAAACAAAAGCTCACCAGATAAGTATTTTATTTTATATATATATATATATATATATATATATATATATATATATATATATATACATTTTAAAGCATTTCTATTTGTTTGAACAACATTCAGATTCACATTTCCTCAAAAAGTGACAATGGAAAATTAAAGTGCTTTTCTGAAGTGCTAAAATGATTAGCTATTCTAGTTCCATACAAAAAAGGTCATTGCTTTGCTGAAAGCATTGAATTGCTGCTGCTTCTTGCTGTTTTACTGATTTTTTTTACTGAACAGTGGATATTGCCATTAGCATGTAGCATTAGCATTTGTAGGCACATTTTGGACTCATATTGTGTGTTAAAATCATTAAAGGCCCAATTATAAACATTATAGAGCAGCTTTAGTGGCTTACTCTACTCTCAGGTCTTCTCCAGTCTTTTCTGTAGACGAAATCGAAGCGAGCCAAGTGGTAGTTTAGTTCTCCATCTCTCCGTAGCAGAGCTCATTTCTCAGATGTCTCTTCACATCCACAGTTTGTGGTTTTCGAACAGCTTGTCTTCCTGGCGAATGCTGGGCGGATCTCGTTTCCAGTGGAACCGTGAGGCCTTTTGGAAGCTGGAGAGTGAAGAGAGAGAAAGAGTGAAAGGAGAAGAAAGGGAGTGATGGAGAGAAGCGAAAACATTTGTCATTGGGCGTTCAATACTTTTGACATCTTTTCCGAAATAACACAGACTGGAAATTCAACCCAGGCTTTTATTATATGTGTGTTGGATGGGAGACTCCTGGCAGAAACGGTTAACAGTGCAGTGAACTCTCAATATCACGTCTCTCTGCTCGTCTGCTGCAATTATCTTGTCTCTGATAGGTTCAGAGCTTCTTGAGAATCTAGGTGATGCATTTATTTCATCTACTGCATCTACTGCATCTATTTCATCTATTTGATGCAGCTACAACCCCTGTTTTAAAAAAAATCCAAGGCAAAATCCAATCCAGACAAATGAATGATTTTGTTATTCTAGTAATAAAAAAGGCCAATTTTACAACACACTGGACTACAATACCCAGCATGCACTGCAACGTAATGGGCAAATGGGCCCTCCTCCCAATCATCCTCACCTCAACTATAGCACTGTGTAGAAAAAAAAATGTAGAAAAGTGATTTTAGTGATATGAGTTATTTCCAAAAAAAGGGAGTGGGAAGAAATCTAATGTCTTTTAGTACAAAACTACAGATACATCCAACAGAGGAGAATCACCCAAACTGCTCAGCATGCATACTCTCTCTCTCTCTTTCTGTCTCTTTTTCTCTTTTTCTCTTTTCGTCTGTCTCTCTATTTCCCTCTCTCTTTTCTCTGTATTTTTCTCTTTTCTCTGTCTCATGTTTTGTCTCTCTGTTTTCTCTGTATCTCTCTCTGTCTCTCTCTTTCTCTTTTCTGACTCTTTTCTCTCTCAATTTGTGTCTCTTTTCTCTATATCTTTGTCTGTTTCTCTCTCTCTCTTTCTGTCTCTTCTCTCTCTCCCTCTCTCTCTCTCTCTCTCTCTCTCTCTCTTCTCTGCCACTCTTCTGTCTCCTTTCTCTGTCTCTCTATTTCTCTCTCTGTTGCTTTTTTGTCTCTTTTTCCTCTTTCTTGCTCTGTGTCTCACTTTCTAACTATTTTTTTCTTTATCTCTCTCTCTATTTGTCATCCAAAAAGATGTCAGGTGTCTTGTTCAATCAAATCGATTTGACTAAAAGATTAAAAACCTTCTAAACACATTTAACATTTAACAAGTATAGCTAATGTATCTAGATGTATTGTTAAATACATATATAGGGTGAAATGAGGGTGATAAACCTTGTATATCTTAACTACTTAAAAAAAAAAAAAAGACAAACATTCTCTGGTCCTGGTTATGCTGAGATTTTTGAGTTTGTCTCTTTATGTACCAGAATTTGCCCCCCCTGATGTAGACTATCATCCAGACCAACATAGCAGAGCATCAGGATGTGTCCTGAGGAGATGCTGACTGCTGCTGTCAGTCTTCCTGCATTATCTGAGCAGGTTAATCATCATAGCTTTTGCTCTGTGTGTGAAGAAGTTTAGTTAATTACAGGCTGGTGGAGGAGCGAGAGGACGAGTGGCAGGAGGAATTCAGGAAAAAGCATCAGTTCAGAGGAGATACGACTGCTGTGCTCAGATCAGCTCCTCTCAGTTCCTCTCAGCTCCGCCACGTTTCAGCTCAGGAAATCCCCCCGTGCTTAAAGCTCACCTGTCTTCAAACGCACTTCAGCTGGGCAGGAATGTGTGCCAATAATAACAGGATGCTTTTTATGTGTGTGTGTGTGTGTGTGTGTGTGTGTTTGGGTGCAGAAGTCGGGGATTTGTGTCCCGGCTTTGAAAACGTGACTTTGAAATTTGCAGATCACGCACAAATCTTTGTGTCATGTTATATTACAGCTGAAATATATGAATAAAAATCTGGATATGCTTAAGAAATTGAGAAATAAGGATTTATGATATTATACAATATGATGAAATCCTTAAAAAAGTATAATGTCAAAGTATTTTTAGTATTATTTATTTCTAACACAACATGCAGGTGATTGAAATATTAAATATCTAACTTTGTATCAGAGTTATATTAAATTGCTATATATTAAAACCATAAATCAAATATATCATTATATCAGAGAGTCATTGGGCATAAAGGTAAAACTTGGTACTTTGCAACACTATTAACAGAACTTACAACAGTAATAAACATTGTTAAGTGGTTATGTAATGTCTCAACAAATAATAAGCATGTACAATAAGTTAAAAACATGTAAAAATTAATAATGTATCAACTGAAGTTATTTAATAATAATAATAAATGGTTGAATCTAAAATATAAAACATATTCTGGTTTAATAATTAAAAAAAAAAATGTTCGCAATTCCAATTCTGTGTTCATGTATGGCTTTAATATATTTAATAGTCTTCAATATTAAATTTACAATGTTAAAAAACATCATAAAAAGGAAGAAAACCCACTTTTAATATCAATGGTGTTGTACAGTATTTTAGTTTCTTTTTTCTTTTTGGCACCAGGCCTTTTGTCTTTTATCTTTTTTTTCCTCCCTCCCTCGTTTCTTCTTCCCTCGTTCTCCGGTTGCCTGATATAGTGCCGGCACTCTGGAGGCCTGTTCAGTCCGTGGCTCTATTGGAATGTGAATGGAGTCTGTTAACACCCTGCACAAACACTCAGGGCAAACAGGCTTATCAGTAAGCCGAGGATTACTCCAGCAGGACAAACACAGGACCACAGGCCTGATGACCGCTAAGAACCGCGGGGCCAGATTAGCGTGAATGGCCATTATCTGCCGGCTCGTTTTAGTCAGGTAATTAATGGACAGAGTGAGTGAGGACTGTACTGAGATCAGAGTTGAGAAACTTGCTGGAAAGTCAAGTGTGCGCGGCTGCATTCCTGAGGTGAACTTGTTTCGGGAAAGTTGACGTTCCGCACGCAGTCGGCCCGGCTGGTTCTGCGACTTGGGCACAAGCGCTTTGCTGTCAGTGTCGCTGAGGCATTATTTTTTTCACTGTTTTCTTTTCTCACTGTTTAAACACGGCCATTATCTGAGGTCTCTTTTAATCCCTTTGTGGGCGAACGTTTATTTGAACTGTTCTGCATCATTTAGGCGTAGAGCTGTGACTTGTGCCTGGCACGGTTCGTCCATGCGGTTCACTTTTAGGAAAAGTTGCATTGGCCATGCTTTAAAACACTGTAGAAATGAGAAAAAAAAAAAAATTAAAAGTTGAGAAAACTCAAAATTTTAAAAAAGTTTTAAGGAAAACCACCACCAGTTGTACCAACTAGAAATCTCAAACTTCATTTGAGTGGGAAACTAAACTTATCACTAAATATAATTATCACTATAACATAACCTATATATATCTGTAATAAATCTGTAAAAAAATGCATACTTCACCAGTAGTTACACTGTTATTACATGATTGTTAATGTGTAACTACACAGTACTACACAGAAGAGACACGTATTATAAAGTGGGACCAAATATTAAAAATTGACAATATAGTCAATACATGCCTTTAATGCATTTAATTGCCTTTTTCATTATATATAGCATTATTTGTAACTTAATAAGCACAATGCCATTTGCACTGCCATTTAAAGCATCATTAATAGTGTGGTGTTTTGCAGGTGCAAGCATTATAAAAGCATTGCTTCATAAATACAGCATATTACTCACTGTTTCAGTATAAGTTATGAGTTATGAAGTCTCTATTCTCTATGTGCAATCAAACAGTTTCAACTTCTGGCCATAAAAAGCAAACAAAGAGCCACTTTACCTCCACCCCGCCTTCATGTATGCATCTTTTATTTAGAGCACATGGCAGGTTCCTCGCAGTGCTCGCCATCCGGCCTGTGCCCAGTAATTCCACTCAGCTGGCACGCCGCCCCTCGGGCTGAAACTCGATGTGGCCGCTTGGACACTGAACAGCGGGCTGCTGTTTTATATATTTATATGTATATATATATATTTATTTATTTTTTTTTGCCAGGTGTTGAATAGCAGCAAATAAACCTGACGTAGCCTCTGGTGCAGATGCATTGAAGTTATTGAAGATGAGCGCTCTGTGATTTATGCACGCTGTTATATACTTCTCACACAGACCACTGTGGTGTGGTTATGAGCGAGTTTGTAAATGCATGCGTATGTGTGCATGTGTATATATGTGTGTGTATATGTCGGAATGCGAGTGTGTGTATGCTTAAAAGAGAGAGAGAAAGGAAAATGTGGTTGGAACTGTGGCTGGCAGAGTTCACTACAGCACTGCAGCACTACAGCACCACAGCATGAAGCGTGAAACCGTGATCCTCTTTCAGATATCATCTGTCGCTATACACACGTTTCATACAACCATACAGTCTTTCTACAGTATATTTATATATGTTTGTTGAGTTCTGTCTGTTCACTTTGAGCTTTGATACACTTTAACCAGTACTCGCTCTCCTATATAGTAATATAGAGCTTCTATACTGAATATAGTGGTTAAATCCATGCATTGACAGCATTCTGTCATTTCATTCAGTTTAATAGAAATGAAGCCAAAAAATGTCTGATCTCAGAACAAGTGTCCCAGACTGCCTGCATTGATTTACCATTTGGATGGCTAGTTTGTTTAAGTAAGTAATAATCAGTAATAATTCAACAGTAAATGTAATTCTCCGTGAGGAATGACTACACACTGATGTTAAGAGAGAGGTGGAAGGGCATGCCCAATATGCAAATAGCATGACCAACAAAAAAATCAAACTGAGCATGTGCAGTAGTGTAGAGTAGTTGGCTTGGCCTCAGCTAGGGTTCCCGTTCTTGGGCTCTCTATCTCCTTATAAGGGTGTTGTTTTGTCCCCGGCCGTGTCCCAATTCACTAGCCGAGGCAGCAGTAGTGTATTGGACGGCGACCCTGACGACACGGGTTCGATCACACGTGAGGAGTGGTGTGATGTGATTATTGATTTATTTAATTATTTTCCTTCTTCCTCTGTTTCCCTGCTCAGATCAGCTGTTGTGCAGTTGGGTTCAACAACCCTCTGGGCTGGAGAGCTACTAGTCTACAGCCCTCCATCCCATTACACTTCATTACCTACATCAATTTGTTAATTCTGCCAACACAGATTATTCAGTTAGACCAACTTTTAACAACAACAACAAAAAAAAAACGTTAACGTTAAAAGTTAGTTAAGTGCAATTCTTTTTTTTAGCTGATTTTTTAAAGTTTTGTTTTATTCGGTGCATTGATCACTGAAGTACTGACTCTTAAAGATTAACATTCTTCAAAAAGGTTCTTTAAGCAATGCTTCAACCCAGAATCCTAAGTAGAAGGTTTTGTATTAGAGCTATTAATAAAAAACACACTACCACATCTGCTCGACAAGGGTCTTCGAGGACCCAGGCTGGGAACCGCTGACCTTGAGGGCAGATCGTGGCTCTCGTTTGCCTCGGCCGGCACTGACGCAGGTTCATCAGGCTCTAATCGTCTCCAGAGGCACGACCGTCTGTCTGTCTGTCAGAAGTGTATGAGTCAGTGTTAGATCTAGGACAAAGACAGGTCAGAGCCTCTGATCCTCCACATTCCTCCATTATTCATCCCCACAGAACAAACTCTCCTAAAGAGCCTGTCTGAGTGTGCTACAGATAGGGTGACTGAACCTGTCAGAGACACACACACACACACACACACACACGCTGCAGCCAGAGATTACACACACCTGAGAACGACTCTAAAGAGGAAACCTATTACGTGTCTTTTACTGTATGTCAGGGTGAGGTTTACATAGCAAGGGTGAGAGAGAGAGAGAGAGAGAGAGAGAGAGAGAGAGAGAGAGAGAGAGAATTTGTAATTCTGTCCAAAACATTATGACCAATTCTAAATCAGTTTCTCTGAAAATATTGTCATTTAGAGCATTTATTTGCAGAACATGAGAAATGGCTGAAATAACAAAAAAAAAAAAAAATAGAAAAAAGATGCAAAGCTTTCAGACCTCAAATAATGCAAAGAAAACAAGTTCATATTCACAAAGAAGTTTTAACCCTGGTTTTTAATCACAGTTTTTATGCATCTTGGCATCATGTTCTTTCTCCTCCACCAGTCTTACACACTGCTTTTGGATAACTTTATGCTGCTTTACTACTGGTGCAAAAAATCAAGCAGTTCAGTTTGGTGGTTTGATGGCTTGTTCATCCATCTTCCTCTTGATTATATTCCAGAGGTTTTTCAGTTTGGTGAAATCAAAGAAACTCATCATTTTTAAGTGCGCTCCTATTATTTTTTTCCAGAGCTGATTGTTCAAAGATGTATCTAAAACCACATTGAAATGTGAAATGAATGAACTAGTTCTCTGTTATTATTCAAATTCAAGCCAATTTTGGATATAAAAGAGGTTTTTAGGTCTTCCACTAAAGTTTGAAAACACTTGCGAGAGAGAGAGAGCTGTAGAGAGAGAGCTGTAAAGAGATGTAGACGAGCACATTAACAGGACACACACACTGATACACACTGCAGTAGCTTGGCCGCTGATGCAGGTTAAGAGGAGATGTCTGGCTTTCCTCACTCAGGAAATGAAGTGTCAGGAGGCAGTAAGTGGCCGCATGCTGCCGCTTCCATCTACTCCCAGCCCTACATTAACCCCCGGCTCATACAGCCAGCACCAAAGTGCTCACCACCACCCCCTTTACCTCCACCTCCACATCCACCACCATCTCCACCATCACCCGACCCCCCACCTGCCTTCTCTCTCTTACAGAAACACGTCATAATCTGTACTCTGCCCTTTAAAAACAGTTGGGAACACCTTGACTTAAACTTTTACTTTTACAACTCTGAATGCATTTAAAACAATTCTAAGGACTAAAACTCTGAAAAAAACAAGAGAGCACTTAAAAATGATGAGTTTCTTTGATTTTACCAAATTAAAAACCTCTGGAATACAATCAAGAGGAAGATGGATGATCACAAGCCATCAAACCACCAAACTGAACTGCTTGAATTTTTGCACCAAGAGTAAAGCAGCATAAAGTTATCAAAAAGCAGTGTGAAATTAAGCTGTAAATAAAACCCAGGGTTATTCCACTAAATATTAATTTCATTGTCTGAACTCTTAAAACTTTATGAATTTATTTTTTTTGTTTTCTTTGTATTATTTGAGGTCTGAAAGCTCTGCATCTTTTTATTTCTCATTTTCTGCAAATTAATGCTTTAAATGACAATATGTTTATTTGGAATTTGGGAGAAATGTTGTCTGTAGTTTATAGAATAAAACAATAATGTTCATTTTACTCAAACATAAACCTATAAATAGCAAAATCAGAGAAACTGATTCAGAAACTGAAGTGAACTCTTAAGTTTTTCCGAAGCTGTATGTGGTATTAATTTTTTTCCTCTGGAAAATTTTATGAAAATACAAAAATCAAGAACACACTGGTCATTAAACAGCTGTAATATGCCAATTTTAACAAATAGTAATAGTAAAAAATTAAACACATACTGAACAGTGAATCTGACTTATTTTTCTTTACTTCTGATTTGGGCCACTTTTACTTTAAAATCTGAAACATATCAGTGGTGGGAAAGTAAGTAACAAGACCTTCCAGTCGTCAAGAGAAGTTGTTTTCTTTATCTTTAATAAAATGTGCAAAGCATGTCAAAGTGTAAAAAGAAATATAAATAAGCCTAAGAACAAAGTAAAAAAAAAAAAAAAATCAAGTTTCAAAGCAAACAAGTGGACATAGCCGAATTTAAAATATGTCCTCTATACACAATTTGGATAAAATTAGCTGTCAGATGCTGGAACTCCTTGATAGCTTTTGTAATATTTGTGAAAACGAAACCGAAACTTCACGTGAAGCTCTGAGAAATGTTCAGATAAATGTGAATTAAAAAAATGGATTTAAGCCACTTTTACCTGCTGTTTAAACTTACCCTGAGACTAATGCTCTTCTCTATTCTCAGTGCTGTAATTAGCAGAGTGGCTATGCTAGCTAAATGGAGAAACACAATTAAACTAAGTGTAAAGCTTCACTCTGTGGTTCAAACCAAAGTGAGCTGATTGTCATTTGTTGACCTGATCCTGCAGTAATGGGGCATCTTGCTTTAATGAGACCTTCCCATGTTTCCTTCCATCTTATCAAACAAAGTGGGGTTTCTTCCACCAGTGGAGGAATGAATGACGTTTGTATGATTTTTGTCCTCCCTTTTATGCCCTCAGCCCCTTCACTTCGGCGAGTGGGAGGGGTGGGAGAAGGGAAGTGTTTCAGTGTGCCCTGCCTGGCCGGGTGAAGTGTCAATCAAACCCTTTAGATCTCCATGTCTGTGCTAGCCTGAGGGTTAAGGCACTGTAATCAATAGCCTGATTATTGGAGAGAGGCCAGAGTGTGGGACCAGAGGGTAAGCATGCGGAGAACTCTATCTGGCTTTGAAAGTATCAGTCACACACCCCATCACTTCCCTCACACACTGCAGTGTCGACTGGATGAATGCGCTTTTAGAGCACCTGAGAGCTTTCTGCGGTTCTGGACTTTGTCTTCTTGGCCTTCCAGACACTGAACACAAGCATGGTTAAAGACTCCTGGTGTGATTTTGGGTCTGTTTGACAGGTTTGACCAGCATTAGCTTATACAGCACTTAAAAAAAATAAAAAATAATGAGTTTCTTTGATTTTGACCAAATTGAAACGTCTGGAATATAATCAAGAGGAAGATGGATGATCACAAGCCACCAAACTGAACTGCTTGATTTTTTGCACAAGGAGTTGCATAAAGTAAATCCAAAAGCATTGTGTAAGACTGGTGGAGGAGAACATGCCAAGATGCATGTTTAAAAACCACCAAATATTGATTTCTGAACTCTTAAAATTTTATGAATTTAAACTTGTTTTTGACTGTTATTAAAGAGTTTCATTTCAAATTCAACCATAGCAATAAGTGATTAGCATGGAATGGGCACAGGGTTTTGGTCCTTCTAGTCATCAAGAGCAAGAGTAATGCTGGAGAAGGCCTTTAAACTAGGGATTCATTTAATCTGAACACAAAAATGCTTTTTTTTGGTTGCCAAGTATTCACTACATTCCTAAATGAGATATCCAACATTGCACTGGATTGGTCCTTTTATTGAAAGACCCAAGACCACTGGTATCTATTATGTGCTAAACGTTAGTAGTTGATTTTACTGAAATCGATTGCTGTGTCTGCATCCCTTGTGTCAAAATAAAAGCCCTTTGCATGGTTTGACTGGAAACCACTGCTAAAAAAACATATGTAGTAGAAACATAGTATTGTGGTTTGTTGGTTGGTACGTCAGTTGGAAGGTTAAAAATATTAGTAAAATTAGTTTAGAAATTGCTTTTTATTTGAAAAGGAAGACAAAAATACATTTAGACTGTTTTAATTAATGCAATGGTGAAAACGTGGCAAAATAAATCATAAAAACCTGAAAACCTTCTTTAAATGTTTTCTTTATGTATAAAGATATTCAAAGTATTTCTAGTCTCAGCCACTATATCTTGAAAGCTCAGTATGAAATATAAAATATAACTTATAACAGAAGGTCGCTGCGGTAGTGCTGTGTCTTATTTAAGACATAAAGCATCAAATCATTGAATCAAACAGGACAAGAAATGGAAAACATGAGGAAAAATAAAGACCATAACAGCTTTCTCATCCTCTCTGTGTCTCTCTTTTTCTCTCTCTCTCTTTCTCTTTATCTCTGCTGCATTCTCAAAAGACGCTCTGGAAAGGCAAACCTCTGGAGTGTTTTATTGCTGTATTTGAAGTTGCCATGTGAGGCAGGGGAGCCTGTTTTCTGTCTTATCTCTCTTTCTGGCATCTCTTTCAACTCAGAAGGGCTCTCGACTGAGAAAGAGCTGTCCAAGCTGCTACTGAAACGAAAGAGCAATCTGCTAGCGAAGCTTTTCAGCAGTTGTGAGAAAAAGTCAACACAGGAAAACAAATGATTCAATGGATTCATGCCGTAGCTGCGGGATGTGATGGGCTGTGTGGTGCTTGGTTGTAATTGGAGGTAATAGAACTGTAATAGGACTGTTGTTATAGGTGGTTGGAGGGGCTTCATTGGTGTGGGACAGTGGATAACACCACTGCATGCTTATGAGCATCACCATCATGTGGTAGACTGGGGTTCAATTCCCGGTCTGGGCGACTATACTGTGATACACCAATTAGAGACCATGGGCAAGACTCCAAACACTACATTGGGCCAAATCTGTAATAGGAACAACTGGATAAGATTGTCAGCTAAATGTCGTAAATGTAAATGTAGAAGAAGTAGTAGCAGTAGGTGTAGCAAAACTGGTACATCCAACTTCTGCTGACTTTTACTTTTTACTTTAGCTAATTAAACTTTCTAATCTTTCCAAAGCAGTGATCCTGGGGTCTTCCTCCCTCTGCATTTCTGGTGATTTCTTGCCTTTAGACTTTAGATTGAGTTTTATCTAAATTTATAACCAATTATAACACACTTGAGGTGCTTATTATGTTGAGGAAACACTTGTAAAGCATGCTCCGACTTTTTCCAGTTCCTTGCGTAAGAGGAGCGTATAAGAGAATATTGATCTTTTAGTTTCACAATGCCTTGCTTTGCAATATTATTGCAATCAATTGTTTCAGAGATGATATCAATGGGATAAATAATTGCAATATACTGTATCGTCTTGCTTACAGTATCCCAAAATCTCGATCTTGATCAAGTGAATCCTAAGACTTTGTCAACCGGAGATATCGTCAAATTATTGCCAATACAAAGCCTTAGTCCCTTTTTTTAGGAAGAGTAGAGTACAGACTTGTTGATGCAGATTAAAGTGACTAAAGTAGGCAAAACCAAAGGTAAAGAATAAGCCTTCATTCTTCTTTATCCTGCAGAAAATCTAGAATCAAGCTAAAATACAGTACCTCTGCATGAACAGATCAGAAAACATTTCTGCATCTACATCGTGGCATGTTCTCTGACCTTGCCTCATCATTTGAGAAGAGTGTCCCCTCTTTTATCAGGTGAATCTTTCTCGAGCGTGCCTATCCACTTTCTAATCCCGTGGTGAATAATTGATCGGGAGAGTATCTTAGCCCGCGATATTGGCAGCGAGCGCCGGCCGGCTGTGTGGAGTGGAAGCCCTCCCCCAGAGCCACTCCAGCCACACACTCCACTTCAGGCTCAAGGGCTCTCCACAGCCTCTCTGGCTTTTTTTCTTCTTCTGGTCCTCAGCCTTCCCCCTTTCCCCCGGCCCTGCCATGGCCTCCATTCTCTCAGATCACTACAGGACAATGCTCCGCTTGAAAGGAAGGAGTGGGGGATGAAGAAAAGAGGGCGCCGTGTCAGAGCATCGCCTGTTTGCTGATAGAACGTCTGAAAAAGAACCACCTCATAAATCAAAATGGGCCAGAATGGGCATTGTTCCTGCGAGAGCTCACCCACTTGTCCTTCTCAACCCCCTTTCCTCTCGGAACTCTTTTTCTTCTTCTTTTTTTTCTTTTTCTTTTCTTTTATTTGCTTGTTTTCTCCCCAAAAAAGAAAGAAAGAAAGAAAGAAAGAGAAAACTCCTGCCCTTGTAATATCTTCATCAAGTGGCGCCAAAGTGGTGAACATGTCTTTTTAGTCATTTTAGTGCTCTTCAGAACTTCAGAACTTTAGGACTTTCAAAAAGTAACACTTCACTTGGATGGTCCTCATTTGATGATGCTTGACGGACATTCAACCAACATTTAGTTAACATTCAACTGCATGTCTATTAAATGCAATTGAACTGAAAGGTGAAAGTAGGGAAATGAATTCTCTATTGAGTGTAACCCAGCATCCAACTCTAACCCAAACTCTAATCTTAACATTTTAGCATTGAGTTTAGAGTTAGATTTAAAGTTTAGAGTTAAGCTTAGGGTAGGGTGTAGGGTTAGATTTTAGGGTTGATTAAGGGTTAAGGTTAGGGTTACGTGTATGGTTTGATTTTATGGTTGATTAAGGTTAGGGTTAGGGTTAGGTGTAGGGTTGGATTTTAGGGTTGATTAAGGGTTAAGGTTAGGATTAGGTGTAGGGTTAGATTTTAGGGTTGATTAAGGGTTAAGGTTAGGTTTAAGTGTAGAGTTAGATTTTAGGATTGATTAAGGGTTAAGGTTAGGGTTGGATTTTAGGATTGATTAAGGGTTAAGGTTTAGGGTTATGTGTAGGGTTAGATTAATGGTTAAAGTTAGGGTTATGTTCTATGTTTCTATTTACATTCAACATATGTTTATGTGTTTAATTAATATGCATTTAATAGACATTCGGTTGAATGTTAGTTGAATATCAGTTGAGCATCAATGAGGCCATCAAACGCACCATCCAAGCAAAGATTTAGCCAGAAGATCTTCCATAGCTTCTTACTCAGTAGAATTAGAGGTTACATTAGAGGTTAAATTTGAATAGATTCCGTTTTTTTTACTCATTTACATCATTAAGTTTGGGTCAAGTGTGAGTGACTGTGCATGTGTATAAGTGTGTGTTGGTTTTGCTGGAAGTAGAATAGAAAGGAATAGAGGGAGGGATAATTTAACAATAAAACAGCAAACGTTGGCACTATCTCTCTCTCTTTCTTTTTCTTTCTCTCTGTCGCGCCTCATTAGCAACTTCCATACACACATTCAGTTCACACACAAACCCAGCACAAAGCCAGCTGTTTTCCTCTTCCCCTGATAATTAGTAATTAATAGTAAGTGTTCCCCTCAAAACCGCAAGCTTACGAGCTGAGCGCTAGCCATGCAACAAGTTTATGTTTCCTGCAGACTTCTTTGCGAGAGCTCTATAAACAAATAAAGCATTATTCTGCTTTGGGACAAAATTAGGAAATTAAAGAGCGTCTCATCCGGAGTGCTAAACCACTCTCCAACAACAGCACAAGCCTGGGGTGCGATCTGACACGTTGCGTAAGATAGCGCTAAGCTAATCTGTTCATTTCGCCGGGCAATTAATGAGGTTTCTCTCCCGTTTCTCTTCTCTTCTCTTCACTTCCCTTGTGAGACAGCAGGAATCAAGCTGATATTATCATAATTGGATCAGTGGCTTCCTCTTTTAAAGAAGCTGTGTATGCATATCTGCCAACAGATTCCCATTAAACACACTGTATCATCGCTCCACCTCGCTCTGCCTTTCGGCTCTTCTGTCATCGGATGAGTCGCTTTGTGAGTTGGATCTTCAACGTGGGATTTTTTTTTTTCACCTCGGGTTCTTTTCGGGATTTCTCTATCTTTGATAATCTCTATCTTAGAGTAAAAAAAACAAACAAACGATTATCCACTCTTATCCTGGAGAGCAGCATCCTTTACAGTACAACTGCAGTGCTAATGCTAATCCTAATGCTAATGATGCCATAGGACAGGGGTCGGCAGAAGGCGATCGGTAGTTTCTGCCTGATCTCATTTTTCCGCTTGTTTATTGTCCCAACGGACAGTTCTGGTGGAAACAGGAGAGTTGAGGTGCACATTGAATTCTGCGTGATTTGATCAGCCGTGGTTTTATGTTTTTTGGATACAATCCGGGTTAGCACCTGAACATCCCTTTCAGACAGCTTCCTCTTACAGTGTCCACAGTTAATCCTGTTGGATGTGGTTGGTCCTTCTTGGTGGTGTGCTGACATTACCCTGGATACCGTGGCTCTTGATGCATCACAAAGACTTGCTGTCTTGGTCACAGATGCTCCAGCAAGACGTGCACCAACAATTTGTCCTCTTTTGAACTCTGGTATGTCACCCATAATGTTGTGTGCATTGCAATATTTTGAGCAAAACTGTGCAAAACTCTTACCCTGCTAATTGAACCTTTACACTCTGCTCTTACTGGTGCAATGTGCAATTAATGAAGATTGAACACCAGGCTGCTCCAATTTAGCCATGATGAAACCTCCCACGCTAAAGTAATGACAGGTGTTTTAGTTTCTTTGTTCAACCCCTGTATCTGTTTCTGCTCAGTTCAGTTCTGTTCTACAAAGTCTCAAACTAAGTCTCTAATCATCCGACTCTTGCTCCTCACAACTCGTACAAATAGCCAGCCATTTACAAAGAGATTGCTGAGCCAGATAAATGGAATTGCGGGCTAGTGAAGTGGGGAAAGCAGATACCACTCACGCATTGTTTGCGGCCTCTTGAAGCGGAGTGTAGTGTTGCTTTCACAGGGTGTAAACACGCAAAGCAGGATTACACCAGACGCTGACAGCCCTTTCCACAATGAGGTGGTAACTTAGCCCGGCCACTGACAACACCGCCTGATACCCTCAGGACAATAGGCCGACAAGCCTTATCTGTGTGTGTGTGTGTGTGTGTTTGTGTGCTTGTATGGGTGTGTTTGCATGTGTGTGTGTGTGTACGTAAGTGTGTGTTTGCCGATACCCTAAGGGGGCTTATTGTCGTAGCGTAGATGTCTGAGTGAAATCAGCTACTTCAACACTGAAGTGAACACAGGATCAAAGGGAACCGGAGACTTCCTAGACCTGTCAGACCTTTTTCAGCCCGAAAGAGTCACGCATTCCCTTCACTGAGTGTTTAGTGTGAACAGTGTGTGCAGTTGTGGGAATGCTGGGAATGTTGCATTTCGTACATTTCGAGTAGATGTTGATCTGTCAGTTCAGCTTAGAAATTACTGCTTAGATGATCGCTTTGTTTAAATAATCAAATTTGACTTGATAAAAGAAGAAAAAATGATTATGGCTGAAAAAAATGTTGCTGTCATTGGAAACTAAGAGAAAAAGTGATGTTTATTGTCTATACAACACTATAGAAAAAACAGTTCTTTACAATGGGATATTTTGGCGTGGTTTTGTGATATATATTTTTTAATATTTTGCTAAGGTTTTTGTTTTACCAGTTTTCTCCAAAAGTCTATTGTCTGTTACTCACCTTATGATATAATAATTATATAACAATGCAATCTGTTCATAGAAGTTTAGAGTGAAATAGATTAGATTAGATATAACCTATAATTATATTTTTCTTTGGTATCAAACAAAAAAAAGTAAAAAGAGATAATAACAATTAGTATAGAATAGAATAGAAACATGCCTTGATATATACATTACATTACATTACATTACATTACATTACATTACATTACATTTGGCAGACGCTTTTGTCCAAAGCGACTTACAATAATGAAGTACAATGTAAAATAAGTTTAAAGGTAAAACATCTTTGGATAGGGATAAAAGGAGGTCAAAGGGGAATAATAGGATAGAGGAGTGAAGGAGGGGAAGAAGGAAATGAGGTTAGAAGTAGTTAGTTAGTTAGAGGTGTTAGGAGAGTAAGTGCTCTTTGAAGAGCTCTGTCTTCAGGAGTTTCTTAAAGATAGCGAGAGATTCTCCTGATCTGGTAGTGGAAGGTAGTTTGTTCCACCATTGGGGAACTCTGTATGAGAACAGTCTGGATTGCTTTGTGTGAGTGTTTGGCAAAGCGAGGCGACGTTCATTGGAGGAGCGCAGCGGCCGGGAGGTAGCGTAAGCCTTCAGTAGTGAGTGCAGGTAGGAAGGAGCCTGTTCTGTCATCACCTTGTAGGCGATAGTAAGAGCTTTGAATTTGGAAACTGGTAGCCAATGGAGCTCAATGAGCAGCGGGGTGACATGTGCCCGTTTTGGTTGGTTGAAGACCAGACGTGCTGCTGCATTCTGGATCATCTGGAGTGGTTTTACTACACAGGCCGGGAGGCCAGTTAGCAGGGCATTGCAGTAGTCGATATAATATGTTAAAATCCTTAAAATTAAGTCCATAATGTTAAAGCATCAGTGTGTACGTGCAAGAACAGCATGCTATATGTTTAAATAGTAATACTAACAAATGTATAAAACAGCAAACCCCACTAGATTATTTTTATGTTTATATTTACATGTTGGAATAAAATTGTCATGCTGTTTCTTTAATTACGATGTTTCTGCAACTCAATTTAAGCATAAGTTAGCATTCTGTTGAGTTTCATTTCTCTGGAAACCAATCAGTTTTTACAAAAATGTAATTATTTGGGAATTAACTCACATGCAGTTGGTAACTTGTATATTGTAACTGGTATATGTAACTGGTAACTTGTATAGTTACATAGTTACTACATAGTTATAGGTTGCCACCCTACAATTATAAAATTTTTCTATATCTAGCTAAAAAAGTTTTAAATATAACAATATCTATATATCTATGTATGTCTATATATTGGTCAGCACTACCTAGAATATATGTTTACTCGTGGAAAGGTCTGTCACAGTCACTCCCTTATCACTCCACTACTGCATGAATCCCCCAGATCTTCAGGATCTGGCCTCGTCTGAAACCCGACTCTACTTGGCACCATGCTTCATGTTCACTTTTCATTCAAAAAGACTTGTTCTCAAATACCCGTTGATTATAGGGCTGCATGTAACATATCCCGTTCACCCGCTCCCCGCCTCGAGTCTGTTAGCGGTGGGTTTCTTTCCCCGAGAACAGGGCTGATAGACTTTCATCTGTAAAGTGTGTGATTATGAAAGGGCACAACAAGAGCGTAGCGGGCTCTCTCAGCCTCCCTGCTGGAAGAGCCAATTAGCCTTTGCTCTGCTCTTAAGTGGTTAATAGTGTAAATAGCTCTGGCAGGGTTTAGACTTGAGGGTCTGAACGCACTAAGCAATCAGACATAACACTTACAGTGCTGACCTAAGAGGACGGCATGTCGTTTCTATTTGTGTCAGCAAATAATTGTCTCGTTAAGTGCAAGTCACGTTGTGTTAGCTTTGTTTGAGCAGTGCTTCCAAGAGTGTGTTTTTTTTCCATAAGAATAGTTTCGAGCCCCCCATCACTTTTACAAACATGTACGTCCTTTGCTTCCAAACTCCAATTGTAGGATTGGTTTATACAAGGCGAGTTGAGCATTTGTAGAACTTTAGGAAAGGCTATATAGAGTTACATTTTTTATGTTTCAAGACTTGTGCTTGTGTTTGAGATGGGTTAGCTCTAACTGAGGTCTTAACTTGTTTGGTTTCAAACTGTTGAGTTGTGGCTGTATCCTAGGTAAACAGAATTTCTTGGCTACTATGCCATTAATGGTTGTTCCAAAGTGAAGGATCCTTTGTATACTGTACAATCAAGAATGTCAAGCCAATGTTTGGAGAGATTTGAAGGACGCAGCTGAGGTATCCTTCGAAGCCCTTGGTTGCCCACAGTTCATGGTGCATGTATTGTAAGTCACTTTGGACAAAAGCGCCTGCCAAATGTAATGTAATGTAATGTAGTGTCCAATACAAGTGAGCCAAGTTTGTTTTATACATATTTTTTTTGTGAAGAAATTAAAAATTACATTTTTTGAGTTTCAAACCTCAATATAGACCCCTAATTTTCTAAATTCTAGTGAAGACCCATCCTACCTCGTCTGCAGCCCAGACTTTGGAATACAGCTACTGTTTTCTCTTTGTCAGCCACCATTCTGGTTGAAGCCAAGAGTATTATATGCTTCTTGTCTTTGCTTTAGAAGTTATTCTTTGAGCTGTAGTAGTTCTGAAACAGAACAGTAGTTTTGGGACCCACTGGATTAGGGTATCAGTGTATAATGTGCAGTGCTACTTCTTATCATCTCTGATGTCTGGCTTCAAACGTTCTCGCTTTTTCCCATAGAGTCCAGCATATTCCATGTATGTGACGTAATCAGATACCTGTCTTAACCTACCATTCTTTCTCTCTTCTTCTTCTCTCTTTCAGAGACCTGATGCCCAAAACACTAGAAGGTCAGATCACCATGGAGAAAACTCCCAGCTACTTCGTGACCCGCGAGGCTCCAGCCCGAATCTACGCCATGTCCCGGGAAACCAAGCTCATCGTGGTGGTGAGGGACCCGGTCACTCGGGCCATCTCGGACTACACCCAGACTCTCTCCAAGAGGCCGGACATTCCCTCTTTCGAGAGCCTGACCTTCAAAAACAGGACTACGGGTCTGATCGACACCTCGTGGAGCGCCATCCAGATCGGCATCTACGCCAAGCACCTGGACAACTGGCTCCAGTACTTCCCCATGAGCCAGATCCTGTTCGTCAGCGGAGAGCGGCTGATCAGCGACCCGGCCGGAGAGCTGGGCCGGGTGCAGGACTTCCTGGGGCTCAAGAGGATCATCACGGACAAACACTTCTACTTCAACCAGACCAAGGGCTTCCCCTGCCTCAAGAAGGCTGAGGGCAGCAGTAAGCCCCACTGCCTGGGCAAAACCAAAGGGCGGACCCACCCCAACATAGACCCTG
This sequence comes from Astyanax mexicanus, assembly GCF_023375975.1. Taxonomy (NCBI): domain Eukaryota; kingdom Metazoa; phylum Chordata; class Actinopteri; order Characiformes; family Acestrorhamphidae; genus Astyanax; species Astyanax mexicanus. Next base: position 11,329,044 of record NC_064422.1, read on the forward strand.
AGGTCGTGCAGAGACTCAGAGACTTCTACAGACCCTTCAACATGAAGTTCTACCAGATGACTGGACATAACTTTGGTTGGGATTGAAAGTAAAAAAAAGACTACAAGAACACTCAAACCTATTTTTTTCTCTGTATTTCTATCGGCGAAAGATGTGATAATTGCTATATATATGTTAAATGTACAGAGATCTATTTTATAATAATTTATTTTTAATTTGTAAGCAATTAATTCACTAAGCTGCCTAACCATATTTGTACAGAGCATCTGGCCCACATTTACATTTATGTTCTTTTTTTTGTTTGTTTTCCCAACATTCCACAGTTTTATTTTTCTGTTATTTGTTTTTTTGTTTTTACCCTTATGATAGGCAACTCATTTTGAATAAATGGTGCTTCCAAATGTTACTAACTGAATTACAATGACTGAATTTTGAGTTGGTTGGACGAGGAAAAGTAAAAAAAAAAAAAAAAAAGAAAATCGAAACAAAAAAAACACTGTGTTACGGGTACAGAGCGTTCACAGACCAATAGCAACAAACATCTTTTCCTCCTTTATTTTTGATTTTATTAAATTTTTTTGAGAAGGTTAGTTATCTCTGGTTGGAGTTTAAAAAAGATTGTGTTTCTCCATCGTTTTTCAGTTGCTAGCAGGTCATTTTTGCACTGCGGAGGTTGCCTTTTTGCTTCTGAATGATCCGTGTCTCAATCCTGATTGACAGGTTGTCTACTTAGTAGTGCTTTCAGGCTGTTCAGCTGATCAGATGTTCCTTTCACTCAATAGATGATGGATCAATAGGTGGAGCTGCTGCTCATGGTGTCATTCATGCTTAGGGTTTGCCACTGACCTTTTACTGGCAGCAGGCAACAATGAATGGGCATTTCATCGATGAGGAGGAATCGCTTTGTGGACATCAGTGAGGCGACGTAGTGACGTTATGCTAATTGTTTAACGCACTTGATAAAATTGATTGGATCTGACGAGTGCATCCGTTAAAATCTCCTTCAAAAATTGCAGAATTTGCAGCCGAATTGCTGCTGGCACGCCATTGGCCAACCTCAAGGGAGCCCAAAGATTGAAAAGATTAAAGAGTAGGTGTTTCAGATTTGTGGTAGATTTTTTCCCCTCTAAAAGAGTTTAGATCCTATGTCATCAGTCCTGTATTGTATAATTATTGAAAATTAAGGGAACAGCTGATGTAAATGATTGGATATGTAGTATTACATCAACCTAAGATCACAAATTTCAGGAACGGAAGCTGGATTTAACCTCTTTATAGATATATAGATATAACTGGTAGACATTGTGGTCTATCTTTATAAAGAACACCATATAGACAGCTCTGGAAAAAAATAAAAAATAAGACACCACTTAAAAATGATAAGTTTCTTTGATTTTACCAAATTGAAAACCTCTGGGATATAATCAAGAGGAAGATGGATGATCAAAAGCCATCAAACCAAACTGCATGAACTGCTTGAATTTTTTGAAACAAGAGTGTAAAGCATAAAGTTATCCAAAAGCAGTGTGCAAAACTGGTGGAGGAGAACATGATGCCAAGATGCATGAAAACTATGATTCTGGTCTGAAAGCTCTTCATCTTTTTTGTTATTTCAGCAATTTCTCATTTTCTGCAAATACAGTAAATGCTGTAAATAACTGTATTTTTATTGGAATTTGAATTTGGGAGAAATATTGTCTGTAATTTATAGAATAAAACAGCATGTTAATTTTACTCAAATATATACCTATAAATAGCAATCAGATAAACTGATTCAAAAAATGAATTGGTCTCTTAATTTTTCCAGAGCTGTATATATATATATAAAGACCATATAGATTCAAAAACTCAAGACTTAAAGTTGAATTGGCCCAATTACCACCTCCATTTCAAACCTCCATTGATTGAGATCCCCAGATCTTTTGTTCAGCACCAGCAGTAGACTCTGGGTAACACAATCTATGTTATAGATATGGATAATCACACTCTATTTTGATCCATCCTCTTAGATCTTCTTCATTTTTTTACTGTTGTTTTTCTCGTCAGCTTTGATCTCAGTCCTTATCTCGTTGCCAAATTATCTCATATATGTAAAAACGTTCAATGCGATGCCTCAAAAAGCTTCTGTCTTTGTTCGTGTTGCCTTTGTTTTCGGGGTTTTTGTTTGTCTTTCTACTTGAATTCTTGATATGCAAGAGAGAGAGACGTTCTCTCTTATCTGTTGTACATCTCACAGCCTCAGAGATGGCGGCCACCTCAAAGACAAGATAAACGACTGGCTGAGTGCAGCCCTGTTACTGTCAGTCTGTTACTGTAAAGCTGATTCGGGATCAGCTCCTAACATCTCAACGTTGTGTTTTCTTCTCTAATGCAAAATGCGATACATTAAGACGAAGAATAGCAGTACTGTGATATAATTGGGATGGATCGGGTTGGAGGAGGAGATAGAAAGAGTTTAGTTTGACCCTGTTTATACCTGATCACTTTATTATTGGGTTTTAAGTATCTGGATTATATCTGGATTAAGCCAAACTGCATAAAAATGTAAGTGTAAATGCATTAACGACTCATTTAAAACAGATTAAAAGTAGAGATAAAAAAAATAAATATGTAAATTTCTGACTGAAACCAAACAAAATTAAACAGCCGAACCTGGCTTTAGGCAGATTTTTTCCCATTGATTAAAATAATTAATTAAATTGACTAAATAAAGATTTGTAATAACTGTATTTTTATTTTTTTTTAACTGTATCATCAAAAACTTTTTGTTTGGTATAAATTATTCAGTCTTTTTACTTGATTAAGATTGAGAGGGTTTTGTTTGACCCTGTTTATACCTGGCCACTTTATTATTTGGATTTAAATATCTGGATTATATCTAGATTAGGCCAAACCACATAAAATGCAAGTGTGAACGCACCAACAACTAATTTAAAACAGATTAAAAACAGATTAAAAATAAAGATGCCCCAAAATAAAAATAAAAAAATATATTAATTGTTTGGTATAAATTATTCTATAAAGTTTTTTTACTTGATTAAGACTGAGAGGGTTTTGTTTGACCCTGTTTGACACTTTACGGGTTTTGAGTATCTAGATTATATCTGGATTAGGCCAAACCACATAAAATTCAAGTGTAAACGCATTAATGACTCATTTAAAACAGATTAAAAAGTAGAGATGCACCAAAATGAAAAAAAAGTTAAACAGCTGAACTTTTTTATCTTTTACGTTTTTAAATTAAATAGCTTAAATGAAGCTTTGTAATAAATATATTTTACAATTTTTAAATCATTTATTGAAAAATGAATTGGATCATCAAAAACTTTATTGTTTGCTATACATTATTCAATCTTTTTGCTTATTCAGTTTAACAAAGGACATTTTACCTGTTTTTTGACATTTTTAAGAAGAATACTGTAATTCTGGTCATTGAATACATGTACATACAATACAATATATACATCAAGATACAATCCAGATACAACATGCCCATGTAAGGCCTGTATGGGTACCCCAACTATAAACCAGAGCATTATGTCAATGAGTTGGCCCCATGCTGGCCCTACATATGGGGATCAGTCAAGGTGGGATGTAATAATGGGCCCTTATTAAGGAGCCCAACTGGTCCCAATAAAAAATAAGAAACAATTGGCCAGCACAATATCACTTGGAGCTCATTTAACCCATATTCCACCCAACTGAGCCCTACATCATGATAATGTTGGCTGGTAATCCAGATATTAATCACAAAACAAAGATCCATGATCAGGTGTAAATAGGGTTAATAGGATATTTTTGGGTTCTTCTCAAGATTATTGAAATAACTAGAGATCTGATTGTACTGTAACACTGAGCAAAAATAGTCTGGCTGATCCAGTTGCTGATCTCAGCTTCTAAAAAAACTCAAGAACGACTTCGACATTGTGGTTTTTATAGGATACGCTATTGCGACAGATTGAGAAAGGGTGTTAGGAGTGGTTGTGAATGTACCAGAGCCTTCATTCGCTTCAGTGTCACGAACAAAAAAAATGGAATGGTGAAGAAGACAGTAAGTGCTTGAGTGATTTAAAAGAGACTTGTTGGGAAAGGATGTGTGAGGAAGAACATGAGTAAAAGTGGTTGATTTTAGCAGCTTTTCGATGATTTTGTGCCTCTAAACAGTCCTGTGAGACGTTGAAGCCCACATCCTTCCTTTCTTTTGGAGAGGAGATTATTATAATACTATGAATCAGCTGTGAGGACAAAGCCATGAGCGGCGTCTGCTCGACGTGGATGCTGGAAATGAGCAAGGGAGATTTTTTAGGGGGAAATTTCATAGACATTCCTCTTATTTTCTATGTTTCTATGTTGTTTTCTACTCAGAAACATCGCTTAGATAAGACGCTGATACTATGATACTATGATACTATGATCTAGAGTTCAAATCCCATATCGTGCTGCTCTGGCATCAGCAGCCAGAGTCAGAGAGAGAGCTCTCATCTCATATCACTCCCATTGTAATGCTGGCCAGCACAGGCTTCTGTTGACAGAGCTGGGGATCTGGTGCTTTCCTTATGGCGCATTGGCTAGTGTCTAGTGATGCATTGCTGCATGCATTGGTGGCCATAATAAAAGAGGTGGTGCCTTCTTATTGTTGGGAGCATTACAAGTGATAAAGGGAGCCCTGATAAGTGGATGGGGTATAATTGGTGCAGCTAAATTAAGAAAAGTGAGAAAAGTGATTAAAAATAACAAAAGAATGGTAAAAAAAAAAAAAAAAACACTGAAAACCTCCCTGTCTGACCGTAATCATCAAATAAACCAAATTTTATTATCTCCAAGATTCACATTCAATCTGATATTAAGTGATTTGTACTCTGGTTTCTTCTGTCATGCTCTCAAAAACATCCTCACAATTCCACAAAGGCTTCAAATAGCAGATTTATTTTTTTCAGACGTTTATTCAGTCTGAAAAATAACTGTGAAATTGCAAATTTCTGATTCTGATTCTGACATGATTTCAGAACGGTTGACGTTGAACTGACCCAAGAGAACCTCTTCAAAACCTTTGCTCTCAGTCAAGCAGTCCATGCTGATGCATCTGTTTATGGTTGAGTTTTATTCAACCTCCTAGAAACATTCAGATAGTGATGTTTGTCTTACCCCACATACTGTATAACATTATAAATAGGCTAGCAAATCCTGTATGTATGAACACGCCATAAAAAAAGACATGTAAAACAAGTATTTTGTGGTATCTATCAAAAATAATTAATTTTACACTACGAAAGAGCAAAAACGGAACAGATGTTTCTAGACAGTTAAATACTGAACATTCATATTTCTTTGTATGAAGAAATAAATAAAATATATATTTTACCAAAAGCAACTTGTACTGTCGTAACTTTATTGCACATAAAGGGGAATTTTTACAGACCTAAGTTTATTGAATTGTTTGTTTTATTGCATACTGATTATTTCATACATTTACTAAGTTTAGGTTTCACACTGCTGTTTATTGAATGAGTGTTTTAAAAAACTACACCACTGTAAAAATAAAAATACAAAAATTTAATTTTTAAGTCAACTGAACAAAAATATTGAATTGCACTGTAAACAGAGTAATTTATTGTCAAAAGTGAATAATCTGTGTTGGCAATCTACATGAATTTGATTCATGTAAAATGTGTCGTAGACACAACTTAATTTTTTTAGTCGATCTAAAATAAGGCCAACTAAAAGCATAAAGTGAATTTTTAAGCTGGTGATACCTAAGATTTAAAGTTTTTGTACATATGAAAAATGTATTTTCTGTACTAAATGTTTGTAGTTGGCACAAATGGTGGTGGTTTTCTTCGAAACTTAAAAGTTTGAGTTAGCCTCAATTTTTTTTTTGAGTTTTCTCAACTTTTTCCATTTTTACAGTGACTATTATCGTCATCATCACCTACATGGGCTGTGTCTCCCTATTCTTGACTTTATCGACTGGTTTTTAGTAAGATGTGTATGTTGAATGGTGGCATGTTGTCAGTTTGGCAAGTTGAGAAGCAGTAAAACAGTAACAGTAAAAGCTGTGAAAGCTATTCTCACAGGAGTCTCACCTAAAGTCCTAATTAGCCTTTTAAATGTGGCACAGTGAGATCATTAGCTGTGCTTTCATGCCAGCTTGTCCCCATGCTAATAATTTCTAGTAAACAGAATTTACATAAACCAACACTTTCTTGGCGGCAAAGTGGGTCCGCCATGACAGGAGGTCTGTTCACAGCCAAATCCACGGCGTTCGTAGGTGGTTGTAGGGTTGGTTTGGTGGATGTTTGGGATCTAATGGTTGAGGATGGCTCTCAGCAGCCTGGGAGGTCAAGGTGCTTACAGTAGACAATAGATGCTAACTTCTGATTGGACATCAGCTTAAGCAGTCCAGCCTCAAACTGAAAAAAATGATGAGTAAAATGTATTTAAAAAAACGTTTTGCAACTTTCTGCATTTGCTTTTTTTAAATAAATTTAATTTCAGACAAATTTAAGTAACTTCAACTCAGTTTCAACACAAATGTTACATAGAGTAAATAAGTGAACTGAACTTCAGTCAATCCTTTCTTTTAGTAAACTTTACTTCATTTATTTTTACTGAATCAATCATTTCTTTTTTTAGTAAACTTTACTTCATTTATTTTTACTGAATCAATCCTTTCTGCAGTACTACAATACTAGAAGTTACAAAACATTATCTGAAATTGAATTTACTTAAAAAGAAAAGCAAATGCAGAAAGTTGAGAAACGTTTTTAAGTGAATTTTACTCATAATGTTTTTTTCAGTGCAGGTAGAGGATAAGATGTGTATTGTAAGAGAATCTCTCTTGAGTAGTTTTGAGTACATCTTGTGGGTATGCAGATACTGTAATTGACGTACGAGTCGGAGGCGGCCCACCCACTCTCTGCCTCCACGCTGAAAAGCAGTGGCTGTGTGAATCCGATGAGCTCCAGTCCTCCTACCTGTTTACCGCTGGGCAGACAGAGCCGGAGCTGTTCTGTTTTTCCCCAGGGGACTTCATTTGCACCTGGGTTATGTAGAGTAGAGCTGTGGAACAGTGTCTTCTGGAAAAACACAGTATATAAGTGAACTGAACTGAAGTCCAACATAATGTGCTCTATGTGGGTCATCCAGGACCTTCAGCATCCTGCAGGTTGTGTAGGAAAGTGTGGTACAGTAGCTCACAGTTTCTTTAAAATACCTGCCCTGAAAGTAAGTTTGTGGACTAAATATATACAGCTCTGGAAAATTTATCCCAAATTCCGAATAAAAATATTGTAATTTAGAGCATTTCTTTGCAGAAAAAAAAAAGATGCAGAGCTTTCAGACCTCTAATAATGCAAAGAAAACGAGTTCATATTCGTAAAGTTTTAAGAATTCAGAAATCAATATTTGGTGGAATAACCCTGGTGGTTTTTAATAACAGTTTTTTCATGCATTGTGGCATCATGTTCTCCTCCACCAGTCTTACACACTGCTTTTGGATAACTTTATGCTGATTTACTCCTGGTGCAAAAATTCAAGCAGTTCAGTTTGGTGGTTTGATGGCTTGTGATCATCCATCTTCCTCTTGATTGTATTCCAGAGGTTTTCAATTTAGTAAAATCAAAGAAACTCATCATTTTTAAGTGGTCTTTTATTTTTTTCTTCCAGAGTTGTACATTGCTGTGAAAAGGTAAAAATTATAATCTGATTTATGAGAATACATTATTTAGCAACCACCTAGCAACTGCTTAGCAACAGCATAGCAACCACCATGGATTCCATAGCAACCACTTAAAAAACACTTAGAATCAACATAGGAACAAGAAAACTATAGCAAAAACTTAGCAACCACCTGGGAACCACTTAGAAACAACATAGCAACTAACACAAATATTATAGCAACACCTTAGCAAACCACCTAGCAACACATTAGCAACCACCTAGCAACACATTAGCAACCACCTAGCAATCACTTAAAAACAACATAGAAACCACTTAGAAACTGCATAGCAGCCAACACAAATACCATATAACCACCTTAGCAACCACCTAGCAACCACTTACAAACAACATAGCAACCAACACAAGTACCATTGCAGGGAAACTTTAGGAAACCACCTAGCAAACACTTACCAACACCTTAGCAATTAGAAACAACAACATGAATACCATAGCAACACCTTAGCAAGCCACAAATCAATCACACTCACAGTTTCTGCAGAAACTGAAGTCTAGCTGTATTTGGCTTCTTATTTTGTATTGGAGAACTTCTCTCAGACAGCAGAGTTAACACTCTATAAAAGATTAATCCCGAGTACGAGCTGTGCTCACTCTCTGCACTCATTTTAGTGGCTCCTGATATAAAAAAAAATAATAATAATATGCAGTATCAGAGCCCAAACCCAGACCTTCTGGCCACCCATATCATATCAAGCATCTCGGCATTTATGGCTGTTGAAACGTTCCCACAATGTTGAGTCAGATTCCTCCAAACAAACAGTAAGGCAGAGGCCAAGATCAGCGCTCTTGCATAATTCCCAGTGTGAAGCCCAATTCCGAGAGTGTCGGAATATTGAGAAACACAAACAGAGGCACTGGGTTGTCTATTTCTATGGAAACTGCTGTCTGGTGTGGTGGAGCCGAGGCTTCTTTTTCCACTCGGAGAGCGAGCTGACGCTCGGCGGAGCTGACACCAGCCGAAAACACAGCTGGCTCGGGGGACCGCCTGTGGGGGTGAGGTGTTACCCGATCCCGGTGCTCCTCGGCTGGGATAGAGCAGAGCAGAGCTCAGCCCTCGGTGACTTTCTGCTCCAGCAGAGATCCTACAGAGCCTTAATATCACCCAGGAGAGTAGAGACAGGACAGGGGGACATATGGTCTACAATAAACAACAGAGAGTCTGGGAATTGGAACGGCTCAGCCGAGACTCAATCTTCCCTGCATTCACTCATTAGAGTAAACGCCAAGATCCCTTAATAAACCAGATCTGTTCTTATAGTCACACTTATTTCCACACCTGAAGCATCATCTCCAATGTACAGTAAATAGAAATAGCCTAGGTCACAAAAACAGCATGCAATTAACTGTAAGTGCAATCAACACTTTCACACCTTCTGATCATTACCTGTATTTATAGTATATGCTTAGAAGGATTGCACACAATGATGCAACAAGTAAGTCATTACCACCTTTCTGTTTCTATATCTATTTTACAACCTCTTTTATTAGCTCCCCAGAGCTTATACAGTATTAAACAAACTAAAGTAACAAGTACACCCCTCACACTTTTATAGATATTTTATTATTATATATTTTCATAAGTCAACACTAAAGATATGACCCTTTGATACAATACAAAATAAAAATAAAGTAGTCAGTGTACAGCTACAGTATAACAGTGTATAAAAATAGAGTATAAAAATAACTCACAATAACACACAGCCATTAATGAGAATGTGAAGGTGAAAATTAAAGAGTGATTTTTTTTGTGCCAAAAGGTTTTTTACGCAAAAAAAATAAAAATAAAAATAAAAATCCACAATAATAATTTTAAGAATCAAAAAGGAAAAAGTGTATGTTGCAAATACATTAAAGAAAAAAATATATACAGCCAATATATATTTTAAACATACATGGTAAATGTATTATTCTTTGCAGTTTAGGGAGCATGAGATCATCATTTTTACACATGGATTGAGAGAGTTCACCACAGAGTCCAGATCTTAATCTCATTGAGAATCTGCTTTGTGCAGTGGTTAGACTCTACCATCATCAATGCTGCTGCAAGATCTTGGTGAAAAATTAATGCAACACTGGATTTAAATAAATAAATAAATAAATAAATAAATCTTGTGACATTGCAGAAGCTTATTAAAACAATGTCACAGCGAATGCACAGAGCTGCAATCAAAGCTAAAGATGGTCCAACCTAATTTTAGAGCGTGGTCATAATGTAATGCATGATCTGTGTATGTAGGCTATTCCAGAAGCATCAGAATCATCACACGTTTCAAGTTTTCAAAGCAGGGCAAGTTTCAACCTCCCATCTTCCCCAGGAGATCTCTCACGTCTCACACCGCAGTTGTTTTGCCTTTCATCAAGATTACCATCAACACTAGCAAGTCTGGAGCTGGATAATTTCACACTGCGAGCGACGGCGGCACTGACAGACACAGCAACGCCGCCGCTGCCAAGTAGGATGCGGTCTGAGCAACGCACCTCAGCTATTTAAACACTTCTGGCACGTCTCCATCCAAAACCCCACGATGTGTTAGCATAGTGTTTATTGATGATTAAGCTGATTAAGCCGTTCACAGGTAAGTCTTCCCAAAACTCACGACTCAAGCATCAATCCCGAGCATCTCCCGAGGAAACCATTCCACTGCTACAATTAAGCTTTGGGCACAGAATGGCATTCGTTAATTGCTAGCTTTACGCTCTGCTGTCGTCAGCGCCTCCCCCGGGGCTGTTGTGGGCACGGCAGCTGTTGTTTTGGGGAGTTTAGAGTTTAGAGGGACGCATGCACCTGGCTTTCCTTAACACGCGAAGCCCCCATGCCCCGCCAATCGACCTGCGCCCTTCTCAGCTATGCAGCACGTTTGATCTGATTAGCTTCAAGCGGCTAAGCAATTGAAGAAGACCCAAACAAACTTGTCATAATGGAAGGGAACCTGTCTGCCGGACCAGAGGGGGCGATCAATAATTTATACCTCTGGACCTCCCTCTCGAGCTCTTTAATGCACAACAACATGGGGCTGTCCTCTATTAACTGGAGGGAAACCATGGGTGGTAGATGGTCTCCCCTGCAAATGAGTTCAAGTCAAATATCTGTGGTTTGGTTATTACCTGAGGAAGACTTCTATAACTTTGGGAACACGAACAGTTTATAGCATTGATATCCAATATACAGCTATGAAAAAAATAAGAGATCACTTAAAAATTCCAAAGTTCCTTTGATTTTGCCAAATTGAAAACCTCTGGAATATAATCAAGAGGAAGATGGATGATCACAAGACATCGAACCAAACTGAACTGCTTGAATTTTTGCACCAGGAGTAAAACAGCATAAAGTTATCCAAAAGCAGTGTGTAAGACTGGTGGAGGAGAACATGCCAAAAAAAACTGTGGTTAAAATGATATGAACTTTTTTTGTTGCATTATTTGCGGTCTGAAAGCTCTGCATCATTTTTGTTATTTTAGCCATTTTAGTTATTTCTCAATTTCTGCAAATAAATGCTCTAAATGACAATATTTTCATTTGGAATTTGGTAGAAATGTTGTCTGTAGTTTATAGAATAAAACTAAAATGTTCATTTTACTCAAACATAAACCTTTAAATAGCAAAATCACAGAAACCGATTCAGAAGCTAAAGTGGTGTCTTATTTTTTTCCAGATCTGTATTTTTTAACCCTGTTTTTCAATGGTCAGGACCCTACCGAATAGACCACAGTTATTAGTTATTAAAGTTATTATTTGAGTGGTCATTGTTCTCAGCACCTTCAAGTCCTTCATACCTACAAACACTTTCTCTGAATGTCATGTCAAGGCATTTATAAGGCATTATAAACATTTTATGCATATTTATAAACACATATAACATCATAATGTGATTATAATGCATCATCAGCTGTGCCATATGTAACATATTACACATCTAGATTAACTAGAAATGACACTGATAGAAAGTGTTACCCATGGTTCTCCTACAGTATTCCTCAAAGAACCCTCTTGTAGCACCTTTATTTATTATTTATTTTTGCTGCTATGCATTCACACAAGTAAAAGGGTAATAAACCATCCAGAGTCACAGGTGTGAGTATCTGCAGGAAGCGGGTCAGTCAGGGTCTCTGCAGATCCGGTTGAGGTCTGTCTTATCGCTGCAGATTAGCCAGTGCCCAGTCCGGTAGTTTACCCAAGATAAAGTCTTATTAAGTCAGGGTTAAGGGATTTATTAACACTGTCTATGCTGCTTGGCTTCCTTCCTCAAGTCCTGTAATTACTGTTAGTCTCCAGTTCATTCAGGTTTGTCTGTAGAGGAAATTTACAATATGGGTACTTATATCTCTTAAAAAATCTAAGACAGAAAAATAAATAATGCATCAAGAAGGAGTTGTTGGAACAGAAGGAAAATTATATGTGTAAAAGTAATGAATATATATGTAACTGATTACAATGTTGGACTGAAACATTTATTGAGGATAAGGAAGCCCTAGAACCCTGTTGAGCCACTTCTAGCCTAGATACAAGATACAAGAGATAGATTTGGTTGTAGCGCCATATAAGCTCAGCATGGCATCCTGTATCTCATATATATTTACTGTATTTTATTAATTATTAGGTGCATCATATTATAAGGAAAACTATCAATGAACGTCTATTTTCTGGTCTATTTCCATACATAAGGCACTACTCCGGATTATAAGACACTATTTTATTGCAATAAAGCAATATTTTACTGAATGTACTCTAAATCGATGTGTATTTGTAGGTATAGTATAGGTATGTGTATTGTATATGATGGTGTGTGTATTATAAATGTATGTATGACTGTGTGACCAGATATGGATTGGCGCTCTGTCCTCTGTAAATGCTGTAGTGGTGGATGCAGTCCTCCTCCAGGTGGACGGTTGTTTCCGGTTGAGAGTATGCTGTGCGCTATTGGCTGCTGCTTTTTCACTAGTGTGTGGATGAGTGCTGAGTATGAATGGTTGTGTGTACAACATGGAAATTGAAAAAGTAGCCTTGGGTTTCTATAAAGGTGTTATATAAGTGTAACTTCATTCATTCATTCATTTCTTCTTGACACTCTTTCAAAAAGCTGTGGATTTGATGTGAAAATCTGCATTGTTTAACCCATAGAACCCTATGGACATCCAAAATCGCACCTTGTGTTCTCAGCTTAATTACTCAGGAATCCCTTCACACATAATCATAATCCATATATGGTTAGAAAGGGCGGAGCTTACTCTTTCTAAAAATAGTGATCACATCCCAGTGCGGTAAGGCTAAATCTACAAGAAAACCATTGAGAAAAACACCTAAAAAAGTGAGATCTCCTTCCCCAACCAATATTATTTACCTTTAGAGCTTCAAACATATTTATATGATGTTTCAAACCAAATAATATCAGTAAATAAAGACTCAAAAGTGTACACAAAAAAGTGTGAAACTACCTGCTTTACTCAAACTAAAGCTAGGTATGGTGTGAGCACTACTTAATATAGTTTTTATTTATTTTACCTGCACATTTTTACTAAGTAGATATTTTGCACTTAACTAAATTTTTATATTTATTTAGACTAAAAAAAAAAGTTTACATTTTTGTGTATAGTTTTCTTTGTGTGTCCTGATCCTCAAAATACTGAAAGGCATAGGCTGCTCTGAGTGTCAGGTGTTTTTTAGTATCTACATGTATCCTAGAGGTGTGATTATTGATTATCAAGAACAATAACTCTGCCTGATGCTGTTTCTCCATGTATTTTGTCAAAGTAATAATTAATAATCCATGTAATGAACTATATATCATCAATATTCTTATGTTTCAACTCATAAACACTCTAGTCTAACCATTTTTGAAAAGATATCTTAGGTGTGAATATATTTAAAGTCTATACAAAATTTGGAGCAAAACATAATCAGTTCCAGGAAAATATAACAATTCTGCTTCCTTTTACATTTTAAATGATTATATTTTTGAGCAACCGTATGTCTTCTGGAGTAAAAGAGATCAGGGCATGTGTCTGTCTGATATAATTACTGTGTTATAAGACCTGAAAAAGAGGAACTGAAAACAAAAACGGAGAAAAAACACACCAAAACAGCCTAGAGTTCAAAGGGTAAATTAGTGTACTTTATTATACAAGCTATGTTTTTACACGCAGGCCTTAAAGCAGGTCCTGACAACCTCAGAGCAAGTTCTATACGTTCTTCAGTGGTGATCCAATATGGGTAAGCAGTTTTAATCTGAATCAGAGTGGCCGTGATGTGACACTGGCAGGATGTGCTTCTGTTGAGGCTGCAGGAATCAGCGTGCCAGGTCATGCAGCTGCCATTGACATGGAGGCAGGTCCCTGAGAGAGGCAGGGGAGTGTAAATACTGGGGCAGGCAGGTGGGAACACAGGAACAAAAGACAGGATCTGCCTGAAAAAAGCTTGTTTTAGAGCGCATGCATGTGGAGGTGTGCTGTTTAAAAGGCAGGATAAGACCTGACCTCTATGGGATGGATGTTGATACACCTGCCCTTGCTGTCCTCAGCTTTGCATGCGTGTGTGTGCATGTGTTTGGATATGTGTGTGTGTGTGTGTGTAAAAGGGGAATGCTTTGGGCTTATCACTTTGGTGTAGAATAAGGTAGAACATGCATAAAATGTAGCTTTACTTGCTTAGCATGTGTTATAATGCATCCCAAAACTATATTATATAGAAATATTACACACAGAGCGATCTACTGTATTTTAAGCGTTTATTTCCTTTATTGTTGATGATCATTATGGATTACAGCCAATGAAAAACAGTCTCAAAAACAGTGTCTCAATTTTTTTTTTTGAATATTATATAAGACCAATTGGTACTTTTGGCAGTGTGGGCAGTGTGCCAAGTCCTGCTGGAAAATGAAATCCGCATCTGCATAAAAGTTGTCAGCAAAGGCAAGCATAAAGTGACTTTAGACTTGATAATAAAACACAGTGGATCAACACCAGCAGATGACACGTCTCTCCAAACCATCACTGATCATCAGTAAATTTTACATTTCATTTAAAGGAAATGAAGGGAGCAGAGTCTGGAGGAAGAGTACAGAGGTCTAGTGTGAAGTTTCTACCAATCAGTGATGAAAATAAAGTAACTTTTCAATGATATTCAATTTTTTTGAGATTCACTACTATAGCATAGACTAACAAAAATAAAAAATAAAATGACAATTTTTATCTACACAGCAAAAAAAAAGTAGAGTTAAAACACGTGAAGTGTTATTTTCTGATTTAAAAATATATTTTTAATTAACAATAATACAACTTTATAAAAATTTGCCACCTTATATTACACTTTTTTGGTTTGAGACAAATGAAACATCCAGACTGAACTTTCTAAGAATGTTAACCGTAACATTTAGAAAATGTTCTACTAACCAATTTTTTTAGCTGCATATACATTAAAGTTACTGTAGATCTGTAGTCTCCTGACTTTCAAGTTGATAATATCTATTGACATTGTTGGGTAGCTGGGGTGGTTGGTGTGGCACAGTGGATAACACCACTGCACACCAGTAACCTATCACATCAAGTGGGGGACTGGGGTTCAATTCCCAATTAGGGTGATTGAATGCTGCTCTAGACCAGTAAGAGTCCTAATACTACATTGGTCCACCTCTGTAATAGGTCGCTCTAGATAAATGCCATAAATGTAAATGTAAATTACATGTTTGGGTTGATTATACATTAAATAAATTACATTCTTGTAACATTCTCATTGAAATACTGTCAAACATGCAGTTATTAAAATGGCACTTTATGATAAATTCCCTAATGACAATCCATGCATGTATTAGTAGGGTTAGCAATGATGCTAGAACCTGCCGGAAGCTTTAGACAGGTGTGGAAAGGTGTTTTACTCACTGACAAACTCATTCAGACGGCAAGCCAGAGCAGAGCTCCCGGAATACCTCCTCAGCTCTACTTCCTAATGTCCTCTTTATATCGCTCATGATGGGATAATGCTGTAATGCCTGATGACAGTGGGAACACTATTAGTGTGAGAGAGAGAGAGAGAGAGAGAGAGAGAGATGCAGTGAGGCTGAAATGGAGTCACAACTGGAGTTACTCTAATAACTGAGGAGGATATACGACTCGCCTGGGCTTCTCTAAACAGCTCCACAATATATTCACTTCTGATGTTTTTCAGTAGTGGTTCTGTAGTTGTTCCATGAGTCTGCCTTTGCTTCTAATGAAGGAATTCAATGGAAGTTATTAAATTATAAAAAAACTGACATTTTGAAAAGTATGTTCATTAAAGGTCTCCTTCTGCTAAAATCCACTTGTTCTTGTTCTTTGTAAAATACAGCAGGTCTCTCTGAGTTGTTTATGATGCTGCACATGATGAAACTCTCCCTCAACTTCTTCCTCATTGTCTGCAGCAGCTAGTAAAAGAAAATATTGAGAAAAACGAGTCGATCGGGAAAAGCACCGTGTCTACATCAACCTGTGAATTAGTATTCATGGCCCCGCTCACCTCGGCTCAGGACCGCCCACAGGAAGAGCTGGAGCCAGGCAGTGACGTCATCTCGTCAGATAGGAGCTAACAGCGCTAGGAACAGCATGCAGTTCATTCTTGTGTTATTTGTGTGAATAACACATCAGTGTTTATATGCTTTACCCAGTAATCCAGAGCTCAAAAGGAACAAATGGTTAGAATTAGTCTGTGGAGGAACAACACCACCAAGTACAATTCAGATAGGTAGGTGTTTAGATGTTTAGAACAGTTCTGTTTACACTAGTTAAAAGTAAAAATCCACACCAGGGTGTTGTTCCAACTGCCTGGGCAGTGGATTTTTCCTTTCTGGACCTGGACCACCCAATTTTGTATGTAAATAACTATAGGTTTAAATAGGATCTCCGGTGGATTTTGTGTTTTACAAAGACTCTAAGACTAGGTCAGTGGCAGTTAGCAGCTCATATGTGGAGCATCTTTTGCTGGAGTGGAGAGTAAACAGCTGCTCTGAAGTTCATGCTCAGGTCCAGGAGGTGAAGAAAAAAGGACAGGCGGTTTGCTTTTGCTGTTTTTTTGCAGCTATAGCTGCACAGCTGCACCAAGAGATGGAGTGTGGGTATGAGAGAGAAGCACGTAGCGCTAATGCTAATGCGTAAAAGCAAAAAGACTTGCAAGGCATGAATTCTGATTTGACCATCGTTCACATTCATGTTGCATGTTCTTGGATTAAATTCGTATCCTATTTAGGACCACATATGAAAGTAACTTAAATCTGATTTGAACAAATCTGATTTGAAAAAAATCACTTTAGCCTGGTAATGTGAATGTAGTCTTAAATGTCCTCTGCTTTAGCGTAAAACAGAAAAACGCAATATATATGCACTTATACACACTTATACACACTTATACACACACTGCACACTTAAATGCTTCAGTGCAAAATAATGTGCTCAACAGGCCGGCCTCTTATTCTTTGCACACAATTTTATTGCACACACACACACATATATAGACACACACACACACACACACACACACACACACACATCTCTAACTGGTCATAATCGCACACTAACTGCTGTGAACCCCTCATTAGGCAATGGCTGAGCCTGCGGTCCCTTCAAAACATCCAGTTTCTCATCAGACGCTAAATTAGACTCATCCATCCATCTATGCTGGAGAAGACTTCCTGCAGGGCCAGCCAATTGTTCCTCTCTCACTTTCTCTCCCTCACACACTCACACACACACACACACACACATACACACACACTCAAACACAACCTCTCTGCTCCCTGCATTATTGATAGTTGTCAGTCAGTGTATCAGACCACATTTAAGTGACTCTGCAGGAGGTCCTGCATTGATCAAAACACACCAGCACACACACACACACACTTGTAGGTGATCATTTTGCCTCATACCCTTCTTTTGTGGTGGCGCCAACACTGCTGATGACCTGTGGTTCAGGCTCATATACTGATAAAAGCAAAGGATGAGCTACAATCACAATAAATGCATTATAATAATACGATATAATAGCTATATATATATATATATATATATATATATATATATATATATATATATATATATATATATATATATATGTAACTAAACTCATATATTTTATAGCTGTATTAAACACAGAGTGATCTATTTTAAGCGTTCATTTCTTTGATTGTTGATAAGTATGGCTTACAGCCAATGAAAACCCAAACACCAGTGTTTCAGAATGAAAATTAGAATATTATATAAGATCAATTGGTACTTTTGGAAGTGTGGGCAGTGTGCCAAGTCCTGCTGGAAAATGAAATCCAGCAGAGGGAAGCATGAAGTTCTGTAAGATTTTCCAGGAAAACACTGCACTGATTTATTTTTTTTACTGATGATCAGTGATGGTTTGGAGAGACATGTCATCTGCTGGTGTCGATCCACTGTGTTTTATTATCAAGTCTAAAGTCAGTGCAGTTTTGTTTTCCCACAAAATCTTACAGCACTTCATGCTGAACCTCTGCTACTGACAACTTGGATTTCATTTTCCAGCAGGACTTGGCACACTGCCCACACTGCCAAAAGTATCAATTGGTCTTATATAATATTCTAATTTTCTGAGACACTGATTGTCTAAATTTTTGTTTGAGTGTCATATTTTTAAACTGAATTAGTGAAATAAAATAACATTTCAACTTTTTCTTTTTTCGATTAATTGCACTAATAATAATAATAATAATAATAATAATAATAATAATAATAATAATAATACAATACTTCACTCTCAGTAAAGGCTTAAAGCATGTTCATTTGTGTAAAAGTGTCTAATTTGCCAATTTCAATCCTTAACTTCATTGTAATCTGTAACCAAAGACATGTATGCTGTTTATGTTTATTTAGTTTTGCATCAGAGGTTCACTATACATCCAAATGTTTGTGGACACACCATAGTAAATAGTGCATTAAGCTACTTTAGGTTGCACCAATTACTGAAACAGATGCACACCAACAAAGAACAAAAGCATTAGCACTAGCATTAGCAATTGGTCTTAGTAGACCAATGAGGTTTCTATGTGGGTGGGGCTTTGCAGATTGGTTTGATCCAGCACGAAAGAGCTTGAAAGTGCCATAAAAAGTGCAGTAAATATCGAGAAAGACTCTTCAGGAAATGATATATCCTAAACTGTAGAACATTGCTGTGTGCATTTAATAGCTTAATCAGCAACTACAGTGTTAGTGTGGTCCACCCCAATGACCCAACTAATGCAGCTCTACAGCTTAATGCTGGAGACTTTATACCAATCTAGCTCTCGTGGGCTTGGTGGGTTCCAGGTTTGTACATATACTATATGTTTTGTTTCTGCGACTCAGTTCTGTTGCTGGGCTTCTCAAATGGGCCCCATCATTACAGCCAAATTTATTCTCACGTGGGCCCCATCTAGGCCCATTATGCACTGTAAAACCCAGATGGGGCCCATGTTTAACCCCTACTGGTTCCAATACTCCCTTTGATGGGGCCCGTTGCATGTGTTGGGGCAACATTTTTGGGAACCAGTTGGGCATGGGTTATTTCTAATGTTTTCCCATTTTTTTCCCACAACACAAGGAGGGTGAAGACTACAGCATTGCCAAGTAGCATCACAGCGCTAACACTCTGAGGAAAGTGCAGTGACATGGTTCTGATACATCAGCTCACAGATGCAACCTTGTGCTGATCCACATCACCCTAGGAGTGATGAGGAGAAAGAAAGATTGCCATCTACTGTACTGTACCCACCCAGAGAAAGAAAGCAAGACCAATTGTGTTCTCTCGAGGCTCTGCTGCTGCTTGTTAGCTGCATGACCGGGATTCGAACTAGTATGCTCACTTTTTGTATAGAGTGTATGAATGTATTATCTGACTTTGCTTCTTCTTCAGTTTTGCGCTAAGGGCTATACATGAGTCTAATGGAGCCAAGTCCAGGAGGCTTATACCTGCCAGGCTGGCAATTCTGTCCAAACCGTCCCTTTAATTCACTTTAAGTCGTTATGGCTGTGCTTTACTGAAGAGGTTCACAACTTTACCTTATAGATACATTACCTTATTTTATGTAGTGGAAAACTCGCCCCATCCCACACACATTCACACACACACACCGAGAAGAGACTATTACATCAATTGGCCGCCTCACTTCACCGTGTGAATGGCACTTACAGTTTTAAGGTCAATGCATTAGTGTAATAAATTTATTCATAGGCTCTGTGGTGCTCCAGGGGCTGGTCGCCGTCTCCTCTAATAAGCTGCTGACATCTGTCTACTGAGGCTGCCAGTAGAAAAGCATCACTGCTAAGTGTGTGTGTGTGTGTGTTGAGGGTGGCAGGACCTGTGTGTCTTCTTCTTCTTCCTTCCTCGCTATTCAAGAGACGCAGCGTGGCAGCGCGCCACCGGGCCGTCATCAAGGACGGAGCGAAATGAATACATCACCTCCAGCCATATCATGCTTACCTGCAGATCAGAACAGCGCCGGCTTGTTCTCCGCTGCACGGAACAGCACTTCCTCTCATGTGACAGGCGACGGTTACCAAATATGTCCGATCAGCATCCGCTCAGCCATGCGTCGATTCGTACCTGCTGGAACTGCAGAGCGCACAGGAGTGTGACCATCAGAAAAAAAAAAAAATACTGGAATGGGTGACGAAGCCAGTTTATGATGAACGTTCTCGTGTTGAGGAGGGAGGGGCTTAATCTGTAAGCATTCAAGCGTTTCTAGAAGATTGAGTTGTAGCTGGAGAGATAGAGTTGGAGTCTGGCAGGTTGAGGAGGAAATGGTTGGGACTTATGAAGGAAAGAATATACAGTATGTTTAAAAATGTGTATCAGATATGAAATGCATTGAGCCGTATTTTTGCCTTATCTATAGGTGAGTCATCAATGGTGCACCATGTTACAGTTATATTTTAATAACACTAATGAGAAATGAGAAGGGTACAATCATATATATATATATATATATACAAATATACAAGAGCAGATGAAGGTTTTGCTAAACCCCAAATTCACCAAACACAAAAACTACCGAAATGAATATCTACAACTCATTAATTGATAAATGCACAAAAGACACCCAAAGAAATATGTTTCTGCAGTCTTTTAAATTCTTTTAAAAGGATCTTCCAAAAAGAATTGGATAATTCTCACCACGTCTGGTTGAAATAGTCCTTAGAAGTCCTTAGAAATCCTGAGAAATGTAGTGAAACAGCGAAGAAATAATCCCACATTGTTTTGGCCGTGAAGAAGCTTAAGTGACATTGTTGTTGCTGGTTGCAAGATTTGTCATAAGTACAAATAAGTACCAATATTTTTTAACACAAAAATAAATAAACCACTTACATAGAGCTTTGACCTTAAAGTTACTCAAACAAAGGTTCATTAGTCAAAGGAATGAAGCAACAGCTTCCTCCGAGTCTGCATTGTTACCACATGGCTTCCATTTTTGGCTGGCTTGTAATCTGGGGTAAAAAAAAACAAAACAGTACTGGCCGCCAAAGGTCAGGGGTAGGAATTACAGCTAACAAAAAACTATGTGACTGCTGTTACAACCGTGCAGCTTGATTTAGGGTGTGTCGGTGTGTCTTTGCTATCATAACAACAGGAAAAGTACACCTTGCATGGCTCGAAGCTCGCAAAAGGCATGTACGAACTCTCTTAATCTCTTAATCATTGGTGTGTTTTGGGTGTAATATGAAATAAACCAATCAGCATGCCATTTGCCATTCCCATTAAGAGCCAGGTGCACTCTGACTCTGACGGATTGCTATTTTAACGGCGTAGATCCATCCCAAATCTTCTCAGCCAAAATGATGGACCATTCATACGTATATTACCGAAAAACACAGATGATATTTGGAGTGTTTTTCAAGGACGCAACTGATGTCCTCTTTCAGGCTCTTGGTTACCCAAAATTTCTAAACAAATAGGAAAAGGCTCTTGGCAACATCTATTTGCATATTGGGCATGCCTGTATTTTAGTTCATTCAACAATTTTATGGTTTTAGTGAAGTTAAGGTTTCGCGCATTCTGCTAATCAAACATTTTTTATTTAACAATTATTTACTGGTGATGCCACAACACAAGGAGGGTGAAGCCTAGCACACGCCTCCTCCAAAACATGTGAAGCCAGACTCCGCCTCTTTCTGAACTGCTGCTGATGCTGTAGCATTGCCGAGTAACATTACATCGCTAATGCTCGGAGGAAAGCACAGCGACTCGGTTCTGATACATCAGCTCACAGACACAGCCTTGTGCTGATCCACATCACCCTATGAGTGATGAGGGGAAAGAAAGAGCACCATCTACTGTACTGTACTCACCCAGAGAGAGAGCAAGGCCAATTGTGCTCTCTCGGGGCTCCGGCAGCTGATGGCAAGCTGCATGACTGGGATTCTAACCAGCAAACATCTCTTGATTATAGTGGCAGCACTTTAGACCACTGGACCACTCGATGCCCAAACAGTAAAAAACATCACTAAGTGAAAAAGCTAATATAAGTTGGCTAAACAGATAAATCTGATAAATAGGATGTTTTTTTTTACAGTGTTTAAAAGTAAAAACAGTGAGTGAAACATTGCCTCATCCTCCAGCATCCTCCTTTCGTTCTCTCCATCAGTTCAAACGTTCAGTTCCCTCATCAGGCTCTGCTTCTCTCATCACATTAAAATCAGAGCGTAATGCAGTGCAGGGTGAAAGATAAAATCAGCGCAGTGGAGAGGCTAATGCTGGTCATGCAGTGGTTATATAGCTTAGCTGATTTTACACTCCAGTTACTGCAGGACTGTCCTGTATGAGCCGTGTGCCCCAGTGCAAATTTGGGTTTGGTGGGTCAGTGTAGGTGCTGGGTGGTCCGTCATCATAGATTCTGTCTCAGTAATGAACTGTGGGCTTACAATCCAAAAGTCTGTTTATTTGTGTGTGTGTGTGTTTGAGCTGTGTGTGTGTGTGTGTGTGTTTGAGCTGTGTGTGTGTTGGCAAAGCTGTGTATTCTGACAGCTGGGCTCATGCAGAAGTGAAATTACACACACTCTATGTGGGAGATCCACAAGCAGGCAAAACACAACAAACTGTAAATCACTGAGAGCAGCGTTCCCCTACTTTTTCATTACCAATGTTTTTTCTCAACTTATCTTCTGTAGTTTGAGAAAAAAAAAAAAAAACATTCCAGTGGTGTGTTGTGTGTTTGCAGTCTTTAGTGCTTTGTTTCATCAAAACCTCATTCAAAGTTCGAACTCAACAAACACCAATAAATTAGTTCTGTTAGGTTAGTAAAACATACATGAACGCCTCTTAATATTTTTCAATGTCTCTCAACGTCTTCTTGGGCTAGAGGTAAAATATGGCCTTTTCATTCTTTATTTTGATCCAGAAAGTGCGAGAAATACATCCCTCTTTTGTGCATGCACAGTAGTTTCACTGTTGCTAATGCTCACCCAACAGAGTTTTTTTTTTCTTGTTATTTTTGACTTAACAGCTTGACTGAAAACTTTAATGTTCGTTCACTGAATATAAAATTGTATGTTGCATGGAAATGCTGTATGATGCATGCTGTACCTTTATTTTTGCTTTAGGGGTTACTATTTTTCTATGTTTTATATTGTGCATATGTTTATTTTTATACTTAAAGAACATAAGTGAACAAATGTTTTTTTTTTTTCTTTTTTTTTTTTACAGTTTACAGATCATTGTTAACAAAAAAGTTAACAAAAATAGTTGGTGGGAGCTCCTAATAAGCTGACACCTTTAACTATGCTATATGTTTCTTATAATTAAATATTGAGGGTCTGATATATATATATATATATATATATATATATATATATATATATATATATATATATATATATATATATATATATATATATATATATATATATAAAACAGGGATAGTGTGATCAGGAAACCCTGTTGTGTCTTTAGTAAAAATAAAATATGTTTTAGCCAAAATAGAGCTGTAATAATGCTGCATCTGCATCTCAAACAATTAGAATATAATCGAAAAGTTATTATTTTTTTTCTTTATTTAGATTAACATCATGTTCATGTTCCAATAGTTTTACGGTTTTAGTGTTTTTGAGGTTAGATTGGTAGTGGCGGGTAACTTTAGTTATACTCAGCTTGTCTGTGCTGAATGTAGATCTGGTTGGATAGCTGGAGCTATCCAGACCAACAGCATACAGTAGAGAGTTTAAACGCAAATTCTTTATTTCTTTTTCTCTCTTTTTTCTTTGTAAAATGAAATAAACATGGTACTAAACCAATAAATGTATACATTGGCTCAGCTTAACATCACTGAGACAGCTACTACAATATTAACAACATTCACTGATATCAGATACATGAACAAGTAAAAAAATGCTATATTGGATTCAGATATCTAGACATTTAATATACATACTGGAACTCTGCCATATAAAAAATCACACACACAACATTCCTTTAGACATTCATAGATTTTCAAATTCTTTTTCTTTGCCTAAACAATGTTAGATACAACAATAACTTTTTTTAAATAATGTAAAATCATAAAATGTTAAATAGTAAAACATCTTATTGAACAAACTTTAGAATCTTTCCTTTTTAACATAACTTCTCTGCATGTTTTAGTGACCTACGACTACAGAGTGTTGAAGCCAAGGGTGTTCCAGCCATTTGTGCGGCTATAGGAGACCTGGAGGGGTTGTAAGAGTCGCCACTGATGGAGATACTTATCAAAACGTCTTAACATAATTCAGAGTCATGAGCTGACGAGGCATCGTCAATTAATTATAATTATAATCACAATCGCCGTGGATCTCAAGGTCTCTAGCTGTGGAGACTGCAAATGCCCGGTTAATACT
The DNA here is from genome assembly GCF_023375975.1 of Astyanax mexicanus. Lineage (NCBI taxonomy): Eukaryota > Metazoa > Chordata > Actinopteri > Characiformes > Acestrorhamphidae > Astyanax > Astyanax mexicanus. Next base: position 11,353,608 of record NC_064422.1, read on the forward strand.
GTGCCCACGTCAGAGGACGTACTGGAAAGGACATGATGAGATGAGATGTGTAGTTGAAACATCCTGTTTTGGCAGCTATAATGTCGGGAATATGTATTTTTAAAAATATGTAAAGCGATTCTGCATTTTGATGAACTTGTACGGGAAGAGAAGAGTATATGTGTGTGTCTACATATGCATGTACATATATATATATATGTGTGTATATATGTATGTGTGTGTGTGTAGTGATAGAGAAGCCAGAGAGAGGATGATGGCTTTCCTGAGGGTCGGAGAAATGCAATAAGAACCTGTATAAAAGTCGGCCCATAAAACCGGCCGTAAGTGGAGATGCTCTGCCATGCATACTTAACACGCACTGCGGAGGAGGAGGGGCATCCAGGGAGCAGGATAGAGCCTTCACGGCCTCAGTAAAGAGAGATAGGGGACTTTATTGCCCCATACAACCACCCCCCACCCTTACCCAGCCCATTCCACCCACCACAGCCGAGCTCCTGGAGAGGCTTTTGCTCTAAAAGCATGGACGAGTGCACAAATGCACTGCTTCACCCTCCTGCTTTAACGGCACTCAGATCTTTAATTTGGCTCTGTATATTTCATGCTATTAAAAAAAAGACCATTCGTGAGTCATTTAAGAAGAGGTGATGCAGTGCTGGAAACTGGAAAAAGGAAATTGGTTGGTTTCTAATAGTGAATTGCTGGTGCATTGCTGGAGAAGAAGAAACCTACTGCCATTACTTTGATACTGACATAATCTTATAACAACTCACCAACCCACTATTATAATCCCTTATAAGATGAGGTCTTTTTTAGATGTAAACCTGTTGCTTTAATTTTTAAAGTAATATTTACTAAAAACTTAATTTAATTAAACTTGTAACTGACCCTTGTTTGTATACCTAAGAGCAAATTTGGTAAAGAATACTAAAAAGTACACTTTCTATTTAATATACTTTGTAAAAATACACATTCAATATACTTTCTGTGTATTTCCACAATTTTCTTTTTTTTTCCGAGCAATATGCTTTAAATTATATGTTGTTTTGATAGAATATATATGTAATATATGTGCTTAAAGTGCACCAGTTGTTCCAGTAGCATTAAGGTATACACAATATGTACATCAATACGCAAAGTAGCACATTTATATTATATTTCAAGTGTATTTAAAATACATAATTTAAATCTAAAGTTTGCAAAAGTTATATGAAAAAAGCACTCAAAAGCACAATCAAATGCTTTTATGTTGTATTTAAAAATGGTTTAATAAAAATGTAAATATGCTTACGTTACCATAACTACCATAACATAACCATAGTTGTACAATTTAGTATGATTTTAGCACATATTCAAATTTAAAAAATGTATGTACTTTACCATGTTAAGCATACTTTTAAAAATATACTTAAATGCACTTTTCTTTCACAAGAGAAGTTATTATGCCTAAATTTTAAGATTGTAAAATGTTTGTGTGTGTGTGTGTGTGCATTTTTTTATTATTTATTAACCGTGTGCAACAAGTAACTTCAAATTTTATGGTGAATTTAAAGATTGTATTTAGTCTTTTTTGTGATTTTATTTAACTAAATATATAGATAATATATAATATACACCTACACACTCCCACTTACTGTAGTCTCGTTTTTAAAGTAGTAGCACCCATCCTGGTCCTGAAGGCCCATAACTACGTTATTGTGTTTTCCATTATGTTTTTGGACATAACAGATTAGAAAACATTACAAAAATTCAGTTATCTACACTTTGTGAGTGTCTCTCTATTAAACTATAGAATCTACATGTCTCTGTTTTCCAAGATAAAGTCTTTCTGAAGCTCTTCTACACATATACTGACTTTCTCTAGTTCTCTCTTTCTGCATCTACGAAGAGCTCGTCATTGCCAGATCTCTCCATGGCACGGAGAAGAGGAGCGTTAGAAGAAGAGAGATTTGTAGCAGAGGCACGCTTTACTGCCATCCTTCCATCACAGCAATAAAAGATAAAGACTACATAGCCAAATCATAATCATACCCTGCATGCAAATTCTAACTTTGATGCATCTGGAGTGATGGAGGGGCTGTGAGGTGTTTATGTGTTTACTGGAGGTGTGAAGAGAATTTTCTCTCTCTCTTTCTCTCTTTTCTCAGTCCAGAATAGAGTAAGATAACAGATTATGGGTTGGGGCAAGGCAGTGCATGCAGTAAAAAAGTATTTGTATGTTCTACTGTCATGTAAGTTTTGGGATTTTATGAAGTTTTATAAGTTCTACACAATATACAAAACATTCAATAAATAAATCAATTAATAAATAATTAATTAACTACAAAAATCAATGCGTGTGTGCTCTGTGGGCACCCAGCTGGCCAACGTTAATATGGCAACCTTTAAGTTCAACCTTAAATAAACCATAGCTCACTAAAAGTAGAAATTCTATGGTTAACAGATAGTTAACAATACAATAAACTCACATCACTGTAGTAAATCTACAGATTATAAAGAAAGTTACCCATCACCACTACCAATCTGATCACTGAACAACTGATCTCAAAAACACTAAAACAGTAAAACTATTAGAACATGAACATGGTGTTAAATTAAAAAGCATTTACTGCAAATACAAGTAAAACACTTTTTCATTCCTCCATCCAACCGTTTTTAGAAATTTTTATTTACGGACCAATGAAGTTTCTCTGGAGAAACTTTAGTTGCAGAAGTTACAGCCACATCATTTTTTTTTCTCAGTCTTTCATTTAAATGAAATTGCATCGATTGCCACTTCATTTCCTTTGCTAAAGTCCTGCACTCAATCAAAATCATTCTGAAGTTGTCTCTGAATCTGAAGTGTTTAATCAGCTTTCTCTGGTGAATGTTACTGAACAACTGTTGTATTGGTTTAAATCTACATATTTGCATCTGCAGTCAGTGGAAAGGCTCATTAATTTAAACCTCTTTTTAAACCCATTTTCACATTTGTAGGCAATTACAAACTGTCACAGATGTTGAGGGATGTGAAAGTTGACATAAATGCTTGTATCTATCTATCTATCTATCTATCTATCTATCTATCTATCTATCTATCTATCTATCTATCTATCTATCTATCTATCTATCTATCTATCTATCTATCTATCATTTTGCTACTCCTCTATACCTTCTTCCTTCTGCTCCTCTCCTACTACTGAAGACGGAGGAGAAATGGAGGAGAGAAGGAGGAGCAGAAGGAATGGAGGGAAGGAACAGTTGTAATTGGGGAAATGGGACAGCCAATCACAGCTGCTACAAACAGCCATTCTTTTAATTGAGTTAATTGTAGATGTTTAAAATCAAATTTCTAATAAAATTCCTGGGTAGGATACTCTAGTGTATCTAGTGCAAGATTCTTTTGTCTCCTTCAATATTCAGAGAGGTGGCAAAATGGCCAAAATTTTTGGGACTTTGGGGGTTTCTGGATGCAGTAAAACCAACTAAACTAAATAAATGTCTTGGGTTTAAATAAGACAGGCTTCTCCAAAACTTCTTCCCAAACCATGAATTAATCATCTGCAGCTGATGTGCTCCTCCTGATTTTAATTGTACACATTCAAAGCAGTAGTACATAAAGGTGGTACTGTTCTAACTCTCTCTTTACATGAAAATAAAGGTAATTTCTTTAGTGTTTTTTGCTTAGTTTATTACATTACCGTTATCTCTTAATACAGTTCAAATGAAGCCAGTGGATCTGTGAATGAAGCTTCAAACATAAACCTTGACCAATTTGACCATTAAACCCATTACCCTCATTTAAACACCATAATTCCAGAATCCCTCCACAATCAGTTCTTTAAGATACTTCCCCCACTTTCAAGTGGTTCACCAGCATGTTTATTGACTTGTAGCTTTTATTAGGTGCATCTTATCAAATTCTTTAATGGAATCCCCCAAGAAATATGTTCTATACCCAGTTGGGCAAAGTCCACATTACAGAAAACCAATGTTGATGAGTTTGCTTAGAGTTGGGTTGCTGAACAGCTGGTCATTCACATTCAACATCCTGAAGATGTGAAGCTGAGGTTCCTCAACAAAGTTGAGATGATGGTGGACTAGATGGTTGTTAATACTCTTAATGATCGTTTGCACATTAGATTAAGGGAGTTCTCACGTTAGCGTTTCTTCCGGCCCCAGAAGCACTTGCTTTGAGGACATTTTCACACGTGCACTTTTCAGTCCAGTTAAATCGAACTCTGGTTCGTTTTCACCTTTGGTGTGATTAATTTAGGCGAGTGTGTACACAGTAATTGCATTAATTGCATTCGCTTGCTGACCCAAAACAATCACACTGAGATCCTTGAGGAAAGGTGTGAGAGGAAAATTATGTTTTAAATTGTGCAATTAACCAACAGCTTGAATGGAATTATTCTCTGTGTGAAAGTAAATCTGCGCTAATTTGCCCCTCCCCAAAACTAGCCCAGAATCACAGAATCGCTTCTTTGTGGATAACCTTTAGCTTCCTCTGCAAGGCAGTTGTCATCTCAGAGGTGTGTTTGGGATGGTTATTGTATTGAAAAACTGCTATATAGCCCAGTTCCTGGAGGTAGGGGATCATTCTCTTCTCTTCCCTAGTATTGGATGCTACCGCCACCATGTTTGAATGTAAAAAAAATCTAATAACAAAATACTGGCTCAAGCTCTGCTAACAAGAGCTGTCAGTGCTTAAACTTAAACAATTTCTTAATATTTAAAGATATACCTTGATCATTCTATGCACTTCAACAAGAAAATATAATCCTTTATGGTCTTTTAAGAGATTTGGGCAATGCTCTTTGCTATCTTACACCCCGTCGACAGTCTATGTTTACGCCTTGCAACCGTGCCCTTAAAATAGTATCATAGTTTAGGAATAAATCTGCAATGAAGGTTTGTCGTGGTGGATTGGAAGTGAGGTGTGTTCAGGTAAATTTCTGCTATGTTTCTATATATTTTGGTGAAAGAAAACACAGGAGTTCCACTGACTGATTAAAACCCTGTCAACAGTCAATTGTCAGAGTCCATTCCTTTGCAGAGCACAAACCCGACATTTATCTCAACAATAAACAGAATAAAGAATAAAATAACATTGCTGTTCCCTTAAATGCGTTCAGTATCCTCTGCTGAGACACATAAAGCACCACGCTGTTAAGTTAAGAACGTGCCAAAGTCAGAGCTCATTTGGCTCTTAAAGGCAAGGAATGGCAAGTGACACCCTGTTTTATTTCCTGTTATTATGTCAAAACTAATCACAATCATGATTAATTAAGAGAATTAGTACATGCTTTTTGGGCATCTTGAGATGCACAAGGCATATTTTTGGCGCCCTCACAATACCAAAGATACCTTGACACACCATAAATACAGCTGCGTAATCCGCAATTGACCGGTGTGCTATAGGTATAGAGTTACCTGATTGGGATTGTCTTATTATAAACATATTTTGCCTAAAGGAACAAAACACAGGCCGGTTATTTCTCATAGAGAGAAAGAAATAGAGAGAGAAAGAGTGATAGGATGAGAGAGTGAGAGAAAACTGATACATTATCTTCATTAATCTCTCCTGGAAAGGTGAAAAGATTCATTCCCCTCGCGCTCGTCCCCCTGGCTTTGACACGTCTCCCTAAGTAGGGGTAACTAAACAAGCCCAGATGTGTTACACTGACCTGAACTGCTCCAGGCCTTGTCCATCATCAGCTGAGAGACAGAGGTGTGAGGGTGTCGGTGTGTGTGTTCAGAGAAGAGGTAGAAAGTGTGTGTGTGAGAGTGGAGTGTGTAAAAGGAGTCCTACATGCAGTGTGTTTTATATACTCATACTAAGAGAGAGAGAGAAAGAGAAGATAGGGGTGCAGCTTCTCTCTTTTTACCCATGAAAATTTCATGATTCTAAATCTAGCCAGACTTTTAGTGTCGGTCAGAATTACAGCACACGCTGCAGCACACGTGAATTATTCAGCTGCCAGGCGAACCCCCGGCCACGTGTGCGAGAGGCCGGACCGAACGCACGGGAGACGGGCAGAGCCGGCAACGATATAGTGAAATAAAATGATAAACAAGCTCATCAATATTAGAACTGAAACACAATGAGCCGAGCAAACAGATGATGATCTGCAGTTTGGGCCTGACCAAGGTGAGGCACACAAGACAAAGGAGTGTACAAGTGTGTGTGTGTGTGTGCTACTCATTTCAGCAGCAGCATGCAGTAAGGAAACAGAGTATACATTAATGATAAAATGATAAGGATGTGTCATCAGATAAATAGATATTAAGAAAGCATGCAAAGTTCAAGTGTTGTCATCTCGTGTCTGCAGAGCTTCAGCCAGCATTTTCTTACTAGAACTGTGCAGTATGTCACAGAAATCCGTGTGGGTGGTTGCCAGGTTTAAAAACAAAACAGAGGTGCTGTAGCGATGGAAACTAGTAAGGTGCTGGTTTAGCTCGAATTTTAGCTACTACACAGTCAAGAAAGCCTCAGCAATCATTGAAAACATTAATGTGAACCCAGAAGGACTACAAGACAAATGCAGGGTAATTTATCACAACTACTAATGTCTTCCATCTACTAGATTAACTTACTGAGTATACAAGGCTCAGGGTACCTGAGATAGCTAGCTAGGTAAGCTAAAGTATTATGGACTATGCTTGCTGATCATAGAATCATGCTACACATGCTAATGTGAATTGCAATCAGTCACAATGGATATATGTCAAAAACCAAAAGTCTCTATATTGACTCTAAAGTCTGTTTTAATCTCGATATCTCAATAAAGACACTTTGATTGATTATATCTAGCTCAAATTGTTTGTGATTATACATTGAGCTGTAAGATGGCTATTCCTGTATTTCATTAAAATAAAGTCGTTAAAATTAAAGAAGGGATTGAACTCGTCTTGCACTCGTTCGTGTAGGTTCAGTGTCCTCAGCTTGGCAACCCGAGTGAGCTTCAGGTCTGTGGAGGTCTTGCTCTCATTTCTTACTGATTACTCCTTTAATCCTATTTTCTGGAAAGACAATAAGCGTATAAATATTTACAATAAACATTCACCGACAAATTAAATAGCATAACCTGGATTGCAGCAAAACTACATGCAGTTATGTCTCAGGTACATACAAATACATCTAAATGATTACAGGTGGGGAATTAAGTGTACCACTCAGTTTTAAGAGTCTACACATAGGCATGCCCACAAAAAAAAACTAAGTAGTTAGGGTAGGGCTTAGTGGTAATGCCAAGGAGTGAATGGGATTTGGCCTAATCTAAGTCTACTTAAATTGCGTTGGTCTAAAAATGCGACTTAATAAAATATCTAAACCAATTTTCTTAGTAATCAATGCAGATTCACATATATATTCCTGTATATTGAATGTAAACACACTGTTTTATTGATTGGATGCTCAATTGAGTAACAGGTGGATAAACTGAAGGTGGGTATATTTGTTTGGCTAACAGCTAAACAAATATTTAACATGCCTCAGATCACATCTTACAGTAACTGTTGACCATGTAGCCTACAGATGAGGTGATCACACACACACACACACACACACACACACAGAAACATTCTTGTGTTGTCTGAAACATGAGGGTGTGTTGACCCAGCCGTAGCCGTCATTTAGGGTTTAGAGTTCCACTGGCTTTTCCCAGCCTGCCCAGACCCATTCCCAACACCACCAGCCTGATCTCCAGCAGTGTGTGAGAACAGGTGCAAACACACACACACACACACACACACAGACACACACACAGACACACACACTCCTCTTCCCCTCTGTTTCAAAGGCATTCCGGCAGTGTCTCGCCTCCCTCTGGCCTTGTAGATAGCGTTCCCTCCCCTCCATATCAGAACAGCGGAAATCTTCCTGAGAAAGAAATAAAATAACGGAGAGGAGGATGACTCTGATTTCACAACAAGTCCCTCACTCTGTGTATGTATGGACCCGAGGTATTCTGTATAAACATGTGTGAAAGTGTAAATCTGAAAAATACAATTCTGAAAAGTGTGACGTCCAAAAGTATTCAGACCTCTTTACTTGGAACCCCCTAAATATAGTAATGTCAATTAGTTTCACTATAAATACCAAGGAAGTCACCAGACAGGTCAGAGATCATCCCAAGCTTTGAGTTTCACCAATCCATCATCCAAAAATGAGAAAAAGGATTCTATAACTGCACACCTACCAAGACGTGGCCATGGTGCACCCAAACTGACATATTGAGCAAGAAGAACATTGATAAAGAAGCAGCCAATAGGCCAATGGTCACTCTGGAGGAGCTGAAGAGATTTATAGCTCAGCTGGATCAAACACTCTAACCTTTCTAAGATGCTCTTTTCCTTTGCATTATACATAGAAGTCTCAAAATTCAAACTGCATCTTTTTTGTTATTTCAGCCATTTCTCATTTCTCAAATAAATGCTCTAAATGACAATATTTTAGTTTGGAATTTGGGAGAAATGTTGTCTGTAGTTTATAGAATAAAACAACAATGTTCATTTTACTTAAACAGAGGCACGTAGACTGATGATGTACCTGCTGTGACTTTGGTTGTAATTATCAGCAGTAATTCTCCTTACATTGTGTTTTTGTGTGTTACTTGTGTGTATGTGTGTGTGTGTGTGTGTGTGTGTGTGTGTATAGGTCTTTGTCTAGTGCCATATGCCTCTGGAACTCTGAGTTATCCTCTACGCTCTCTGACAGCAGTACAGGGACCTCCTCCTCCTCGCCTCCCATCTCTCCTGTTGTTGTTTGTCTTCAGTGTTAATTTCACAGTCGGTATGAGACTCATTGAGACGCTTTTGTTTTCCTGCCCGAGGGCGTGGCCCCTGAGGATGGCAGAGGCGTTGTGATAGGCCCCTGGGGCCGGCGGGGGTCAGATGGCGCTGGTTTGCGTAGATGGGCGCATGTTCTCGCCATGCGTTTGAGGGCGTGTGTGCTTTTTCATTCTTTCTTTTTCTTATTTGCATGTAATTGACTTCTTTCCCAGTTTGTTGTCATATGCATGAAATGCGTCCCATAATTCCAGAGATCATTACATGCAGGAGTCCAGCGCTGCACTGGGGGAGTCCGTCCCCCCCATCCAACTCTGTAATGACTCACCAGAGTGGAAATCAATTACTCCACACTCGCAAAACAAATACACTGAGTTTAATTTAGCATTTCCCAGCGTTGAGAGAAAGAGAGAGAGAGCGTGCACTATTAATTAATCCATTCATTTATTGATTTATTCATGAATTTGTGTTGTCTGTAGATCTAAAAAACACAACAATTAAAAGAGAAAAAGCCAAGAATCTGTTGGAATAATGTAATAAAAATGTTAAACAACATGAAATAAAATGTGTTATTAAATTATTGTATTTGCTGATTGTATTTAAACATATAAAGAAAAATACTATTCATTATATACTATGCATTTTTATTATTATAAACCTGCAGCTCTTAACTTACAAAAATATAAGTTTCTTTGATTTTACCTGATTGAAAACCTCTGGAATATAATTAAGAGGAAGATGGATGATCACTAACCATCAAACCAAACTGAACTGCTTGCATTTTTGCACCAGGAGTAAAGCAGCATAAAGTTATCCAAAAGCAGTGTGTAAGACTGGTGGAGGAGAACATGATGCCAAGATGCACGAAAAAACTGTGATTAAAAACCAACCAGTGTTATTCCACCAAATATTGATTATATAAATATAAACTTGTTTTCTTTGCATTACCTGAGTTCTGAAAGCTCTGCGACCTTAAATAATAAAAATGTTTTAAGAGTTCTGAAGTCATCATTATCATATTTGGTGGAATAACCCTGGTTTTTAATCACAGTTTTCTCCACCAGTCTTACACACTGCTTTTGGATAACTTTATGCTGCTTTACTCCTGGTGCAAAAATTCAAGCAGGTCAGTTTGGTGGTTTGATGGTTTGTGATCATCCATCTTCCTCTTGATTATATTCCAGAGGTTTTTGATTTGGTAAAATCAAATAACCTTTTTTCCATTGCTGTGTATTAATAAAAAGTGAACACACAAACATAACAAAAATTGACGGTATGATATATTAAAACAATGGTAACTAAAACTTAAGAAAGTCATAGAAAATGTTAACTAGAAACAAATAAAACTTTCACAGGGCTGAATGAAGGTGGTCAGACACCAAACTAAACCTTAAATGTTCTTTAAATGTTGTTACCAGTAATTAACACCTGCCTATTCAATCACCTCGACAAAAACAAATACAGCAAAATCACACACGAGTAAACCAGTATCCACACAGTAGGCTGAATAAACGTTACGGAGACGTCTCGGGGCCTGAAGACGCTCTGTCAACACGTCGTCTCCTGCATGGTGTCGTCCCCTGCAGCCTCCTGCTGGCTTTATTGGTGTTTAGTGATCAATTCTCAATGAGAACGCTACTGTCTGCCAGACACACTTCATCACTTAAACACAACCTCAACAAACACACACACACACAAACACACACACCACCCATAGACCTTCACACTGATCCTCACACTGCGTATACCCAATCCACCATTAGTCCATCCATTGAGATCTCAGGGGAAACAGAACTCATGTGGTGGGAACAGCTTCAGCTCTGTGAACAGCTTGGAACAGCTTGGAAACAACCAATCACTGGATGATGATGATTCATCATTAGCATATGACATGAATACAATGCCAATGGATGCCGTGTGCTTGGAGATGCATTAGCATAGTAAATTATGCCTGATAAGGTCATACATTTAAAATGTCCAATTACCATTTATTTAATTACATATTTAAGTCAGAATTACAGAATTTACAGTTTGCCATCAGCTGCTGGAGCCCTGAGAGAGCACACCCAATTGGCCTTGCTCTCTCTGGGTGGGTACCCTTTCCCCTCATCACTCCTAGGGTGATGTGGATCAGCACAAGAAGAGCTGCGTCTGTGAGCTGATATATCAGAACTGAGTCGCTGCGCTTTCTTCCGAGTGTTAGCGTTGTGATGCTATTCGGTAATGCTGCATCAGCAGCAGCTCAAAAAGAGGCAGAGTCTGACTTCACATGTTTCGGAGGAGGCGTGGGATAGTCTTTACTTCACCCTCCTGGTTTTGTAGCATCACTAGTGATAAAGGATATAAACCTGATTAGCAGCTGAATGGGTAGAACAATTGCTAAATTGGGAGAAAATTGGAACAAATTGGAAAAAAAATTATTTTACTAGATTATATTAGATTATATTGACCCTTAACAGGTCAGGCTTTTTGTCAAACATCTGCCTGACATTGTAATAGAAAATATAAAAATATATATTTAAGTAAATCTGTTAATGTCATTATAATATAATGAATAAAATCATAAAATTGTCTCTTTCCTGAACTTCATTTTAAAATCAATATATTCCTGAATACAAATCAAACAGTTCTTCAAACTTTTAGTTTCGTCATGTTTGTCTAGTTTTTACATCTATTTTTTTAAACATAATTCCTGTTACTGATCTGGAATTATTAAGTAAAGTAGAGAGAATGTGAACAGGCAGCTTCTCCAAGTGTCCTGTAGGAGATTTCAAACCCTCAAATTTTCAGAATGTATATTCTATTTTAATGCAAAAAAAGGGTTTTGTATCACCCATACACATACCTGTAGCCTGTATACAGGTCAAGCCATTTAAAGGGGTTAAAAAGTCTGCATTTCTTGTGGAGAAATTACAAATTACCTGTATTGCATCAATAGAAAGTTTAGAATCTATACTCTATCAAACTGCTCCACGTCTTTTATCTTAGTTTTCTTAAGAAAATGCCTTTTTCCAAACTTCTTCTAAAAGTCAGTCTCACAGGATTGAGTGCACAGATCCCAGAAATCCCAAAGATTTCAGATCATTTCAGATCATCTCAGAGATCCGAGTTCTCTCCAGGCTGGATAACACTCTCTGTGGTGTAGGTGAAAGCTGTCAGGAGCTGCAGATCATCATCACTAACTGTTGATGTTTCTCACTGAGCTTTTGGTGTTCTCCAGCCCCACGCCAGAGTCAATAAATCACTCAGACCCTTCAACCACCAGAACCAGAACTGAGACCTCCCTGCTTGAGTTCAGCCTAAATCAATCAGTTCCTTTGAAGTCTGCTGAACGCAGTGCTGTTATTACATGTGTTACACGCTGTATTTCAGTTATCTTAAACAACCTGCGCAAGTGTTTAGCTTGGAATATTGTAATAAATTACATCAACCATAATCCAGCAGCAGTAGACCTACAGTAGATGCTATAAAGGTTCCTCTGAGTAAAGCCACTGAAAAAAAAAAAACACTTTTGCTTGCCTTAGTTTGAGTATAAAGAACCAGTAGAAGGTTATTAGAACATTGGCTTATGGTTCTACAATGCTAAAAGTGTAATAGAGCTTCTGAACCCTTTAAGGTGCTTTGAGGAACCTTCAGAAAAATTGTTTTGGGAAGAAAAAGCTCCACAAAGAACCTTAAGAGGTTCTTAAACAGTTTTAAACTAAAGAACCCTACATTTACAGAAAGCAGATGAGTAACCTTGTGCAAATGTGTAAAAAAAAGGGTTACAATAAAGTGCACTGCCAGTATCTGGATAGATAGATAGATAGATAGATAGATAGATAGATAGATAGATAGATAGATAGATAGATAGATAGATAGATAGATAGATAGATAGATAGATAGATAGATAGATAGATAGATAGATAGATAGATAGATAGATAGATTTTTGATATGATTATTTACACACTTTCTTTACTCTGTCTCTGCTCATGGAGCTTTATAGATGAATACGAAGGCTGAAGCTATTGTGTCACATACCTGGCAAACTGGGGTGTGCAAGTAGGGCTGGTGAATGGGCAGCTAGGAAAAAAAAAAGAAAAATAATTGCAGTCTGTAGTGAACAGTTTAAAGAAGATTATAATACCCACATAAGTAATGCTGTCAAGAGATGCCAGTGCTTAAACTTAGCATGTTTCCTAATAACTGATTTTACACCCTGATCTTTTAATAAGATGCCACAGAAATGATCGAAAAAAAACGATGAAAAAAAACCTACTGGTCCTTTATTTCAATAACCTTCGTGTAATCCTATGGAGATGCAGATTTCATTTTCCAGCAGTACTTGGTACACTACCCACACTGCCAAAAGTAACAATTGATTTTGTATAATATTCTAATTTTCTGAGACACTGATTTTTGTGTTTTCATTGTTTGTAAACCATAAACAATCATCAACAATAAAATAAATAAACGCTTAAAATAGATCACTCTGTGTGTAATACATCTATATAATATATGAGTTTCACATTTTGAACCGAATTACTGAAGTAAAGTAACTTATCCATGATATTCTATTCTCTTTTTGAGATGCACCTGTATCACTGCACCCTGATCATTTAATACGATGGCACATAAATGATAAAAAACCTACTGGTCCTTTATTTCAATAATCTCTCTATTATCTTATGGAGATGCAGATTTCATTTTCCAGCAGTACTTGGTACACTGCCCACAGTGAAAAAAAAAAAGCCAATTGGTCTTATATAATATTCTAATTTTATGAGACAATGATTTTTGGGATTAATAAAATAAATACACACCTAAAATAGATCACTCTGTGTGTAATACATGTATATAATATATGAGTTTCATATTTTGAACTGAATTACTGAAATAAAGTAACTTTTCAATGATATTCTATTCTCTTTTTTAGATGCACCTGTATCACTGCACCCTGATTATTTAATAAGCGAGCACAGACATTATAAAAACCTACTGGTCCTTTATTTCAATAATCTCCCTGCAGATATTCAACCAAACTATTGTTGTTGTTTTTTTCTGTTGTTATGCTAAATTCTCATTCATATTCGTTAGAAATGGCTTGATGAATGTAGCTAAAGAACTACAGTCTAGTTAGTCATTCTGTCCTCCATTGTTTTCTCACTAATACTCTTCTTCTTTGTCTCAGTAGAAAGCACTGCTTTGTTCTTTGAAGAGAGACAAAGCAGGAAAAGAGGATTTGGAGTCACTTTTACTGAAGTGTCTGTTTTTGGGCAGCACTCTGTAGATGATGGTGTGAGAGATAGAGAGAGAGAGAGGAGGAGGAGGTGGTGGTGAGAGGAAGAGCTCTCGCGTGCTGTCGTGCTCCCCCACCTCGTCAGAAGAGCCCGCGACACCCGGGGAGCCGCCCGGCCCTCCGCCGAGACGCAGGAAGAGAAAGCTGCTATCACTCTGCTAACACAGTGGGAGTGCTGCCTAATGGAGGGAGGAGAGGAGTGAGGGATGAGGACGAGTGTGAAGTGTCTCTCAGGGACAGAGCTGGAAGAGGAATTACAGGACTGGCTGAAAGTTCTAGGGCTGGTGTTGGTAGACCGGAGTGAAGGAGCCAAATCATCAACTTACTTTATAGTTTAACTCAGTCCTAATTGCTTCTCTTGGTTGTGAAATATTTTTCTGGGCTAAGAAAACTAAGAGCCAATTACTCTACTTAGTATCTTCCAAAGATATTCTTCCATTCCTCCATTTCTAATGCCATCATTTTAAACATTGAGTCCATTGAGATTAATCATTAACAGGTACATCTCAAATAAAAAAAAATATATATATAATTGAAAAGTTACTTTATTTCAGTAACTCTGTTCAAAATGTGAAACTTATATATTATATAGATTTCTTTTATTGTTGATGATTGAATGAAAACCCAAAAATCAGTGTCTCAGAAAATAAGAATATTACATAAGACCAATCTGTACTTTTGGCAGTGTGGGCAGGGTACCAAATCCTGCTGGAAAATGAAATCCGCATCTCCATGAAAGTTGTCAGTAGCATAGGGAAGCTGTAAGATATGAAGTGCTGTAAGATTTCCCGGGAAAACAAAACTGCACTGACTTTAGACTTGATAATAAAACACAGTGGATCAACAGCAGCAGATGACATGTCTCTCCATTAAACCATCACTGATCATCAGTAAATTTTACATTTCATTTAAAGGAAATCAAGGGAGCAGAGTCTGGAGGAAGAGTGGAGAGACACACAGTCCAAACTGCTCGAGGTCTAGTGTGAAGTTTCCACCAATCAGTGATGGTTTGGAGAGACATGTCTGTCATCTGCTGGTGTTGATCCACTGTGTTTTATTATCAGGTCTAAAGTCAGTGCAGTTTTGTTTTCCCACAAAATCTTACAGCACTTCATGCTTCTAGTGCTGAAAACGCTAGATCAATCTGTGTTTAATACATCTATATAATATATGAGTTTCACATTTTGAACTGAATTACTGAAATAAAGTAACTTTTCAATGATATTCTAATTCTTTGAGTTGCACCTGTAAACCATCTAGAGCCACACTTTTCCATATTACAGCGCAAAAAAACAACCAACACCTACACTAAATAGTACAGGCAAGTGGATTTCATCTGTTTCTAAATAAAAGCTGACAAGCCAAATGAACTACTTGTGAAAGGAGAAGAACATTCAAGAATAGAAACATCAAACTTGGTTCCTACTGGTTTCCCTCCAAGCCACAGAGTTTAGCACGGAGATGGAATCTGGAAGCTGTGTTGAAGCTGCAGAGTTCAGCATGAAGCCTGAATAAACACACCAAAATCAAATCGACAGCTCTTTAGAAAGGCCTTCAGAAACTGAACTGAGAAAATGAATGAAGCTCACAGAAGAAGGAGGAACCAAGTTTTTTACGCCCAGACTAGAACGTTCAAGAGGTCTGGAGAGAATGTTTTAGAAGAGTCACAATTAACAGGAAGGTAATTACAGCACTATAAACAAAGAGACAGTTTAAGAACAATGTGAGTGAATAAAAACAGGAATGCATGTAGGTGGATTTTTGGGAACAGAATAAATGAAAGGAGGGAATTAAGGGGTTTAATTAAAGTGGCAGTTTGTATCATTTTGTTTTTAAACTGAAAGCAGAAGCATTTCTGAGTGGAGAAATATTATGGATAAAATATAGTGTTTAATGGTAACAGTGTGCTGAAACGACCATCCCTGCTAATCCTAATATATTTTTTCTAAAAACCGGGGTGTTGGGTTTTTGCTTTTCGCGGGAGTTCTTCTACGTCACGCGTCTTTACATACTTATGTCACACATACAGTCTGTAAAAGAGGATCCGGCTCAGTTTTACTGAACGCGAGCGGCTGGTGGAGCAACGGAGACTTCAGAAGGGGAAACTCAAAACTCACAGACATCAGCTTTAATTTTTTACAGCTCTGGAAAAAAGGTATATTTTTAAATAAAGTTAACAGTGCTATTTTGTTCAATAAACTTCTGACTTGATCTGGTTGTCCTTCATCCACAACTTGATAGATCTAGCTGCGTGAAATGGAACATTGTTCTGCTGGGGAAGATTGAAGATTCCCAGAGCAGAAGGAAGCAAGTTTTTTTATTTTTCCGGGATAGCATTGTATGTGGCATCCACAGGTCATCACCAATCCTCCACCTAATTTCACAGTTTGTGCAAGACACTGTGGCTTGTAGATCTCTACAGTCTTTCATTTAACCATTACACAACCAGTTGTTGGCAAAGCTAAAAACTGGACTCATCAGAGTCATAAAGCAGTCACTTACCTTTACATGACGTGCCCTGCCTTTAGAAGCATGTTTTAAAATGTTATTTCCGCACACTTCACCTCAGCTGCCATTTGCCATTCTTTTTGTAGGTCACTTGATGTCATCCTACAGTTGCTGACTGACATTTGAGTAGGTTGACAGTCAATCTCAATTTATCTAGAACATTTGGAGAGAACAGAGTAAATGGGCAGAACACTAAATGATAATTGGAAAATAATTGGAATATTGGACAATTGAATATTGTGTACAATATTACAGAACACTTCTAGAGATTTCCATTTACAATCACAAACAGGTACAATACATCAGACATTGGGAAACATTGGGCCACTAATGATCAAAAAGTTGGGAAAACTCTGAAATCAGAATTACACTGTTAAAATTTGAATTTCAACACAAAAATGCAAAGTTTATTATATTTTAAGTCTGTATCACGTCATATAAAACTAAATTCTTGGTTGAAATCGATTTTTGGGTTCCGTTTGTTTGCTTCCTCTCTTCCGAGAACCACTTTTTTTTTTACTTTTTTACTTTTATACAAAGTTCTAGTAACTGTGGTCATTGTGCAGATTGAGAACATATATTTGAGACAACAAAACAAAGGAAAACAATACATTAACGTTGACACTGGTTTTTAAAAATTGGGGAGTTGTATAGTGTTCTTCTACAAGCCTTAAATGTCTACTTTTCTTGATTTATGCTTGGTTTAGTCAGAGCTTTATCTGGCATACCAGCATACGATAATCCAGCAGTAAAATATATATCATAATGTCCTTCTGCTGCAGGAATAATGGCGTGTAGGGCATGGGAGGGCCACGGCTTTGGGGCAGAACGGGACAGATCCAGGCTAATTACTGCGTGAGCTCCGGCGTTAGGGCTCAGGGTGCATCACACAGGTCATCACAACATCAATCACCGTTCAGCCACATAAAGCCTGATGCTCCTCACAAACTAAACACAAAGAACGCCTCAGCGGACCAAACACAGCCCACCAGGAGCAGCGGGGGGTCAAAGGTCACACAAATCACAAGTCATCTGAGAGAGAAGGGCATTGTGGGATATATATATATATTTTTTTTACAATGCTGTGGTTTAGGTAGATAACATGCAGTTGTTTCTTTACATGAGTAGAGAGATGATGAGCCGAATTATCAGAAACTGAAAGTGGAAATCTCTAAAAGACTAAAGTGTTGGTAGGCAGGGGTCAGGGGTAAGGTTAGCCACAGAAGCTAAACTACACAGTGTAAAGAGATAGTTTAGCTTCTATGGCTAACCTTAATTTTCTAATTACCTTAATGGGCCTTTATTATATATATTATATATATATATATTTTTTTTTTACTTACTTCATACATTTGTTTCCATTTGAGGTTGATTTCTATTGTGTATGTGAGTTTATTTACCAAAAACAGCTTCTTATTTTTAGATAATAATTTCCCAGCTATACTTTTTCCCTTTGAATGAAACTGTAGGTTATTTTTGTCACGTTGAGTTTAAGACTGGTATACAGATTATTATCAGTTTGACATGAAACACTCCTTATTACTTCAAAAGTAATAGGCAAGACTAATCATAAATTTACTACACAATGTTTTAGCATCTTAAAATTTCACACAAATTTATGCCAGATGCATTGCTGTGCTCAGGGTCACTTTAAATTCAGTTTTTTTTTTCATTATTTTAAATATGCTGCAATGTAGATTGATATTTAAGTCATCCAAACTTTGAAATGAAACATATGGAAATATTTAGCAAACAAAAGAGTGTTAAACAAACCTGTCAAGTCAAGTTTTAATAGATATTTATAGACAAGGAATTTAAATAGTTTTGTTAATAATTAATTTCCTACCTACCTTAATTTAAATAATGTCCTACCTATATCTACCTACCTACCTACCTACCTATCTGATTATCATTCCATTGAATTGCAAACACCTGACTCTAATTTTGCCTTCAAGCTAACTGGTAATCCTAGAGATTTACAACTATATTATTTTTGTCTCATGTGTTTAATGTTAAAGTTATTTTTATCTACTTTTATCTATGAAAATATCATGGGGTTTTAGGTCAAATTTGTGCAGAAATACAGAACCTTTTTAAGGGGTTCACAAACTTTCAAGCACCACTATACCTGCATAAGATGATTCCAATGCAAATTGCCCTGGATCAGTGCATCAACCCTATGCTGTAAATGTAAGCGCAACAGTTTTATGTTAAGTTTCCTCTTGAGCGCAATACAGAGGAGGCGTGACCTTCACAATTCACAATTACAGAGAGTTATTAAGGGTTAATTAACCTTTCAAGATTCAGCTTCCCTTTACAAAACTCCTACTACTATCTGCTACTATCATCTTATACTACATTAAGTTCAGGCATCTCCATATTTTAACACAGGGGATGGAAAAGTGCTTTTCTTCAGTTTTCTTCAGGCTTCAGTTTTACATTAGCAGCAGTGAAAGTCTGGAGAAGAAACAGAGAGAGAAAAAGCAGAGAGAGAGAAAGTAGAGAGAGAAATGAGTCTTTCAGCACGATTCCAGAGAGAACATTAGAAAAATGTTCCACTATTTCTTTCCCTAATGTCTCCAGCAGACCATGTAGAATTTGTGCTATAGTTTAAACACTGGGATGCATGTATTCATGTACACAGTATTATCTAGATGTTGAATTATGGGTAACACTTTAAAATAAGACTTCTTTTATAAAGGGTTTATAAATGGTTTACAATTAGTTTATTAATGGTTACTAATTAGGTTGTATTATAATGCAATCATAAGGCATTATAAACATGGCTATAAATATTTATAAAAATTCATAACCCATTATAGCCATGTTCGTAATGCATTATAAGCTGTGCTTATAATATATAGAGCGCACAAGACCTGTTATAATACATTATAATTGACTATAATTAATATTATGTTCAAGGCAAGAATAATTCATGAGTGGTTAAATATATATTTATAGGATTATTGAGGGTGTGTTTATAAGTTGGAAGCTTTTTTAGTCATGATAAAGTTTCTTGGTAATAAAGTCTCATGAAAAAGTTTCTTGGTATTGATGTCTATAATGTTATAAACACAGCTATTAATGCATTAAAATCACAGGTCATGATGCATAATAAACATGGCTATGATGAATTATACATTTTTATAAATATGTATAACCATGTTTATAATGCTTTATGAATGCATTATAATGTGTTATGAGTATGTTTATAGAGTCTTATAGAGATGACATTCATAGCAATTGTTACCTATATTTCTGATTATTAATGATTTTTAAGGCATTTACAACCTAATTAGTAACCATTAATAAACTAATTGTAAACCATTTATAAACCCTTTATAAAGGTATTCTTATTTTAAAGTGGTACTGAATTATGTAAAAATGTATACAATTATTTTTAGCATTAGTTTTAGGATTAAAATCCTTTTTATAAGAAAACCAACTCATACGCAGCATCATTTTTTTTAATGTTATATTTTTGTCCATCTGTCCATCTCTGCCTCTCTCTCTCCGTCTCTATCTCTCTCTGAGCTGTGTAATGTCTAAAACAACTGTGCTGCTGCTCCGTGTGTCCGGTTAGTTCTGGTTCTGGTTCAGTTCAGCAGCACAGACCGGTGTTCATCTCTCCTGTGTGTGTTTGACTCAGCTCATCTCCCGTATCCTACAATCATTTCCTGAACTGAAAGCACAGATTTCCACCAGCATTCCTCACATTTCACTGCAGTTCCTCAGACGTTCATCTGCTCTGTCTTTCCTCGCTTCATTTCCCTCTTTTCTCTTCCATTTATTCTCTATACTTTTCCCTCTATCCAATTTTCTTCGATTCTCGTAAATGTTTACTTCATCCATTCTGTTTGCATCTCTTCTCTTCTTCTCATTCATTCATTCATTCATTTTTTTCATATTTCACATTTCATCTCTTTTCTTTACCACTATGTTCATTTCTTTGCCTTAGACTTTCCCTCACTTCTCTTTAGCTTTCTGTTCTTTCTTCTCTTTTCCTTTCTTCCATTCTTATTGCCTATTTTCCTTTCCGTTCTGTTCTTTCAGGCTCAATTAAATTGTGTCTTGTTTGTCTTATTATTCCCTCATTACATTTCTCTTTCCCTTTAACCCCTTTGCTTTATCCCCTCCCTTCTCACTGCCTATTTTCTCTTCTCTTCTCTTCTCTTTTTCATCTTTCATTTCTAACCTTTCCCTCCTTTCCCGTCCCTTCTCTTCTCTTCTCTTCTCTTATCCTCTTTTCTTTGTCGTTGCTTCATATTCCTTTTCTTGCTCTATCTCTTTGGTTTAGTTTCTCTTTCTCTTCTTTTACTCTTGCTTCCTTCTCATTTTTTTGTCACCTCACTTCTCTTCTTATTTCTTAAACTCTGTTAATTTCCCTTCTCTTCTCTTCTCTTCTCTTCTCTTCTCTTCTCTTCTCTGTCTCACTTTCCATCACTTTGCCTCCTTGCCTCCTTCGCTTTCTCTTCACATTAATTCCTTTCTCTCCATCTTTTATTTCCCATTCTCTACTCATTGCCACTCTTCTCTTTGCTTCTCTTTTCTTTCTCTCCTTGCTTCCTCTCCTCATCTATTCTCTTCTCTTTCTCTTTAATTATTTTTTCATCTCTTCTCCTTCATTCTTTTTGCCTCTTTCTCATTTTTCTTGCCACCTCTCTTATTTTTTACTTTGATGATTTTCCTCACTTTCCTTTATTGATTTACTTTTGTTCATCTCTCACCATGGCCTCCTTTCCCTTCTCTTCTCCTCTCCTCCTTTCTTTCTCCTTGCCTCAAATTCAATTTCTTCCTTTTCACAATTGTTCCATTCTCTTTATTCCATTGTCTGCCCTTCTATTTGCTTCTTTTCTCTTACTTTGCGTGCAGCCTGTCTTCTCTTCATTTCTCTCCTTTATTCTATTTGCCTCTTTTTGCCACCTCATCATGTTGCCTCTCTTCTAATAACCTCTCTTCTTTTTTTCACTTATCTTTGTATTTCTTTTCATTTCCCTTCTATAAATCTCTTAATCTCAATTTCTTATTCTTTTAACCTATTCTTGTATTGTCTTTTTCCTTCTCTTCTCTTTTTTATGTCCCTTCTCTGATTATCTTCTCATTCTTTTGCCACATTTTCTTTTCTTTTTGTATCCAATTATCTACACCTCTCTTACTACACCTTTACATTTATATATATATATTTTTTGCTTTTTGTCTCACATTTTCTTTAGTATTCTTTTCTATTTTCCTCTCTGTTCACGGTTCTCCATTCTGGGAACTTTATTGACATTTGTGAACATATAAATGTGCCGTAGCTCCAGTTTGGCTCAGGCTGTTACAGTGAAGGATGTATAGGCATTCTGTGCTAATAAATATTTCTAATGGGTGTAAAAATGTGAGTAAAGTACAAATACTTGGAATTTATGATCATGAGGGGGAAAAAGAAGCTGTAAATGTTTATCTTGCAGATTTTCAATCTCAATTACAGCAGCCCTCTGTGGGAAGTTTCCTCTCAAACAAATGCTTTATTCAGAGAGGACCACTGAACTGAACGTACTGTAGACTGGATTTGTGAAAGAGTCTTAAATTCACAAAATTAACATCTGAAAGTATTATTTGATGAAAAGGCATCTTGAGTTTAATCCTAATCCATCTACAATCCAAGAGATTAGCAATAGTTTTACCAAGATAAGCTTTTATTTATAGGCTTTGATAAAAGCGTCTCTAACCTGGTGTGAAAGTGAACAGGACGAATAATCAAAAGTACATTTATTTGCCAGATTCTGTCGCAGATCATTTCCAGTAAATTGTGCAGATCACTTTTACAGTGTCTGTCAAATGACCAGTTTACAAACCCAGTAATTTGGAATTGTCTCCATTGCTGCCCACAAGAATGCACAATTTTACAACGCGTAATTGCTTCTTTTTCTTCCTGCTAATGCGACTATGCCTCATCTTTTCATTTGCTCGTTGCTTGAGAAGCATATTTTCTCTCATATTTTCCAGAGCACTCGGATGTGGCCGGGATTAAAGTGGTATCAGTTAAGCTTTTTCCCACTGTGAGGAACGGCTCACTTGCTCTCCAGTAACTGGCCAGCTTCATTCCAGTGTTGAAGGGAGTCTAAAGCTGGTCTGTATAAAGTCACTGGGCTTTTTCTGGTGGGTTTTGTGGTCTATCAGCTCATTGGGGAGAGATGAGTCTCTGTCAACTGTGGATTAAAGAGATTTAGTTCTTCTTATGTCGAATCTTCTTTCAGGAAAATCCTAAATAACTTTATTTACTGGGAACTGTTGTTCTAATTTGGAAACTGGCGGCAGCTGTAGGCCTACTGGAAGTCATAAGATGTTCCACTTCTTTCTCTCTGTCTCTTTCTCTCTCTCTCTCTTTTTCTCTTTTTCTTTTGAACAAATGAAAATGAGGAGCATACAGCTTTGGTTTATGTTTAAGTAAAATGAACATTGTTGTTTTATTCTGTAAACTACAGACACAATTTCTCCCAAATTCCAAATAAAAATATAGTAATTTAGAACATTATTTGCAGGAAATGAGAAATGGCCAAAAGTTCATATTCATAAAGTTTTAAGAGTTCAGAAATCAATATTTGGTGGAATAACTCTGGTATTTAATCACAGTTTTTTTTTTGTTCATGCATCTTGGCATCATGTTTTCCTCCACCAGTCTTACACACTGCTTTTGGATAACTTTATGCTGCTTTACTCCTGGTGCAAAAATGCAAGCAGTTCATCTTGATTTGATGGCTTGTGATAATCCAGTACAACAGAGGAAACCCTTACTCTTCCTTCCTAGGCTGATGAGTGCCAGTTTCATCTTCATGATGATTTTATTATTCATTTTTTTTTTTTTTGCAGCTGCACTTGAGGATAATTTCTACGGTTTTGCAATGTTTTTTATTGACTGATCTTCATTTCTTAAAGTATTTTTTTTTTCTTTATTTAGTTGAGTAGTTGTTGCTTCTCATAATCTGGATTAGAACTTTACTCAAATATTCACTATTCACTGTATACCTGTAACTCTACCTCTTCACTACTTTACTTTAACTGATGCTCTTAAACTTTAACATTAAGAGACAAGAAATTCAAGTAATTAACTCTTGACGAATTCAGCACAGCTGTTAACTGAAAGCCGTTGACTCCATTGACAAGTGACTCTATACTAAATAATTTGTTACTGCTTTAAAATTAGGCTACTTTATAAATGGTTTTATAAATAGTTTATGAAGGAGTTTATTAATGGTTATATAATAAATAGGTTATAAACCATTAATAAGCAGTTACAACACAAAAATAGAAAGGGCAACAGTGGTCTGCCATGTACCACATAGTGATTCCACATTCATTTATACTGTTAAACATCCGATCTTACAGTACCACTTTAAAATAAGACTACCGTTATAAAGGGTTTACAAATGGTTTACGATTAGTTTATTAATGGTTTCTAATTAGGTTGTAAATGCCTTAAAAATCATTAATAATTAATTTGTTTGTATCTTTGTCTATCGGACCCCAGGAAGAGTAGCAGCTATTGCGATAGCAGCTCATAGGGATCCAAATAAAACAATAAAACAATAAATAATCAGTTATAACACATACGTAGAAAGGGCAACAATAGATGTCTGTGGGTTTACTATTTGGCAAACAACAGGTTCTTGTTGCACTTTCTACATATGTGTTATAACTGATTATTAATGATTTTTAAGGCATTTACAACCTAATTAGTAACCATTAATAAACTAATTGTAAACCCTTTATAAACCCATTATAAAGGTAGTCTTATTTTAAAGTGATACCAATAATTCCAGATGTTTTTCTAGTGTACTGTATTTGAACTACTTTACTTTGCAAGGCTATTTTACTACTTTTAATAGACACAACTGGGCTTGAAGGATAATGATGTACTGTATTTCTGAGGGCCTATTTCCACTGTTTCTACTTTGGAGAATGGAAAAATACCTGTACAGTATTTTTTTTTTTTCAGACAGTGTATGGTCTACAGTCTTGGGTTGGTAAAGCAGTTTTGTTCACCTAATGTAAAACACCAGTACCGTAGCCCTTTCTGCCTCAGGCTCTTTCAAACAAAGCATTACTGGCCTTCACATACGGCCCCTAATCCCCTGGATTTAAACAGCAGTTAAGATGTTTCTCCTAATGTTTCTCCCATTTCTGTCTTGATAGAGCTGTAATAGGCAAACACGAGCTTATTAGTAGGAGATAAGTCTGTACAGCCTGCAGTGTGTTTTATGTCTTTAGAGCTTATCGGCCACAGCGAACAGTCAAACATCTGCAGTAGATTTGCCAACACTGTGAGCTGGATTGATACAAGAGCAAACATCCCATGAAATGTTTAAACTCTCTCTCTCTCTTTCATACAGTCTCTCTATCCTTCTTTCTATCTAGAAACTCATTCTTTCCATTCAAACACTCACTCACTCACTTGCAATGAGCAGGTGGTTTCCAGGCTTTGCCACGTTCTTGCTCTCTATATTAACTTAAACTCACCAGCAGCAGTTTGAAAAGAGGTGAAGTCTGACTGGGTGGGACAATTGGTCTAGCTAAAATTGAAAGAAAATGGGAAAAAATTTATCACATTATCACAATAAATATGGCTATGATATCTAAAGGGGATGGAAGCATATATTTTTTTTTTATGTGCAATTGTACATAACATTCACAAGATGTCTGAATGGAAACCTGCTGAAAATCACAGTAAATAAAATTATATCTTAATCCATTAATAATTGGGAAAAACAAACAAAAAATCTGCCCAAACCTGACAATAACCAGCCAAATTTCTCCAGTCTTGATTTTTAATAAGAAATCTATTCTAAGCCCAACAAGCACAACTGTAGCTCAAATATCAAATATATATATATATATATAGTTTAAACTAATTTTTCCTCAAACAAAACAAAATTTAACTCAAATAAATAAAGAAACAAAAACATAGACTAGTAAAAACTTATATACAATAACTTTCAAAAGATTATTTCTGAACATAATTTTAACTTGTAGACCATATTATTCACATATGATTATTAACTGTATTAAGTCAGTGTAAAATGGTAGCCATAAAAATGTGGCTTTCAGATTTTCATCCTCACAAATTCCCAATAAATATCTGTTTAAACTTGAGGATCACCAAGCAGATACCTAACATCAACCTCCTGTAATAACACTGTAATAACATTGTAATAACACTGTAATAACACTGTAATAACACTGTAATAACACTGTAATAACCTGGTATTATCTGGTAGCTTACCAATGGCAACCAGCATCATGCTCTTAGTAAGTTGTAAGCTATTTATAAATTGAGGTTAACCTCATTATCCTGCTGTTAACTGACTGAAGGACTGCTACAAATCATGCAAAACATACAGACAAGTGTTCTGATACGGACAAATTCTTTAAGTCCTCCTCCCCGGTCCTCAGCCTCCCTTTTCCAGGGTTTTCTTCATCTTCACAGCCCTGCAGCCGACCCCCGGTCCTCACTATCAGCTCTCCAGCTCATTAGCTCAGCGGCTCTGCAGTCTAGCCTGAAGCAGTGTGTCATTAGTGCTTCTTGTGCTATTAGTGCCTCGTGGAAAAAAATGATCCAGTTGGTCTTTTTGATCTGGTTTGTGATGCTCCAGGTCTCTTATATATCTTATATAAGGGTGCCAGAAAAGGACATTCTATGTTTTGTATTACCTTTTGTTTTCCATTTTATTGTTCTGACCAGAGCCCATGTTCCTTGACCACATGCCCATTCAGTTTTTCCATTTTCACATTTGTTTTAATTAAGTCGAACATTTGCTCCATTTCACAACTTGCTAATTCTGAAATCAGTTCCTGATTTAGCAACACAGCAAATAATAATAAAAAAAAAAGAAACTATAACCAGTCTACCAGGTCCTCTCTGGTTTGGAGTGGTACAGCACTTCTTTGGTATTCATTTGACCCTGTGGTGGAAAAGAAGACCAACCAACAGAGTACAAGATACTTCGTATAAACACTCATTACTATCTTACACCCCTTTAACAGTCTATTTTCATGCCTTTATGGCCGCACCATTCTGGAAGTGAGGTGTGTTCTGGTAAATATCTGTCTAAAATGATTTATTTACTACAAACACATGGACACACTGCAGAGCACAAACCCAACTTTTAACTAAAATAAAATAAAATAATAATAAAAAAATAACATTGCTGTTCCCTTAAATGCTGTTGTATCTTCAACTCGTGAACGAGCAGCTCAGTATCTGAGTATCTGCTGAGACATGAAAAGTGCTGCACTGTTAAAATATGAACATGCCAAAGTCAGAGCTCATCTGGCTCTTAAATGGATGAATGACTGGCACTCTGATTGGTTTATTTCACATTATGCCCAACGTGAGCTGAGCAAGGCATATTTTTTGCACCTTATGATACCAAAGACACACCAACGTGCCCTAAATCCATCTGCGCAATTCGCATTTGATGTCTCTTCTATAGATCTCTAAATAAGGGTCCTGTATTTAAAATCTCTGGTCTGAACCACATTGTTTACTCTTTTCCTGCAGGACATGCTGACGGTCAATGGGCAGTTTCTCATTAAGAAATAAATGACGATGACACATGCAGCCAGCAGTGACTAGCTCCAGAGCTGCACGCGAACACCAGCTTCCAGGACATGTGGGTGTGAGCTGACGGAGAGCACTTCCTGGCTACAGGCGACCACTTCCTCTTTCTGATGGCTGCGGAGGAGAGAGGGAGCCATCTGTGGAGGCCTCTGGGCACGAAGGGACAAATCTGTCCGTAAATGAGACACATACCCACCCAGAGACCTGCGCTCACTCGCTCGCTCTGAATAATTCCTGTCGACGTCTGAATGATGTTTAATAGGATATTTGAATGAAAACCAATGAGCAGCTTTCCAGGAACGTGTTTCTAGGAACAGAATGCCTGTACACTAAATGACTGTACAGATATTGATGGACAGATGGACAAAACAGATGGATTCATGTCTCCTCATGTCATTCCCTATGCACACGCATAGGCATGCACAGCATCCTGCCAACACATGGAATAACACTTCCTATGAAGCCTGTATTACTCAATGTATTATTAATGCTTTTAAAATGCATTATATGACATGCATAATACCTTATAATGACTTTAACAAGCCTGTACAACAGCTCATAAGCACTTACAGTGGCATTCATAACTTAATTCATAACATAATTATAAACTACAAGTATAAGGGTTTATAAAGAAATGGCTTGTAATGCCTTATAATATCTGTCCATAAGAACATTGTACAAGGTAGTGTTGCAATGCACTATAACACAGATTTGGTATGTTTTGGTATAATGCATTATAATATGCAGTTATGATTTCTCAAATTAATCTTTTATATCAGTGCATAACACATTATAAAGCCTTATTAACAGTCATTAACAGAGAGTGAGGCATAATAAAATTCACTTCATGTTTAAAAAACATATGGAAATTCACTTCACTTAAAGTCAGTAATGACTGTATATAAGGCTTTATAATGTGTTACACACTTATATAAAAGCTTCATTTGAGACATCATAGCTGCATATTATAATGCATTATACCAAAACCAAATATGTTATAGTGCATTACAACACTACATTGTACAATGTTCTCATGAACAGATATTATAAGGCATCACAAGCCCTTTCTTAACAAGTATAAACCCTTATACTTGTAGTTCATAATGTGTTGTGAATGTCGCTTTAAGTAATTATGAGTTATTATACGAACTTATTACAGTCATTATAACATATAATGCATGTCATAAAATGCATTATAAATGAATACAGGGTTCATAGGAAGTGTTACCACACATGGCTGTGTTTTAACATGTGTCTACCCAACAGCACTGGTTTCTAGGGAAGGAAATGAACCATCTTCTCCATCTCCTTTAGCTCATGGCATTGCTTTGATAGTTCCCACATCCCACCGCTTCATCCCAACTGGTCAGCTTGAAATAGAATTCCCCAAAACACTCCCCTTCCCAATCCATCTCGGTTTCCATCTCCTTAATCTTGATAAAAATCTGAAACATGCTATTACTCTTGCTGTCACCACAAAACTCTTAAAAATTCATCCACATCAGATCTTTAAGGTTTCAGACCTGGTCTTCTGTACATTCCACCCTCAAAATTACCCCCCTGAAATTAGCCAGGCCATTAGTGTCCGGATTGAATAATCTCAGATTGTGCCTGCTTTCCAGAAAATCTATAATCCTTTAATTACACTAAGTGTCAGATTAAGATTAGGTTAAAACCTTAGTTAAGTCTTTTAAAGCATGTGTTCTTTCTCTTAAACGCAAAGGTTGGATGAACATTACTTTACATTTATCTTATATACAGTACAACTTTACCTTAGTCAGTTAGACATGACAAGAGTTTAGTGACTGAAGTTTACTTAATTGTTTTGCATGTTCATTTAAGATAAGATAAGATAAGATAAGATCACAGTACTGTACATATTGCACACATGATCAAACATACATTAAAAGTATAAATACAACAAAAGTTAAAGAGCTATTAACACACAAAATGAGATGACAAATAAAAATAAGTATGGCTAATAAGGGTATTTTAAAGTATATACAGAAGCAGCATATATACTTTTGCAATTGGAAAATAGATAAATGTTAGTACTAGGAGCAACAGTAACATGAGAGTGAAACTGTATCAAAAACAGCAGGTCAGATTAAAAGAATAACAGTATAATAATAGTTAAATGAGTGCCTTAGATAATAATAAAACACTTTATTAGTCTCTTTTCACCCTGTTCTTCAATGGCGATCCATCACACCTGCACTCACTCCCGTTGCAAGTGGTGTGCATAAAAATAAAGTAGAGGATTAGATAACTGTGTTAAATATATATATATATAAAATAACAACGGTAACCCTTTCCATGAATGTCCTCTCTATTAGACTCTATAACCACATTTATAACATATTATAATGCATTCATAAGGCATTATAAACATGGCTATAGATATTTCTAAAAATGCTTAACCCGTTATAGCCATGTTTATTAAGCATTATGACTTCTGATCATAATACATTATAAGCTGTGCTTATAATATATATGTTAAAATAGTGTATATCTATCGTTAATAATCTAGTCCCACAATGAAAGTCTGTCCCTTTACTTAGAGTGCACAAAGACCTGTTATAATAGATATACATATATAATTGACTATAACTATTATTATATTCAAGGCAAGTATAATTCATAAGTTGTTAAAAATATATTCATAGGATTACTGAGGGTGTGTTATAAGTTGGAAACCTTTTTAGTCATAATACAGTCTGCAAGCTGGGACTGAGTTTCTTGGTATTGACGTATAACATGTTACAAAGACAGCTATTAATGCATTATAATCACAGTTCATAATGCATAAGAAACATGGCTATGATGAATTATCATTTTTCATAAGTATGTATGCCAATTTTATAATGCCTTATGAATGCATTATAATGTGTTATGAGCATGTTTATATAGTCTTATAAAGATGACATTCATAGAAAGTGTTACCATAACAACTAGTAAAATGCTGAAATTGCACAACTTTTCTCTAAACATGTTTTATAGTCTCTATGGTTGGTATGCCATGGTGTGGTTACCCATTGAAGGAATCAATCTGCATTTTTTGTCCACTCTGTCAAATGCATTCACTGGCTGATTTAAAACATTTGGGGAAAATGTTATCTTATATTTGTACATTTCCAAAACTACCTCTTTAACTGAAGGTCTGTCTGTCTGCTGCTCTTCTCCACTCATGTACCCAAAGATAATTTTCTCTAGAGCTCTTCTGCCTGTCTCATTAACCACGGCGGCCCGTCTGTCTCTCCTCTAAAACCTTTTAACCCCTGAGTAACTTTCCGTAACTCTCGTCGTCTGCACTCACTCTTGTCTAATCTCTGGCTGTGGACCACCGTCCAACAGATTACAGTACCAGCAGTCTGTCGTCTGGCTGTCGCCCTCTCCTCCTGCCCTCAGCGCCCCCTAAGAAATTTGCACATATGCAACTAAATTAGAGTTTCTGTATTCATACAATGTATGAACATACTAAATACTGTATACTGTAGCTCAACCCTCCAGCACATGCACAAAATTACTGACTCATCCCAGTAAAAACAACAGAAGAATTAAACAGAGAATGTTACAGAGCAATTTAATCTGTAATTTTATTACCAGAACCTACTCCTACTCAGTCTAAACCTAAATTTAAGCCTTTAACTTTTACCCAACAATTTGGAAGAGCACATTTGAGTCACTATATCTCATTAAAGAAGGTGTTAAACATAACCCAACCTAATTATACCATCTCTATAAATCCTTACCCTAAACTTTACAATAAGCTTAACCATAACCTAAACTTAACCTAACTATTATTCTAAACCTTACCCAACATTAACATTAAAATAAACTTAATCTAAACCTCTCCTTAACCCTTACCCAAACTTAACCATAACCTAAACCTAACCTAACCATAACCAATTGCTAACTTTAACTATAATCTAAACTTAACCTTACTGTAACTTATCGCTAACTTTAACCATAACTGTACCTTATTGCTAACCGTAACCTTCCCAAAACCTTAATCATAACCATAAGATAAACTTTACCTAAACTTAATTTATCTCTTACCTTAATGTAACCTTTATCATGATCCAAACTTAACCTGACCCTTACCCAACCTTAACCAAAACCTAACCGAAGCTAACCTAAGCTTTACCATAACCTAAAGTTAATTTATCCCTTACCTTAATGTAACCTTTATCATGATCCAAACTTAACCTGACCCTTACCCAACCTTAACCAAAACCTAACCGAAGCTAACCTAAGCTTTACCATAACCTAAACTTAATTTATCCCTTACCCAACCTTAACCATAATCAAAACTAAACCTAACCACTATCTCTTTTCCATAACCTAACCTTAACCATAAAACATTTCATCTATCCTTACCCAACATAAATTGACCTAAATTTAACCTTAACCTTAACCTAAACTAAACCTAACCTTGCCTAAAACTGTAGTAGCATGTGAAAGTCTTACTGGTTCTGCGCAATTTTTTGTTTTAGAAGCTGCAACATTAGCAACTAGCATTGAGTTTCCACACTCTTATTATTATTTTATAGGTTGTGTGTATTTGGCCAAATAAGCACCTCCAGTGGATGGGAGCTCCATGTCAATCATAACATGTTTATGACATGTATCAAATATATTATCAAATGTATTAAGTGTGAGCATTTTTGGGGGTCTCTTTTAATTGTGAATACATGTATTTTATAAGACTTTTTAAGACACACCCGGGACCCTTCCTCTGCAGCAGTGGGACAGATATTATTCTGTGCTCAACTCAAAGGCTGATTAAAGATGACGCACATTTGTGTTCTGTGATACTCCGTGAGACATGCCGGCTCTTGGCTGGTTATATTTATCCTCTCTGTGCCATTAACAGTTTTAGGAGCGGAGACGCTGTCCATTCCCTGGCTTCTTATGAAAGGGCACGCTATGAGCATCCCGGAGTTACAAGGTGCTACTGATCTTAGTGCACTCCCTGTCACTGAGCACAGGCTAAAGAGCTGTTAGCACGTTATCAATTCTCATTAATATTGAAATGTGGGAATTAGTTTGTAGATGCCAATGCTGTTTTTATGCAGCTTTGTTAATTACACAATATTTTTTTTTAGAGATATAAATTTTAGAGATAATTTAATAATTTAATACTGAGATTTTTATTTCAGCTAATGTTGCCAAAGAATGGATGTACTGATTGTGTTTAGTTGTTGTTTCATGTTTAAGTGACAGATTTTTTTTTTTTTTTGAGGGCTATTTTGGGAGGGGCACTGGGTGATATATGGGTTTAGGGGCGGGGCAGGAGGAAGAGATGATTGGCTAAGCTGGAGGGGGGTGGTATTATTAATTGACTGGTCTGCATATTGTGATGTATCTATGTACCAAAGTACATGGAAACATCATTCTCATCTATAGCACAGTTAAAACTTAGAGGGCACTGCAGAGGTAGAAATTACCACAATGGTTAGGAAATGTTTAAAAAAAAATCAGAACTGGTATATTTTGTTACTTAAAATTATCACATTTCAGCTATTAATGGAAAAACAAATGGGTTAGGCTCTTTAAAAAAAAAACATTTGAGGATGTTTTTCAACACAATTTTTAATAATAATAATTTGTTCCAATAAATAATAATACGTTTTCATAATTTTTCAATCGCTGAATTTAAATACAGCTCTGAAAAAAATGAAGGGAACACTTCAGTTTCTGAATCAGTTTCTCTGATTTTGCTATTTATAGGTTTATGTTTGAGTAAAATGAACATTGTTGTTTTATTCTATAAACTACAGACAACATTTCTCCCAAATTCCAAATAAAAATATTCTCATTTAGAGCATTTATTTACAGAAAATGAGAAATGACTGAAATAACAAAAGAAGATGCAAATATACAGTGATGACAATCTGAAAAAAGGAAAATATTATGATTATTAAAAGCGCATTGAAGAGGTATATTAAATGACACCACATCGCTGACAGCTGCTGTATGATAGATTGGTATAAAGCGTACTCTTTGTTTGGACTATCTGCTCGCTAACTTCCTATCCACACTCAGCCCATTAAGAGCAGATCTGTTATGTGGTTTTGAGATTGGATTTGGCTAAAATAAAAAAATAAAAATCTCTCAGTTCTGCCAGGAGACAGAGGTGGATCCATCCATCAATCATCAGTCAGGAAAAGGAAGGGGTGGGGCTGGGAATGTGGGGAATTCCACACGTCGTCTTAAACGGAGTATTGATGTCTTTATATCAAAGACCGTAAAGGAAAAGTAAACTTCCTAAATGACAGCTTGGGCTCGTGAAGAGAGGTATTATTATCCTGCGCTGAGCAAAATCTCCAAACCATCCGTTCTACTTATCGTACCTCCATACGCTTCGCTATAATACCAGGGGACGCCATGATGAACGAGCTCAGACATTTAACACTTCTGCTTGTATTTCTTGCGTAAATCCAGCATAAATGAAACTCGAGACGTGAATCTCAGAGGCAGCTTGTGTTTAATTCAGCCTCGTTTAATCAGATCCAAGCTTTGACCCAAAGTCTTGAGCCCGAAGCGGCCGAATCCAGCGGCGTGGAAAGGTGCTGAACAAGACGGATGCCTCCGTAATGAAACATCTGTTAAATTTTCAGCAACCAATGAATCACATTGATCGTGCATCACCAGCACGCTATTGGCTCACCCACTGGGAAATTCCTACCTTTCATGGGAAACGGCGTGGCGAATGAGATGAATTGAAAGCCGTTCATCTGTACCTTCTTTTCTCTGCTTCCCAACATGCCTGTTTTTCATGTGCAGAAGCCAAAAGAGCTGAGCTCACTGATCAGAGGAAATCTACCACTGATTACTGCCCTGATTAAAGTCTCCACTGTCAGAACGTAGAGAATTAATGGAGCTCGGGCCGCTACTACACTGTAATAAATACACAATTAAATAGGAACATTTCTGTTGTTGTAACATGTTTGTGCCAAACTTTTGGTCTGATGAACTGATATAGATGATTGATTACTTGATAGATTGCATTTGGCATGTTAAAATAAAATATATAGTGTTGTGAATGTAGAGTGGTGTGTGTTGATTTGTGCATTGGGGACCTGGAGTAACTATGGACTGTTACATCTGCCTACATTCATTAAACTAGCAAAATTAGATGCAAAAGAAATGCAAAACAGACCTCTATGATAGCTTTTTTGACTTATGACTTTGTTAAAACTCTCCTACAGCATTTTAGAATGTGTCATTCTAAAAGAAAATAAAGAAAGAAATAAATATATATATATATGTATATATATATATATATATATACATATATATATATATATATACATATATATATATATATATATGTATATATATATATATATATATATACATATATATATGTATATATATATATATATATATATATATATATATATATATAGTAATGTAGCCAAATAGGGATATAGCTAATATTTTTATCTGAACAATATCTTGAAAAAAAAGAAAGACATAGACACTCATAATATTTTAACCCTTTCAGACTCTGTGTCCACTACAGTGGAAATAATGGGCCCTATCTTACACCTAGTGAAGCTTATGTGTTTGCATTGTGTAAATTGCAACAGTGCTTCTGAATGTACGTATGCTTCTGGTGTATTGCTATCTTGGCAACGGAAAACACAGGTGCACCACTGACTGAATACAACCTAGACAGACGTCAACAGTCAGATGTTTGTTGTTGTCAATTCTTATTTATTTTTTATGTAAATGTTGCAGCTTAATATCAATTCAATAATGGCTGAATTTCAGCTGTAGTTGTCCAATATGCAATTTCTGTATTGCAAGTGTTTTCTGATGAAGTTAATATAAGCAGTGTTTTTTTTAGTTGAGTTGCTTGTTTAGTAACATTATCTATAAGAGTAAGGTCAGTAAGATATGAGTAAGATATGCTATTGTATATTATACAGTATTATTTTTTTTATTTACATGCATAGCCCTTTAAGCTGTTTATGTGCACAAACTAAGAGTTACACTTTAAAAATAGAGAAAAGAACCCAAGTTTGCATGCAAATGGATTTTACATTTTACATGCCTTTTACATAGAAACTTTGATAGAAACATTTTTTGTATTAATAGTATCTGGTTGCAAACAGCATGCAAGAAGCATGCAAGTAAAAAAAAGAGAAAAATGTGAAAAATAAAAAAGTTATTTTTTTAAAGAGCAATACATTGACCAAATTATGGTTAAATTCGAAATAAATTACAAGGAACTTATCTGTGCAATGCCATTACATTGAGCTTTGCAATAGAAGCAAACAGAACAGACTACAAACAGAATACTATGGAGAAGCTCATTGACCGAAATCAGTGTGTTTCTCTTTGTAGTTGTCTTTAATTGTGCATTCCTTCCTTCTGGCCCATTAACAGAGTCCTAATTAAGACCTGCTTAATAATGCACTCGATTGATTGATTTACTAATTTATGAGCTGTCAATAGAGCTAACGGGCCAGCGGTGTGCACAAGCACTTCAAACACTGGCGAGTGAATGAGTGAATGAGAATAAATGCCCTTTAGCCAGCTGTGTTTCATCACTGTCGGTCTGACAGTCCAGAACACAATCAAAACCCCATCCCTGGGTCTGAGCGGCCGTGCTCAAGGAAAAGTCTGGTGTTAAAAGGACTTTTGTTGTAGTAAAACATGATAAAAAGTTCTTATCTTTGATGAAGAGCACACCTCCGCTCTCCCACAGCTTTCAGAGATACAGAAATTTTAACAGTTTATCCAAAACACCCTTGAGACTGGGAGACACGGGGCATAATTTCCCACGATAAATCACTTTTTCCAGCGATTTATCCAGCTCAAAGTAGCTGCACGCCTCCTTACTAGAATCTGGAGAGCCCTGACATTTAAAACAAGACATTAATAACTTAAAAACAGTGCACAATAAGCTTTGTACTGATAATAACATAGACACATTTACATAGACTTTACATAGACTCCACATAGCCTGCCTCCTGGCTCCAGCTGCTACACTATGTGTAGTCTATGTATCTACAGTATGGGTCTATGTCATTATCAGTACAGTGATGGCGGCACTTGGAGCTGAAGCTGAAGCGTTATGGGATGTAAACAGTGTTTTTTTAATAACCTTTTTTTGTGCACTTTTTAAGTTATTAATGCCTCGTTTTAAATGTCAGGGCTCTCGAAACTCTAGCAATCAGGTGTGGAGCTACTTTGAGCTGGATAACAGTAGAAAAAGAGATTTATCGGGGTAAATTATGCCCCGTGTCGCCCAGTATGAAGGGTGTTTTGGACAAACTGTTAAAATTTCTGTATCTCTGAACGCTGTGGGAGAACGGAGGTGTGCTATTCATCAAAGATAAGAACTTTTTTATCATGTTTTACTACAACAAAAGTCCATTTTAGTGTACAGGAGACGTACGCAGGGCTGTTTCTAACGGAGGCTCAGGCCAGCGGTATTCAGCGAGGAGATCAATCACGGCTGTCGTTGCCTCCTGTGCCCTCTTCCCTTCACTTACCGCGTTCACATCTGCACAAAATGCAGCGTGAAATTGTGTGGCTCCTGCTTTACCAGGGCCATCTGCCACCCCCTCACCCCAGACACCTCAACCCCCTTCAGCCCGCCCGACTCAGTGTCCTCCTGACTCTACAGTTACTCCATGACTTTATAAAAACGAGACGTTTTTTGGTTGCTAGAAATAAATTTTACTGTTAAACATTCCTTGAAGAACTTTTAGGGGGTTCTTTATTGTAAAACGATGGAAGAACAACACCTTCAGTGCATTAAGAAAAGACTTTTATAAGAAAATATTCTTTAAAGTATCTTAAGCTTTCTTGGAGGTTCCTTAAAGCATTTTAATAAGGCACCAAAATACCCAAAAAGACATATGTGTCACAAACTCTTTAAAAGCTGAGTAAAGTTTCTTACAGAACATTGTCTGTCATTTTATCTCATTAAGTCTCTACATCCACCTTTTACAGGTGTATTTTTTATTCTATAGGTCTGTTCCAACTATACTAACAATTCAAATGATTTTTTGCACTTTTTTTGCACTATCATTGCACTTTACTCTGTTAATTATTTAATTATTTATGACCATTAGCAACATCTACTGCACTGCTCCGTTTACAGATAGATCCTTACCTTGTATAGTTAGTTTTTTTTTTATATAGCCTTATATATGTTCTATTCTTCTGTGTTTTGATTTGTCTGAGTATGTTTCTTATTGTATTGTGTTGTTGCTGCTGGATGCCTAAATTTCCTTCGGGATAAATAAAGTATCTATCTATCTATCTATCTATCTATCTATCTATCTATCTATCTATCTATCTATCTATCTATCTATCTATCTATCTATCTATCTATCTATCTATCTATCTATCTATCTATCTACACTGTAAAAAGTGTAGCCCTGCTCAAATTAAAAAAATTGATGTCCATTTGTTGCATCTAAACTATTTGACTTCACTCAATCTAAATAAAGTCAATTGTTACAACCTGATTATTTTATTTTGACATAAACCATATTACTTCACTCGACCCAATATTAATTATTCACCTTGATCCAAGTTAAATTCTTTACATTTCAGTTTCGGAACCAAACTAATACATTTAAATTGAACCCAACTTAAAAAAAAAAACATGGCAGCATATTCAGAAGTTCCAGAAGTTACTGTGGCGTGGAAGAGGACGGATTACCAGCGAGCTTCGTTTCAGTGCTCTCTTGCTCTTTTTATTTTGCTCTGAGAAGGACACTAAGAGCTGGATTTACATGGGATTCCACTTTTGAAAGTAAAACTAACTACAGCTCCAACGCAGCTAACCCCACTCCCACACACAGAAAACACACAAAGGGTGAGGCACTTACACAAAACAACCACATAACTGATAACTACATGAATAATACTAGAACAGTGATAATAAAACATGACATGAAACTCTGGGATAAACAGTAACATAAACACGCAGAAAAACACCCACTTCCCCCAACAGGGTGAGCTCCCATAATTCCTTCCGCCCCCCCTCCAGTCCCGACGCCACAATACCATAAGCATGCGTTGCTATCTCGCGAGCGCGTTCAGGCACTTTCTCCCTCTCTCCCTCAGTGCTCTGAAGCACTTCTCTACAACTTCTCCCGTGCTCCACAGTGCGCATGCGCAATTCATGTTTGATTCAAATTAAAAATATTACATCCTTATCTCTTTTCTTCGAGTATGATTTCAGTGGAACCAAAACATTTGGTTTATTTCCTTCAGAATTGTAATTAATTTAGTCTGAATCAAAATTGACACATCAAAATTCAAAAAGGTTGAGTTTCACAATAAAGTCAATAATTGTACTATGTGTTCAATCATATT
The DNA here is from genome assembly GCF_023375975.1 of Astyanax mexicanus. NCBI lineage: Eukaryota > Metazoa > Chordata > Actinopteri > Characiformes > Acestrorhamphidae > Astyanax > Astyanax mexicanus. Next base: position 11,392,116 of record NC_064422.1, read on the forward strand.
TATTAGCTTGAATGAACAGCTCCATGCTTCACTTTTTACAGTGTATCTATCTAAATCATGGTAACAGCGCACCAAATCCTCAACCTATCTTTTATTTTTGACAATATTTGACTAACTTTACAGGTCCTTACTCACCTTAAGTTGATTTAACTGAACTGGGTTTTATATCTGTAGCCTATCTGAAGCCTTTTTTTTGTATTAATATATTTTATATTTTAATAAATGTGACCTGGTGTTAAAAAAAATAATGTTAACATATAGCTTTGTAGTTTTGAATAATTAAAGGGAGGCATGAAACGTGTGGTGACAATGTTTTTTTTTTATATAAAAAATATAAAAGTGAATTTCAGTTAAATAATAGCAAAGTGAAATAAAATTAATTTATGTTCAGTCAAAGTGATTTTCTCTTTACTTATTTTTGCAGGATGCAAAAGAGAATGAGTAAGAATGAGCATCTGTCAAAGAATACCTATATCTGCTATAGGTACCACTTTAAAATAAGACTACCTTTATAAAGCGTTTATAAATAATTTACAATTAGTTTATTAATGGTTACTAATTAGGTTGTAAATGCCTTAAAAATCATTAATAATCAGTTATAACACATATGTAGAAAGGGCAACAATGACCTGTTGTTTGCCAAATAGTGAACCCACAGCCATCTATATTGTTGCCCTTTCTACGTATGTGTTATAACTGATTATTAATGATTTTTAAGGCATTTACAACCTAGTTATTAACCATTAATAAACTAATTGTAAACCATTTATAAAGGTAGTCTTATTTTAAAGTGGCACCCTGCTATATTAAGCTACAATTATTAAGTCTGTGTACTAAACATAAATATAAATCCTTATAAATGTATAACTAATCTATAACTCTTAAAATCTTATAGTTACAGTGCACATTTTTAAGCATATTTTATTTTATATTTGACTGCTGACTGTGACTTTTGACTGTTGTCCTGGTTTTAATCAGTCAGTACTGCACCTGTGTTTCCTGCCACCAAGGAAGAAACCATAGGGACCTTAATTTGAAGAACCCCCAAAAGTTACTGGATTAAATAACTTATATTTTTCTGCATTCCAAGTCCTTATAGCCACACTATGAGCACCATTTGTAAAAATGTGTTTATAATCAGGGGTCGTGCTGCTCTTAAATCAATAAATCTGGTCTTGGTTAAGCTGTGGTGTGCAGGAGGTGGCAGGAGTTTGGATTGGGGAACACTGGGCTGTTCTTAAAGCTTATTAACAGTTCAGGAATAGACTAATGCACTGTGCTCTGACCCCAGGACTGCTTTCTGCTTTCCTTAGACACAGGAACAGTTATTATACAGCATAAATACTAATGATATAAGGAAGAGAAAGCAACTCTGAGAGGTTCTAAATGCCTAAAGGAGGCAGAAAGTGAAGGAGGCTAATAGAGAAAGGTGTAAAAAAGGAACGCTGGGGCTTTTTGGGAGGCTTGGAGGGTCTCAAAAGGCTAGAGACTGGAGGGAAAGAAGGCGGGAGGAATGAAAACGAAACAATCCTGTCTTCATGTCAAATCAGATTGGAACATTCCTGCCATTTCACACCACCTACATTACAGACTCAGGTGGGAGAGCTAATCTTCGCTACGCTAGCACAGCCTGCAGCTATGCAGCTATCAAGTTCTCCTCATCGCACTTAAAAAAGGGCTTCCAGCAACTCTCCACACACTGGCTTTTTAAGGGGCTGAAGGCACTGTTATTATTCAGGGCTTAAACAGTCTGTGTTTGAGCAGGAACTGGAGAATCTCAGGAGGATCCAGCTTTCTTCGCTTAGCTTTCCTCGGTTAGCGTCGCTCTGAAGGAACAGGTTCCGCCGGCCTCCGGAGCCTCAGGCTAAAGCTCTCCACATATTTGAGGTTCTGCTGCTGGATCCAGTTTACTGTTCACACCGTGGAGGTGTGTGAATTGGCGACTTTGACTATTGTATTTTGCAGTTTAATGCAGAGACGATTTAGGGATTAGACAGAATGCTTACAGAGTCAAAAATCATTAGAGTCTGTCATTAAACGAGTTTCCTATATCTGCTGATACCTGTTATCTCATATACTTAATTTATTTAATACCTCAGATCTACGACTGATTACTTCCACACTTTGTATAGTTTTTGTATTTATAAATTTATGTATATATTTATTTTGAATCTTAGTTTAGACTTTCATAGTCTACAGTCTTATATTTCTTACTTTGCTCTCTTATTATACTACCACTATTGTTTGTTTCTACTGTGTCTACTACTGTTTCTATCTATCTATCTATCTATCTATCTATCTATCTATCTATCTATCTATCTATCTATCTATCTATCTATCTATCTATCTATATTATAAAATATTACTGAAGTCATCCACTAAAATAAAGGTTTGGAATCAATCAAAATACCTAAACTTAAAGCAAAATTGTGTTAAACTGTGGTTTCTGAGACTGGTAAATCTGATGAACTCATCCTATTCATTTCCTGGTGGAAAGTCCTGATAAATGCCAGTTCCATCATAACATTTTTGATGGTCTTTGCAGTGACTGCACTTAAAGGAAACTTCTTTAAAGCTCTTGAAATTTTTCTTAAAATGACTGACCTTCATCACTTAAAAATAATGAATTTCTTTGATTTTATCAATTTGAGTTTTTGCACCAGGAATAAAGACTTAAAGTTATCCAAAAGCAGTGTGCAAGACTGGTGGAGGAGAACATGATGCCAAGATGCATGAAAACTGTGATTAAAAACCAGGGATATTCCACCAAATATTTGTAAATATTTCTGAACTCTTAAAACTTAATAACCATGAACTTGTTTGGTATGAAAGCTCTGAATCTTTTTGGTATTTCAGTCATTTCTCATTTTCTGCACATAAATGCCCTGAATGACATTTTTTTTATTTAAAATTCGGATGAAATGTTGTCTGTAGTTTATAGAATAAAATAACAATGTTCATTTTACTCAAACATAAACCTATAAATAGCAAAATCAGAGAAACTAATTCAGAAACTGAAGAGGTCTCTTCATTTTTTTCAGAGCTGTATTTTTTCATAACTGGAAGATACATTTGTTCTGAAAAGGATATACTTTAGGATGTTTTTCAATCATATGCTGTTTAAAATGATTCTTTTTGTCTTGCTGTTGTATTTTTATTGTTTTTTTGTATTGTATTGTTTGTTTTCCCAGTAACATTTACACACTAACGGTAGAATAACACACTCTCATACACCTAAAGAATTTACTATTTTGAGACATTTTTTCCTCAGAACAACCACATACAGCAGCCCCACAATTCATCATAGCCTGTGTTTTTCCCTCAGTGGGTTTAGAGGTAAAACCGACGGGGAAGCAATGTGCTTATTTCACAAGCTCTATTCTTCCTTTACTCCTTTACTCCTTTACTTCCTGTGAATCATCTTCAGATCCTTCATCCCCCCCCCCCCCCCCCCCCCCCCCTTTCACTCCTCTAACCACCACCCCTCCACTGTTTGTACATGTTTTGTACTTTTCTTGTAGTCTCGAAACCTTTGCTTGCCACTCCGGCAGATGCTAAACACTCTTTATGGTTCCCGGGAGAGCAGTAGGGCCTTTTAAAGACACTGTGATTCCCTCCAGATGAGACACTAGAATATAATGGAACATAAAGCTGGATTCCAACAGGCCTGAGAGCGTCACTGGATGGCTTCACATTAAGCAAAGCCCACAAACCTGCGCCACAAAAGTAATGAAAAATGAAGTGGTCTGCTGAGTCCCACTAAACATCCACTTTCCAAATCACGCAGCCGAGCGGAGAGGGACTGTCCAGGCCTTTTTTATCCCAGTAGCTACTCAGAAAGCAGAATTTGTGCTGCTTGGCAAGTGCATCATAAAAATGCCAAGTGATGCCAGTGAAAGAGTTGGGTTTCCCGCCTTTCTTTATGGCTCGAAAAATGCCAAACTATAAAAAACATGCTTGTTCACCTCTGGCACTTTGTAAACTGAGACGAATATTCCGGTTTAGAGTCTGGCAGACTCAATCCTCCAACAAACAACAACAAAAACATGAAAAAGGAGCTTTGGGAGTTTTACAGCCTTTTTTAAAGCTGTGAGAGCTATTATTCACAATACATTAAAAGTGGTGAATCTTTTACCACAGGAATTACCAAAAAAAAAGGGCATGGACAACTCATTCAGGAGGTCACAAAAAAACCCAGAACAATATTTGACCAACATCTGGAAATCAGTGTTAATGATTCAATGATACAGTAAGAAAGAGACTGGACAGAGTCTTGCAGGCACCGGACTCCAACCAATCAACAAATAACAACAAAAACATGTGATCCTACTAGAAAAAGAGCTACAGTGAGAGCTATTATTCACAAATGGAGAAAATTTTGAATAGCGGCCAACCTTTCCAGGAGTGACCAATGGTATTGCCCCAAAAGGGCATGGACATCCCATCCAGGAGGTCACAAAAGAAGCCAGAACAACAATAATGCAACATTTGAAAATCAGTGTTAATGATTCAATAATACGAAAGAAAATGGTTTCCATGGGAGATTTACACGATAAAAAACACTGCTGGCCAAAAACAACACAACCATCCTTCTCACATTTACCAACATAGCGAAAAACATCTTGATGATGACCAGAACTTTGGGAAAATATTCTGTGTATTGACGAGACAAAAATGGAACTTGTATAAGCTTTGTTTGTTGAGCTCTATCCAGACAGGATTGTTTTCGTTGGGTGTTCTTGTGTAATTTCTTCTTTTATGTTTTTTTTTAATCCTCTGTGATTTTATTCCCATCCAGAACGACCATGTACATGTTTTTCTCAGATGTCCTCTGAGAAAATTACAGGCTGAATTATCTACTGTTTTTCTCTGAACTCCGTGGTCCTCCGGTAATTTTAGTCCCGTTCGGACGCACATCTCTGAGTTTCGTCTCCTCGCGTTTAATAAAATAGCTATTTGCACACCGTAATTACACTTTGGGCGCTGCATTTCCACGGAGATCCACTTAAAAAACACAACAGTGAGTGAAAATGGAGGAGCTACTGAATGCGATGTCACGTGACTGAGAAAGCCAAAAACAAAACAAAAAAAAAAACTCACTGGTCCTCCTGTTTTTTTTTTTTTTTATTGCAGTCGGGATGCAGGAGTTTTATCACTGAGTAGAATTGTAAAACATTTTTCACAGACGCCCCCCTGAAAAACTAATCCTGTCCGGATAGGGCTTTTGTCTGAAAAATGGAAGCATGGTAAAAAAAGCAAAAACAAAAGAAACCTGTAGGGGGGAAATATTTTTCACAGCACTGTGTAGCAGTCAGTACTTACGTATATTACATTATATTATAAACAATGCTTATTTTACGTGATTTCAGTAAACCAAATTTCTTTTTTTGATTTCTTTTAAGAATATCTTCCTTATGCAATATATATATTCATATTTTTTTATTTGTTTGAGTCTTCATTCCTCTTAATGTTTCTTCCTTACACTTTGTTACTAGATTATTTTTGTTTTATAATTAACCCAGATTAAAAGGTAAAAGGCGTTAAATAACATGGTTTACTGTAAAATTGGTCAAAATGTTTAAATGTTTAAATATGTTGGAACTGAATTACGCGTGAAATCTCTCTATTTACATCACAGCTCGAATGACCTTAGCCTTTCTTGGACGGGACTGGACTTCAGAGACTGAGGGGGCGAGATGGAGAGGATCCACCTGGCCGGCCTTGAGTCAACCTGATACTGGACAGCAGGACGAGATAACACACTCTCTCTCTTTTTGTCTTTCTTTCTTTCACTGTCCATCCCTCCCTCCCTCCCTCTCTTCCACCGGCTGTTGTTGAAGCGATAAAATGAGCAGGAAGCTGAGCTCCAGGTTTTACACTGCTGAAAAAGTAGATTTGCTGCGGAGAAAGAAACCAGTAGAGCTTTCTGCTTCTACAGAGTCCTCAGAGACCTGTACCAGAGAACTACCAGACAAGGATGTATTATCTTTCACCCCCAAACAATAATTTTGTTGCATCATCTGTACTGCAGGAACTGGAGTTATAAATAGTTGGGCCTGTAGTGGAGCCTCGTCCCCAGTTTAGAACAAGTGATTATCTTGTTGTCAGACAGCATTGTAAACTGTGCTGACTAATGGAGTTCGCTCGGAGACGGTCATTAATAACAAGCTGTCCAAAGTGTCTCCATCCTTCCTTCAGGTTCCCTCTGTGTTTATGGGTTTAGGCGTGAAGTGAGACCAGAGGGTGTCTGAGAAGGACTCTGATTAGCTGCAGGTTTGCTGGTCTAGAGAATTGGTGGGGGGTTGGTGTAGGAATCTGCACTAAGGCCAATTTTATTTTTAAAAATGTCCATTATTTATCTTAATTACATTTTCCAGGTTAACAAACTTCCCAACGAAAACCCAACAATCAATGTCTCACAAAATAAGAATATTATATAAGACCAATTGGTACTTTTGGCAGTGTGGGCAGTGTGCCAATTCCTGCTGGAAAATGAAACCCAGCAGAGGGAAGCTGTAAGATATGAAGTGCTGTAAGATTTTGTGGGAAAACAAAACTGCACTGACTTTAGACTTGATAATAAAACACAGTGGATCAACACCAGCAGATGACATGTCTCTCCAAACCATCACTGATTGGTGGAAACTTCACACTAGACCTCAAGCAGCTCTTTCCACTCTTCCTCCGGACTCTGCTCCCTTGATTTCCTTTAAATAAAATGTAAAATTTGCTGATGATCAGTGATGGTTTGGAGAGACATGTCATCTGCTGGTGTTGATCCACTGTGTTTTATTATCAAGTCTAAAGTCAGTGCAGTTTTGTTTTTCCATAAAATCTTACAGCACTTCATGCTTCCCTCTGCTGATAACCTTTCTTTTATGGAGATGCGGATTTCATTTTCCAGCAGGACTTGGCACCTTGCCTACACTGCCAAAAGTACCAATTGGTCTTATATAGTATTCTAATTTTCTGAGACACTGATTTCTGGGCAGGGTCAGTACCAAAATGGCAGTGATAACAAACCACATAGCAGAGTGAGCAGGCAAAAAGGACCATAGATGAGGCAAAAGGGGGAAGTCTAAATACAAAAATAGGTCAGCAACAGAAATATACTGTGAAAAGTACAAGGCAAGAGGGCGGTCAAAAAAAGGAAAAAAAAAAGAAACGCTTAATAGAAGATCTAGCAAGCTATATTTAATACCTGGCGAGGGAAAAAAAGGAAACAGGGGGGTATTTATACAAGGCAGACAAGGTGTGTGCAATCAGAAGCATGGCGAGCATGAACACCGTAGAGTCACATGATCAGCTGAGTCAGGGTAGTCCGGTAAGTGAGCATGCTGGGAATTGGAGTTCTCGCTGTACAGTAAATATAAAAGTATAAATTACTTAAAAGACCAATACTACTAAAAAAAAACAACAAAACCTTTCTAATTGTAGTCTTTTTTTGTTATATTCATTTTTTGATGTAGACGTTGTAAAGTCTAGGAGAATAATGTGTTTTTTCTTCATTTCTTCACTTTCTACTCCAACACAGCAGTATCAGTCCTGAGGGGCAAAACCAAAAAAGCCTCGGTCTCCCCATGCCTCCATCCTGCTGTCTACACTGTTCTGCACAGCACTGCACTATTACAAAAACAGAGGCTACAACAGAGCCCCCAAACACACACACACACATAGACACACACACACACACACACATAGACACACAAGGAAGACAAACAGAGTTATCTGTAACAGAGAACAGCCATGAGACCCATAAACAGCCCTTATCTGATCTACACCGGCCTCTAGCGACTTCAGAGCTGGACCTGTTTTTAATCTGATGATCTCTGTGAAATGATGTAATCTCCACAGACCCGTCCGTTTCCTTTCTTCTCCCCGCTCTCTTCATCCTCTAAACGTCCTCGTGTTTGGATTACGGAGCACTCAAGCGGCTCGTCTTCTGTATTCTTAAGGTTTCAGCAGACATTACCTCAAAATCATACAGATATAGAGACGTACAGTGAGTGACGACTATTGCTTCTTTCTTTCTTTCTTTCTTTCTTTCTTTCTTTCTTTCTTTCTTTCTTTCTTTCTTTCTTTCTTTCTTTCTTTCCCAAACACAATGTCACACACTGGATTTCCAGTATTGTGCAAATGTTTTAGGCACCTGTGTGAATTACAGTAAAGAAAATGCTTCTTATCTGTGAAGTAAGAGGGTAACATTTTTTAATTATAACTTTCATTAAAATACCATTAATTAATGATTAATAACTGTTATTTTTTTGAAACACCTGGTCATCAAAGTCAAGGGTATTTACAAATCATTTATTTATAATAATCTTTTATATATTCATTAAGAACAACCATTAAAAGGCTTCAAGTGGTCCAGCAGTCTAAAGCGCTTCCACTATGAACAGGAGATCGCTGGTTCGAATCCCAGTCATGCAGCTTGCCATCAGCTGCCGGAGCCCTGAGAGTGCACAATTGGCATTGCTCTCTCTCTGGGTGGGTACAGTAGATGGCACTCTTTCTTTCCCCTCATCACTGCTAGGGTGATGTGGATCAACACAAGGCTGCGTCTGTGAGCTGATGTATCAGAACCGAGTCGCTGTGCTTTCCTCCGAGCGTTAGCACTGTGATGCTACTCGGCAATGCTATAGCATCAGCAGCAGTTCAAAAAGAGGTGGAGTCTGACACATGTGTCGGAGGAGGTGTGTGCTAGTTTTTACCCTCCTGGTATATATATGTAAGCAAGACAGTGGAAACTTTGGAAAAAGGAATATATTTATTTGGTAATCAGTCCTGCCATTGGTTCTTAGCTAAAATAGAACAAGTACAATAGAAAGATGAACAATAGCAGATTTCTGTGGACTTCTGGTATAGCTTGGAGAGTTCCAGGGGTGACAGATCCAGCAAAAATCTCCCAAACCGACTGATGATTTTAGTTGCCAGTGTAGACTTACTGAGTTCTCCTCCTCGTGACTCCATGCACATCTTCAGGACGTGGACCAAAGAAATCAAGTCCATAAAACAAATTAAACAAAAGCCTCCAGCTCCTCTTTCAGCTGTCTTCTACTGTACCTGCCTGAATGTTTCCAACTCTTAAAACCAGGATCAATATAAACTCAAATAAATTCAAATGCAATTCATTTTCATTTTCTTGTGGTCTTACATTTTGGCGGTCGTGGTACGTTTTCAGAGAGGCCCAAAAAACACACCCTGTAACTCGACAGTTTTTATCCCTGACTGCATTTTGAAACCGGCCCAATTTACTGGGAAAACTGCAAACCTGGCAACTCTGCAGTGGTGAGAATACAGCTGGTCTTACCCATTTAATCCCTCTGGACACACTTAAATTTGTAAGATATTTTGTTTTGAGTGTGTGAAGCTCTGGAACAAATATTAATAACCCCTGCCCTGCACATTTTAGTTATTTCCCTGCTTCCAATGCACCTTATTTAACTCATCATTAACAATCATCATTAACAATCTTTTTCAGGGGGTTGGATGGTCCATTATAGATGTCTCATAGCTACTCAGCTCTCAACCAAATTACAAGTTTCTTTGATTTTATCAAATTGAAAACAAACAATATAATCAAGAGGAAGATGGATGATCACAAGCCATCAAACCAAACTGAACTGCTTGAATTTGTGCACCAGGAGTGAATAGCATAAATTATCCAAAAGCAGTGTGTAAGACTGGTGGAGGAGAACATGATGCCAAGATGCCTGAAAACTGATTAAAAACCAGGGTTATTCCATCAAAGATTGATTTCTGAACTCTTAAAACTTCATGAATATGAACTTGTTTTATTTGTTGCATTATTGGAGGTCTGAAAGCTCTGGATCTTTTTTTTTTGCTATTTCAGCCATTTCTCATTTTCTGCAAATAAATGCTCTATGTGACAATATTTTTATTTGGAATTTGTGAGAAATGTTGTCCGTAGTTTATAGAATAAAACAACAATGTTCATTTTACTCAAACATAAACCTATAAATAGCAAAATCAGAGAAACTGATTCAGAAGCTGAAGTGATCTCATTATTTTTTCCAGAGTTATAATATACTCATTGGGTTTTACAGTAAAGCTGGGCTTTTGTTGGTCTGAGGTTGAGATTGAGCTAAAAAAGCCGTCGTCAGACGTATCAGAGGAGTGCTCAGATTTATAACTCCCTCTAGAGGAACCTGGAATGGCAGGAATTCAGCATTGCTGTGAAGGCAACGCTGATATAAAATAGACCACTGTGTGTGTGGGTATATGTGTGTGTATATGAGTGTGTGTATGTGTTTGTAGAAAGTTAGCAGGGTCTCGTGCTGTAGTCACTGTCTGCTCATCCGCTGCTTTAGTTATGTCTCCTATCATAAATCATCCACTTCCCTTACAATCAGCCTTTCATACTGTCTGGCTAATGTCTAACACAGACAGTGCATCGCTCTGTAGCTCCTCTGTTCACGTCCAGACCGGAGAGGGGTCACTGATGACAGCAGCGTAAAAGAATCTGGACCCAATAAATCCTGCAATAAATTGGTAAGACGACCCTGATCAAAACTTATATTTCATGCGCCAAGCCATTAAAAATATATGGGATGTGATATAAATGAAATAATGCCATGTTTTGTAAAAGTAATTATTATAAATGTGGATTTCGGGAAGGTATCGGTTTGGGAACATACAGTGCTCCTCTGCTTCTGTCGTTTCAGAGCTGGAGATTCTCATAGGCCTGTTTTTCACTGCAGAGCTGGACGATTCTGTGATACAGTTTAGCATTAATCATTTAGAAATTATTTAGGATTGGCTCCATATTTGCATCACTTTAATCCCAAACGAGCTGGAAAGATTGTGTTTGTATATTGGTGTGAGGGACAGAGTAGCTCCTTTTGCCAACATAGTTTTTATATATACAGGGGTTGGACAATGAAACTGAAACACCTGGTTTTAGAGCACAATAATTTGTTGTGGTGACGGACAGTTCTGGTGGAAACAGGAGAGTTGAGGTGCACATTGAATTCTGCCGTGATTTTTTGGATACAATCCGGATTAGCACCCGAACATCCCTTTCAGACAGCTTCCTCTTACAGCGTCCACAGTTAATCCTGTTGGATGTAGTTCTGTGGTTGGTCCTTCTTGGTGGTATGCTGACATTACCCTGGATACCGTGGCTCTTGATGCATCACAAAGACTTGCTGTCTTGATCACAGACGCTCCAGCAAGACGTGCACCAACTATTTGTCCTCTTTTGAACTCTGGTATGTCACCCCTAATGTTGTGTGCATTGCAATATTTAGAGCAGAACTGTGCTCTTACCCTGCTAATTGAACTTAAGATACATTCAGGGAGGCCCTCATTTACAATGTAGCCGAGCCAATACATAAGGAAGAGATTGTCAAAAAAATAAAATAAAAATAAACAGAAACAAAAAAGAATCAGCTAATATATTTTAAAATAAGATATAAAATAAATAAGATAAAAAAATAATTTAGTAAGTATCATAGAATCATAGGTATCAAAAACAATACGAAATCAACTACAGATGAATAAATAACTTTAGATTGTTGTTTTAGTCTATTAGCTACAGAAAACATTTCTCCCAAATTCTAAATACAAATATTGTCAATTAGAGCATTTATTTGCAAAAAATGAGAAATGGCTGAAATAACAACAACAACAACAAAAAAGATGCAGAGCTTTCAGACCTCAAATAATGCAAAGAAAACCAACAAGTTCATATTCATAAAGTTTTAAGAGTTCAGAATTCAATATTTGGTGGAATAACCCTGATTTTTAATCACTTTTTTCCATGCATCTTGGCATCATGTTCTCCTCCACCAGTCTTACACACTGCTTTTGGATACCTTTATGCTGCTTTACCCCTGGTGCAAAAATCCAAGCAGTTCAGTTTGGTTTGATGGCTTGTGATCATCCATCTTCCTCTTGATTATATTCCAGAGGTTTTCAATTTGGTAAAAAAAAAAGAAAAAATAATAAATTATGCTATTTTAACAGTGTGGGCACAAAGCATGAAAATAGACATAGAAATGTTGACAGGGTGTAAGATATCAATGAGCATCACAACGCGCCTTGCACTGTGTCTACAATAGGACCCAATGTGAACAATCACTTATAAAAGAATGTGGAGGTGAAAATAGAACATCTGCACACTTGCATGCGACTTTAAATGATTTTTGGTTTCACATCATCTGTCAAAAAATACAGAAATGCTGTTTGGTAAAGCAACAATGCAGCAACAAATTAAAAATACTGAACAAAAGACAAAACAACACAATGAAAGTAATGATTGGGTTGATGACACAGCTTGCATGTGCGCTGCGAGGGTGGTTTTACTAGGCTGGTTCAGGTTCACATATTTCCAGGCAGATCGTAGTCAAAACACAGTCTGTGGTTAAAAACTCAAAGGCAATGAAACATCAGAGGAAAAGCTAAATTCCAAAAACACACGAGATGCAGCCACGGGGTCAAAAACTGTGAGGAGCAAACTGATAAAGATAAGCTTCAGTAACCAGAGATACACATAAAGAGTCTTCATAAAGTGTGAGCGTTTCTGCTGAGCAGATGTATTCAGTCAGTTATCACTCTCAGAGGCTAGGTTTTCCGCTAAAAGGAGTGGCTGGGGTTAGCACAAAGGCGAGTCAGACTGACACAGTGTGAGAGTGGGTGTAGAGGAGGGCGTGGCCATGGTAAAATAGCCAAAAATATGTGATAAAGATCAATATCAGTGTGATATTAAAAATAACTTTTGTAAATTTCTGGTATATTGTTATCTAGGCAATGAAAAACACAGGCGCAGTGAGCAGTGGCCAGAATTAAAGAGGTGTTCAAACTTTTGATATATACATATATAGTTACAACCTTTGCAATGATTAATAACATCTTACCTAAGATACATGTATAGTTAGTTGAGACATTCTGTTGTAAATACTGTTAGTTAATGTAACTTTATTGTAATGTGTGGTAATACTTTACTTGGGTGGCCTCATTGATACCTAAATGAAACTCAACTAGCATATAACAGCATGTCTATTAAATGCAATTAAACTGAAAGGTGAAAGTAAATGATTCTCTATTAAGTTTAAAAGCAGAGTAATGAATTAAAAGGTCTTGGAAAAATAAATAATAAAAGAAAACAAACAACCAAAATCCTCTGAAAGATTGAAAAAGATTGAATTTAAGTACATAGTTAAGTATAGTAGTAACATATGTATTTCTTCATGTTCCATCACAGGACTTCACAAAAGACCATCCTAATGATTAAAATCAATTGCTAGCTTTGATCAAAAGTAGGTAGAGAAGGTCAGATACATTAACTGGCTATTCCTATACAGCACCTCCACGAAACTCTGATGCCCTGAGAGGAGATTGCATTATTCCAGCTTAAACATTGCAAACTCACAAACAAACTGTTTACAGAAGGAGTTCAAAGCCCATGCTAACGGGACTTAGCAGAGACAGACTGCACTGAATCAACACTAACCGCTGTTTGCTGGGCTGATGGTGAGCAGGTCCATTATAAAAGCAGTTCTGCTCACAAACTACATCAAACAAGCCACTATCAGAACAAACCGAGAGGCATGTATGTGTACAAACATACACAGACCCGTTCAAAGAGGGTCATCCCCGAGGAACCCAGATCTTCAAAGAAAAGAGAGAAAGAGAAACACAGTGAAGTGAAGTGTAGGGAAGCGTAGCGTGGCGCAGCCGTGCTGTCATCTCTGGACATGGTGGAGTGGGCAGCCCTTAGCATGAGGACACATTCTGTGTCCGTCACCATCACACGATGCAGGTAGAGTGTGTAGATATAGTGTGTAGGAAATAGTGGTGTGCATTGTTCTAGTGAGCAGAGACACGTGCACAAGTCTGACCTTCGTGGAAGAGTCAAATTCCAGTAAAATGCTCCTGCATCAGCCTCATGCACGCATAAATGGAGTTAAAGAAGCAATAAGTTCAAAAAGCAGCAGAAGAAGAAGAAGAAGAAGAAGAAGAAGAAGAAGAAGAAGAAGAAGAAGAAGAAGAAGAAGGGTGCAAAAGTTCATGAAAAGAACGCCTCTAGAATTGTTAAACATGGGGGTGGGAGCAATCATATTTTGAGCTTGTGTTCAAGAAAAAATAGATGATATTTTAAGGTAATGTTTATGCAGAAATATAGAAAATTCTATGATCAACTTAACCCCAATAATATAATGCAGAAGACTACAAAGCAAAGTTGTACTGTTTCTGCATAAGTGTTTGTCCATTGACTGATAATATTTACGCATATATATATATATATATATATATATATATATATATATATATATATATATATATATATATATATATATACTGTATATATATATTCTTTTTTTTTTTTTGGAATGTCACTGTAGCAACACTGTTTTCTCAATTCTTCTTCAAGTGTTGATGCCCAGTCTTGTGTGGCACAAGAACCATTTCACTAATAGAGAAAAAGACCAAAATGATTAAACATGTTTTAGCTGAACACCTAAGATAGCTAAAACATAACGAGTTAGATTTTTTTCCCACATAGTCTAATAATCTCAATAATCCCGTTAATCCTACATATTTCTAAAAGTATTTTCCAAGAGTAATGAAAACAAAATGTTTCAAAAATGCTTTTAAAAACTTGTATTTTACCTTTTTTTTAAGACTTTAAGACCAATGGGGGTGTTACTAAGAACTAACCCAGCAAGGAACTTGGGCATCAAAATTAAAACAGAATTTTCCTCTAAACATTACGACTCGACCTTAACTTCACCAATTTAATACCTCAAAACCTACAGTGGTGCTTGAACGTTTATGAACCCTTTAAAACGGTTAGTATTTCTGCAAAAAAAAATATGATCCAAAGCATCATTAGAAGAAAAATGATCGAATATTACGTATGTGTGAGTGGCAAAAGTATGCAAATTTCTAGGGTAAGGACTAAAACCTTTAACCTTTTAAAATGAAAAGCATTATGTTTAGAGAAAGGAGAAAAAAAACTGTGAAACAAGGTGGTGGAAGTATTGTGATTTTGACCTCTTTTCCTCTATCTAGGCCACAAAGATTGTTGTAGTCTAAGTTTACCTGTTGCCCTTTCATGCTAAAGCTCTGATTGCTAATTGTAAATTTTTGTGGCAGGGATTTTCTTTGTGAAAATTGTCTGTAGTGTGTTTTAGAACAGCAGTTTAAGTGTAAAGCAAGATTTGTTCTTAAGGTTTAACAGGATTGGTTCAGGAAGTCGAAGTGCCTCAGTTACATGTTGTGGCCATTGGTCTCAAATACCAGTTTTTGTGTGTAAAAAATTGAGAAAAACTATAATAAGTATCTATGAAAAATATGAATACTATGAGGATGAAAGTTACAAGATGGATAAAGTTACAATTAAATTTAAGTATTAAACTACTATCATTTCTCCTTATATTAAAACCAGCAAGAGCATGGCCTTGGAATAATTTTGTTGTTAGGATAAAGGCTCTGGCAAAAAAAAAAAAAAAAAAAAAAAAAAAAGTTGGAGCCATAAAAACGAACCATTGACTATTCTTCTCATTTCAGTCCTCAGATTCCACCCGCAGAACTCCTCTGGAATCCGTTTCCGTCCTTGAGTTTAATGGCAGGAGAATAGAAAGGATGGAAACAGACTATGTTGAATTCCAAATGTGGAATGTGGAGCTCCTTCCTCCTGTAAGTGGGATCATGAAGCCGGAGAAGCCTGCTGAGTTTACTCCTCTCTCAGGACTCCATACGCTGAGACCCATATCTCTGATTGGAGGAGTTTAGGAGCGTCAGGAGAGATTTCCTTTTGAACATTAGTCAAGTGAGACAGTCTAAACAGTTTTTATGAGCTGGGTGTGTGACTTAGCTTGAGATTGAGCTCCAGCTGGTGTTTAGTGTGTAATTTTTTCAATATTCAACTTTCCGAGGTGGTCAGTCTCTTGTAGCATCTGCTTCTCTAGCTTTATGTAGGCTGAACTACCATGAGTTTGGACACATTTAAGCTTCATTTAATGTAGATCTTCTTAAAATCAAAAACATGGGTTATCACACCCTTATTACTGTGTAGATAAGTAAACTGTGGACACCAGATTCAAACTGTGTGGTTGTCCAGATACCCCCTCTTCTTATATTTATATATTTTTTACATAAAAATATATATATTTTTTTTACTTTTTATTTCATTTGTTATTCTTAAAGGTACTGACAGTCCACTGCAAATTTTTATACACTGGATTTTGTACCATTTGTGGTTATTAACTGGACCTGAAGAGACTAAACAGCAAAAATAATGAGAAGTCAATCAATCAATTAAATAAAAAAATGAGTAAACATTTTATTAGAAATCGAAGGTAATAATGATAATAATGCAACTGCAGAGGAATAAATAAAAGTAACAGAACATAAGGAGTAAAATAATAATAATAATAATAATAATAATAATAATAATAATAATAATAATAATAATAATAATAATAAGCCATAACTAAGAACTAAAATAAAAGAACAAAAAAAACATAATTGAAAGAAACTATAAAAAAGGTTAAAAGACAGCTAAATCTAATATATATATAAAAAAAAAGTTAACAAACAATTAAATAAGAGCAAAAACAACTCAAACACATACCAAAAAAAATAATAAATTAAATAAAATTCCAAAAAAACTATAACAGTGGCAGGTGTTTAGAGACTAGGAGTTTAGAATTAATTTATTCAAATTAAGAAAAGACAGATAAAACCAAAATAAAAAAAAATCAAAAGCTAACAAAAAATAGACCAAAAACAAAAATGATAAAAATCTTTAACTTAAAATGACTTCTGATCTGATTATGTACTGTAAGTAAATAAGTAATCTGCAGTGCTTCCACACGCTGGTTGGAGTGGTGTGAGGGAAGCTGGCGTTGAGTAACGACACTGTGGTTAAATGGGCTGTGAAACATATGCTCTCAGGGCACACACACACACACACACACACACACACACAGACACACACAAACACACACACACACTGCCCAGCTTATGGAGTATGGCTCTGTCAGCTGTTGACGGACTCCTCTGACCTCCTACCATCCATCCATCTCCCTCACGCTTTCACTTCACTGATTTACAAATAAATAAATAAATAAATAAATTACTACTGTATAAAACTGTATATTAATTATGCAATTCTTACTAAATGTAGTAAATGTACCAATGTATTATACAGTACAGTACATGAGTAGATAAAATATAAATACGTTTAGGGAAATCTTACTTTTAAATATATATGCATTTGTATTTGTTAAGTTCACTGTACTTTCTTTTTTTTTCTATTACTTAAGTAAGTTAGGATGCAATTACCTCTTTTCCACACTAGTGATTAACATGTGCAGCACATCAATGTAAATCATGTTATGTTATTTGTTATATGTGTTATATATTACTTCTATCTATGATAGATAGATAGATAGATAGATAGATAGATAGATAGATAGATAGATAGATAGATAGATAGATAGATAGATAGATAGATAGATAGATAGATAGATAGATGCTTCATAAATAGAAGTACATTCCTTTTTTAGGATTCTTATACATTTTCTTTATTTATGCCTTGCTATAATATTCACTTTCACAAAATTGTGTTGTGAAGATCAGATTTTGATATATACCTGTAATTTATTTAAATCAGGCTCTGCCCACTCACACCTGATTTTCATCCCATTGATCATATACTGTAATATAATTACTGTATAATAATTATGTAATTCTTACTGAAACCAATGTGGAATACAGTACTTGAGTAAATAAAATATATACACTCAGGATATCAATCTTACTTTTAAATGTATATATATATATATATATGTATTTGTCAAGTTCACTGTATTTAAAAATTATATTATTATAAATTATATGTTACAACAAAAGTTGAGTTTAGTCAACTCGAGTTTGGGTTTTACAGTGTATCTTACCAAAGCAAGCCTGTGTCTACAGCCAGACGATCCCTATCAATGGATCTCTGCACGTATAGCAACAGAAGATTTATTTCAATTCAGAAGTTTTTGAAGAATGGATCCAGAACCGGTGAGATTGAAGGGGTGATGAATGGCGCGGCTCTTTGGATGTGTGGTAGAGTTTGTTGACACATAAAGAATGGATTAGTCTGGCCTTCTTTGCAAGTGATGGATAACGTGACACTTCAGATAAATAAAAATCCACTGTGAGCTGGAGATCTGATATTTATTTGGGCAGATGTGGACCACAACACATATATAGAACTCTTAGACACGCACCATTAACAATAGAGGAAGGTTCTGCTGGCAAGTATAGGACTTTGTCTCGGTTATATAGCCTGTGAGATGAGGTTTCGTTTTTTATGTATATATATATATATATATATATATATATATATATATATATATATATATATATATATATATATATATATATATATATATATAATGGATCGTCTCCATTGATTAATACTGTGGTTCTTCATTCATCCCTGTCAGAACCTCGTGGTCTCTCCAGAACTATTATTAAATACTTTTTTCTTGTCAAATTCCACCTACAGTATTTGGTGGAAAGAAGCGTGGCATTTAAATGTAACGTGAATGGGGCATATTATTAAAACTCTTTCTAGAATAAAAGTTAAAATCAGTTCTTTGCACAGAATCACTCTCACTTAAAAATATAGATCTCACATCCTCTATTCTTACCAGTTTCTGCCCCTTTCAGAATAAGCCATTTAAGGGCTTTTATGTGTCATTTTTATGCAAATAAGCTGTTGCTGGTCACGCCCCATGTCTACGCTGGGCTTTTACCAGACATTAGTCATCTCTCTCATCTGCTGACTTGCCACAGACAGTAGGTCTAGATCCCTCCCTCAGAAGAAGTCTGCTGGCTAATCCTGCTGTGTACTTTTTTGTGGTTCTCCACCAGCAGACTTCTACCACTGCAGCAATGTACTGTAGATTAGGCACAAAGTATAGGACGTTGGTATCGAAGCCTCGTTTGTGAGTACAATTCCAAAAAAAATGTCTGATACTAGTATATAAAATTTTCTGACTGTTTAGACATGAGCACTTGACGAAAGTTTCTTGGTTGCTCTACTGGAAGCTTTGGAAAGTACGTGGAGGACATTTTGAGAGGCCAGGTACTCTCATAAAGATTCTCAGATTTTTAAAGGGCTCTTAAATTAAAAACAATAGCTCTTATTGTAAGTGATTTAAATATTAGATTTTTTTTTATTTCTCTACCTGCGATCTCCAGCTTCTGGACTACGTTGCCCAGAATGCACATGACAAGAACAGCCATGACAATTGAATTTATTACTTAAGTAAGTAAGGATGCAATTACCTCTTTTCCAAACATGTGCAGCACATCAATGTAAATCGTGTTATGTTATATAATTACTAAGATAGATAGATAGATAGATAGATAGACAGATAGATAGATAGATCGATAGATAGATAGATAGATAGATAGATAGATAGATAGATAGATAGACAGATAGATAGATAGATCGATAGATAGACAGATACTTCATAAATAGAAATACATTCCTTTTCAGATTCTTATAAATTTTCTTTATTCATGCCATGCTATAATATTCACGTGTTGTGAACATCAGACTTTGATCGATACCTATAATTGATTTAAATTAGGCTCCGCCCACTCACACCTGATTTTCATCCCATTGATGATTAAAAACACCAGACTCTAATTCATCTTTTAATTGTCTACTAATCCTAATGGTTACTGTACTTTTCTCACTCACAGTACGTTTGTTTGATTTGGTCCTCTTTATCTACTTTTAGGACTGATATAAAGTTTATAGTAAATTTGAGTGGGGAAAAAAAGCTTGTTTATATTTTTTGGTAGAAACTTTGTGCTGTTTCTAAGCTCCTGGCCTGTAAAGTGTGTTTGTGGCAGTGAGGCACGGACCCTCCTCAGCATCAGGAGTCCATTCCCAGCACAGTGTCCGCTCTTTCTCCTCAGGACTGATGTGATTAATGAGCTTTCAGGCTGTAATGAAAGCAGGGGAAGAGGGGGGAAGGATTTCAGTGTGACGCAAAGTTGGCAGGAAGTGGAGTAACACTCCAAACTGACTTCAAACCAACACGCATCCATCAATCGCTCTCTGTCTCGCCCACGTTTCTCCGGGTTTGACCTACTCACTGCCCTTTCTGAATCATGCAGAGCCTCTTCTCATGATTGGCATTGTGCTCAGCATCATTCGTCATTCTCCTCATCAGGTCTGGACTTAAATATGCATAAAAACCTCTTCTATTTGGTGAAATGCTGAAATATAATGTATCTAAATGGTTATTTGAGAGATACAGGTAAAGGTTGTCCAAGTGAAGCTACTATACTAAACTATATTGGATTACTGTCAATTAAAATCAAATTGAAATGGTAATTAATACTAGGGGTTGGACAGAATATCAATATTGTGAATTTCCTTTGCAAAACATTTTCGATAATCGCAGTCAAATATCAATATTTTTATAAAGATAAGGCGCTCAGGCTCCAAGTGGTCCAGGGGTCTAAGCACTGCCACTATGTTTGGGAGATCGCTGGTTTGAATCCTGGTCATGCAGCTTGCCATCAGCTACCAGAGCCCTGAGAGAACACAATTAGCCTTATTCTCTGGGAGGGTACAGTAGATGGCGCTCTTTTTTTCCCCTCATCACTCCTAGGGTGATGTGGATCAGCACAAGGCTGCGTCTGTGAGCTGATGTATCAGAACCGAGTCGCTGTGCTTTCCTCTGAGCGTTAGCGCTGTGATGCTACCTGACAACGTTCAAAAAGAGGCAGAGTCTGACTTCACATGTTTCGCAGGAGGCGTGTGCTATTCTTTATCCTCCTGGTGTTGGGCCATCACTAGTGATAGGGGGAGTGGGTTGGGTATTTGGCCTTATAAACTCTCTAAGACTCACCCCCAAATCTGACTTACTATTGGTCACCAAATTCTTGTAAAACTGTCAGAAACAAATTCATAATTTCTAAAATATTTACGTATTAAGGTGCACTTTCTAGAGAACAATATACAGATTCAAGTTCTTTCAAAAATGAAAAGCAGACAATTTTTTTTTGACAATTATAATGTGTTATTCCATTCAGGTACAGTAAGGTATTGTTAAGTTGTTAGGTATGTCCAAAAACATGCATAGTTTTAATTTAGTCTTTTTTGTCTTTCCTTCTCCAGATGTTTACAATTATGGAATCAGTCATGGAAAGCAGAAGTTGGTCGTTCTGTAGAGCTTTTGTCTCGGTCATTTGTCATTTATTTTCCTGACCACTCCTTTCGCTCCCTCTCTCCATTCTGATTCTCCTAGAGATGGCCTCCCACTATATTACAACCTGGAGACATTCTGCATAATAACTCATGCATCTCCGCTGGAGTAACGTGACCTTTGAGAGCTCGGCTCTGGATGTATCTTGTGAGTTTGGTACTTCGTAAATAGCAGGACTCGGTCCAGTGAAAGCCAAAGCTCTGCTCTCCGGAGAGAGAGAGGAACAGATTGTGGGGACAGGGGGAAAGGGGCTGGACTGGAAGTGTGGTTTATGGGTCTTTGTAGATGTATTATAGAGAGAGGTTTTGATGGGCACGGAATCAAAGTTGAGGTGGGTGGTGTAATTGGTACAGATTGTGATTGTTGGCACGGTGCACTCATCGTTGGGCATAAGAGGGGCAGCATATGGGCCTCTTAGCGAGAGTTTTTGGCCCTCCTTTGCTAAGGAGACTCCCCCTGGCGCTCCCCTAAAGATATGCAAGCGCGAAGGTTACGCCAAGAACCGCAGGCCGGGTACCTTTGCCAAGGGCTTCACCGCGACCAGACGAATGCTTGGGGTTAAAAGCAGCCCAAGATTAAGAGCTGTGCGTCTTCAAACGATACCCATTGGGTTCTGACATACGACTATGAAACACTTTATAGAACATCCATTGTTTGAAAGAGCATAATGCACAAAATGAGTTGGCAATTGGACGTAAATTTGATTGATGATGTTTTGGGATGTAGTATTTTCACTTTTCTAACAATGCCTACATAAAAACGTCATCAATTATCATCAATTTGTGGACATTGATATACTGTGCTTGTCTGCCACAGTTTACCACAGATTTACAGTATGTAAGAACAGAAGCAAAAGAAAAAAGAAAAGAAGTAAAAAATAAAAATCCAACAGCAAACAACGAAATGAATAATCTGCTGGGTAAATTTCCCAAGCCTTTGCTGGCATTTCTATAGAAGCTTCTCTGACATCATGATCCAGTGATGGATCTTTTTTTCTGGTCCATCTGACAAAATGCTGCTTTTCCCTACCTGTAGAGCATAGAACCGGAGGCTGAAGGAAGAGCCTGTTCTGGATCAGCTAGAACAGTTCTAGCAGACTGCCCCGCCCAGCCGGAAAGGGATGGATCTCACAGGCCAGGTCTGTATATCGTCTTTGTGAAACACAACCTGGTATCTCTGGAAATCTAGTTCACGTTTAGGGAAGAGTGAAAAAAACAGACCAGATTTAGTTTTACAGTATTGCACC
Organism: Astyanax mexicanus; assembly: GCF_023375975.1. Lineage (NCBI taxonomy): Eukaryota > Metazoa > Chordata > Actinopteri > Characiformes > Acestrorhamphidae > Astyanax > Astyanax mexicanus. The sequence continues at coordinate 11,414,616 of NC_064422.1, forward strand.
AGTTTGGAAACCATAAGATAAGGATTGTACCACTTCAGAACTTTAGAACCCTGAAAAACTGGATTATGTCAGTTTAAGAACATGAAAAACAGTATTGAGCCAGTTTAGGAAACTAAAGAAGAGTATTGTGCCAATTTAGGAACCCAAGAAACAGTATTGTGCCAGTTTAAGAACCCGAGGAACAGTTTTGTGCCAGTTTAAGGACCTGAATAACATTATTTTGCCAGTTTAAGAACCTGCGAAACAGTATTGTGCCAGTTTAAGAACCTGAGGAACAGTATTTTGCCAATTTAAGAACCTGAGGATCAGTAGGGTGCCAGTTTAATAACCCGAGGAACAGTATTTGGCCATTTTAAAAGCCTAAGAAACAGTGTTGTGCCAGTTTAAGAGCCTGAGGAACAGTATTGAACCAGTTTAAGAACCTTTTTTATTTAATGCTTGTAAAAGATATTATAATTGGGTACCACTTTAAAATAAGACTACCTTTATAAAGGGTTTATAAATGGTTTACAATTAGTTTATTAATGGTTACTAATTAGGTTGTAAATGCCTTAAAAATCATTAATAATCAGATATAACACATACATAGAAGGGGCAACAATATAGATGGCTGTGGGTTCACTATTTGACAAACAACAGGTCATTGTTGCACCTTCTACGTATGTGTTATAACTGATAATTAATGATTTTTAAGGCATTTACAACCTAATTAGTGAACTAATTAATGAACTAATTGTAAACCATTTATAAACCCTTTATAAAGGTAGTCTTATTTTAAAGTGGCACCATAAAGGTTACCACACTTTATAAATCTCTATTACAGACCTGGTTGAGTACTGAACCAAAACCAAGAGTCTTTTAAAGAGCCATGTAAAAGGCCAGTAGTGTACAACTTTTCTTACTTTTAGAACTGTGTGCTTAAATAAGGCAAAAATAAGAACATTATTCAATAAATTTGGTCCAATTCCATTTGATCCATTTGTTGGACAATGTTCACACAATCTTAAGGCCATCTGGAATGATTAAACTGCTTAAAAAATGGATTTTCAAGGTTTTGTTATGACAGTGACGATATGGAATGGCTTATAATCTGAAGGAATGCAGTCAGATAAACTGTTGTAGACACTTTCCAGTGCATTTCCATATCAAAGAACTACAGAAATGCTGCCAGATAACTGATATGTCGGGATTCCATCTTCATCACTGATGAACCACAGTTGGGAATTTTTCAGATAATGTGCAGACGCTTTTATTTAAACACTCTTAATAATAAAGATTCCTAAGTAAGTCTTGGTTTGAACTTTAAAAAGGTCTTAATTTGACTTATTAAACTTTTCATTTGCAGGATGGAAGCTGCAAAAAAAGGATTAATTGAAATGTTCCTTAGAGAATCGAAAGTGGTTATTCTGAAAACTCTTTCTTTCTCCTTTATTTTTTAAGTGTGTGTCCAGTGCAGTTTCCTCTCGACGAGGCTTTTTTCATTAGAAGTCTGGTGTGGTGGTGAGTCTGACGAACATTTACTGAATGTTTAATGCCAGCCTGTCTGAGTGAGTGGTTGGAGAGGGGAGCATGACTCATATATGAGGGCAGAATTAAGAGCATTTCTAACATTTTGACAGAGTGAAGAGCTTTAGAGAGTGACTGCTATGTCAGGTAGTTGTGAAGTACACTGTGATTTGCTGTTTTTTAAAGCATTATATAATGAGCTGACATTTTGAATATACAGCCTTTGAATATACAAAACTCTCCATCGCTTTGTTTCTATCCTGTTTCAATCTCTCAGTATGTTTGGGGTCATTGTCATGCCGGAAGACCCCTGACCTAGGCCACAAATACTGCTTTCTGACATTGGTTTCTTCATTGCGAGCCAAAATATAGGTACACTATATGGAATTATAAAAAAATTACTGTATATAAAATGATTTGTGTGAGAATTTTACTGCGTTCAGTGGCGAATAAAAGCATTAGTGAGGTCAGGATGTAGACCAGTGGACCAGTAGAGCATTGTTCTTTGCAGAAAACAACCTATTCTTTTTAATTATTTTGGATTTTTCTGTACATCACATAAAAAAGTTTGGTTTCAGGAATCATAGCCTCCTACAAGCCATTTGGATGCTCCCTTGCCACCCTGGCTCTAGCCCTCACCTGTCAATCCCCACCAGAGCCCAACCCAATAGACCATATCGGTCTGCTGGTAAAAAAAAACCTCAGGCAGTACACAGCAGGATTAGCCAGCAGACTTTGTCTGGAGGAGGGATCTATAAATACTTTTATATAGCGTTACATGTAAAGACTGTTTATTTAACATTGCATGTTAATCTGAGATCATAGTTCTCTGAGCTTCTGATCTTCACACAGTCAAACCAACTCCAGATTCCGTCCCATTCAGAATGAGCCGTTTAAGAGCTCTGTCACTTTGATGCAAATAAGCTGTTGCTGGCTTTGCCTCATGTGTATGCTGAGCATTTGCTACTCATTGTGCTAAATGGCAAAACACAAATAAGCTAGAACAAGCATAAAACTCATTATTTGAAAGTTTTCACATCTCGATTATTTGCTGACTTGACATGGACAGTAGGTACAGATCCCACCCTCAGACGACGTCTGCTGACTAATCCTGTTTGAGGTTCTCAGTCAAAAAATGCATTCATTAGAAGAAGTGTCCAAAAACATTTGGACATCTCTCATTTCTTCCTCTCTCTCTTTTTCCAAACCAGCCTCTGAGTTGGGTCACATGATCTCCACGTGAGGAGACCCTGTGGTTTCATTATGTATTCACCGAATTCTGCAGCCCGGAGCTCCACCGCTGCCTGGGCTCTGCTCGGGTTCTGATCCACTTCTCGCTGGAACAGAACCACAACAAGGAGCTGAGCTGCTGCTCGAATACAGCGGCTTCTAATCCAGCGTCAGTGGAGCGAGCAGACTTATCACATATCAAACAGCACACAGGATTAAACTTAAACATGTGGCCCATCCTTACTGAGCCTGAGCCAAGAACAGAGACGAGGAGAAGAACATTTTCAAGAGGAAAAAGTACAAACAATAAAAACATTAACTTTATTTATACAGCACTTACCCTGTATTTATTCATATAAAGAGTGCAGCTCAAAGTGCTTCCCAACATATAGTCAAATAAGGCGATAAAACTATTAATCAACTATAAAAACAGCAAAACAAAGAGGAAATAATCTATATAAAACTAAAATTTTATAAAAAAAAAAGAAATATGATAATAGTTGTAATGACATTAGTACTATGTAGCAAAATATGAAATATAAAACCTATGGAAATAGACAAAAAAAAAACAAATATATGAATAAAGAATCAATACAACTTAATACAAACAGTTGCAAAAAATTTGTAACACCCCAAAAGTAGGTATTAGATTAAAGTGCTAATCATAAAGAAGATAAGTGCTTCCCAACATATCATACAATAAGACGAAAACCTATAAATCACCTACAAAAACAGCAAAACAAAGATAAAATAATTTTTTAAAAAAGTAAAAAAAAAAAAGTTAAATAAAAACAAAAAATAAAAACTAAATTTGGAAAACTTTTCAATAGTAGTAATGACATTAATATAATATAATAAAATATGAAATATAAAACCTATGGAAATAGACAAAATAGATATGAATAAAACATTCATAAAACTAAATACAAACAGTTGCAGAAAAAAGTAACACCCTAAAGGGAAGTGTTAAATTAAAGTGCCAATCAGAAGGAAGATAAAATATACAAAAATATATGTAATTCTTTTTTTTCTTTTCTTAGACAACAAAATATTTCATCAGAATTTGACCAGGGCTGCCTTAACCTTTTAAATGCATTTAAAACAAATAAACTACATACTGCTTGTTAATGGTTTATAAAGTATTCACAACCTAATTAACAACATTAATAAGTTCCTTTATAAACTCCTTTATAAACTCTTTATAAATGAGCCTTATTTTAAAGTGGTATTAATAAAATATAGCACAAATAAATAAACCATTTCTAAAAAAAAATAGCAATCAAAATAATTATCATTATTATTGTGATAAATATCTTTTAGCTGCTTTTTAAAGCTGTAAAGGGTGAACAGATGCTAAAGTGTTACACAGCTGTGGTGCAAATTGGGAAAAAATGATTTCACAATTTTTTTTCACTAAAGATATTCATGTTGAGTATCTTCTAGTGATACTGCACAATTTATACTGCACATACTGCACTGTGTAGAGAAGTGTTTGAAAGCTCTCTGGGCAGTGCCAGAAGGCTCGCACGAGGACACAAGCGGAACACACTCCTCCGCTGAAACGCATGTGTTTCATGTTAGCGTTCAGACCCGTCTCTTCCCGTCAGCCGGTGTGTTTTACCAGAGGCAGGGGGCTACTGCACGCTGACCCTAACAAGACTGATTAGAGTTAGGGGGAATTGAGGTTCCCCAGCCCTTATACACACACACACACACACACACACACACACACACACACACACACATATATATACACACACACACATATATACACACACACACACTCGTGAACGCATACGCAGACACTAGCACAGCACATCTGGTCTGCCTGCCCAGCAGTAAGCACAGTAACCTGGGGCTGATCTGTCATTAGTGCCAAAGATGCAGCTTATAAACACTTACAGATGAGTTTCATACCCCCCAACGTGTGTCAGTGTGTGTGTGTGTGTGTGTGTGTGTGTGTGTGTTTGAGTGTGTGTGTGGCAAAATATTTTGTGTGTTGGGAAGTGGGCACAGTGTTTTCAGTCAGAGCCTGAGCTGAATGTTTATATTGCTGCATGTTCCCGTCAATAAGTGGGAAGTGTGTCATTGTAAACAGGGATTTATGGGTAATTATGTGTGAATAAGAGCTTGAGAAACTTGTTTGCTACTCTTTTCCTCGTTCTACCTTTTTTTGGCGCATTTAACTCCTGTGAGGTAATTTGTGAGGATTTTATAGTGGTGAGAATTGCATTTGTTGTAAACGCCTTGCTCCTATGTTATAGTATTAATAATGAATGTAATAACTGTGTAATTACATGTTAACAACCCGTGTAATAACATTAGAATGAATGGTGAAGTGTGCTTTGTTACAGATCAGAGTAATTTCCTAATTGAACTTGTATTAATGTCTATTTTGACTTGTGTTCACACATTGTTTTGACACATGAGGCAAATTTACAGTGCAAAACAAAAAAATATTACAGTACATATTTACAATTATAGCAATGATGCTAATCTATTAATGCTAAATTATTCCTTAAGATCATCTCCTCAATATATTGTCATCCTTTAAACCTGTCAAACCATGTTTTGTGTCCTAATCAGATCAAAATTATATGTTTCTAAGATATTGAGTACATTTTAGCATTAGTTTTAATGTACCTTTATAGGGGACCCAAATGGCTAGCACCGGACCTTTGTGTTGATAGGTAGTGTATGCAGAGTGATGAGTACCGCTATCAGCCGGTAATGCACTGTAACTGAAGCTCTCTGTGTATTACTCCGCCACATACAGGTAACCTAGCAACGATGCAGCGCTTACAAGCCAAACAGCGCAGCTACAAACAAACAGAGCAGCAATTGAACTATTTTAACTGGCGTAGTTTTATAACCAAACAGATCCTATTTTCTTTTCCTCTTTAACTCTATAAAATCTTTCAATAAACAGTGATGATGGAACTGTGGTGCTGTATAATCGCAATAATACACTCAAGGCTCGTGCTATAATGTGTAATATTGGCACTGCTGTGCTTATCTATGATCTACGCAGCACAGCAGTGCCAATATTACATGTTATAGCACAAACCTCAAATATATTATTAATAAGATTGTTAATCATTGGGCATAAGGCAAGATGCATTTATTCGGGTGGTGGGCTATTCTCCAACACTTCAGTGACACTGATTAGCATGGTGGTGGTGTATGAGGTGTGAGTCGGTTGGATACAGCAGTGCTGCTGGAGTTTTTAAACACTGTGTTCTCTAATCACTCACTGTTCTCCACTCCATTACACAGTGAATTTGGATATCTTATATAACTTTTTTGTACTTTTTCAGTGTGGTCTCGGACTGTTGGACCCCACCATATGACTTAATCCAATTTAATGACCCTTTCCATACCTATCTTTCCCCATTTCTGTCCCCCTACTCATCAGTCTACTTCTCCAGACTCTGCCAAATGAGCTCAGTGCTCTTCTACTTGAGCTCCATCTCCTCCAGCTCCTCCATCTCCTTCTTCTCCAGGCTCTGTGGCTGCAGGGATGCTGTTCGCCCAGCCGAAGGGTGCTGTCAGCAGGCCTCCCCGTGACTCAGGCGAGGCGAGCAGCATCTGATGAATGGCTTTTAAATGGTCACATTTCTTCAGCTTTCCTCCCCGGCAGGCCTGTGTGGAGTCCGGCTCCACAGCCGCTTAGGCCTGATTGATGGGCGAGCGCGAGGCGCAGGAGCAAACGTTTGGACGGGCGTTTACTCAGGAAAGACAAACAGTGCAGTGTATCACAGGACTCCGTGCACTTTGTCCACTCTGGCATCAGCATGAGTTAGCGCCTGGAGAGCACTGGAGCGAGGGATGGAGCGAGGGATGAGCAGGGAGAGATAAAACCGCATCTGCATGCTCAGATGGAAGTGCAGCAACTGGTTATCAACACTACTGTATCTTTTATACAACAGTTTTTATAAGTAAAAACCTAGGAAAAATGTCCATTCGGTTTTGCATAAACCAGATTTTGGAGTCCTGTAAAAAAACAGCAAATTAAATGATTGTGTACTGACACTACTGAATTCTTGAAGAAACCTTTCTATACTGTTGATGACAGGAACTAGGAAGTCAAACCTAAGATAAGTGTACATTCAGTTTTGCATAAACCAGAATTTGGAGTCCTATAAAACCTATAAAAAAATAAAAGACCTTTAAAAAATTAATAAGGAATGTGCTGTAATACGGACTGTGCCTTCTGCCTAAAAAAGTAGTTCCACAACAAGTGAAATGAACTGTAACAGAACTGTATCTACAAAACCGGGTCTGGATTATTCAATTCAATTAAATGTAATTCAATTCAAGTTTATTTATATAGCGTTTTCTACAACAAAGGTTGTCACAAAGCAACTTTACAGGAAAAAACACGTCCACGCCTCCTATTTATAAAGGCTAACACCACCAACGTTAGCTAGAAATCAAAATTGGGGGACAAAGGTTAAGAGAAATAACTCTAAGTCATCTTTATGTGAAAACTGTGCGTTTGTGAGCATTTCTGCCTGTTTGCTGGATGGTGTTGGAAAGCGAATCAGTGTGTCACTCGCCATTCCCTTTAAGAGGCAGGTGTGCTCTGACTTTGGCACATTCATATCTTAATGGCGCGCCGCTTTTTGTGCATCTCAGCTCATTTAAGGGAACAGCAATTTTATTTTATTCCTTATTTTGTTTATTGTTCAATTAAAAGTCGTGTTTGTGCTCTGCAGCGTGTCCATGTGTTTGTTTAACAAGTGGGCAGGTAACTTAAAACTGTTGACTGTTGTCAGGGTTTTAATCAGTCAGTGGAGCTCCTGTGTTTTCAGCCGCCAAAGTATATAGAAACACGCCAGAAATTTCCCTGAACTCACCTCACTTCCAGACCACCACACCAGACCATCAGTGTAGATTTATTCCTAAACTAAAATAGACTGTTGACGGGGGCGTAAGGTAGCAATGAGCATCACATTGCCTACTTACAGATTTCTTTCCAAAATACTTTACTTTCATTCTTTGAGAGAGCCAGAGAAAGCGAGAGACAGAGAGCAAAAGAGAGAGAGAGAGAGAGAGAGAGAGAGAGAGAGAGAGAGAGTGACATGATCTGGTTTTCTGAATCTGGATGCTTCTTTTTTTTTTTCTCGTTCCTGATGAAATATATGATTGTGGTTTGGGTTAAAGCTGTATTTGAGGGCCCAGAACAAGCGGTGAGGGGAATCCACATGAAGGCCTGCCTAGAATTGCATGTTAAAAGCAACAAATAAGACGAAACCTCAACAAACTTGGGCACGTCGCCTTGTTCTGTTTTACTGTTTTAGTGCATGTAAAAAAAAAAAAAAAACAACGGGATCAATAATCAGTAGTAAAACAGTAGTAGTGAACATGAGCTAGAGTATGAATCAAGGACTACTAACCACATAAACATCTCTTTATATCTCTCTTTCTTTTTCACTCTCTCTCTCTTTCTATTTCTCTTAGCTGTCTCGCTCCCTCGCTCGCACTGCATTTAACGAACACCCTAAAATAAACTGACTGCGCTGACCTACATTAAGAACTTCCAGTCTGCAACAATTAATCTTTCATAAAGCTCCTTAAAGCAGCGAGATGAATCTTCACTCATTTAACTGTGGGACTGATGTGGTGGTGCTGGGTTTCCATGACGCAGTCTGTCTCTCTCTCTCTCCGCTGCTAGAACACCGCCTGTCTGTCTGCCGCTGCCAAAAGGCCTCCGGTCCTTCCCCCTCTGCAATTAACCAATTACCACAAATTAACCTTCTCCCACTTTAAAGGACGACTCTTCAGAGTGAAGGGCTCTTTTTTCCTCTAGTTCTGTCTCTTCCTCTCTCTCTCACTCTCTTTCTCTCTTTTTCTTTCTCTCTTTTTCTGTAAGCCTCTCTGTCAGTGTACAATCTAATTTTCCTGCACGTGCCACAACATGAACTCATAGGCAGCCGAGCGAGGCAGGGGGGATTTTGAGCTAATCGTTGCGCTTCGTTTCTTCTCAGATGGATCAGCAGTGCTAGCCCTCTCTGTGAGTGTGTATCTACTGTATGTGTGTGTGTGTGTGTTAGGTTCGTGTGTATTCTTGGCTGGTGTATATATATATGTGTGTGTGTGTGTGTGATGCACACTCCTCCTGATTGGAATATATGGCTCAGGCTGCGAGCTCTGGGCAGTAGAAAGGCTCATCAGGCTCGTGTAAATGTTTACCCAACGTGCAGTTTCCATTTCTCGAGACGCCCCGGCTTCACCTCACCTCTCCACAGCTCACCAAGCCTGGATTGTCAACACCGGGCACGGCAGCCCAGCCGTACGTGACTGACTGCAGAGACCAGGGCTGCCCTGAGCTTTTACACCTGAGAACCATGAGAACCATCGCCTCCTTTACACGTTGTTTTAAGAGGTGTAGAGCTGGGATCTGGCCCGTTGCAACGAGGCAAGCAAACCAATCAGTCAGGCGTAAGATGAATTTTGTGCCAAAAGTTTTACAAAAAAATAAAAAAAAATCCGCAGTCAAAATGTTAAGAATCAAAAGCAAAAATTGTATGTTGCTAATCTAAGCCCCACCCACCCGTGAAAACTGTGCCAAAACTCAGAAGCAAAAAAAAAACGAAGCAGAAGCGAACGAGAGATTCCAGAAGCAAAAGTCTTCAACAGAAAAACTCAAAACAATACATGGAAAATTTACAAAAACACACAAATAAAAGCAAAGATTGACCAAATTCAAACTGAAATAATTTTGAAATAATTGCAAAAGATAATAAAGAAACCAAGTATATTTAAAAATATATGTTTGCTATATTTTTTTTTTCTCTTTTGAATTTGCAACATACAAATCTTCCTTTCGATTCTTTACATTTTGATTGCGTATTTTATTTTTTTGTGTAGAACTTTTGGCACAAAATTCACTCCATAGTAAGGTATCGAACCAATGACTATTGGTTATGAATTAAGTGCAATGGTAAACAGTGTGATGGATGCATTAAAATATAATGACACTGTTATCATAATCATATCATATACAGTATCATAAGCGAGCTGAGCTTCAACGTTTCCTGTAGAGAAATTAAGCATTGGTAGTTATGGATTAACTTTTAATTAATAAATAAAATTAAAAAAACACACCTAGAAGTTACATTTTAGAGAAATAGAAATAATCTGAAACTAACCACTTCCACTATTTATTTTAAACTTTTTTTACTCTTGGTGTCATAAACATAACACTCGGACTGCAACCATATTATCTATAGAAAAAATATATATATAAATCTCCACACCTCCAAAACTCTAATTTTCTTATTCTCACCCTCAAAATCATCCCAACCATTTTCAATAACATTGAGGTCTGACCTATAGAGCTATCACTTCACTTTCTGGGAAAACACCAGCAGCTTCTTTATTTGTTTTACTCCAATGCTCTTCTGTTTTATCTGTTTTTTTTTCTAAGTAAGATCTTCCTGATCATCTCCTCATCCTCCCAGACCCACACTGTTGAGCTGATGTCTCACAGTGGAAGAATAAACAGAAACAAATGTGGATATTTTCAGATCTGCAGCAAGAGGGATGAAAGTTTTAAGTGCTGATTATCTGATGAGAGCAGCTTAGGTGGTCTACCAGGTCTTGAGCAGTAGGAGGGCCACTGCTTGCCCTGTCTGACAACATTAAAATATTGTAAATGTAAATGTAAAGGTGATGTTTAATGCTAATCAATGCTAGCTTAATTTTCTTAACTGTAGTGAATAGAAACATGACTTATTTCACATTGTTTTTTGGAACGAATGTTGCAAACCTTTTCTCTTGTGAAATTAAATATAAATTCACCACTGCAAATCTGTACATTACATTAAAGCTGATGTCTGTAAGTTTTGGGGAATTTAGTTCCCTCTCTGGTGAGAATGGGTAATTGCACCGAGCATGCGGAATAGTCATTTTAAACTGGGGGTCTGATGCGGTCTCCTTTCAGAGCATGTTCAGTCAGAGAGAGAGAGAGAGAGAGAGAGAGAGAGAGAGAGAGAGCGTCTCAGTCGGAAACTTCTCTTCAACTAGACACTTTGGTTCTACTATGGGTGAATGAGCCCTTCTGAAGTCTCCATTGCTCCACCAGCCACTGTGCATTTGTAGTGCAGAAAACGAGCCAAAGAGATGAAAAACGTCCAGATTTTACAGTTGTAGTGCAGAAAATGGTCCAAATAGTTAATAAGCGGCAAGAGTGTACGGTTGTAGGGCAGAAAACAAGTCAAAGAGTTGAAAAGTGGGGAGAGTGTGCTCACATTAAAACAGTCGGATCCTCTTTTAAAGGCTGTACATGTGACATAAGTACGTAAAGACGTGTGACGTGGCCAGAAGAAGAACTCCCCCCAAAAAAAGCGAGCCGACACCCCAGTTTTTAGAATGAATATATTAGTATTAGCAGAGAAGTTTGTTTTTAGCACACTGGTACCATTAAACCCTATATTCTGTCACTTCTCCAGACTGCCGCTTTAAATTTAAAATATATATAAATGCTTCACTGTTAATCTGTGCAATCGAACAAGAAGTGAAAAACATTAGGACCATAAATATGCTCCTTACCATTACATGAAATTTTATGAAATTGTTCTTTCTCATTAGACTTACTACAAACTGTAAATTGTGCATGGGATCAGGTTGCAAACTTCAGTCCAAATGATACATGCAGACAGTCACGGATAAATGGAAGTCATTAGTGGTCCCTCACTTTCAGCTCTGTTAAATATAGACGCATGCTAGCCTGACCGTGCTCACACTGGCCTTGTTTGTTAGCGCTCTCTTAAGTCGAACCATATTTCGGCTTATTTGGGGACGTGAAGACGAGCTCCATTTACCATGCTTCAGATGTGGAGCACTCGTGCATGCTCAGACCTCAAAGCCTCTGCAGAACAGATGGACAGCTTGATCATTTGTTTGTGTGTTGTGTGTGTTTGTGTGTTGTGTGTGTTTGTCAGTTCTGTCTTGTGGGTTTGGACTTCTCTACGTTCCAGGGCTGCAGTATTCTCTTGGTGATGATATACAGCATGTACAGTATAAATCATATACGAGTGTATAGACGTTCTTCAAAAGTCACCACAATTCAGAATACAATAAACAAAGAGACAGATGATGAGATTGACATGTGCTTGGTGATATGTCACATTTGATTTTTTTTCTTTGTATTCTTTGTATTACATTCCTACCTTATAAAAGAGAAATTCTGTCAAAAATAAGTTTTTGGCTTCTAAGCAATGTCGGTTTTAATTAGCTGGGTAACAATATTAGACTTAGTGTACTCCTCCAAGCGTGTTGAGTCATGCTGTTATGTTGCATTAATGGCAGTTTGGAAAGATTTGGCAAGAAACGTACTGGAAGCAAATCATCCAGTACCTTCCAGTACACCATTCCATTATGGATGTCCTAATGGGGAAGGAAACATATCATCTTTAGAGACAAATCCAAAATCTGCATAGAGACCTCATTGTGAGCACTTCAGTCCTGTGAAAACACTAGTGATGCCACAAAACACCAGGAGGGTGAAGACTAGCACACACCTCCTCCAATACATGTTAAGTCAGACTCCGCCTCTTTCTGAACTGCTGCTGATGCTGCAGCATTGCCGAGTAGCATCACAGCGCTAACGCTCGGAGGAAAGCGCAGCGACTCGGTTCTGATACATCAGCTCACAGATGCAGCCTTCTGCTGATCCACATCACCCTAGGAGTGATGAGAGGAAAAAGTGCCATGTACCCACCCAGAGAGAGCAAGCTGCATGACCAGGATTTAAACCATCGATCTTCTGATCATAGTAGCAGCACTTTAGACCACTGGACCACTCTGCACCCATGTTTTACATGATTTATGTGATGATCTGTACAATATTGTACAAATCTTTTACATCTTTTATATTTCCACGTTTGTACTGCTGTTGGATACCAACAAAAATAAATGGAAAAGCATTTAAAGAGCAGATTTTTACCTGTTAATAAGATTTAATTACATAATAAGACCTGTACAGTATTGGACGATAACAGAACAGCTTATCTATCAGCCTAAAGTATGACCAATGCAAATGTATTATTTTTTCCTTTTATCTGCAGGGAAGTGTAAAAAAGTTGTGACACTAAAAGATTTATGCAATTGATGCCTCTCATAGCAGAGTTTCCAAATGGCAAATTTTCAGCAGGATAATGCTCACCCATAAACATCAAGAGTTCCCCAGGAGTCTCGCCATCAGATTGAAACACTTCCTTGGTCTGAGAGATCAACCTAGAAGTGATGAGGAGAAAAAGTGCCATGCACCCACCCAGAGAGAGCAAGCTGCATGACCGGGATTTAAACCAGCGATCTTCTGATCATAGTGGCAGCACTTTAGACCACTGGACCACTCTGCAACCATGTTTTACACGATTTAATGAAATAAAAATGTAAATAGTCTAAAACACTCTACAATTAAGCGACGATCTTATTTTTGCACAAGCAAATCTGTTTTATTTCCACGTTTGTACTGCTGTTGGATACCAAAAATAAATGTAAAAGCGTTTAACAACCTGTCAATAACAATTTCAATGTAATTACATAATAAGACTGGTACAGTATTGGAAAATTACAGAACAGCTTATCTATCAGCTTAATGTATGATCAATGAAAATTAATTATTATTTCCTTTAATCTGCAGGGAAGTGTAGAAAAGTTGTGTTTTAAACAGAATAGGGTCATAAATGTTCTAAAAGCTGCATGCATCTATTTGAATGACTGTACGCCAGGCCAGGATGGAGTGTGTGTGTGTGTGTGTGTGTGTGTGTGTGAATGGCCTGATGGCTCACACATGGCTGGGCGTCCCGCTGCTGGAGTGCTCCTGTTTCTGTGCAGGTTGGATTCCAGAGGTTGGAATGTTGGCACCACTTTCACCATCTTCTCCGGGTGGCCATCACTGCCTGACGAAAAATGCCCATAAAACAGTTTCCACACACACACACACACACACACACTAACACACAGACACACACACACACACTCCACACACTCATTTATTCACTCACACAGATGCCCTCTATAGCCCAGAGACATTCCGTAGGTAAAACCCCAAATCTGTGTGGGCCAAAAGGACCTCAGTGAAAACACTCTTTTCCCATCTTTCCCAGCAGGAAGCGAGGTTTTAACTGCCTCTTCCCCAAAACCATTACACAAAGTGCTGATCATGCACTGGTTAGGCAGTTTATCTAGTGATAATAAGTCTCCAAATGCTGGAGTTTAATTGTTTATTTTCCATTAAGAAATGCTTATTTTTCCTTCATTACTGAACAGTCAGTTATAGTCAGTCACATTATAGAATCCCCTGCTGGTGATGGAAGGTAAGTATCAGCCGTGAATAAAGTATTAGAGAACCAGACTTGAGTAAAAGTACTTTAAAAGTGCTCTATCAAAAAAGTGACCTGAGTAGAAGTTGATCCTTAAGTGGACGTATTAAAGTATCCAACATTATTTTGTACTTAGGTATTGCCTAAGTAGTTAATAGTACAATGTAGTACTGTGTTATTAGTGTGTTTATTACAGAAAGCAGTGGAAAGTTAGCAGTGCTAAAGGCAGAACGGGAGCAGTGAGATCTTCTTATAAGACCAGCTTGATCTCTTGATTCACTTTAGTGATAATGTGTGTTTAGAATAATTCCCTACCAGCAGTACATAACCAATATACCAGAGTAAAAAGTATTAAACTCATCCAAAATATGTAGTAAACTATAAATAGTACTCCAGTAGATACAGATACAGTATTTTAGTACTTAAGTACAACAGTGACGTAAAAGTAATACTGCAGTAGAGTACAGATACAGCATTATTATCTTTACATCACTATTATACTTAAGTACTAAGTGATATGGGTAAAAGGAAACATTCCCTAGTACTCTACTCTCAATACTCTCAAGAACTTACATTTAAAAGCCTAACCTAATAAAACCCTTCATACTAACGTATGTCCAATTATTTGTGGACAACCCACAAACCACATAAACAGGTCATCTAATCCCTTTAGAAAATTACTGCTAAAAGAATAGTGCCCTTCAGAGTAGATACATATGAACCCATTGGTACCATGTGTACACTTAGCATTGAGCTGTGGAACGGTGGGTCTGTGTTTTGGATGGTGTTTTAGTATCCAATCCGCACAACAATGCACAAAAATCTAATAGGAATCCTAATTTGTAAAGGAGAGGGTTACTCCAACAAAGGCAGGATGATGAAACTCTTTTAATACCCTTGATTTTTGAAGAAACTACGAATGACTAGGTGCCTCAATACTTTTGTGCTGCAAAACAGCACAAGATCATCACAAGAATAATGTTAGTACCTTTCTAAAAAACAAAGATACACAAAAAAAATGGTTCAAATAACCAATGACATTATAAACAATGAATCACCACTTTTGTGAAGCAACTACGTGTGAGGAACCTACAAATTGTCAAAGAACCTCTACATTTACTTCTTTTACCTTTAAAAAATTCTTCACCCACATACCTCTGATACAAACATGCATTTTTATGGGAACAAAAAGGGTTCAGAGACAGGTGTGCACCCATGTGGCTCCATCAAATGGTCCCAGCTTTACAATCAGATCATATATCAATATCAATATCAATCCTATTGTATCTCTCTGAGCTCCAGACACAGAAAAGCTTTGTGGTCTGAAGTCGGAAATATCGAGTAGGAACAATATGACTGGGTTTGGAATGTAATATAATGCTTGCCTTATTGCCTTGTGATTGCTGGCTCGGGTCTGGCCTGATCTCTGCATGAAGTTCTGCTCAGTTGGAGATCGGCTCTGGCTCAGCTGATGCTGTGTAGTCTTTGGAAGGTGGATGGGGAAGCTGTAGGGTTGGAGGTGAAAAGGTGAGACAGGCGAGATTCAGCAGTGCTAGTGGGTCATACACTCTTGAAAATAGTTGCTACAAACTTTTAAAGGTGACCTTCTGCTAAAATCCTCTTGTTCTTGTTCTTTGTGAAATACAGTAGGTCTCTCTGAGTTGTTTATTATGCTGCAAATGATGAAACTCTTTCTCAACCTCCATCGTCAGATAGGACCTAAAAAACAGCGCTAGGAACAGCATGCAGTTCATTCCTGTGTTATTTGTGCGAATAACACATCAGTGTTTATATACTTTACCCAGTAATTCAGAGCTAAGAAACAAATGGTTAGAATTAGTCTATGGATGAAAAACACCACCAACCAAGTACAATTGAGATAGGTAGGTGTGTGTTTAGAACAGTTCTGTTCACACTAGTTAAAAGTAAAAATTCACCCCGGGGCGGATTTTTACTTTCTGGACCTGTACTACCCACCTCTGTGTGTAATTATCTATAGGTTTAAATAGGATCTCCGGTGGATTTGGTGTTTTATAGAGACTCTAAGACTAGGTCAGTGGCTAAACTGCACTTAGCAGGGCATTATTACACATGCACTTTGTGCATCTCAGCAGAGGAAAGTGACTATGGGACATGGCAAAAGTCATGGGATACGTTGCTAGTTCTTGTCCCATATCATGTCACGGTAATCATAGCTTTTTACCTCATAAACTCTACAAAATAATGCTTTTAGATCTGTATTCCCCACTCTTACAGCAGGCAAGTTAAGCCATGCTGCTTCTGAATAGTACTGTAATAAAACTCTCTAGAGTTCAAGAAGTTAATTGGTTATTTAACATGATTATAAAAGCTCACGGCCTAAAATTTCATAAACATTACCTCCTAATTCCCAAGGTCACTCCAACAATGTTAAACCCGCCACAAACTGCTTAAAGGCTTGACTGGGATTTTATGAAAGAAGCCCTTTATTACTGCCGTATAGCGATGCATGGATCAGGTAACTAAGCTATATGACCTCAACAGAGGCTGTTTTTAAACAGCTGACCTTGTCTTGGACTAATAATGTCCCTCTTGGTGTGAATCGAATCAAACAATAAAGTCGTCCGAAGCTGAAAACTGAAACCCTGCATGTTTTAGTTTTAGAAAGGTAAGTTGATGAACAAATACAGTGCCGTGAAAAAGTATTTTCCCCTTGTTTTTGCTTTTTTGTCACTGGTTGTTTTCTCATTTTTCTGCCCGTTCTTGGGCTCCTTATCACCTTATAAGTTTTTTTTCCCCGGCCGTGTCCCAATTCACTAGCCGGGGCAGTGGTAGTGTATTGGAGCGCGACCTTGGTGACATGGGTTCGATCCTGCGTGAGGAACTGTGTGATTAATTATTAATTATTTATTTTTCTCCTGTCTTCTTGGATTTACCTGCATTGAGATCAACTGCTCTGCAGTTGATCTCAATCTCAAGCCCAGAGGGTTCAACAACCCTCTGGGCTTGAGAGTTACTAGTCTGTAGCACTCTATCCCATTACACTTCATTTTCCAAAACATATATATATATATATATATATATATATATATATATATATATATATATATATATATATATACTTTTTTTTGTTTTTGTTTTTTTTGTGGCATTTTATGGCTTGGAAAATATCTGACCCAAGGCCAAACTTGATTGCCGACCTCTCACCAGGAGGTACACTACCCAAACTGTGCTTTATAGGGCAGCATTTTTTATATATATTTTGTTTCTTTTAAGGTTTTCTTACTGAAGCAGGACAGTAATTGTTGGCACAACTTCAGCCGCTACATACACATATATATATATATATATATATATATATATATATATATATGTTTTGGAAAATGAAATGTAATGGGATAGAGTGCTACAGACTAGTAACTCTCAAGCCCAGAGGGTTGTTGAAATGTGTGTGTGTGTGTGTGTGTGTGTAGTTCTTTAGTTCTCTCCACAACGTCTGTGATGAAAGCAAACCAACTAGCAAGTCCACAAGGATAAAACATACAAGATGAACCTCTCCACAGTAAAACATCTATTACAGCTTCTGTTATTGGAACACTGTAACTACTAGTGCCCTTATTACACACACACACTCACACACACACACACACACACGCGCACACACTCGCCTCTTTCTCTGCTCTTTTATTTCTGCGCTGAAATGAAATGAAATTTCAGGGAACAGTATGAAGTGGAAGAAAGAGGTAATAATGGAATATATTGTGGGGGGGGGGGGCTGCAGGACCTGCACACTTTGTACTTAACCAATTCCCTGTAAAGAGACAGGCCGCGCTCGCCGCAGCGCCGCAGGCTCTCTGCTTGATTACTTTTGTTCTTCAGCGCGTCCGTTTCTGCTGGAGAATAATCTGAGTTTAAAAACAGCCTCTAGAGGTCATGGTGACAGCGGTGCTGAAATACAGGAGGCTTTTACAGTGTTTATGGAGCTCTTGAGGAAATTCAACGTGATATTTTGCAAAATATCAAGCACTACCACTACCTCACAAGATCTTAACAGGGCTCATCTGGTAGGCACCGCACTTCCTCACTTTTTAGCCTCCCCAGACAGTTTTGAACAGTCTCCATGCTCACCATCACCTGAGTACTAAACTAATTTCACTCGTTAGTAAACAACCTGTTTGTTTATACTGTATACCCCTTACAGTTTGTCTATATATTGACTTTGCAAAGTATTGCCAACCTACCACAGCTGCATGCTAAGTGTTTCTCTTGTTTGATTGGTCTTTCGTTTTGGTTGCTTGCTCTGATTTTGGATTTGAACCTGCTTTCTGATCTGTGTTTATGCCTTTGTCCAGTCTTTGTCTGCCTTGTTATCTTTAGTATTATTGCTTATTGCTCTGTTTAATATCTAGTTGCCTTTACTCTCCCTTATTCAACATTTCAAACTGAGTGTCTTCTTACTTAAATACTTAAATACAGGAGACTTTTAAAGTGATATTTTTGAGCTCTAGAGGAATTTCAACATAATACAGGGAGGACATTCAGTCTATTTGGCAAAATATCAAGTAGTACTTAATGATCTAGTCCATTCCATTATTCCTAAATTCAAAGATCCCTAGAAATCCACTACCCCACAGGATCTTGACAGGAGTCATCAGGTAGGTATCTTGCTTCCTTGTTGTTTTTATGATTTTTTTTTAAATATTTTTTAGCCTCTCCAGCCAGTTTTGAACAGTCTTAAAACTCACCATCACCTGAGTACTAAACTAGTTTCACTTGTTAGTAATTAACCTATTTGTTAATACTGTATACCCCTCACAGTTTGTCTATATATTGACTTTGCAAAGTATTGCCAACCTACCCCAGCTGCATGCTAAGTGTTTCTCTTGTTTGATTGCTCTTTCGTTTCTGAATTTAAATACAGGAGGCTTTTACAGTGTTTATAGAGCAAATTTAGCGTACTACAGGGCATTCAGTCTACTTTGGAAAATATCAAACAGTATTTAAGGATCTTACCTGTATTTTTTTTAGAATGGCAATCTTGAGCATCTACCCAGTATGTTTCTGTAAATTATTTTACATTTGCCCCGCCCTCCCTCTTCAGAGAACTACAGAGTATCTGTATCTATATAACATTGTGTTTTAATAATATATAAGCAAATAATAAAATAAGCAAATAATAAAATAAGCAAAATAACAAAGTAAAAAAGAGGGGGGGGGGTTGTTTAGTTTAGTCAGTTCACAAAATCTTTGTAATGTGACCCGTTATCTTGCGTTTTGTAACTGAAGTGAATGCACGACAGAGCAATGCTTCACATTAAGTTTCACTTTAATCCTTGTCAGAATCTTTTTTTTACTTTTTTTTTCCAGAGCTGTATATCTGATTTCAATACCACATATTAAAATGGTCCAAATTACTGTCAATTAATTTTTTGCAGTTTACAGAGGCACACAAACAACACACTTGTGTTATATTTGATGTAAAAGATTGTATTTCGCCTATAGTTCTGGTCCTTTCTCAGCAAGTGTGCCAAGACTGTGAATCCACAAGTAAAAAACAAAAAACCCATAACAGAGACTCAATCCAATTTATATTTTAGTTACAGAATTATTTCAGATGATGGAAACCCTGGTGCATTTACAAACTTCATGTCCTTGTATAAACCAAATGTTTTTGGAGTCCTATGTTCAAATAAAGCAATAAAAAACATCTCCAGAGGTCAGAGAGGTCTGTGCATGTGGAAGAAGGCCAGGAACCGCGAGTGCAGATAAGAAGTCGTATCCGCTAAGCCAAAAAAGGCCTGATGAACTGCAGTTTTGAGCTCTGCTAGATTGTCCAGAGCATGGAGTTGTGATTTGACCTGGTTTTAATGAATGGCGAACAGGAACGGTTCACTAATGACGGAGAGTTTCGGTCCAGGCTTCATTTATCTCCAGACATCATGTCCTGAGCGGACGTGTCCTATCCACACTGCCCGTGATAGGGATCTCGCCGCATTCTGGACAAGCTGAACCAGCCTGAGAGCTACACAATCAAACCTGCCAGCTGTGCTGCTGTCTATCAGAGTCTAGACTCGTGGAAAACCTAGAAAGTCATGGAAATACACTGGATAAAATCCAACACTGACATATCCTTCATAATCTATCATGACTCATGGAAAACCTACGTTAAAATCTTTTAAAATCTCTCTTTTTTAATTATTTCAGAAAATTTAAGGAAATAGATTACAGTAGCCTAATTTTATTTGATGACCCATTACCTCATCATGTATTTCACATGACCTCGTGTTTTCTTATCTGTGGGAACAAGCAGTTTCTGAAGGAATGAAATTAAACAGGACATTAAAACCCCATTGGGGTTACACTTAAAGTCTGGTCCATTCCCTTTTACCCAAATTCTAACATCCCTAGACCTCACATCCAATATCTCACAAGCACTTGACAGGGGTCATCAAGTAGGCACCTCACTTTTTAGCCTTTATCTGTCACCTTACACTACATTTCCCATAATGCACCTCTTATAGAGGACGGACAATTATGAACCCCTCTAATGCTCACCATCACCTGAGTATTAAACCAGTTTCACTCGTTACTAATCAACCTTTGTTTGTTCATACTGTTTACCCCTTATAGTTTGTCTACATATTGACTTTGCAAAGTATTGCCAACTTAACACAGTTGCATGTTGAGTGTTTCTCTTGTTTGATTGCTCTTTCGATTTGGTTGCCTGCTCTGATTGTTGTTTTGGATTCAAACCTGTTTTCTGATCTGCCTTTTTAGCTTTAGAATTATTGTTCTGTTTAATATCTAGATGCCTTTATGCTTCTTTATTAAACAATAAGCAAGACAAACACTTTTATAATAAAAAACGTAACTAATCTAATACTCTTCGGTGAGTTAGTGAGTGAATGAAGTGGAGGGGTATATACAGTATAGTGAGGTGTGCAGGTGAAATCAATATTCAGGTGATTGCAACCAGGAAGATGTCATGTAATCCGTCATGTGGGGGGGTAAATGAGTGATGTCAACATGTGGTGCATGGATTATGGGAAATGGAGTCCAGAGCTGGGAGATCACTGGTAGACATTGGTGCAGAAGCAATAGATGCACCAATGACACCATTTGGGCGTGACCAAAACTTTTCCAGTCATTGGTTTTATATCCAAACACTTTGATGATATCTTAGATATCATAGATCTACATTCTTCTATTCTTCTACATACACTTCTATTTCAGCAGCTCAAATGACAATTGAGCTACCTAACCTCACCTAACCTCACCTCACCTCACCTGACCCTGGAGTACTGTGGAGTGGAATACTGTGATTCCAGTGGATACGAGCATGTTTATGAGGTAGCCTTCGCCAGTTCTACTCAGGTTATACAGTATGCTGTTTATAACAATGTAATGCAGACCTTCTTCAGTTTAATCCCAAATGAACGATGAACTGATGCTATGCTCGCTAATGCACTGTTGGAGGAGAAATGCGACTGATAAGGTCTCTGAGGAAGCTTTGAAAGAGTCAGCTGGTACACTTTACCTTTTACATCCTGGAACGATTTCCCAACATTCCTCGTTATATTTTAGGGGCGTACAAAGCTCCCTGGAAATAGCAGAGGAATGATAATTGACCTTGTGCTGTTTGGGTGGTGGCAGTAAAAGTGTCGCCGAAAGCCGGACGGACCCATTTACAGTAAGGCTGATCACAAAGAGTTTAAGGTCACTGCCAACGTCTCATCCCGGGAATGAGGAGAACATATGGAAGCAATACCACTAAGTGCGTTTTGTGAAATACAGCCTGATGGACAGCAGCCCAAGGACATCCTTTGGAAAGGTCAGGAATTAGGAATCGCACTGGGATTTGCAGAATGAAAAATAAAGAAGAATTGTTTGAATGTGCCAAAGAAAGGGAATGAGGGGATGAAGGGGGGAAAAAAGGGCTTATTGGAAAACCACCTCAAAGACAACAGTCCTGTTTTTCATCATTTGCCAGTGAATATTGCCGACAACTGTAAAGTATTAAAGCGCGGTCTAAATCCACATTGCTAATAAAGCAAATAAAGCATCCACAGCGCACATCCTTCTTCTATATAGCCCACACGTCCATCCAGCCTGCACATATTTCTGTCTGTAGCTAAAAATCAAGCTGAAAATTCCAGAAGCTAAATTCGGAAAGTGGTCTCCCAAGACGTGAAGCTGTCGCTGGAAAATGATTTCATTACTTTCTGGATTGGAGCGCGCTCACCATCACTGCAGATTCATCATCTACTTAACAAACTCCAGAGGAACAGTTTGTGTTATTATATTAGCGTGAGCTGGCAATCACACTGGGAATTTCTGTAAAGGAATAAAAAAAAAGGAAAAGAAAAAGCATGAGCTGGTCAAGGCCTGGCCGCAAACAAAAAATAAAAGTAATTAGGTCCAAACACAGCATGTGACTGAATGAGTGAGTCAGTAAGTGAGTGAGTGAAATGTGTTGCTGTAAATCGTCCACATATCCAAGTTTCTGACAGGGGGAGTTGGGGGGATTCGCTCGGATATCCCCCTTGCCTGCAAGGTTTCAGGAAAATCATCTCAATTTAAGCTGAATGTAAAGAAAGCTGGGCGTGGCTATGGGGAGAAACCTCACTGCGAGTGTGTCTGCAAGCCGGGGAACATCTGTGTGGTTTAATTGTGTGTATTGTGGTTGTAGGAGGTTGTGTTTATGTATGTGTAAAGTGTGTGGTATGTATGTAACTTTGTGTGTTTGTGTGTAAATGTATGTATGACTGTGCCCAGTTATTAATTGGCACTCTGTCCTGGGTAATAGTAGTAGTGGCTAGTAGTGATGCAGTTCTCCAGGTGGAGGTTGTTTCCGGTTGAGAGTACGCTGCGTGTGATTGGCTGCCGCTTCTCATCGGTGTGTGGATGAGTGCTGAGTATAAATGGTTGTTTGTAAAAAAGTTTAAATTGTAAATCATCCTTCATATAATAAGTTGAACTTGTAGCCAAACACTGAGCAACTATCATATAATAGTGGAAAAGAATATGGGATATGTTATACTGGTAACACTTTAAAATACTGTTCCTTAGTTAATAGGTAACTAAGCAAGTAAGCAGTAACTAAGTAATAGTTCTGCATTAACACCTAAATCTCTTCTAATAACTACCAGGGAGTACTAAGTAATTAGTCAGTAGATAGTACTGAACTAATGATTATAGTAGTTCACTATTAACTCCACATTAATTACTGAGACTTACACATATCTCCTGGAGAACTACTTACTTATTATGTCTTCTTTATAGTAACTACTCATTAATTACTGCTCAAATCAACATTAACTACTCAGCTGAAAACCATTACATGCCACCTGGGGAACTATAGATCTAAATCAGTTTACCTGAACAATTATTTGATCAGTGGTGATATTAAAGGCATATTTGAATAAAGCCAGTAGTGACACTATTTGTAGTAGAAGTAATCTTAATGACCTTATTATCCTCATTATCTTTCAAATGTTAGCAACATATAGTAAAATACTACAGTGTGTATTAGCCTGCTTAACCCTCATTTTTGGAAGAAAAACATTATAATGCAATATTATTACATAGAAGACATTTATTAATGTTCTCCAGAAGACATATTAAACCATTGCCATATTAAGATTGACTCTAAGAATGTAATATTTTTTTGTTTTAAGGCGGGCAGCCTCCGCACACCCCATGGCATTAATAGCAGTGGTGCCGAGAGTCTGACGTTAAGTGAAGTTTAAGGGTTAACTTTACCTACCACTCAGTGCTGTATATTTATAACTAAGGCTGTATCTTTGAGTTTTAGAGCTGCAAAATTGACTGTGGGGGGAAGGCAGGTAGGCGTTCTCTGCTGTAGTGCTGTCTTTCTTTAGAAACCACTAATTCAGTGATCTAAAGCAGGGCTAAACAGAAACAGCGGAGACATTTTTAAATGAATGAAAAAACAATGGAATGAGACATTTAATATACACTGATTTCATGTTACACCCAAAACACACCTATAATTGATTAAGAGAGAACAACCATATGTCTTTTGCTCGTTTTGACACAACCTAAATCCAACTACACAATCCGCAATTGACCGCAATTTTCAACCCTAAAATAGGGCCAATAAGATCCTACGATGGTGAGCTAGTATGCCTGTACATGGCATGGCAATCACAAAGCAATGAAATGGAATTCCTGTTGGGAAAAACATCAATGCTGAAGAGTCATAAGGCAGATTGAGAGAATGACAGTCTTTCCTACTCCTTTTTCTTTCTTCCATCTTCAATCGGAATGGCCTCCCCCACCACCACCACCATCACCACCACCACCACCACCGCCACTGCTGCTGCCTGCAGGCGATTAGAAACCCCAACCCAATGCCTCACTGTCGCTAAGCATCCGGATTCATTCAGCCTCCACATCCCAACGACCTGTTTGTGCTTCTACTAACCAATCAAGTCTCTGAAGGCCTCCAATATAAGAGCCGACGCTTGTTCTGCAATCACCCACATGCTCTGATTGGAGGGGCCCCGGTGCTTTTGGGTGTAATCAGCGCTCAGGTGGGGGGCCGGAGGACAGGATGGAGGTGGGCTGTGGGTCTGAAGCTTTGAAGGACCTCTCAGATCTGGTGGTGGGGCCCTGCTGATGGAGGCTTTGATCCAGACGGCTCAGATCCTTCATCTGAAAGCTCTCGTCAGGGTTTCTAGTATAAATACCTCCAACATCATCACCCCGCCCAAACGGTGCCTCAAACGCTTCTGTCAGCATCTCCTGAAGAGCTTGTGTACTTCTCGTGGATTTCTTCCACACTCTAAAAAGTGATTTTGAACTAATATTATCAAGATTGAACCAAGCAGTACAACTCAATAAAATGAGTTCAGAGAACTTTAACCTAAAAACTTAAAAATGCTTACTGAGCCAATGAAAAAATGTGATTTAAACAAACTTTTACTACTGTATACTACACACGTCAATGCTCTTTCTACACTGTAAACCCAGATTGAATCAAGTTGAATTTACTTATAAAAATTTGAGGAAACCGCTTGCCTTCAAAACGTTAAGCAATGAGTAATGAAAAATTAAGTTAGCATAACTTAGAACATCAAGTTATTTCAACTTATTTTTGTTATACTGTAAGACCTGATAAGTTGAGTTTACTTTTTTAAGGCAGCTGGTTTGCTCAATTTTTTAAGCAATGAGTAACGAAAACCTGAGTTAGCATAAATTAAAACATCAAGTTATTACAACTAAAGGGGAAGTTTTAGATTTATTTGTAAGGTAGCCCAGGGGGAATCACTACACACTGATGGTGAGTGTTAGTCAGAAACAGTTGGACACAGCCAGTATGCAAATAGATTGTGACAGAAGCCAATGGAAAAGAAGCTGTTAATGGAAACAGACTAAACTCATTATATTAAGTTGGTTCAACTCAAAGATCTCAGCTTGAATAGTACAGAATATGTGCACACAAACGTTCAACTAACTCAAAATAGTTGAGAATGGTTTAGAAATATCCAATTTTATGTGAAACAGACGGAAATCATTTGAGTTATTTAATACTCTAATAAAATGTTATATATTTATATCATAGTTTATTTTAATATAAATGTTATATTTGTTTCCATATTTTTTTTAGAAAAAAATGTTCAGTTTACAACAAACATTTCTGAGTTTGTTAATCTAACTAAAAATGTGTTAGCAACTCATTTCTTAATTTCATTATTGTTTAGTTGGCAAGTCTAGCATACATTTTTTTATTATCTCAACTAAATATATTAAGTTCAGCTAACTTAAAATATTAGATAATGATAAAACAACTATGATAAATTCTAGTGATTTAATAATTTAAGCTTAGCTAATATTTAAGACTCTTTAGGTCAACATAATTTTGTAAGTGCAGAGAACACACAGAATAAATGAGCTATTAAGTTGTACTAACTAAAAAAAAGCATGAAATTAGTTGCTGAATGATTTTAAGTTGAAGTGACTTATTTTAAATTTAAAAGTGATGATTTCCTGATGATGGGCTACTAATCCTTAATGTCCCAGTTCACTCCATCCCTTTCCCTTCCTTCACTAAGGCCTGGTCTGGAGTTTTAATGGAGTTTCTGGACAAACTGTACTTTATCTAACGACTTGGCGCTGGTCTAAATGAGTCATTGATTTTGGTAGAATTGCCGTACATCAGAAAAATGAGAAAAGGATCTGAGGATTGTTAGATTAATTCCCGCCCTGCTTCCAGGCCTGCGGAGCTTCAGATGTGTCCTCAGCCTGGACGAGATGCTCATAAATAAGACTATTACCACTTTCTGAAGGAAATATTAAAAGGTGGACTTTCATCTGCGAGACGTTAGTGCAGGAAAATTTTCATTAAGCGGCAGAATGAATCTCCAGCGAGAGGGTCTTTCACCAGCCCAGTGATCCCACGTGCACTGTAGATCAATCTGAATATCCGCTGGTGTCACAGCCAAGCTAATGGTTATAGAGGAGCAGAGGGAATGGAAATGGAAACGTTTTTCTTTTTCTTCTTCTTTTTCTTTTTCTGTTAGTTATCCTGAGCTTCATTTCTCTCCCTACATCTCCACACTGCTTCTGTAAAGGTCGGACCAGAAAGATTGACCCTGATTTTCAAAGCAAAAGAGTTTGTCATTACTCTGCTGTTCTAAACGCTTTTTTCAGCTCATAATGTCATAAAGTTAAAAATCCAGATATTTAAATATATTTATCTGGCTTTATCTTGCTAAGATATATATATATATGTATATATATATATATATATATATATATATATATATATATATATATATATATATATATATATATATATATATATATATATCTTAGCAAATTCAGACTAATCCTCTGGATTACAGAATTATCAGAATTAAAAGAATTACATTACATACATACATACTTTTGTAATGTGAGGCATATGTCCAGTTTATTTTGCTTCCTAGTTTGGTAAATCTCCTGCTGTCTAAAGTATGCTGTCTAAATGGGGAGGTCATGAACAGTGTATTCTGCAGATAAAAGCTTGGATTATTTTTTATTAAATATGTTGATCACAAGCCATCAAACCAAACTGAACTGCTTAGATCTTTGCATCAAAATCAGTGTGTAAGACTGGTGGAGGACACAACTGAGATTAAAACCAGGGTTATACCACCAAATATTGATTTCTTAAAATTGAACTTTTAAAATACTCTCAAATATTGAACTGTTAAAACTTTATGAATATGAACCTGTTTTCTTTTCATTATTTGAGGTCTGAAAGCTCTGCATCTTTTTTTTAATTCCAGCCATTTCCCTTTTTTTTGCTAATAAAGGTTCTAAATGACAATATTTTGTATTTGGAATGTTGTCTGTAGTTTATAGAATAAAACGTCAATGTTCATTTTACTCAAACATAAACCTATAAATAGCAAAATCAGAGAAACTGATACTGACTTTTGTTAGTAATTATGAAATTATTACTAGAGTTATCATTTTAAAAATGTCCTTGAGGACAGTAAGTATTATCCAAATGCAATGAAAAGATGTTTTAAACACCAACCATACTGTAAATTCAGACTAATCCTCTGGATTACAGAATTATCAGCTTCTACAGAGTGAATGGAGTGTAAAGACACATTAAAAAGGTCGATTCTGTTTACACTCAACAGCGCTTTATTGATCCGTTCTCTTATCATGCCACCTGCAGACAATATGCACTCGCAAACCCTTTACATCTAAGAGCTTACAAGACCTGCACCAAACCAGAAGAGCAGAGGATAAGATTAGAAAAGGCTGTTATAGCATCATTTTCATAGCGTTTTAACAGTACAATTAAATATTATTCACTTGTTTTAACCATTCTTGGTTTACTTGCCATGCTTGATGTGTTTCTTATGTTGCCATCAGTGAATAAATAGGCTTATACATTAAATATGGCATTATTTATCATTTATTGCCTTGGGATTAAATTATAATTTGTATTGGTTTAATAGAATGTACAGGAAAATGGAATATTGTCTCATTAGGTGGGAGGAGACTGGCGAAAGACATAACAGCAGGCAAATAAAACAAAAAATAGATAAATAGAAAGAACCACAATCTGACTTAAAGGTCTATTTCCATCGTTTTTTCATTCATTTTAAAATCTAGTCTAGTTGTGGTCTCTAGTATGAAGGTAACCGGTGATCCAGTTTAACACTGCTTTAGTTCTGTGGAGGAGTGGCCAGAAAGAAACGATAGGATTTCGGCTTTTGCTCATGAATATTCATACATGCAAACATATCGCATCTGATTGGCTAACAGCACTGTGAAGAACAATTAGAAACTTTTTAAAATAAAGACATTTTTATACTTAAAAATTATACAGTCTTTGCAATGTCATATGTTACTTTACAACATGTGTAATAATACCCTGCTAAGTGCAGTTCAGCCACTGACCTTAGAGCCTTAGAGTCTCTGTAAAACACTAAATCCACCGGAGATCCTATTTAAACTTATAGTTACTTATACACAGAGGTGGGTAGTCCAGGTCAAGAAAGTAAAAATCCACATGCCGTTTTGTCAACTGAGACGCAGCACAGCCACCAAGGAAAAACTACATTTTGGGAGAAAATAGCTATTTTTTCCTTTTAAACCTTTTTTTTTTACATTAAAATGAAATAAAGTAACTTTTTCCAAGAAATACCCTCACAATAATAAAGAAAATAAATATTTGTCCCCAAAATAGACATAGTTAGTATATGGTTTGTTTGAAGGTCTTGTTAGTTTCCAGCTTTTACGTATTTTCATTTCTTGAATCTTTCTCTGATTGATTGTCCTGCTAAACCAACTGCAATCAAATTTTCCGCTGATTTATTACCATCTAAATGAGAATGTTCCTCAATCTCACAAAAATTTATATTTATTTCAGAGTAGAGGTAATCACACCATCACACCACAGCCCAGACTTATGCTTTTTTTTATCTGCATGCATTGTAAAGTTCCAGTAAAAGCTTATTTTGTGTCTGCTTTGCTAAAATATTGATTTTCTTTAAAATGCATGAGTGGCTGATTTTTTTTAAGTATTTATTTATTTATAATTTTTTCTGCCACTGACCTTTAACCTCCAAATCATAAAAATACGTTTTCCTTCTACAACATAGGAACCAGCATATGAAGATGCATCTCTGAGGGACCACGGCAAGGTGACGTCCCTGTAGACCCCGGAGCTG
Organism: Astyanax mexicanus; assembly: GCF_023375975.1. Lineage (NCBI taxonomy): Eukaryota > Metazoa > Chordata > Actinopteri > Characiformes > Acestrorhamphidae > Astyanax > Astyanax mexicanus. The sequence goes on from NC_064422.1 coordinate 11,443,864, forward strand.
GATTGACCACTGAGGGACCCCGTGTTTTATGAGCATGTGCTGATGGAGAAAGGTCAGAGGTCAAATGCAGCTGACCCCACTGGGAGAGAGAGGAGCGGTGGAATGGTGGATTCAGGTCAAACTGAGCAATTTGGAATCGGCCTCCAGGATGGGCTCTGAGGCGTGTGATTGGATCAGCTGAGGGTGATTTGGGGGGAGCATTAAGGATCAGTGTGGACATTAATCCAACAAGAACTGGCTACATATGTTAGCTGTAATCATCTGGGGTTTCTGGATTCTCTACAGTGACACTGAAACCCTATTTTAGTCATTTATAGTGCACTGTTTGAATGTGGATTTTAAAAAAGCTAGATTAAGGGCGTGTCGGTGTGTCCTTTGGTATCATGAATACACAAAAAAATACGCTCTGCATGGCTCAAAAAGCAAAGCAAAAGGCATTAACTAATTCTTTGAATTAATTTTGGGAGCGTGTTTTAGCCCAGATATTATTGGGCGGCTGACTGTTGAGTGTTGACAGGGTTTAATCAGTCAGTGGCGCACCTATATTTTCAGGTGTTTAGGTATTCAGGTTATTCAGACCTTAAAAAGGTTCTTAATTCGTAATACTCTATGTTAAAATCATCCAGCCCAATACCAGCTTTTGTTGGGAGCTGGTTTTGGATGGTCAAAGATGGACTATGATGGTCAAAAATGGTTAAAATCTGGTCATTCTGACAAAAAAAAACATACCCTATAATGTAAGATAGCTGGTTTTGAAGATTTTGAGATTTATCACTGAACAATGAAAACCATTATTATAAGACAAGAGCTGGAAAATATTCTGCACTTTTAGAATTACAGAATACATCTAACTTTTTGTTGGGATTTTCTACACTTTTCCTGCATAGAACCACATGGTTCTTTTCCTTCTCATTCCTAAATTTGAAGCACCAAAGCTGAGCAGTAACAGAGTGATCTATTTTAAATGTTTATTTCTTTTATTAAAACATTTAAATATTATTTTAGACCAATTGGTAATATTGGCAGTGTGGGCAAAGTGCCAAATCCTGCTGGAAAATGAAATCCGCATCTCCATAGAAAATATACCTTAAAGAACCATTTGAAAATGAGCTGTAATTTAGCATTAGTGCACGATTATATAAACAGCTGTGTCATTCTGCCATCACTCTATTGGCCTTACATTCCCAATGATGGCTGGATTAGCTGTCAATCAAGTGTCTGTTAAACATGGATGACTGTAGTGTGTATGTAGGGGTGTGTGTGTGTATGTGTGTGTGTGTGTCTGTGTGTGTGTGTGCTCACATACATGTCAAATGAACATCTCATAATCTTTAGTCATCCCTCTCTTTACCTGTCACCTGTCAGTCTGTTGCCATGGGCGACAGACTCCTCACCCCGCCGGGTCGGGGTCTGTGGTGAGACAGTGACTGACAGTAACATCACTGTGATCTTCACTTACACACACTGAGCTTCTGGGCTGGAGATAAAACCTGAATGAAAGTGTGAGGTGGTTTCTTATTTGCATTTATACAAATCCAAAAAAATATCTCGCAAAAATATGCGGGAATTGTTGGAAAACCAAAGAAAATTGGATATATGGACCAAGAAATATTGTATGGTTTTTAATTACCTTGTTTAAAATATGTCACTGGATTTAAGATTACAGTTCTTTAAAATTTACATTTTTTTTTTTTTTTTGGATAAAACAAATCTAAAATAGTTTTATATAATAGCAAAAACAAGGCTCCACAACAACAATGATACCAGTTTTTGTGGTTGAGCTGTATAATGTCTTTAATGGATCATTTGCCACAGGCCTTGCAGGTCTTATAATTCAATGTAACTTAATTAAATTTAATTTATTTAGTCTTTTTACAATAAATGTAGGCATGGCCAGCACTATAGAGACACAGGTCTAAACCAATGGGAACAGTGGAAAGTACAAGTTTCATTCAAATGTCGAGGAAGAAATTCTTAAAGTAACTAAGACTCAAATGGAGAACCCACCATGTTCTGGTCAATAAAGTAAACTAGAATAAACAAGAATAACTAAATATATATATAAAAAAAAAAAAAATATATATATATATATATATATATATATATATATATATATATATATATATATATATATATATATATATACCTTCCTAAAAATCGCCTAACTTTTTTATTTGTTCAGAAAACACAGAAAATGTGACATATGACATAAACTAGCAATGGTTAAAGATTAGTTAAAGAACAGTTAACATTTTAATATTTTACCTGCCACAAACTGTAGAGCAGTTCTAGCTGGCAGTGTGGACTATTTTTTGACTAATATACAAACAAAAAATGCAGACTGAAATAAAAATCAAAAATATTTTCAAATCTATAATAAGACTAAACAACTTAAATGTAACATTCATAGCCTATAACCTTTATTAATAAGAGGTAAACTTCATGTTATAGAACAATCTACTTAGAAATAAAAGCTGAATTATGATGTTTTATGTTGTACTTTTAGAGGGGATTGTATAACAGGTGTGTGTCTCTCTGTGTGTGTGTGTGTGTGTGTGTGTGTGTGTGTGTGTGTGTGTGTCTCTGTGTGTGTGGCTGGCTCAGTGTCAGTATAAGTGACAGAACTCACTCTTGTTACTGTCTCCAATAATATGTCACCTTACCCAGAACCCCCAGCGTCCTGCAGGCCATATAACAATAAACCCCCCCAAGCACACACACACACACACACACACACACACACACACACACACACACAGCCCATCATCCAGACTCCCTAACCACGGCTCCAACCTAAACACACATCTCCACACTGAATATAAACGACTCCTTTATGGCCGTTATCAGCCTCACACCGCTTCTTTTGTCTTTTTCTGAGGTTTTCGTGAGCGTCTACAGTCTACAGTCAACAGTCTACAGTCTACAGTATCATCAAAGCTGCTTTCAGTATCACAATGATCTTCACACAGACAGTGACGATGTCCTCCTGTCTCTTCTCCTGCCCGTCTGTCTCCTCTTCCTCCTCCCAGTCTAACCATCACTTTAAATCAGGACTAATAATCTCTTCATCTTCCTCAAACAGCAGAAGTGATTCAGTGTTTCCCTCCAACTAATTTGTTCCCCAAATTATAGATATTAAAAGTGACACTAAGTATTTACTGCAGCCTCATCTGAGACTTCACTGCACATTAGCGCTGTTATTCTGTTGTGACGTCTCATTAGTCTTTAGGCCTCTGGCTTGAAACGGATCCAAAACTAGGGCTGAGAGATTTCTGGGACATTTAGGAAAAAAACAACTGTCCTACTGTGAATGTGTGAGGGTGTGTATCTCTCTTTGTTTTTCTATCCTTTTGGGCTAAAAAAAAAAAAAAAAAAGATTCTAACCGGCAAAAAAAAACAAAGGCACGTTTTTTTTTTAGAGTTTATTTTAGCATGTAGCCTTATTTTTAGTTGCCAAAATTAGGATTACAATAGATTTAAGGCTAGGCATATCATTTGTTTTACATTAATGGTCAGAAAAAGTATGTTACACACTATAAAAAGCTCATTTAAAAGCAATTCTAAATAGAATAGTTAATGGGCATAAATTAGACATTAAACATGTATTTAAATGGAAATGTTAATACTTATGTAAAGCAATAACATCTGTCAATGGACTAATTAAATCTTACTTAGTAATATTTTTTAAACTAAGCAATCCAAAGTCTCAAAAATAGTGAGTAAGATTTACATTTGGACACAGATTCAGAATAACTTGACTGGTTTGTTTTTGTTCTTAAAATAAAGTAAAAATTCTAAGTAAGGTAACTTATTTTTTTAAATTATTCTAAAATGAATTCTACTGCCTTGATCATTTCACTCATTGAGAAGTTTTTTGTAGTGCATTGAAAGTCAACAAGCGTATATGTTTTTTTTTTTTGTTTTTTTTTTACTTGATTTGTAGATATTTACAGCAAGAAATGTGGGTGAAACAAACAAACAAAAAACTGTAAGTAACAATAATATAGAACACATATGTATAATTCAGATTCAAATTGTTTGCAGTATTTTAAATCTTACATTACTCTCACACACTTTTACGACCCCAAGCCCTTTTTATTATTTACTCTGTTCTTGTTTTTTCTCTTGGAAGGTGAATGTAATGAAGTCTATACATTGACAAGAGTTCATGAAGAAGTCAGAAACTGAACTTAAGCTCAAAAACCTGAATCTCAAAGACTGTACTGACCAACACCACATTCTGACTACTGACTATTGACCGCTCAAAAGTCTATTTTCACGTCTTTTCACATCTATATTAACAGCGTGAACACAGTATCATCTGCTGAGATGCACAAAGCACTGTTAAGCACTGTTAAGATACGTACATGCCAAAGTCAGAGCTCACCTGGCTCTTAAAAGTATTGATAACTGGCACTCTGATTGTTTTTTTTTTTTTTTTTACTTTACGCCCAAAATTAACCATAGCCATGATTAATTAAGAGAATTAGTTCATGTCTTTTGCATGTTTCGAGACTCAAAAGCTGTATTTTTTGCCCTAAATCCAAATGCATGATACACAATTGACGTAATTGACCGATGCTCTTTAGATCACTAAAACAGGGCTCAGTATAGTATCTTCCAAAAGTTTATTGCAGTAATGAAAGCTGTTTAAAACTATATATGTGTGTTTATATGAACATCATATGGGACATATATGTATGAGCATATTGCCTGACAGGAAATATAAACAGACAGCTATGTGTTATGGTAATTAGGGGTAATGGTAATGGGAAACCCCACATTGCTCAGTGAGTAGCTGAGTGTTGTTAGCTAAACTCCGCCTGCCAGCTCTTCTCTTTACCAGAGCATGTGAACGTGAATGCAAATGAGCTCCAGCGATGCCCAGACGATGAGGCAGATATTGGGGGAGTGATGGAGGGATGGAGCGACGGAGAGATGGAAGGATTGCTTTCCACTATCTGTCCTCCCCTCCGGCTCTGGCAAAAGCAATCAAAGCCACGATGAGCTGTGTCTCTTCTAGAAGAGCAATGAGCCCCAAGAGACCGGTCAGGCCATCACTAGACCATCATCACGTCTGAGAGAGAGAGAGAGAGAGAGAGAGAGAGAGAGATAGAGAGAGGGAGGGAGAGAGAGAGAGAATCACCCTCCACAGGCGCTCCTTTAGCAGGGTCATTTAAACTGGCTCCATTTAGTCAGACACTCAGATCTCAGCATCAATATTTATTTTACAGGCCCTCATCACCCCATACTCTCTCTGTCTACCTCTCTCTCTCTCTCTCTCTCTCTCTCTCTTTCGTGCTCTCTCGCTCTCTAATTCACACACACTGAACTCATCCTCGGCTGAAAGTTTATTTTTTGGTCTGTCTGTCGCACTAAAGACTAAAGTCTTTTTTTTTTTAAAGGCAGTGGTTCTAAACAGAAATGACAAAAAAGATGATTGGCAAAAACTAGACAAAAGATATGTAGCCGATAAACTTATGTTAAGCAATAAAATCTGTCAATGGGCTAATTAAATTATTTCTTTCTAAAGATTCTTTCAAATAAGCTATCACAAAGTCTTAAAAATAAGTGGAGTAAAACTAAAATAAAAAATAAAAAAAATCACTGATTTGTTTTAGATTAAAATTGAACACAGAATCAGACACAGATTCTTATAATTCTAAAATAAGCAAAACAATCTTACATTTACAATGCTGAGTAAGAAAAACAATCATATAATTTGCTAATTTCATTGCATTAAATTGAAAAAGTCTGTTGCATTAAAGACACTGTGACTAAAGTCTTTAAACAGCTTTTTTAAAGACAGTGGTTCTAAACAGAAAAGACAGAAAGATTATTGGCATAAACTAGACAAAAGATATTTAAATGGAGCCAATAAACTTATGTTAAGCTAAAAATCTGTCAATGGGCAAATTCAATTCTTTCATTTTAAAGATTATTTTTTAAATAAGTAAGCGCAAAGTCTTAATCAAACAAAAATCACAGATTTGTTTGCTTAAAATTGGACACAGAATCAGAATAACTTGACTGGTGACTATTTGTGCTTAATTTGAATAATTCGGATTACTTAAAATACGGTGAAGATTCTAAATTCAAGCAATTCTAAAATAAGCAAATCTTATTTAATCTTACATTTACAATAGTGAGTAAGAAAAAAAATCTATATTAGATAATTGACTAATTTTATTGCCTTAAAATGAAATCATTTCACTCATCCCATACTCTCTCTCTCTCTCTCTCTCTCTCTCTCTCTCTCTCTCTCTCTCACACACACACACTGAACTCATCCTCGGCTGAAAGTTTATTTTTTGGTCTGTTTGCTGCATTAGAGACTCTGTGACTGAAGTCTTTTAACGGCTCCCATAAAAAGACACTCTGTTTACAGAGTTTCCATTATAATGGCCTATATGGAAAACCAGGAACATGCGCAACGAAACCGCAGGAAAAAAACACATTCCGCTAAATTGGATTTGTGTTAACTTTCCAGATCCGAACGCAGCCCACCGGCGCAATACGTTCCACTAATTAAAAGATAAAACTTTTAATCCGCGCCGCGACAGCTCGATAAGAGAGAGGCATGACCTCATACATGTTATCAGATGGTCTTTAATTGTGAGGTGTTGAGTTTGGATTAAAAGGTGCCATGGTAAGTTCAGTGTGCTCGGGTTGATAGAAAGGTAACAGAGGGAACAGAGGAGGTCTATATGTGTGGATTTGTTGCAGTGATTTATTTCTGTATAGGCTACAAAAAAAAGAAACATCATCATCATCACATCACCACTGATTTGGACTTATTTAAGTTTTTTAGTGTATTATATTGTAATTTATCTCATTTTTACTTCACGCTCTAAAACTGCAGCTCATCCCAAATCCCAAACCATCTCAGCTGTTCAGGTTTACTATAGAACAGGGGATGTGGAGGGTGATGTGGATCAGCACAAGGCTGCGTCTGTGAGCTGATGTATCAGAACCAAATCGTTTTTTAATAAAAAAAAACACTTTTTTACTGGTCACTCCGTAATTCCATGTGTTCCACAATCGTTTTTATTTATTTAACCGTTTTGTTATTATTGTTTATTATTGACCCGTTTTAAAGTTTAAAGATCAATAGTTTTAAGTGTACAGTATTTTTTTTTTCAGTATGGAACTTCTGCTTGACTTAGTTAGGTAATCCACAAATTATATGAAAATGGTTCATGTGAAAATGTTTTAGTGTTATGTATGTCATGCCTTCCTCTCCTGACAACTTTTATGGAGATGCGGATTTTATTTTCCAGCAGGACTTGGCACACTGTCCACACTGCTAAAAGCACCAATTGGTGTTTTTAAATAATATTCTAATTTTATAAGACACTGATACTGATGTTTGGGTTTTTATTGGCTGTAAACCATAATCAACATCAACAATAAAAGAGAGAAACACTTATTCATATTAAGATAAGTATAAATTATTAGAAAATCTACAGTTTTAAGATTCCCATATTACAGCGATACTTTGGGGAAATATCTACGTCTACACTTCCTTTCACTGGAACACAAATTCATGATCTTTAACACACAAACACATTCACATTGCAATGGTCCCCAGCGGTACTGGTGCTGGAACACAGACAGGAAGTGCTGGTGATGAGGACGTGTGCTGCCTGCTGGTCATTATGGGATGTTTACCTGGGGACACGCTGTAGTCCTGCAGGGCTTCCATTGATGAGACTGGAGGACTGGAGTCTCTGAGCTCCATCCTGAATCCATATCCAACAACACACACACACACACACACACACACACACACACACACACACACTGTCTGCAAACACTGTGCCCCATTGTTGCATCACTCTGTTGCACACTACACCTAGACTGGTGTCTTTGTCTGATGTTCAAATGAGAGTCAAATAACACTCACTCTTACAATTTTACAGCATGTACAAGTTGTGTTACAATGCTCATTGCTATCCTACACCCTGCCAACTATCTATTTTCATACCTCCCGTCTTGTGGATATATCTATTAAACTAGCTAGGCATGGTGTCTGGAAATTCAGGAATGTTCAGGTAAATTTTACAACACCGGTGCACCACTGATTAAATACAACAACCTAGACAACAGTCATCAGTCAGACGTTCATTGCTATCTTGGCAACACCAGCACAAGAAAGCATGTAGCAGTGCACAAACCCAACTTTTACATCGTAAAAATAAACAGAATACAGAATAAAATAGCATCACTGTTTCCTTTGCTGAGAAGCGTTTGTTGGACACGTCCAGGTAGCTGTGTTGTTAAAATAGCAATCTGCCAAAGTCAGAGCTCACCTGGCTCTTAAAGGAAACAGCAAGAGACACTCTGATTGGTTTATTTTACATTACGCCCAAAATTAGCCACACTCATGATTAATTAAGAGGATTATTACCTGCCTTTTTATTTATTTTATATTTTAAATTTGTTTTGACAATATCTCAGGCCTACAACATTTGACCATTTGTAGCAAGGAAACAAACCTGAAATGTCTATGCTTTTGTACTAAAAAAAAGTCTAAAAAAAAAAAAAGTTTGCAAGTGAGGGTAAGACTAAAAGAAAGAGCTGAGCATTTTCTGCTTGACGTTTCTGTAGTGCAGAGTGTAAATGAGAGTGTAAAAGTTCAGGGGAACTGTGGAGGCCAACATAAGATCTGGAAGTTCAAAAACACTTGCTATATGCTGGTAAGACAGGCAAATCAGTATTCTAACACCTGCAGGATGGCATTGTTTTAACAAACTTTAACATAAATGGGTTTTGCTAGCAAAGTGCTCCTGACACAATCTGAAATGTTACTGTATATAAAAAGGACCTATACAGTATGCCACCTGTGAAGCATGGGGGTGGATCACTCTTGCTTTGAGGTTGTGTTGTTAACAGTGGTTTGAACGTATCGCACATGTGAGGGGACAAATGGTTTGTAAAATAAATAAATAAATAAATCAATTTAATAGCTGTTATAAAACCAGTGTGTTTACTGATATCTATCTATACAGATTAAACCCCTTAAAAAAAAGCAAGGTAGTTTAAAAGGTTGTTTGAGTGATAGCATGGGAGAAGTAACTTTTGTATGCATGTATTTAAAAATTATATTTATATTTATTTATTTTTTCACATGCAATAAAAAAAACTACTATAATTATCTAAAAAAAGATCAATTGTGTTTTATTTATTTTTTTTGACAGTTAATGTATTAATCCATGCATATAAGTGTGGTCACATATACTGCATGTGAGTGTAGGTGTGTGTGTGCGTGTGTGTGTGTGTGTGTGTGTGTGTTATGTATAATCTGATCTGAGACCCCGTGCTGGGTGTCAGACAGACTTTACCCCACAAAGAGCCCCGACTGCAGCGGGTTATCAATAGAGTAATAGAGCTCAGTGGGGGGCATAGTGGGATCCAGCTCTACCACACACACTCTCTCTCTCTCTCACACACACACACGCACGCACACTCACACAGTAGAGATATGAGGGGGCACAGGGGGAGATAACCCAACCTGACTGAGCCCCAACCACCTCCCCCATCCTACATATAGACGATACAGAGCTTATCAGCTGCTCCTATAGTCCCTAGATTATTCCCCTCTCAGACCCCCACATACTTCTCCCAACATTAAACATCCATAGAAGCTTTTTATATTGAAATGACAACATTATTACTAAAGCATTACAAAAATGAAGAGAGCACTTTAGTTTCTGAACCAGTTTCTCTGATTTTTCTATTTATAGGTTTATGTTTGAGTAAAATGAACATTGTTGTTTTATTCTATAAACTACAGACAACATTTCTCCCAAATTACAAATAAAAATATTCTCATTTAGAGCATTCATTTACAGAAAATGAGAAATGGCTGAGGTACCACTTTAAAATAAGACTAGCTTTATGAAGGGTTTATTAATGATTTACAATTAGTTTATTAATTGTTACTAATTAGGTTGTAAATGCCTTAAAAATCATTAATAATAAGTTATAACACATAGGTAGAAAGGGCAACAATGTAGATGGCTGTGGGTTCACTATTTGGCAAACAACAGGTCATTGTTGCCCTTTCTACGTATGTGTTACAACTGATTATTAATGCATTTACAACCTAATTAGTAACCATTAATAAACTAATTGTAAACCATTTATAAACCCTTTATAAAGGTAGTCTTATTTTAAAGTGGTACCCATGAAGTTTTCATAAAGCATTCAGAAATCAATATTTGGTGATTTTTTAATCACAGTTTTCATGCATCTTGGCATCATGTTCTCCTCCTCCACCAGTCTTACACACTGCTTTTGGACAACTTCATGCCACTCAGGTTTTCGGAGGTTTTCAATTTGGTCGAATCAAAGAAACTCATCATTTTGAAGTGGTCTCTTTTTCTAGAGCTGTATATACAGCAGTATATTCACTATAAAAAGGTAATAATTTCAGTTTGAATAAACAGTGAGGTATGGATATACTGGACCCCTCTCCCAGAATTATCCATAAGTGTTTTATAATTTGGGATCAGCAGTTTAAACCTTTCTCTCTCTCTCTTTTTCTCCCTACATTTCTCCCTACATTTTGTATTCACTGTCTGCTGTCTCTCTTTCCAACTCTCTCTTTCTCTCACTTTCTATCTCTCTCTCTCTGTCAGATTAGTATGATTAGCTGAAGAATACAGTTGAGATCTTTTTGTTATGCTCTTTTCTGTTGGACAATCTTCTATCTCGGACTGAATTAGAAGAAAACGTGAAGAAAACTTAAGGAATGTAAAGAAAACGTCCTGTGTATTTTGCTGTACTGAAAGACTCCAGTTCTCCCCTCAGGACTCGTGTCTTGACTCTTGTTCTCCTGGTCAACATCTCCCTTCCTGGTCTTCAGGGATTGGCCGCCGCCTCCTCGTTCTCTGTGTTTCTTTGTTCTGTCTCTGTGTTCTGGAGAAAAATAGAGTCTCATATGTAGGTCAGCAGTATTTTACAGAGTGAGAGATATTTTTGTGTTCAGCTGAATCATTTAGTTGGAGCGTCTCTCTCTGTAGAAAGGCGAGGTAAATGGGTTCTGGCAGATCTGTCCCGTCAAAATCTGTTTTCACCTCCGTTTTCACCCCGTCTTCTTTTCCATGGCCTGCTGAATCTGCAGAGCTGATTATTAAGCAGATGAGCAGCGCTGTCCTTTTTTAAGGTAACGGTTTTGGGGGAAATGTAGAGAATAATAGAAAGACGAGGTGAAGAAATGAACTGAATTAAATGGAAAAGGAAGGACATGGCTGTGAGATATGTTGGTAATTTGTAACGATTGTCTAAATGATGTATTGATTAAGCGTAGCTCATCACGCCTGATATTATGAGACAAGTATATTAAATGATTAATAATTTGCAGGATTGATTCTGGGTGATGAGGTGAGGAGGTTTGAGTGGCCTGAGGGCTTCAGTCAGGTATGAGATGAGCTGTGGATTATTACTGCACACTGCAAAAAAAAAAAAAAATAACAATCCACTGGCAAGAACTAGACAAAATATATGTAAATTAAGACGTACATGCTTATATTAAATATATATTTAAAAAATACATGAATAAATATGTATGCCAATGGGGTAGGCTTTTTTTTTAAATCAGCTAAATTAGACCTAAATCAAGCAGAAATGACTGATTTTTCCCCCTAAATTTTGACACTAGAATCAGAAAACTTGATTGACTTCTTGTTGTGCTAATGTTGAGTCAAATTACTTAAAATGAGGTCAAAATCCAAATAAGGCAGATTAAGATTATTGAATTATTCCTTAAATAAGCAAAATAATCCAACACTTACATAATGATTAGTTAGACAAAAAGTCTAATGAGAGATAAATTGCCTTAAAATTACACTTTTAAGTTTATACATAGTTCCTTATGTGTTTCTTAATAGTCTGATAGATCACTTCACTATTCATTAACAGTGTAAGAAAAAATAAATATGAGAAGGCGTGTCCAAACTTACTTATATACTTACTTACTTACTTGTACTGTAAATGTACTATAATTTTTTTGTATTATTGGTACACAAACCGACAATTTTTTTGTCATTTTTAGAACATTTCTATTAGTCCATTCATTAAACAACTGCCATTGTCACATTGGTATATTGCTGCATAGATACCATAGATACCACCACCATATTTGGTTGATGTTCCCTACCATTTGTCACATTTTTACAATTTTTAGTACTTATTTCAATTGATCTGTTTACTGTATCCAATTTTTGTTTACATATATAACAATGCAATTATCATGTTATAACCATGCATAATCATATTTAAACAGTATATAGCCAAACAGCATTATAAAAAAGCAGATATATTTGATTATAGCATTTCAGAACAGTTGTTCAGCTCTATTCAGCAGCGCTCCTCTGTGGGTTTTTTCAGTGAGGAACATGTGTCAGGACTGGGGGGTGCCGTGCCGGGACGGCTCTGGGTTAAATACACAGAGTCAGAGGTGGAACAGCAGCGTGCCACCTGGGTCCTGAACCCCCGGCGCCCCTCTGTCGGCTCTGATTTCCTGTCCGGCAGCCTGAGCGGGGTCCTCAGTGACCGGAGCTGTCCGTCTGCTGCCCGGCTCTCCAGCCACCCCTCGCTGGCCGCTCTGCACTGGTGAGGGATCATTAGCTGCCTGACCTGGGGCTGTATGAATAAATCATGTTAGATAACCAGCGCTGATCTGGGATCAGGTTTGGACTGGTTTGAATGGGGGTCTGGACAACATATTGGATGTTCAATCCATGGGTAGCATTTATTGGTGCACTGTACTGTGTAGTTCCACACTGCTTATCTAGTGCCTGTAGAAATATATCATACATAGAATAGGTGTCACAGACTGTGAGGGACATACTGCTCTGGATATATATTTGAGTAAAATGAACATTGTTGTTTTATTCTATAAACTACAGACAACATTTCTCCCAAATTCCTAATAAAAATATTGTTATTTAGAGCATTTATTTGCAGAAAATGAGAAATGGCTGAAATAACAAAAAAAAAAAAAGATGCAGAGCTTTCAGACCTCGAATAATGCAAAGAAAACATATTTATAAAGTTTTAAGAATTCAGAAATCAGAAATATATTGTTGAATATCCCTGGTTTTTAAATCACACTTTTCATGCATCTTGGCAACATGTTCTCCTCCACCAGTCTTACACACTGCTTTTGGATAACTTTATGCTGCTTTACTCCTGGTGCAAAAAATTCAAGCAGTTCAGTTTGGTGGTTTGATGGCTTGTGATCATCCATCTTCCTCTTGATTATATTCCAGAGGTTTTCAATTTGGTAAAATCAAAAAATCTCATCATTTTTAAGTGGCCTCTTATTTTATTTTTTTTCCAGAGCTGTACACTCAGGTAACATCCATGGGAGGTAACGTAAAACTAAATAAACAGGGCTAAGAAAACTCAACTAGTAAAAACTAGACAGAAGTAACATGACAAGACAAGAAAACAAGAAACTAGTGATGGCAAACTCGAAATTCAGATTCCAACTGAATCGATTAATTTGAATCACACTGTTTTGATACACTGATTTGAAGTCTGTATCAATTTTTGTTATGCCACACAGATTCAAAAGGTTTCAAATCATTTTGTGCATTTTGGTACTAAAAAGTGAAAGCAGGAATATTGTGGGCAAGAGCATTTTGGGTAAAATTGAGGGTAGTTCTGATTGGGGGCAATAGTGGCTCAATGGTTAGAGCAACGATCCATGAACGATAAGGTTGTAGGTTCTATATCCGGGTCCTCCCTTGTCTTGTCTTGTCTTGTCCTGTCCTGTCCTGTCCTGTTTTGTCTTGTCATGTCTTTCGCTGTTTTGTCCTGTCTTGTCTTGTCCTGTCCTGTCCTGTCTTGTCTTGTCTTCCTCCCTGTGTCCTCCAAATATGCACTAAAGTGCAAAAATATAACAGTAAATGTACTATAAACTAACAACCAAAATGACCCAGGACATGAGACTGTTATAACGTCCTTGGACGTTTGTCTTGCCCTATGGATGTTAAAACAGCATTCTATTGGACAATTTATCAAGATACTGACATAGTGTAAGCGACAGATTTGTGTTTAAATTCTGCAGTTAACAAAAATCAACAGAAATGAAGATACCTGTCCCTGTTTTTGATTGGAAAGCAATGATATACAGTAACAATGCATGGTATATAAATATAGCCAATATTGTGTGTGTTTGTGTCATTGTAAAATATTTCAAACTAAAGAAATTTGCTTTATGTTGTAAGCAGATAAAATACAAAACACACACACACACACACACACACATTAACCACACTGCACACCTCTTGCCCTCGGTGACAGGTCTGTCAGTAGGGAAAGATCTGAACTGATGATGATATTGAAGAATGTCTCCCTGTCCGCTTGATGACCCCGAGCATGTGTGTGTGTGTGTGTGTGTGTGTGTGTGTGTGTGTGATGCATCTCAGTGTCCACCGAAGCCCCCAGCCATACACTTAATCATGTGCTAACCGTGTGCTGCACGGGGGCTGCCGGTGAACCGTCATCAGCACAATATCTTGTCATTGCTGCCCAATTAGTGAAGCTTTACCTGAGCCTGACCGACATGATGAACCCGGAGACGTTCAGAGAGACCAGGAGTCATATATCACCACGGCTTCTGCAGCACCACTGATCACACTGATTACACTAAACACACTGCTGAACATTTACACACATCCAGAATTCACCTCCACCTGATCCACTCACATAGAGCTGCAATCAATAAGAGATATGTGTATTAAAATGTGTATTAAAAGATAAATAAATGCATGTGTTTAGCTTTAAAAAAACTAATGTTACTGGGTAATTCAAGGGGTTTAATAAGATAATAAAAAGTCAATGACAAAAAAACACCCTGATGCTTATACCTTCTATTTTGATTTGAGAATGTTATAGGTTTTATTGAAATCAGATTTCAATAAATTCAAGACAAACAAAAGTTTGGACACATCGTCTCATTCACAGTTTTTTTTTTCTCCTTTTTTGTCCAACACAGTAAATATATAGTGAAGTGATCTATCAGACTATGAAGGAACACATAAGGAATCATGTAGTAACTAAAAGTGTTAAACAAACCAGAATACTCTGTTAAAAAGCATTTAGATGCTCTTATCTGAGGAGCTGTCAATTAACTTGTGGTTTCTGAAGCTGGTAACTCTGATGAACTTCACCTGTACAACAGAGGTAACTCCTGCTCTTCCATCCTTTCCTGGTGTGGTCCTAATGAGAGCCAGTTTCATCATTATAACAATTTTAGTGGTCTTTGCTACTGTACTTGAGGAAACTTTTAAAGTTATTTTCTTTATTTAGTTGAGTAGTTGTTGCTTCTCATAATCTGGATTAGAACATTACTCAAATATTCACTATTCACTGTATACCTGTAACTCTACCTCTTCACTACTTTACTTTAACTGATGCTCTCAAACACTTTATTAAGAGACAAGAAATTCAAGTAATTAACTCTTGATGAGTTCAGCACAGCTGTTAACTGAAAGCCTGAATTCCAGGCGACTCTACCTCATAAAGCTGACTGAGAAAATCCAGCAGAGATGTTCAAAACTGATCATCTAAACAAGAGGAGCTACTTTGAAGAATCTAAAGTATAAAACATGTTCTGGTTTATTTACCACTTTTTATTCACTA
Organism: Astyanax mexicanus; assembly: GCF_023375975.1. Taxonomy (NCBI): domain Eukaryota; kingdom Metazoa; phylum Chordata; class Actinopteri; order Characiformes; family Acestrorhamphidae; genus Astyanax; species Astyanax mexicanus. The sequence continues at coordinate 11,459,521 of NC_064422.1, forward strand.
AATCATTCCACATGTTTTGTCTTCATAGTTTGGATGACTTTAGTATTGATTTACAATAGAGTACAATAAAATAATTAAAAAAACACTACATTTAAAGTCCAGCTCTCTTTATCACATTTCCTAATCAGATTTCTTGGCCTTAATTTGATCTAAGAAATCTATCGTAGAGTGTTGGATTAGCCTACATAATATAATAGAAAGAGCTTGCTTGATAAAATCAAATCCACAATAAAAGCAGAAGCTATAGGAGAATACACACATGTGGGTGGAGTCTGTAAATTTCCACTGTCTGTTTAGCAGCAGTAAATTCCTCTCAGGTTAATTTAATTCAGTTTTATCCATTCAGTTTTAATTCAGTGAGTTAGATGATGTTTTGATGTGATGTCAGAGATGCAGGTATACCGCAGTATCTCTCTCTGTCTACTACTATCTACTACCTGTCTCTCTCTCCTGTCTCTCTCTCCTGTCTTTCTCTCCAGGTCTCAGTGGGACAGCTTGGCTGGCCTGTCAGGGACTCTGAAGCTTTGAGGCTAATCAGTCTCATTTTGGCTCATTAGCCGGCGGTACGGGGGGCCTTCAAGCTGAGATGATGTATTACCTGAGCAGCCGCTTCGCTGCCTCCAGGGCCCGGGGGGGAGGAGGGGCAGACTGACAGATAGACAGACAGACAGACAGACAGGAAGACAGGAAGACTGGAGGAGCAGGAGATGGAGGGAGATTCTTTTTCAAAATTTGATATACGGGCCATTTTTTCTGTTGACTTTAATAAAAATGAAGAAGAATTATTAGATCTCTAGTAAAGTTGACTTTTTTTAAGAAGGATTTTTTTTTTTCAAAATTGTTATTATTTTTTAAGAAAATTAATAATTTGACAGAGGCTGTCAAATATTTTAGATTTATATAAAATATAGTTATATTTAGCAATGTAAACACAGCATCCCTACATTTTTTGCATTTTTTATTGATGCTAAAAATAAACTTGCTTATTTTTATTATTTTCTCATTTTTTACATAATACAAATCTATTGCAAATTTTATTTTTTTTTAATTTGATGGACATAACTTTTTTTTAGTTTGCTGTAAAACTATTGTAAACTTTACTATGTTTACAGAGACTTGTGATGCACAGTATTAGTGATTATATTTAGCTATGTAAACACAGCATCAATACATTTTAGTGTAGAAGGTAGTTTACATAATGCAAATCTAGCAATTATAAAAATTGACTTTTTTGAGATCCAACATTTTTCACAGCACTTTTTGTAGAAAAATGTCATATATTATGTTCTTTTAATTGATGCTTTCTTAATATTTTTATTTCTGCATCATCCTGCAAATTAAAGCAAACCAAATTCAATGCAATTCTTACATACCAGCAAGAAAATGTCATATTCTTACAGGGAAAATGGGTGGGTTCAGACAGAAGATGCTAAACTGATCTTCTAAACTGCAAAATAAACCTGAAAATATTTTGTCTCACATTTATATTTTAATGACAGAATCAAATGTTTGTAGTCTAAACTGAACATCAGTTTCTGTGATTCCTGCTGATGAGTGTCCAGTGAGGGGTGTGAAATGTATGTGACTGTGTTTACTCAGCGTAAAGATTTGGATCTGACCTTTAACCTCTAATCTGCTCATGTAATTTCAGTGTCTGCCATTCCCACAAACCCCCTCCCTCCCACTGAACATCCATAGATTTACCTGAAGACCAGACTGTGGATTTCTGCAGCTCCTCCAGAGTGACCATGGGCCTCTTGGCTGCTTTTCTCACCAGTTCTTTCCTTGGCCGATCTGTTTTAGGTTTGCAGTTGTAGAATACTTTTCTCATTTTTGGTTGGGATATATTGGGATATATTTCTAAAAGTCCAAACTCTAACCATTTTACAACTTTTAAACCTAATTCTGACCAAAGCTTTAGCATGAAACTTTAATCTAACTCTAAACGTAACTCCTAAAGGTTAATGTTGGGGTATCGTTTTACATTCAATAGAGAATAATTTGTATTCCAATAAGAATTCAGTTACTTTTAATAGAAATTTAGTTGATTATGATCCAGGAAATGTGTTCTATTAGGCCACAATCACATCAGTGGAATGGCATGGTTTGTCTTTGTCTTTATTGAATGTGTGAAAGGATCAGGCCATGTTTTATCAGTGTTTATTTCATGGTGTGGGTCTGTCCTGAAGGAGGAAGCTATTGAGAGCGATAAAGCCTTATCAGAACAGGAGATCACCATTAAACAGCTCCATTTCCTTACCCTGGGCTCTGGGAAATGGACTTGCCTTTTAAAGAATGCGTATCTGGGACCTTAAGGGTATGGTCATTGCTCTGATTTTAAGTGTGTGTGTGAGTGTGTGTGTATTTGCATGTATTTACCTTTTTATGGGGACCAAATGTGCATAAGAGGATGAAAAAGGCTAAAAAAGTAAATGTGCTATTAATGTTAAAATATTAATGCAATTTAATAATGGGTCCTACTTTATAATTATACTTTATAATAACTGTGTAGTTACACATTAACAATCATGTAATAACAGTGTAATTATTATATAATTACACATGTGTATAAAGGTTAGTTAGGCAGAGCAGACTATTTGTCCAAAAAAAATCTCAATAATGAATTTTAGCATTCAAAATGATCTCAGCCCTAATAATATACCAGATAAATACTATTGGATAAATATAAACTTATACTAGACACACTATTACATGTGAAAACTCACAAACACCATGCCGTGTGCAATAACTTTTTTTTTTGCTCTATTTTAAACACACGGACAATTTGACATTGAAGTTTAATTTCATAACCTGTACCCATATTATAAAGTCATAACAATACCTACTTCACCTGCAGGTACACTGTTAATAAAAATATTGTTAATGTTTAACTACACAGTTTTTAAAGTACGATGCATATTATAAAAAAGGCAGTTTTTAATGAAAATAAGTCACATATACACACAGCTGCTAGCACCAGTCAGCAGGAATATGGAAGCAAGGCTAAAAGGCTAAAATCAAAAGCAATGAATAAACTTTTTCTGAAAATGTTAAGGACTAATATTCTAGACTAAAAATTAACTAATTTCATCTTTGGCCTTCCTCTGAGGTATTTACTACCCACCTCACAGTTGGGTCAGCATAGTGAACAGAAGGGGGCTCAGCACACACCCTTGGGGAGCCCCTGTGTTCAGTGTGGTGATGTTGGATGTGTTGCTGCTAACCCGCACTGTAAATTACAAAACCTCTTGGCATCCGATTTAAAATAATCAAATGTACACTTAGATATTATAAACGAAGAACAAAATTATTTTGTAATATTATTTTTGCAAATAAATACAGCACAAGTCCAGCATTTACATTTTATTGATTATAAAATCACAGGCAGTTGTTGTGATTGAAAGAGGGACATAAAAACTCACTTTTTATATAAATTTAGTGTTTCTATATTTCAACTTGGGTCTCGAATGCTATATAAACATTTCAAGCACCAAAGCAGTCCATCCATCCTTTTCTGTGTGAATCAACTAATTTTTGTGTGGGGATGAAGTCAACATGACTAGTCATTCAAAGCACTTCATGAGGATGGGGGTGAGTGCAACTGGACGATAGTCCTTGAGACAGGACGGCAATGTTTTTTATTTGGGACAGGGATGATGGTTGTGGCTTTTAAGTATGTATGGTGAACCACAGCCTGACTAAGAGAAGTGTTGTAAATGTCCGTATAAACCTCTGCAAGCTCATCTGCGAGTCACAATCCTTCAGCACTTAACCAGGAAACAGACCCAGGAGCTTTTCGAGCATTGATCCTGCTGAATGCTCTCCTCACACTGTCTGAGGACAGCATCAGGACATGGTCACCAAGAGGAGGAGTGGATTTCTGGGAGGATTTGTTGTTGAGTGGCTCAAACCGTTGATAGTTCATTGCCAAGATAGCAATGAACATCTGATGATTGATGTCTGTCTAGGTTGTCTGGCAACCACCTTTTTACCTCTTTTAACTCTTTACGCAGTTGGACATTTCATGGCGGAGTTGATTTGGTCCCTGATCTCTACCATTATTCAATAATACCAACCTAAAAAGTCTAAAAGTCTGGACCAAAGAAGATACCTATAAAAAAACTTCCTAAATTTTGGAAACGTTGGTGTTTGAAAGCTTTTAACGTTAACGTCCCTACATGTGAGCACCCAAAACATCTGAGGTCTGTCATGTTCTTCAGCTGTAAAGCATAAACTTGAAAGCATTAACACATAGAAAAAGATCTGTATGAAATAAAATAAAATAAATTGTTTGAAAGAACATACAGTAGCAGTTCACAGACAGTAAACACACTAGTGAATAAGCCTCAGTCTCTCGACTCTCATTAAATATCAAAGATTTAGCATTTTAGTGATCAGAGTTTCTACAGAAGCATGGCTACAGGGGTTGAGTCTCCAGCTTCATCACTGCAACAAACACTTTGATGAATTTCTTTGTGTATAAGTGTGTAAATACAGTGTGTATTAGTGTGTGTATGCACAGTGTGTGTACGTGTTTGAGTCAGATCATAGAGCTGTTTTACAGTAAAGCTGCAGAACGACCTTCCATGACTCTCATGTTGTATGCTAATATCCGTCTCGCCCAGAGCACCACAGTCTGCACACCTTCAATTTACACACCGCACTGGCCTTATTGGGAGACCCCAATTAATTATCCATTTAATCTTTCAGGCATTAATGGATAAAAAAGTGTGTTTTCCCTTCACCTTTTAATAAGGGCTTACAGTAAGGGGATGAAAGCTGATATTATAATTTGCGCTCGTATAATGTGTTTGCCTTGAGCATTAAAAAAGTGCTGGGGTTTAAACTCTGCTGTGTTTTTGCTGAAGCTGAAATAGAGGAGGGGTATTCCCATCTGGAGCAGGAAAGACCTTCCTGAGAAAAGCAGATAATTAAATGATATTTTGCAGAAAATCTTGATATTTGGCATGAAAATTTAATTTTCCCCAACCGCCCTTTGTACCCCGTGCACTGTAAATCTTCAAATTTTAAAACCTGTAGTTTGGTCTCTACTGTAGATTGAGAAGAGACATTGTACAGACAATTTCTTTCTTCTTTGTGGAATGGATTTGTCTGTAGATTAGTATATTATGTAGATTGGGATCACCAACAGATTGGAAGTTGTAGATTGAAATATTTTGTAGATTGGACAATTCTTGGGGTATTATCTTCTCTAGAGACTTCAGTGGATTCGAGTCTTCTGTGGATTGAACTCTTATGAAGATTTGGATAATTTGGAGATTGCAATCATCTGTAGACTGGAATCTTCTATAGATTGGATTTCTCTGTAGATTGGACTCATCAATTGAAAAGACTTTATGTAGATTGCACTATTATGAAGATTTGGATATTTTGGCGATTGCAATCTTCTGTAGATTGGGATCTTCTGCAGATTTGAGTTTTCTGTAGATTGAACTCTTAAGAAGATTTTGATATTTTGGTGATTGCAATCTTCTGTAGACTTGTATCTTCCATAGATTGGATTTCTCTGTAGATTGGACTCTTTGGATGATTAGACTTTTATGTAGATTGCACTATTCTGAAGATTTGGAGATTATAGATATTGCAATCTTCTCTAGATTGGACTCTTCAGTAGATTTGAGTCTTCCATAGAGTACACGCTTCATAAGATTTGGATATTTTGGAGATTGTAACCATCTGAGGACTGGGATCTTCTATAGATTGGATTTCTCTGTAGATTGGACTCATTGGTTGAATGGACTTTTAAATAGATTTCACTATTATGAAGATTTGGATATTTTGGAGATTGCAATCTTCTGTAGATCAGATTGCTCTTTAGAATGGACCCATTGATAAATTAGCAATGTATTTTTGATTGGACTGTTGAATAAATTGGCTGATATTTTGTTGGTTGGTCTCTTCTTGGGATATTTTGGACTCTGGAGATCTTTTTTTTTAATTTGGAATATTTCATAGCTTTTTTGTAGATTGGGCTCTTTTTTGTAGATTGGGCTCTTCAGGAGGCTGGAATCTTCTGTATAATTTTGTAGATTAGGATATACTATGGATTGAAAACATCTATATATTGTGGTATATGTACTACAATAGAGTATATACTCTACTCTATACTCATCTGTAGATTAGATCTCTCTATAGATTTATTTTTTTTTATATTACATCCTTCTCTGGCTTGGAAACATATCTATAATGTACTCTTCTTTAGATTATATAGATTGGAATATTCTATAAATTGGAATAATCTGTTGAGTGAAATGTCCTGTACGATCTTACATGGATTAGATTCTTTTATAGACCCAAGTTTTTTGTGTTCTTAAAAAGTTGAGGTATTCCCATCTATGTATATCAACAGCTTTCCTGAAGGAATCATATCATGTAAATCATCATAAAAAAATTAATAATTTGAATGATCAAATTCAGTGTAAAAAGGGTTGTCCAAGTGTTAATATGACTTTCAAATATGCTTTAAGTTTTTATTGTACCAGACAAAAACAGAAAAAAGTTAAATTTGCCAAAGATCCAAATCTTTGTCTATAACTAAACACACACACATTTTGGTTGATTGTGGTGAGAGGAAATGTATGTAAATTTGATATTTCACGTAAATACCCAAGCAACTTTCATGCATAATCTTATTATGCTTCAATTTTAATCTCCTCATGCTAAGACCATGTAGAGGTCACTTCATTTATTATGACATTATTTTTGAGAGTTGCTGAGTTGCGTCAGTGTATGCATGTGATTGCATTGGTGTGTGTGTGTGTGTGTGTGTGTGTGTGTGTGTAAGAGTGTGTGAGTGTATGTGTGTGTGTGAGTGCATGCTACAGGGTTGTTACTGATAAATGTCCTTTGCTGTGGGGTCAGCGGTGGCGGTGAGGTCCACATCTGCACCTTTGTGGCCCGGTCCACTCAGCTACGATGAAAGTGGGCATCCAGCCAAGTCCTAATGTGTATTAGCACCACAAAAGAGGTGGAGGGGGGGCTGCTGGGACCATGCGCTTTAATTTACTGCAGATTTATGAGCACACACACACACACAAATACACACTGAGGAATTTTCCTTATCATTGGCTCACAACTCCACGGCTAGCTTCTCCTGAGAAGGGTGAGGGGCTGGAAATCAAAACTGTGGGTTTGTGCACAGAAAGCTTCAGATGGACACAAATGTAAATGTTAATGTAAATGTGTGAGTGTGTGTGTGTGTGTGTGTGTATGTAAATGTAACTGACACAGACAGTATAAAGCCCCTCACTAGACAAAACAAAATGATAAAACTTCTTTAGATTACACTTTTCTGCACATCGGGACCTTTTGCTTTTGTAGACTCGATTCTAGTGTAGGTTGGGCTCTTTTACAGATATGAAGGTTGTTTTTCTGTAGATTTGGATCTTCTGTAGATTGAAGCCTGTTGTAGATTGGACACTTCTTTAGATTGGACTGCTCCATGAGATGTATTTTTTATGTAGATTACAATTTTCTGTAGATTTGTCTCCTTTGTTTGTTTTACTTATGCTAGGATCTGCTGTAGACTGGATTGGTTGAAATTTCTGTTAGTTAGGATTTTCTATATATTGCACTGTTTAGATTAAGCTCCTACTTAAACTGTTTTTTTTTCCTGTAGATCAGGATATTCTGTAGATTGAGGTCTATTGTAGATTGAACACTTATTTAGATTGGACTCTTCCATGAGTTGTATTTTTTCTGTAGGTTGTTCTCTTCAGTAGATTGGGCTCTTTTTTTATTTTGGGCTCTTCTTTATGTTGGGTTTACTGTAAGTTGGGGTCTGTTGTAGATTTTAAACTTTTGTAGATTGGACTTTTCAGTAGATTGGACTGTGTAAATTTAGATTTTCTGTAAATAAGGACCTTCTGTAGATTGAGGTCTATTGCAGATTGGACACTTCTTTAGATTGGACTGTTCCATAAATTGTATTTTTTATGTAGATTGCGATTTTCTGTAGATTTATCTCTTCTGTATGTTCTGTTTCTGCTGGGATCTGCTGTAGATTGGATTCTACCATTGGTTGAAATTTCTGTAGATTAGGGTTTTCTGTAGATTAGGATTTTATTTAGATTAGGGTTTTCTGTAGATTAGGCTCTTTTTTTCATTTTGGGCTCTTCTTTATGTTGGATTTACTGTATGTTGGGGTCTGTTGAAACTTCTACAGATTGGACTGTTCACAGGATTAGGATCTTATCTATATTGAGGTCTATTGCAGATTGGACAGTTTTTCAGATTGGATTTATACATACGTTTTATTGTAGTTATGATAAGATCTGCTGTAGATTGGATTCTCCCATTGGTTGAAATGTATGTATATTAGGATTTTCTGTAGATTAGGATTTTTTGTAGATTTGGGTTTTCTGTAGATTAGGGTTTTCTGTAGATTGGGCTCATTTTTTATTTTGGGCTCTTCTTTATGTTGGATTTACTGTATGTTGATGTTTGTTGTAGATTTGAGACTTCAGTATATTGGACTCTTCAGAAGTTTCTCTAGATTGAGATATATTGCATATTAAACACTTTGTTTTATTGGGCTGTTCTGTAGATTGGCTCCAGTCTATAGAGTTTTCTATAGATTTGGATTTTCTGTAGGTTTGTCTTTTTTGTAGATTGGACTGGGATCATCTGTAGGCTGCATTTTTTTTCTTTAGATTTCTTCTGTAGATTGGGCCACTTCTGTAAATTAGGTTGTAGATTTTTCTATAGGTGGAGATTTGTTGCAGACTGTGATAGACTGTCCTGTAGATTCTATTGGTTTCCTCATAAGGTAGGGGTGTAGTTTGAATGTTTCTCAATGTTCTTTGTTTTAATGATTTATTTATTGATTTTTTTGCTTGTTTAGCAATCACTTTAAAGCCTGCTTATACTGTTTCATGAATCTTCAACAATGAATTGTTCATAGATCTGAATTAAGTAGGAATATGACATTTATTAGAAATATAATCTGAGGAGGAACATGCTGCATAAATAAGGCAATGAAAAAAAAAAACAAAGCTCGTTTGTATTTTTATCTAAACGTCTGTAAGTTAAGTGATTTAGTATATTTAAAGTAGTGCATTGTTAAATTTAGCTTAATTTAGCTAAAATTAAATGCTAAGCAATGTGCAGGAAGAATGCAGTGTGCACAAGAATTCAGGAAGCTGTTGCTTTCATGTCCGAAATGGAAATGCAGGAATTCCATTGGGCGCAGGGTGGGCGGGTCGGTGGATGAGGCCGGAGCTGATATATGTTCACCATGATGGCCTTTGTGTGCAGCCAGCCACATCAATGCCTCCGGTTTGGCCTGCAAATCTCAAAGACTGTCGTTCTGCATTCAGAAGATGAAGATGTTTCCCTCTCTCAGACTCACAGCAGCACAAAGGCGGAGGGTGGGCTCGGGGTTTGAGGCTGGTTAAAGTTTGGGGCCTGAATGCTGATGCTCGAGTGCCTCCATTGGTTAAGAATGCAAGAAACTTCCTGATGGAGAGCAGTGAGAATATCTCATGCTGTCTCAGGCTGCTGTTAACTCCTTGACTTTTTGACTTTTCCTTTAATCAGAGGATGAAATTATTTTCTTGTTTTGTCCCAGAATAGTCTGGAGTGGGTACATCATGGTTAAAACTCTCTAAAAAATTTCAATAGCAACAATAAATTATATGTGGTAACACTTTACAATAAGGGTCACAAATAACAGTGCTTATGACAATAATAAACACTGCTAAATAGTTAAGAAATGTATTAACTTATTAATACATTATATATATATATATATATATATATATATATATATATATATATATATATATATATATATATATATATATATGTTATAAATAATAGCACATTGAGGCTAATAATGTCTTGACTAATGCCAACTAATAATCAGTAGAGACATTCTGTAGAAAGTACTGTTGATTAATTTACCCTTAGTGTAAAGTGTTATCTTATATTTGAATCCTTTAATATTGTTTCTCGCAGTTTAGTTCAGAGCAACAAGCAGAGAATTTATTCCACAAGTGTGTTGTCTTTTTCACAGATGCTTTATATTTTTTTTTATTTTTTACATTACATTTTGGAGTTGAATTTGTGTAGAATTTAATTTGAATGTACAATACCGGTTCTTTTTGAATAATTTTAGAATTTCTGCATTGTAAATTAATACCAAATACCAAACCAAGTCCAAACTATGAAGAAAATGTTTAAACAAAGCAGAATATGTTTAATATTTAAGATTCTTCGATGTAGTACCCCTTGGTTAGATGATCATTAGATGATCATGGATTTCTTGTTTGTTAATGTGTTTGAGAGCATCGGTTGTAAAATTGTGAAGAGGTAGAGTTACAGGTATACAGTGAATAGAGTAAAGGAACAAATGACTTTAACATATAAAAAACATTTTCTGGTTTGTTTAACTTTATTTTTTTGTTTACTAAATATTAAACATCAGATATTAAAATATCTTTTTTTCATAGTTTGTATGAGCTTAGTGTAAATCTTACTGATTTTTGGTGACCCCAATCTTTAGCTTAAATTTTGAAAAGGCTAAAAAATGAGAGAGGTAGTTTGGGAGGAGCATTGGGTGATGTATGGGGGGGGGGGGGGGGGGGTGGTATTATTGATGAACCTGAGAAGGCGCTGCAGAGGTGAAAATTACCACAATAAAAGTGTTTATAAAAAATTAAACAGGACTCTTTCATTACTTTCATTACTTCAAAGGAACACATTTCAGCTATTAATGTAAACAATATGGTTTAATTTAAGATGTGTCCAAACCTTTGACTGGTTTTGACTGTTTTATACCAGAACTCTCTCAGTAAAGCACTTGGATCTGCTGCCCTTATGAAAAAGCATGACGTTAGTTTACGTCTGGACAGAAAGCAGAGCTCCAGCGGGTCGGCCGTGTCTGCTCTCTCTGCCCTCTCCCCTCTCATTCACCTGCCTGCATTTACAAAATTCCATCCATTACTGACCTCAGGGGTCAAAGTTCAGCTCCTTGAAATAGAGCAGGGCCACGAGCACAGGTGTGCACCTGATCCCGACTGCAAGGTGGACGGCAGCGATGCGGCTCGGGTAAACTGGAGCGAAGCCCTGCCCTCGGGGTTAATGTTCAGAGAGCTTTGAGGGGGTGGTAGAAGTGTTAAGTCAGGCGGGATCAGAGAGTCAGGATGCTGGACTGAGAGCCACCTGTCAGAACCGGCAGGAGAAACTCAGAGAGGTGATTTCTGTGAGTGATCTCAAGTTCACAGTCCATTTTTAAACCAGGCCTGAGGTTCAGACACATGGCGAGTGCACTGAAGACCATAAAACACCAGGGGCCCTGTTATTCATCCTGCACAATGCTCTTCGCTATCTTACACCCCATTAACAGACTAGTTTCATGCTATCTTGTACCCGTGCCGTTAAATTAGCGTCTACACTGATGGGCATAAATGTGCTACTTAGAAGAATCTAAAGTATAAAACATATTCTGGTTTCTCTAATACTTTTTATTATAGTCTCCAATATTATATTTACAATGCAAAAAACCTACTAATCACAAGTTTTAGAACACCCAAATTTTCTTTCATTTTCTTTCACCTTTATGCCTTTCAGTTCCAGTGAATAACATGAAATGCTACAAATTCCAGTGAACTTTAATGGTACAAAAGTTAGCAGTAAACTTTAAGGGGGTTTAAGAGAAAAAGAAAGGAAAAAAAACTGAAAAAATGTATAATTAAAAAAAAACTAAAATAAATTCTATATAAAATAAAATAAAATAATCTAAAATTGTAAAAAAAATAAAAAAATAAATAAAATAAAATAAAATAAATGAAATAATATTGTAAAAAAGGTGGAGACAGTGTGCTTTTTAGGAACCAATCATTGATTAACTAAGCAGTGGTCTGTAGCAATGGGAATAAACTGAGTTTTGGAAATGTATGAAAATATAAGACTTTGTTACTGCTGTTACTCTCTACTGTAGCAGCATTTACACACTTACACAATTACAGCACATTCACACTTTCATCATCAAACCTAGAAAAAGACACAGTAAAAGTCTTTTCTTTAGAGAAATTACAGATACAGAAGCCAGAGAGCAGTGAGTACTGTTTTCTACACCTTCAAACTCAGACTCTTGGAAACTGGAGAAAAAAAAAAAAAACTGCTACAGGAAGAGTCACGTCTGGCTGACCCACATGGAAACAGCAGCTTTAGCCTTTAGCTCTTTAGATTAACATGATTAAGAACTGAGTCTCAGTTTCAGCAGAAAAGAAAGAGAATAAATTGTCATGCTACTATACTGTCAAGTTATCAATGATATGAAATGAAAACAAAAAGGGGGAAATAATATCATTTGTCAAAATCCTTTCTAGGGCAATTTATCTGGCATAATAAATAGTAATCATGACCGGCTTCCCAGCAAGTGCATGTCGGGGTGGAGAAGAGTTTTTTTCAGTTTAGAGTAAACAGAGACAGAGCTTGAGTTCTCCTCATATTCAGCCTGAAGCTTTGGCTAGGTCTAGCGTTTCCTCTCGCGGGCTGCTCTCGCTCCTGCTGATGTTAGCAGATAACGCTACATCAAAGCACCTCAGCATCGGCTACTGATTGAAATTCAATGCAAATTGGCGATTGATTCAGCTAATGAACTCATGCGACGAGGAAACCCTGGAGTTGTTGTGTAACACCTCGTGTTGTGTGGTGGATATGGAGCTGAACGATGCTCACAGCCACATGTTATTAACAAGGGTGAGAGGATTAAAAAAAAAAAAAAAAAAAATATATATATATATATATATATATATATATATATATATATATATATATATATAACACTGATTAATACAGTGTGTGTAATGAAGATTCTTTGAATAAACTATTAAATAAAACTATTTTTCTTTATATTATATCACACCATCACACATTGATTCACAGTATATCACTCCCACCAATCACCATTAAAACGGAATTTGGTTTAACTGGGATCTGTCAGTTAAGAGAAAGAAAAGTGGCTATTAGTATTGTCATGGTAAACAGGTTGTTTGTCCTGTTTCAGATTTTACTATTATGATGATTTTTTAAGTGCAAAATTCTTCAAAGTAGCTCCTCTTGTTTAGATGATCAATTTTGAACATCTCTGCTGGATTTTCTCAGTCAGCTTTATGAGGTAGAGTCACCTGGAATTCAAGCTTTCAGTTAACAGCTGTGCTGAACTCATCAAGAGTTTCAAAAAAAAGTCAATAGAAGTTTTCATTTCAATTTCAAATGTCAATTTCAAGAACTTTTCATGAAAGTATCCTCAGTGCAGTCACCATAAAGACCATTGGAAAGATTAGAATGATGAAAGTGGCCCTCATCAGGACCGCCCCAGCAAAGAAAGAGTAAGAGTTTCCTCTGTTGTACAGGATAAGTTAGTCAGTTACCAGCCTCAGAAACCTTAAGTTAACAGCTCTCCAGATAAGAGCACTTTCATTTTGAAAAAATATTATTATCCATTACTGGATGAAGGTGGTGCTTTTCTGTTATTTCTGTAAAGCAAATCAATTAATCAATCAGTAAATAATTAAATAAATAAATAAATAGTCAGTCACGCGGACTCCTTGCTGTCGCCACTGACTGAGCGAGAGTCTGAGCGATAGTCTGGACGAGAGGAATTTTGCCGAAAAGCAGAAAAAACGAAGCAAAGCCATTAGAAACGGACCCAAAAAGTCCCGACAGAGAAACGTCCATCACTCATTCCCTCCCTTTTCTCTCGTTTTCCCCCACATTTAGCTGCGTTTAAAGAGCGTTCGGGACGCGTCGGAATGCAGAACGGGATGAAAAGAAGCTTCTTCCTCCCGGCGGGGGTCTCCGAGAGGATACACACACATAAACTAAACTTCAGGCTACACCCCTCCTCGCCCCTCCTCGCCCCTCTGCGACGGGTCCCGCACGAGGTCCCATGAGAAAACGGGGTGAACGAAACCTAAAGGAGTGAATGAGAGGAGGGGAGAGGGGGGGGATGGAGGGAGAGCAGGGGTAAACAACAGTGAAAGAGAAAAGGAAGTGAGAAAGAAAGAAGTAAAGTGTTTGAAAGCCGAGGAGAACAAGGTAAGGGGAAGGCCGGAGCGCGGGTAATGAGCGAAAACGACAGGAATAAGGAGGACAGGAAGAGAAAAGGATTTTTAAAGCTGAAATCTTTACTATTTATGGGAAAGCAGAATTAGCATATACCTCATTTACCTCGCTAATCTTAGAGCAAGCTTACCTTGAATGTGTTCATGCAAATCGTAACACACACACACCTACATGTACACAAACACACACATACACTACACACTCTTCTCCCACTCTTCTCCCGCTTTGATCCATTTAAATGTTAAAATATTTGCACCTAATAACTGAAGGTGTAACTCTGTGTTTTCCCACAATCCCCTGCATGCGTTAGCGCTCTGATGGTAGCGGAGCAGGATGGTAACGAGGGGAGACTGCCGATGGGAGCTTTGTGAGTCTGAAAGGAGCCGGCGGGCCGAGGGGACTGAGTTAAGGGGGTCGGAACGGTCAGGGTTCGGATAAATGCGGCTCTTTGTGTGAATTAAGGAGATGCTCTCAGTAGGGAGTCTATAAAACCCTGCCGGCTACACCAACACCCCCCCCCCAGATCACCATCCATACCCCCGGGGAGAAACACCTCACCACCAGCTGATACAGAGAGAGAGAGAGAGAGAAGAGAAAAAAGAGAGAGGGACAGGGAGATACTGTGTGAGAGAAATAAGAGAGAAAGAGAGAGAGAGAAGGAAGTGAGGTAGACATAGAGACAGCAAAAACAGAAAGAAACAACAGAGAAAGAGAAGAGAAACAATGTCGAGAATTAGGCAGCTTTACGAGATAAAGACAAAAAAAGAAAGAGAGGCAAAGAGACAGAGGAGATGAGACAAAGAGAGAAAAAGGGAAATAAGAGAAAAAGAAGAGAAAGAGAGGAAAGAGCAAGATAAGAGAAGAGAGAGGTAAAAGAGAGATGAAAGAAAGTGAGTGGAGAGAAAGGAGAGACACAAGTGAGAGAGAGAGAAGTGAGAGAAGGAGAAGAGAGATAGAAGGGAGAGAGAGAGAAAAGAGAGATGAAAGAGGAGAAGAGAGAAAGAGAAGGGAGAGAGGTAGACATAGAGAGAGGAAAAATAAAAAAAGAGAAAGGAGATGGAGAGGAAAACTATGTAGAGAATTAGGGAGCTTTAAGAGATAAAGACAAAGAGAATAAGAGAGACAAGGCAAAGAGACAGACAGAGGGAAAAGAGATAAAAAGGAGACAGAGGAGAAAGAGAGGAAAGTGAGAGCAAGAGGGAGAGACACAAGTGAGAGAGAGATGAAAGAGAGAGACAAGAAAGAGAAGAGATGAGGGAAAGACAAGCGAGTGAAAGAGAAGAGAGAAAAAGAAGAGATATGAAGGAGAGAGATACAAGAGAGAGAGAGGGAGAGGTAGACATAGAGAGAGAGTAATAGAAAGACACAAGAAAGAAAAAGAGAGAAAAGAGAGAAGGAGAGAGAGACTTGATAGAGCATTTGGGACATATAAGAGATAAAGAGAGAGAGAGAAGTAGGGTTGGGATTTCATAGCACTTCATATGGCATTTCATATCTTGGTTGGCTAATTATTTATTATATGTTATAAATATATAAACGTATAGGTGCTACAAAAATTGAGTTCTTGATGAGAATCATCTGTAAAAGAAAATTTCAGTAAAAAGTTTTTATAAAATTTTGGAAAAAAAAAAAAAAAAAGGAAGGCAGTCATATTCTAAGATCTTTAGGGTTACCTATGGTAGCTTTGGGGGGAGGGGGGGGTGACTACACACTGATGGTGTATGTCAGAATCTAGGGGAAACACCCAGAATAATTGCAGATGGTCTCACACTGACTGGATTATTGCATGTTTCACCCAAACCACACCTGTGATTATTGAAGATAATTAGTACATGCCTTTTGCATATTTCGAGGCTTTCAAGGTGTACTTTTCCCATCGTTATGAAAGCAAAGACACACTTACTCACTCTAAATCGAGCCGCACAGTGCACATTTGATGGATCGCCTATAGATCACTAAAAACAGGGCCCATTGTCTTTCAGTGGGAATAAAAATGAGGATTTTGATCCAAACCTCAGAGAACAAGAGCCAATGTGAACACACCTTTGGTGCAGGTTTACTGAACTGCATCAGTTTTGGACCGTTTGCCCATTCAGAAAAAAAAAGAGTAAAAGCTGTAAGAATAGAGGCTTTGTTCTTATGGATCCTGCACATGCTCTTCTAATCAACTACCTCTCTCTTACTCTGCATAAATCTGCTGCTATAAGTCTGTGTGTGTGTGTGTGTGTGTGTGTGTCAGTGTGTGTGTGTGTGTCTATAAGTGACACAGTTAAAGGGGGTAAGGGGGTTCTAAACTCGGAGGAATGTCTCAGGATCTCCCCGCCCCCCACCCTTTTCCGAGGAATGAGATGGGCAAACATGAAATCAAAGTGGAAAAGCTGTATAAAGGGGTGGCAGCAGGATGATTAGAGGGTTTAGTGGGGTGTCAGTGTGGCTCGTTCCCAGAGCTCCACAGGGACCGTGAAAAGAGCCCTTATGAAGAGCTGGCTGCTCCGCCTGCCTCGGATTAGAGCCCTATACACTCCCCTTGCCAGCACTATATACACTGATACACGCCTAAACTGCCAAAACATTAAAACCACCAGCCTAATATTGCTTAGCCCCCAACTTGTGCCACCTGAAAAGCTTGGACATGTTAAAGTATTGACTCCAGAAGGCATTTGAACTGGGATTATTAAAAAAGTCCAACCATTTATGACATTGCTCACCACAAGACACCGCCTCAATACTCAACCCAAAGCCAAAGTGTTGACAGACCATAAAAAGAACCTGGATTCATCAATAAAGATGATACAGTTCCAGTGAGTATCAGTGGAGATGCCTCATATTGTCCATTTTCCAATTCTACCACCAAATCAGCTCTGCCCCGTTGAGGCATTGGGTTCACAAGACCTCTGAAGTGTCCTGTGATCCTGTGGAGTCCCGCTCACAACTAAAGTTCATTATAAACAGAGTCTGTTCCTCTATTGAATTACTGACGTACATTATAACCTGTTAAAGCAAATTTCACTGACAATCATGAAAAGCTCTTGCTGTATGTGGGTGACCGTGCCACCAGATATAAAATAGATGGGGACTTTTATTTTAAAGTCAAGATCAGGTCCTTGCAGCTGTCGTGGTTCACACAGAAAGCCCCAGAAACACAAAGAGAGTCCTCTGTAAGCTACAAGTATACGCTATATGTAGGAGAAACTACCACATAAAAACTGAATAAATAACAATAAAAAAAAAATCTACTTACTGGCCATCTACTGGAAAACCACTGGTAAATGAAAATATCAATGCTAGTTAGCATTACATGCGAGTTGCAGTTAGCATGAGACATAGCCATGTTATTTTAAGTTTATTACAAAGCACTGTGAAATATTTTTTTTATTTAATTTCATTGCTAAAAATAGTTCAATTTACTGTTATTTCAAAGAAAGGAATATATAGTAATTAAAGCACTGTGTCTGTTTTTCTGTTTTTGTGCTATTAAGGTTGTCAAACTAATCATAAACCGGTTCCACTTTTAAATAAGACTACCTTTATAAAGGGTTTATAAATGGTTTACAATTAGTATTAGTATTAATGGTTACTAATTAGGTTGTAAATGCCTTAAAAGTCATTAATACTCAGTTATAACACATACCTAGAAAGGGCAACAATGACCTGTTGTTTCCCAAATAGTGAACCCACAGCCATCTATATTGTAGCACTTTCTACGTATGCATTATAAGTGATTATTAATAATTTATAAAGCATTTACAACCTAATTAGTAACCATTAATAAACTAATTGTAAACCATTTATAAATTGTTTTTATGGTAGTCTCATTTTAAAGTGGTGCCCATAAACCTAATGAGGAGAAATCCTTCAATAAATTACTTGAGAAGGAGATAAAAACTGGTTTATTGAGTTGTGTCATAATATTATAAAGCAGAGGCTGAAGCAGATTTTGGAGTAACTTGACAGTAAGCATTATCCTGCTGAAAAATGTCAGTTGGAAGCCCTGACAGGTGATTGTATCACTACTAGGAGTGACTGACTGTCGTATCCATTGACTTTACAGATTATATACAGATATATTTGGGTCAGTGTGTCACTTCACAGCAAATATATGATTGAAGCTCTTACCTTAAGGAAAAAAAAGTGGATGAATATGAAAATGCCAAGCAACCACTACAAAAGTTTGTGAAGTTTGTGCAATGGCAATGGTGGCTGACTGACGCCTAATATTGTGTATGTCCCAATATTACTATCAATACAGCTCTTTGACACATTAAGTCCACAAGACCTCTGAAGTGTCCTGTGATCTTGTAAGACCTGTAAGTTGTGTGGTAGGACCTCTGTGTACTGTATCAATGATTTTTGGGTGCCAATTTCTTGGACCAATTTCAGTAGGTACTTCTTCCACTACATACTGGAACATACTGGAAACACTCCAACCCCCCCAACCCAACTTCTGGTTGGAGATCCTGGCTATTCATCACATCATCATTACTGGAATCATCAAGTAAAAACTGGCCCCACCCATTTGACAGTGGACAGCGTGTCATGCCGCCCGGTACCTCAAATAAGTTTGCCACCCCTGGTTTAATTGATGCTCGGTGCACCACAGCAGAGGTAACTATACACCATAATTATACACAGACTTTACCATAATTACATGTAGATTCACATGTAAACATTTATCATCCAGTCAAGCAAGTCACATGCTGCATATACTGTATTTATATACACACACATGTGTACATGACAGACTGCCCATGATTAACCTCTCTTCTTCAAACAACGTTTAAATCAATACTTCTGACATCTTGAACAGACGCCAGAGGACAGCACTGTAAGATGGGAGATGTATGGATGAACGAACTAGCAGGAAGATCTTGCTAGTTCAAGATTCTGCAAGCTTTATGAAAAAGAATATTTATATATTTCATCGCTGTCCAATGAAAAACAAGTATCCCCATTATTGTCGAATTTTTTTTTTACAATATAATTTGAACAGACAAACTGTTTCTTACACTGTGTAAACATTTCTTGACGAAAGGACAAATAGAAATATATAAAAATGATCTAAAATAAACTCTTTTTACATTGACTTCCTTTGACAATGTAAACGTTTTTTTCTCTCTCTCCTGTAAAGTTGCTGTTTCAGATACTTGTTTTTCATTGGATAGGGACAACATACAGTAACAATTTTTAAAGGATACCTAGTTTTTTCAGAATTAGTACTGAATAATACATTTTTAATGCAAAGCTTCAATATTGAGCAATAACGTACGCTAGTACTGCATTATGGAGGTGTGCTTTATAAATGCATTTTGCAATGCTTATGAATGTGTTATAAAGCAACTATGTAGTGTGTGTGTGTGTGTGTGTGTGTGTGTGTGTTTTTTTCTTGCAATGACGTTGCATATCATTTTTTTACATTTTTAATTTTTGAACACGTGCATCACACAGTTCTTTATGTTGTTTTTGATTTTTTTTTATTATGAATGAACCAGTAGAAATGACTCAAAATGACTTGTCTTGCTTTTTAATATGTGTTTATTCTTTAAGAAATATAATATAAATATAAAGATAATACATAGACAAATAGACAGAGATATAGATAAATCTCTATAGAAGTAACCTTTTACAAGTGAGAAAATGTATTTTAGTTTTCCATTAAAGTAATAAACTTTACATTGGTTTATTCTTTATGAATATAGAAAGAAATAGAATTTAAAAAATGGTCTTAACAAGTATGGATTGGTACCTTTACAAAAGTAACATTTTGAAACTTTCTTTTTTTCTACTTTTTAAATATGTGAAACTAATAGAAAATAATTGATTTTGAATAAAACCTTTTTTATATAAAAAAAAATAATAATAATACTGAGCAGTTGTTTAGCATTTAGTTTGGGTGTATTTTGGGATTAATTCTTGTGATTAATTAGTGTGAATAAATTCTTACTGCTTTGTGCACTGTAACCAGATTTATTTATTTATTTATTTTTACAACCCTACAGTAATGCTGTTCCAAAACCTTTTTAAATTTATATACAGTTTATAAATGGAGGAGAGTCAGGCTCCTGGTGGAGTTTGTTGCTCAGAGGCAGTAGTTTACAGTGTGCAGTTGAAAAGTCCTGGCGCAGTGTTTAACGTGAGTCTAATGCTGTATTTAATATGACGGTTATGAGGAGAGAGGAGAGCGTGTGATTGGTGCTGCTGAAAACACCTGGGCGGGTTTCCATGCTGTAAGAGGCTGGAGAGCCGAGCTGCTGCAGGTTCCTTGGTGGGGGTTGAGGGGTTTGGGTTGAAGAGGTCTGCTGAGGTGCTGTCTGTTCCCTAAATCTTCCGTCCCGTAACCGGTATGAAATAATCCCCTGATGGCTCGCCAAGCTGGGACGTGGGGGGACGTGGGGGGGGGGGGGGGGAGGGGGGTAAAAGAAACCAAAGCAGCCTTTGTTCAGCACAGCCTTTACCCTGTCAGCCTATTGACATCCAGTCTGTTAAGCAAGTGTATATATGAGCGCGTGGGTTTGTGGGAGTGTTTGTGTGTGTGTGTGTAAGAGAGTGTGTGTGCATGCATGCTTTAATATCTTTCAGCAAAAGCAGTAAATATATGGAAATATCGCTATTATGCAACTTCCCTGCCAGCTGGCAGGCCGTGCGTGTGTTTTATTAATGAGTGCTATTTGTGAATGTGTATAAACTGCATCAATCACATTACTGTACGTCTGAAAGCTTATGTAAGTGTCTGCATGTATGGCTGGCTGTTTATTTATTAACACACACACACACACACACACACATTCACACACTCACACACACTCACACACTCTCACACACGCTCAAACATGGTCTGAACCACACATGCACACACAGCTCAGGTAGGCCATGTTTCATCGTGGTGCAGCGGCATCTTAAAACTGGACCAGTGGGCTTTTTCTGCTGAACCCAAGAATGATGTGTATTCTTTAAGAAATAGAATATAAATATCAAGAGAATAGATAGATATATTGTGCATCACTACTGTTTGTGTGTGTGTGTAAATACCTTAAAATATTTCTTGCATTTCAAATTCTTTCAGATTTTTATGACGAATGAACCAGTAGAAATGACCCAAAATGACTTTTCCTCAATTCGTTTTTTCCTTCTCAAGTAAAGATATGCTTTTAAAAAAGAGAGCACTTATAAATGACGAGTTTCTTTGATTTTATTCAATCATATTATAATATAATCAAGAAGAAGATGAACAGGATGAGCACAAGCCATCAAACCAAGCTGAACTGCTTGAATGTTTGCACCAGGAGTGAGTAGCATAAAGTCATCCAAAAGCAGTGTGTAAGACTGGTGGAGGAGAACATGATGCCAAGATGCATGAAACAAATTGTGATTAAAAACCACCAGGGTTATTCCACCAAATATTGATTTCTAAACTCTTAAAACTTTATGAATATGAACTTGTTATTTTCTTTGCATTATTTGAGGTCTGAAAGCTCGGCATCTTTTTTTATTTCAGCCATTTCTCATTTTCTGTAAATAAATGCTCTAAATCACAATATTTTTATTAGGAATTTGGGAGAAATGTTGTCTGTTGTTTATAGAATAAAACAACAATGTTCATTTTACTCAAACATAAACCTATAAATAGCAAAATCATAGAAACTAAAGTGATATCTTAATTTTTTTAAGAGCTGTATATTTTTCTGAGTGATTATTACACTTAGAGTCATTATATTGGTCTAGTCTTTAAGAAACAGAATAAAAAGAGTATTTCTCACTGCCTCATGCATTCAAGTTTGGCACAGTGAGCTTTTTCTACTAAAGCCGATGACGTCAGCTATTAGATCACTAAACGGAGCCGGACTCGTCCGACGGTCCTGCACAGAGTGGCAATTACCGCGGCATGTTCCCAGCCTGATTACCTGTTTATCCTGCAGAGGAAACGGTCCCGGCAGGAAATACGCTGCTGGACAGAGCGCATGTTTCTCCAAGCAGATCTGAGGTCATCGTCTGCGGGGGGACTGATTAACTTCTGAACTGAGTCCAGATTTCTTATTTACTGTACCTCTCAGACTCGGACATGCCTGGACCTGGTACTGCAGTGGAGACAGACATAAGCGGGGTCGGCCAGACATGCCTGGACCCAACGTATGATCCAGAAACTTTTTTATTTTCCAAAACATAAGTTAGGCTAAGTAGACAGAGACAAATGTACCTATCCAGAGACCCTGAAAAAAAAAAAAAAAAAGACAGCTAGTCTATGTTCAGACTGTCAGCTCGAATCAGATTTTTGGTTGGCATATCTATATGCGATTGAATCCAGATTTATAGTCTTTACAGAGGAAAAAGGAATCCAGCCTATTACTATTTTAGCCCTGTGCAGCTCATACTGTTTTATCTGTTAAACAGACAGTTTGCCAAGTATTATAAGTCATGCTGAACACTTTATTTTGGGTAATAAAGTCCGAAATCGATTTTATTCTGCAGCTGAACTTGGTGTGTATTTTGTATTGTGGGACTCCAAAAAATTCAACTTGCATGCCTCAAAATGTGCAAAAGACGTGTACTAATTCTCTTAATTAATCATGGGTTTGTTTTGGGGCTTAAAGTAAAATAAACTAACCAGTGTGTCAGTTCTCATTCCCTTTAAGAGGCAGGTGAGCTTTGACTTTGGCGCGTTCCTATATTAACAGCATGGCGCTTTTTTGCGTCTCAGCAGATTCTTAGATACTGAACTGCTCGTTCACACTGTGAAGATACACCAGCAGCTCATTTAAGAGAACAGCAATGTTATTTTAGTCTTTATTCTGTTTATTGTAGAGTTAAAGGGGGGTCACAGTGCTCATGCTCCTGCATGGCTCAGATAGGTATTGACGGCTGACTTTTGACTGTTGTCAGGGTTTTAATCAGTCAGTAGACTGACAAACCTGTGGTTTGTGCCACCAAAATAGAAAATACAGATTTTTTAAAACTTTTTCTGCCAAACATGGGGGGAGCTTGTATTTTCCGTTTTGCCTAAAAATTTGCCTTAAAGTGAATTAAACCAATCAGTGTGCCAGTTATCATTCCCTTTAAGAGGCAGGTGAGCTCTGACTTTGGCTCGTTCGTATCTTTACAGATACTGAGCTGCTCGTTCAAACTGTGAAGATACACCAGCGGCTCGTTTATTTAAGGGAACAGCAATGATATTTTATTATTTATTCTGTTTATCATTGAGTTAAAAGTGGGCTCACAGTGTTCATGGTGCTCCTGCATGGCTCAGACAGGTATTGACGGCTGACTGTTGACTGTTGTCAGGGTTTTAATCAGTCAGTAGACTGACAAACCTGTGGTTTGCGCCACCAAAATAGAAAATACAGATTTTTTTTTTACTTTTTCTGCCAAACATGGGAGGAGCTTGTATTTTCCGTTTTGCCTAAAAGTTTGCCTTAAAGTGAATTAAACCAATCAGTGTGCCAGTTATCATTCCCTTTAAGAGGCAGGTGTGCTCTGACTTTGGCTCATTTCGTATCTTTACAGATACTGAGCTGCTCGTTCACACTGTGAAGACATTCCAGCAGTTCATTTAAGGGATCAGCAATGATATTTTATTCTTTATTCTTTATGGCTCAGATAGGTATTGACGGTTGACTGTTGACTGTTGTCAGGGTTTTAATCAGTCAGTAGACTGACAAACCTGTGGTTTGCGCCAACAAGATAGAAAATACAGATTTTTCTTTTTATTTACTTTTTCTGCCAAACATGAGAGGAGCTTGTTTTTTTTTTTTTTTGTTTTTTCGTTTTGCCTAAAAAGTTGGTGCAACCCTACAGTTAAATAATTATTTAAATAATTTATCTATATGGTTTGATAAAAACTCTTTATCAGAGTTTTTATAGTAGGTGTAGATTAATTTGTCTACTGGCTTGTTGATAGGGCAGCCAGTTGTACGTGGCCAATAGATCCTGACAGCTCTCTCTCTCTCTCTCTCTCTCTCTCTCTATCTATCTATCTCTCTCTCTCTCTCTCTGGCTGAATGATGGTGAGGGATCTCGACAGATAAGAGAGGGAGATAAGTGTGCTGGAGGCTGTTGCAGGCAGTTTGAGGGCAGAACAGAACAAAAACGTCTCGAGTGGACTCTGGGCTGTGAAGTGTCTTGAGAGAGAAAGCTCTCCATATTTATTCAGCGATTAACACGAGGGTTTTCCTCTGTTCCAGCACTTTCTGAGATTAATTAGAAAAGCTAATTCTGTTTTATAGAAGGGTTCTTTTAGACACGAGCCTCAGAGAAGGGATCAGATGTCTCTCACTCATCTTCACTTTCCTGTCAGTTTAAAAGCTTCAGTATAGGATTCCTCAAGAATGCTGCAGAATGGAATAATGTTATGGAGGAATAATGAAGGATGATGGGAAACAGATTATCACTATAATAGTGATAATTGCTTCAGTGTGTGTTGAATTATACTGTTGAAATGCTGAGTTTCATAATTTCAGTCTTTTAGAAATGGTGCTCAGTGCAAAAATGGACTTTGGTTTAGCAGAAGTTTGAGGATTTAAAATGAAATAATGAAAAAAAAAATAATAATATGGGCTTGAAACAAAAGCTTGCAAACAATACAATATTCGCTTTTTATATAAGAGAGGCCCTTTGAAAAATATTAAATATAACTATTTAATTACCCCAAATACTAACTAACTCTTAAAAAAAATAATAATAATTGAGCCCAAAAATATGAAAAAAAAAGAATACATATATTTCCTTTACTACTTTGTTGTATGAAAAGTTTTAAAAATAGGGCAACATGAAGCAGTGCATCTGTGTAAGCAGAATTAGTTTAATATCATCATGTACTTTCAATATAGGATTTAATTTTGTTATTTAATTTACCAAATACTAAAAACGAATGGGTCCATTTTTGGGGCCCAAGTCCAGTGTGGTTATAAGAAAAATATTCTAAGATAAACTGAGAGAGATCCTTAAAATAGGCAAAATTGCATTTTGTTGGCACTGTAAAAAAATCAAATATTGAAGCTTTGAAATCTTCAAAACCTCAGATTTCCCCACTGTTTGTGCGTACTGTAAACCACACTCCAATCTCTTGATACCCATTTTACCTGCTTCTTTATCCACATAAACTACAGTACAAGTCTCTACTGACCGTCCTGAAGCAGAGGGATCTCAGTAAAGCCTGGATTGGCTCAGAGAGCAGAGACTCAGCAGCTCCTTTTTTCCCGATTCTTCATTCTCTGACCTGCCGCGACGGATTCACTGTAATCTATCAGATCAAAGCCGAAGAGCCCAATCCTATTCCTATAATCCAGTCTGGTGGGGATTCTTCTGTATTTATACTGCTTAAAAAAATTAAGTACTTCAAGTCTGACTGTTCTTTGTCTGTCAAAGTGTGCTCCAATAAGTTCTACCATTACAATCCACTTATTACTATAATAAGTATCACGAACAACTGTGTAGTTACACATGAACAATCATGTAATAACAGTGTAATTACTGGTGGATTATGCATAGGTACAGATTTATCGCAGTTTTTCATTTATTTTAATGAGTCTAGTTGAATATTATGTGAGCCAGTGTTCCAGTATAACACTGCTTTAATCCAGTGGAGGAGTGTGCTGGGGAAGAATGCTAAGATTTTGGTTCTTGCTCATGAATATTCATACATGCAAACATATCTCCTCTGATTGGCTAACAGCACTGTGACACCAGGAAGCACTGAGACAGACAACAGTTAGAAACGTTCTAAAATAAAGACATTTTTACACAAATAACATTTAAGTCTTTGCAATGTTATATGTTATTTTACAACATGTGTATTAATGCCCTGCTAAGTGCAGTTCAGCCACTGACCTTAGAGTCTTAGAGTCTCTGTAAAACACCAAATCCACCGGAGATCCTATTTAAACCTATAGTTACTTACTGTACACACAGAGGTGGGTAGTCCAGGTCCAGAAAGTTAAAATCCAAGGTGGAGCTGAAGCAAAAGTTGATGCTGCCCGGCTTCAGCTCTTTCTGTGGGTGGTCGCGAGCCAATGTGGGCGGTGGCATAAATACTAATCCATGGGTTGACATAGACATAGTGCTTTTCCTGATCGATTTTATTTTACTAGCTACTGCAGACAATGGAGGTTGAGGAAGAGTTTAATCATGTGCAGCATCATACACAACTCAAAGAGACCTACTGTATTTCACAAACAACAAGAAAAAGTGGATTTTATTGGAAGGACACCTTTAAATGTGTAATTTATTAAAAGTTATTAAAATCATCATTCAGATTTCATTATGGGAAGATATTAATTTTCTTTAATTTAAGACTGACTTATCTCTTTTCATCAATCTGCCAAAGTGTGCTCTTATAAGTTGTCCAACTTTATAATAACAGTCCCACTTTTATAATGTCACAAGTAACTGTGTAGTTACACATTTATAATCATGTTATAACACTGTACCTACTAGTGGAGTATTCATTGGTACAAATTTATTACAGTTATGCAAGGTATGTAATTTTACATGTCATGTGACCGTACTTAAATGTATTTTTAATAATGTTTAATGTTACTAAAAGTCATTATTCAGATTATCCCACTTTATAATACATGTCTTTAATTCAAGTCTTTCACTTCTCTTTCCTCAATCTGCCAAAGCGTGCTCCAATAAGTTGCTCCATTAGAGCCCAGTTTAAGTTTTAGAGTGAGCTCAGACTTTTTGGCAGCAGAAATTTGATTATTTTAACATTTCATAACTTTTTAAAAGTCTGAGGAGTTTAAAACAGTTTGTAATACGTTTAATTGAATAAAAACATACCGTCTTGATTTGTGAGTAGAAAATAAGAGATTGTGTTCCCTTAATTTCCCCCCAGAACACTGAAGAGACCTGTGTGTGCTTTCAGAGCCGGCGAGCTTCGCTATTTGAGGCCCAGACATTTTACTAACCGGATTATTCCCCCTCAGATCTGACTCAAAAGGGGGCCAACAATGAGGAAATATATATTTAACAGTAGCTCAGACGATGGAATGAAGCCATCCGTACAGCATCTCAGGAATTACAATTAGCATATTGTGACTGACAGCTCAATAATATTTGGGGGCCTGTGCATGACCGGCACTTTGATTCAGTTAAATGGGAAACAATTCTAGACTGTGGCCCTGTAAGACATTCAGAAACCTCTGCTCTGCTGAGATACTGTACAAACCCAGACCCTCCACCCCCCCCCCCCCCAAAAACCCTCTCTACATATGGAGCTTAATCAGCAGACAGATGGTGTTTCATACCAACACATTCATTCAGTCATCTTCTTTGAGAGAAACACTGGATTCTTTATGTGCAATTACAATATACAGCAAAATATAGTATACTAGTAAAAATGCGTTCAGTATTCTTTTATTTTTTAATTGTAGATTTTGATTTTGAGTAAAGATTTAAAGGTCATGTTCAACTTCATAACATTTTTAATGCATAGAACCAAGCAGAAACGGTTTCAGAAAGCTGTCTAACCCCACCCATCCCCATAGGTTTCAATGGCAAAGCAGACAACTGTAATTCTACCTCCATTATTTAAATGTAACAGCTAGTGTAACCTCTGCTTATATTGTCAAATTTTTATATCCCCTCAGAATTCGTTTTTAAAATGTTATTCAGCTCTATTCAAAAAGGTGTGGTTATTGTAAAAGGGCTGGTTATGGGCGGGACCAATAACAGACCGTCAGCTCCGCTCCGCTCTGCAGCCTGTGACCTCGAGGCAGCCCTCAGGGGGCGGGGTTATTTAAATGAGTAGGCAGTCTCTCCACAGTCTTCCTCCCTTCTCTGGCCTCTCCTGCACAGACTCGGGTTTCAGGATCGCCAACATGGTGGAAGATTTTGGCTTCATTTTCATTGAATGAATTGGAACGGAGACACGGCGTCCATCTTTTTTACAGTCTCTGATTCAGTATATCTGAGCAATTGTATTGTATCGACAAGTTTGCAAGACATAGACAGAACAGGGTGCAGAACAAGTAGCCGAGGACTGCAAATGTATACTCAAAAAAAAAAAGGCAGTAGACTGTCGTCTTCTGGCACCTAGAACTCTTGATTTAGCAGCTCAGGCCTTTGTTGAAGGATTTTGGTCGCAGTGGCCGGAGGGGAAGAGTGGAGCGCAGTATGTACCGCCACTGTCCACCATTCATTAGCACAGGGAACGCCTGCAGCACTCTGGGCTTTTCAGTATGTATTGTTCCAGCTCTTCACTTACTGTCATTTCTCCTGCATGATCCTAAATATACTCCTATTTCTGTATATAGTAGCTTCACTATGCAGATATAACATTCCAATACAATGGTTATGCATATAGTACTTCATAGTACATATATATTTATTGGCACCACTTTAAAATAAGACTACCTTTATAAAGGGTTTATAAATGGTTCACAATTAGTTTATTAATGGTTACTAATTAGGTTGTAAGTGCCTATAAAATCATCAATAATCTGTTATAACACATAAGTAGAAAGGGTAACAATGACCTGTTGTTTGCCAAATAGTGAACCCACAGCCATCTATATTGTTGCCCTTTCTAATTATGTGTTATAACCAATTATTAATGATTTTTAAGGCATTTACATCCTAATTAGTAACCATTAATAAACTAATTGTAAACCATTTATAAACCCTTCATTAAGGTAGTCTTATTTTAAAGTGGTACCAATCTCTGCAAAACCATGTAATACTCTCTCATAGTACATCAATAAAAAAATCACAAATGTATGGTAACATGTATGTTTTTTAAGGGATCTAAGACACCAGTGAACCCCTGTCATATCAGAAGAAATAGAATAATTTTGATTGAAATCAGACAAACAAACTATTAAGAACAGGGGAGAGATGTGTTACTTTAATATTCTAAATAACATATTTTCAGCAGATAACAACCATGGTCTTTTAGCCTTTTTCTTTATTGTGTCCATCCTACAGCTCACCCATTTCCAACATCTATTTCTATATGTATGTCCTATGAAAAACACTTATCTCCATTTTTGTCTGAACACACAAACTGCCCTTTACACTGTGTGTTTTTGATGAACGGACCAATGGAAACTCTTCAAAATGATCCGAAATAAACCCTTTTTACATAGACTTCCATTGAAAGTTTTTTTTTTCTCTCGCCTGTAAAGTTGCTGTTTTTGGCGATCAGTGTTTTTCATTAGACAAGGAGGATATATACATGCATATATGCATTTCTATACATGGTTTGTATGGTGCAGTGGATAACAGCACCGCCTGCTAGAGAGATATCATGTGGGAGACTGGGGTTCAATTACATCATTCAAGGCCTAGGTAACTATACTGTGCTACACCAATAAGAGTTCTTGGGCAAGACTACTAACATTACATTGGCTCAACTCTGTAATAGAAATAACATCATAAGTCACTCTGGATGAGAGCTTTAAATTTTGTAAATATAAAATATAAATTTAAATTTACATCCTTAATATTTTTTAAAGGTTAGACTTACCACAGTTTGAGAGATCCTTAACTAGACTTTTAAGAGTTCAGAAATCAATATTTGGTGGAATGACCCTGTTTTTTACAGTCTTCATGCATGTTGGCATCATGTTCTCTCCTCCATCAGTCTTACACACTGCTTTTGGATAACTTTATGCTGCTTTACTTCTGGTGCACAAATTCAAGCAGTTCAGCTTGGTGGTTTTTATGGCTTGTGATCATCCATCTTCCTCTTGATTATAATCTAGAGGTTTTCAATTTGGTAAAATCGAAGAAGCTCATAATTTTATCTCATAAGTGATATCTTACTTTCTTCCACAGCTGTATGTATAGATCACCAGCAATAGTTGTGCATATGCAATGCATACATACATATTTAATACCTGTTTTTTTTAGCAATGCCTTTAAAAACTCCAAAACCCCAAATCCCCCTCATATCTCTCTCTTTTCCCCCTGTTTCTCTTAGTTTCTCTGCTGTTGTGTTCAGATCCCTGTACTCTACGCTCTGCTGGCAGGATGCTACAGCGATAATGGGATCTCTGAAGGTTTGATTTTATCTTGGAGATGCAGCGGGTGGCGTGCAGCGTGTCTGATGCTAACTTTTGATCATTTGAAAGAAGCCTAGATAAAAGATTACTCAGAACATGGTGGCAGACTGTGTGTGTGTGCATGGCAGGTCTTTTTTAGACGCTTATCTCGTAAATATCACCGACACAATAGAAAGGGATTGGAGTCAGGCAGCGTCACCGTCAACCAAACAGCGTGCCATCAAAATCTAAACAGCCAAACAGTTTTTTTTATGTGTGATTAAGCATTAAAAGTATTACAAGCTAGCTTATTTTCTGTCTTTAGGACAGAAAAAGGCTGAAAATGTCAGACTAAACCCTGCTTTCAGCACCACAGCTGAAGACTACGGCCTAATGGAATCTCAGAGTATTGCGGTTGCGCTGCCATGATTAAAAGATGGGACCCTAATCTGGGGTTTGCTCTGTTGGCAAGATGGGAAAAAGAGAAAGAAAGAGAGAGAGAGAGAGAGAGAGAGAGAGAGAGAGAGAGAGAGAGAGAGAGAGAGAGAGAGAGAGAGAGAGAGAGAGAACGGAATAATCTCAGCGATCTCAGCTGGAGACAGATCATGTGGAGTATACTCCCCCTAGTGCTTACTCCTGTAATATCACATCACTGAGAGGCCTAGAACTGAAAATAGTAGAACCTCCTATATCTAATTCCTCTAATTATTTAATTCACTTAATAGCAGGCTTTTAATGGGCTGAACAGTTGGATCAAGTGTGTTGAAAACATTAAAAACAATTCAAAGTACAATAGACAATAATTCTCCAAGACCAGAGTTAAGAAACTAAACTGTCCTAAGCAGATACTTTAGTATTCAGATGCTTAATAATAGCTAGAAATGCAGTGAAACGTCTCTGAGATATTTAATACATTTAGAAACTACAAAATAAAATGATAAAATTGAAAGAAAAGAGGTGTAATGGATGAAAACATGTTTAAAAGAATCAAACAAACTGGTGGAAAAAGGAATGGATAGATAGATATGAATAAATAAAGGGATAGAAATCATAGGGCCTGATCTTTTACCCTTCACACAAGGCATGTTGTCATGCTCATTGTTTGGTCCATGTCTAGGAAGCTGCGCCCCTGAAATAGCAATGCACCAAAGTCAGCTTTATAAACCGAATAAGTAAGTTTATTTTAGATTTTTACTGGTTAAAATGGATACATTTAGATTAAATTTTAGATAAACATTAGTATTCAAATGCTCAAAAAAGTCTGGAACTACAATGGAACATCTCTCAGATGTTTGAGACATTCAAAATCTACCAATTAAACAGGTGTGATTGATAAAAACATCTTCAAATAATAAAATGTACTGAGGAAAAAAGGATGGATGGATAGATATTAATAAATAGAGGACTTGAAATCATAGGGCCTGATCTTACACCTTGCACAAGGCATGTCGTGATGCTCATTGCTTGGCCCACATTTGGGTAACTACAGACAACATTTCTCCCAAATTCCAAACAGAAATTTTGTCATTTAGAGCATTTATTTGCAGAAAATGAGAAATGTCTGAAATAACAACAAAAAAAAAAAGATGCAGAGCTTTCAGACCTCAAATAATGCAAAGAAAACAAGTTCATATTCATAAAGTTTTAAGAGTTCAGAAATCAATATTTGGTGGAATAAACCTGGTTTTTAATCACAGTTTTCATCTTGCATGCATCTTAGCATGTTCTCCTCCACCAGTCTTACACACTGCTTTTGGATAACTTTATGCTGATTTACTCCTGGTGCAAAAATTCAAGCAGTTCAGGTTGGTGGTTTGATGGTTTGTGATCATCCATCTTCCTCTTGATTATATTCCAGAGGTTTCCAATTCGGTAAAATTAAAGAAACTCATCCTTTTTAAGTGATGTCTTATTTTTTTCAGAGTTGTATGACTGAAATGTTTGGTGATGATGCTAAAAACTGCAGTGTGGCTTTAGAAACCACAATAGATAAGTAAGTTTATTTTATATCTTATTGGATAAAATGGATACATTAATGGGTACATTGATCATAGATACAATAAAGCCTTCTGTCTAGCCTCAGTAAGTGAATCTATACTATAACAGTGCACTATTTCCGTCCATTTGCCTACAATATATGGATACTCCAGCATCTCAGATCGTTTATGATCCATTACAGAGATCTATTAGCCTACAGACAAAGGAATGGACATATGCTTTTCAACCAGTCCATTAAAACGGACACTGGATGGGAGTAAATTGGGAACACAGCAGATACCAGAGGGTAAAATAGGGATCAAAGATGCCCACGGGGGACACATGTGACTAATCTTCTCTCTGTCGGCAGGGTGGTGCTCGGGCCAGTTGGTGCCGGCCGTGGTGCGGTGCTGTCTGGGTCGGTAGCTGTTGGCATGGGTCAGAGAGAGCCCCAGGAAGCGCTTCATCACTGGGGGCTCCCCAGGGGCCAAACAAGGCCCTACCAGGCCTTTGAGTCTTAGCACAACACATGTGGCTTAAATAAAGACGCTCGCTCGTCACAGTTTGTAAAATTTGTAAACACTGGTAAGTAGAAATGGTGCCGAATTACTGAAGCCAAGATCAAAACATGATTACCGGATCTATTTCCATAATAAATCTCATTCTATTGAAGTTCTACATTCTACAGAATATATACAAATGGATAATATTACCAAGTAGTCTAATTTGTCCATTTTCTAATGTTGTATGTTTTACCCTAGTCAGGGTCACCGGTGGGTCCAGAGCATACTCTAATGATAAAAATAAGATCAGCTTTAGAAATTCATTGAATAAGTTTATTTTAGATTTTATTGTATAAAATGGATACATTTAGATTAAAAAAAATAGATAAACTTTAGTATTCAATTGCTCAAAAATGTCTAGAACTGCAGTGGAACATCTCTGAGATGTTTGAGACATTCAGAATCTTCCAATTACATAAGTGGGAAATTGAGTGTGTTGTACAAGTTTATACAAAATAAAATAATAAAACTGAAAAAAATAACAGGTGTCATAAATGATGTTAAAACAATGTTAAAACAATAAAATTATCTGGGAAAAGAAAAGGAAAAGGAATGGATGGATAGATAGATATTAATAAATAGAGGACTAGAAATCATAGGGCATGTCGTGATGCTCATTGCTTGTTCCACATCCAAGTACATAAACTGCGCCCCTGAAATAGCAATGCACCAAACTCAAAGCACACCTGGCTCTTAAAGGGATTTGAATCCCGGTCATGTAGCTTGCCGACCATCAGCTGCCGGAGTCCCGAGAGAGCACAATTGGCCTTGCTCTCTCTCTGGGTGGGTACAGTACAGTAGATGATGCTCTTTCTTTCCCCTCATCACTCCTAGGGTGATGTTGATCAGCACAAGGCTGCATCTGTGATCTGATGTATCAGAACCGTGTCGCTGCGCTTTCCTCCGAGCGTTAGCGCTGTGATGCTACTCGGCAATGTTGATAGAAAAGAGGCGTTGGCTGACTTCACATTCACATTAGGGGGGGAAAACCTTTGCTAAATGCTGTGTAATGCAATTTAATTGTTATGTCACAATTTTCAAACTATTTTAACTATGATGGAACTATTTGAAAACATCTATTATACATTTTTAAAAGATCAGTGATATCAGCAGGTAGCCTTGTACTTGGTTGGTCTCAAAAACAGTTAGTAGGAAGAGAACTGTGATGTCTGTTGTTTTTTTTACTATAGTATCAGAAGTGATGTCAGTATGCAGAGCTTCCCAGAAATCAGGGAATGAAATTAGAACCTCCAGATTATTGTGAGTTGGAAGTAGCAGATAATGCCATTTGTCCGTTCACAGGATGGTCTACAGTGCAAATAAAATGAGATCATCAGAGCTGTGCTGTAATGTGATCTAAAGTCATGGCCAGCAGGTTGTACTTGAAGCTGTTTCAAAGGAGGCAGGGGTAAAGCTTGGGTGAATAAATGCCGGGGGAGAATAGAGTGGTGCGCTGGGTTTCTTTTTGAGAACAATGAATGAAAATGTATTGCAAACACTCCCATCCATCTATATATATATATAGATGTATGTATACTCATTGTCAAAAATGCAAAGGGATGGAATGAAACTTCATATTTGTGAATGAAAAGATAAAATATGTGAGTCATTTTAATATTAAAATAAAAAGATACTAGTCTAGCTGGTAATGCTACTCACAGTTAGCACTCTTGTGCTGCTTCCCTAATTCCACATATTGTATCTCCTGTTTTTACAACAGAACACTTGCTTTTATATTTGTTGCACTCATATTCTAATCCAATATAGAATTATGTAGCTTTCTCACAGTGTTGTCTGTCGTTATTTACCAGCTAGTGTGGAGATGTAAACAGGAAGTGACATCACAGACTATGAGGGGTCTGATTTTGCCGTCAGCTGTAAATCTGGAAAACGAAAAGTGTTCTAGTGATCTATAATTTCAGTATTTTTAAGTATATATATTGTATATAGTAAGTAAATACAGATCCAGATAGTTATTTTTTTGTTTGTTTGTTTGTTTGTTTTAAATACTGTTTTTATTTATTTCAGTTAATATTTTTTTTTCACTTTCAGTTTTCAGTATTTTGTTTGTTTTTATTAACAATAATAACTTTTATGGGCAGTAGGGAAAGCATTTTTCACACCCTCTTGTGGTAAGACCTGGAGCCTTATAGTACACCATATGCAAGGCGTGTCACAATGCTCTTTGCTATCTTACACCCCGTCAACAGTCTATTTTCCCACCTTGTTCCTGCGTTGTTAAAACAGCATCATAGTTTAGGAATTAATCTACACTGATGGTTTGGTGTGGTGGTCTGGAAGTGAGGTGTGTTCAGGTAAATTTCTGCCGTGTTTCTATATATTTTGGTGACAGAAAACACAGGAGCTCCACTGACTGATTAAAACCCTGACAACAGTCATTCCTATAGGTGCTCCCAGAGCACGAACCCAACTTTTAAGTCAAATATAAACAGAATAAAGAATAAAATAACATTACTGTTCCCTTAAATGAGCTGCTGGTGAACAAGCAGCTCAGAATCCTCTGCTGAGATGCAGAAAAGCGTTGAGCTGTTAATATATGAACGTGCCAAAGTCAGAGCTCACCTGCCTCTTAGAGGGAATGACAACTGGCACACTGATTGGTTTAATTTCTGATTTTACTGCCAAAACAGACCCATGAATAATTAAGAGAAGTAGCACATTTTGAGCCACCAAGGCGTACACCGACACGCCCTATATACAGTCATAAATAATCATTTATGCATCTGCCAGTGATTTAATTGTACAGTATGTTGAATTATGTAGCAGTTCAGAGCGTATATATATGTATATATATATATATGTATATATATATATATATATATATATATATATACACATATATATATATATATATATATATATATATATATATATATATATATATTGGTCTTCATCTGTACATCTTTGGGCGAATGTGTACATGTGTGAACAATGAAGAAAAATATATTTGAATTTGGATGAGCTTTGGATCTACTTGGTTTGTCATGGGTTCCAAACATCTGCACCATCATTAATCACAGTGTTATACACACTTACCCACACACACACAACCACACACACACACACATATACGCATATATACTGACATACATATAAATCATAGCACTGCATATCACATGTTCACACACATCTACTTGTCTCACTTAGCGTGACACAGCACCACCCGCACAAGCTGGCACACTTCCTGCTGCTCCCAGATCAGATCTTCAGCGTCACACAGGGCTGGGTGCCAAAGCATTACCCAAACATGACAGCTCACCATGGCCGTGTTCACCACGCCACCAACTGCCACCTACAAGCTCCATCTGCTCCATACACACACATATAGGACCTACTACAGCCTCCACGCCACTAATGGGCCATCACACACCAGCTCAGTGGGACATCTGCAGTGTGGGGGTATTGATTAAGCTGTAGATGATCTGATATGACTGATGAATGATTTTTCCACGCATTGAATTACGAATACACATGCATATGTAGCTGGCTCACTACTACAAGCTGTAACTGTAAACTGTGCAACTTGTTTCAAAATGTGCACATAAGGCATGTACTAATTCTATGAATTAATCATGAGTGTTTTTTTTTGGGGCGCAACATATATAAAATAAATCAATCAATCAATCAATCACTGTGTCACCAGTCATCCCCTTTAAAAGAGCAAGATATGCTCTGATTTTGGCGGATTGCTATTTTAACAGTGCAGTGCTTCTGCACTTCTCAGCAGAGGAAATCTATCTATCTATCTATCTATCTATCTGTCTGTCTGTCTGTCTGTCTGTCCGTCCGTCCGTCCGTCCGTCCGTCCGTCCGTCCGTCCGTCCGTCCGTCCGTCCGTCCGTCCGTCTGTCTATCTATCTATCTATCTATCTTAAAGCTTAGTTCGGGACCAAAAAACCCAGCCCTAGAAACTGTCATCATGAACCAGATTTAAACCCCACATTTTTAGTAAGAAAAGCATTAAAACTGAGCGTTTTTTAAATAAAATTCTGCCTGTTTGAATGAGCACAATCTGTTCAGAATTATGTTAATTAACATTGCAACACTGAAGAAGCATAGACTTAATATTTAAGAAAAATATTGATTAAGAACAGATCTCTGAAATAATCTATCTATCTATCTATCTATCTATCTATCTATCTATCTATCTATCTATCTATCTATCTATCTATCTATCTATCTATCTATCTATCCATCCATCCATCCATCCATCCATCCATCCATCTGGGTTGTCACTCAGGACCATGGTTCTACGCTTGATCATCAATCATCACTTAGTCCGTATCCTTCATTTCCTCACACTACATAAACATTGGTGCTCCTCTGCTCCCTCCATCCCTCTTTTCTGTTGCTTTCGCCTCAATTCTCTATGGTCCCGCCTCCTTTCACCATACTGCAGATGGAGAGAAAGAGTCAGAGAGAGAGAAATAAAGAGAGAGAGTGAGACAGAGAAAGAGAGAGAGAGCTAGAGGAAAAGCGAGAGAGCAGCTTGTTTCAGGGTGAGCAGGCAGGCAGGTGTGAAAACAAATGAATGAGGGAGGGAGAGTGGTATAAGGAAGAGCTACATAGAGAGAGAAAGAGAGAAAGAAAGAGAGAGAGAGGAAGAGAGAGAGAGAGAGAGGAAGGGGCAACACGACACAGTTGTGAGGTCATTCATCTAATAGTCCTACATTAATCACTGTCATCCGTCTCCTCACTCCGTCACTCACAGCACTGCAACCCCAAAACACTGCAATCCCATCATGCCCTGTGTGTGTTCTAATCCTAATCATATCAGTTTATAAGCAGAACGCTCAGTGATGGCCAAGTTCCCATTTCCACACCAAACACACACTCATTCACACACTCACAGTTTCATAAATATTTATTTTACTATTTCCTACATAGTAAATGAATAGTGAAGTGATCTATCAGACTATGAAGGAACACATAAGGAATCATGTAGTAACTTAAAAACAGTGTTAAACAAACCAAAATACTCTGTGAAGAAGCATTTAGATGTTCTTATCTGGGGAGCTGTTTGTTAACTGCCGGATTCTGAGGCTGGAAACTCTGATGAACTTATCCGGTACAACAGAGGAAACTCTCGCTCTTTTGTTCCTGGAGCATTCCTGATGAGAGCCAGTTTCATCATCATAATGTTTTCGGTAGTCTTTGCAGTGACTGCACTCGAGAATACTTTCAAAATTCTATATTGAAGAATGTAAAATATAAAACATATTCAGGTTTGTTTCACATTTTTTTGTTTCCTGAATAATTCCACATTTGAGTTTTTCTTCATAGTTTGGATGCGTTTAGTATTAACCTACAATGCAGAACATACTTAAATAAAGTTAAATAACAAATGCAATGAATGGAATAGCCATCTATCCCATCCCAGCACACAATTTCAGACCGAAGTCCAGCTCCAATAACTGGTGTTGCCTTGCCATGAGCACATTGGACAGTGTTGAACCTCACTTACAAGATAACACCTTACAGTATGTACAGTTGTGGATTCATCCTCTAAAGGTAACACTTCATGAACAACTTCCATACTGTTACAGTATATACATGAAGTTATCGAAAAGCAGTGTGTAAGACTGGTGGAGGAGAACATGATGCCAAGATGTAAAATATGAAAACTGTGATTAAAAACCACCAGGGTTATTCCACCAAATATTGATTATTTCCGAACTCTTAAAACTAATTTATGAATATGAACTTGTTTTTTTTTTTTGGTTTTTTTTGCATTATTTGAGGTCTGAAAGCTCTGCGTCTTTTTTGTTATTTCAGCCATTTCTCATTTTCTGTAAATAAATAGGACAATATTTTTATTTGGAATTTGGGAGAAATGTTGTCTGTAGTTTATAGAATTAAACAACAATGTTTATTTTACTCAAACATAAACCTATAAATGGCAAAATCAGAGAAACTGATC
Source organism: Astyanax mexicanus (assembly GCF_023375975.1). Taxonomy (NCBI): domain Eukaryota; kingdom Metazoa; phylum Chordata; class Actinopteri; order Characiformes; family Acestrorhamphidae; genus Astyanax; species Astyanax mexicanus. Next base: position 11,498,070 of record NC_064422.1, read on the forward strand.
GAGAAACTGAAGTTATCTCTTCATTTTTTTTCAGATATGTACAGTAAGTGTCACTATACTCCAGTAGAGCCATGAGTACAGTCAATTGAGTAAGATTAGCCTGCGCTATCAAAAGCTAATGCCTTTAACCCTCTCCATAAGTGTTAGTGCAGTGTTTGAGAGGTTCACCAGGGCTCAGGTTTACACATAAAGCCTCATACTTATAAATAAACTGCTCTTTATCCTCGACGGTGTGCTCTAATGCATGACGGCATGTGTTCCTGAAGCACTGGCACATGGATGCCATTCCACAGTGGTGACTGCTGGGTACACTTATAGGGACCATAACCGCTTGTCTCTCTCTCTCTCTCTCTCTCTCTCTCTCTCTCGGTGTCTCCATGTCTCTGTGTGGTGTTATCTGGTTATTCTTGGAGGTGGAGGCGGGTGACGGGGAGTTTATCTCTTCTATTTCCTCTCCTCCATGTCAGATAATGGGCTACCATTAAGGCCATGGCCAGTGTTGGAGTGGGTGGAGCTGTGGCTCAGCTTGAAATGAATTCAGAGCCTCAGCATTAGGGACAAATGATGATGGTGATGATGATGATGATGATGGTGGTGGTGGTCATGATGATTCTTCTACCCGAGGGCGTGCTCATTACACCAACACAAACACATTCTCACATGTTTAATAGGCTCTGGTCAGTAGCAGCTGTGAAGGTCCGTGTTATCTGTATATCAATCACTGCCTCCCATGCAGTGCTCAGTATTTATGTTCTTCCTTAAAAGAAAACCAGTCTCTACACTGAAGTTAACAACATGGATCTTGGAGATTATAGAGAGGAATTAGTGCCAAATTAAAAAAAACAAATACGACTGTGTTAAAAATTGTAAATGCAACGCACAAAATGCATCGCTTTTCCTCACTAATTTCCAAAATATGTGCTTAAATCAAATGCAAAATGAATGTTACATTACATTTCACTGCACTGAAAACATTTCTCTTTACTGAAAAACAATACACCACATAATAATTTACATTTTCAAAATCAAACAGTGAATTTGTCTCAGAATTGCACTTAAAGGTGTCCTTCCATTAAAAAAAGCACTATTTCTTAAGTCTCTCTAAGTTATTAAAGTATATTTAGGCGAATATGGCTCAGGGCTGAAGACAGGCTGCAGCAGAGACGACACTGTCTGGTCAGCTTAAGAGCTTAAAGTTCTGTTTACACCAGCTAGCTAACTTTAGCTTGTATCTTGTGTAAGTAAATATAGGTTAACTTGGATCTCCGGTGGATTCCTGCATTTTAAAAAGTCCTTAAACATATACACTAGTGAAGCACGGTTTAACAAGGCGCCATTCACGTCAGATTTTACGATATAGAGTGGAATGATGGGCTTTGACATGATGAAACTGCGCAAGCACTGAATCACAAAGTCTGAGATAAGAGTTCAATCAGAGGCAAAATGTTTGCATGTATGAATATTCATGAGCAAGAGTTGAAATCCTGTCTTTCTTCAGAAACCACTAATCTGGTGAACTAAAGCAGGGTTATACAGAAACAACGCAGCAGTTTTTAACCAAAATAATCTCACACGGCATTCAATCATACTAGAGACCACAACTAGACATTTTAAAATGAATTAAAAAATGACACGAAATAAGACACGTATTCCATTGTGTGGTGCTGCGAATGTGTAAAAGCAAATCACAATGAACAGGATTGCATTTCGTCTAGGAGCATTGTGGAATTCATGCCACAATAAAATGTAATCACTGTCCAATCAGAACCCACTACTGAAATTGTGGTGGGGCTTACTCAACAAGGGGAAGTGCCATGTTGGAAAATTAACCAAAAACACCCACACCACCCTTAGTGGACCCGGGTACAGATAGCTTACACACCCTGTGTGGTTCACTCCAGCAAACCCTAGACACCCGAGTAGAGATTAGTACTCTGGACTGATCACTCTTGAGCTTAAAAGCAGCGTTTACTCTGGACCAAAAGTACAAAATCCAAGGTCTGGAAAAAAGGCCAGTGTGAAAATTTCCCAAGTGTGAGAACCACAAATGTGTTAAAAAAAGCATGCATTCTTCTGTAACCAATCAAATCCAATCCAGCCTTCTTGAATGGAACCAAATCTTCATTGCAAAACTCTAAAACCCAGAAGAAAGTCATCCCTGGACAGTAGAAACAAATGCAAACAAAAGCCAATAAAAGCAGAAAAAACATAATTTTCTGAAGAATGAAGAAGCAGGTGTAGCAGATCAGGGTTGAGTCTACAGTAAAGCTCTGCATGGTGGACCAATGGTCAGTTCTGCATGATGTCTCACTCTGTGCTGTGTCTCAATCTCTGGACTGCAGGTCAGATTTGTACACTATGCCTCAGGCATGACACACACTGAACACACCATCCACCCACATGGTGCATTCAAGTCAAGATGCCTTCAAACCTCAACCCACCACAGACCCCCACACACACCTGGCAACACAGCTAACACACTCTGTTCATGTCTCTGACAATATGGTCTGACGCATTTGGAAGAAGCTCAAAAATTGACGCTGATGTGTTTCCACAGCCAACCATCTTTCTAGATACTGATCTTTCTTTGTGTTTTCCATCAATCAGCATTAAACCTGTCATATTAATTCATGTGTAAGTATGTTTAACTACAGCATTTACTATAAATGAAATGACTATGTTGAATTAAATTACTAAGTGAACAACAGATCAGTGTGGCATTTTCAATTGATGTGTTGTAACTGCTTATCAATATTTTTTTTAAAGCATTCACAACATAATCGATAATAATAAATAATCTAATTTATAAACTATGTATAAATCCTTCATAAGGGTCTTATTTTAGAGTGGTACCCATTCTTTACTGTTGTTATAATTTATTTCATTCTTTTTGTCATGTAGAAAAATGTAGGATAGAATCTTTTCAATATTTATAAAAAATATATTTTTTTGAGGTTTAGAAAAGATAGCAATACAGAGAAGTCCAGAACATCACATTTAGTGATCTTGGATATCATCTAATTCTGAAAAATGCAGTGTAAACCACATGTGAGCTGGTAAAACTGATCAGCTGTTTAACAAAGAGCAAAAGCCACCTTGTGCATATTAAACAAAAAGCTTGTTAACAAAATAAAAAAGCAATCAAACAGTTAACAAGCCTGTTACAACAGCTGTCGTTTATTAGGTGAGATTTTACTGCCACACTTTGAAAAGCTCTTGTTTCAAAGGGCGAAGCAGAAATCAGTTTTATTGTTAAGAGTTTGAGTAAAGCTCTCATAACTCAGAAGAGAAAAAAAAAACTCCAAAAATTTCCATCAAATTCCCATGAAACTACCATATTTTTCACACTATAAGATGTGCTGGATTATAAAGCACACTATTAATACAAAATCTGGTTTATCATTTCATTCATCATATCAATTTCTGGTCTATTTTCAGACATAAGGCATACTGGATTCTAAGGCACATTATGCGACACTAGTAAGGATCAGGGGTGTCGCCATGTTTCCCTTCTAATTCAGCCTGTATGGCTAAGCTAAGCTAAGTAAACAAAACTTATCTTAGCCTAACTTCTTTAACCTTTTTTTTTTTAAGTCAAACGAGTGCAAAACTGTTTATTTGGGTGAGTAAAGTGCTTGTTTAATTGCAGTAAGCTTAGATTTCCAGTTTTCCACTAAGTCTGAGTGCAGCAGAATTAGCATTAGCATTAGTGGCTAACCACTAACATTAGCTGTGCTACACTTAGAAACCCTGAGTGTTCCGGTAAGCCAGGGTGATATTAGTTAGCGGTTCATCCCGCTTAGCTTTTTTTAACATGGTAAAAATGCAGACTACAGTCCGTTATACTCACCTCTGAACGGAAAAGAGCTAGCGCTGTGGTTAGCATTTGATGCTAATGCTATTCCAGCAGTGCTAGCCAGGGTTAGCAAGCATGTGCTAGTCTTCACCCTCCTGGTGTTGGGGCATCACTAGTGATAGAGGGAGCCCTAATGAGTGTGTTGGCTAATTTGCTGTGTAAACTGGGAGGAAAATGGAGAAACAAATATGGTTTCAGGAAGTTAAACCATTTTAAAGGATTTTACTCACATTTTAAAGGACTTATATACATATATATCAGCATCCATGCCCACTCTGGCGCTCTTGCTTCAATGTTTTATTGAGCAATGCAGCATTTGAACTAAAACTGATATGGAAGTTCGAAGCTGATCTGCAGTTAAATGTTGTAACACATTAATTAGGATTAAAAAATCTAAATCTCAATGGTTTATTTTTCTTTAAAATGGTCAAAATTGTCATTGACAGGCTTCTAGTCATCACTGGCATCATACAGGACAGTTGCGAAGTTCAACAGATGGCCTCAGTTTGAAGCAGATGCCCTGGAGCACAAGACCTACAGCGTAACCTGCATGATTTCTGCTTCCCTACTGTGTAAATCATAACTGGAGAAAAGAGGACAAACATATACAGTAGCTTTGGAAAAAATTATGAGATCACATCAGTTTCTAAATCAGTTACTCTGCTTTTGCTATTTATAGGTTTATGTTTGAGTAAAATGAACATTGTTGTTTTATTCTATAAACTACAGAAAACATTTCTCCCAAATTCCAAATAAACATATTGTCATTTAGAGCATTTATTTGCAGAAAATGAAAAATGTCTGAAATAACAAAAAAGAGGCAGAGCTCAGACCTCAAATAATAATAATAATAATGCAAAGAAAACTTCATGAAAGCTCATACTTAAATATTGTTTTTTTAATCACAGTTTTAAACATGCATCTTGGCATCATGTTCTCCTCCACCAGTCCTACACACTGCTTTTGGATAACTTTATGCTGCTTTACTCCTGGTACAAAAAATTAAGCAGTTCAGTTTGGTGGTTTGATGGCTTGTGATCATCCATCTTCCTCTTGATTATATTCCAGAGGCTTTCAATTTGGTGAAATCAAAGAAACTCATCATTTTTAAGTGGTATCTTACTATTATTATCACTAATTTTTGCAGAGCTGTATTTTTCAGTTTTGGTGCCATTGCTTGAAAAGCTTAAAAAACAACCTATTATTATTGCCAATAGATTGCCATTTTTAATAGACATACACTCCACTTTATATTATAATAAAGATGGTGATGTACAAATCCTTCTTGAAATTGCCGTCCATGGACCTGGTGGACCTGTCAGTCTTTCCTCTTTCTCCCTCTGCTGAAGCTGCCCCACTGTGATAAGCCTTGTGGCATTTTCATCAGTGCTTCTGCTGCTTTGGCTCCATTTCCATAAGAAAGAGGCTCCGGTCCAGGAGGCCTCCCCCAAGCCTCGCCTCATGTTCAGTACTGGGATTTGCAATCTGGCCTCTGAAATCCCTTCAAATGGGCCTGAACCAGGAGGACCAGAGATGAAACAAGCATTCAACAGATAACCAGGGCTGGAGAAGACTGTCGGGGGAATGTACCGTGATTAGGAGGGTTTGGTGGGTGGAGATACCTTGATATATTGCACAGTATATTTTGGCTTCTCTCTATTAGCCACAGTCCAACAGTACAAGGGATGACCCTTGAACCAACCAACCCCATAGGCACAATGTTAAAGGCCAAGGTCTCCAGGGATCTGATGATCAATATATGCCATCATCAAAGTATAAATTAAGTCTTTTACTTAAAGATGTCTTTATTATGTATCAAAAACTTCATATATCTTTAATATAACAAATCATGAAATACACAACCAAAGCACGAGTCTACAGTAGGCCAAACTTGAGTTACATTACATTTCATTATATTGACATGTACAATTAAGACAAAATTACAAAAAAAGATCCCTAAGATCAAGGTGAACCATGGTTGAGTTTGTTTGCAGTGTAAAACCTTTTTTTTTTTGTTACTTTCAGACCAATTAAAGGGAAATTAAAGTAGGCCAATGTTACACATTAAACAATGGAAGAAGAAAAAGAGCTGACAAATGGAAAATAAGTCAAAATAAATGTTTTGGGGCCCCGAAGTAAAGTTTTAAAGACCAAGAAGCTGATGCTATGGGTTTGAATTCTGTGTCATGCTGCTTTACTATCAATATTCAGAGCCTGATAATAATCTGGTTATGGTTGGGATCAAGGTGAATCATGGTTGAGATTGTTTGCCATATAAAAACACTGTTTTTATTGTTTGGACTTACTAACTACAGGAAATTAAGGTAGGCTTATGTTACACAGTAAACAATAGAAGACGAAAAAGAGCTGGAAAATGAGTCAAAATAAAGGTTTTGGGGCCCAAAGTGGCTCAGAACACCAAGAAACTGATACTATGGGTTTTAGTTCTGTCATGTCGCTTTACTATTAGTATTCAGATTCTGAAAAAAAAACACAATTTTAAAAAGAAACGAGCCAAGAAAGAGGTAAAAACAGGTGTTAGTCTCTGAAATGCCATTAAGACTTTTCCTTAGATGCTGACACATGTATCATAAACTTCATATATCCTTAATATGATAAAGAAGGAAATACACAACCAAAGCAAGAGTCTACAGTAGGCCCAACTTGAATTACAGTACTTACATTAAATATCTACAATGTTTGCACCTAAAAACTTCAAAAAGGACCAAAATTAGGTCTTGTTTGGGATCATGGCTTTTTCTGGGTCTGCTTGGTTTAGTTCTGTTTGGCATTATGTTTTAGTTGTTTTTTGTTGATTCTTGGATTTTCTTTGGCCACCCTTTGGTTTATACAATGTCTGGACTTGTACTTTTTCACTTTTTTTTTTTTTTTATTAAATTTATATTTTTGACTTTTTAAACGCTGTGTGTCCTCTGCTGAGACTCACAAAAGCGCCGCTCTGTTAAGATAAGAACGTGCCAAAGTCAGAGCTCACCTGGCTCTTAACGAGGATGAGAAATGAGACATTGATTGGTTTATATTTTAAGTTACGCCCAAAATTAACCACATCCTTGATTAATTAAGATAATTAGTACATGCCTTTTGCACAAGGTATATATTTTTTTATTGTTTATGCCCTAAAGATACCAAATACACACCAACATACCCTAAATCAAGCTGTGTAAAGCAGCATTGACCGGTGTGCTATAGATCACTAAAATAGGGTCCACTGAATCAAATCAAATGTCTGAACTTGTGGTGTGAGGTGTAAAAAATGCTTTTCCTAGAAGATGCGTAGATGCGTAAGCCTTTAATGTTTTTTTTTTTTTTTTTTTGTAGCAATTGTTTGGTTTGATTTCAAACACAAAATGCAATTCCTTCTCAAGTCCCGCATCTCCTGCCAACAAAACGAGGTCTGTGTGCTGGTAACGAGCATAATAAACAGCACACATTTATCTCTGAGAATGAAATTTAAAAAGATAGGCCTCTCTTCATCTTCCCCTCCCTCACAACGCTCGCCGAGAAGCTGATTATATTGTTTGTGCATTTATAATGCAGCACCGAAGGAACGGAAATGCCATCACCATTATCATCACGGTATTAGCCAACACGATGAAATGGGTCTGAAGATGAAAACGGCTCTCAAATGAAGCCCTCGGCACCCCTGCGTTTAGCGCCTCTGATGGGCCTTTAGAACCCGGACGCAGGATTTAAATGGTTCTCGGCTAAATGCGCCTTTATTTAAATGCTGGCTCTCATTTAAAGGCGGTGCGGAGACAGTGCTAAATGTGTTTAATTTCACTCTCAACAGGGGATTCGGGAACGGAGTCCTTCCAAAGACCTGTTTACGCCCAACTCTAAACATCTTCCCATTTCAGTGTCATGTTCAGAATGGCTCATTCAAGCACAACTTCTTATAACATCTTATTTATTCTCATCTTCTCATGCATTATGACTTCATGCATTAGTGCAGCTTTGAAGACGGGGCTGAACTGCAAAGGGGGAGTGCTGACATTACCTCATTCCTCTTTAGATTCAAGATTGAAATTTAATTCAGTATATTCATCTCTACCGTAAAGATGTTAATTACTCTTTAGACACAGTAATGTTAAGACAAAAAGGTGGCTTTATTTATACAGTACAGGCTAAAAGTTTGGACACACCTTCTCTTTTTCAGTGTGTTTTCTTTATTTTCATGACTATTTACATTGTAGATTCTCACTGAAGCATCAAAACTATGAATGAACACGTGGAGTTTTATGAACTTATGTACAAAAAAAAAGGTAAAATAACAAAAAAAAAACATTTTATATTCTAGTTTCTTCAAAATAGCCACCCTTTGCTCTGATTACTGCTTTGCACACTCTTGGCATCATCATTCTCTCAATGAGCTTCTTTAAGAGGTGGCCACCTGAAATGAAAGGTTTTCCAACAGTCTTGAAGGAAGGAGTTCCCAGAGGTGTTTATTAGCACTTGTTGCTCCTTTGTCTTCTTCACTCTGTGCTCCAGCTCACCCCAAACCATCTGGATTGGGTTCATGTCCGGTGACTGTGGAGGTTCAGCTCATTTTTTGTTAAGTACATAAAACTCCACATGTGTTCATTCATAGTTTTGATGCTTCAGTGAGAATCTACAATGTAAATATCAGTCATGAAAATAAAGAAAACGCATTTTGGCCTGTACTGTATGTATTTATGTATTTTACATTTCCTTCAATAATTGAAAATGAGTGAATTAAAGAATAAAAGTGTATAAAAAAGTAATCATAATAATAATAAACCCATATGTTCCTTTTGTGACTGAAAAATCATAATACGCTCAATTCTGCTAAAAAGTATAATTGGTTACGGTAACAAATGCAGCATTACATTGCTTAAACTTTAATTAAAGCCGAACGCTAAGACATGATTAAATGTCAATTTAGTAAAATAACTCCCTAATTACAGCTCTGAGTATTCGGCTCATTAAACTCATGTAAGCCAAGATGCTTATTAACATAGAGCTTAATTGCAATCGCTTTGAAAACTATGAATTCAGTACAGACACAATGACTTTTATACACAATGATCCATTGGTGGAAATTCTGTATGACATACAGCTCTGAAAAAAAATAAATACATAAGAGACGACTTAAAAATTATGAGCTTCTTTGATTTTACTAAATTAAAAACCTCTGGAATATAATCAAGAGTAAGATGGATGATCACAAGCCATCAAACCACCAGGCTTAAAATTTTGCACCAGGAGCGAGTAGCATAAAGTTCTCCAAAAGCAGTGTGTAAGACTGGTGGAGGAGAACATGATGCCAAGATGCATGAAAACAGTGATTTAAAAAAATGGTTATTACACCAAATATGGATTTCTGAACTCTTAAAACTTCTTTATGAACATGAACTTGTTTTATTTGCAATATTTGAGGTCTGAAAGCTCTGCATCCTTTCAGCAATTTCTCATTTTTTGCAAATAAATGCTCTAAATGACAATATTTTTGTTTAAAATTTGGGAGAAATGTTGTCTGTCGTTCATAGAATATAAAACAACAATGTTCATTGTTCTCAAACATATAACTATATACAGCAAAATCAATGAAACTTGAGGGAAAGCACAGCGACTCGGTTTTGATACATCAGCTCACGGACGCAAGCTTGTGCTGATCCACATCACCCTACGAGTGCCATCTGCTGTACCCACCCAGAGAGAGCAAGACCAGTTGTGCTCTTCCGGGACTCCGGCAGCTGATGGCAAGCTGCATAACTGGGATTCGAACCAGTGAACCACTAAAAGCCCTAGAAATCAGAAACAGTTATGATCAAGGTACTCAACAGCTTTATTTTACCATTGGAGCAGAGTATTTCTAAACAAGCTGAAGACTCAAGCCAAAGCTTATGTAACCATGTAATACATTTTAACTATAAATCATTTATAGTACTGTAAAAAAAAAAAAACTCTACAACCACCACTTCAATTAAACATGCTGTTTAACATTATATTACACACAGCAAATACACAAAGCAACCACCAGACAACTGTTAAAATAATTGGTATCGTCAAGGACATACAAAATGCACCCCCCTCCTCCCCTTCGCAATGGATTAATCCACTTTGAAAGTAAAGAATAAAGGAGCAAAGCTGGTCCTAATTAGGTTTTAATTGTTTATGGGTTCGGCTTATCTTTTAATATCCGTAGCTCGCCCCTCTCCCCGAGAACCATCAAAATGACATTAACCAGCGCTGAAAGCATGCTGTTTCCATTAAAGTAGCCCACGAGAAGCAAATTTGGGAAAGATGTGTTAAGTGCACGTTTAAATGCTTGTTTAACCATTTAAATGCATTTCTACTATAAATCAAAGTAGTGAAGGAGACACTTTAAATCGGGTGGAATTGGAAGATCTTCATGTTATGTCTTAGTCATATTTGATTTAGGATGAAAAAGTGTGCAGTTTCCACATTTCTTTAAAACAAGCACGGCAATATCTGGCAACCCTCCTACAGCACCATTTCCATGTGGGCAAATCCATTAACTATATTGTGTGCATAATTGTGGAGGTTTGGCAACTTTATAGGGAAATTCTGCATCTAAACCACAGTGGTACTCTCAGCGTTCACTCCTTAACCTTCAATATGAATTTTATTCTTTATAATCACATAATTTCACTGCAGTCTCAAATAGTCTCAAGGTCATAGCACAAAACAGCGGCTCTTATTGCCCAACATACCTGTGGGTTTGATATTGCTGACATTGTTGGCAAGTCTTTAAAAATCATATCAAAATCATACATGCATCAAATGTTTATGGATATGTGTTTACTGATACCTTTAATAGATTAAAATAGATTGAAATTTTACATTTTATTGAACATTTACATAAATGAGTGCAAAAAGCTGTTAAGTTGCGGTTTCTGAGGCTGGTAACTCTGATGAACTTATCCTGTACAACAGAGGGAACTCTTACTTTTCCTTTGCTGAGGCAGTCCTGATGAGTGCCAGTTTCACCATCTTAAAGTTTTTGATAGTTCTATTGACTGTACTTGATTATACTTTCAAAGTTCTTTCAGATTGACTGACTTTTATACTTACTTAAAGTCTTTTTTTTCTTTACTTAGTTGAGTAGTTGTTGCTTCTCATAATCTGGATTATTATAGAACATTACTCAAATATTCACTATTCACTGTATACCTGTAACTCTACCTCTTCACTACTTTACTTTAACTGATGCTCTCAAACTTTACATTAAAAGACAAGAAATTCAAGGAATTAACTCTTGATGAGTTCAGCACAGCTGTTAACTGAAAGCTTGAATTCCAGGTGAGTCTACCTCATAAAGCTGACTGAAAAAATCCAGCCAAGGTGTGCAAAACTGTCTAATCTAAGCAAGAGGTGATACTTTAAAGAATCTAAAATATAAAACTTAATCTGGTTTGTTTAACACTTTTTTGTTTACTAAACAATTTTGTGTTTTTCTTAGTTTCCACAGTTTGGATGACTTAATCTAAGGTGTGTCTAATTTTATATTTTTTGACTGGTAGTCTACATTAAATTACACAATTATTATATTTCTATCATACTACAGCTATTATAGTTATAGTTATTATAGTATTGTTAACTATTTGTACAATATGGGACATATTTTAAGTACATTAAGTATTTTTTTTCCCTCAAGTTCATACTAACATGAAAGCATGGTCAGACACAGGTTATTAAGTATTAAATTATTAAATATTTGAATTAAGCTAAATATTTTACCCTCAGCATCCTTACCATGCAGCCAAAAAAAAAAAAAAAACATTATGATGATTTATGATGCCAATCTTTTCATGAATACTGTGTAGAGTATTGGACCTAATGTATGACGCATAATAAAGAGAAAACAAAAAAAATAATGAAGAATGTTATTTTTTGGGGGGGTTTGGATCTCCTCAGATACAATTTCTTGGTGCACAACTCTCACCAGCACCAGCTTCCACCGCCCCCTGCTTCCCAGCTTCCATAACCCCTTTAATTTGTCTTTTTCTGTTTCTTTTTTCCGCATAGAGTCACCACCTGGTCTCCATTCACCGCCTCAGGGCCATGAGGCTCAGCGATCAGCTGGTCTGCATCAGCATTTAGCATGCACAATACCCCAACGCTTCACCAGAGAGAGAGGCTGAAAATCCTGATTTTTCGTGATTAGCTGCCCACCGTCCTCATTCTGCATAAATTCAGCCTTTTAATCCATCTTTCCATCAGCGGTCGAAAGAAATCATGGTTAAAGCATCTTAGAAAAAGAGAGGAAGAACCACAATAGGCTTCTCTAGTTAGAATTATTACCAATCGCTGGTGCAGCCCACTGGTTAACCTTTAGAAACCCTACGGATGGATTTTCCATCCAAAATCTCACCTTGTGTTCTCAGCTTAATTACTCAGAAATCCCTTCACACATAAACATCATCCATATATAGTTAGAAAGGGCGGAGCTTACTCTTTCTAAAAATAGTGATCACATCCCAGTGCTGTAAAGCTAAATCTACAAGAAACCCATTGAGAAAAACACCTAAAAAAGTGAAAAATCTCCTTCCCCAACCAATATTATTTACCTTTAGAGCTTCAAACATATTTTACATGATGTTTCAAACCAAATAATATCAGTAAATAAAGACTCAAAAGTGTGCAACTACCTGCTTTCCTCAAACTAAAGCTAGGTATGGTGAGCGCACTACTTTATATAGTTTTTATTTTACTTGCACATTTTACTAAGTAGTTATTTTGCACTAAACATATTTATTTATTTAGAGTAAAAAGTTTACATTTTTGTATATAGTTTACTATAGTTTTCTTTGTGTGTCCTGATTAAAATACTGAAAGGCATAGGCTGCTCTGATTGTCAGGTGGTTTTTAATAAGTTAATCTACATGTATCCTAGAGGTGTGATTATTAATTATCAAGAAAAATTAATCCGCCTGATGCTGTTTCTCCATGTATTTTATCAAAGTAATAATAAATAAGCCATGTAATGAACTATATATCATCAATATTCTTATGCTTTCAACTCATAAACACTCTAGTCTAACCATTTTTAAAAAGATATCGTAGGTGTGAATATATATAAAGTCTATGCATTCAAAAATAAGTAAAAAAAAACAGGCGCTTGGTAAAATCTTGACCAAAACATGATCAGTTCCAGGAAAATATAACAATTCTGCTTCCTTTTACATTTTAAATGATTATATTTTTGAGCAGCCGTATGTCTTCTGCTGTAAAAGAGCTCATAGCATGTGGGTGTCTGATATAATTACTGTGTTTTAAGACCTAAAAAAGAGGAACTGAAAAAAAAAACAAGGGTTAAAGCACCCTTGTTATTCATCTCCACTTTTGACAGGTAGAGGGATCTGACTTGCCAATCAAGCCTATAGGCTCCTTCTTTGGATCCTCAATTTCCCTCCTTTCCATCTCTTTGGTAAGCTCCAGAATCCATCACGCCGGAGACAATAGGACAATGGGCACCGGGCTCAGGATGGGCGTCAGAAGGGGGAAGGAGGTGGGTCGAGACCAGGAGAGAAGTGAAACCTCGCCATTCTTCTGAGGCTCAAAGAGCGAGCCGAGAGTTCACCACGGCGTGAATGCAGGTCCGGCCCTTCCTCTGCAGCAGCTGGAAGCTGTATAGGTGGAGAACAGCCTCTTGTTCTGGTCTTTGTGGCCAGGTTAAGCTTCATGGGTACCGCCAAACTCAGGAAGCTTGACATTTTCATGTGCACTGGAGTGTGCAGCATGCACCAGGTCCATTGATTCAAGACTCAAATGGACGAATGGACGAATGGACGGATAAGTCCGTATGCATGGGGGCGGGTGGTTTTTATTGGTGCTTGAATGTGTATGGTGCATGGGGGCTCCTTGGGTTCCTCTTGCTTTTTTCTAAGTGCTGCTCTTTGACAGAAGACCTAATGCTTATTGTTGTTGTCTGAGGTCCACCTTTATAACCACTCAAGTGTTTAAGTCTAAGTTAAGTAACAATGCTCCTCTCCTCTTTTTCTCCATGACGCAATTACTTTCTCCCAGGGATCACAGTGGTTATGGATCTGATAACGCATTGAAAAGACTCTTAAATAAGAATTAAGAATAATTCTTTCTTAAATTGAAGCAAAAAAGTTCAGTAAATCCTGCATGCTAACAATTTTATGAATAGAATAGAATAGAATAGAATAGTTTATTGTCGCTAAAAAAACAATGTTAAGAACAATGTTAAAACAGTTTTACTATTGTTCTTAAAAACAGTGCAGTGCAGTTTGCGACCTTTCTAAGGCAGCGATTAGTAACAAACTTAATAAAAAGTTTGTTACAGTTTGTTACCATGGTGACATTTTTTTTAAACACAGTTCTTTAGATGTTGTTCTGGGTTCTTTTGGGACCTCCTGGATGAGTTGTTCATGCCCTTTTGGAGTAATTTTGGTAGGTTGGCCACTCCTGGCATGGTTCACTAGTGTTCCATGTTCTCTCCGTTTGTGAATAATAGCTTTCATTGTGGTTCGATAGAGTCCCAAAGTTTTAGAAATTATTTTGCGGAAGAACGAGGCTTGGTCATACTTTCTTTGAGCAACTTTCAAAGAACTTTCAACTGTTCAAGAGCACAAAACTGATTGTCAATGGACAAAAATTCTCTCCAAAAAATGGTAGACTCTTATCCAGCCTCCACCCCAAATCAGGAGGGTGAATAACAGCCTGCGAGCAGAACTACCGAACATAAATCAAACCCACAACTAATTAATAAACCTATAAAAACACAATATAAAACAACAACCAAAGTATAAGGATTACTAACAATCATGCTGGGAGCTCCACAATGACTTCCTAAGATGCTAAACAGTACCACAGTACTAAAGACGGTTGATTTTTTGCAATGCCAAATCTAAGAAAAAAATATTTGTCATCCTGACCAATTTACACCAAATGTTTGAGGAATAGGAACGCACTGCAATTCACTGCTATTAGAAATGTGTCTGTGACTCTGAAACCACTTAAAAATATTTGGTGTTAGGCTAATATAATGACCTCAGGCCTTTCAGCCATGAAAAGTTATGTTCATGCTTTTCTTCAGTTAGTTTTGTTCTCAGTTATTATATATTTTTTTTTATTTAACTACAGTAAAACAAGGTTTGCATCCAGTCTACTGACCCATTAGATACGACACACTAAGAGCTTTTAGAACAGCCATGAAATATTAGATTTGTTTGTAAGTTTCCAAGGTTTTTCTTTTCCCTACATTGCATTTTATTTCGTTTTTTCATCTCAAAACTTCACATACCGTATTTCACTATTTCATTTCAATTTAGATTAATGCACTGAAGTTGTGCACTGTGTTTGCCAAGCCAAAAAAGTTCATAGAAAAAGTTCTTACCTGCTATTGTAAAAAGCCTAATGCGCTTTTCCAATAGTCTGACAGTGCCTAAAATACCTTGGCATCCTGTCTACAAAAAAATAAATAAATAAATAAAAAACGTCTACAAAGATATTACGATTTGCAGCCATGGTAATGATCACTGGCTTCTCAAAATGCACCGCTGTGATGTTTTACTAAGTGCCATAATACCCCGCAACATCTGTTCCTTCTCAGCAGGTTCTAGGAAGGTACGTTTCTGAATGGCAGGTTGCGGAGGAACACAGGCGGTTGGGAAAGCTGCAGCGTTGTAACCTAAACCACAGAGGCCAGAGAGGTGGAAAGAGGCAATGCAATGCTGTATGATGGTTGATTTATAGCACGTGAAAGCACTCTGCCTTTCGGTTGTAAACCGAGAGGACTTGGGCAGACTCCGAATGGAAGGAGTCTAGGAAAATGTGCAAGCCACATTACCTTAAGAATAAGCCCATTAGCCCCAATCAACCCCCCATTATCTTGTCTTTACTTGTAATTTAGCCAGAAAAGGGCCCTGTCTGGTTGTGTAACTCTGGATACCTAGGCTCATTGTCTGCGGATCCCCTCACCCCACAATCACAGCTATTCTCAAAGCCCACACTGCCTTCACACCAGGTCCACGGCAGGAGAATAGACGTTTCATCCGCGGGTAATGGGGACGGCAGCCATTGTTCTCCTCTCCCACTTCTTGCCAGTTGTAATTGAGGACCAAGGCCTGCAGTGGAAGTGCAGCCAAACGGAGGGAGGATTTACTCAACATATGAAGGCAATTCTCTCCTTCTGAAGAACCTCTTTTGAAATGAATAGTCCACCCCCCCCCCACTCTTTTCCACAGCCCCTGCCGATGCTTCTCATAGTCTCAAAGACAAAGTCCTCTTACAGCAAGTCCCTACTGAGTTAATGAGTGACTCGACAGAAAGTTTGATGAGGGGGATTGCGGCTCATTGTTGAGCTGCTGTTGAACAAAAAGTTGTCTTAGTCTCAAGAGGTTGTGTAACAATCAGAGTAAAGAGTTCTCTCAAGAGTTCTCAAGAGTCCTTTACTCATTTCCGTTAAAGTTGTAGTCAATTAGTGACTCTAGTACTCTTCAGAGGTTCTCAAATACTTCAAGTACATCTGAGTTGTCTTCTTTTGAAATGAATACACTCCAATAGAGTAAAAAAATAGATAGAAATGGAATCTTTAGCACTGGCCTGTGAACTCCTACTCAGTATTTATATCTTATTAGCAGATCTTCAAGAGCAGATCTAAAGGTTATAAACCCTAAAACCACATGCCAAAGATACTAAAGCCATCATCCATATACACAACCTGTAAAGTAGTAGTAGGAACTGCTTAAACAATGCCAAAGCAAATGCTTCAAGGAAGTTGTTCCTTTAAGGTTTTGTTTAAACTAAATTGGGTAACACTTCAAAACAATTATATCCTTAACTAATGATTAATAACTATTATTTTTAACATTTTAAAGAAGAAAAAAGCTGCTCACATATTTGTAAATAATAATAATAATAATAATAAACCCATTGGCAACATGAACTGTAAGTGATAAACATTCGCCTGGTTTCAAATTCTAAATATGAACATCAATGCAGATAACCAATTGCCATGTGTAAAATTTGTTAATATCTAAATTCTGATCTGAAACTAAAGCTTTGTTCACATCTACTTATCATTAGTTAAAAGAATGTTCATTAAAGTTATCTTAAAAAATGTTTTCTAAAATGTATATTGTGTAGTGTAGTGTATAGTGTATAGTGTAGAAAAAAAGAAGCATGGATTGCTTTGTACCATATTTAGTCTGGACTAATTCACTTTGCAGTTTGATTTGAGGTGTGAAAGGTGGTGTGAACCATGTTTTTCTTAGTCAAGATCAACTGAAGGATTCAAGGATTCAAGGAGATTTTATTGTCATTCGCATCACATGTGGTACATGAGGTGGGGCAAAATTGTGATCTCACAAAACAGTTTTGATAACAAAATAAAGAACACAATAAAAAGAGAATAGAACAAAATAGATAAAGAAAAATACGTAAAAAAAACAAGGTTTTAAAACAACTCTTTTACCATCTAACAGTTTTCTGTTAGTTCATCTAGATTTTGGTTCAATCAGGTTATTTTTATTTCTGTTTATAAATAAGAATTAAACTAAATAATTCATCTACATTTATAGCAGACACAGCATTCATGAGCATGAGCTTTCTGCCCATAGGGAGTCAGATTTTGACACAACACCAGGTCTTTTTCTTTGTCTATTATGTAATTGGTGATGATAACCTTTTTTCTTTAGGTAGGACCAGATTTGGTCTTTTGTTTGGACCTTCTAACCTTGCTATTTTTGTTTCAGACCAAACAGAAAAATCCAAAGGTCTGAAACAAACATTGTAGGTGTGAACACTCCGATTGTTCACTGCTGAGAAGTGAACCTACTATGTTCTTTGGGCCATGTTTGTTGTAGGGCCTTCTTATATTACACAAGTTCACCAGCAATTAATGATTTTCTTGAAACCTTGTACCCATGTTACACCAAACATTTAGCCCAGACTTTAAAAGAATCCCATTGCTTCAGACCTGGAGAAGGAAATGTCTTCAGTTTACATGGTGCACCATTGACTTGGCCCCCCCACAGTGGACATAACAGGTCCCACTGTTCCCTACAGGCGGGTCATGCAGTGAGAGTGACTGTAATTAGAGGGAGGCCTAATTTCTGTATGATCATTATCTACGGGGTCGTGACACTACTGGATGGCGGGGACCAGCTGGTTTGTAGGAGTTCAAATGGCCCACAATCCACCTGCCTGCTGTATCTGCCTCCACCTCATCACAGAGACCCTGCAGGGAGACCCCGCTAGAACAAAAGCGGACCACCATTGATCCGGCAAGCTGTTACCAATCAGACGGAGGGGAAACTTCTCCGTGAAGGAGGGCATTAGCATATAAAGAGGTGTGTGTGGAGGGGAGAGAGATGGGCATGGTTAGGGTCTGTTCGGCGGGCCCTCCAGCCTTTTTAAATGGCTGATCTGGGGCCACTGGAGTCCCCAAGCTCTATCAAAGAGAACATGAGATGTTCTGTCACTCATTGGAGAGCAGTACCTGCAAGCCAGCTGGAGTGTGTGAGTGGGTGTATGTGTGTGGTGGTGGTGTGGGGGGGGGGCATCAGATGGGTTTCCATGTCCTCAGGCCAGTGGTCTCAGAAAGAGACCAGCGGATGAGGAATCCTGCTTGTCTTTAATGTTGGGTAAAATCCTTTTTTATATACTATAATATGAGTATAACATTATAAAAGTGGTGTCATTCTTTAATCTGATTAATCTAAATAATAACTGCGATTAATATTGCTCCTGCAAGATGTACGTTTTTATAGTGAGTATTAATCAGTAATAATACACGAGAAGGAGTGCTATAACATGTAATATTGGCACTGCTGTGATGCAGTCGTAGGCACCGGGCCGCAGGTCGAGTGTATTTTAGCGATTTTACCACAGTTCCATTATTGCTGTTTATTAAAAGATTTTGAGTCAAACAGGATGAGAAAATGCGATGGGTTTGGTTATAAACACTCTAATAATTCTCTAAATAGTTTTATTGCTGCTCTGTTTGTAGCTGCGCTGTAAGCTCTGCATTTTCGGTCATTTCACTCAAAATATTGGAATTCTAAGCTTACTGTAAATAAACGGAAGCGCTTTACTCACCCACATAAATAGTTTTCAGGAGAGAAATCTCTGTAGATAAAACTACAGGGCTCGTTTGACTGAAATAAAAAGTTTTTTTAAGGAACTACATTTTTGTTTACTTCGGTGCCCTCAGCGGCAAGACTTGCGGAATTACAAGAGCCCACCTTAAATTCAACTTAAAATACCCTAATATACTAACTGGAAATTATATACACTTAAGCTTTTATTTTAAAAATAACAGCTTTTAACCAGATTTGGTGGCTGATAATGTGTTAAATAATGCAAATTTTCAAATCTCTGGGCTTATTTATTTATTTGTGTGAACTGCATCTTTGCCTGCGCCGCCTATTGGAGCCATGGCTTAGTAAGTCATGTTTCTGCACTGTGCCTCTATGGAATCCAGCGGCCCCCAAGTGGTGTCTAA
Source organism: Astyanax mexicanus (assembly GCF_023375975.1). NCBI lineage: Eukaryota > Metazoa > Chordata > Actinopteri > Characiformes > Acestrorhamphidae > Astyanax > Astyanax mexicanus. Next base: position 11,517,404 of record NC_064422.1, read on the forward strand.
TGACATTGCATTTTGTTTGTATTTGGTTTGTATTTGGCTTGTAAGCACTGCATCATTGCTAGGTTACCTGTATGTGGTGGAGTAATACATAGAGACATGGAGAGCTTCGGTCACAGTGTATTACCGGCTGATAATGTCACTCATAAAATGCATCTCAGCCAATCACATTGCAGGGTCAGAACTAACTGTGGTATAATTAAATGTAGATAAAAGAATGATTGTCAGAAATGCAAAATGTCATGATATTATTTTGTATTAGTTGTGTCAATTAAAATTATAAATCTTTATGTACGTTTATTTGATTGTGAAGCACCTTCTTATACAAGATTAAATCAGCATGTTCACCAGCAACTGATGGTTTGCAGGGAAACAGTAACAGGACTACAGTCTCTAATTGTAGAATTACTGTATAAAGTGTTCCTATGTGCTTAATGGAGTTGAACAAATAGATAATGGGTTTAGAAACAAGGAGCTGTCCATGTTAGTTAAAGGTCAGAGAACTGAAGATAAAATATCGGTAGAAGATAATAATCATCCTTAGCATCATCATTAAGGCATTTCTCTTAATGTAAGTAAGTCCACATTAGGGTAACTTGAGCGCAGTTCTTAATTAGGGTCACTAAAAGCCTGATTGATCAATAGTTTTAGACCGTCCTGATCAATAGATCAATTGTCTTACACAAGCCATTTGTATGATAATTGGCATCACTGCAAACCCATTATAAACCAATGGGAGTTCCCAAGTGCCTTTCACTGCTTCTGAATGTGGTTCAATATACTGAGTTACACATTTACCAGCTGCTATAGATCCTTTGGGATTCTCTGAATCATCAGTGAACTGAAGAGTTTTCCGTTTCTCTGCTGTCGACATTTCTTACAAACTTCATTCCACGTTTGGCCTTTCGGATTAGATTAAAGATAATTTAACAAGCTAATGAAGCATGTGCAATCTGAATCTGTTTACGACTGAAACACATTACATTAGTCCAGATCTATAAAGAGAGTTTGAAGGATGAAGTGAAGGATCTCCATTAGCCAAAGATTGCTGCTGATGTAGCATAGCGTAGCGTTGCGTAGCACAGCAGCTTGGCTTCAATACAACAGCTCACAGACGCCTTGTGCTGAGTGACATCACCCTTTTGGAGTGATGTGGAGAAAGAGCGCCATCTATCCACCCAGAGAGAGCAAGGCTCTCTCAGGGCTCCAGCAGCTGATGGAAAGCTACATGAACAGCATTAGAACCGGCAAGCTCCTGATCATAGTGGACTAGATCAGTTAACCAGCAGACTTCTACTGAAGGAGGGATCTGTAACTACTGTCCATGGTAAGCACTAACTTTAACTAAAAAAGCTCAGAATAAACATGGGGTGTGGACAGCAACAGCTTATTTGCATAAAAGTGAGAAAGCCTCTCTTTATGTGAATGTTGTGGGCATTTTTGAAAATTTTATTACACACCTATATCTTTAGTATAAACTGAAACTGAAAATACTAATTCTAAATGTAGCAGAAAAATCCTTTTAAAATTTGAAGTAAATCTGCAACCAAAATTGGCAAATTAATTTAAAAATCTTTAAGTTCCTGAATACAAATCAAACATTTAATGACCTGTAAATGAATTTACATGTTTGTTTTTTTTACCCTGTTAAGGCCAACAAAGGATATTTCCCAAGAATGACAATATTTCCCCATTCAAGACCAGCTGAGATCATATAAAAATATATATAGTGGAGATATTAAAAAATACAATAATTTGAGATAATAAATAACAAAAAAAAATATTTTCAATTATTACACAATTCCAAAATCAAATCTTTGCAGTTGAATCATTACCTTTAGTTTGATGCAGATATATTATTTCAAATATTAACAGAATTCCCAATGATGAGAAATATTCACTGTTTAAAATCCAATAATAACTAAATGAACACTAAATAATTTGCATCAGTTTCAGCTTATTCACCCCCGGTGACGCTGACATATTGCTTCATTTCATTATTAGGAACGGCCATTGTGTCCTCTTGTCATTAAATCAAATTTACCACCCTAATTACAAGACCTCCTGCAGGCTCCGCCCTCTGCCCAGTCCCCTGCCTGCCATCAGTGTGTAATTACTCAGACATGGAGCATTCTGACACTTCCTTACTGCACCTGAGACCCCCGGCGTCTGTGATCAATTACCTTATCTTCATCTCCAACATCCTCAAACATCCTCACTGAAAAAAAATAAGAGTAAAATTTACTTTAAAAAAAAGTTTCTCAACTTTCTGCATTTGCTTTTTTTAAGTAAATTTAATTTCAGATAAATTGAAGTAAATTCAACTCGGTTTCAAGACTTAAATGTTACACAGAGTAAATAAGTGAACTGAACTTCAATCAATCCTTTCTTTTAGTAAACTTTACTTCATTTATTTTTGCTGAATAAATCCTTTCTTTTAGTAAAATGTACTTAATTTATTTTTGCTGAATCAATCCTTTCTTTTAGTAAAATTTACTTAATGTCTGCATACAATATTACCTAATTACAATTACTTCATTTATACAATATTACTCAAATAATTTATAATACATAATATATTATAATTCTTGATTTTTTTTTGTTACAACACACATATTACACTGTCTCAACACATAGATGGCATGTAATACACTATTTATACTAGTAAACTAAAAATAATGTATTACATGCCATCCATGTGTTGAGACAGTGAGACTTGGTCTGTTTACAAAATACATTTTTGAGATTATGTAAATATTTGAATGTGTGTTTTAACTAAAATATAATAAAATTATAATATATATAATAACATTAAGTAATTGTAATTAGGTAATATTTTTTGCAAAAATAAAGTCAAGTTTACTAAAAGAAAGAATTGATTCAGCAAAAATAAATGAAGTAAAGTTTAATAAAAGAAAGGATTGATTCAGGAAAAATAAATGAAGTAAAGTTTACTGAAAGAAAGGATTAATTTAGCAGAAATAAATTAAGGAAAGTTTACTAAAAGAAAGTATAGATTCAGCAAAAATAAATGAAGTAAAGTTTACTAAAAGAAAGGATTGATTCAGTAAAAATAAATAAAGTAAAGTTTACTAAAAGAAAGAATTGACTGAAGTTCAGTTCACTTATTTACTCTGTGTAACATTTAAGTCTTGAAACTGAGTTGAAGTTACTTCAATTTATCTGAAATTAAATTTACCTAAAAAAAAGCAAATGCAGAAAGCTGTGAAACATTTTTTTTTTTTTAATAAAATTTTACTCATCATTTTTTGCAGTGCTCTTCTTCCTCACCAACCCTCCTCTACCTCCCCTCCGTCACGGGTCCCGGGCAAACTTCATAGTCTCTTGATTATCGCCGCTCGTTCCCCTCCTTCCTCTCCTTCTCTCTGCACCTAATCGCTTCCCTCTGGTGGCATGGCGATGTTTACTTCCTGTGGTGATCGGTTTCATCCTGTGTGCACATGCAGGCCTGGGGGCTCTGGACTTTAAGAGTTTTAAACAGTGTCAGAGTCTCAGATGGCACCTGGATCCTGCTGTCCGTGGGCGTAGTTGGCATGGAGAGTTTGAGCCCCCTCTCCCTCCACCACCCCTGTAATCTGAATACCTAAATGTCATTGTCGTAAGTTCTGTGGAAAGCTGCACCAGGTTCCTCAAGACCCTGACGTTATGCTACTCTGGGACTCTGTACTACGTGAAAGTTGAGATTTTTAAAAGGAAGAAGCTTTTTCTGAAATTCAGGATTTCTTCCCAGCTGGCACACAACCCACCTTCAACATTAAAATGTGATTAAAAAGTAGTTGAAGTAATGTCTGTTGTGGTTTTAACATTGTGAAACGTTGACATTTTATTGTTTGAATTTTGTTTTGCATTTTACATTTCATTCCCATACAATAAAAAAAACACTTGAATAGAGGGATAAAAAGTGGTTATACTTCCAAAATTACATTTGCATACATTTGCATACTTTTTTAGTAGCTAAAAAAAAAAGCTTTTTGTTTGTAGTTGTACACTTCCTACTTCTCAGAGATATACAGCTCTGGAAAAAAAACTAAGAGACCACTAAAAATGAAGTATTATCTTGATTTTTAACAAGTTAAAAACCTCTGGAATATAATCAAGAGGAAGATGGATGATCATAAGCCATCAAACCACCAAACTGAACTGCTTGAATTTTTGCACCAGGAGTAAAGCAGCATAAAGTTATCCAAAAGCAATGTGAAAGACTGGTGGAGGAGAACATGATGCCAAGATGCATGAAGAAAACTGTGATTAAAACCAACCAGGATTATTCCACCAAATACTGATTGATTTCTGAACTCTTAAAACTTTATGGATATGAACTTGTTGTTTTCTTTGCATTATTTGAGGTCTGAAAGCTCTGTATCTTTTTTGTTATTTTATTCATTTCCAATTTTTTGGTAATTTGGGATCAATGTTGACTTTAGTTTATGAAATAAAACAAAAATGTTTATTTTACTCAAACATAAACCTATACATAGCAAAATCAGAGAAACTGTTTTAGAAACTGAAGTGCTCTCTTATTTTTTTTTTCCAGAGCTGTATATGCAGAGAGAGAAAGAGAGAATACCAATAAAATTGTTTATTTTTCATCTGATACAGAGTTGGACATCTCATATGGTTGATGGAGTACCAGTCAAAGATTGAACACACCTTAAAGTCAATGCTTTTTTATTATATTAAAATATTTTGCATTAATTTCTGGAATGATCTGTAATTTACATTAGTATATGAATGACGTTGCATTCAATCATTTTGAGTTGGATTCCAAAAATATATCTTACTGGGTTGCCAAATAATAATAATAAAAAAAAGAATCAGGCAAGTAGAACCAGATTTACTGCAATTTCACTGTTCAACATGTACAACTTTCTGACATTTACGAACACTTTTATTACAGCCCCCACCCCGTGTCCGTTCTCCTCTTTGTCCGTTTTCCCCTGTCCGTCCTCCCCTGTCCCACAGCGCACCGGGTTTACTTGGGTGGAGGAAGCCAGCAGCTGGTGCAGGACCCGCCGGGGTGACCCGACTGACCCCAGCTGCTATCCAGATGCGGGTCAGTGGTGAGGTTCAGCGGTCCATCCGTGTGAGTTACAGCTCACCATAAAGAACGAGTGAAACGGAAAAGCCGAAGCTGCGATGGATTAAGTTCCATCCTCCTCTGTCCTCAGACGAATTTTAATGCCGCCATTCTTAGAGCGAATAAACATTTTAAAGAGGAGAAATTAAAGTGTGATAAGCCTAAAACACAAGTCTAAAGAACAACCTAACCAGTTAAAGTAAATTTTACGGATAATCTATTCTGTCGGCCTCCGAATAAAACTAGAATTTGCTGTTACAGCTCTGGAAGACAATAAGAGATCACTTAAAATTGATACGTTTTTTTTTTATTTTGCCAAACTGAAAACCTCTGGAATATAATCAAGAGGAAGATGGATGATCACAAGTCATCAAACTACCAAGCTGAACTGCTTAATTTTTGCACCAGGAGTAAAGCAGCATTAATTTATCCAAAAGCTGTGTGTAAGACTGGTGGAGGAGAACATGATGCCAAGATGCACGAAAACTGTGATTGAAAACCAGGGTTATTCACCAAATATTAATTTCTGAACTTGGGAGAAATGCTGTCCGTAGTTATTTATGTTGTCCGTAGTCATTTATTTATTTATTTATTTAGAGATGTTGTCCATCAGAATAGATCATGAACCAGCAAATGTACGAGTTTATAAACCAATGTAACAGTAACTTAGCCCCGCCCACTGCACTGGAAAAACAGTAGTACTAGATGGAGCCATTGAGGCAAAGTAACAGCTAATTTTTACTAATTTAATGTGATTTAGAACACTTTTTAATCCTGTTTAATCCTGTTTGAATCTATTACACACAGGCTAAATAAAAGGTAGTTAAATATTTTAGTTATGGATGTTAGAGTCTTATTTTCTGTGCATTGCACACAGAAAACATCAGTCTTGCATTTTTTTCCCCATCACTGGAGATAACACAGTTCTGAAAAGGTTTAAGTTAAGGATAAAAAACAATCCAAATCAATCTGGCCCTATGTGAAAAAGTATTTGCACCCTAAACTCTTGGCAGCTGGTGTGCTTGGGGTCTTTGTCCTTCTGCAGAACCCAATTGTCATCTTGGAATATGCCCGTTCCATGAGGACGCAGTATATCATCCACATATTACCAACCTCATTTTTGCATATTCTGGAGGTTTTGAACATGGTAAAGCTCCTCTATGCAGCTCTGGAAGGGCATTAAATAGTGGTGTTATGAGACTCTTTCTCTGGCTCTGTTATTCTTTCTTAATTAGGCGGTGGTCTTCCAATGGTCCCAGAGCGTTGGGCTGACCGCTCTAATAGAAATAAAAACCTCTTTAATCGGCAAATACATGGTTTGCCCTCCTGAACCTGACACAACCCCTTCCATTCTTTCAGCAGGAGCCATAAAAGCCAACGAGGCAGAGGAATATGTTTACCATATGGCCTTTGGTTGTTAAAGGAGAGGGGGTGCTTTGGAAAGGGCACGAGGGGCAGTAACTCTCGAATGCCTCCGATATGGAGAGAGAGAGGGCGCGAGAGCGCACGGTGTGAACATTATCCAGACATGGGGGTGAAAAGGTTGGATTGCATGCGTGTGTGTATGTATGTATGTGTGTGTACTTGTGTTCAATTGATACGCACTGTAAAAACATGCACTGACTTCATGTACAGTACAGCACAAAACGCTCAGATGTTGATGTAATGGATGCCAATGGAGAGGCTCCAGACAACCTCAGGTCCAATTCCAATTTCAAGTTGAAACGCTGTGTAAAATTGAAATGCATTCAAAAGAAAAGGAGAATACAATGATCAATGATTTATGATTTAGAAATCTCATTGGCCTATACTTTATTCACAGTAGAATGCAGAACACATAGCAATTTTTGAAATCGAAACATTGAACCATTTCTTGACTTTTGACTTGGTAAAAAAAAAAAAATTACTTTGGATGTAGTAAAACATGATAAAGAGTACTAACCTTTGTTGAGTAGCCCACCTCCGTTCTCCCACAGCGTTCAGAGATCCAGACATTTTAACAGTTTATCCAAACACCCTTCAGACTGGGTGATACAGGGCATAATTTACCCTGATAAATCACTTTTTACACCGTTATCCAGCTCAAAGTAGCTCCACACCTCCTTGCTAGAATCTGGAGAGCCCTGACATTTAAAACAAGGCAAAAAGTAGAAAATCCAATGGTTAACAGAGTGTTAAAGGAGAATTCTGGTGTAAAATTGACTTAAGGTGTAGTAAAACATGACAAAGAGTACTTACCTTTGGTGAATAGCTCACCTCCACTCTCCTGCAGCTTTCTGAGATCCAGGCTCAAAGAAGCTCCACACCTCATTGGTAGAATCTGAAGAGCTCTAACATTTAAAACAAGGCATTAATAACTTCAAAAGTGCTTTAAAAGCTTATTTAAAAAACACTGTTCACAACCGGTAGCATTAGCTACATCTCTGGGCTCCTGGATAACGATGTGAAAAGCAATTTAACAAAATTACTGGATCTCAGAAAGCTGTGGGAGAGCAGCGGTGAGCTATTCAACAAATGTTGGTACTCTTTATCATGTTTTATTACATTAAATGTCCCTTTCACACATTTTTTACAGTTCTCCTTTAATGACAACAACATGTACCAACAAAAAGTAAAGGGTTCTAGTAACTAATAGGAGCAATTTGCTGAGTCAGCTGAGAAGACTGGATAAAAAAAGGACATTTTAAAGAAGTCCAGGAGACCTCTATACCAAAATCACTCCAAGAGTGCATGGGCATGGACAACCCATCCAGGAGGTCATCCAGAACAACATCCAAAGAACTGCAGGTCTCATTTAAGGTCAGTTAAGGTCAGATTTAATAATTTAATAATAAGAAAAAGAACACAAAAGGACCATCTGTACATCTGTATGTATTCTATTGTAAATATAATGTAATATGGGTCTAATGGAAATACAAATCATTGCATTCTGTTTATTTTTTTATTTATTCATATTTTACACATTTTACAGTCCCAATTTTAGTGGAATCGAGGTTGTAGAATGTGTGTAGGTTTGTTTATGTGGGTGTATACAGAATGTTAATGCCTGTACCTTGGTAAGTGCGTGTATATGTGTGTGTGTGTGTGTGTGTGTGTGTGTACAAGTGTGTTAACTGATGAACTGCCTTCCACACACAACCCATTAAGCTTCAGAGATATCATCCTGATCTTCTACAGACACGGTGGAAATGGGGCAGCCGAGGCTTTGTGTCCAGATTGCGGTATTTGTCTCTGTAGTGGTGATCATGCTTCCTGGCGTGTAGATTGATGGTGATTGGCTGCTTTTCAGGGGCGTCCATGAGCTCCGCGAGAGCTCAGATAATTAGGTTTACTAATCACGCTTTCATTAACCTCCAGCTTCCGTCTCTCTCTTCCCTCTCTTCTCTCTCCTGCACTGTTTCCCCATTTCCCAACTCCAGCCCAACCCAGCGCTGTCATTTTTCTTCCCGCAATACTTAGCTCCAGTGTTCAAATAAAAATGATCACATAATTATTAGCATAAATGGGCGCTTTAGCCTCACAAATAAATCAACCGGCCTCACCGCGTGCGGTACTGGTGGCAAGGGTGGAATTTCCACTGGAAGCTTTTATGAGGAAAAAAAATCTAATTCATAACAGTAGTGAAAATTAAATGTGTTTGTCCAAACATATATTATTACATTATAGTTAAATGTTTTTTGGTTATCTATCAATCATTCAATCAATCAATTAACCTTTATTTTCACTTGGTAATACATTGAGCGCAACCCTCATTTTCAATGTAGCCGATCATTTACAACTTTCTGAACTAACAACAGAAAATTTGATGAATAAATAGATCTATCTATCTATCAGCACCGCAAATTTTGTCTTTTGGAATAAACATATGTTTATATACATATGTGACAATAGAATAGACTCAATTGCTAGCGGTTAATGCTAATGCTGCTCCAGTAGTGCTAGCTGGAGTGTCTTTGATTTTACCAAATTGAAAACCTCTGAAATATAATCAAGAGGAAGATGGATGATCACAAGCCATCAAACCACCAAACTGAACTGCTTGAATTTTTGCACCAGGAGTGAGTAGAATAAAGTTATCCAAAAGCAGTGTGTAAGACTGGTGGAGGAGAACATGATGCCAAGATGCATGTTTAAAACAGTGATTAAAAACTAGGGTTATTCCACCAAATATTGATTATTTCTGAACTCTTAAAACTTTATGAATATGAACTTGTTTTCTTTGCATTATTTGAGGTCTGAAAGCTCTGCATCTTTTTTGTTATTTCAGCCATTTCTCATTTTCTGTAAATAAATGCTCTAAACGGCAATAGTTTTATTCGGAACATGGGAGAAATGTTGTTTTTATGTTGTTTTTTTCTATGAATCCAAATATAATAATTAAGTATGAATGAGCATATTATTATTTGCATAAATTGGTATTTTAGCCTCAACCAGCTATGTGGCTATGGGGCGGCAAGGGTGGAATTTGCACTGGAAGCTTTTCTGAGGAAAAAAATGCAGATTCACAACAGTAGTGGGAATTAAATGTGTTTGGCCAAAAGTATATTATATATAAAAGTATATAAAGTATATTATTACTTTATTATGATTTTATCCAGATCAGATCTCAGCAATCAAGCCATAGCAGCCCAGTGTGTCCTGGATCACACTTACTCACAACTACAGCCAGCTGAACACCAGGGAAAGACGCCAGAGCGTGACCATGTTTTCTCCAGATCTGCATGTAGGAACTCTGCCACAGCTGGACTCCAGTTTTGGCCTGATGTAAAAAGGCCATAGAAGCTTTTCATTGCTAGGTTTCATGTGGACCACATGTTGCCAAGAGTTGTAATATCATGCCATATCTTAATTGTGAATTGTGAACGCTACAGCTGAGACGGTTTTGGCTCGTAGTAGATTTGCAATTTCCAAAACTGATTCAGAAGTGTATTTAATGGACTACATTTGACCTGAAATCATCTGTTATCCAACATAACCAATCTACCATATCCAATTTGTGAGAATTTCCCACAAAAAAAAGGATTTATACAAGTAAATACATGTAAACTTTTTTACGAATCCAAATATGATAATTATGTTTAAATTAGCAAATTATTAAACATCACACCAATGCCAGAGCGTGACGATGCTTTGTCCAGATCTGCATGAAGAAGCATTACCACAGCTGGAGATGTAGAAAGGCCATACAAGCTTTTCATTGGTAGGTTTCATGCCAAGTGTGCCAAGTGTTCCAATATCATGGCATATCTTAAATTTCAATGTTACAGCTGAGCCAGTTTTGACCCACAGTATATTTGCCATTTCCAAAACTGATTCATAAGTGTCTTAAATGGGCTATAAATGACCTGAAATCATCTATTATTGTCCAATACAGTAATCAAGCATAACATTATGACCGCCTCTGTTACACCTTAGACCTTGTCTGTCTCGTTTTCTTATTTTCTTTGTCCTTTCTGTTCCTCACCTGCTTTTCCGCTTGTTTTGTTGTCCTTCCCATGTGCTCTTCAAGCAAATAGCACTATTTTGTCATTGTCTGTCTATCACCAGTGTTCTCAGTGTTTGAAATGATATACTTAAATAACTGTAGAAATGTGAGGCTCGTACTCACTTTTGTAATACACTGTATGTATATGAAAATAAATCTTGTCGTGTCTTTTCCTGGAGTAGAACTGTGTTAACTGTTCTATATGTCAGGAACAGATTGCTATCTGTCCTTCCTCAAAGTGGGCTTACACTGAAATCCTATAGGGTGGAGCAGAGTTATGCTTTCAGCAGTGTGTGTGGCATGTGCCCGGCTTTGTGGAGTTCAGCCTGGCATCATTTACACCTCACAGAGATCAGGAGGGCACACACTGACCAACAACCTCCCCGTTCCACACGTCAAGGTGGACGAGCTGCGATGCGGCTCTACTTTAATGTGCTGCGTGTTCCGGGTGTTAATAGCACACGTGCATGTGTGCGCGTGAGACTACGGATATATATTTAGTTTATGAGGCGTAAAGCTCTGATGTGATCATTTTTCTCATTCATATTACTCAGCTGTTCAACTCACACCATGTGACCTGCAGCAGGGACAGTAATAATGAGAAAAAGAAGAGGAAAAAAGAGGAGAGTAATTAAGGCAATGAGGAAGAAGACAAAAAAGATGAAAAAGACGAGGGAAAAGACCAGAAGAAGAAGACAGTAGAGTAGAAAATGATAATGCAAATAAAGAAGACAAAAAATAATTACAACAAAGTTTGGTAGATATTGGTAAAGAATAAGATAAAGAAGACAAAGAGGAAGAAAAAGAAGACCAGAAAAACAAAAGACAATAAAGATGAAAAGACAAATAAGACAACAGAGAAGATGACAAAGACCAGCTGAAAAAGCTGTAAAGAAAATGAAAAAAAAAAAATATATATATATGCAAAGAAGATACTGAAGATGAACATGAAGACAAAGAAGAACAGAGAGGAGGACCAGAAGAAGAAGCTAAAGACAAAGAAGCAACCAAAGAAAACAGTGAAGATAAAGAAGACAAAGAAAATGAAGACAAGAAAAGACAAACACATTTAGAACACATCTATATTTTTCTTTATATTTTTGCTATTTAAGCTCCTCATATTCAGTTAAAAGGACAAAATATACCAGTGTACGAAATGTAACAGTAATGTCTAATCTTTTAGGGAAAACAGAAAAACTAAAACTGAAAAAAAGGAATTGAACAAAAATGAGTTGCAAAAGCATATTGTGAAAAAAATGAAAAATCTGAATTTTTGAGGGAGTGATTTTTGCCAAGCAATTAATTGGTTAACAACTTACTGCTGGTAAGTAGCACTGGAAATATTAACAACACTGGTTTAAATGCAGAGAATAAAAAGGAGCCAATTATAGAACCTTGTGGTACACCATAAGAGCAGATACCATAAAGCAGATACCCGCCACTAAATGGTGTTTCCTCTTGTACTTAAATGTTTGATAAACAATGTAAAACTTGTAAAACTGAATCTCCAACTTACTCTGAAGTTTCTTCTTAAAGTTAACTTTAATATCCTTGTAGTATGTATAGTTTAAAGAAGCACCAACTCCAATAAACCACCAAAAACACAATGGTTGTCCAAAAATGCTCGCAAGGAAAATGCAGCTCACCACTATTTCAAGTCTTTGTAGGAACATCGTGAAGCAGGAGCCGCATTCAGATGCATGAGGAGACGCAGGAGTGATGGTTAAATGAATGAGTTTAATTTAGTGTGGGACTGAATCAGGCCGGAGTGTTTTCTCCGTGAAGACAGCATGATGGACGGTGCGTGGAGCAGAGGGCAGATGTGAGGGTGTGATGGCCTGATGCCTGTTCTTGACCTTGACGTCTCGCTGCTTTACAGGGTCTGGTCCTGAGGCCACTGAAGGCCGGTTTTGTCCAAATGAAGAATGGAGCGGCTGTGCCCGAGCCGGTGGACAGGAAGGGGGAATGAAAACAGCGGGTCCACTGTGACCTGGGTGAAAGTGCACCCAGGGGAGATCAGATCTGTTTCTGGGGGTCCGGCTGGTGCACGGGTGACCTCTGGACCGGTGGGGATCAGGTTTTAAACAAGCGTTACTTTCCATAGGGAATTTATTTATAAGACCAGCAGAGAAAAAAAGAGTAAATTCAGGTTTAAATCAAACCCTTCCATGATGTCTCGACACAAATCTGACAATGAGTGTGTTTGTGCGTATAATTCTAAAGTATTATGAGATGCTCACATGGTTTAAAAGGGAACTGATATTCCTAATTCAACAAAAAAGGGAATTCACCAAATCTACAGCTCTGGAGAAAATAAGAGAGCACTTAAAAATGAGTAGTTTCTTTGATTTTACCAAATTTAAAACCTCTCTAATATAAAGATGGTCAAGAAAAAGATGGATGATCACAAGCCATCAAATCAAACTGAACTGTCTGAATTTTTGCACCAGTAAAGCAGCATAAAGTTATCCAAAAGCAGTGTGCAAGAATGGTGGAGGAGAACATGATGCCAAGCAAAAAATTAAAATTGATTAAAAACCAGGGTTATTCCACCAAATATTGATTTCTGAACTCTTAAAACTTAAAACTTTATGAATATATACTTGTTTTCTTTGCATTATTTAAGGTCTGAAAGCTTTGCATATATATTTTTATATATTTGTAATTTTCTGCATATAGATGCTTGAAATTATAATTTTTTTTATTTGGAATTTGGGGGAAATGTTGTCTGTAGTTTAAGAGTTCCGAAATCAATATTTGGTGAAATAACCCTGGTTTTTAATCACAGTTTTCGTGCATCTTGGCTTCATGTTCTCCTCCACCAGTCTTACACACTGCTTTTGGATAACTTTGTGACTATCTTAGTCACTCCTGGTGCAAAAATCCAAGCAGTTCAGTTTGGTTTGATGGCTTGTGATAATCCATATTATTCTTCCATGTATTCCAGAGGCTTTCAATTTGGTAAAATCTTTTTTAAGTGATCTCTTATTTTTTTCCAGAGCTGTATACTGTATATACAGGGGTTGAACAATGAAACTGAAACAATTGTCATTTTAGTGTGGGAGGTTTCATGGCTAAATTGGAGCAGCCTGGTGTTCAATCTTCATTAATTGCACATTGCATCAGTAAGAGCAGAGTGTGAAGGTTCAGTTAGCAGGGTAAGAGCACAGTTCTGCTCTAAATATTTAAATGCACACAACATTATGGGTGACATACCAGAGTTCAAAACAAATTGTTGGTGCACGTCTTGCTGGGGCATCTGTGACCAAGACAGCAAGTCTTTGTGATGCATCAAGAGCCACGGTATCCAGGGTAATGTCAGCATACCACCAAGAAGTACCAACCACATCCAATAGGATTAACTGTGGACGCTGTAAGAGGAAGCTGTCTGAAAGGGATGTTTGGGTGCTAACCCGGATTGTATCCAAAAAACATGAAACCAAGAATTCAATGTGCACCTCAACTCTCCTGTTTCCACCAGAACTGTCCGTCACCACAATAAATTATTGTGCTCTAAAACCAGGTGTTTCAGTTTCATTGTCCAACCCCTGTGTGTTATTTTTACCTTTTGTATATACTGTATAAACAGTGAGTGTACTGCACTGTCTATACAGATACACAGTAGACTGCATTCACTAGTGAGCGTGCGAGTGTGCCAGAGTGTGTGAGCAGGGTTAAACTACTGAATGCTCTCTTTAATCTATCCCAGATGCATGCTTTTGGCTCCTCATCCCTTCTTTCTATCCCTTTGCTCTCCCTTTTTTAATTAAGAGGGAAATTATTAAAGCTACAAATTACTCCAGCCCAATGATGCTCCTCTCCGCTGATAGCAAGCAGATGGTGGTTGGCCGGAGACAAAAAGGAAGACCCCCCTCCATCCCTCCACACCCCTCCTCCCCCCTGAAAATGAGCTCTATTTGCATTTCATGAGCTGGGCTGCGATGCTATGCCTGTCAGACAGTGGTCCCGGCCCTCTGAAGGAGGCCCTGATAGATTAAGGTGGACCTTCTGCCTGCATCTTCGCCCATTGTGTTCCAGAAATGAAAGAATATTGTCTCCCCACAGACTCCCGAGAACAGGGGGTGGGTGGTGATAGTGACATTGGATGGGGTAGAATTAAAGTGACGAGGGGGGGGCGGTGGCAGAAGAGGGGGGGTGATAATGTAATTATTCTCTAGCCTCGTCCTTGACCCTGAGGATGTGAACAATTATGACCACAATGCAGGAGAATGAGAGAATGAACACGTTCTGTCCATCACAAACTCGCTAATGTTTACCATCAAACAGCTCTGGAAAAAAAACAAATTGAAAGATGGATGATCACAAGCCATCAAACCAAACTGAACTGCTTGAATTTTTGCACCAAGAGTAAAGCAGCATAAAGTTATCCAAAAGCAGTGTGTAAGACTGGTGGAGGAGAACATGATGCCAAGATGATTGAAAACAGAAAGATGTGATTATAAACCAGGGTTATTCTACCAAATATTGATTTCTGAACTCTTAAAATTTAAAACTTTATGAATGAACTTGCTTTATTCGTATTTTCATTTTCTGTAAATAAAATGCTCTAAATGATACTATATTTATTTGGAATTTGGGAGAAATATTGTCTGTAGTTTATAAAATAAAACAACAATGTTAATTCTACTCAAACATAAACCTATAAATAGCAAAATCAGAGAAACTGATTCAGAAACTGAAGTGCTCTCTTAGCTTTAGAAGGCTAGAGCTCATAATAAATGTTCATCCTCTACATTATTCATTCTGTTCACTGAATAACTTAATGTACGGGCCAATAGAAACTCTTTAAAGTGACCTGATTGACTTCCATTGAAATTGTACAAGGTTTTTTTTCTCTCTCTCCTGTAAAGTTGCTGTTTTGGAGATAAGTGTTTTTCATTGGACAGCCGCATCATAAAATGTGAACAAAGACTGAGAAATTCCATTACATTTTCTAAGCCTAATTTGTATTTAATTAATGGATTTAACATATTAAAAAAAATACAGAAACAGATTTATAAAAGGAATTAACCTTTAACATGGCATATATTATGTTTTCTTTTAAATAAGCTGAATTAAATGAATAAACAGTAATTAAAATGCATTGGAGTGTGTTCTTTGTAATTATGTTTAATAATATATGTAGATTGTGCCACCCAAAACCATGAGCACCCCCAAAACGACAAATTCCCAACATTCCTATTTTATTTTATTCAGTCATTTTGGAGCATTTCTATTGGCTATTGATCCTGTCTTTGTGAAATTTGGTAAGTAATGTAGTAAAGCGCTGCTATATATATATATATATATATATATATATATATATATATATATATATATATATATATATTATAATTCATGTCCACATAAATGGATGTCTTTGGGGATTCAGGACAAATCACAGAGAAGAGGGGGAGGCGGTAAAAGGGGGCGGGGCCATCCGATCCCCCAGACAGTGTAAAGTTTTGGGGGTCAGTGTGGTCACAGTCATTAATTACCCCATTATCAGATTAGAGAGGTGAATAAGAGTGATCTGTCTGCTTCACACAGATACTCCCCACAGATTTCACTCACCTCCACCCCACACCCCTAAATATTCACCAGCATTCACTTATCTCACACTCACACATAAACACTGATAAGAGGAGGAAACGCTGCTGAGGAACTTCTCTGCAGGAACTGAAGCTTAATGTGTCTACAGCTAATGATGTGCTGCACTCTTAAATAGGATTAAATGGAGTGTGAGATTAAAATAAGTCCCCTGCTCCGGACGTTCCCAACGAAATAATAATGTGTGGATCTTTTTGTAAGAAGACATTAATTTATTCTTTTATTATTTTCATTAATTAAAAAAATACTGTATTTTGACCCTCATAAATAAATCAAATAAACACAAATATTTAAGAATATTTAAACAGTACCACAAAACAGCATTTTCTCAGTCAGATTTATGAGGTAGAGTCACCTGGAATCCAGGCTTTCAGTTAACAGCTGTGCTGAACTCATCAAGAGTTAATTAACGCTAATTGAATTTTTTGTCTCTTAATGTTAAAGTTTGAGAGCATCAGTTAAAGTAAAGTAGTGGAGAGGTAGAGTTACAGGTATACAGTGAATAGTGAATATTTGAGTAATGTTCGAATCCAGATTATGAGAAGCAACAACTACTTAACTAAATTAATAAAACATAAAAAAAAAAAAGAAATGAAGGTCAGTCAGTTTATTAAGAATTTATTAATAATAGTTAACAAAAGTTTGCTGCCAATTTGGGGTGTGACTGGGCTCTGTAATATAAATATTACATATAAATATTAATATAAATTATGTATATATAAATTAATGAGTAAATAAACAAATAAATGTTCTGATGTAATTTTATCACGAATAATAGAGTGTGTGTTCAGAGTCTGACCACTAGAGGGCAATCTTTAACACATTTTCAACTTTTACACGAGTCTACACTGCTGATGTTTCACCACCGGATGGCACCATTCCCATATATATATAATCCATCCAGATGTTCTGCAGCCCTCATATACCTTAAACAGTGCTACATAGACCATAGACCACAACATTTTACTATTTATAGGTTTATGTTTGAGTAAAATAAACATTGTTGTTTTATTCTATAAACTGCAGACAACATTTCTCCCCAAATTCCAAATAAAAATATTGTCATTTAGAGCATTTATTTGCAGAAAATGAGAAATGACTGAAATATATCATCAAATAATGTAAAGAAAAAGTTTATATTCATAAAGTTTTAAGAGTTCAGAAATCAATATTTGGTGGAATAATCCTGGTTTTTAATCACAGTTTTTAATGCATCTTGGCATCATGTTCTCCTCCACCAGTCTTACACACTGCTTTTGGATAACGTTATGCTGCTTTACTCCTGGCTTTTGTGATGGCTTGTGATCATCCATCTTCCTCTTGATTATATTTCAGATTGGTAAAATCAATATATTGATATGTTGTCCCATCCCTAGTGATAATGGGTGATGAAAGGTCTTGATCTAAATTGAAATATACTGTAATAAGGAGCAGACTGTATGTTGTTTCAAATGATTAATTCACTATTATTTATAAGTAGAAATGGACATTGAAACCATTTTCCAACAAGCAACCATTCTTTAATGGCTTTTAATAAATACACAAGCAGGAAGCATTCATCTAAACAGTTCTTCAGCATTATTACACAGAGAGGCGTTTATCAGGTGGCCATCATAAGAGGTCTAATGTCCTCCTCTGACCTTTTAAACACAGACAGTACGTTCATTTGCAGGCAGATGGAGAAGCAACAACATAATAATTATAATAATCACTAACATCACAAACATACAGAGTTAAAGTCATTAATGAGTCAGAAATCTATTTAGATTATCATTATCAATTAAAAAAAAGACAAAATAATGGTGTTTAATCACAGACACATTGGGAGACTGAAGGAGAACACAGGTATGTAAGTGATGCTCGAACGTGCTGTAGAAATGTAACAATAGTGCTTTTTAAAATTGTATATGTTCCTAAATAAATGTTATTATATTATCTGGATGTCATATATTTTTTTTTTACATTTATCTACACACTCTATTTAGGTCAGCTGTTGATTAGACCACTGGTTAACCCTTTCAGACCCTGTGTCCATTACACTGGACATCATATATTTTCATATATTTATATATTTTCCTGTTTTTAAAGTTTGTTTGCACATACAATTGATTGAGACCTGTTTATGCTGTTTTTTCAGAATAGACCACAAACAAGTCAGCCAATGACTGAAAGTTTACAAGCCAATGGCCAAAAAACAGTAGCTTAGCTCCACCCACTGCATTGGGAAAAAATATATAATAAACACAAACAATTTAAACATTAGGGTATGGCAACGCTAGAGCCAACGAGGGAAATTAAGAGCTCATGTTTACTCATTTTTATTTAATTTTTAAACAATTTCTACAAGGCCAACTATCCAACACACGTATTAGGACTCCCCCTATCACTAGGAGGTTAAAAAAGACCAGCACAAGCCTCCTCCGATACATGTGAAGCAGCATTGCCGAGTAGCATCACAGCGCTAACGCTCTGAGGAAAGCGCAGAGCTGGGTTCTGATACATCAGCTCACAGACGCAGCTCATCTTGTGCTGATCCACATCACCCTAGGAGTGATAAAGGGGGTAAGAAAGAGCGCCATCTACTGTACTGTACCCACCCAGAGAGAGAGCAAGAATGCCGATTGTGCTCTCTCTCTCGGGGCTCCAGCAGCTGATGGCAAGCTGCATGACCGGGATTCGAACCCTTATTTTACTGTTTTTATATAATATAATTATATAATTCAGGTCTGAAAGGGTTGAGGCATGCATTTGAACATGATGTGCATATTTCAATATTTATGAACATTTGAATTACTGTATGTAATAATAACCATGAGATCAGGCAATATATTATTCAGTTAATGGTGATTTATTGTTGGTTTCAGTGCTGTTCCGTTTTTTTATATATATATATATATTTTTAAATATATTTCTTGCAGAGGGATCCGACTATAGATTTCTCCTACATGGTCCTTTACAAGGGAAAGTTCACAAGTGTATGTTATTATTCCAACACTGCGATGCACTTTGATCAATCACTTTGATCACTTTGATCTCCCAAGCTGGATACAGTTCAACACAATTCGATATTGCAGACGTCGTCAGCATGTTACGCTTCAAGTATCAGCAGAATTTCGCTAAAACAAAAACTGCACAGAAACACTTCGCACGAGGTTCACACTTTTCACACACCGACGTCACATCTGCAGGCAGCGTTCACCAGAACAAGCTCTACCATTCCCTTAATTAAATCGATAAAAAATAAGAGTAAACTTCAGTACATACAGAACTACAGTTTTAATGTATTTAACTGCAAGTTTAATTATCACAGGGTTTGTGTTAGGTTCTCTTTGGCGTTTTTCTTGCTAGCTGAAGACACAATGTTTAAAAAATTTACAATACAGATTAATGTAGTATACATATATTTATAGGCACTCACACTCTCTTCATTATCACTTTCTCCTCATTATCTTCAAGTCACCATATAAATGACCATATAAAGCAGTTTAGACCTTCCTGGTGGGATCTGCTAATGTAATGCTGTAATGCCCTCCTGGCTATATTCCACTTTAAAATAAAGCTCCTTTATAATTTATAATATAAGATTCATGGCTATGAATGTAAGACTCTATACAGAACATACTTATAACACATTATAAGGCATTATAAACATGATTATACATATTTTTTTTTATAAAATGTATAACCCTACATAAGCAAAGTTTTATATGCATTATGTGATAACTGTAATCATAATGCATTAAAATAGCTGTGTTTATAACATGTTATATACGTCAATACCAAGAAACTCAGTCCCAGCTTTGCAGAATTATGCATTATAACTAAAAAAAGATTATAAAAACATATACAGTGTATAACAACTTATAAACACACTCTGTATAATGCTCTAACTATATTGAATGTAATATTAATTATAATCACTGTTATAATGTATGTGTCTCTTATGTGCGCTCCATGTAAAGTGACATTACTTTCATTGTGGGACTAGATTATTAATGATAGATAAAAAAAGGTTTATAAATATGTATAGCCATGCTTATAATGACTTATGAATGCTTTATAACATGTTATGAATGTGTTTATAGAGTCGTATAGGGTTTAATAGAGATGACATTCATAGAAAGTGTTACAGGGTTTATAAATAGCTTATAAAGGAGTTTATTAATGGTTAAAAATTAGGTTATAAACCATTAATAAGCAGTTACAACACATGAATAGTGTTGAATAGTGACCTGTCATGTACCAAATAGTGATTTCACATACGTTTATACTGTTAAACCTCAGATCTTACTACTAGATTCTGATCTTACTTTGTCTTTTCAATCAGTCAGCTTTAACATTTCTGTTAATAACTTAAATTTAATTGAATTAATTTAACTGTAATAACATACTAAAAGTCTAATTTGATTTTCTATATTATTTTATTACATATGTTCAATATACGTCATTGTCACTGTTCTGTTCTGTCGATTTATAGGTTGTAAGTGCATAAATAATGTTTATTAATCTAAGTATTTAAAATAAAATAAAAAACCCATTCAGACCCTGCATCCATTATATTGGACACCATATATTTTCTTGTTTTAAAGTTTTTATGCACATAAAACATATTTGACAGCTGATATCCATCAGAATAGAATGTGAACCAGCCAATAAACAAGTTTACAAGCCAATGAAATGGTAGCTTAGCCCCTCCTACTGCATTGGGGGGGGGGGAATAATAATAATAATTTTAAGTGTTTTAGATTTTTTTGAGTTTTTATCATGTTTAGTTTACAGTTTTTATAATTTTCCATTCCACTGGAATTGATTCAGGTCTGAAAGGGTTCATTTATTAACACACCATTAATAAACACATTTATAACCTATTTATAAACCCTTTATAAAGAAGACTTATTTTTAAGTGGTACCTATATAAAAAAAAACTGACCTGATATTGAATTAAATCTCAGAAATCCTACCACTGTACTCTCAGATTAAAATATAAATACATTATTATATGTTAATACCACTGACCTCTACCAGCTATGTCTACTAAGCCGTCAGAAACCAATCGCCAAACTTAAAATCAATATTATTTTATTACATATGTTCAATATAAGTCATTGTCACTGTTCTGTTCTGTCGATTTATAGGTTGTAAGTGCATAAATAATGTTTATTAATCTAAGTATTTAAAATAAAATAAAAAACCCATTCAGACCCTGCATCCATTATATTGGACACCATATATTTTCTTGTTTTAAAGTTTTTATGCACATAAAACATATTTGACAGCTGATATCCATCAGAATAGAATGTGAACCAGCCAATAAACAAGTTTACAAGCCAATGAAATGGTAGCTTAGCCCCTCCTACTGCATTGGGGGGGGGGGGAATAATAATAATAATTTTAAGTGTTTTAGATTTTTTTGAGTTTTTATCATGTTTAGTTTACAGTTTTTATAATTTTCCATTCCACTGGAATTGATTCAGGTCTGAAAGGGTTCATTTATTAACACACCATTAATAAACACATTTATAACCTATTTATAAACCCTTTATAAAGAAGACTTATTTTTAAGTGGTACCTATATAAAAAAAAACTGACCTGATATTGAATTAAATCTCAGAAATCCTACCACTGTACTCTCAGATTAAAATATAAATACATTATTATATGTTAATACCACTGACCTCTACCAGCTATGTCTACTAAGCCGTCAGAAACCAATCGCCAAACTTAAAATCAAGTTTTACATTAATTAAAACATGTTTTTATTAATTTACAAAATGAGTCGTTTTGGTAAGTAGGTTGGTAGGCTATGTACAGAAGCAGGTAGGCACATGTGCATCTCATCTCTACTCCTAGGCGTCTGCTTGAATTAAATTTCCTATCTGGCTAGATAAAGGCTAAAACATGGCTATAGGAATGGTAAATACATAGCACCATTTTGTTGAATAAAAATAATGATAAAAAAAAATAAACTTAAAATTATTTATCATAGAAGCAGGAAATGGCCAACAATTCTATTCTATTTGCCCAAGAATAGCTCCTCGATTTGCCTCAATAGTCGTATTACTATATTAGTTCTATTTCTAGAACTTCTCTGTTTCATTTAAAACACTCTATATTTAATACATGCTCTTTGGTTAAAATACTTCAAACAACCTTATTCTGGCAGTATAAGAAAATAAAATAGACACACAATATGGCTAATAGTGTACTAACCTCTGACAAACACACACTTTAGGCACTTAATTAGCTAAAACAAAAAGCTCTTAAGAGGTTCTTTGTCAACAAACACAACAATACTATGTACATATATGTAAAAAGTGTTATAAATAGGTTTTAAACCATAGATACTATATACATCTTCAAATCATGACAGTATTGAGTGTTATATATGTCTTTCTTATTTTCGGTGGGCGTCGTGGTGGGTTCCATGTGTGGATATCGGCCGTCACAAGAATCTGGTCTGTGGATGCAGTGCGGTACTTTAGCTTCAGAGCTTAGACTTCTGGTGGCCAGAGCTAGGGGGCGCCACTTCATTCTCGTTTCCTCAAGATGACGTAGATTAACCCGCTGATGAACGCCAGAGGGAATGCCACCCAGGCCAGGATGTAGGCGAAGCCGAAGGAATCGGATGGGGCGGTCCATTCCGGACTCATTATTGTGTAGATGATCGCTCCACTCATGACGAAAAGACCTGCAGACGTGAGGAAAACAAAGAGTGCGGTCAGTAACACTTCTAAACACATACATCACCCAGTGCCCTTTCCAAACTACACCTGACATTTTTTAGCATTAATAGTAGTACAAATATAATACTATATTTTTATTAATAGTATTTTTAAGAGCGTCTACCTATTTTAATCATATTTAAATGTGCATACAACTAAATACTGGGTTGTTATCAACGGATTTCTCTAGCAAGGTTAACCTGTGACAATGCTAACAATGCCAACCTGTGATAATGCAACAGTGCTAACCTGTGATAATGCTAGCAATGCTAACTTGTGATAATGCTAACAATGCCAACCTGTAACAATGCTAACAATGCCAACCTGTGATAATGCAACAGTGCTAACCTGTGATAATGCTAGCAATGCTAACCTGAGATAATGCTAACAAGGACAACCTGTGCAAATGCTAACAATGCTAAAACCAGTGACAATGCTAAAAAGGAGAACATTGAAGCAAACCCCAGACCACTGATTCCAGGAAGACCAGACATCATCATTTGGTCCACAATCTGGCCCAAAAACAAAATTCATACTGGACCAAACTCTCAGAGCCTTAGAGTTCCTGGGTCCAGAATAAATTTTAGCTTAAAAAAACACCCAGAATAGCCACTCATGGTTATATAAAGAAGTTTAAACTTCTTATGGTTTAGAAATGTGTAAATTTGAAGAGCCTTTCAATAGTTAAATATATTTACATGAACAGAAGTTCATGATTTCAAATGGGTTCTTCACACTCACAGTCAACTCTATTAAAAACACAGGGCCTTATTTACCAATTGTTATTATTAAGAAAAACCCATTTAACTCAATTTTCACTAAGATTCTGACACTGAATTTGTGTTTTCTTACTTCTACATAAAAGAAAGTAGTCAGGCAATCCAGGGTCATACATGGTAAAACAAGCAAACACAAGAGAGAAGGTAAAGGGGGAGGCAAAACTACAAATATAAGCTTGGCAACAAGGTAATAAATAGAGTGTGCGATGCAATATAAAAGACGAGAAACGTTAATACAAAACAGGCTTGTAACATAAAGGCGAAACAACAGAACGCCTCGTAGAATAGACAGGAAACTAGAATCAATACTTAAAGAGGAGCAAGACAAACTAACAGGTATACATACAGAGGCGAACAGGTGAGAACAATCAATAGCTTGCAGTGTCACGTGATCAGTGGTGTGAGGGAAGAAGGCAGGCTGACAGCGTCAGGACTGACATATTTAAACAAATTCCAAGAAACACGGTGGTGAAAGAGGTTTTGTTAGGCCGTCTTTGGAAAGAAAGAAAGACCTGAAAGTGTCCATCCAGCACTGCTGACATTTAACTTTCCACCCTGTCCTCGCCTGAACCCACCGAGACAGCTCACTATTACAGCCCACACCGAGCAGACACAGCCGACGCTGTCTTCTGCAGACTAACCCGCCACCGCCGGCATGACCCGGCACTTTCTCACATTGTTTTCAGACCGATAGGACGCGGTCCTCCTCCGGCGTGCCAGCCGTGACATTTCAGCTTGTGGCAGGGCCTCTGTTTCCGGTGCCAAGCCGGTGGGCACCACTCTGCCCAAATCCCCAACTTCCCTCTGACATTCAGATCCTGCTAATGAGCAAATCCAGCAATCCTTTATTCCTAAAGGCCAAGAAACCTGTAAACCGCTTCCCCAAAACGTCCCCACAGTGCTCTCAACTGCAGCCTTTCCTACTAAATTAGTGAATCTTTACAATCAGGAACTTATCATTGTTTCTATTTAAACTATACAAATGTTTGGTACCGCTTTAAAATAAGACTACCTTTATAAAGGGTTTATGAATGTTTTATAAAGGAGATTATAAATGCTTATTATTTAGGCTGCAAATACTTTAAAACTTATTAATAAGCAGTTAATAAATAAATAACAACATGGATAGAAATGACAACAGTGAGTTAAAAACATGTCAAACCTCAGATCTTTCTAGTCACTGATCTTACTTTGTGTTTTCCATCAATCAGCATTAAACTTGTCATATTAATATATGTGTAAGTATGTTTAACTCTTTACTATAAATTAAATGACTCAGTTGAATTAAATGACTAAGAAAACAACGGATCACTGTTGCCTTTTTACTTGATGTGTTGTAACTGCTTATCAATGGTAAAAAAGTCATTTACAGCCTAATCAATAATACTTAATAATCTAGTTCATAAACCATTTATAAACCATTTATAAGGGTAGTCTTATTTTAAAGTGGTACCCAATTTTTTAATTCTTTTAAATACCATGATCATCTTCCGATAAATAAATCAATAGAATGGTCAAGAAATGCTTGGACTACAATATTATGTAACATTATACTGAAGGGTGTAATTCTAGAAATGAAATACTTTATGACAAATAAAATAAAATAAAAAAAAACAATGTCTGTGCAGCTCCAGTTCTTTTTACCAGATTTTACCAAATAAAATAAAAAAATCTGGAATATAATCAAGAGGAAGATGGATGATCACAAACCATCAAACCACCAAACTGAACTGCTTGAATTTTTGCACCAGGAGTAAAGCAGCATAAAGTTATCCAAAAGCAGTGTGTAAGACTGGTGGAGGAGAACATGATGCCAAGATGCAAATGTGATTAAAAATCAGGGTTATTCCACCAAATATTGATTTCGTTAACTTTTAAATCTTTATGAATATGAACTTGTTTTTTTTTTTGCATTATTTGAGGTCTGAAAGCTCTGCAACTTTTTATTTTTTAGTTATTTCAGCCCTTTCTCATTTTCTGTAAATAAGTGCTCTAAATTACAATATTTTTATTTGGAATTTGGGAGAAATGTTGTCTGTAGTTTATTGAATAAAACAACAATGTTCATTTTACTCAAACATAAACCTATAAATAGCAAAATCAGAGAAACTGATTTTACCAGAGCTGTATAGCTGAGAGAATGCCCAAATCCATGCCAAATAATTTCCTTTTCCAATAAAGTTACTGCTTTGGAGATACAAGGGTTTTCTTATACCAGCGACAGTAGTATCCTAATTCAGTAGAAGATAAACATGTTTACAGCCGAGTGAATTTAATCACCAGACCAAGGTTTAGCTCCATATACTAAATGAATTAATCGAACCAAATTAGCAGAGGAAGTTTGTTTGTTGTCGATGTGGACGGCATTAAAGTGTCTTCTGCTCAATCTGCTGTATAACTAAAAGTGACAGGGCTCATTAGATTAGCATTAGCATTAGCCGAGCCGGAGCTTTCTTTATTTAATAACAGAGGGAAAGAGCCTCAGTGAGCCTCAACAGACACTGAGAATAAAGGGACGACCTAGATAACTCTGTATTTTGAGGAACATGTTCTAAAGACAAAAATAGAATATAAAAATAAATATCACTACAATGATTTATCATTTAGTTTCCTAATTCAGGCACAGACACAAGGGCAGCAGCTTGACAGCAGTTACGTGTGGAGCTGATGTAATGCAGGAAGATTTTCTACATCTCTGTTCGTATTAGATAAGCCACAAGAACACACTACTATGTCTGACCTTCTAAAGCACATTGAACTTAAGCTTAGGAGATTCATAGCACTGTTTATTGGGTTTCACAATAGCTGGGTTTCCATTTAAACATCTAAACAAGCAGAAGTTGCATGCAATTAAAAAAATAACACTTTGAGAGGCGAATGTGCTGTGTGGGAGTACAAATGCACCAGACAGTTTTGGGAGGGCAGTGCAGTACCATACTTTTAGCCTTTAAAAACCTGTGTGTAATGATCAGACTATCCATAAGTCTAGTTTTTTCTATTATATTATATTATATTTCTAGTTTTCGTCGTCCGCCTGTGCCAGCTTATACATTTTTGGCATGTTTCTGTTTTAGCGGCAGAAAAATAGGAGCACCACTGACTTATTAAAACCATGACAACAGTCAACAGTCAGAGTCCATCTCTATAGGTGCGACCAGCACTCGTAAACCTCCACTTCCCCCACTTAAATGAGCTGCTGGTCTATCTTCACAGTGTGAACAAGCAGGTCAGTATCTGAGTATCTGTTGAGACGCACAAAAGCACTGCGCTGTTAAGATGCAAACGTGCCAAAGTCAGAGCTCACCTGCCTTTTAAAGGGAATGGCAAATGACACACCGATTGGTTTAATTCACGTTACGCCCCAAAAAAACACACCAATGTTTAATTAAGACAATTAATACATGTCAAGACGTATTTTTGTGCCCTCACAATACTAAAGACACACAGACAAGTCCTAAATCCAGCTGTGCAATGAATAATTTACCAGTGTCTGTAACTGTAATTTTAATGCCTGTTTTTTAAATGTACAAAAACTTGGTGTATGGAAAACCCTCTAATGACTTACAAAAAAACTCACTGTACTCTAGTCTAGATCTTTAGACTTAAATATATTTCTAATTCCCTTGTTTATTTATCTTTATATACTTTTTTTAAACATGCTTATCATAATCAGCTTATCATTTCTCCCTAAAAAAAATGAGATTTTTATGTTTTCCAACACTCACTGGCAAGGATCTGGAAAGTTCCGGTGAGGAAGAAGCGACCGCCCTTCTGCAGAGTGAAGAGCTGGCAGAAAAACAGGAAAAGGGACAGGAAGCTGAAGATGATTGACAGGATCATCAGAGCCTGGACCACCTGAATCCATACTGCAACCAGAAGGAGATGGAGAGATTCATTAGAACATTTATTCATTCATTCATTCATTTAAGTACAGTGAGGTTCTATAAAATCTGTAATCTAGAAGCTCCTCTGTGAATTGCTGATTTTTGGAAAAAAAAACTCTCTAAGAGTTAATATTAACTAATTTGGTACCACTTAAAAAAAGACTACCCTTATAAAGGGTTTATAAATGTTTACAACTAGTTTATTAATGGTTCATTATTAGGTTGTAAATGCCTTAAAAATCATTAATAATCAGTTATAACACATACATAGAAAGGGCAACAATATAGATGGCTGTGGGTTCACTATTTGGCAAACAACAGGTCATTGTTGCCCTTTTACGTATGTGTTACAACTGATTATTAATTATTATTAATGCATTTACAACCTAATTTGTAACCAATAATAAACAAATTGTAAACCATTTATAAATCCTTTATAAGTGTAGTCTTATTTTAAAGTGGTACCCCTAATTTTAAGTGTATATGTGTGACCATCAAAGTAAAAAACATACCTTTTTTTAACTCTGTTCAGGAGTTAAATCTGAACTGTTGTAGGAGTTAAAATATTTATCCCATCTAGAGTAAAATACAGCTCTCAGCTGCTAGAGTTAATTTTAACCATACACTCCTTCACAATGTAACAATTAATGCACAAAATTGTGTTATTAAACAAATATTATTAGAAAACATTGTACTATTTTAAACCCCTGGAACATTTAGGGGTAAAAATTACAACAACAAGCACCATTACTGATTACAATAACAATTTCATACTCAACAAGTGTACACCAGTGTATATATTTCCATTGCATGGCAACTTTAATCCTGCATTGCAGTTCTCAGCGCATTACCAGCACTTTGTCACACTATACAGTGCGGAAGATAAGAAGGTAACTTGCTCTTATAGCCGACAACAACATGTCAGCAAGGCAAACAACCATTGTATAAAGTTTAATGAAATACCCATGGAAAGAAGCCAGTTGGGATTGGGGGACAGTCAGAGCCCATTCGAGCCCATTAGAGTTCATTCACGCTCCTCAACACCTTGGAATAAACTCTGAAATAAACTCTACACCACCAAAGAGTTCAACTCAATTTTTTTTTAACTTGTAGTTTAAGTTGGAGAATAAACTCACACAGTTTAACACTTTCACACATTTTTGTTGAACTCCAGTTTTTTGTGGGTTTGGGATAGCTTCTAAAATAACCAGATTATATAGATGTTCCTGATGTTTCTGACGTTATGCAAGTGTGCCTTCAGATCCATTAAGAGAAGATTTTAAGAAGTTTAAGAAACTGGGAAACTTGAGACTTTGGTTGGTTCATTTGTTTGAACTTTTTGAGAAGATATAAATCAGGCATGCTTAAATCAGAGGAGCACATGCAAGATTCATGTTTACTAAACATGCAGGAGATCTCTCAGATCTCTCAGCCAGTCAGGAAGCCCTAATGGTTCAAGCTAAAACCAGGAGTATCCTGTTCCTAAAAGCTCCAGACACTCCGAACGATACCGGCTCCTCATATATCGATCCTCTCCTCTTGTCCTTGAGCCAGAGAAAAGTAAACAGGGCCTGTTAACCCTGCCCAGTACCTGGACCTGACGGCTCTAAAAGCTCCATGTTTATCCATCTTTCAAAACGTCCTGCATTAGACACACAGCTCATCTCACACGGGGGAGCTGCACTGGGTGTGCAAACCTCTTTCTTTTTCCATTAGTGTTTCCTGAATTCCAGGAAATGCATTTTATTGTTTTGCTCTTGAACTGAAACATTTAACACAATGATCGATATGAGGAATTGAGTGTAGGTGGTGCACGTTATAAGAAACAAGCAGCACAAGCAGTATGAGGTATCAGAAGCACTAAACACAGTCAAAAGCCCATATTACACAATTAGTTGTTTTTCACCAATGTCGAACAGGCTCAGTTCTGGTTTGTGCACCTAATTTTGAACCATTCAGCGCATTTCTAACAAAAGAAAATAGGTTCTGGAACGCAAAAAAAAAAAAGTATTTTTTTCCCAGCTGGAACCAAAGATTAGTACCGTATTTTTCACTATCAATAAGCATCTATTTCTGGTCTATTTTCATACATAAGGCGCACCCGATTAAGTGACACTAGTAAGGATGCCTATTTAAAGTGAGCATGGGTGTCACCATGTTTGCATTCTAAAGGTGGAAGCTTGGGGAAAGGCCTAAGTAAAAAAATACTGTAATTCTTAACAAAAACATTTTCTTTCAAAATGTAAAACTGTGTAAAAAAAAGTGCTGGATGTTAATCTACACAGATTTCTCTCCTGAAACTATTAATTTGGTTAAGTAAAGCACTTTCGTTTATTTACAGTAAGCTTAGAATTCTAATGTTTTTTCCACGGGTGAGCGCTAGCAGCGGTTAGCAAGTGCCTAGCCAGTTGCGGTTAGCTAGTAGATGCATATTTTCTATATGTAAAATGTAAAAACAAATAAAATAAAATAAAAAAGGGTGAACGAAAGCATTGATTAGTGTTAGTTTCCTAGATACTACCACTATTAATTACTTAAAAAAACTATAATAAAGGTTCTAAAAAGAGTTATTTTGAGAAATGTCATAGAAGAACCACTTTTATTCCCAAAACATTAAAAAAATAAAGTTTGTTTTGAGAAATTCCATACAATTATCACGTTAAATTATTAAAGGTTATAAAAACGTTTATTTGATGAGATTTGATGTGATCACTGTCACACTGAAAGCTAGTGCTATTTTTTTTATCTCCTGTTTACATCTGACACTTGATAATACAGCCTTTTAAAAATAAACTGGATTTTCTTTTCTGAAAGGCCACCCTTCCTTCCTTCAGTCTGAACAATGCAGTTCTTACAACTTCCTGATGTTTGACAATGTCTCTGCACTAAAAAAAAATGATTTCAGCCATAGGTTGTAAAACCTCCAAACGCTCACACATAAAACTGCAGCTTTATATTTTGGATTCACATTTACACTTTATTGATTACTGAGTACAAATTCTTGTACGAACATAATGCTCTGAAAATCTATCAAGCGGTGTGGCTTCATAGCTTATTGAAGTCATACTAAAACATTTAGACAGATTTTTGCACACTGTGTACCATATAAAATCAATTCGAGGTCAGTAAGCACAACCAGAATTCATACATAAGGTGCACAGGATTTTAAGGCACACTGTCATTTTTTAAAAAGTGGAAAGTGCACTTTATAGTCCAAAAAATGCGGTACCTAACCACTAGTTCCCCGTACAGAGGTAAGTAACTATTAACGGCTTGTAGCCTGTTTCCCAACACCTACATGCACTGCTGGAGCAGCATTAGCATTAGCCCCTAACTATGCTAGCTCTTTATAGTATGTCAGACTGTAGCCTGCATGTTTACTATATTAAAACAAGCTAAACTGCTAGCTATTATCCCTCTGGCTTACTGGAACACTCAGGGTGTCTCAGTGTAGCACTGTCGGGCAGCATTAGCCACTAACTGCTAGTGGTTAGCCGCTAATGCTAATGCTAATGCTCTAGCCTTAGTGCTGGAGAAATCTAAGCTTCCTGTTAATAAATGGAATTCATCAGTGTAACATTTATCAGTTCGATTTTCTGACTGTGGGGTTAAATTTAAAAATAAAAAAATTGGTTGTAAAAACTCTTTTACTCAATTATTTTATATTGTTTATTATTTCATATTTAGTGTAGTGCAGAAGGAATTTTCAACCAAAATCATCCAAGTATTAATCTGTTTTTGTACCTCTACCAATTAGAATTTCAGAAAAAATAGAAAAATTAATCTTGAATTTTCCAATTTTGCATCTTGTAACAAAAAAGCTTGTAAGCTTCATATTTGAGTTACAAAAATGGAAAAATTTGAAAATTGAAAGAAGATTCTATTTGTGATTTGCTTGAATGAAAAACTCTTCCTATTTTTGCATTTAACCAAAAATAAAACTGCTAAACAGAAGCTCATCCAAAAACTATTTCCAGGAGAGAAATCTGTGTAGATTCACATCCAGCGCTCGTTTGACTTTAAAAGAAAATCTTTTTTATTACAGTTTTGTTTACTTAGCTTAGCTTTACTTAACTTCGTTAGCTACTCCTCCCCACCACCCAGTGGAGAGACCAGCTGAATTAGAAGTTCCTTATAGTGTCCTTTAAAATGCATTTTATAATCCAGTGCACCTTATAGTGCGCAAAATAATCTATACTATATAATTATATTGGTGTAATTAATTTGATGACCACCTAATATCAGTTTCTGTGCATGTCTGAGCGTGCGACGGACCGTCGGACTACTATAACCTTACTAAATCTGTTTGATGAATCAGATTTCTTGCATGCTTGAACTTTTCCTCCGGCTCACCAGCTGCTGCTCTTCACTTAGAGACTATGGAAATTGCTGGTAAATAAATACCCGAGCAAAGTCAATCAGCCCACTAAGAGCTCTGTTTAAAGCCCCCTAATTAAGATCCAAGGCTACTCCATTATACATAATAGGATAAAACCTGATACTCCTCCCCCATGGAGATCTTTCATTGATCTGCTGTTGTTTGTTCTAATACTGGAATCCATAACAAATGGAGATAATACCAACACTGCTCGATACACTGTTCAAAAACCAGATCTGTAACAAACTGATCGGGTCTTTTGAAGACTTCGCCCAGCGGCCGTGTGACCGCCACAAACGCTGCACTTCTGCACCGCTGTGAGCACTATACAAACAAACCCAAGAGCATGCTGGTCCTGCCTCATTACCAAAACACACATGCAGAGGCCGCGTTCGCTCCACAGCCATTACATCACTCCATCACAGCGACAGCAGCAAAACCAAACAGAGTACAGAATTTCTTTACTTTTTTTTCTTGAGGTACAAAAGTAATTCTACACTCTATGCACATTTAAAAGGGTTCTTTATAGTGCTGAAATGGGTTCTTTGGCACATGTACCAACACACATCCATGGTAGAAGCCTGTTTGGTCCTATAGAAAAAAAGATTCTCCATAAAAAGAACATCTATAATGGGTTTTCTTGGTATTTGAAAGGTCATTTACCCAAGCAAAGATCTGGCTGAGCTTTCAGTTGTTCTTTATTTTAAATTGGTCCAACATACAACAACCAATGCTTTTATAGAAGATCTTATTAAGATCTTCCTAAGTGCCTGAATAAAGGATACATTTACAATGTTTTTTTTTTTGGTATTTGAAAGATCATTTAACCAAGCAAAGATCTAGCTGAGCTTTCGTTAAGAACATAGTGGATTGTGTTTAAAAGTGTTTGATTTCTGAGGTTCTTACTGTGTGAATGAAGGATGCTCCATAATCATTACATCATCCCATCACAGAAAACAGCAAAACTAAACAGAGTAGGGACTTTCTTGACTATCCTTCAGCAAGAAAAAAATCGACGCTCTATGCACATTTAAAATGGGTTATTTGGCACATGTACCAACATATAGCCATGGTAGAACTCTGTTTGGTCCTATAGAAAAAAAGATTCTCCATAAAAAGAACATCTATAATGGGTTTTTTTGGTAATTGAAAGGTAATTTAGCCAAGCAAAGATCTATCTAAGCCTTTAGTTGTGCTTTATTTTGAATTGGTCCAACATATGCTTCAATAGAAGACCTTTTTAAGAACCCATTTTCTTTAAGAAAGCCTTTGGTTACTGAGGTCCTAAGTGCCTGAATGAAGGATGCTCCAAAACCATTACATCACCCCATCACAGTGACAGCAGCAAAACTAAACTGCAGGATGCTCCACAACCATTATATCACAGCAGCAGCAGCAAAACTAAACACATTTCTCCATAAAAAAAAAACATCTATAATGGATTTTCTTGGTTTTGAAGGGTCATTTAACCAAGCAAAGATCTAGCTGAGCTTCCAATAGTTCTTTAATTTGCAGTGGTCCCATGCAGAACTCTTTAAACATTAACATTTCTTCTTTAAGAACATAATGGATCATGTTTAAATGTGTTTGATTTCTGAGGTTCTGGATACACTCTATCCACATTAAAAAAAGGGGTCTTTGGCACATGTATCAATATACATCCAGAATAATCCTCAAAAAATATTTTTTACACTAAATTGTTTAGGTGTTTTTTGAGGTTCTGAGTGACTGAATGAAGGATGCTATAGTGCTACAACTGTATTACGTCTATAGGTTTATACATGTGGAACCTAGGGCTTGACGATATCAATATCAAGTCCATATCAATACGTATTTCAATAATGGTGGTATGATTCGGTTACATATGTCCATGTTTGGCCATTTATGCCAGTTTTTCTTCAGCTTCATTGTGATGTTCATATTTTTATCAGTATTACATAACATTGACTGATAGTAAGAAATATATTGTAATACAAATTTCGGCCATATTACTCAACCACAGGCATTTTAATGCTTTAGACTCTGTTTTAACCCATTTACAGAATGTAATTGCACAGGCCTTAAAATAGAACCTTGTGGGACTCCACAGGTTCTCGGGGTTAAAGAACCTCCAACAAAATTGGTTCTTTAAGGGTGTACATTTTACGAATTCTGATTTGTCATAAAAAAAATGCATGTAGACAAAAAAGGCATGAGTGTCTACAAGGATGCCTGGAATTAAAACCTCTCTTTTTTTAAATAACTTTAATTAACTTAAGGAGAGCATTGTATTCGTGCAATTACAGTACGTTCTGCATCTCATAGAAAACCATAGGACTTTTTAAAGAAAAAGCTTCCAGAACAATTAGAATAAGAATAAGAGCTGCCAATTTTTCATTAAAGCACATTTTTTCTGCATTTACCCACATGAACATTAAACACTCTCAAACTGGGCGTGATCTGGACACAGCCCCCCCCCTCTCTCTCTCTCTCTCAGATCTTTTATTGTCAACCTTCTGACCACTGATCCTCTCTAAATATGATCTGCAGGGGTGTGACGGTGTGACCTGACCCTCT
Organism: Astyanax mexicanus; assembly: GCF_023375975.1. NCBI lineage: Eukaryota > Metazoa > Chordata > Actinopteri > Characiformes > Acestrorhamphidae > Astyanax > Astyanax mexicanus. Next base: position 11,551,913 of record NC_064422.1, read on the forward strand.
GGCACGCTATGTTCAGCATGGAGTAGACTCTCCCAGGGTCTCCCAGCACTCTACACATATATACATGAATATACACACACACACACACACACACACAGATAGCTGTCTAAATTTACGCCGCTTTAAATACTCGACCCACGCCCCACCCTACACCTCCCCACACCCCGCGATTTCTACTCCCAAACAAGGGTTCTCTGAGCTCAGCCGCGGCCCAGAGACTATTTATACTGCAGAGATGAGCCTCCGGAGCTCGGGGATCTCTCTCTCTCTTTCACGCTCTCAGATCGCAACGCTGCATTCTCACCCCTAGATGGCAGTACAGAGGTACGGAGGCGCATGGGAGCACGCGGACACGCCCACCACAGAGCGTGGTAAACATGCAGAGGGTCTTTCAGAGTTATGCCAAGTTCAGGACCTCAGCAAAAAGGGCAATAACCTTCTAGCCTTTGGAACAGATGTGCAAAACGAGGACAAATTCATGAGCTTCAAGTCTCAGAGTGACCAAACTCAACAAAAAACGACAAAACGACAAAAAAGAACAAAACGAAACGCCTACCTCCAGTTTCAAGCGTCTCACAGTTGTAGGCCCCATTGGATGAGGTGCAGTTGACCCACAGGTCTCCACTGCTGGTGGGGTTTACAGTCCAGGCCTGTGGAAACACAAAGTAACCAACCATTAGAGAACTACACTGAAAAAAAAAATGATGAGTAAAAATTACTTTAAAAAAAAGTTTCTCAACTTTCTGCATTTGCTTTTTTTAAGTAAATTTAATTTCAGATAAATTTAAGTAACTTCAACTCGGTTTCAAGACACTAAGTGAAATGAACTTCAGTCAATCCTTTCTTTTAGTAAACTTTACTTAAATTCTGCATACACTATTACCTAATTACAATTACTTTATTTTTACAATATTACTCAAATAATGTATGATACATAATATATTCTTATTATAATTCCTGATATTTAAATATTTTTAGTTAAAACACACATATTACACTGTCTCAACACACGGATGGCATGTAATACATTCTTTATATTAGTTTACTAAAAATAATGTATAAAATGCATCCATGGGTTGAGACAGTGAGACTTGGTCTGTTTACAAAATAAATCTTTAAGATTATATAAATATTTGAATGTGTGTTTTAACTAAAATTATATATAATAATATTGTATAAAGTTAGTAAGTAATTGTAACTAGGTAATATTGTATGCAGAAATTAAGTAAAGTTTACTAAAAAAAGGATTGATTCAGCAAAGTAAGTAAGTAAGTTAAGTAAACTCAACTTATCCGGTCTTACATTATAACAAAAAAAAAAATATTAATAATAAAAAAAAAGTTAAATCAACTTCCACTTTAGTTGTAATAACTCGACATTGTAAGTTATGCTAACTCAAGTTTTCAGTACCCATTTTTTAAAGTAAATTCAACTTATCCGGGCTTACAGTGTATGGGTGTGCTGCACGATATTGGGAAAAAATGTACATTACAAATTGTATTTTTTTGACGATATACATTATATTGCGATATTAAACATTGCTTTCGGACCGATCAAGATCTGATTTAGCACCGAGCTCTCAAAAACCAAGGAAAGGAGCAAAACAACAGTAATCGGCCCTTTAATCAGGCATGTAAATGGCTTTTTAAAAGATAAATAAGAGTGTTTGTTTTTCTGGGATTAAAAGTGTGAATTCAGCTGTAACTGGAAATATCTGCACTGCAAAACTGTGCTGGACTGAGGTGCACAGCTTTCCACACGTGCTCACGTTTCCAAGCACGTGCCCAACCATGTGGATGATGGAGGACATGCGGTTACCTCGTGTTTACTCCTCATTCTCGCGCTTCTCAGGCAGCAGCAGCCTGTCACTCACACAGACACAGAGACAGCGCTGTGTATCTACAGTACTTCTTGTGTCAAGAATCAAAACATTGCAACATGATGTTGATCATGTTTGATTTAATTGCACATCCTGCGATGTGACTATTGCGCATGCGCACATCGCGACGACGATGCTTATAAATTATATATATATCGTGCAGCCTTATGCCATATTGTATCGTACGCAATAATACAGCCAATGTTTTTGAATATCGTGAACGATAAAATTATACTCTGAAATATGGTGCCATTTTATCCTCCTCTAATTATCACATCAGGATAGGATACTTTTTCTTGCTGTTTTTAGCAAAAGAAAAAAATCACACTGTTCTCATTTTACATTATATTACTATATCTATTAGAGATTATAGATTATATCTGTCCAGTATCATTTATTTTAATTTAATCCTGTATATATGGTGATATTTGGTGTGTATTATTATTATTATTAGTATCATGACATTCTGGATCATTGATCATCTTGTTACAGATTTTATAAAATTCTTGTATTTTTTTAAATATCTCAGTTAAGGGTGTGCCATATCATATTGAATGCAATAATACAATTTTTACATTTTGTTGCAGTAGTGTTTTTTTTTTTTTTTTTTAATCTTGAAATATCATGATATTATTTCAGGGCCATATCGCCCACCCCTATAAGACAGCATATTGCACAGTCACTCAGAGCAGGAATTGAACCCCAGTCTCCCACATGATGTTGTAGCCCACTAGCAGGTGGTGGTGTTATCCACTGCGCTACACCAACCTGTCCTATGACTTAAACATTTCGATACTCACACTGACGATAGTGGACACAAACAGCAGTGCTATGGCTGCAACGTGCAGGAAGATGATTCCACAGAGTAGGATCAGCATGGTTCCTCAAGGTCCTGTACAGAAGAAACGACATTACTGCATTATTACTGTCTTAGTACCTGTCTTAGTCAACACACAGTACAGTTGGAACAGCATGAAAACAGCTGGAATGTAATGCACCCAATATACAACAAATATACTCTTTATAACCTTTTCAAACCAATCATTTGGTTTGTATAGTTTGTATAATGTGTTAAAATATTATTTTGACCAATAGAAATGTTTCAAAAATGAAAAATAAATATATTAATTAATTAATTAATTAATGATCAACAGATCGAACAACAGGCAAAAATGACAAAACTAAATATCTACAGCTAAAACTCTACAGTAAGTTAACAATGATCAATTGCTACCACTGTAAACCAGTAGAGTATTAGTAGAGCAGCATCTAATTTCATGATTAATAGCAACCACAACATGTGCATAATAAGCTGTGTATTGCTTCAATTATTACTACTACTATATTATTAATAAGAATAATACGATATACATAATGAATACACAAATATATCATTATGTAATAACATTTAGCAGAACAATTTGCAACAATATTATGAGACTATTATTTGGTCAAATAACAATTAAAAGCTTTAAAGCTTGTCAAATCCATTGACACTGTTAATAATAATAATGAATACGAGAATATACAGAATAATTAAAGCTATGGTGCTTATATAAGCTATAATTAAATAATAGTTAAAGGCTTACATTATTACCACGGCTACACAGTTGCACAAACAAAACTAAGACATGCATTAATATGTACGTATTTAATAATTCTATGTATAACACATGCATTTGTTTATTACTTTTTTATTCTTATTATTTTTGTGAAAAAAAAGCTCACTAACTCTATGCTATGTCAGCATACACGCATTAAAACACGCATTCAAACACTATATTAGACTAGTAGCCCTCTCTGTTTTAGAGATTCTTACAAAAACACCAGAATCACTTTTAAAAATAGAGATAAAATAGAGAGTTTGGAGTCTACCTGTTGCTTTTAAATGTTGTCAGTGTGTTAATAAGTTATAAAAATAATAATTAAACAAGTAGTGAGTGTTTAGTTCCAATAAACGTCCGCAAATGTACAGTTTTTCCACACAAACCAGCCCAAAACCAACCGAAATAAGATTCTAACTTACTGGGAGTAAAGGTAAAGTAATTCCAGAGAAAAAAGGGATGGAGGAAAGTGTAAAAATCAGCAGCACTTCCACACACTTCCACAGGCAGAACCTCCACAGCGCTCGGCTGCAGCCCCGCGCTTTTAAACGCTCTCATTAAGGACAACGCCCTTCAGCCCAGCCCGCGCGCCACGCTGCCAACGCCCCGCCCACTTCTAGACAAGGTCACGCCCCTCTGTACCAGGATTGGCTGAGAGGAACGTCAGTTAACCAGGGACTCAGAGCGCATGGCCAATCAGCGCACCAGCTGGAATTCCACTACCAGACTAAATTGTTCCAAAAACACGCGAGGCTGACAGCTCACTGCCCGTTTCATCAGTTTCTCTCTCTGACTGGAGTTCTACTGTTTGATGTTACTGAAGGGTTCTAAAGGGTTCTAAAGGTTTTAAAGGGTTCTAAATAGTTCTATAGGTTCATTCCCCTGAACCAGGACTGCTTCTGTGGGCAGGACTCCCTGCCACCCAAATAAAGCAGTAGGTAAGCATGTAAATAAATGAGGCGCGCGCCCCCACCGTGACGCAGAGCTTCCCAGTGCTTATTATTCCTGACGCGCGCGCGCTGGGATTTTTAGTCATGAGCTGAGGCATTTACGCTGGTTGTCATGGATGCAAAACACATGGCAAAGATCACTGACCACCGTGGAAGTATTTAATTTAGGGTTTATTCATATTATTATTAATATTTATATTAAGCAAAATTATTAAACACGTCTTAAAAACACTTTAAATTCAGTGTTTTTTTCTATCATATATTTTACAGAAGTCATTCCTTTATTTATTAGAGTCACCTGGAATTCAGGCTTTCAGTTAACAGCTGTGCTGGACTCATCAAGAGTTAATTACTTGAATTTCTTGTATCTTAATAAAGTGTTTGAGAGCATCAGTTAAAGTAAAGTAGTGAAGAGGTAGAGTTACAGGTATACAGTGAAAAGTGAATATTTGAGTAATGTTCTAATCCAGATTATGAGAAGCAAGAACTACTCAAATTAGTAAAGAAAAAAATTACTTTAAGAAAAAGTGAAAAATAGTCCATTCAAAAAACTTTTCAAGAAACTATCCCAAAGAAATACCATCAAAATCAATCAATCAATGAATCAAACTTTTATTTTGACTTTACAAAAACAAGGATTGACATGAAAAAGGAAATAATAACTACATTTAATCATTTTAAATTAAAAGAAAATTTTAAATAACAGTGAACAGTGAACAGTGAAAAGAAAAATGGATAAAAAATAGCAATAATAACTAGAAAAGGCAAAGTTCGTGAACGAACTTTAAGTTGGCTTGGAAAAGTACGCTAATAACGTTGAAAAGTTAAAATGGTTGCTAAGTGGTTGCTAGGCAGTTATGATCATTTCTAAAGTGGTTGCTAAGCGTTTGCTAGGCAGTTGCTAACGTTTTCCAGGTGGTTGCTTAGGTGTTGCTAAGCAGTTGCTAGGCAGTTGCTAATGTATTCCACATGGTTGCTAAGTGGTTGCTAGGTGGTTGCTAAGCAGTTGCTAACGTTTTCCAAGTGGTGGCTAAAGTGTAGCTAACTGGTTCCTAGGCAGTTGCTATCATTTCTAAAGTGGTTGCTAAGCAGTTGCTAGGCAGTTGCTAACATATTCCACATGGTTGCTAAGTGGTTGCTAGGCAGTTGCTAACATTTTCAAAGTGGTTGCTAAGATGTTGTTAAGTGGTTGCTAGGCAGTTGCTATGATTTCTAAAGTGCTTGCTAGGCAGCTGCTAACGTTTTCCTAGTGGTTGCTAAGGTGTTGCTAAGTGGTTGCTAGGCAGTTGCTATCATTACTAAAGTGGTTGCTAAGTGGTTGCTAGGCAGTTGCTAATGTTTTCCTACTGGTTGCTAAGGTGTTGCTAACTGATTGCTAGGCAGTTGCTATCGTCTCTAAAGTGGTTGCTAAGTGGATGCTAGGCCGTTGCTATCATTTCTAAAGTGGTTGCTAAGCAGTTGCTAGGCAGTTGCTAACATATTCCACATGGTTGCTAAGTGGTTGCTAGGCAGTTGCTATCGTTTCTAAACTGGTTGCTAAGTGGTTGCTAGGCCGTTTCTATCGTTTCTAAAGTGGTTGCTAAGCAGTTGCTAGGCAGTTGCTAACATATTCCACATGGTTGATTAGTGGTTGCTAGGCAGTTGTTAACATTTTCCAGGTGGTTGCTAAGATGTTGTTAAGTGGTTGCTAGGCAGTTGCTATAATTTCTAAAGTGGTTGCTAGGCAGTTGCTAACGTTTTCCTAGTGGTTGCTAAGGTGTTGCTAAGTGGTTGCTAGGCAGTTGGTATCATTACTAAAGTGGTTGCTAAGTGGTTGCTAGGCAGTTGCTAATGTTTTCCTAGTGGTTGCTAAGGTGTTGCTAAGTGGTTGCTAGGCAGTTGCTATCGTCTCTAAAGTGGTTGCTAAGCAGTTGCTAGGCAGTTGCTAACATATTCCACATGGTTGCTAAGTGGTTGCTAGGCAGTTGCTATCGTTTCTAAAGTGGTTGCTAAGCAGTTGCTAGGCAGTTGCTAACATATTCCACATGGTTGCTAAGTGGTTGCTAGGCAGTTGCTATCGTTTCTAAACTGGTTGCTAAGTGGTTGCTAGGCCGTTGCTATCGTTTCTAAAGTGGTTGCTAAGCAGTTGCTAGGCAGTTGTTAACATATTCCAAATGGTTGCTAAATGGTTGCTAGGCAGTTGTTAACATTTTCCAGGTGGTTGCTAAGATGATGTTAAGTGGTTGCTAGGCAGTTGCTATAATTTCTAAAGTGGTTGCTAGGCAATTGCTAACGTTTTCCTAGTGGTTGCTAAGGTGTTGCTAGGTGGTTGCTAGGTGGTTGCTAAGGTGTTGCTAGGTGGTTGCTAAGGTGTTGCTATGGTATCTGAGGTGGTTGCTAAGGTGTTGCTAGGCGGTTGCTAGGTGGTTGCTAAGTGGTTGCTAAGGTATTGCTAGGTGGTTGCTAAGGTGTTGCTATGGTAACCGGGGTGGTTGCTAAGGTGTTGCTAGGTGGTTGCTAGGTGGTTGCTAAGGTGTTGCTAGGTGGTTGCTAAGGTGTTGCTATGGTATCTGGGGTGGTTGCTAAGGTGTTGCTAGGTGGTTGCTAGGCAGTTGCTATCATTTCTAAAGTGGTTGCTAAGTGGTTGCTAGGCAGTTGCTAACATTTTCCAGGTGGTTGCTAAGGTGTTGCTAAGTGGTTGCTAGGCAGTTGCTAACGTTTTCCAGGTGGTTGCTAAGGTGTTGCTAAGTGGTTGCTAGGCAGTTGCTATCGTTTCTAAAGTGGTTGCTAAGTGGTTGCTAGGCAGTTGCTAACGTTTTCCATGTGGTTGCTAAGTGGTTGCTAGGCAGTTGCTATCATTTCTAAAGTGGTTGCTAAGTGGTTGCTAGGCAGTTGCTAACGTTTTCCTAGTGGTTGTTAAGGTGTTGCTAAGTGGTTGCTAGGCAGTTGCTATCATTTCTAAAGTGGTTGCTAGGCAGTTGCTAACGTTTTCCATGTGGTTGCTAAGTGGTTGCTAGGCAGTTGCTATAATTTCTAAAGTGGTTGCTAAGTGGTTGCTAAGCAGTTGCTAACGTTTTCCAAGTGGTTGCTAGGCAGTTGCTAAGTGGTTGCTAGGCAGTTGCTAACATTTTCCAGGTGGTTGCTAAGTGGTTGCTAGGTAGTTGCTAACATATTCCAGGTGGTTGCTAGGCAGCTGATAAGTGGTTGCTAGGCAGTTGCTAACGTTTTCCAGGTGGTTGCTAAGTGGTTGCTAGGCAGTTGCTAACGTTTTCCAGGTGGTTGCTAGGCAGTTGCTAAGTGGTTGCTAGGCAGTTGCTAACGTTTTTCAGGTGGTTGCTAAGGTGGTTGCTAAGCAGTTAATAGGTGGTTGCTAAGCCTTGGCTGGGGTGCCGGGGTGTCCAAACTTTTGACTGATAGCTGCTCCATACAGCAGCTCCTCCATACACTCACAGTACTAGAGGAGCAGGGGAGAGAAGGGGTTCCGTGCGCAGAGCTGCTCGTGTGCGAGATGGAACTCTGGGCCCCCCATTCATTTCTATGGGAAAACTTCGTACGACAATTGTACGAAAACCGTACGTCGCATCATTTCGTAAAGCATATTTTCGGAAAGAACGCGGTAAGTTTTATAGACCAGCTGAATTACGTCTTCGTATCTCAAAAATTGTGACGTTCACGGCCGTTCAAAATTCTCCCCCATTCATTCCTATGGGAAAAAAAAGCGTACGTTTACGAAGTTTTTACGAAAACCGTACGATATATCGCTTCAAAAAGCACAAGCAACCTAATCGGGCATAGGTCCGACGATCCTGTAAAGTTTCGAGTTTCTACGTTAAAAGCCCTAGGAGGAGATAGTGATTAAATTTTGCGAAGAGAATAATAATAATAACTAGAAAAGGCAAAGTTCGTGAACGAACTTTAAGTTGGCTTGGAAAAGAACGCTAATAACGTTAAAAAGTTAAAATGGTTGCTAAGCTGTTTCTGTCTGAAGAGTGTGAATAGTCGTGGATATGCTGTTAACTTTTAGCTAAACGCTAAATGCCAAAAACGCCGAAATCTAAAAATGTTTGGTTAAACGCTGAAATCTAAAAACGTTTGGTTAAACGCTGAAATCTAAAAACGTTTGGTTAAACGCTGAAATCTAAAAACGTTTGGTTAAACGCTGAAATCTAAAAACGTTTAGTTAAACACTGAAATCTAAAAACGTTTGTTTAAATGCTGAAATCGTAAAACTTTTGGTTAATCTTTTGATTGCCAATTTGTTGCTAGGCAGTTGCTATCATTTCTGAAGTGGTTGCTAAGCTGTTGCTAGGCAGTTGCTAATGTTTTCCAGGTGGTTGCTAAGCTGTTGCTAACTGGTTGCTAGGCAGTTGCTAAACATATTACAGGTGGTTGCTAAAGTGTTGCTAGGTGGTTGCTAGGTTGTTGCTAGGGTGTTGCTATGGTATGCGGGGTGGTTGCTAAGATGTTGCTAGGTGGTTGCTAGGTGGTTGATAACTTGTTGCTAGGTGGTTGCTAAGGTGCTGCTATGGTATCCGGGGTGGTTGCTAAGGTGTTGCTAGGTGGTTGATAGGTGGTTGCTAGGGTGTTGCTTGGTGGTTGCTAAGGTGTTGCTATGGTATCCGAGGTGGTTGCTAAGGTGTTGCTAGGTGGTTGCTAGGCAGTTGCTATCATTTCTAAAGTGGTTGCTAAGTGGTTGCTAGGCAGTTGCTAATGTTTTCCTAGTGGTTGTTAAGGTGTTGCTAAGTGGTTGCTAGGCAGTTGCTATTGTTTCTAAAGTGGTGGCTAAGTGGTTGCTAGGCAGTTGCTAACGTTTTCCAGGTGGTTGCTAAGTGGTTGCTAGGCAGTTGCTATAATTTCTAAAGTGGTTGCTAAGTGGTTGCTAGGCAGTTGCTAACGTTTTCCTAGTGGTTGCTATGGTATTGTTAAGTGGTTGCTAGGCAGTTGCTATCATTTCTAAAGTGGTTCCTAAGTGGTTGCTATGCAGTTGCTAACGTTTTAATAGTGGTTGCTAAGGTGTTGCTAGGCAGTTGCTATCATTTCTAAAGTGGTTGCTAAGTGGTTGCTAGGCAGTTGCTATCGTTTTCCTAGTGGTTGTTAAGGTGTTGCTAAGTGGTTGCTAGGCAGTTGCTATCATTTCTAAAGTGGTTGCTAGGCAGTTGCTAACGTTTTCCCAATGGTTGTTAAGGTGTTGCTAAGTGGTTGCTAGGCAGTTGCTATCGTTTCTAAAGTGGTTGCTAAGTGGTTGCTAGGCAGTTGCTAACGTTTTCCCGGTGGTTGCTAAGTGGTTGCTAGGCAGTTGCTTTCATTTCTAAAGTGGTTGCTAAGCTGTTGCTAGGCAGTTTCTAACGTTTTCCTAGTGGTTGCTAAGGTGTTGCTAACTGGTTGCTAGGTGGTTGCTATCATTTCTAAAGTGGTTGCTAGGAAGTTGCTAATGTATTCCAGGTTGTTACTAAGTGGTTGCTAGGCAGTTGCTAACGTTTTCCAGGTGGTTGCTAAGGTGTTGCTAAGTGGTTGCTAGGCAGTTGCTATCATTTCTAAAGTGGTTGCTAAGTGGTTGCTAGGCAGTTGCTAATGTTTTCCTAGTGGTTGTTAAGGTGTTGCTAAGTGGTTGCTAGGCAGTTGCTATTGTTTCTAAAGTGGTGGCTAAGTGGTTGCTAGGCAGTTGCTAACGTTTTCCAGGTGGTTGCTAAGTGGTTGCTAGGCAGTTGCTATAATTTCTAAAGTGGTTGCTAAGTGGTTGCTAGGCAGTTGCTAACGTTTTCCTAGTGGTTGCTATGGTATTGTTAAGTGGTTGCTAGGCAGTTGCTATCATTTCTAAAGTGGTTCCTAAGTGGTTGCTATGCAGTTGCTAACGTTTTAATAGTGGTTGCTAAGGTGTTGCTAGGCAGTTGCTATCATTTCTAAAGTGGTTGCTAAGTGGTTGCTAGGCAGTTGCTATCGTTTTCCTAGTGGTTGTTAAGGTGTTGCTAAGTGGTTGCTAGGCAGTTGCTATCATTTCTAAAGTGGTTGCTAGGCAGTTGCTAACGTTTTCCCAATGGTTGTTAAGGTGTTGCTAAGTGGTTGCTAGGCAGTTGCTATCGTTTCTAAAGTGGTTGCTAAGTGGTTGCTAGGCAGTTGCTAACGTTTTCCCGGTGGTTGCTAAGTGGTTGCTAGGCAGTTGCTTTCATTTCTAAAGTGGTTCCTAAGCTGTTGCTAGGCAGTTTCTAACGTTTTCCTAGTGGTTGCTAAGGTGTTGCTAACTGGTTGCTAGGTGGTTGCTATCATTTCTAAAGTGGTTGCTAGGAAGTTGCTAATGTATTCCAGGTTGTTACTAAGTGGTTGCTAGGCAGTTGCTAACGTTTTCCAGGTGGTTGCTAAGGTGTTGCTAAGTGGTTGCTAGGCAGTTGCTAACGTTTTCCAGGTGGTTGCTAAGGTGGTTGCTAAGCAGTTATTAGGTGGTTGCTAAGCCCTGGCTGGGGTGCCGGGGTGTCCAAACTTTTGACTGATAGCTGCTCCATACAGCAGCTCCTCCATACACTCACAGTACTGGAGGAGCAGGGGAGAGAAGGGGTTCCGTGCGCAGAGCTGCTCGTGTGCGAGATGGAACTCTGGGCCCCCCATTCATTTCTATGGGAAAACTTCGTACGACAATTGTACGAAAACCGTACGTCGCATCATTTCGTAAAGCATATTTTCATATTGCTATCATTTCTAAAGTGGTTGCTAGGAAGTTGCTAATGTATTCCAGGTTGTTACTAAGTGGTTGCTAGGCAGTTGCTAACGTTTTCCAGGTGGTTGCTAAGGTGTTGCTAAGTGGTTGCTAGGCAGTTGCTATCATTTCTAAAGTGGTTGCTAAGTGGTTGCTAGGCAGTTGCTAATGTTTTCCTAGTGGTTGTTAAGGTGTTGCTAAGTGGTTGCTAGGCAGTTGCTATTGTTTCTAAAGTGGTGGCTAAGTGGTTGCTAGGCAGTTGCTAACGTTTTCCAGGTGGTTGCTAAGTGGTTGCTAGGCAGTTGCTATAATTTCTAAAGTGGTTGCTAAGTGGTTGCTAGGCAGTTGCTAACGTTTTCCTAGTGGTTGCTATGGTATTGTTAAGTGGTTGCTAGGCAGTTGCTATCATTTCTAAAGTGGTTCCTAAGTGGTTGCTATGCAGTTGCTAACGTTTTAATAGTGGTTGCTAAGGTGTTGCTAGGCAGTTGCTATCATTTCTAAAGTGGTTGCTAAGTGGTTGCTAGGCAGTTGCTATCGTTTTCCTAGTGGTTGTTAAGGTGTTGCTAAGTGGTTGCTAGGCAGTTGCTATCATTTCTAAAGTGGTTGCTAGGCAGTTGCTAACGTTTTCCCAATGGTTGTTAAGGTGTTGCTAAGTGGTTGCTAGGCAGTTGCTATCGTTTCTAAAGTGGTTGCTAAGTGGTTGCTAGGCAGTTGCTAACGTTTTCCCGGTGGTTGCTAAGTGGTTGCTAGGCAGTTGCTTTCATTTCTAAAGTGGTTCCTAAGCTGTTGCTAGGCAGTTTCTAACGTTTTCCTAGTGGTTGCTAAGGTGTTGCTAACTGGTTGCTAGGTGGTTGCTATCATTTCTAAAGTGGTTGCTAGGAAGTTGCTAATGTATTCCAGGTTGTTACTAAGTGGTTGCTAGGCAGTTGCTAACGTTTTCCAGGTGGTTGCTAAGGTGTTGCTAAGTGGTTGCTAGGCAGTTGCTAACGTTTTCCAGGTGGTTGCTAAGGTGGTTGCTAAGCAGTTATTAGGTGGTTGCTAAGCCCTGGCTGGGGTGCCGGGGTGTCCAAACTTTTGACTGATAGCTGCTCCATACAGCAGCTCCTCCATACACTCACAGTACTGGAGGAGCAGGGGAGAGAAGGGGTTCCGTGCGCAGAGCTGCTCGTGTGCGAGATGGAACTCTGGGCCCCCCATTCATTTCTATGGGAAAACTTCGTACGACAATTGTACGAAAACCGTACGTCGCATCATTTCGTAAAGCATATTTTCGGAAAGATCACGCTAAGTTTTATAGACCAGCCGAATTACGTCTTCGTATCTCAAAAATTGTGACGTTCACGGCCGTTCAAAATTCTCCCCCATTCATTCCTATGGGAAAAAAAAGCGTACGTTTACGAAGTTTTTACGAAAACCGTACGATATATCGCTTCAAAAAGCACAAGCAACCTAATCGGGCATAGGTCCGACGATCCTGTAAAGTTTCGAGTTTCTACGTTAAAAGCCCTAGGAGGAGATAGTGATTAAATTTTGCGAAGAGAATAATAATAAGTAGAATAAGAAGATTACGAAGAACAATAAGTTGGCTTTTCCAAGCCAACTTAATAATAACTAGAAAAGGCAAAGTTCGTGAACGAACTTTAAGTTGGCTTGGAAAAGTACGCTAATAACGTTGAAAAGTTAAAATGGTTGCTAAGTGGTTACTAGGCAGTTGTGATCATTTCTAAAGTGGTTGCTAAGCGTTTGCTAGGCAGTTGCTAACATTTTCCAGGTGGTTGCTTAGGTGTTGCTAAGCAGTTGCTAGGCAGTTGCTAACGTAATCCACATGGTTGCTAAGTGGTTGCTAGGTGGTTGCTAAGCAGTTGCTAACGTTTTTCAAGTGGTTGCTAAGCAGTTGCTAGGCAGTTGCTAACATATTCCACATGGTTGCTAAGTGGTTGCTAGGCAGTTGCTAACATTTTCCAGGTGGTTGCTAAGATGTTGTTAAGTGGTTGCTAGGCAGTTGCTATAATTTCTAAAGTGGTTGCTAGCCAGTTGCTAACTTTTTCCTAGTGGTTGCTAAGGTGTTGCTAAGTGGTTGCTAGGCAGTTGCTATCATTACTAAAGTGGTTGCTAGGCAGTTGCTTACGTATTCCACATGGTTGCTTAGTGGTTGGTAACTGGTTGCTAGGCAGTTGCTAACATGTTCCACATGGTTGCTTGGTGGTTGCTAAGTGGTTGCTAGGCAGTTGCTAACGTTTTCCATGTGGTTCCTAAAGTGTTGCTAACTGGTTGCTAGGCAGTTGCTAACGTATTCCACATGCTTGCTTAGTGGTTGCTAGGCAGTTGCTGATGTTTTCCAGGTGGTTGCTAAGGTGTAGCTAACTGGTTGTTACGCAGTTGCTATCATTTCTAAAGTGTTTGCTAAGGGGTTGCTAGGCAGTTTCTAACATATTTCACATGGTTGCTAACTGGTTGCTAGGCAGTTGCTAACGTATTTCACATGGTTGCTAGGCAGTTGCTAAGTGGTTGCTAGGCAGTTGCTTAAGTTTCCCAGGTGGTTGCTAAGGGGTTGCTAACTGGCTGCTAGGCAGTTGCTATAATTTCTAAAGTTGCTGCTAAGTGGTTGCTAGGCAGTTGCTAACATATTCCACATTGTTGCTAGGCAGTTGCTAACGTTTTCCAAGTGGTTGCTAAGGTGTTGCTAACTGGTTGCTAGGCAGTTGCTAACGTTTTCCAGGTGGTTGCTAAGGTGTTGCTAACAGGATGCTAGGCAGTTGCTAACGTATTCCACATGGTTGCTAAGTGGTTGCTAATCAGTTGCTAGGCAGTTGCTAACGTTTTCCATGTGGTTGTTAAATGGTTGCTAAGTGGATGTTAGGCAGTTGCTATCATTTCTAAAGTGGTTGCTAAGTGGTTGCTAGGCAGTTGCTAACGTTTTTCATGTGGTTGCTAAGTGGTTGCTAGGCAGTTGCTAACATTTTCCATGTGGTTGCTAAGTGGTTACTAAGTAGTTGCTAGGCAGTTGCTATCATTTCTAAAGTGGTTGCTAAGAGGTTGCTAGGAAGTTGCTAACGTTTTCCATGTGGTTGCTAAGTGGTTGCTAGGCAGTTGCTATCATTTCTAAATTGGTTGCTAAGTGGTTGCTAGGCAGTTGCTAACATTTTCCAGGTGGTTGCTAAGTGGTTGCTAAGTGGTTGCTAGGCAGTTGCTATCATTTCTAAAGTGGTTGCTAAGTGGTTGCTAGGCAGTTGCTAACGTTTTCCAGGTGGTTGCTAAGATGTTGTTAAGTGGTTGCTAGGCAGTTGCTATCATTTCTAAAGTGGTTGCTAAGTGGTTGCTAGGCAGTTGCTAACGTTTTCCAGGTGGTTGCTAAGATGTTGTTAAGTGGTTGCTAGGCAGTTGCTATCATTTCTAAAGTGGTTGCTAAGTGGTTGCTAGGCAGTTGCTAACATTTTCCATGTGGTTGCTAAGTGGTTGCTAAGTAGTTGCTAGGCAGTTGCTATCATTTCTAAAGTGGTTGCTAGGCAGTTGCTAATGTTTTCCAGGTGGTTGCTAAGACGTTGTTAAGTGGTTGCTAGGCAGTTGCTATCAATTCTAAAGTGGTTGCTAAGTGGTTGCTAGGCAGTTGCTATCATTTCTAAAGTGGTTGCCAAGTGGTTGCTAGGCAGTTGCTAACATTTTCCAGGTGGTTGCTAAGATGTTGTTAAGTGGTTGCTAGGCAGTTGCTATTATTTCTAAAGTGGTTGCTAAGTGGTTGCTAGGCAGTTGCTAACGTTTTTCTAGTGGTTGCTAAGCGGTTGCTAGGCAGTTGCGAACATATTCCACATGGTTGCTAAGTGGTTGCTAGGCAGTTGCTATCATTTCTAAAGTGGTTGCTAGGCAGTTGCTAACATTTTCCATGTGGTTGCTAAGTGGTTGCTAAGTAGTTGCTAGGCAGTTGCTATAATTTCTAAAGTGGTTGCTAAGTGGTTGCTAGGCAGTTGCTTACATTTTCCATGTCGTTTTCCAGTTGGTTGCTAAGGTGGTTGCTAAGGTGTTGATAAGTGGTTGCTAAACCCTGGCTGGGGTGCAGGGGTGTCCAAACTTTTGACTGATAGCTGCTCCATACAGCAGCTCCTCCATACACTCACAGTACTGGAGGAGCAGGGGAGAGAAGGGGTTCCGTGCGCAGAGCTGCTCGTGTGTGAGATGGAACTCTGGGCCCCCCATTCATTTCTATGGGAAAACTTCGTACGACAATTGTACGAAAACCGTACGTCGTATCGTTTCGTAAAGCATATTTTCGGAAAGAACGCGGTAAGTTTTATAGACCAGCCGAATTACGTCTTCATATCTCAAAAATTGTGACGTTCACGGCCGTTCAAAATTCTCCCCCATTCATTCCTATGGGAAAAAAACGCTCACGTTTACGAAGTTTTTACGAAAACCGTACGATATATCGCTCCAAAAAGCACAAGCAACCTAATCGGGTATAGGTCCGACGATCCTGTAAAATTTCGCATCTCTACGTTAAAAGCTCTAGGAGGAGTAGTCGATTAAATTTTTCGAATAGAATAATAATAATAATAAGAATAAGAAGATTACGAAGAACAATAAGTTGGCTTTTCCAAGCCAACTTAATAAGTAGAATAAGAAGATTACGAAGAACAATAAGTTGGCTTTTCCAAGCCAACTTAATGATAATGATAATAATAATAATAATAATAATAATAATAATAATAACTAGAAAAGGCAAAGTTCGTGAACGAACTTTAAGTTGGCTTGGAAAAGAACGCTAATAACGTTAAAAAGTTAAAATGATTGCTAAGCTGTTTCTGTCTGAAGAGTGTGAAGAGTCCTGGATATGCTGTTAACTTTTGGCTAAACGCTAAATGCCAAAAACGCCGAAATCTAAAAATGTTTGGTTAAACGCTGAAATCTAAAAACGTTTGGTTAAACGCTGAAATCTACAAACGTTTGGTTAAACGCTGAAATCTAAAAACGTTTGGTTAAACGCTGAAATCTAAAAACGTTTAGTTAAACGCTGAAATCTAAAAACGTTTGTTTAAATGCTGAAATCGTAAAACTTTTGGTTAATCTTTTGATTGCCAATTTGTTGCTAGGCAGTTGCTATCATTTCTGAAGTGGTTGCTAAGCTGTTGCTAGGCAGTTGCTAATGTTTTCCAGGTGGTTGCTAAGCTGTTGCTAACTGGTTGCTAGGCAGTTGCTAACATATGGTTGGTTGTGGTGGTTGGTATGGTTGGTGGTTGCTAAGGTGTTGCTAGGTGGTTGCTAGGTTGTTGCTAGGGTGTTGCTATGGTATGCGGGGTGGTTGCTAAGATGTTGCTAGGTGGTTGCTAGGTTGTTGCTAGGGTGTTGCTAGGTGGTTGCTAAGGTGTTGCTATGGTATCCGGGGTGGTTGCTAAGGTGTTGCTAGGTGGTTGATAGGTGGTTGCTAGGGTGTTGCTTGGTGGTTGCTAAGGTGTTGCTATGGTATCCGGGGTGGTTGCTAAGGTGTTGCTAGGTGGTTGCTAGGCAGTTGCTATCATTTCTAAAGTGGTTGCTAAGTGGTTGCTAGGCAGTTGCTAATGTTTTCCTAGTGGTTGCCATGGTATTGTTAAGTGGTTGCTAGGCAGTTGCTATCATTTCTAAAGTGGTTCCTAAGTGGTTGCTATGCAGTTGCTAACGTTTTAATAGTGGTTGCTAAGATGTTGCTAGGCAGTTGCTATCATTTCTAAAGTGGTTGCTAAGTGGTTGCTAGGCAGTTGCTATCGTTTTCCTAGTGGTTGTTAAGGTGTTGCTAAGTGGTTGCTAGGCAGTTGCTATCATTTCTAAAGTGGTTGCTAGGCAGTTGCTAACGTTTTCCCAATGGTTGTTAAGGTGTTGCTAAGTGGTTGCTAGGCAGTTGCTTTCGTTTCTAAAGTGGTTGCTAAGTGGTTGCTAGGCAGTTGCTAACGTTTTCCAGGTGGTTGCTAAGTGGTTGCTAGGCAGTTGCTAACATTTTCCAGGTGGTTGCTAGGCAGTTGCTAAGTGGTTGCTAGGCAGTTGCTAACGTTTTCCAAGTGGTTGCTAGCAGTTGCTAAGTGATTGCTAGGCAGTTGCTAACATTTTCCAGGTGGTTGCTAAGTGGTTGCTAGGTAGTTGCTAACATATTCCAGGTGGTTGCTAGGCAGCTGCTAAGTGGTTGCTAGGCAGTTGCTAACGTTTTCCAGGTGGTTGCTAAGTGGTTGCTAGGCAGTTGCTAACGTTTTCCAGGTGGTTGCTAGGCAGTTGGTAAGTGGTTGCTAGGCAGTTGCTAACGTTTTCCAAGTGGTTGCTAGGCAGTTGCTAAGTGGTTGCTAGGCAGTTGCTAACGTTTTCCAGGTGGTTGCTAAGTAGTTGCTAGGCAGTTGCTAACGTTTTCCAGGTGGTTGCTAGGCAGTTGCTAAGTTGTTGGTAGGCAGTTGCTAACGTTTTCCAGGTGGTTGCTAAGTGGTTGCTAGGCAGTTGCTAACGTATTCCAGGTGGTTGCTAGGCAGTTGCTAAGTGGTTGCTAGGCAGTTGCTAACGTTTTCCAGGTGGTTGCTCAGTGGTTGCTAGGCAGTTGCTAACGTTTTCCAGGTGGTTGCTAAGTGGTTGCTAGGCAGTTGCTAACGTATTCCAGGTGGTTGCTAGGCAGTTGCTAAGTGGTTGCTAGGCAGTTGCTAACATTTTCCAAGTGGTTGCTAGGCAGTTGCTAAGTGGTTGCTAGGCAGTTGCTAACGTTTTCCAGGTGGTTGCTAAGTGGTTGCTAGGCAGTTGCTAACATTTTCCAGGTGGTTGCTAGGCAGTTGCTAAGTGGTTGCTAGGCAGTTGCTAACGTTTTCCAAGTGGTTGCTAGGCAGTTGCTAAGTGGTTGCTAGGCAGTTGCTAACGTTTTCCAGGTGGTTGCTAAGTGGTTGCTAGGCAGTTGCTAACATTTTCCAGGTGGTTGCTAGGCAGTTGCTAAGTTGTTGCTAGGCAGTTGCTAACGTTTTCCAAGTGGTTGCTAGGCAGTTGCTAAGTGGTTGCTAGGCAGTTGCTAACGTTTTCCAGGTGGTTGCTAAGTGGTTGCTAGGCAGTTGCTAACATTTTCCAGGTGGTTGCTAGGCAGTTGCTAAGTTGTTGCTAGGCAGTTGCTAAGTGGTTGCTAGGCAGTTATTAACGTATTCCAGGTGGTTGCTAGGCAGTTGCTAAGTGGTTGCTAGGCATTTGCTAACGTTTTCCAGGTGGTTGCTCAGTGGTTGCTAGGCAGTTGCTAACGTTTTCCAGGTGGTTGCTAAGGTGTTGCTAAGTGGTTGCTAGGCAGTTGCTAACGTTTTCCAGGTGGTTGCTAAGGTGGTTGCTAAGCAGTTATTAGGTGGTTGCTAAGCCCTGGCTGGGGTGCCGGGGTGTCCAAACTTTTGACTGATAGCTGCTCCATACAGCAGCTCCTCCATACACTCACAGTACTGGAGGAGCAGGGGAGAGAAGGGGTTCCGTGCGCAGAGCTGCTCGTGTGTGAGATGGAACTCTGGGCCCCCCATTCATTTCTATGGGAAAATTTCGTACGACAATTGTACGAAAACCGTACGTCGTATCATTTCGTAAAGCATATTTTCGGAAAGAACGCGGTAAGTTTTATAGACCAGCCGAATTACGTCTTCATATCTCAAAAATTGTGACGTTCACGGCCGTTCAAAATTCCCCCCCATTCATTCCTATGGGAAAAAAACGCTCACGTTTACGAAGTTTTTACGAAAACCGTACGATATATCGCTCCAAAAAGCACAAGCAACCTAATCGGGTATAGGTCCGACGATCCTGTAAAATTTCGCATCTCTACGTTAAAAGCTCTAGGAGGAGTAGTCGATTAAATTTTTCGAATAGAATAATAATAATAATAAGAATAAGAAGATTACGAAGAACAATAAGTTGGCTTTTCCAAGCCAACTTAATAATAATAATAATAATAATAATAATAATAATAATAATAATAATAATAATTCAATATAACACAATACAATTATCATTTATCATTACATATTGCTTTTTATATTTACTCAAATAATGTTTGGTTTGTAAGCGCTGTATTGTTGCTAGGTTACCTGTATGCGGTGGAGTAATACATGGAGAACTTCAGTTACAGTGCATTACCGGCTAATAATGGCACTCATAGAACGCCTCTCAGCCAATCAGATTGCAGGGTTGGAACTAACTGTGGTATATGTACATTTTTTCTTTTGTAAATGATGTAAAAAGTGATCTGAATTTGTCTATGATTCTTATAGGAAACCTGTAGGTATTTTCTTACAAAAATACTCTGTAGTATTACTGACTGGGCTGAGTTCTTTCAGCTCAGCACCTCGTCCTATGGTTGTCTTGGGAATGAGGCAGACAAACATGAGGATACTGAAGGAGGGGATTCCTTATCACACACACTGACTCATGGTCTACAGATGTGTGGGTGTGTGTGTGTGGGGGGGGGGGTGTATATGGGCAAGACCATGATTCATCCATTGAAAGATCTTCAGGAATGTGCAAAATTCATGTACTAGAATCTCCCCTGCTCCCCTCCCCCACTCACTTTCCCTCTCTATCATATTGCTCAAACAGGATGTGGATGAAAGAAAGAGAAAGAAAGAGAAAGAGAGAGAAAGAGAGAGAGAGAGAGAGAGAGAGAGAGAGAGAGAGAGAGGTTGGGGTAAGAGCGAACAGGAATGCAGGGAGCTTTCCTCTATTGCAGGATTCAGGATTCTTTCAACCCTGTTCATCTCAAACTGATACAAAGGAACTCAAACTAGGTGGGTATGAATCCCACAAAATCTAGATTAGCTAAATATTATTTTTTCTGAATTAAAGAACGAAAAAAAAAAAATAATAATACTTAGAAGTTATTAGATTGCATAAAAGGGTTGAGATTAAATGCTCAGTTAAAATTATTTTTAAATGCTCTTATAAATTAACTAATTCAGTTTAGTTGTCTTCTCAAAACTAACCAATTGTTCTGATTTGATCTGATATGTACTGAGATGACTGTACGGCTGTAGATAAAAAAAGCCATTGCAACATGTGACCATGTTATAGTTTACTGTCTCAAGTAGCAACACAGTAACACAATATTAACTACGATATATGGAGAATTGGTTTATTGGTTCATTTATCTAAAGCCTTTCTAGCTGACCAGTGTTTTTGTACCATATGAATATTCAGCTGCTCTGTGTATATTCTAAATTATATATCCACACGTCCATCAGGTGAAGCAGTTTTAGCTGTACTAATGCATTCCCTAAAGACAGAGCATTATCGATTATATACCTTTAGTCTCTTTGAATGCATTGTTAGAATTGCTTGATGTTTATTTGGATGGTCATTGTCTTTTACATTATCATAAGTCATGTCTCTGAAAGCTTCCACTGAGTGTGCTGGACTGCTTTTAGAGCTACTCAGGCGGTTAAATATTCATTTTGCAGACTAAGACTCGCATTATCAGAAAGATGAAAGCAATAAAAAAACATCTAACTTGACAAACATACCAGAAAATCAATATTAAATCTAATATAATGTATGCTTTTGTATGTACTACATAATAACAAGTACATATTCATTAGTGCTTCAACATTCATTAGTGGCCGTAGCCTATGCTATAGCTTGATGAGGACCTCTCTAGAAATGTAATTACGCGTCAAGCTATGCAGACAACGGCAGCTGTGATTGGTCTGCGCCTTCCCGGGCCTCGTGACCCCTCCCATACATTCCTGCCTTCACAGTTTAAACTGCAGAGCATTGCAGAGCCGCTGATGCACGCACACAGGAGTATTAACGTGCTCTGCTGTGTAACACACTTTTGCTAGATACGTGTTGGCTACAGCGTAGGTTTGACACAGAAGTATAAACTTGGCTTAAATGTGTGCCATGGACATGTAAACATGGTGCTGAATCTTCTTTTTTTTTTGAAAACACTGGTTGTGACCTTATGTTTAATTTAAAGCACAGAGTAGAAAAGTGTTTAGCTGTGTCTCAATTTCCTCAGATTGTCTACTGGTCAATTTCAGGCAGTTTCTGGGAGATTTCTGTGCTGGAATCTTGCACTTTCACACAAATTTACTGTTCCAGAATAATAAGTTGAATTTTCCTTAAAAAATGAGAAAACCGGTTTCCTTAAAAAAGTTAAGTAATGGGTAATGAAAACTCAAGTTAGCATAACTTAGAACATCAAGTTATTACAACTAAAGGGGAAGTTGATTTATTTCTAAGGTAGCCCAGGGGGAATCACTACACACTGATGGTGAGTGTTAGTCAGAAACTGTTGGACACGCCCAGTATGCAAATAGATTGTGACAGAAGCCAATGGAAAATAAGTACATGTGAATGTATGTGTGCCCACAAATGTTCAACTACCTCAAAATACAGTAGTTGAGTATTGTTTAGAAATATGTAATTTTATGTAAAACAGACTTAAATCATTTGAGTTCAAACAACGTATGGGTTTACAGTGTGGCTTTAGAGCGAGGGGAATCCTGAGCCCTCCCTGACCCCTGACCTCGCTTTAACACCCCAGTATGAAGTTCAGCAGCATTTCTGGCAACCGTTTAGCATTCATCAAGTCTCCTGAACATGTATTTGGACCAAACCTGACCACCCTCATTTTCCAACAGATGACATTTCAGGATTTTTGCACCAGAATGTGACTTTCCATCTTCCACATCCTACCATTACACAGAGAGAGCAGTAGGAATTTTACTGAGTGACTCTGCAGAATGAGTACAGAGGGTATGATTCAGTGCCGGGCTCGGAGCCGGGCCGCCGCTGCTGCCATACCCACCCCTTATACGCCGGTGTTTGTGGAAGGCAGACAGCGGCGGATGTTCCAGAAGTATGAAAGCGTTGAGTGGGAAATGAAAACACACCACCACCTGACCTGGGTTACGCTCCAGCCATTAAGAGAAAGTGGTTTATCTGTAGATATCTCTTAGGTTGTAAAGTACCTCAAGAGACCAGTGTGGACCTTTAACAGAAAAGGTAGAGTGTAGAGTGCTGACCCTGTGGAGTACTGTAGGTCTGACAATGAGTGTGTGTGTGTATGAGTGTGTATGAGTGTGTATAAGTGTGTGTGACTGGGATAAGGGGGAGGGTGTGTTGGTGTCACATGCCCACATTAGTGTTTCCATGTCATTATCTGGCTTGTTTGGGTGAGTAGAGTGGTGATGACTCCCTGGAAGCTATTCACTCCGTAAATCCCTCAATGACGACTTACTGCCACAGATAAGACTCGTCTGTCCTCTAACGCACAATGGATTGCATGTATTACAGCAATGCTCAAGCTGCCCAATTCCACAAGGCACGTTATACATATACAGGGGTTGGACAATAAAACGGAAACACCTGGTTTTAGAGCACAATAATTGATTGTGGTGACGGACAGTTCTGGTGGAAACAGGAGAGTTGAGGTGCACATTGAATTCTGCGTGATTTGATCAGCCGTGGTTTTATGTTTTTTGGATACAATCCGGGTTAGCACCTGAACATCCCTTTCAGACAGCTTCCTCTTACAGCGTCCACAGTTAATCCTGTTGGATGTGGTTGGTCCTTCTTGGTGGTATGCTGACATTACCCTGGATACCGTGGCTCTTGATGCATCACAAAGACTTGCTGTCTTGGTCACAGATGCTCCAGCAAGACGTGCACCAACTATTTGTCCTCTTTTGAACTCTGGTATGTCACCCATAATGTTGTGTGCATTGCAATATTTAGAGCAGAACTGTGCTCTTACCCTGATAATTGAACCTTTACACTCTGGAAGGGAAGGAGAAGAAGTGATGAAGTTTCAATTGTCTACAGTACTTCATATATTGCATCTGTGTCACTGAAGAGGATGTTTTTTCAATAAACACATTGATAATTGATGCCACATATTGATTATGTATTACAAAATATATCTGTCAGTCCTGACACTTTAAGTCTCCATCTAAATTTTGAACTTTACAACAAAGACTCCAATTCCCAATTGGCTCTTTTTTTCCTGGGCTTCCCTGACTCTGTTGATCACGTGACACTACTGCATTCATGCTCTCCAAGCTTCTGATTGCACACACCTGGTCTGTCTTGTATAAATACCACCATAATTCTATTCTTTTGTTTATTTCCTATTATTAACGACCCGTTTTTGACTTTTCTTTTTGCTTAATTGGATTTCCCATGTGTGACTATTTTGCCTGCTTACTCTGGTATGTCGTTTATTTATTATTGCCGACATTTTGTTACTGACCCTGTCTGTCTCTGACTACCCTTGTAGGCCACACCCCTTTGTTAATAAATTGTTTGATTGGTATCTGCAATCGTCTGTCCTTGGTTTGGCCTGCGTAACAACATATCAATATTGATATTTTGTCGCACCCCTATTCTTCAGGTGTAGTTTAACACCAGCACCAGCCTTACACATAAAATATAAATAATTTTGATTTCTTCTTTTAATAGTCACTTATGCATGCTCAGTCTTTTACCATATGCGCAGTGTATAGTTTGTAAAATGTGTGTCTACAAACTGCTTATAAAGCAGTATAAAGGAGCACAGAAAAATAGTAGTAACACTCGTCTGTTTAACATCCATTAACGCTCCCCCTGTCCTGGTCCAGGCCTGTCAGCATATTTTCATTACACTCTCAGAGTACACACACACACACACACACAGCCATGACACCAACACCAGCACAGCACTCAACACACTCAACACGTTTACACACACTCCAACACCTGAGACCTGAGTGTGCTTACAGCATAGTTTACTACAGAATCTCTATTAATGCAGTTATACTACATATAAAATAATAATAAACATTTACACACTGTATATTTATACACATAAACACACTTAAAATATATACACACTTGAGGAATATCAGCACACATCCCTCTACAGATTCCATTCTGAAGAAGGGCATCATACTTCCTGTGGTTTCTCTGGAGACTGAAACAAAAATAATCACAAGAGGAGAAAATAAAACTCACTGGAATTGTCTGACAGCATGATTCAGCAGCATGACTCAATAGAGAGAGAGAGAGAGAGAGAGAGAGAGAGAGAGAGAGAGAGAGAGAGATTGTATGTCATTGTATCCTGTGCCCTCTGAAGTCATTGTATCTACTGGTCCAGCCCAAAATAATTATTATATCATTCCAAAATATTCCAGTAATTACGTAGAATGTCCCCACTTTTAAACAAAAGCTCTTATCTACATAATGCCTCTTCTATGGAAGTCAATGGAAAAAAATATATTATATATATAGAGAGAGAGTGATTGAGAGAAAAAGAGAAAGAGAGAGAAAGAGAGAGAGGAACAAAGAAAGAGAGAGAGAGAGAGAGAGAGAGAGAGAGAGAAAGAGAGATTGTATGTCATTGTATCCTGTGACCTCTGAAGTCATTGTTTCTACTGGTCCAGCCCAAAATAATCATTATATACTCATAGGACATATCTTTTCAAATTATTCCAGAAATGACGTAGAATGTCTCCACTGTCACCAAATAACCTCATATCTTTAAATTTCCTTTTTTATGGAAGTCAATGGACAAATATTACATTCCAGTTCATTTTGAAGAAGTTCAATTTAAAAAAAAAAGAAAATATGATATACACTGCCTGACCAAAAATAAAATCAAAGCTCCCAGCAAGCTCACAATGCTAGTGATAGGAGCATAGCGCTACCGGTGCAAATAAATTATTTTTTATATTTTTACACCATTAACTCGAAGCTCATAGTAACTGTATGGGTGATTATGTTTCAGATGGCAACAAGTTCTTTAATCCTAACTGATGCAGGGAGTAGCTTCTCATTTGTTAAATAACCATGTGGAAAGACGCTGTGATCCTGTGGTCGTGGAAAAGATAAAAGAAATGCATTTGTTCAAGATCAGGTCTAAATACTGTCATGCATTAAAAATGTAGAAAAAATATCTAAATGCTGAAACTGCTAAAATCATGTTCAGAATTGTCCAACATACAGATTAACACAGATACCTCAGCACCAACCATTTGTATGTGTGGTTACTGTGAATAAAAAAAAAAACACAAGTAGTTACAGACCTACATAAATCTCTGAGATACCCACCCTCCACAAACACACTGCTGCTGCTGTTGCATGCTTTCTGCCAGCAACGCCCCACTGCTTATTGTTCTGCTGTGGAAAGAGTTCCCACACAGATATCAGAGCGCTATTGTTCCCCTGATGAGACTCTAAACCCAGAGGAGATACAGGTCTGCTGGAACGATCTGAAACTGCGGTTAACAGAATAAAATAATGCACTGAATAGATTTAAACATTCTGAGTCAGCACTGCCTTAAAGTTAGCAAGATTCATATAATTCATAAATGATGCAGCATCAAAACTCATAGCATCAAAAGGCTCTTAGTCTTTGGATGAGAAATAGTTGAGATCATATTGAGACTTCTGTCTAGTAAATCATTGTGTCATGTTGGAGGAAACAAACAAGACAATCAAAAGCAGAGGAGAAGTAGAGGAGAAAACACACTTGCAGTGAGTCCAACATGAATGGGTTCATATGAAGCAATTGAGCAAAATTAGAGTTTATTAACGTCTGATAATTTTTATACTGAAATATGTACTTATATCCTCAACACAGAACTATGTCAAATGTTTAAGCACCACAGACATCATTTTTTTATCGTGTTAAACTCCAGTTATAAACCTTTTAAAAATGCTCTATCTGTATCTCCAGGATCAGCTCGCCAGCCAACCAATAGCTCACAGTAGCAGTAATGCTAGTGCTTTACAGTGTAAAACCTGTTTACTGTAGATAAACCGAAATATACAGGCACGCTTTCTTTGCATTTTGATTAAAATGTATTATTCTACTTTCTAAAATGAGAAAAAGTACAGGGGACAGAAAGTGGCTGCAGGTAGCTGCTGCTTCTGACTCCCAGTCGCAGACTGAGTTAGATATTAGACATTTTAAATGTCTGTGACTGATTGTAGGTCAGTCAGCGACGGCTCGGCGAGTGTCTTTCAGTAGTTCACACTACAGTGAGCTGAGCAAGACCCAGGTGAGCCCAGACTTTTATTTTTTATTTTTTCAGTAAAAATACAGATAATATCCTATTTATTTGGGTTACAGCTATAAACTGTTGGGTTACAATTGTGAACACCCAGAATGTTTGAGTAGCTTAAGCCTTTAATGTGTTATAAATAGTATTTATGTGCAGAATGATGACATGACTGAAAGCATAACTGAGATTGTATGTTAAAAAAGCCTCATTAACTTCCAGTTCCTCCTTCATTGTGGTCGTTTTTACAGTTAGAATGATGGACAGGCTGCAGTAGAAGCTTCTTATCAGCTCTGCTAAAGATTTCCTGTTTTAAAAACTGAGAATTCAACCATCCTGCAGTTATGGGGTTATGTTTTATCTACACACTTCAATTGGTATAAAGGGAAAAGGCCATTGAAACAGAGCATCTTATCCCAGTAGCTCATGGACTCATTCATTAATGGATGTATTAAGAGTTTATTGCACAGTGAATTCACTCTGTAGGCACTGTGATGGCACCGTTGAGTCCCTTCTACTCCTTACATTTTAAAAATATCATTCTTACTCCTATTTCATTTCAGTTTATTTATATTATTTGGTAAACAACATGCCACTGTTGCCCTTCCTGTTTATGTGTTGTAACTGTTTATTAATGGTTTGTAACCTAATTAATAATTATTGATAAACTCCTTTATAAACTATTTATAAACCCTTTATAAAGGAGCCTTATTTTAAAGTGGCACCTTTTATTTTAATTAATGTTTTGCCTTTATCTAAAGCTATTATAAATCCCTTACACATACTAATCGTATAATCGTGTGTTGCCATGCTTTGCTCTACTAGCCTGTATTGTAGAACTTCTAGTAGGCCTGAGTAATATTTTTTTATTGTTTCTCACAAAATTGGACCACACCTCAAAATCAAAATTAAAAAAAAAAAAAAAAAAAAAAAAAAAAAATATATATATATATATATATATATATATATATATATATATATATATATATATATATATATATATTTTTTTTTTTATTTTTTATTTTTTTATTAATCACTATTTGCAGTTAGTTTGTGTTTAATTCATGTTTTATATTTCTGAAGGTCTGATAGGCTCAGAGGAATCCTAGCTAATAAGCATTCACCTTAATTTTAGCATAAATTAATTAATGATGAATAATTCCATAACAATCTTGGTAAAGCTGCAAAATCACCCTGAGATCTTTCCATAACTCTTCCATAAGTCTTTATCTGCAGCTCTATCTGAAGCTGATGAGCTGAAGCTGCAGCTCTGATATAAATAAACTGTGGATATGCTCGGACTGCAGCGAGGATTCCAGAGAGGATTCCTCAGAGCGCAGGGTCCAGAGCGCAGGGCGAAGGCCAGCTATTTGTGTCCTCTGCATCATATGTTTTGCTGTGGAGAGACACATGCATGCACGTCTTGGCGTTATTAAGCGTGTGGAGCATTATCAGCCATGCTGATTCTGGGGGGAAGAGGAAGGGTAAGAGGAAGAGGAGGCGGAAGGGGAAGGGGGGCTGCTGTATCTCTCAGTACATTTAATCAGGAAGTGCTGAAAGATTTTGGAAAGTGTTCTGATCCCAGCGACACTACAGAAGATACAGGCGCATTATTATGGAAGACTGGAATTTACACCGGGATAGAAAGAGAGAGACAGGGGATGGAAAAGAACAGACAGGGAACCATCCATTTTCTAAAACAAATAAGAAAACACTTGGAAACCTCTGGAATATAATCAAGAGGAAGATGGATGATCACAAGCCATCAAACCACCAAACTGAACTGCTTGAATTTTTGCACCAGGAGTAAAGCAGCATAAAGTTATCCAAAAGCAGTGTGTAAGACTGGTGGAGGAGAACATGATGCCAAGATGCATGAAAAAAAAAACTCTGATTAAAAACCCTCAGGGTTATTCCACCAAATATTGATTTCTGAACTCTTAAAACCTTATGAATATGAACTTGTTTTCTTTGCATTATTTGAGGTCTGAAAGCTCTGCATCTTTTTTGTTATTTCAGCCATTTCTCATTTTCTGCAAATTGAAGTGCTCTCTTCATTTTTACAGAGCTGTATATGTATAGCAATATAGTGATGGTGAATCCCTCGGCCTCTCCCATTAACTCTACACTGTAAAAGTAAAAATCAGGGAGAGTCTCACTTTCATGCCGAGCTCCAGTAAAACAATAAGAGTTATTCGTCTTAAGCAAGACTTTACATTCCAGCTTTAACTCAAAGGTCAGAGCTGGGAGGCTGCTGGTGGATGATGGTCTTTTAAAGTGGACACATAAGGAATTATGTAGTAACTAAAAAGTCTTAAACAAGCCAAAATACTCATTTAGGTATTCTTATCTGGGGAGCTGTTAACTTTTAGCGGGTTCTGAGGCTGGAAACTCTGATAAATTTATCCTGTACCTCTTCACAACTTTACAACTGAAGCTCTCAAAAACATTAAGAGGCAAGAAATTCAAGTAATTAACTCTTAATAAGGCACATAAAACTTATATGTATATGTATATATATGTATGATTTTGCTGTTTATAGGTTTATGTTTGAGTAAAATGAACATTGTTGTTTTATTCTATAAACTACAGACAACATTTATCCCAAATTCCAAAAAAAAATATCGTCATTTGGAGCATTTATTTGCAGAAAATGTGAAATGACTGAAATAACAAAAAAGATGCAGAGCTTTCAGACCTCAAATAATGCAAAGAAAACAAGTTCATATTCATAAAGTTTTAATAGTTCAGAAATCAATATTTGGTGGAATAACCCTGGTTTTTAATCACAGTTTTCATGCATCTTGGCATCATGTTCTCATCCACCAGTCTTACACACTGCTTTTGGATAACTTTATGCTGATTTACTCCTGGTGCAAAAATTCAAGCAGTTCAGTTTGATGGTTTGATGGTTTGTGATCATCCATCTTCCTCTTGATTATATTCCAGAGGTTTTCAATTTGGTAAAATCAAAGAAACTCATCATTTTTAAGTGGTATCTTATTTTACTATGAGTGAGTCTCCGTGAATGAAGAGCTTTCTTTCTGTTCTGTTCTATTGAGTAAAGAAGATAAAGTGAAAAGGAGCTCTGTGGAGGGGTGTGTGGTTTTAGGTGTAACTCAGAGAGTATCTTTACTGCTCATTTCTGAGGTGTGTTATAGTTTACTGAGCAGAAACCAGAGCACAATAAAAGAATATATGAATATGTGTTTAAACTGAAAACCTTTGACCATCTGCAGATATGGCTTTATCTAGAAGACGCCTAAGTCCTGAATGCTGGACGTGTTTCATAAAGTCCAAAATCTCAGCACTTTGTTTAAACAGTGAGTGTTTGAACGCCAGCATGTGGTTTAGATTGCTCTGTCGAAGTTCCTACTCAAACATATGTATGTCTGACTGAGTCTGTCTGCACATCTGTTTCTACAATGGCTGATTGAACTTCAGAAGGCCACAAGAAGAAGTGCTGCTCTTTTTTAGTCCATTCTGAGAAAAACAGTGGGACACTGAAGACTGTAATGGTCCTTGAAAGATGATGCTTGGGGAGTTTGTTTAGAAAGAGGAAGTTTGGAGACATTAAAGTCATTCAGCAAACATTATTTGTCAAGTAAAGAACACATTTTATGACACACATGACAGTCTCACAATGCCACATTCTGGAAAAAACAGACTTTAAGTAAAGAAATGTAACTTATTAGTGCCAATTCTGCATGTTACCTTTAGTTAGTTTTTATTCCTAATAATTTACTCCATTTTGGAAAAGCACTTCCAATGCTTGTTTCAGTTTGTTTTGGTTTATTCTCTTTGAGGTTATGATTGATTTCTGTCCACAGTACCTACATAGTAAATGAATAGTGAAGTGATCTAGACTATGAAGGAACACATAAAGAATCATGTACTGTAGTAACTTTTGCACCATGAGTGGCATAAAGTTATTCAAAAGCAGTGTGTAAGACTGGTGAAGGAGAACGTGATGCCAAGATGCATGAAAACTGTGATTAAAACCTATTCCACTAAATATTTATGAATATGAACTTGTTTTTCAGCCATTTCTCATTTTCTGTAAATAAATGCTCTAAATGACAATAATTTTAATTGGAATTTGGGAGAAATGTTGTCTGTAGTTTATAGAATAAAACAACAATGTTCATTTTACTCAAACATAAACCTATAAATAGCAAAATCAGAGAAACTGATTCAGAAACTAAAGTCATCTCTTCATTTTTCCAGAGCTGTATAATGTCATCAGAGAAAATTGAGGTTATTTTTTTATTTTCTTTACACACATGAATGAATTAAAAACTATAAAACTTTGTTTAGCTTACTTAACTGACTGTCTGCCTCTCTTTGTTTAAATTTTACTCTCCAAATGGCTTTAAATGAATGAAGTACCGTCCAAATAATAAGGTTTCTGTATTTCTTCACTTCCTGTATGCGTTGTTTCAAATTAAAAGCCCTCTGTAGTTTTTTGTTACTGTGATTTCATGATAATTCATACAATTCTCAAGCAGCACCATCAATAACTTTGCAGCACCATCG
This sequence comes from Astyanax mexicanus, assembly GCF_023375975.1. Classification (NCBI taxonomy): domain Eukaryota; kingdom Metazoa; phylum Chordata; class Actinopteri; order Characiformes; family Acestrorhamphidae; genus Astyanax; species Astyanax mexicanus. The sequence continues at coordinate 11,582,542 of NC_064422.1, forward strand.
CAGTAAAATGAACATAGCAAAAGTAATGGACTTGTGTTCCTTCACATTTATTAAACCTAATTTCAAGTGTCACAGGAACATTTCACAACCAATTCCACAACCAACAACAACCAAAGAAATGGGTTTATGTTTGGATACATTTTAAAACAACTGTATATAATTGATATTAAACTTTGGTCAAACTGTATCCAGATGTTAATAATGCTTACTGTGAAGTTGTTTATCTGTACTGATATTAGAAGTAATATTTAAGATTAGGATTTAAAGTTTGAAAAGAAGGACCTAAATCATGTTAAAGAAAATGTTGGATCCTGTGGTTTAGGTATAGCCCACCAGACGTGGGGTGCTGGGGAAGCTTCTCCTCATGCTCATGCATTTCTCCTGATCCAGGAACAGGGAGTTGGCCTTGACTGAGATGTCATGCTCCAGAGTGACTTTAGTCTTCACCAGGTTCTGCAGAGTGTTCTCAGCCTCCGCCAGCCTCTCCCTCAGCTTATAGATCGAGTCCTCGATCTCCCTCACCTCACCCACCAGCCTAAAATAAAGAGAGATAGAGAGAGAGAGTAAGAGAGAGAGAGAGAGAACAAGATAAACCCATCATCAACTAGCCAATAAACTGTTATAGTGCCTCTATAAAATATAGAATATCATAGAAAAGTTACAATTATTTCAGTAATTCAGTTCAAAATGTAAAATTCTATATATTATATGAATGTATTAAACACAGAGTGATTTATTTTAAGTGTTTATTTTTTTATTGTTGATGATTATGGCTTACAGACAATGAAAACCCAAAAATCTGAGTCTAATTAGAATATTATAGTACTTATGGCAGTGTGGGCAGTGTGCCAAGTCCTGCTGGAAAATGAAATCTGCATCTCCATAAAAGTTCTGATTGGTGGAAACTTCAAACTAGACCTCAAGCAGTTTGGACTGTGTGTCTCTCCACTCTTCCTCCAGACTCTGCTCCCTTGATTTTGTTCGTTCAAATGAAATGTAAAATTTACTGATGATCAGTGATGGTTTGGAGAGACATGTCTGTCATCTGCTGGTGTTGATCCACTGTGTTTTATTATCAAGTCCAAAGTCAGAGCACAAAATCTTACAGCCCTTCATGCTTCTCTCTGCTGATAACTTTTATGGAGATGTGGATTTCATTTTCCAGCAGGACTTGACACATTGCCCACACTGCCAAAAGTACCATTTGGTCTTATATAATATTCTAAATTTCTGAGACACTGATTTTTGGGATTTCATTGGATGTAAGCCATAATAATCATCAACAATAAAAGAAAAGTTTCACATTTTAAACTTTTAAACAATTTTAAACAATGATATTTAAATGTTTCAACAGTGAAACTCTAAGGTTTAGTTCAGTTCTAATTGATTTTATAGGGCTCCACCTGTGGTGTGGATTGTCTCTACAGAGTTCTACGTTGGGTCGGCGGGTTCTCTCCTCCAGACGGGTCTGAGCCACTTTCAGAGGGTTCTCCTTATCTCGAATGGCTTTTTTCAAGGTTTCAATGAGCATCTCGGTCTGGAAGATCTCCTGAAGAGTCTGAAGGAGACAGAAAAGGAACATTTATATCTAAATATGATTTTATTTTTGAGATCAAGAGTGTGAAATGAAGAAATGAAGAGTTGAGGACATGGAGAAATCAGGAAACAGCAAACAGAAAAGCAGTTTTCTTGTGATCATTAGTCCTGAACATCTTTAAGATTGCCTTTAAGATGAAGTTAAGTTCTTCACTTTTTGCTTCCATAAATCATAAATCAGTTTGTCAGTTTTTTATACTGCCTTTTTCCCCCTTTTGCACATTTGATATAATCTGATTTTAGTCCAGTCGTCATGGCTCACAGCCCAGGTGACGGCGCTTTATTGGTGACCTCGTGCTTCTGATAAGAGCTATCCATCACTTCGTCCAACCGAAGGGCCTGAGAGCCTGACTGTGGCCTTCAGTTAAACCTCTGTACAATAGTGCTCACTGTGTGTTATCACGCACACATGGTTCTACAGGCACATCATTTCCAGCCATGATCTCTTTAGGCGAAAGAATTTAACAGAAAACCCTGTTTCTCCCATTTTTAAATGCCTGTGCTCGTAATGTGATTACAGCCGAGGCATCCGAGTTTAGAACACCATGATCCAATCATGAAGGTGGGCTCGGGGATTCCTGAGGTTGTGGCTTTTGTAGAATTGAAGAATCTGGGTTAATGTGCTTCCAAACGGCTTGTTTCTGTCATTCATCATTAACTGGTGATTCGCTAAGCTGTGAAAGAAGCTCTATTTGTTGATTTATTACAGGAAACGGCATCAAAACGCATCTTCTTGACAAGATTTATAATACACTGCTTCACAATTGGAAAGCAGCTGGTCGTCGTTAACATCGGATTAAACTGAATAACCCCTAGATTAACCCTCGGATTTTACTTATTTTCTTTAAACTAAAAAGTTTACATTTTTAAATATAGTTTTCTTTGTGTCTCCTAAGTAAAAGTGTTTTTCTCATCATTTTGTGGAAAAACTCTTTATTATAATATTTATATTTGTTGTTATTATTAGCAGCTGGAAATAAACATCTAGTTTAGTAAATCAGGTTTGTTATTAGTTGGAATATTACTAGCCATATTGGCCCTGATACAAATACTGAAAGGTATAGGCTGCTCTGAGTGTCAAGTTTTTAATAATTTAATCTACATGTTTCCTAGAGGTGTGATTATTGATTATCAAGAAAAATAAAATAAATCCGCCTGATGCCGTTTCTCCATGTATTTTGTCAAAGTAAAAATGAATAAGCCATGTAATGAACTATGTATCATCAATATTCTTATGCTTTCAACTCATAAACACTCTAGTCTAAACATTTTTGAAAAGATATCTTAGGTGTGAATATATTTAAAGTCTATACATTCAAAAATAATAAATAAAACTGGCGCTTGGTAAAATTTTGAGCAAAACATGATCAGTTCCAGGAAAATATAACAATTCTGCTTCCTTTTACATTTTAAATAATTCTATTTTTGAGCAGTCGTATGTCCTCTGGAGTAAAAGAGATCAGGGCATGTGTCTGTCTGATATAATTACTGTGTTATAAGACCTGAAAGAGGAACTGAAAACAAAAACGAAGTAAAAACTCACCAAAACAGCCTAGAGTTCAAAGAGTTAAAGCGAAATATATTTTCTTCTGTTTGAGAATGAATAGTACTACACCAACTACTCTAAATATTTCCTAAATTATGCTGTACTCAACCACAATGCATGCACAATGCGCGAAATGATCCTTCACCAACACATGGTGAAATGTAACAGTAATGACTGATTTCTGAATGAACCGCAGTCCTAAATGAAAGCCCTAGTAGTGTTCTAAGAACCATGCTGTGGTTTAGAGGGTCTTTTATCATGGTTCTTATGTTTAGACAAGGTTAAACAAGGACACACGAAGGCAACCGAGAACCAGGAACCCAACCTTCGCCAAATGAGTCTGCAGGCTGTTCTTGGCCTCAGCCATTTCAGATATGCGGTTGGTGAAGGACACGTTGGCGGAGTTGAACTGGTTCCACATCTCGTTCGCGGTGGTGTTGAGGAGAACCTCGATCTCGTCTCGGAGTTTGTGGGATGTGGATCGTTCGCTCTGAGAGAGCAGGATGTTGTCGTCCGTGAATTTGGACCAGGAATCGGGTAAACTCAGGCTGGAGAGTAAGAGAGAAATAACAGTGTGTAAGAGACAGAATTAATCCTTTAACATCAGGTCTAGACACCCATTCTTTACTTCCTTAACTAGAAATAGAAACTTAAATTTGGTTTTAGATTGACCTCTGGATGTAAATAAATGGATGTTTATTATTATGCAACACTGCAAGCAATTGTTGTACAACTGGTAGCAAAAAAATCACTGTAAATCTAGACTACCATATTTTTCGCACTATAAGGTGCACCAGATAATAAGGCACATTATCAATAAACTTCTATTTTCTGGTCTATTTTTTAATACATAAGGTGCACCGGATTATAAGGCGCATTTAATGTGACACTAGTAAGAAACAGGGGTGTCACCATGTTTTTCTTCTAATATAGCAGTTAAAGCTAAGCTAAGTTAAGTTAAGTAAACTGTAATTAAAAAGAAAACATTTCAGATGTGTCAGACAAGTTAAAAGAATGTTGGATGTTAATCTACACATATTTGTCTCCTGAAAACTGTTTATTTGGGTGAGTAAAGCACTTCCGTTTTTTTACTATAAGCTTAGATTGACAGATTTCCACTAAAGCATTAGCATTAGCATTAGTGGCTAATGACACCTGACAGAGCGTGTTCTGGTAAGCCAGGGCAATATTAGCTAGCGGTTCATCCCACATAGCTTGTTTTAAAAACCGTGAACATGTTGCCTACAGTCTTGTATGCAGTACTCAGCTCTGAATAGCAAAAAAGCTAGCGCTGTGGTTTGCACCAAATGCTAATACTGCTCCAGCAGTGCTAGCCAGGGGGTTAGAAGAAGGGTAAAGGCTGATAATACTCATCTTGGCCAAAAACGGCCAAAAAGCTAGCACTTATCATGGTTAGCAGCTAATGCTAATACTGCTGGAGAACTAAAATGAAACTCCTGTATAACTCTGTACTTCAGCAGAGTGGCTTTACTGCTCCTTAATACCTGACTGGTAGAATTCATACATGTGCAACACCGGATTATAAGGCGCACTGATGATTTTGGGGAATTAAATGGTTTTAAATGCACCTTATAGTGCGAAAAATACAGTAAATGTTTATTATTTAATATCAAATCTTTATTGATTTGAGAACATTACTTAAAAATTTGCTCAGAGCGTGATTTCAATGCATAGGCATTAAAAGCATAATATTAAAAAAAAAAAAAAAAAAATCTTGACAAATGCTGAGGCATCATGGCAAAGGTACAGGCGATTGTGTCATCCACACTGTGGAGCACAAAGTAACCAAAAGTTAATGAGATTCAGATCCAGTGATCAATAACGCTGCAGACTTCTGTCTCCTGTGTGGTTTTCCATTAGTATAGAGATGGGTCTGTCCTGATCCCTGCTCTAACAGTGCAGTAGAAATGCAGACCTCAGTATGGGGATTAAATACACCTTATTAATCGCTTATAGGGCCCTATTTTAGCTTATTTTACTTTAAACGCATGCAATATATTGCCAAAAGTATTTGCTCGCCCATCTAAATCATTAAACTCAAAAGCAGCAGCAGCTAGGCATGCTGACTGCTTCTACAAACATAAGGTGATAGGATGCAGCACCTGTGCAACAAGTCCAGTCGTGAAATTTCACTACTCACAACTGTCAGTGATTATATAACACAGTGGAAGCGACTGGAAACGTCTTCAATGTCTTCTTCAATGTAAAATTTTTAATGTAAAAAATCATTAAAAGAAAGAAATGAGAAGAGGTGAGTCAAAACTTCTGACCGGTACTGTATTTGATGACAAATAATTATATATATGTATTGTAAATGAAAGCTATATTATATACAGAGGTGGAAAAAGTACTGAAAATTGTAATTTGGTAAAAGTACGGTTACTTTGCTAAAATTCTAGTCAACTAAAAGTAAACGTACCCATCTAAAAATTGACTCGAGTAAAAGTAAAAAAGTACTCAATTTAAAATGTACTTAGAGTAAAAGTTACATAGTTACTTTTATTTATTTTATATTTACATAAATTCAATCTTTTTAAATAATTATTATTCTACACAATAATTTAGACCTTTCACGCAGTATTTGTTCAAACCAACCCATAAAACATTTTCAGTGGCATAGTGTTACAAGGGAGTCGGAGGGGTGTGAAGGAGGAGGAGGACGTAAGTGCAAAGATATTTATTATAATTAAACAGACAAGATAAATCAAAATAAACAAAACGCGGGTAACGCAAAAACAAGGCTTGGATGATATAAACAAGAAACACAGACTAAGAAACTAAGACAAGGAAACATACGGGTAGCAAGGATACATACTGGATACTGGATACAAGATACAAAAGACAAAATACAAAAGACTCGACACTGAACATTCAAACAGAGGGGCTTAAATACAGGAGGGGAGTGAGAAACACCTGGGCTTGGATGACGAGGGGGCGGGGTTACAAACAGGACACAGGTGAGAACACTAATGGTTAGGACGGGACTAGGGCGGGGCTAGGGCGGAAACAGGTACAAAAAACTCAACACAAGCACATGGCAGGGAACACATGACAGGTAAACAGAGGGGCAGGAGCACTAGGGAACAAACGAGGGAGAAACATAACACAGACATGGGCTAAGGTGTAACATTACCCCCCCTCAACGGCGCCACTACCAGAGGCGCCGAGAGAGAGGGAACAGGGACTGGACAAAAGACTGGACAGGGGGCAGAGACTGAACAAACGACCTAACAGGAGACGGAGACTGGACAGGGAACGGAGACTGGGACTTGACAGGGGGCTCAGACTGAACAAACGACCTAACAGGGGACTGAGACTGGACAGGGGACAGAACAGGAGACGGAGACTGGACAGGGAACGGAGACTGGGACTGGACAGGGGGCTCAGACTGAACAAACGACTGGACTGGGGACTGAGACTGGACAGGGGACAAGGACTTGACAAAAGACTGGACACGGGGCTTACACTGGACAGAGGGCTGAGACTGGACAGAGGACAAGGACTGGACCAAAGACTGTACAGGGGGCTTAGACGGGACAGAGGGTTGGACACTAGACAGGAATGGAGACTGGACAGGGGGTTGAAACACAGACTGGACAGTGGCCGGGAACTGGGACTGGATAAGACTGGGCAGGGAAACTGGGACAATTACATGGACAGGGACGGACACAAACACAGTGACAGGGACGGGAACAGGAAAACCACCGGGGACAGGAATGGGAACAAACACAGACACCGGGACCAGGACAGGGAGAGACACGGGAACAAACATTGGTGGGTGCCCAGGACTGGCGAAAGTCTGTACGGAAGTCCAAGGAGCCAGCCTGGGCACAGTTCTGGGGGCAAAGACAGGGGGCCTTGGGGCAGGCCTGGGGGTATACAAAGTTCTGGGAGTGGGCACAGGGTCAGAGGCGGCCGGAGCCGCGGGCACAGGGTCAGAGACGGCCGGAGCCGCGGGCACAGGGTCAGAGGCGGCCGGAGCCGCGGGCACAGGGTCAGAGGCGGCCGGAGCCGCGGGCACAGGGTCTGGAGCAGTGGGTACCACGTGGGCGGCAGGCACTGCTGGTGCTGGAGCTGAGGCTGGAGCAGCGGGAGCTGCAGGAGCTGAGGCTGAGGCCGGAGGTGCTGGAGCTGGAGCTGTGGCAGCAGGTGCTGGAGCTGGAGCTGTGGCAGCAGGTGCTGGAGCTGGAGCTGTGGCAGCAGGTGCTGGAGCTGGAGCTGTGGCAGCAGGTGCTGGAGCTGGAGCTGTGGCAGCAGGTGCTGGAGCTGGAGCTGTGGCAGCAGGTGCTGGAGCTGGAGCTGTGGCAGCAGGTGCTGGAGCTGGAGCTGTGGCAGCAGGTGCTGGAGCTGGAGCTGTGGCAGCAGGTGCTGGAGCTGGAGCTGTGGCAGCAGGTGCTGGAGCTGGAGCTGTGGCAGCAGGTGCTGGAGCAGAGGCTGGAGCAGCGGGAGCTGCTGGCGCTGGAGCTGAGGCTGGAGCAGCGGGAGCTGCTGGCGCTGGAGCTGAGGCTGGAGCAGCGGGAGCTGCTGGTGCTTGAGCAGGCGCGGCGGGTGCGGCTTGAGCAGGCGCGGCGGGTGCGGCTTGAGCAGGCGCGGCGGGTGCGGCTTGAGCAGGCGCGGCGGGTGCGGCTTGAGCAGGCGCGGCGGGTGCGGCTTGAGCAGGCGCGGCGGGTCTAGGAGCTCGTGACCTGGGAGTAGGCACAGGAGCAGAGGCTGGACCCCCAGGCACAAGAACTGGGGTAACAGCAGGCACAGAGTCAGAGGCGGCCGGGGCCGCGGGAACTGGGTCAGAGGCGGCCGGGGCCGCGGGAACTGGGTCAGAGACGGCCGGGGTCGCGGGAACTGGGTCAGAGGCGGCCGGGGCCGCGGGAACTGGGTCAGAGGCGGCCGGGGCCGCGGGCACAGAGTCAAAGGCGGCCGGAGCCGCAGGCAGCGCTGATTCAGAGGCGGCGGGAGCCGCGGGCAGCGCTGATCCAGAGGCGGTGGGTCCTGCTGGCGAAGAAGCCGCTTCAGCGGGAGCTGAGAGTGCGGCTGCCGCCAAGATCCGGACAGGAGCCGCAGACTCAGCAGTGGGCGTGGCTGAAAACACCGGACCGGAGCTTGCTTCCGGAGCAGGAGTCGAAAACCCGGAATCCAGCCGGGCTGTACAGCTGGGATCCGGCCGAGCTTGAGAGCTGGTAGGCGGCCGGGCTTGAGAGCTGGAAGGCGGCCGGGCTTGAGAGCTGGAAGGCGGCCGGGCTTGAGAGCTGGAAGGCGGCCGGGCTTGAGAGCTGGAAGGCGGCCGGGCTTGAGAGCGCGGTGGAGTTAGCAGGCTAGCTAGCTTAGCTGTAGCTGGGCTGACGAGCTCCAAGCCAAGGAGAGGCGCCGGGAGCGGTTCATCTCCCCGAATTTGCTCGGCGAGGAACCGCAGATATTCGAGGTCCGCCTTCCTCGTAGCCTGCCACCTTGCTACGTCCATATTTTAGGTCGAGTCTTATGTTACAAGGGAGTCGGAGGGGTGTGAAGGAGGAGGAGGACGTAAGTGCAAAGATATTTATTATAATTAAACAGACAAGATAAATCAAAATAAACAAAACGCGGGTAACGCAAAAACAAGGCTTGGATGATATAAACAAGAAACACAGACTAAGAAACTAAGACAAGGAAACATACGGGTAGCAAGGATACATACTGGATACTGGATACAAGATACAAAAGACAAAATACAAAAGACTCGACACTGAACATTCAAACAGAGGGGCTTAAATACAGGAGGGGAGTGAGAAACACCTGGGCTTGGATGACGAGGGGGCGGGGTTACAAACAGGACACAGGTGAGAACACTAATGGTTAGGACGGGACTAGGGCGGGGCTAGGGCGGAAACAGGTACAAAAAACTCAACACAAGCACATGGCAGGGAACACATGACAGGTAAACAGAGGGGCAGGAGCACTAGGGAACAAACGAGGGAGAAACATAACACAGACATGGGCTAAGGTGTAACACATAGGTTCCTATGATACATTTTTTTTTTTTTTACCGTAATAAGCATTGCTAGGAAAAGTTTAGCTGCACTGCCATGGAGAACAAAACTTTGTTACTTAGTAATGGGGAGTTTTCCAATGTAGTGAAGTAAATTACTTGGGTCAAAATAAGCTTGAGTAAAAATAAAATTACCTGTTTTAAAAACTACTTTAAAAATGACAAATTACTCATAAAATCTAATCAATTACAGTCCTGTGAGTAAATGTAATTCATTACTTTCAATTGCTATAAAACTCACGATGGATCGAGGCGATCGATGCCTCTGTAGTAGCTGATTCCATCTGAAGTGTTCCTCATCTGGTGACACCTGTCGTCGATCCGCTGAGCCGTTACCTTATCATTCAGATCTCTCTCTAGTTCATGCTGAGCTGCTCGATTTGACCTATGAAAACACACACCAACACACACACACACCAACACACCAACACACACACACCGACACACACACAGCAATCACTACATGCTCCTTAATCGCTGCTCAGAGTGATTTCAGGCACAGATTAAAGACTAGCTGTTAAAATGTTTAGCTAGAACTCACGCTAGCTGAGCGATAGCCTTGTCCAGACTCCTCCTCATCCTCTCCTGACACGACTTTATCACCTCCACTTCCTGAAAAAAGAGATGTAAGGATATATGAGCGTTCACTGTTTTTAAAGAGCACACTGTGAGGCAGTTTTCCAGGCAGAGATTAAGTCTAGACATAGACTAAAAGAGATACTGCATGTAACCTAGGAATAGGCTTGATAACTGTCTAGGAAAACAACACTTCAGGTTTTGATTTGAAAATATAAAGCCATTAATAGCTTAAATCTATTCATTTGACTTAATAAAACATACCAGTCCTGATTACAGTTTTTATAAACATTTCCTAAACCTTAAAAAACACATTTATTGGGATGATTTCTGCCTCTATATGTGTGGATGATGTTTTCATGTACTTTAGGAATACTGAAGTGCTGACTTCAGATGAATTGAATTAAGCTGGACTTTACCTTGATCAGGTCTTTTTCTACACCATCATGAACGAGGTCAATGGACATTCTCTTCTCTCTGTGGAACAGGCATTCTTGCGACGTCTGAAAAATAAACAGAAGACCATTGGTGACATGGAGGCCTAAATCCTGCGATTGAACAACTTTACACCAAAATGCCTGGTGTCTCTGTTATTGCCACTTCAGACTAAAATGCTACCACTGCACTATGTAACTTTGGTGAAGCAGAAGCGTGTAATACTGCATAAAATTAGTACAATTTTAATACACATATACACTGTAAAACCCAATAATATCACTAAACTCAAAACTTGTGTTGCAACCGTTTTGTTTTATCATAGTAATTGTACTTTGAATGTGATGGTCAGGTCAATACAATTTGTAGATTTGTTTTTAGTCTTCTTCTTTATTTACTTCAAGTATTTGTTTTAAATACTAATAGAACAGTAGAAGATGAAATAAAATGTTATAAAGTAAAGCCAGTGGAAATAAAGCTGTCAATGGCGACAGACTAAATTCAACAGTATTGGTTGATTCAACTTACAGATCTCTGTTTGAATGTACAGTATATGTGGCCACAGATGTTCACTTATCTCAAAATAGTTTAGTAATGTATGAAATATCTTATTTTTATGTAAAACAGGCTTTATTTATTTGAGTTCAGAAAAATAGCGGGTTTACAGTGTCCTGGTGCTACTTAGACACATCATCAGTGGAAACCCAGAAACCCTAATGCAAGGCCCTCTCTGTGTCCTCTATGCTCCCAGCTCTCCCTCCTGCCCTGCCCTGTCCCCAAACCCATACATCACCCAGTGCCCCTCCCAAACTACCTCTTACTTTTTTATAGCATTTTTCAAATTTGAGCTGAGGATAGAATCAGCTAAAATTAGGCTGTTTAGTGCTGCTTTAAGTGGAAATGGAAAAAAGCAATCCTTATGAAGACACTGGGATTAAAATACCAAGATCTACAATCAGATCTATTCTCAAAGATAAATGTGCTACTTAGACGAATCTAAAGTATAAAACAGATTCTGGTTTGTTTAATATTTTTTGTTTACTAAATAATTTTTTATGTGTTCCTGTATAGGTTTAATATAGTCTTCGATATGAAATTTACAATGTAAAAAATTGAATCATGTTCACTGGAGACACTGACCGGTAGAGTAGCGTCTTACGCTCCTCAGGTATCTGTTACCTAACTGTCTATAAGAAAACAGAGTGTAAGCCGAACCATCTTCACCTGCTTCTGGAACTCTACCCAGATCACTGTGACAGAGTCACGCTGAATAATCACCACCCGGGCTCTTCCTGTTTCGCTGATTTTCACTGTTACCTAGCAACAGACGTCTAGTCATTACGAAAATAACGACAACAAAAAACGCTAATGGATGATTCCTAATTACAGGATATAACGGTGCTTATTACACTGTGCTGGTTATGTGCAGATTTACCTCTGCGAACTGCCGATTTACAGATTTACCTCATAGGAATGACTCATATGGCCTTATATATCTTGTTGCCTCACCTTAATAAGTCATCCTCTAGTAGTTCTGGCTACACAATGTCCCCTTTGGGTCTCCATAAAATATAGTAAAATAATTTGTATTATTGGACCTAAATAAAATGTCCCTTAATTACATTGTATCCAAATTTCATAACTCTCCTATTGAGACAATTTTCATCTCTATCTTATTACTGAATCATTAACACTGACCTTTAAATTTTATGGGTTCTTTTTTCACCTCCTGGATGAGTTGTCCATGCCCTTTTGGAATAATTTCCGTCGGCCGGCCACTACTAAGAAAGTAAAGGCCTCCATACCATACTCATACCTGACGGTCATCAGATCTCAAGTAGAACCTGGACTTGTCTTTCATGACAACACTGCCTAAATGGGCCAGATTCTCCCTTTTTTAATGATTTACCTTGTTTCAAAGTCTGTTCACTGGGCATGATGTCTTTGTGTGTATCACAGATGCATGTTAGGCAGTCAAAGATCTCTCATCAAGAGGTACACTACCCAAAATAAGCCTCTAAGTATCTGCCTGAGGCAAAACTGCTTGAAAAACACTGGACCAGCAAACCCAGTGAGCAGTGAGTGATGTGTGCTTGGGCACGGATTGTTTAAATGCAGTGTGAGTGCAGGCCAGACAGGCAGTGGGGAGGGGGCAGAAGGGATACACCTTTAAAATGTGGGTCTGTATTAATAGCTATGTTTTAAGTAAAGCTTTTATAAAGATGTTTTGATCCCACAATCAAAAAACACCCTAGATAAAAGTATGATTGTAACACCCCAATGTTTCTGAAAGCCAAAAGAGGGTGATATGTTACTAAATATTTGAAAAGCAGTGGATTTTTTCTATAGTAAAATACCTGCAGTGGCCCCTCGGTCTCGGCGAGCGCTCTCTCCAGCCTCCTCTTCACCTCGGTTAGCGCTGCTATCTCTGACACCATGTTATCGATCTCGTGGTGCAGCTCAGACCTCCAGAAGGTGATGTCGTTCAGCCTCTCTCCGAGGTTCTTGCTGGTGCTCTCCTGTGTCCAGCGGGTGATCTGGTCTCGGTCCTGGATCAGTCTGAGCGTATCCCTCCGCAGCCTCTCCGCGCTGTTCCTGGACGACTCGGACTCCCTGTAGTTGTTGTAGTTGGATTTGAACCAGTCGTCCGGCATGTAGCGCGTGCTCATCGCCGCCCTGTTGGAGGGGTAGAACATGGTCTTGGCCCGGACCAGCTCCAGGTTGTCTCTCTGGGAGGAGGACAGGATGGAGGGAATAGCACTTCCGCTCCTGAAGTAGGTGTTAGTCCTCCAGGGCATGTTGGCGTTCTGGTTGGCGGTTAAGGCTGGCGGGAAGTTCCTGTAGCTGGACGCTGTGGTGGAAATGGCAGGTAGGAAGTTGCTGGTCTTGGGCCGCGTGTACGTGGCCGTCTGCGTGGATCCAATCAGCTCCATGTGTCAATCAAAAACGTTACGATACTTTCCTTATAAGAGGAGAGAGGGAAACGTAAGATAGTAAAAGAATGGCTTTTTCTCAGTCAGCTTCATAAGGTAGAGTCACCTGGAATTCAGGCTTTCAGTTAACAGCTGTGCTGAACTCATCAAGAGTTAATTACTTGAATTTCTTGTCTCTTAATGTTACGGGACGTTTAGGGAACGGACCCAAGTGCAGAGGAAAAACCTGTGAGAACAGGCTTTAAATTAAAGTGGCTGTATGCCAAAAGAAACAAATATGTTTAAATTGAAAATAAATGTTTATTGTTTTAGTAAGGGAAATAATAAAATGCAACTGATAGAAGGGAATTTGTTGAAGTGAATTTGCACACCACGGGGGGAAAACTGCTGATAACAGAAATTGCACCCTTAAGAGTGCTAGTAGGGAAAAAGGCGGGAAAACAAACAAAGGAGACACCACATGTGGTGTGGCTCAAACTAAAAAGCTTTTCCCAGAAACTCAGACAACTGAAATAAGTGTTTCCTTCTCTTTTTCTTTTATACAAAATAAAAGGGGTTTAACTTTAACTTTGCTTTGCTTTTCTTTGCTTTTCTTTACTTTTCTTTGTTGTTCTTTGCTGGCTGGTGCAACCTTACCGGTCACCTCTCAAAAAAGGTGTGACAAAGGGAAGCAGGAAACACAGCCTTAAATACAGGAACCTGCAGGTGAAGCTAATTAGCATTAATTACCCCTGGAACTCTGGGGATGAGTGCCTCGCTGCTGCCGCGTTCTGCTGGCAGCTGATGGTGCAGGCTGAATCCTTACACTTAATAAAGTGTTTGAGAGCATCAGTTAAAGTAAAGAAGTGAAGAGGTAGAGTTACAGGTATACAGTGAATAGTGAATACTTGAGTAATGTTCTAATCCAGATTATGAGAAGAAAAAAATACTCAACTAAGTAAAGAAAAAAAAATCAGTCAATACGAAACATTTCAAGAACTTTGAAAGTATCCTCAAGTGCAGTAACTGCAAAGACCATCAAAAACATTATGATGAAACTAGCACTCATCAGGACCTTTCAGGAAATTAACAGTATTTTGGTTTGTTTAACACTGTTTTTAAGTTACTATATGATTATGTGTTCCTTCATAGTCTGATAGATCACTTCACTATTCATTTACTATGTAGAAAAAAAAATAAAAGTAAAACATAGAATAAGGAGGTGTGTCCAAACTTTTGACTGGTGCTAACTAAAAAGAAAAGGAAAGAAAAACACACCTCACACCTATGCTGGTCAAGAGCTACTGTAAGCTGGCTAACCGGTTTAACCAGTTTAACCACCTTGAGCTGGCCATGTTTTATCATATCCTTATCAAAAGAAAACAATTAAATTAAGCTTTATTTAATCTCAAAAAAGATGATTTAGTGGAAGTCAAATTGAATGCAAAATAAACCCAAATTAATCAAGAATATATTTAATATATTATAATGGCTCCCTGCAAATGGCAATATAAGACTATAATATGTAGAACTCTTAAGTTTCTTAGCTTATAGATGATTTTATGCATTTTAGGTCCAATATAGAACTAAAATTGTATTATTACAGTATAATAACTGTATTATAACATGATTCAATGTGTGAAATAATCGTGTTTAAGCACTAAATACATATATAACCCTAGGAGTTTGTTAAGAGTAACAGTATAAAGTATAGTATACTTTGTAATCAATGAAAATCCAAGCAACAAGAGAGGTTAAAGATTCTTACCTGTCCTTCCTGGTGGTCTCAGGTGTTTTGAAGCTGTGGAGACGTGCTACCTGGCTGGACCACAGCGCACCTTTAGAGTACCTGGATAAATGCACCCAGAGAGCCTCCACTGTGTGTTACTGCATTATTGATAGACAGACACTCTGACCAGTCAGACCAGCTCAGGCTTAAGTGAGTCAAATCCTCATTAGCCAAAGAGTTACCTGAGTGGCCGTTGCCAAGGTAGAGAAGCAGGTTTTCAAATCAATAGGAAACCTCTTCACGTTATATACAGGGGCATTAAAAATGATTTGTGCCCTACAGTTTTCAGGTTTTTGCTTTTTTGTCACACTGACACTTTTCTCATTATCAAGCAAACTTTAATATCAGACAAAAAGATATCCTGAGTGAATATAAAAATCACTTTTTTAAATTATAATTTTATTTATTAAAGGAAAAAAAAAATATCCAAACCAATCTAGCCCTGTGTAAACTTACAGTAATAACTTGGTTGTGCCACCCTTGGCCGCAACAACTGCAATCAAGCTTTATATCTCTGTGGAGGAATTTTGTTTCACACTTCTTTACCGAATTGTTTCAATTCAGACACATTGGAGGATTTTCCAGCGACTCAATCTCAAGACTTTATAGGGGCCACTCCAAAACCTTCATTTAGTTTATGTTTTTAATCCATTCAAGGATGGACTTATTTGTGAGCTTTGGGTCGTTGTCCTGCTGCAGAACCCAAGTATGAGATCACTAAGGAACAGATGGACAGACATTCTCCTTCAGGATTGTCTGGTAAACAGCAGAATTACTGGTTCCAGCAATTACAGCAAGTTGTCCAGGTCCTGAAGCAGCACTACCACCACCATGTTTTACATAAGTTCAGTATGATGTTATTTTTCTGAATTTATGTGTTTTATGAGTTTCACACTTGATGTAACGGGACACACACCTTCAAAGAATATTTTTCCCAAGCCATGTGGATCAACAACATATTAGTTGGCAAATGTGAGACGGGTGATTGTGGTCTTTTTTGGTCAGCAGCGTTTTTTTTATCTTGGAATTCTCCCATGGAGACCATTTTTGTCTCTATCTTATCTTTTCTAATCATTAACTCCGATCTCTAAATGTTCTGGATTCTTTTGGATCCTCACAGATGAGTTGTCCATGCCCTCTCTTATCCAGATGTTACACTACCCAAAAGAAGCTTCTGAGTGTCTTGATATGCTTGCTCCATGCTCGCTGTATGTTCCAGTGGCATATTTTTGTAATTATTATTAATTGTTTTATTTTCCTGCTAATTAGTACCCAGAATAACGTTCCTCGCCTATTTTAACAAGCCTTCCTGCTGAAAGACTCTACCTCAGTCCAGATGCAGAGGAAGAGGAGGAATTTTGGTGCAGGAGAGACCATAACACATACAGTACTCCTCATGTGTGCTGTAGGGGTGTGCACATATGAACAGGAAGCCCAGTTGGATATTTAAGTGTGTGTGTTCATGTGTGTGTGTGTGTGTGTGTGTATATATTTTTTGGTCAGCAGCGTTTTTTTTATCTTGGAATTCTCCCATGGAGACCATTTTTGTCTCTATCTTATCTTTTCTAATCATTAACTCCGATCTCTAAATGTTCTGGATTCTTTTGGATCCTCACAGATGAGTTGTCCATGCCCTCTCTTATCCAGATGTTACACTACCCAAAAGAAGCTTCTGAGTGTCTTGATATGCTTGCTCCATGCTCGCTGTATGATCCAGTGGCATATTTTTGTAATTATTATTAATTGTTTTATTTTCCTGCTAATTAGTACCCTTTCTATCAATCTCTATACAGTCATTGGGTTGTATTTCTGATCTGTATAAAGTGCTGATACAGGAGATCTGCATGTGTGGGTCTTGGACCCCCTGGTGCGTCTCTGTATGGATCTCTTTTGGCCGCCGCTCACCCAGAACCAATGGTTTAGCTGTCACACAATCCAGTCATGCCAAATGAATCACCCATGAAAACAAAAGATAGCTGAGGCAACTGGGCACACACACACACACACACACACACACACACACACACTGGGCTTACACAATGACTGCTTTCACACATCACTGGGAATCAACTGTTGCTGCACAGCTGATATTCTGTTATATTATTCTGCTGTATAATTAACAGTTCTGCTAATATCTCCAGTATCTGTTAACCCTTTCAGACCCTGCATATTTTACAATCAACATACGGTATTCTCTTTTCTTCAGAAAGGTTTATATCACTATAAACACTATTTGAGAGCTGTTGTCCATCAGAATAGTTCATGAACCAGCCACTGAAAAAGTAACATATGAAAAATACAAGCCAATAAAGTAGAAACCTAGCCCCGCCCACTGCACTGGAATTAAACAGCAACTTAACCATTATTGGAAGCACTAGAGCACTAAAATAAGGTATTGTAAGAAATAATTTGTACTAATTTAATGTGATTTAAAACACTTATTTTCCTGTTTAGGGATGCCTTGGGAAATAAAACATGTTATTATTAAATATTAAATAAAAAGTTCAAGGCGCTTCAAGTATGCCTTAAATAAGTTGTAGCACCATGGCAGGGTGTTTGTGTTTTTGTGATATGCAGGTATATCAATATATATTGATACATGAACCAAAACAAATACATAGTATTAATAAAACTATTTGACCAAATCAGCCCTATATATAGGCTTTAATACTTTAATATTTTTATTTATTTATTTATTTATTACGTTTATACTTAAAAAAGGAGGTCAGTCAATCCAAAAAATTCTAAAACTTTCCAAATATCCTCAAGTGCAGTCGCAAAAAACATCAGAAATGTTATGATGAAACTGGTGCTCAACAGGAGCACCCCAAGAAAGAAATGCCACTGTTGCATCTGTTGCACAAGATAAGTTCATCAGTGTTACCAGCCTTATAAATTACCATCTATTATTTTTAATATATAAATAATTTGAACACCTTTTTAGTGTATTCTTTTAAGGATTATAATTTGATTATCACCCTCATTTTGTTCTTTGTGTGATGGACAAGTTTTATAGGGCTGGTTTGTCGTCTACAGACCTTTAACCCAGTGGAAATTTTCTCCATAATGAATACATATTGAAGCAGTAGTAACATTCGTTAGTACTGTTAATTAATGTACCCTTATTGTGAAGTGTTAGTGAATTTTAGATTAATATGACTCTGTAGTTTTGGAGAGAGATTTTTGTGCCGCTTCACTAAAGTTACACAGTGCAGCATAAACAGTCTTGCTGGCACAGAGTGAAAGGTATATACAGATTATTCTCTGTATTACAGTGAGTGGAGCATCAGCATCAACTCTGAAGCCGCTATTTTAGAGTAAAAGTGTTTTATTTAGACACTTTAGACATTTATGTATAAAATTCTAAAGCTAAGACCACTAGATCTACTAGTACATTCCATATCAACATTCTAGCACAACAATAACACTAGACTTCAAGACTAGTTTACTGGATAAAACTGACTTAGAGTCAGTTTCTGAGCATGTGCAGATCCTCTTTAGGGTTCCTATGTCTTGTTTCCAACTGAGTGTTTTACATATGGGGTCAGAATAACGTTCCTCGCCTATTTTAACAAGCCTTCCTGCTGAAAGACTCTACCTCAGTCCAGATGCAGAGGAAGAGGAGGAATTTTGGTGCAGGAGAGACCATAACACATACAGTACTCCTCATGTGTGCTGTAGGGGTGTGCACATATGAACAGGAAGCCCAGTTGCATATTTAAGTGTGTGTGTTCATGTGTGCGTGTGTGTGTGTGTATATTTGGTGGAGATTTCACAGCTGCATGTATTTAACTCTTTGCTCTGATCGATCGCTATATGGTGCGAGTGGGGCACACACCCTTCAAGAATGTGCCGAGGAAAAGGCAATATATCAATATATATATCCTGTTATTTTAAATCTGCTTAAAGACATTCCTATCTGCACTGCATTTGCTTCATCTCTATTCCTCCAGACTCTGCTCCCTTGATTTACTTTAAATGAAATGTAAAATTTACTGATGATCAGTGATGTTTTGTTTGGAGAGTCATATCTGTCATCTGCTGGTGTTGATCCACTGTGTTTTATTATCAAGTCTAAAGTCAGTGCAGTTTTGTTTTCACACAAAATTCAAGAATTCAAGGAGATTTTATTGTCATTTGCATCACATGTTGTACATGAGGTGGAACGAAATTGTGATCTCACGATCCAGTTTACACCCAAGAGCTGTTGTTAAAATAGAAAATATAGATAAAATAGATAACAGAATAAAGAACACAATCAAAAGAGAATAGAGCAAAATAGATAAAGATAAATACACAAAAAAATAAATAGGAAGAGTAGGCAGGTATTACACATATTAAAGCACTTCATGCTTCCCTCTGCTGATAACAACTTTTATAAAGATGTTGATTTCATTTTCCAGCAGGACTTGGCACAGAAGTGGCACTGCGAAAAGTACCAATTGGTCTTATATAATATTCGAATTTTCTGAGACACTGATTTTTGGGTTTTCATTGGCTGTAAGCCGTAATCGTCAACAATAAAATAAAATAAATAAACTTTTAAAATAGATCACTCTGTGTGTAATACCTCTATATAATATATGAGTTTCACATATTGAACTGAATTACTAAAATAATGTAACGTTTTTTAATGATATTCTAATTTTTTGAGATGCACCTGATATATTATTATTATTTTTTTTTTGTATTTACTGTATTTACACAGAGGAGATGACATGCTTACATGTTTTTTAGGGTGCATTTTGGTGCATTTAGGTTTGTGCTTGTGTGAAAACAAACCAAACCAAAGGAGAAATGCTTAAAAAATTAATCTATCAACTGAATCAGATCAGAAAAAAAAGGCCCTTAGTGTCTGAGTAGGAAATCCAAATTGTAAGCGAATGTTCCCGGTGAACTCTACTATTTTTGGAAACTTGGAAAGAAAACAGCATAGTATCTTCTGAGTTTGTTTCATTATTTTCTCATACAGTTGCTTATGTTTAAAGCGTCTTTTAACGAACGGCTTCCAAAAATACCTATTTTTTAAGTCCAGGTTGGGTCATTAATAATCAGCTTCTTATCATATTTAGTCTAGATTTAACCTTAATGTGATTGCTCATGTTATGATTGATCCATACCTGTAGAAATCAGTTTATCTGTGCTCTGGGAGCACAGTGATCGGATGGCGTGCCGTGGCACAGTTACACCAGTTGCTGTGGCTACTGTTGCTGGTGTAGATAATCATGTCTCTAGTGGAGGGAAATCGGAGCTGTGAATCAGTGATTCAGGCAGCTCAGCTCTCCCAAAGCTTCACACTGCCTTATCAATCATTCATCCCACAGGAAGAGAGCTCACACGCGGCAATTTAACACACCTCAATCATCCACAGGTCCTGTTACAGCCAGCGCCGAAAACCATTCTTCACACTGGTGAGGAACCTGTAGGAACCTGTGGGCTGTAGTGAAGGAGAGGCTGGTGACCTATATACTCTCCAATCAGACTGATATGAGGTTTTGCTTCAAGGAGAAGGTTTGGGATAAGGTAGCTAAGTTATACCTGGTCCAATTAAATAAAATACAGTGTACCTCTATTTTTGTTAATTTATTATTATTTTTTTAATTTTCTGCATTGGTTAAACCCTAAAGAAATGCTGTGTTTACCATTTTGGAAAAAAAATATGTTTTACATTGGATGCCAACAACATTTACAAGGCTGTAGTTAAAAAAAAAAGTGTTAAACAAGTGTAAAACACACACACAGATAAATCTGGGATCTGGGAAATATAAGAGATTACTTTAAAATATATATATGTTTCTTTAATTTGACCAAATTGAAAATATAATCAAGAGGAAGATGGATGATCACAAGCCATCAAACCACCAAACTGAACTGCTTGTTTTTTTTATTTTTGTATCAGGAATAAAGCAGCATAAAGGTATCCAAAAGCAGTGTGTAAGACTGGTGGAGGAGAACATGATGCCAAGATGCATAAAAAAAAAAAACTGTGATTAAAAACCACCAGGGTTATTCCACCAATTATTGATTTCTGAACTCTTAAAACTTTATGAATATGAACTTGTTGTTTTCTTTGCATTATTTGAGGTCTGAAAGCTCTGCATCTTTTTTATTTTGTTGTTTCAGCCATTTCTCATTTTCTGCAAATGAATTTAGTTGTACTAAATTTTTGACTAGTACTCTACATCATGAATACCAAACATACAAATACTACCAAACATGTAAACACACACACACACTCAAACACACTCAAAAACAGTCTCTCTTGGCTGGCTATATTTGCCCTATGAGGTCACTGCCATCCACCCAATGAAGTGCGTATCCTCCTCCAGGGCAGATACACTCCAACATCCTGCAGGACCTTCGTTCAGAACGTGAGTGAAACCTTATAGCAGGCTATATATGTAGAGGCCTTGTGCTTCTGAAGTGCCTGAGTGCTTTTCTACATTCCTCAAATGTGTGAGGGGCCAAAACCAGCCTGCTGCTAATATAACAAACACCTACAGCCTATAGCCTGATGCACTGAAACCATCCAACCTGCTGCTGATACGGAAAACTGCTGGAATTCATGAAAATACCTTGAGAAGTTCTCCAATACAGTTTAGTGCATAGACATTAAAATAAGATATAAAGAAAAAAAGAAAAAAATCTGGATTTTCCCACATCATTTGTGAGTTTGAGAGTATTTTGTTGATGTAGAGTAAAAATGCATAAAATGCAAAAATATAAAGTCTGCAATTAAAACTGCAGATTATATATATACACACGTATTTGCAGAAAAAAAGAGAAATGGCTGAAAGAACAGACCTCAAATAACGCAAAGAAAAAACAAGTTCATATTCATAAAGTTTTAATAGTTCAGAAATCGATATTTGGTGGAATTACCTTGGTTTTTAATCACAGTTATTTTCATGCATCTTGGCATCATGTTCTCCTCCTCCAGTCTTACACACTGCTTTTGGATAACTTTATGCTGCTTTACTCCTGGTGCAAAAATTCAAGCAGTTCAGTTTGGTGGTTTGATGGCTCGTGATCATCCATCTTCCTCTTGATTATATTCCAGAGGTTTTTAATTTGGTAAAATCAAAGAAACTCAACATTTTTAGCAGCAAAATCCACAAAAACACAAAAATCCATTTTCAAATAATTTTCTACTGCATGAAAAATGAAAGAAATAATTACTTCAAAACAGTAATTTTGAAGGAGAGATAAAAAAAAAACCTTCTATACTTTCAATGGAAGTCAATGTAAAAAAGAGTTTATTTCAGGTCACTTTTTCAAACAAATTTCCATTGGTCCATTCATCCAGAAATTTAGTATGGTATAAGAGACAGTCTGTGTGTTCAAATGATCTAGTGAACTAAAAATAAACAAACCAGTTTTTCATTGGACAGCACTAATATTTGATGTATTTGTTTCTTGTTTGAATGTTTTGCAAGATACATTTTCCCTTTTAAATCTTAAAAATTGGATTGCAGATTTTATTGATTTATTCACGTATTTTGTGTAAAACATTTGCCACAAAATTAAATCCATATATTTTACTGTGTAAAATTTACGTTTTGGTAAAGTACATTTAAGTGTTTAAACATGGTGTGATAATAATGCTTGACCCCTTTAAGTATATTGTGGCCACTTGTTGGCCCCTGGATTCGGCACTGTTTAGACAGTTACTTTTACTTTAACTTTTACATTTTATTCTGCACTCAGCTAGCTTGCGTGAACAATGCTGGATTATGTTAAAGAGGGGGTGTGGCCTAATGCTTCACTCAGGTCTCCTTTACTTCACTATATGTTTACATAGACATGGATTTGCTGTTATATTAAAATTTTAAATGTCAGATTTACTGAAGCACCAGCAGAAAAGTGAAACACGGTGAGCGGGTGTTTAGTGCACGGTGAGCGCTCATATGATGTTGGTGTAAGTGCAAATCGATGCAGTGTGGAGCTCAAAGCATCTACAGACTGCAGGATGAGTTTCATCTGAGAGAGAGAGAGAGAGAGAAAGAGATAGAGAGAGAGAGAGAGAGAGAGAGAGAGAGAGAGTACTGAATGCTAGCATAGCTTCAAATTGCAGTTGAACTGTAGGGCGTGGCAGTGTGTGACCAAGGCTAAGAGTAGATTGGCTGTTCTATTATAAACCCATTGCTATGTTTTTTGAACTGACACTCTAAAACCATAGCAACATCTTAGAAACCCATAGCAACATATTAGTAATACCGTATTAACATTAGCAAAACCTTACCAACCAACCTATTACAATAGCAGCTGCATGAAAACACCACAGCAACCATCACATCACAATAGTAGCCACCTAGCAACAAATTTTTACTTTCTGAACCTGCACTACCCACCTCTGTGTGTAAGTAACCATAGGTTTAAATAGGATCTCCGGTGGATTTGGTGTTTTACAGAGACTCTAAGACTAGGTCAGTATAGGCTGAACTGCACTTAGCAGGGTATTATTACACATGTTGTAAAGTAACATATGACATTGCAAAGACTTAAATGTTATTAGTGTAAAAATGTCTTTGTTTTAAAACGTTTCTGACTGTTTTTCATCTCACTGCTTCCTGGTGCTGCAGTGCTGTTAACCAATCAGTGGAGATATGTTTGCATGCATGAATATTCATGCATGCAAGAGCCAAAATCCTATCGTTTCTCCCCGTCCACACCTTCACCAGACTAAAGAAGTGTTATACTGGATCACCGGAGCACTTTTTTTTTCGCAAAAAAATACCTGCTCACATGGCATTCATTAATTCATACTAGAGACACAACTATACATTATTTTAAAATGAATTTAAAAAACGATGGAATGAGACTTTTAAGTACTTTATTAAACTGAGTCTGAGCTGTTCAGACTCTGCAGTCTGCAGTGTGAGCACGAGCGCAAGTGTGAGCGCGAGTGTGAGCGCGAGAGGGGTTCCTATTGGGGTATGGAATGTCACAGTTATGCAGCCGCATCGTGCGTCATTCAAACACATGCCTGTTACATTCCGAACTCTAATAAATCTCCTAAATATATTCCTCTATGTGTGGTCCTTTTAGCGAGACATGAAGGTATTTCCATCATTAGCAGTGTCATATTTGACAATCTTTTGTTTTTTTTTATTTTTAATTTTTTGCGAAAAGTTTTTGTTTTATCTTCATATAAATATACTGATAATTTTAAGTAAAATATGAATTTGCCCTAAACAAAATGTAGTGCAATATGATGTACTGTACATTAAGTTTAGGAAATATAAGGAAAGTACAGGTGTGTTGGTGCGGTGTTACACCTTAGCAACCACCTTACAACACCACAGAAAAAAAGATCAACACATTATATCATAGTAACACCTCATTAACCAGCTTATTACACACACAAACACACACTTGGGGTGTCCACACTGTACACAAAAATGTCCTCCACCTTGGATCAGATTGACATGACCAAAAACTCCCAAAAAATGAAAAAAAAAAAAAAAAAAAGAAAATTGGAGATATATATTTTGTGCATAGTAACAACAATATTAATGTTATTTTACTAGAGAAGAAAATAGTAAATTTGCCTTAGTTGTGCAAACAATCACACTGCTTCAGTTTTATTAGTCTTTTTTATTTTATCTGCACATGTGTTTTAAATGAAATGCCTTGTTTTTACAAGGAATTCAAGACGTTTTGTACTTTCTCCTCCAATTATCTCATTTAGTTTACAAGAACTCTGTTTTTTTGTTCTTTATTTCTTTTTTTTTTCATGTAGTTGTAGACTGCTAACTTCCTACCTGTTTTGCCTGTTTTTATTTATTTATTTTGGTTTCTTTCTTTACTGTAGGTCTTAGAAAAAAATGTCTGTAGGGCAATAAAACGTGTCTTTGAGTAGCACAGCTGCGTATGGCTTATAACAATTATTCAGCCATGTTTTAGATATACTGTTTCTTAATATAAAAAAGCGAACATCAAGGTATCAAGTTTAAAAACTAATATTTAAAAAAATGAACTCTGCCCTGGTGTTTTTTTTCCCTTTTTTTTTCTATGTGCATGGAGAACTGTGAGTAAACGACTTAACAACTGGGAAGGATACATCAGCTGCGTCCTCGGAATCCCTTCAAACCACTGATGCATTTATTGGATGCATATAAAGTGCTCTTTACTTTGAAACAGGCTTCTATGTCCTAGAAGTCGATAAATTAAGCTGTCGGGTGCAGTTAGTGCCTCAGTGTCTTTTTTTTTTGGCACTCTTCGAGCTCTAAGTTTGTCTCCAGGATGCACTAAAAACCACTAACCTTCCTGTTCAGGAAAACACCATCACTCAATAGCACCGCAGGAGGGAGGTTGTGTGAGTGGGCTAAGGTGATTAGTGATGATCGAGGGAAGAACAATGGAACATCACTTTTCCTGCTCACAATCACTGACTCACTTTCTCCACTCGCTCAAGTGTGATGCTCAGAGTTGTTGATAGATGCAGGAGGTGCAGAATATCAATGGTTACCAAGGCAATATCAAGGCTAAAATTTTTAGTTTAAAATATTTACTGCTAATCTAATAATTATAATTAGACTAAAAATGGTGTAATGAATAAACAGCAACATGATAACGGATTTGCTTATTCATAAACTGTACGTTTTTTGTGTTTATGTGAAATCTGCCACTACAATCCATGAATTTTGAAGGCACATACAGGGGTTGGACAATGAAACTGAAACACCTGGTTTTAGAGCACAATTATTTATTGTGGTGACGGATAGTTCTGGTGGAAACAGGAGAGTTGAGGTGCACATTGAATTCTGTCGTGATTTGATCAGCTGTGGTTTTTTTGGATACAATCCGGGTTAGCACCCGAACATCCCTTTCAGACAGCTTCCTCTTACAGCGTCCACAGTTAATCCTGTTGGATGTGGTTGGTCCTTCTTGGTGGTATGCTGACATTACCCTGGATACCGTGGCTCTTGATGCATCACAAAGACTTGCTGTCTTGGTCACAGAAGCTCCAGCAAGACGTGCACCAACAATTTGTCCTCTTTTGAACTCTGGTGTGTCCCCATAATGTTGTGTGCATTGTAATATTTAGAGCAGAACTGTGCTCTTACCCTGATAATTGAACCTTCACACTATTCACACTCTTACTGGTGCAATGTGCAATTAATGAAGATTAATGAAGAAGGACACCAGGCTGCTCCAATTTAGCCATGGAACCTCCCACATTAAAATGATGACAGGTGGTTCAGTGTCAGCTTCTGCTGAATCTGATCCATTTTCATGTATAAAACATGCATAAATCTGTATTTTACTGTATCCTACAGCAGGTCTATCAGCTGAGAGGAGGAACAGTAGAGTCTGTGGAGAGCACATGTCCAGCGGCCGAGAGTCTGGCAGCAGAGGAGCAGCCAAAGCCCCGTCTCGCTGAGGATGAATACCCGGCTCTGTTCACTGTGCCAGTCATCACATTCCAGCCGGGGCACGGCCGACTCCCACTCGCCATACAGCTCCATACAGCGTCCACACAGCGTCCAGCCTGCTCCCGGCTCCAGAACACACTCGGCCGCTCACCGCCGCATAACGCCACTGCCCATTCTCTGCTGGCATCCTCCGGAGTAGGAGTGCTGGCAGTCTGGTCTCAGGAATCTTTCCAGTTAGCGTGACGACTGGTTTAACCTCTTAACCTCCTGAACTTTACATGTTGAATAAATTTAAACATACGTGATTATTGGATTCTGGATTTCTGCACTGATGTTACTGATGTTAGCATTAACTAGCTTAGCATTAATGCACTCGGCAGTAAAACACCCTGGATATGGTGCCACTCTCTCGAATGGCACTGTCAGATTTACTACAAGATTATGCAAAAAATACAAATATAAAAAACAGTAGGAATATAATCAATTTTAGGCAGATAATAATAGATCCCAGTGGTGTGCAGTGAGGCCCTTCTAACCCTTCAGAGAAGGGGTGGCAATAGGTTCATGTAAATAACTACATAATATTTCATCAGAAAATATATATTATAGTTATTGTAAACTATAAGCATATATATATATATTATATAAATTAACTAAAATAAAATAAAAAAACAGCAACTAATTCAAGGCATTGGTCTGTATTTTTCCGTTCCTACAGGACTCTTATCTAACTGATAGCGGTTCTAACCAATCAAAGCTTTTTAAATTACATTGTCAATTATATCAAATAATTGCTGAAGCCCTACTTATACTTAATTTGGGTTCTGGTGGCCTGGAAATCTCGAATCTGTGAAAAACAGGCTAATGTTGCTAACGTAGCACTCAGTCTCTCTCTAAACCAAGAACAAATAATAGAAAACGACATTTCCTGTTACTCGACTACCAAAACATGCGCTCAGAGCTCTGAGACTGAGCTTTCTAATAAACATTTCCTGTTGTAAGTGGCGTAGAAAGTCTCACGCTTTTGTTCTGCTCTGGGCTCAAGTGTGGAAGAGGAAATCCTGTACGTGTGGCAGGAAACTCTAACTCCAACTCTACTCCAGCCGAGGGTTCACAGATCAGGGCTACAGTGAAAGGGTGTGTTTGAGTTACACTGTGTGGATAAAAGTGTTGGGAACTGAAGTTTGGACACACCTCTTCTCATTCAATGTGTTTTCTTTGAATCAACGTTTGATTTGGTGTTGATTTAAAAAAGTGAATTAACATTGTACGTTTAACCTTTAATAAACCATAGCTCACATTTGGGATGCTCAAAATTGTATGGAACAAGAAAAAAAAAAAATGTATACCATGATGAAAATGGACAATTTTTTCTTTTATTCTGAGAAGTAGGAAGTGTACAACTACGAACAAAAAGCTTCAATTACTACAAGCAACTAAAATATGAGATAAGATAAGATAAGATGTTGTCACTGCACAGTGTACAACAAAATTTAGCAGCAATCCTTAAGATGCCTGAACAAAAATAAAATAAAGCAGCTCTATACTGCAGCTTTGCCATCAAGCTGCCGGCACTCAGAGGGAGCAAAATTGGCCCTGTTCCCTCCGGGTGGGTAGATGGCGCTCTCTCCTCACATCACTCCTAGGGTGATGTCTGCAGCACAGGGCATCTGTGAGCTGATGTATCAGAACTGAGTCGCTGCGCTTTCCTCCGAGCGTTAGCGCTGTGATGCTGCTCGGTAATGCTGCATCGGCAGCAGCTGGAAAAGAAGCAGTGGCTGACTTCACATGTATCAGAGGAAGCATGTGTTAGTCTTCACCCTCCTGGTGTGTTGGGGCGTTACTAGTGATAGGGGGAGTCCTAATGAGTGGGTTGGGTAATTGGCCGTATAAATTGGGGAGAAAATGGGAAAAAAAATAGATAAAATTATAAAAAAAAAAAAAAAAATACACAAACACACAAAATTTACAGTGGATAAATGAAAATATGTACAATATACAAAACAAATTTTTCCAAATAATAAATACAGAAAGTGCGCATTTGCATTTTGGTAGTCTGGTTATTAAGGTTTTGTTAGTTTTAAAAGTAGAAAATGATTAACAGAGTGTTAACTATGAACTTACATCACTGTAGTAAATCTACAGAGTATAAAGAAAGTTACCCATCACCACTACCAATCTGATTACTGAACATCTGATCTCAAAAACACTAAAACATTAAAACTAATAGAACATGAAAATTCCCCCAGGTATGGTGAAGAAAAATTGGTGCCAAATTAAGAAGCACTTTTACTAAATGTCTTTACAAATATTAATGTAGAAAGATGGATGATCACAAGCCATCAAACCAAGCTGAACTGCTTGAATTTATGCACCAGGAGTAAAGCAGCATAAAGTTATCCAAAAGCAGTGTGTAAGACTGGTGGAGGAGAACATGATGCCAAGATGCATGAAAAAAATAATAAAACTGTGCTTAAACATCAACCAGGGTTATTCCACCAAATATTGATTATTTCTGAACTCTCAAAACTTTATGAATATGAACTTGTTTCCTTTCTTTGCATTACTTGCGGTCTTAAAGCTCTGCATCTTTTTTTTGTTTGTTTTTTCAGCCATTTCTCATTTTCTGCAAATAAATGCTCTAAATAACAATATTTTTATTTGGAATTTGGGAGAAATGTTGTCTGTAGTTTATAGAATAAAACTACAATGTTCATTTTACTCAAACATATACCAAAATCAGAGAAACTAATTCAGAAACTGAAGTGATCTCTTCTTTCTTTCCAGAGCTGTATGTTCCAGAGGAGTATTCGCGACGGCTCCCCCTAAAGGTTGGTGGGTGTTACTGTTGCCAGTTCCAGCAGTTGCGGGTTGTGGTGGGTCAGCAGCTCCATGTTTTAATCCACTACTGGGTAATTGCCAGCTATGGAAAGAGTGAGTCATCCAACAGAATGCTAAACACACACACACACACACACACACTGTCCAGCAGGGACACTCAGTCATTGACGACACTCAAGCTGCGAGACACTGTAAAATATACTGTATCATGTTTCACATACAGTAAAAAACCCTTAATGTTCGGTCACACACTCTACTCTAAAAATAGACATATACTGTGCAATATATCTCGTAATCCAAGTGTTGGGTAATGAATCTGTGGCTTAGATACAGATATAGTACATATCATTTATATTAAATTACAATCAAAGCATCATTTTATTTTATTATACTTGTATACGATACAGCACAGAGACACAGTACACAACATCCTGGCAACCACAGCAGATAATATTACTCAAATTATGTGTCTGCTTAGGTCATGAAATGATTACACAGGTAATAAACTGTTTTTTTTTCTGTATTATTTTCATACTTGGCGCACCAATACTAGGTTAATGAGTTCCTGCTCTTGGCGGCTACCACTGTTGTGCAAATGCAGATGTGCAGCACTTGGTGGATGAATAACTAATGTGAGAAGTGAAGTGAATGCATGTCGGCAAAGCCATGAATTATCCCTTTGGAGCAAAGAACAGAAAAAATAATCTAGAAAAAGAGAGAAAAAAAAAAAAAAAAAAAAAAACTAAGCAGTAAGACAAAAATAATATGTCATCATTAATCAGTTCAGTTTATGCGCTGGATAGTTTAGCTGGCTAGCTAACAAAAGGCATCAAGTATCTACATATATAAGATAAGCTGAGAAATATAATAAAAAAATGTAACCAATTAAAATACAGATCTGGAAAAAAAAACATTAAGAGACCTATTTCTCTGATTTTGCTATTTATAGGTTTATATTTGAGTAAAATGAACATTTTTCTTTTATTTTATAAACTACAGACAACATTTCTCCCAAATTCCAAATAAAAATATTGTTATTTAGAGCATTTATTTGCAGAAAATGAGAAATGTCTGAAATTAAAAAAAAGATGCAGAGCTTTCAGACCTCAAATCATGCAAAGAAAACAAGTTCTTATTCATAAAGTTTTAAGAGTTCTGAAATAATCATTATTTGGTGAAATAACCCTGGTTTTTAATCACAGTTTTTTGTTCATGCATCTTGGCATCATGTTCTCCTCCACCAGTCTTACACACTGCTTTTGGATAACTTTATTCTACTCACTCCTGGTGCAAAAATTCAAGCAGTTCAGTTTGGTTTGATGGCATGTGATCATCCATCTTTCAATTTGGTAAAATCAAAGAAACATCGCACAGGTCAGCGCAGCATTGTGTAGCCTCCATGGGACACAATATTACTTTATGTCACATGACATTACAATGGTGTACAGTATATAAAATGGTCATGAGATGTTAAATTAGCCCACAAATGAAACTGTTAGACAATATCCATCATTCATATTCCCACAATCTGCCAGAAATACATTATAATGACTGTAATATTGCTCTTAACAGGATTGGTCACCTACACCATGTATATTTAAATAGTGAGAATAGCTGCTTCATATGGCGTCATGGTGTGTTCTCAAGATTCACGGACACGCCCTCCTTCACCACTTTGTCTCTGTCATTCAGGAGTGATAACAGGGTGACGACAAGAGCTATAGCACTAGACCCTGTATTAGATTACAGAGATCAGGTATAAAACTCACAGACATGTGGCCTTAAGGATTAATGTAGGATTAATGTAATTCCCACTAGAACATGCCTTGTAACAGCTGTCAAGATTCAACATGAGTTTCTCATTCAATATCTTAATGCATCTCATTCATATATACAGTTCCAAAATTTAAGGTAACACATTAATTTCAATGATTTTCTATTAGATAAAAAATGTAGTAATGCATTGTAGATTGTAGATTAATACCAAAGTCGTCCAAACTATAAAGAAAAACATGGCTTTCAGTTAACAGCTGTGCATCATCAACAGTTCATTACTTGGATTTCTTGCCCCCTTATTGTGTTTGAGAGCATCAGTTGAGTAATGTTTTAATCCATATTATGGCGGGAATTACTCAACTAACTAAAGAAAAAAATGACTTGAATGACTTTAAAAAATGAGGAAAATTGATGGTGATTTAATTCAAAACATTCCAAGAACTTTCTCAAGTATCCTAAAGTGCAGAAGCAAAAAATACCATCAAAAACATTATAATGATGATGGAACTGGCTCTCATCAGGACCATCCTCTGTTTTGTACAGGATAAGTTCATTAGAGTTACCAGCCTCAGAAACCGCAAGTTTACTTTACTTTTACTTTACTTTACTTTACTTTACTTTATTTGTTAATACACATATATTCCTGCATTTCCGGTTTACAATACACAACAAAACTGGTAACACTTTCTATGAGTCATCTTTATTAGACTCTATTACCACATTCATAACATATTATAATGCATTCATAAGGCATTATAAACATGGCTATATATATATATATATATATATATATATATATATATATATATATATATATATTTATAAAAACGCATAATCCATTATAGCCATGTTTATTAAGCATTATGACTTGTGATTATAATACATTATAAGCTGTGTTTATAATATATATGTTAAAATAGTATATATCTATTGTAATAATGTAGTCCCACAATAAAAGTCTGGCACTTTACTTAGAGCGCAAAAAGACCTGTTATAATACATTATAACTGACAATAACTAATATTATATTCAAGACAAGAATAATTAATGAGTATATAAAAATATGTTTATAGGATTATTTAGGGTGTGTTTAAAAGTTGGAAGCTTTTTTTTTGTCATAATACAGTCTGTAAGCTGGAACTGAGTTTTTTTTAGTATTGACGTATAACATGTTATAAACACAGCTATTAATGCATTATAATCACAGGTCATGATGCATAATAAACATGGCTTTGATGAATTAACCATTTTTATAAATTTGTATAGCCATGTTTATAATGCCTTATAAATGCATTATAATGTTTTATGAGTGTGTTTCTAGAGTCTTATAGAGATGACATTCATAGAAAGTGTTTCCAAAAACCAAATAAATAAATAAATAATTATTTGGCTTCACATCAGGTACAGGTAATGGATCAAACATGATTTCCAGTTTGTCACAAATGCATGAGGAAATTATCAAAGAAAGATTGGGAGGCTTTGCACGCTCAGTGCGTGTACACCCCCACTCCTTACACACACATGTGGAAACAAATCCAGCTTTTACGTCAACAATAAACAGAATAAAGTAAAAAAAAACACATTCCCTTTTTGCCTTAAATTATTATTTTTTAATTCTGGTGTATCTTCACAGCATGAACAAGCAGCAGGTCAGTATCCTCTGTTGAGACGTACAAAAGCGCCGCGCTGTTAAGATACAAACACGCCAAAGTCAGAGCGCATCTGCCTCTTAAAGGGAATGATGAGCAACTGGCACACTGATTGGTTTATTTCATGTTACGCCCAACACACAATCATGATTAATTAACAGAATTAGCCTTTTTTTCACGTTTTAAGTCGTACAAGATGTATTTTTTGGCGACCTCACAATACCAAAGACACACCGACATGCCCTAAATCCATTTGCACAATATGCATTTGACAGGTTTACTATATATTACTAAAATAGTGCCAGTTCTGTTAAAAGAAGTCAAGTAATTCAAGTCAAGTAGTTTTATTGTCAGTACTGCATAAGTACAGGACATACAGAGAATTGAAAGTATGTTACTCTCCTTCCCAAAAATTACAGCAAGTACAGAAAATAGAAATATAATATAAAAGAATGTGAGACACTATATGTACAATACAACAAGGACACAAATAGACATATACGTGAGACAGAAGAACAACAGTGCAATAGTGATGGGGGTGATTAAGATGAAATAAGATGGGATGCCAGTACAAGTATAAACAGAACCCATATAAACAGTGGTGAAAACATGGTATATAGCTTAAGGCTGGTAAAGTGGTAAAAGACATTCTGAGGGTTTCCAGAAGCTCCGAAGGTTCCTGCTCTCTTCCTTTGGGAAACGAACAATTGAGATGCCAGTCGGAATAATGATCCTGCTCCAGTAGTGCCAGAAAACTGAGAGCGATTGTCTGTGAAAAGTCACTTTTGAATGAAGCATTCTGACCCACTCCGTTCACATTCCACAGTTATGGTTCAACCCAAACCAAGAAGACAAAAAAAAGCTCTGGAAAGTTCTCCGGCTGGATCAGAGGCTCTCTGTATTGTACGCTGACATTTTACTGAGGCCTCCTATCCGTCCTCCTCAATCTCCCGTCTCCAAACGTCTCCAAACATTACCCAGATCCAGCGAAGACGCCCGAACAGACCTGCGAACTGTTCTCCTCCAGCCGTCTCTAAATCATCTTTCTCCAGAAAGAACGGAGCTGTTCACAGGAGGAGAACAGTAAATACTGTAGAGAGGATCAGGTCGTTAAAACAGCCGTCCGTCACACCAGAAATCCTGTACACTTTCCTTTCTTTTTCTTCATACGAAGACAATGCGGGATACTGAGAGAAGCTGTGATTTAGATGTGGTTGTTAAACTCTCTCCTGAACTGTGTTTTATAGCTGCTTGGTCTGAATTAGCTTATAAATATATTAGACGCATAGATCCTCTGTTGAGCTTGAAGCTTATTACTCAGAAATGAATTAAATTACTTTGAATTGAATTGAGAATTACTATGTATTTTTTTTAAATAGTATTAAAAGTGAAGAGGATTTATTTAATATTAATGAATCCAATTATACCCTAGGTTTTCTGTGTATTTATTGGTCAATTTTATTACAGAAACTGCTGGGAATTATTTTTGTTTTCCATTTGTAACAGTATATTCTGTATGTGTGGAGTCCCACAGGGCTATATTCTGGGACCTGTGAAATTGATGTTAATTATGATTTTCAGGTAGGAGCAGGAAGGAGACGTGGAGAGTGGACACAATTGCGAGATGAGCAACAGGGTAGGAGACACTGAATAAACACAGGGCATGTGCAAAGGCTAAATAAACACAGGGACAGACAAGGGAAATGCAAAACCAGGATGAGACTGCGACAATGATACTTCGGTAGTCATTGAATGTGGCGAAGCTTGGGACTAAAACATAGAGTTTCAGTGGTTAAACTACCTGTAAAATGTACTTGTAATTTTGTCAGATTTTTCACAAACATTGAGTAATTTAAACTTAAGCTTTATACCAGGAACATACTGCAAGACTGCACAGAATATGTTTCTTGTCCTTGGGGTATTCATCTAAACTGACAAGTCGAGCAAGGAGAGCACTGGTCAGAGAAGCAGCCAAGAAACCCATGGTCACTCTGGAGGAGCTGCAGAGATCCATAGCTTAAGAGGATCAGGAGAATCTGTCCACAGGACAAGCCACAAGGCATGTAGGAACACAGCAAACATGAGAAAGAAGGTGCGAAATTTGAAATTTGTGGCCTAAATTCAAAGCGCTATTTGTTGCAAAAAAAAAAAAAAAACACTGCTCATCACCCTCTGTGAAACATGAAGGTGGTGCCATCATGCTCTGGTCAGAGTTGATGAAAAGATGGATGGAGATAAATACAGGGCAATCCTGGAAAAAGAAAACCTGTTGGAGGCTGTAAAAGACTTGAGACCTTCCAGCAAGACAATGACTCTAAACATACAGCCAGAGCTACAGTGGAATTTTAGGTTTAGATCAGAGAATACTCATGTGTTAAAATGATCCAGTCAAACTCCTAACCTAAATATCATTGATTTTCTGTGAAGAGAAATTAAAACTGCTGTTCACAGACGCTCTCCATTCAACCTGGAGCTGCTTGAATTTTTGCACCAGGAGTAAAGCAGCATAAAGTTATCCAAAAGCAGTGTGTTAGACTGGTGGAGGAGAACATGATGCCAAGATGCATGAAAACTGTGATTAAAAACCAGATTCCACCAAATGTTGATTTCTAAACTCATAAATATTTATGAATATGAACTTGAAGCTCTGCATCTTTTTGTTATTTCCGAGATTTCTCATTTTCTGCAAATAAATGAATAAAACATTAAGCTGACACTACAAATCTATTGGCGATCACTGAAGAGACATGGAGCACCAGTCTGTTTGTATGTTCAGATGTTTGAGTTATGAAATTGGGAATCGGCTGAGAGAGAGAGCAGACAGACAGAGTTGTAACAGCTGGGAATGTGAGTGGTGTTATGTGGGAGCAGAGCTAAGGAGAAAGCAGGAGCTGCTCTCTGCAGATACCATTCCATAGTGCTCTGATTTTAGAATACAGGCATGCAGTGCTGCTGACAAGCCCATCTATGTAATCATAACTACTTACAAGATTAAAATGCATTCGACTTTATTTAACTTGTGATGTTGATGTTGAAATGTTGGTTACCTATACTTTATATATATATATATATATATATATATATATATATATATATATATATATATATATATATATATATATATATATATATATATATATATATATATATATTTTTTTTTTTTTTTTTTTTTTTTTTTTTGTCATGGGAATTTGGTAGATGCTAAAATTTTGCAATGAATGGACCAATAGAAATGTTGCAGAATGGCCTGAAATAAACTCTTTTTTATTTATTTATTTGAGCATTTATTTGCAGAAAATGAGAAATGGCTGAAATAACAAAAAAAGATGCAGAGCTTTCAGACCTCAAATAATGCAAAGCAAACAAGATCATATTCATAAAGTTTCAGGAGTTCAGAAATCAATATTTGGTGGAATAACCCTGGGTTTTAATCACAGTTTTTTCATGCATCTTGGCGTCATGATTTCCTCCACCAGTCTTACACACTGCTTTCAGATAAATTTATGCTGCTTTACTCCTGGTGCAAAAATTCAAGCAGTTCAGTTTGGTGGTTTGATGGTTTGTGATCATCCATCTTCCTCTTGATTATATTCCAGAGGTTTTACATTAGCTAAAATGAAAGAAACTCTGTTGTAATACTGCAGTAACCTGTAGAATATGAGCTGAAATCTAAACTGCTCACCGTGTTCAGTTTATGGAGGATGGAATTAAACTCAGGATCTGGATTTATTATACTGTAATGTGTTGGATGGCACGCAGCACTGCGAGCTGAAGTCTGACACCCTTACTTGAATTCCACCGGCAGAGCGTGTACCCACGCAGGTGTATTTATATTTTTTGTTGCGTCTCTCTCTCTCTCTCTCTCTCTCTCTCTCTCTCTCTCTCTCTCTCTCTCTTTCCCTTTAACACACTCACACACACACTCTTTCATTCTCTCTTGCATGCTTTTGCATTTAAGTTAAAAAAAAAACAAAACATACCTGACCCTGTTTTAGCAAACTGTAGCTGAGCATGTGCTCATGCAGCTTGATTTAGGGCGAGTCTGTGTGTCTTTGCTATCGTAACGACGGGAAAAGTACACTGACTGTCTCTTTGATATGTATTGTTCCTAGATTGGATTGTCTCTGCAGTCCGGCACATTGATGGGTCACATTAGGTTAAGTATGACGTGGTGTACAATCTCCGTCTTTGTAGAGTGTACAGTATGTCTAGCTGTCTTGTGGCACCTCCAGTGGCTGATCTTTTTTTACAGATCCCAACAGACACATTCCCTATTGTTACAGAGAGAGAGAGTCAAAATAAGTCAATGCAACAGATTAAAGAATTCTAAAAGTGTATTGAAAGAGATTTATACAATGCAATAAACTAAAACACATACTATGGAATAAAAGTACAGCATACTGTAGTTCTGGTGCAAACAAAATTTTAAAGGTGAATTTTAAAGGTGATTTTATACCCCAGAGTTTTATACTTAGTTTTAAATATGCCAGGAGCCAAAGGGACAAGTGCCAGTTAATAAATTTTATCCTTGGCCAAGCGAAGATGGCTATTTACATGAGCAGAAAGAACAAAATTCAGCAAAATGCAAACTGGGATGCTGTGCCAAGCTTCCTGAGGATGGTTAAGGCTAGGATAAAACTTGATTTTAAGAGCGAGAGTACATAATGGGAGAAAAGAAGGAGCTGATAACTTATGCAACACAATACATTACAGTTACTACAGACTGTCACAACCTGAGGGAAAACCAGTGTGGACAAAACCACACAAAAAAAATGTTTATAACTAATTTACTAATATTACTCATTTATTACTTATTATTACACATTTATAAAGATGCCACACACTCATTTTCTTTTTTGTTGTCAATTATCATTAATAATAATTGATTCTGTAAATAACGCAAGTTCTGTTGTTGTAATTGTATCCAGAAAGAGAGCGAGAGATAGAGAGCGAGCGAGAGAGAGAGAGAGAGATAAAGAGAAAGAGACTGACAGAGAGAGAGAGAGAGATAAAGAGAAAGAAAGACAGACAGAGAGAGAGATAAAGACAGAGAGAGAGCGAGCGAGAGAGAGAGAAAGAGAGAGAGAGAGAGGGATATGCAGTAGTACAGTAATGTTGGCAGCATCACATGTGAAGTGTAAAGCTCCACGGCTGCCAGGAATAGCAGTTACAACTCAAACATATGCACTATTACTCACCAGATGAAACAGACCCATTCCCACACGTGACCCTCAGCGTTAAACCACGCCGGGGTCTCCACCATGGAAACATCATAACACCCCGCCCTGAACCACAGCTCCATCTACGGAGCAGATATCACCCTGAGGAGAGGTGGGCTGCTCAGGACCTCCTGTACCATGCCCCTCTATGGTGCTGTATAGTGAACAGTGATATCCAGACTGTGGCATCGCCGGTTCACGCCTCCCTGTAGTAATAAAGGCTCCAGCAGCTGTTCAGGTGTAGAATATCATAATAGTGAGTAGCAGAGGCTCTAGACGTGTGCTATTTACGCAGAAGTGGGTGTAGTCACTTTGGGTGGGGTGGAGAGCAATCATTAGAGCATGGTTTCCAACATCAAGGTTAAATATCAAGATTGTCAGACATCAAGACTGTACAAGCAGGCGTGCTTAATGATTTTGGAAGATTTTTTTTTTTGTATTTTTCCATTGATGATAAGTCATTGAAATCCCAACTAGGCATCAAAGTGCAATTACTGTGTAGGACAATTAATCCAGTGTACAATCATTGGTGAAAAATATATAAATAATGCATCTCAGATTGCTGCAAAACTTGGTATTCAGTTATGTCAGATACAGTAGAAATATAGATAATTAATTCCAGTACTATTGTTTGTTATACACAAGTTTGTGGAACAACACAAAAATAACTGACACAGAAACATTAAAACTACCTAATGGGGAATAGAAAACACCTGGAATTGCTGATGAGGGGGTGGAGCTACAAATAAACACAGGTGGGCGCACTGAAGACATGGACGAAGACAAGAAGAGACTCACAGAGCTTGGACAACAAACGGGGACTGGATGCAAGATGAGACCAGGGAGTGGACATAGGACGAGACTGGGGACTGGACAAGAGAGAATTTGGTGTTGGAGACTGTACAGAAGAGAAACTTGAAAGGGGACTGGACACAGGACAAAGACAGAGACAATATAGTAGTATAATGACAAATAAAGATATTTTATTCTATTCTGTTCTGGAGTCATTATGACATACACAATTATTAATTTGTTGGCTTCCCATCCCCCAACACACATAAATCAACCAATTTACAAAATAACCAAGTCATAATTCATTAATTACATCATTTTAGAAGTACAGGGGTTGGACAATGAAACTGAAACACCTGTCATTTTAGTGTGGGATTTTAGGTTTCATGGCTAAATTGGAGCAGCCTGGTGGTCAATCTTCATTAATTGCACATTGCACCAGTAAGAGCAGTAAGAGTGTGAATGTTCAATTAGCAGGGTAAGAGCACAGTTCTGCTCTAAATATTGCAATGCACACAACATTATGGGTGACATACCAGAGTTCAAAAGAGGACAAATTGTTGGTGCACGTCTTGCTGGAGCATCTGTGACCAAGACAGCAAGTCTTTGTGATGCATCAAGAGCCACAGTATCCAGGGTAATGTCAGCATACCACCAAGATGGACCAACCACATCCAACAGGATTAACTGTGGACGCTGTAAGAGGAAGCTGTCTGAAAGGGATGCTCGGGTGCTAACCCGGATTGTATCCAAAAAACATAAAACCACGGCTGATCAAATCACGCAGAATTCAATGTGCACCTCAACTCTCCTGTTTCCACCAGAATTGTCCGTCACCACAATCAATTATTGTGCTCTAAAACCAGTTTTTTCAGCTTTATTGTCCAACCCCTGTACATGGGGTGTGATAAAGCAGGGAAACCACTAAAATGTAAAGAGCATGATGTTTTCAGGAGCAGGATTTAGAAATCCTGCCTCTTGGTTTTAGACATTCACCCGATTCGAATGTTATCATTCCATTGAATGGACGTTATCACGTGACAATAGGTCCATATAAATGGTTTAGTATGTACATACTGTGCCTACTAGAAGGTGTGATATGTTGTTGTTAGCCATTTCTATCGTTGTTAGAGCCATTGCAATTGTCCATTAGGCACCTTGTGTGCCTACTGAAAGGTTTAGTATGCTGTTGTTATCCATTCTAATCGTTTATCGCTCAGGCCAATAAGGAACCAGTTACAACGTAGGTGTGCGAAGGACAGGCCAATAAGGAGCCAACTACAAAGTGGGTGTGCGAAGGACCAGTGAAATGCTAGCATTCGCGGATCCGCGGGCTTCATTCTGTCCCAGCGTTTGACCAGGTAATGTCGTGTGCTTGAGTAAACACCAAAATACTAGTTGAAAGAACCTTATTGTGACTGAATTTACGCGCCACGTTTCCCTAACAGACACCCATTGTAGTTGCTTAGCTCAAATGTGTGTTTGTTTGCTTTGGTTTTGTACAAAAATGTGTCGAAAGGCTAGCTAGCTTGCTAGCTAGCATAACTTGGCTAACTTCCATAGCTGGGCAGCTAAGCTTGGCCTACTTAGCTTGTTCGCTAGCTAATGTAGCTACATGTCTAGAATGAAGATGTGCTGTCGGCTGCTTCTGCTTTCATAATGCTGTCATATCTACAGCTATGGTTTGTATGAATTGTTAAGGATCTTTGAGGTTTTCGTGTGGTATGACACGTTTATTTATTCAGCGTTAAAGTTACACCCATTGGCTGCGCCCAGCTTTAGCTGGCTAGCTAGCTGACTAGCATAACTAGGCTAACTTCCATAGCTGAGCAGCTAAGCTTGGCCTTCTTAGCTTGTTCGCTAGCTAATGTAGCTACATGTCTAGAATGAAGATGTGCTGTCGGCTGCTTCTGCTTTCATAATGCTGTCATATCTACAGCTATGGTTTGTATGAATTGTTAAGGATCTTTGAGGTTTTCGTGTGGTATGACACGTTTATTTATTCAGCGTTAAAGTTACACCCGGTGGCTGCGCCCAGCTTTAGAATGAAGATGTGCTGTCGGCAGACATTTGAGCCCTCAATGGTGTTTAGACAGTAATAATATTACAACCCACACTAGTCTGTGAACAGAGCCATTCTATACAGTCTCAGACTGACTTATTTCTCTAGCATGCCCACATTTACACATCCCAGCATGCTTCAGCCTGAAGAGACTGGACTTTAGAGAGGCCTCGGATGAACCCATCTATTATGTAGTGTAGAAAAATGAGGCAGCAGTCTCAATAAATTGCAATACATGCAAATGTGTGAATATATCCAATGAATGAATAGTGGAATTTTAATCCTGTTGTTCAGAAATAGGAGCTGATTTATTATATCCACTGTCTGTAAAACAATAGAGGTTCAGCGCTGCTTCTGCAGCCAGTGTTTTTATAGAAAATAAATCACTGTATTGTCTGGTTCAGTGGTTCTCCTCCTACCAGCATTGACATCATTCCATATTCCCACACATAAACGAGTGGAAATTAGAGAGAGGGAAGAGAGAGATGAAGGAAAAGAGAGATAAAGAGTCACAAGTCAAGGCTATGAATATGAGTTTTTAGCAGATTACAATTTTTTACAAATTAAATAAAGTCATTGTAGGATTCAAGAAGATCTTATTGTCATTTCACATCAAATGTGGTACGTGAGTTAGAATGGAATTGTATTCTCACTGTCCATTTCCACCAAAAGAGCAGTTGTTTAAATAGATAAATATAAGGATACAGTAAAATAGAATAAAAAATAAAATAATATAAAATAGATATCAAGATTAAAGCTTAGATTCTCTGCCTGGAAATAACCTGAGGCCCGACCCAAACCTAATCCCACCACTTTCCTACAGTAGGCGTCTGCTTTTTAATAATATTTTTATTTTATAAAAAGCTATGGTGTGATAATCAGAACACAGCAAAGTAACAAATCAAACTGTGTTTGAAAAAAAAAAGTTGCACAAGCCATCAAAACAAGCTGAACTGCTCGCATTTTTGCACCAGGAGTAAAGCAGCATAAAGTTATTCAAAAGCAGTGTGTAAGACTGGTGGAGGAGAACATGCCAAGATTTTATCTGCAGTTTGACTTTATGCCTTGAGACCACACACTGTTCATAGTTAATTTAGCCTTGTGTGTAGGTAATAAAAAAAAAAAGTGGCGTAAATGCATGTAAAGTGGGAGGAATGGGAATCTGACCACAGACCTGTGGTTTATTGTGCTGTTTAAATAATCCTGCAGGAGGAAAAGATCTGGCTCTTTGAGACATTTCTGGATTTCGGTTCCCGTTTGTTTAGTTACTTTTCATTTGCTATTTAATGTTCTCGTTTTTCTAGAACTTGGACTTTCACAGCACTGATACTTCCTGTACGTAGAACACCCACAATTAAAGCTGGTTCTATTCCTGAATAGATTGGACATACAGAACATATCAAGTTCTGCAACAAAAAAGTGTATGTTTTATATTTTACATTATTCAAAGTAGCTCCTCTTGTTTAGATGATCAGTTTTGCACATCTCTGCTGGATTTTCTCAGTCAGCTTTATGAGGTAGAGTCTCCTGGAATTCAGGCTTTCAGTTAACAGCTGTGCTGAACTCATCAAGAGTTTGTTTAACACTTTTAAGTTACTACATGATTCCTTATGTGTTCCTTCATAGTCTGGATCACTTAAAAAATAACTTAAAAGGCTTTTAGACCTCAAATAATGCAAAGAAAACAAGTTCATATTCACAAGTTTTAAGATTTCAGAAATCAATATTTGGTGGAATAACCCTGGTTTTTAATCGCATATCTCCTCCACCAGTCTTACACACTGCTTTTGGATAACTTTATGCTGCTTTACTCCTGGTGCAAAAATTCAAGCAGGTTTGATGGTTTGTGATCATCCATCTTCCTCTTGATTATATTCCAGAGGTTTACAATTTGGTAAAATCAAAGTAATTCATCATTTTTAAGTGCTCTCTTATTTTTCAGAGCTGTATATTGAGTATACTGTCAGTAATACTGTATGGTTATGTACATAAAAAAGTGTAACCAACTGTGATTACAGTATGTACCCTACAATTTATTGTGGAAAATAAG
The DNA here is from genome assembly GCF_023375975.1 of Astyanax mexicanus. Taxonomy (NCBI): domain Eukaryota; kingdom Metazoa; phylum Chordata; class Actinopteri; order Characiformes; family Acestrorhamphidae; genus Astyanax; species Astyanax mexicanus. Next base: position 11,625,203 of record NC_064422.1, read on the forward strand.
AGTGGGCCATATCACATCAAACATGGTATTCTTATCATTTTTGAATCAGTTAAAATATTTATATATATATATATATATATATATATTAATAGGACTCTCTAGAGCAGCTGTAGGTTGTGGGACTTTGTTCTCTGGAATGATGGTGGTGCTCCATGCAGTACTTTTGGGATGAGTTATGGAGTTGGAGATGAATAATTGTTAGTGAAATTACTGCAACAAAAGCAGAATTCACTTTGTATGTATTAATACTATTGATTTAAAATGAAAAGAAGAAAACGACTCTGATGGTAAATGGTACAGTGCGTGATTTCGGCTGTGTGATGTTGAGGATTTCAGGAATGCGGCTGGCCTTTGGTCGCTGTTCTGGTAAAACCCGAAGCATCCCCGGCATGCAGCGCTAGGCGGCTTCATTACTTATAAATACACCCACTGAACACGGCCTGAATTCACTGAGTGACCCAACACTCTTCACTGCTTCTTCTGTCTGCGTTTATTTATGGAAAAATGACGAATAAGTGCATGAGTTTTCTCTGGAATATCATCTGACGAGTGTCCTGCAATCCTGGAGACAAATCATTAATTGATATCATATCAATAACTCTGCTCAATCAGGGTTACATGAGGAAAGATCAATGAGCTACACTGCTTCCAGGATTTTAACCTCCTGACAAGTATAAAAATTAAATTTCGTCTTAGGTACAGGTTCTGGCCATTTGGGATCAGAAGGACCCAACTCAGTAAGTAAATTAACTACTTTAAAACATAAAATTCAATGAGAATTGTTACCTGGACCATTTATCTGCCTGGATTGGCTATAAAAACTTTTGATTGGGGAAACTTTTTTAACGTTTTAAATATAAAATTGGATGATCATTTTTACCTGGCTCAGGTTTTTGTCTGGACTGGCTGTAGAAACTTCTGACTGGGATTGAGAAGTGAGTAACAGTCCAAAGTCCAAAGTTTACACACCAGTAATTAATAATGCAGTACAGGTGGAAAATTCAAATTACAGAGAAAAAAGGTCATAAACGAGAGGAGTAACACATAGTAAAGCAACAATACTCAGCGAAGAGTGAGTATTCTGAGTGGTCTTTTATTATAGTCCCCAGGTGTTCAGTATTCTGGTGATTGGCTTCCTGGAGGTGCCGTGTGCAGAGTCATGTGATCGTCTGAGTGTGTGGTGTCAGAGTGTGGTGCGTTCTGGGTAACGTAGTCCGGAGTCAAAGAGATTGATATTGCAAAACTGAAACTTTTTTTTTTTTTTTTTTTTTTTACAATTGTTAATGCAAAATTACAATTTAATTGATTTTGTTGTCTCTAATTTTATCAAGATTTGAAAATTAAAATTTCATCTTATTTATTTCAAACTGTATATTTTCCATATTAATATTGAGTAGTTAATATTAGATTTTGCATCAGATGAAGAACTACCAAGGATTCAAACACCTTACATCCAACATCAGGATTAGGATTTCCAGGATTAAGATATCAGGGTTTTCGTGCAAAAGATCCAACTGTTCTGATAAAAAAACAACCACAAATCTGCCACATATACAAAACATGCTTAAGCAGTTCCCGTCCTCCTATAAACCCCACACTGGAGTACGACTGTGTGGTTTTATATGTGTGTGGTCTCGTTTTTCCTCCTAAACTTTCTGGCAGATTCAGCCTCTAACTAAATCCCTACTGGAGGTGTGGGAGAGTTTTAGGAAGCCTGGATTCAGAGACCGACAACCACAGAGAAAAGCCTCAGTTCCTCCCACTCCTAACTCTTAGTTCTGTTCTACTGTTCTTGGTTCAGATCCATCAGGCTGACGGAAAAGCAGATGTTTACTTTATACCAATTACAAGTAATATAAACAACATATACAGCTCTGGAAAAAAAACATAAGAGATCACTTCAGTTTCTGAACCAGTTTTTCTGATTTTTTTTTTTGCTATTTATAGGTTTATGTTTGAGTAAAATGAACATTGTTGTTTTATTCTATAAACTACAGACAACATTTCTCCCAAATTCCAAATAAAAAAAAATGTCATTTAGAGCATTTATTTACAGAAAATGAGAAAAGCCTGGAATAACAAAAAAAAAGATGCTAAAAATAATTAAAAGAAAACGAATTCACATTCATAAAGTTTTAAGAGTTCAGAAATCAATATTTGGTGGAATAACCCTGGTTTTTAATCACAGTTTCTTTCATGCATCTTGGCATCATGTTCTCCTCCACCAGTCTTACACACTGCTTTTTGATAACTTTATGCTGATTTACTCCTGGTGCAAAAATTTAAGCAGTTCAGTTTGGTGGTTTGATGGCTTGTGATCATCCATCTTCCTCTTGATTATATTCCAGAGGTTTTCAATTTGGTAAAATCAAAGAAATGTATCGTTTTTAAGTGCTCTCTTATTTTCTCCCTCTCTCTCTCTCTCTCTCTCTCTCTCTCTCTCTCTCATTTCTAGACATTCCACTGCTGTTAATCATTACAAATAACTGCCCATAAAAAGGAGCTTCATCATGTGGGTCCTTTTATTTGATACCTAGATAGAAAAGCCATTGATACTCAAGTGTAAAGAAATAAAGCAGAAATATTTACCATATTTAAAGAGACACCAAACCCTAAACCACCAGTATTGAGCTGAAATTTCTCTAAAATAATTGTATACATACTTTTATACATTTTTATGAAACCTAAACCTTTTCTAACCCTTTAAAAACAATTAATTTTATTGTTGTTATTTCCGCCCCTGCAGCGCCCTCTCAGGTTTAACTGTGCTATACTTTGGTAATCCTGTGTAGCTTCTCAATGCTTTATTGTATCTGTTTCAAATTTTATAATTAGTTTGATACGACCCTAATAAATCAGGAAACAGAGAATGACTGATTTTTTCATCATCAACCTCCATACACACATTGTAAACTAAAAAAAACAGGCATTTTCTTTGTTTTTTCTTCAGAATTTGATTTTCTCAAATGGAACTTAATAATGAATATAAAAATCTGAAGGTGAATTATTGTTTTTGCCTGAGTGTCTACTTCAGTTTAAGCCCTGAATGGTCATTGTACTCTATGTAAAATTTAAGATATATAGAGTTATATCATAGTAGTGCAAATCGCAGGAAAATTAGCATGAAATTGGATATGCAGTGAAGGGTTAAATCAATTAATCAATCAATCAATCAATAATACCACCTCTCTGCTAACGTCCAACCATCTGCATCTCACCGCTATCAGAGGCACACTGCTCAGCTTAATCAGCTCTCTCTTCTGCCCCGCCCCTAAACCCATACATCACCCAGTGCCCCTCCTAAACTACTCCTCCTATTTTCCAGCATTTTTTATATTTGTGGGGGTGAAGTCAGATAAAATCAGAGGGTTTAGTTACCCTTTAGTAACTGTAATGTCCAGACACTGAGTCTGTTCCTGGAATAGATGTAGGCATTCATATTGTATTTCCTTTTATGCCAATGAACAAATCAGAGTGGAATGTGGATATGAATCATAAGAATCATTAATCACATGAATTAAATTGTTTTATAGGAATATTTTACCTGTTTTTCCACAGTATCTAAAATGAGTCACTATTTTAATATCACTACAAAATTTATAACATCAGTCTGCATTACCTGCATTATCTCTTATTAAAATTCCATTCCTGAACTATAAAAGGAATTATTCAGGCAGAATAGGATAAAACTGATTTGTTTTCTGCCGGATTTTCTACTGGACAGTTCCCAAATTCTAATTTTATCATGGTTTTGTAATCTTCCAAAGATTTTTTTGGAGTGTTGTAGGAAAGGGATGTAAGGAAAGGCAGTGACACACCTCACTTCTCTATAAACACTGTTTCCCCAACAATGAACAGTCCATCACTGGAAGGCTCTGGTTCTGAATGGTGGTGAAGCTCCTCAGGAAGGAAGCCCATGTTCTCCTCCCAGGTTTGGGTCACGGCCGGCGGCTGAATGGGGGTGGAGCTTGGCTCTCCTCACTCAGCTCTTCAAAAAAATTAGGAGATCACTTAAAAATGATGAGTTTCTTTAATTGTACCAAATTAAAAACCTCTAAAATATAATCAAGAGGAAGATGGATGATCACAAGCCATCAAACCACCAAACTGAACTGCTTGAATTTTTGCTTCAGGAGTAAAGCAGCATAAAGTTATCCAAAAAGCAGTGTGTAAGACTGGTGGAGAAGGAGAACATGATGCCAAGATGTGTGATTAAAAACCACCAGGGTTATTCCACCAAATATGACTGGCAAATTAAAGAAATAGCTGAACGTCACAGTGGATATATTTTTCAATTTATAAATACATTACAGTGCTAATCACATTTAACAGAATACACAACACATTTTTGTATTTCTCAAGGAATCTGAATACAGTCCAGAGGCTTGTGTGTGTAAGGCACACTCCCATTTTTATTTATTTATTTTATTTTATTTTTTACTGACAAAATAATAATAAAGTGCTTTGAATTCTTCTATTTTTAGAGTCTCCTTCATATATCATTTGCATCTCAAATAATTAATTCATATTCTCCATTTAGATCCTCCAGGAAATATAAGGTATAATTGTAAAGTGTGTTCGATAGCAAGGAGGAGGAGTTTCAGGTGCTCTTATCTTATCTTAAACTTATCTTTCTATTATTTCACAACTAAAAGGAAGTGCAGTTCATAAGAACTTATCAGTAACCCCTGGTTTACAGAATCAACCTCAAAATACCGTTCATTCTTAAAGACGAACCACAATTCATAGCTGCCAGAGGTGAACGTTCAACCAGTCATACATTTTCACCAGGTGATGAAATAGTAGTAATAAGTGATGGTGCTGGTGGAATCAGACAGAACTTTAGGAGGTAGGGTAGAGAAATTGAGGCTTAACTCACGCATTAACCCTTTTAGACCTGCAAATAATACTACAAAATCCATATAGCAAATAAATCCAGTTAACTAAAATATTTAATGTTTTTTTTTTTTGTTTGTTTTTTGTTTTTTAATTTCCATTGCATTGGAAACCTGTGTGTAATATTTCATATGGACTTTTTATTTCATAAAGCATCCCTAAACAGTAAAAGACATTGTTAAAAAGTGTTCTGAATCACATTAAATTAGTAAAAATGATCTGTTACTTTGCCCTAATGACTCTTTTACTGTAGTTTTACTGTTTCTTTGGTTTATAAACTTGTTCACTGGCTCGCTCATGGCGTATTCTGATGGACAAAAGCTCTCAAATGGTGTTAATAGTGTGGGATGTGCAACAAAACATTTAAAAATAAAGAAAATACATAATGTCCATTGTAATGGATGCAGAGTCTGAAAGGGTTAACTTATGTAATGTTGACAAAACTCAACAATACTTTGGAATAATTTACTTTATCTACTTACACACTGAGGAATGTAAGTACAGCTTTGTACTCAAAAGAGTATAAAGCTTGTCGCTGGGGCTGTACCTTATACTGAGGTACAGAAAATTACGTTTTAGTAAAAGTCCTTTTTTGTACCCATGGTTTTTGTGCCAGTAAAGATTATAAATATTATAAACATTATCATCAACTAAATATGGCTCAAAAACTTGATAATCCAAAATTGTCTGGCTTTTAGATAAAAAAACTGTGCAATTAAAATAAATATAGTTTATTAGTACAGTGATACAGAATACTGAATGTACCTTTTGGCTGCTGGTTAAATGGTACAAATTTGTACTTATTGCTGTTAGAAACTACTTTGTACTTCAGAGGGAACAAATCTGACCCTGTAAAGACCAGTATTGTACCATAGAGGGTACAATTATAAAGAGTGTACCTTTAAGTACAAAAAAGTACTCTTATTGTACCTCTGTTTTTTAGAGAGTACAGTGTGACCTGGACGCTTGTCTTGTTTCTTTTCTGTCTCTTTGTATCCTAAAAAAACACCATTTAACAGCAGTGGTTATTTCCTGAGAATGTGTTTAGATGATGATTGCAGTTCTGCAGTCTACTTGTATATGTAATTCTCTGAGTTGCCTTTTAATCTCTAGAGTAGATTTTAAAGGTAAACTCAGCCGATTAAAAGCTGTAGTTCTCTGTGTGTGGGTGTTCTAAACCCAAGTCTAAACAGGTGGATCAGACACGTACTCTTAGTTGCATGTAGAGATTTTGGAGGTTTTTTTTTTTTTCTTGAAAGAAACAAAACGTTTTCTAATCCAGTACCTACAGTAGAGATTCAATAAATTAGTCATATTATTAGTGAAACAGCTAATATACACCTCTGGAAAACAATAAAGGACCACTTAAAAATTATGAGTCTCTTTGATTTGACCAAATTCAGTTTGAAAACCTCTGGAATATAATCAAGAGGAAGATGGATGATCACAAGCCATCAAAACACCAAACTGAACTGCTTGAATTTTTGCACCAGGAGTAAAGCAGCATAAAGTTATCCAAAAGCAGTGTGTAAGACTGGTGGAGGAGAACATGATGCCAACATGCATGAAAACTGTGATTAAAAACCAGGGTTATTCCACCAAATATTGATTTCTGAACTCTTTAAACTTTATGAATATGAACTTGTTGTTTTCTTTGCATTATTTGAGGTCTGAAAGCTCTGCATCTTTTTTGTTATTTCAGCCATTTCTCATTTTCTGCAAATAAATGCTCTAAATCACAATATTTTTATTTGGAATTTGGGGGAAATGTTGTCCGTAGTTTATAGAATAAAACATCAATGTTACTTTTACCGAAACATGTACCTATAAGTAACAAAATAACCTGAAGAAGAACAAACAACTAACTTGAAATGCTTGAAAGTCTGTGAACTCATCATCAGTAAAGTATCAATTGGTCTTATATAATATTGTAATTTTCTGAGACACTGATTTTTGGATTTTCATTGGCTGTAAGCTTCATAATCATCAACAATAAAATAAATAAACGCTTTAAATAGATCACTCTGTAATATATACATTTAATAATATATACGTTTCACATTTTCAACTAAATTACTGAACTAAAATAACTTTTTAATGATCTGTATGTGGTGCTACACTTTTTTCAGGTTCATACTTGTCTCCTGATACTTGGCAGAAATCACAAAACTCCATACACAGCTCACTCCCAGCCGCTAATTAACTCTTATGTTGCGCTGACTTGGAGTGAAATAAAGCGAACACTGCAGGGGTTTCCAGGATTGTAATTATTAATAATATTTAGGATATAATGCTAGTGATGCACTAGGAAGAGTAAGACAGTGTTTTATATAAAAGCTCTATAAACTGATAAGAATGTCTCTGAGTGCCCCCTTCTGGCCATTAGTTTGCATTGCACACCAGTATATACAGCTCTGTAAAAAATAAATCACTTCAGTTTCCGAATCAGTTTCTCTGTTTTATAGGTATTTATAGGTTTATGTTTGAGTAAAATGAACATTGTTGTTTTATTCTATAAACTACAGACAACATTTCTCCCAAATTCCAAATAAAAATATTCTCATTTAGAGCATTTATTTACAGAAAATGAGAAATGGCTTAAATAACAAAAAAGATACAGAGCTTTCAGACCTCAAATAATGCAAAGAAAACAAGTTCATATTCATAAAGTTTTAAGAGTTCAGAAATCAATAATTGGTGGAATAACCCTGGTTTTTAATCACAGTTGTCATGCATCTTGGCATCATGTTCTCCTCCTCCACCAGTCTTACACACTGCTTTTGGATAACTTTATGCTGCTTTACTCCTGATGCAAAAATTCAAGCAGTTCAGTTTGGTGGTTTGATGGCTTGTGATCATCCATCTTCCTCTTGATTATATTCCAGAGGTTTTTTAATATAGTAAAATCAAAAGAGCTATTCACTGTATACCTGTAACTCTACCTCTTCACTACTTTACTTTAAATGATGCTCTCAAACACTTTATTAAGAGACAAGAAATTCAAGTAATTAACTCTTGATGAGTTCAGCACAGCTGTTAACTGAAAGTCTGAATTCCAGGTGACTCTACCTCATAAAGCTGACTGAGAAAATCCAGCAGAGAGCAAAATTGTCTAATCTAAGCAAGAGGTGCCTATTTTGAAGAATCTAAATACTTCCTTATGTTTTTCTTCATAGTTTGGATGGCTTTAGAATTAATTTACATTCCAGAGCACATATATACACTTATACCACTTATACACTAATATAATAAAAAAAACTTTTTCATAATAGGGGCTTGTTGTTTGTGAGTACAGAGTACAGTGTGTACCGGCTGAGAAACACACCCTCAGCAGCAGTGAGTTGTGGGTGTGGCTTAACATTCAAACTCAAAGAGACTCAGTGTTTCGTTTCTACAAAACTGAAACCAAAACCAACAAGCTGTTGCTCAACTACTATTATTACTACAACTACTGATACTACTACTACTGCTGCTCCTGTGGTGAGGAAAATTTACAATCAATAAACACATTTCTATGCGTAAAATGACTTTTTATTATTATTATTATTTTAAACCTAATTAAATTGTAGTTGAACTAGGAGCACAGCTGCAGTGGCCGGTCTGAGGAAGTTCAGCTGATCGTTTGGTGTTTATGAGTTTTCTAATCTTTTAGCAGAAGAAATACAGCAGAAGGACTTTTCTCTACTATTCGGAAAATGGATAAAAGAAGAAATCGTATTGGTAAGTTCCTCCAGTGCCTGTTTCTCACTATTCATTATCTTCATCTTTCTTCATAATTAAAGCTTCTTTCAGACAGATAATGATTTTATCTATGGCTTATTCATGTCTATTTGTCAATATTTGCTTATTTAGATAGAAATCACACCAGAAGAGGCAGGAATGGGTTCCCAGACAGATCTATACCATTCAGACGAGTCTTCAAACCTCAGACAGGTAAGACTTTCTCAGAGTTAAAGAGCTGCTTTAGTAATATTACATTTTAAAAGGTTCTGACCTAAATTTCGTATTTGTATAATTACAATAGGGTTATAGGCAATAAGGTTACAATAAGGTTTATAGATTAAATTGCATATATTTATAGGACATTGGTACAATTATTCCTATATTCCTTTTAATAGACAGAAATTGCATATTTATTTATTTGTATATTTATATATTTACTTATTTATTTGTTTGTTTGTTTGTTTGTTTGTTTGTTTGTTTTATTAATGAACCTTTTTGCAGGTAGAGGTCGCTGCACTCCAGGATCTCATTATCATGCTTCCCAAAGAAGAGAACATGACCGCCATCCTTATACACGCCCATCAAATATTAGACAACAGAGCATTCTTCCATACACAGGTAATTGTTCTAATTATTAAAATAAAATGTATTACAATATTCTCTATTCTCTAAGTCCTGCTAGAAAATGAAATCCGCATCTCTATAAAAGTTGTCAGTAGCAGAGGGAAGCTGTAAGATATGAAGTGCTGTAAGATTTTGTAGGAAAACAAAACTGCACTGACTTTAGACTTGATAATAAAACACAGTGGATCAACAGAAGCAGATGACAGACATGTCTCTCCAAACAAACCATCACTGATCATCATGTTATCTGCTGGTGTTATGTGCTGAGAATCTTACAACACTTTATGCTTCCCTCTGCTAATAACAACTTTTATAGAGGTGTGGATTTCATTCTCCAGCAGGACTTGGCACACTGCCCACACTGCCCACACTGCCACAAAAGTACCAATAGGTCTTAGAATATTATATTCTAGTTTTCTAAGACACTGATTTTAGTGTTTCCATTGGCTGTATGCCATAACGTGTGTAACCTTCTGCCTGTTCTTTCTATTTAGGAAGCCAAACAAATGTAAGGAAGCATGTTTTGAACATGATCGTTAGGGACTTACACCCACTGAGCCTCGTTGAAGACGAAGGTTTCCAGAGACTTGTGAAGATCCTTCACCCTCACACTGACATTTTCCTGAGTGCCTCTTTGATTCGAGAAGATCTTTTGAATATGCATGAGGAGATACGAGTGAAAGTGCAGCAGGAGGTCAGTCGTGCGAAAGACCTGGTGCTTTCAGCTGAAGTGTGGAGCTCCAGCGATGAGGCTTCTTATCTCACCGTAACTTGTCATTTCATCAGTTTGGAGTGGGAACTGAAGTCCTACATGCTGGAGACGGTACATCTCATTGGCGACCACACTCCGGAAAACGTTCATCAGCAACTTCGGATAATTTCCAACGAGTGGGAGATCATGGAGAAGGTCCAGGTGGTCGTCACCAACAAAGACGGCATGAAAAGAGCTAAGCCTGAGGTAAGGTGGACGTACATGCCTTGCTTTGGGGAGACACTGAATAAAGTCTTCAGAGAAGCCATGAACAACTCTGATTGGAGAGACTTGCTGAAGAAGTGTCGACGTATTGCGGCGTTTTTCCAGCAGAAGACTTCGATTTCGAGGAACGTCCAGCTCACTCAGTCTACTGGTGTTGACTGGCTTCCAGTGCTGACCATGCTGAGTAACATCTACGACCAATGGCCTTCCATTTTTAAGGAGTTCATGGCCAAACAAGTGGAGAACATTTGCCTCAATGAAAAAGAGAGAGATATGTTGAATAGAGCAGTGAATGCTCTCAATGTCATCAGAGATACTGTGGAGAAGATGGGTTACAGTGGTTACAGTTCAATCTCTAACATCATTCCTCTTCGTGATGAGCTTCAGAAGGGTCTTGGAAAACTCGTACAAGCCAAAAACAACGTCGCACAGAGGCTTTCAGAAAGATGTGACCATCACATTGGAGGCATCAGGCAAAATCATTGGTTTACCCATAGCACAGCCCTGGATCCACAGTTCAAAAGCATTGTTCTACAGAACGGCGAAGACGAAGGAGAAACCATCAAAGCTCAACTCAAAGACAAAATGCGCTACAACAGAGGAGGAGGACATGGTGGAGAAATGAGCTTCTTTGAAGACCAAATTCTACACAAGTACACTGCAGAACCAGACTGGATGTTGAAATCCCAGAATCCTCTTCAGTTCTGGGCGACCAAAGAAGAGTACAAACAACTGTCCAAACTCGCCCACAAATACCTCACCGTTGTCTCCACAGCCGTTCCATTAGAGCGAATCACACAGCCGGAGAAATCACAGCTCTTTCTCAACAGGAGGAACTGCTTAGAATTGGAAAATATCAGTATGATGCTGTTTCTGAATAGCAATCAAGACAAAATCTAAAACAATGATGTGGACATTTACAGGGGTTGGAGAATATGGGAGGTTTCATGGCTAAATTGGAGCAGCCTGGTGTTCAATCTTCATTAATTGCACATTATTGCACCAGTAAGAGCAGAGTGTGAAGGTTCAATTAGCAGGGTAAGAGCACAGTTCTGCTCTAAATATTGCAATACACACAACATTATGGGCGACATACCAGAGTTCAAAAGAGGACAAATTGTTGGTGCACGTCTTGCTGGAGCATCTGTGACCAAGACAGCAAGTCTTTGTGATGCATCAAGAGCCACGGTTTCCAGGGTAATGTCAGCATACCACCAAGAAGAACAAACCACTTCCAACAGGATTAACTGTGGACGCTGTAAGAGGAAGCTGTCTGAAAGGGATGTTCGGGTGCTAACCCGGATTGTATCCAAAAAACATAAAACCACGGCTGATCAAATCACGCAGAATTCAATGTGCACCTCAACTCTCCTGTTTCCACCAGAACTGTCCGTCACCACAATCAATTATTGTGCTCTAAAACCAGGTGTTTCAGTTTCACTGTTCAACCCCTGTACAAGGACTTGGCATCATGTGCTAAAACCCCAGCTAACAAAGACATTTATTGGAATTAATTATTAAATTATTGATGAATCAGGTAAATATCTAGGGTTTTAAGAGTTTTAGGGTTAAGCAACGTTTTTTTTTTTAAAGGCTACGAAAGGGTTATGGTCCAGGAATGTTCTAAAAACATATGTGGCATAATAAGGGTTTGTATCAAAATTTTATTAAAACATTTCTCAAACAACATTTACAGCTAGACAAATACTAACATTATGGAAATATTTAAAGTAACATTCCCAAAACTAAAAATAAAACACTGAAAAAAGAGACAGTGCCGCAACACTACGAGAATGTGTAAAAACTTTATATTTATATTAATAAAAAAAAAAAACACAAAAAAAACTTGACAGATTAAACGTTTTAAAAACATTAATTGTAACATTTAGAAAATGTTTAACTAACCAAAAATTGTTATCTGAGAACATTCCAAATTATTTTCTTAATCCTTCTGTTGTGAGTATATATTTAGTTATACATACTGTATTACTTAAGGTTGTGATAAGATAAGATACGACGATATATAAAATACAATATATATTAGTAAATAAAGGACAACAGCTCACTTAAAAAACAAACAAAAAAAACTCAACTGTATTACAGTTTACATTTACATTACATTACATTTGAACACTTTAAATAAACAATAAAAGAAAAGGAAAAGTGAATTATTGTACTCCTTCAGTGGAAAAAAAATAAACATTAAATTAAACTTTTGTGGTTTATGGTTTATGTTTAATTTATGCTGTACATAGAATTGTGTTCCTTAAAGTAATAATTAGATATGTTTCGATTATGAGATTTTTTTTAAATACATTTTTAGATTTTAAACATTTTGTATTTTTTATTATGTAATGTGTTTGATGGGCAAATGTTTTTTTTATTCAATCTAACATATTCGCTAATTTGGTTATTTTATGTTCTTGTACATTTTTATAACTGAAGTTTTAACTAAATGTTTTTACTCAATATTCTCCTATTTTTTTGTACAATATTTTGTGTCAGAAATGATCGTAATAAATGTTATTGTTATTTTAAGAAAAAAAATGTTGTCACTATTTAATCACTTTTAATGCTTTTGATAAAATAATAGCATGTTACTGCAGCTGCATGCTTCTAAGGAACACTGAACAGCATGGGAAAATATTTATTCTTTATTTTTCTAAGCATTCTAAGTGTAAGATTTAGTAAGTCTTAGATGTTTCATCTTATTTTAAGTAATTTGAAATTAAAATAAGCCTCTAAAGTCAGGTTTTTCTTATCTTTATGTCCAAATTTAAGCCAAAAAATCAGTGATTTTTGCTTGAATTAACACTTAATTCACTCTATTTGAGACTTTCTTAGTAAGAAAAATGAACTTACCCCATTTGCACATTGCTTAATGTTGCTTAATATAAGCACATATATCTTTTATCTTTTTATCTTTTATATATTTTTTTCAGTGTCCTTTACAAGCAGGTAAATATATAAAGACAATATATATTAAGGTAATATATATATATATATATATATATATATATATATATATATATATATATATATATATATATATATATATATATATTAAACAAGCACTCATAACACTCATTAATATATTCTTACTGTTTGTATTAGTGAATTTTTTTTTTTTTTTTGCAATGCTCATGTAGATGATTTTATGTGTTTATTTCAGTTCTTTCAGTGCTTTAAAACCATTAGATGAAGACACTAACTAGAACTACGATTCATAAAATCAGTATTGTGCCATTGTTTCCATTAGGGGGAGTCCTTTTCACATGTTTAATCAATCAGATCAGATGCTCTCATCGGATGCTCTTGGATGTGTTTAAAATAAAGATGTATAAAGTAGTAGATACTCAGACTTAAAAATAAAAGTCTAATCTAAAAGTGATAATAAATAATAATGAGTTTAAATGGGCGTTGGGAGTTTCATTAAATCTCAATGGAGTTGGGCAGTATTTATTGGGTATATTTGGGTTAACACTTAAATATTAAATTCTGTCAAATAACTCCAACACTGAACACAATTTAAAATTATACTTTAAGAATAAAAATCTCAGTTGTTTAACTCTAAACTACTACTTTCAACCCTCCAGTTTTTGCTCTGTAGTGTATTGTGGGATGTAATAGTGAAGTACTGAGAGTAAAAGTACAGTACTGTGTTATTAGTGTAGTTATAACAGTGGAAAGCAGGGGAAAGTTAGCAGTACTAAAGGCAGAATGGGAGCAGCAGGATCTTCTTATAAGATCAGTTTGATCTCTTGATTCACTTAATGATGAGCAGCTTCATGAAACCTGGTGTAATGTGGGTTTGGAACAATTCCAAACATTTTATAATCATAATGAATAATGATGCAGCACATAAAAAATATATCAGAATAAAAATATTAAACCCCAAAATCTAAAATATAGATTCACTTAAATGTTATCAGTTTAATTAAGAAATATACTGTGTCTGATGGTCTGGACCTAAACTAGAACTCTGTTTGTAAAAAAATAAAAAAATATATTCGTGTCAGGGTGAGGTGCAGGGAAGACGTGGAGGCGGACATAAATGCATGTAAGAAAGAATATTTAATAAATAAATAACAAATAAACAAAGAAAACAGGGAGATATAAACAAGGAACTAGGGAATAAACTTAATAACTGAAAATAGATAAACAAATAACCAAAAACCAAAACAAACGAGGGAAACTAGAGAACATAAACTAAACCAACTAGGGATAATAATAAGAAACAAACTAAACAGGGAAATATATACAAGAAAAAAAATCAAGAAATAAACAAGGAAATAAACTAAATATATATACAAGGCAAAAACAGAGAAAAACACAGAGCAAGGGACTAGGGAATGAGGAGAATAAACTAGAGTAACAAGGAGTGACAAAACAACAGAGGAAGGTGCAAAGACCGACGAGGGACAAGTGGCACAGGGGACCTATTTAAACAAACAGGAAACACACTAGAATTAGAAACACCTGGGGAAGAGGCGGAGCTACAAATGAGAAACACGTAGTGGAAAACTACTGACAAGAGACACAGAGCAGCACAGGTCACATGGGGATAACACACAGGCACGAGGAGGGCCAGGACATCAATATTCGTAAATATACAATAAATATATAATATTGAATATGGATGTAATTGGTGTTTCTTTGTGTTTCTTTGAGTTGCTTGACCTGTGAGCTGTTTATTTTTTCTCCAGTCCTGCCAATCACTGGTAGTTTTTTCTCTTCTTGTTCACATCCTTTCTCAGTAATCTCTGTGAATGGTGTGAAAAGGCCAGAGCATCAGGCATTTCTACAGCCGGCAGGATCTATTGCCAACTGTCAATCAAATAAAATATTTTTTCGTATTTCTTCCATTTAAACTCTTTCTACTAATGCAACCCTATGTAATATCCTAGCTTTCCATCCAGTTAGTGTTGCAATGATATAATCTGTAATGATAAAAATGAGGTCAACCATGTACAAACAATGAAAATGCTCTAAAATTGCTTGAAAAAAGTAATTTTACGTTGACTTCCCACCGTAGTTTAGAACACTTTTTATCCATTAATAAGGTAATCACTTTACCTCTGAATAAGTCTTTCATTTGATCATAAATCATGTCTTGTCTTTTGTATTTTAATTGAATAAAATACAAATTTCATTCACATTTTATCCCATTTTCCCCCAGTTTATTTAGAAGGCCAATTATCTATCCCACTCACTAGTACTCCCCCTATCACAAGTGATGCCCCTATCACAAGGAGGGTGACACAGCAACATCAGCTAATGTCTTGGGAGTGATGTGGGGAGAGAATGCCAACTGTGCTTTCTCGGACTCTGGCTGCTGATGGCAAGCAGCATGACCCGCGTTAGAACTGGAGAGTTCTGGGGGGTCAAATCTGAGAAATCTTTCTATACGGTAAATACACTGCCTGGATTTAAGTAAGTAAATGATGTGGGGTTGGTTGGTTAATGCTGCAGTTGGTCAGGTTTAGGTTCAGCAACAGTATGTGCTGAAAGAATGAGGTCAGCTGACTCTACCTGAATATACTGAATATAGACCAGCTTATTCCATCAATGGATTTATTTTTTCTTCCCTGATGATCACGGCCATATTCCAAGATAACAATATCAGCATTCATGGGGCTGGAATTGTGAAAGAGTTCAGGGTTCAGAGAGCACGAGATCATTTTATCATCATTTTCACACATGGATTGAGATTGAGAGAGTTCACCACAGAGTCCTTAACCTCATTGAGAATCTTTGGGATGTGCTGGATGGAGAAGAGCTGCTTTGTGCAGCGGTTGGTCAGACTCTACCATCATCAATGCCGCTGCAAGATCTTGGTGAAAAATGAATAAATTAATGCAACACTGAATTGAAATAGATTTTGTGACATTGCAGAAGTTTACTGAATCAATGCCACAGTGAATGCACCGTGCTGCAATCAAAGATAAAGACAGTTCAACAAAGTATTAGAGTGTGCAACCTTTTTTTTTTTTTGGTGGTGACTTTAAAGGTTCAGAATGTTATGCAGCTCATACACACACACACACACACACCTGAGCTTGGCTGAGCTCCTGTGGATAATTTGTTTAATATGTTGTCCAGCTCCTCTCGCCCTGCGGCTGGAGGAGAAAGTGTGTAATCGTGTTAGCTGGCTCTTCGCCTGGCAGAGTCGAGGATCAGAGGAGGAGAGAGGGAAGCGACAGATGGGGAGAGAAGATGAAGAGTGGATGGAGGAAGCTTATAATGCAAGGTGAAATGTTTCTTTAATCAGTATGCTGCAGCACGGCTCAGTCAGATCATGTGGAGTTTGATAGCGGTTGGATGAAAAAGACGTGAATTAGAGCAAAATCCAGAACTGCTGCTGCTCTTCTAATGAAGCCTGAGCTAATTACCAGGTTTGTTGGAGGCTGGCAATTACTAGTTATTATGGTTGCAAATTGCAAAGTTACAATTTATGGTACCACCTTAAAATAAGGATCCTTTATAAAGGGTTCATATATGGTTTATTAAGGAGAAACCTATTTATAAAATGCTTATAAACCCTTTATTAGGAAGTCTTATTTTGTAGTGGAAAAAATAAGAGACCTCTTAAAAATGATGAATTTCTTTAATTTTACAAAATTGGAAACCTCTATAATAAAATCAAGAGGAAGATGGATAATCACAAGCCATCAAGCAGTGTGTAAGACTGGTGGAGGGGGACATGATGCCAAGATGCATAAAATACTGTGATTAAATACCAGGATTATTCCACCAAATATTGATTTCTAAACTTTTAAAACTTTATGAATATGAACTTTTCTTTGCATTATTTGAGGTCTGACAGCTCTGCATCTTTTTTATTATTTCTCATTTTATGCAAATAAATGCTCTGATTTTTTTTTATTTTGACCATTATGTTAGACTACTAAAAGCTCCTGGTTTGTCCTTTTTATATCTCTTTATATCTTTCCATTAATTTCCATTAATTATCTGATACAACCAAGATGAGCAGAGTTAAATCCTACCAATGAAGTGTATAAGGACTTATGGATGGAGCACCATCATTTCAGGGAACACGGTTGGTTCCACTGCTCCAAAAAGTGGTGTGGAGGTGCTCCCTGCTTTGTCATATTATGTTGGATCTATGTATTTACTCAATTATTTCAGTATACTGTATGAGGTTAATGAAAAGTGTGTGTGTGTGTGTGTGTGTGTGAGAGTTTGTGTGTTTTGTGTGTTTGTCAGGGTTCACATACTCTCTGAGCGACTGCCTGCAGTGCACTGATCTTTTACGGGGTTGGTTCTCTGATCCACAGAAGCCTTTAGATCAAACATGGCTTTGCTCTGTGGGGGCTCTGTGTGTTTATCCCACCGCTCCAAATAATTCAGATACTGCTGCGGATTATTAGGACCATATTTCATACTTGCATTTGTTACATTTTGTTTAGTTTTTTAGTGTTGGGGTTGGGGGATAGGGGGTGAAACGATAGGATTTTGTCTCTTGCTCATGAATATTCATACGTGCAAACATATGGCCTCTGACTGGCTAACAAAGCTGCGACATCAGTGAGATGGACAACAGTTAGAAATATTTAAAAATAGACATTTTTACACTTATAACATTTAAATCGTTGCAATGTCATATGCTAAACAAGTATAATGCTCTGATAAGTGCAGTTCAGCCACTGACCTTAGAGTCTTAGAGTCTCTGTAAAACACCAAATCCACCGGAGATCCTATTTAAACCTATAGTTACTTACACACAGAGGTGGGTAGTCCAGGTCCAGAAATAAACATCCATCCCAGGGTGGATTTTTACTTTTAACTAGTGTAAAAACAGAGCTGTTCTAAACACCTAAACACCTACTTATCTCAATTGTACTTGGCTGGTGGTGTTTTTCCTCCATAGACTAATTCTAACCATTTGTTTCTTAGCTCTGAATTACTGGGTAAAGTATATGAACACTGATGTGTTATTCGCACAAATAACACAGGAATGAACTGCATGCTGTTCCTAGTGATGTTAATTATCTCCTATCTGACGAGACGGCATCGCTGCCCGGCTTCAGCTCTGCTTGTGGGCGGCCCCAAGCCGAGGTGGGGCGGGGCATGAATACTAATTCACGGGTTGATGTAGACACGGTGCTTTTCCTGATCGACTCGTTTTGTTTTTTCTGAATATTTTATTTTACTAGCTGCTGCAGACAATAGAGGATGAGGTTGAGGAAGAGTTTCCTAATGTGCAGCATCATAAACAACTCACAAAGACCTGCTGTATTTCACAAAGAACACGAAAAAATAGAGGATTTTAGTGAGGATATAGCCCTCTCACTGAGAGAGAGAGAGTTGCCCACAGTCCACACCTGAACATCCTTCACAAGAAGATCTACAAACGTGGATGAAAATGAAGTGGAATTCTTATGCGAGTGGGAAGTGAGGGGGTAGAGTTGTACGAGTTTCCCTCCAGGGACAATGAGAGAAAACACTTCACATTGAGTCAGATAGTGAAGCATCATTGGTCTCCTCAGCCATGTAGACATCATAACACACACACGCACACATACACACACACACTCCCATCTATCCATGCTGTTGTAGCTGAGTAGCTGTTCAGTGTTACATAATACACTCAATACACTTTTATATAACCACTTTTTTAATGTTCACTAAATATAAACATCTTTAACCACTTTATCCTACCAGTACAATAATGTACCATGTTTAACCCTTAGAACCCTACGGACGGATTTTACGTCCATAATCGTACCTTGTGTTCCCAGCTTAATTACTCAGGAATCCCTTCACACATAAACATAATCCATATATGGTTAGAAAGGGTGGAGCTTAACCTTACTCTTTCTAAAAATAGCGATCACATCCCAGTGCAGTAAAGCTAAATCTACAAGAAACCCATTGAGAAAAACACCTAAAAAAGTGAGAGATCTCCTTCCTCAACCAATATTATTTACCTTTCGTGCTTCAAACATATTTATATGATGTTTCAAACCAAATAATTTCAGTAAATAAAGACTCAAAAATGTCCTCAGAAAAAGTGTGAAACTACCTGCTTTACTCAAACTAAAGCTAGGTATGGTTACTAATTAGTTATTTTGCACTAAACATTTTTATTTATTTAGACTAAAAAAAGTTTACATTTTTGTATGTAGTTTTCTTTGTGTGTCCTGATCCTCAAAATACTGAAAGGCATAGGCTGCTCTGGTTTTTAGGCAGGTTTTTAGTATCTACATGTATCCTAGAGGTGTGATTATTGATTATCAAGAAAAATAAATCCGCCTGATGCTGTTTCTCCATGTATTTTTTCAAAGTAAAAATTAATAAGCCATGTAATGAACTCAAATCATCAATATTCTTATGCTTTCAACTCATAAACACTTTAGTCTAACCATTTTTGAAAAGATTAGATCTTAGGTGTGAATATATTCAAAGTCTATACATTCAAAAATAAGGAAAAAAAAAAAAAAAACAGGCGCTTGGTAAAATTTTGACCAAAACATAAAACATAATCAGTTCCAGGAAAATATAACAATTCTGCTTCCTTTTACATTTTAAATTATTGTATTTTTGAGCAGCCGTATGTCTTCTGGAGTAAAAGAGATCAGGGCATGTGTCTGTCTGATATAATTACTGTGTTATAAGACCTGAAAGAGGAACTGAAAACAAAAACAGAGAAAAAAAGGTTTAATGTTAAAAGCTGGAAATCTTTAGGGATCTTCTCGACATAAATCCACTTGCTGTAATGTGTCCTGAGGTCGGGGTTGCCTGAAGATTACTGTAAAGTGTTGTAGCGCTTAATTGTTTGAGCCTCTCTAATTATTTGGTGTCAGCGCTTTCCCACATAACTGCTCCCTGGTGCATTCTCGGTTCGGCTCTGGCTGAAGAAATTATCCACAGCTAGAGCGGCCGTTGATATTTTTAGCTTGGCACGGACACTCTTGGGGCAATTAGGCTCCGTTCACACTATAGAGTTCACACTGAAGTGTTTATAGAGTTGTCTAAGCAAGACATCTTATTTGGAAGTGGAGAAAAATACTATTTGTGGTTTAATGGCTCAACAAACCAGTAAACCCAACATTAGCCTTCTACTAGTGAAGGTCATGAAGAATTTATGATGATGGTGCATCAGATAATTGGATTATTATTGGGTTATTTATTTATATTTTCAGAAAATCACCTGTAAATCAATCCTTTCTTTTAGTAAACTTTACTTAATTTCTGCATACAATATTACCTAATTAAAATTACTTAATTTATACAATATTATTCAAATAATTTATGATACATAATATATTATAATTCCTGAAATGAAAAAAAAAATATTTTTTTGTTAAAAGACACATATTACACTGTCTCAACACATGGATGGCATGTAATACATTCTTTTTAGTATATTATCCATCATATAGTGATCCATGTGTTGAGACAGTGAGACTTGGTCTGTTTACAAAAAAAACATATTTGAGATTATGTATTTTAAATATTTGAATAAAAATAAGTTAAATAAAATTTCAGTAATATTGTATAAATTAAGTAATTGTAATTAGTTAATATTGTATGCAGAAATTAATTAAAGTTTACTAAAATAAATGAATTTTAAGTGCAGTGATTGTTCTGGTTCTCTGCATTGTTCCCGACTCATCATATTTATCTGTCTGCAGTCAGTGTCACTTACCCATTGTTAGGCAAATCAGGATGTATATATTAGACTTGTGTAATTAGTGTAGCTGAAGCTTTCACACCGTAAAACTAACCGCAAACTAAAACTACCACCACCATGTTTCACTTTTAGTATGACGTTCTTTGTCTGAAATAATTATATGCAATGGGATACACACCTTCGAAAATGTTCCACTTTTATAATCAGGATATCTCTGGTTTGAATGCCAGTCATGCAGCTTGCCATCAGCTGCCGGAGCCCTGAGAGAGCACAATTGGTCTTGCTCTCTCTGGGTGGGTACAGGAGATGGCACTCTTTCTTTCCCTTAATCAATCCTAGGGTGATGTGGATCAGCACAAGATGAGCTGCGTCTGTGAGCTGATGTATCAGAACCGAGTCGCTGTGCTTTCCTCTGAGCGTTAGCGCTGTGATGCTACTCGGCAATGCTACAGCATCAGCAGCAGATCAAAAAAAGGCGGAGTCTGACTTCACATGGTTCGGAGGAGGCGTGTGCTAGTCTTCACCCTCCTGGTGTTGTGGCATCATAGGGTTGGGTCAGTGTGTTGCTGTACAGTAATCTCTGTAGTCAGACTCCGCCTCTTTTTTTGAACTGCTGCTGATGCTGTAGCATTGCCGAGTAGCATCACAGCACTAACGCTCGGAGGAAAGCACAGCGACTCGGTTCTGATAGACGCAGCCTTGTGCTGATCCATTTCACCCTAGGAGTGATGAGGGGAAAGAAAGAGCGCCATCTACTGTACTGTACCCACCCAGAGAGAGCAAGGCCAATTGTGCTCTCTCAGGGCTCTGGCAGCTGAGGTCAAGCTGCATGACCTGGATTTGAACCAGCGATCTCCTGATCATGGTGGCAGCTCTTGTTGGAAAAGGTTTTCTATTGTTATTGTTGATATCATAGTAACAATAAAGCAGGGAGAGATAAAGAGATAAAAAGAAATAGACAGAAAAAGAGGAAGAGTAATGCATTCCAACCTCTCATCCCCCTCTCAGTGTTTCCACGGCAACCCCGACAGACTGACACGAAGAATCAGAGCAGCTGAATGCTTGACATTATGACTCTGTGGCTCGGCGTTTGCATTAATGTCACACAGGAGACGCTCGGCAGGACGGGTGTTGAGTCAATAAAACATACGCTGATGATCTCCAGAGATACGCAGCTCACAGGAGATAAAGCACCCCGTGTTCAGGCGATGCTCTGGCCTTTTAAACACGAGCAAAACCGCGCCGGCGTCACATCACTCCCCGCCTGACAGCTTTTCTTTCATCATCTGCAATTCCCAGTTTAGTATTCCATGTAGCTCCATTCAATCTGCAACGCTCTCCTCTCAGACCGCTCATGAAGTGCATAGCAAGCAGGTGGGGATATGCAGTGCTCTTTAAAAAAAAAATTAAGATGCTTTTACTTGAGAAATTCTCAATAAATAAAAACACTTTTAATGTGACTGTAAATAACTTTTACATTAAAAGAAGATTCTGCATATTTGTGAACAATTTTTCTCCAACTTAGCTGAGTCAATTCATCCATTCACTCACTCTCTAGGACTCTCTGTGAATCGAATCAAATCTTATCTAGGGCGTCAAGAAAGGAGATTAATTATTATTCCTTTTTAATGTTAATTTTTAAATACATTTTTATTAATTAATTAGAATAACATGCTAATTTGACAACCCCCATGTTTATAATAAAGAAAAAAAACATATTTTTAGATTTCTTTTTATGATTTTAATGTTATTATTTTAATTTAACAGTACTTTACCAGTTTTTTTGACAGGTAAATACTGTTACTGAGAAAAACGTTTGGAAAAAAAATATATATATACTATATATATATCATTTTGTATTGTGCGAACCACATATTTCTTGTTTTAACTGGGCACTCACACATATTGGGGGTCAGTCTGAAATAATTGTATAATTGTTCATGATCATTTCAGTGTGCATTAATAATACATAGGAAAATCAACATGAGTGTGCATGTATGTGTGTAATGTTTATGTGTCATGTGTAAAGTGCATATGTGTAGTATATGTATTTGTTTGTGTGTATGTACTGTGTAATGTGTATATGTGTAGTATGTAACGTGTCGTATATGTATTTGTTTGTGTGTAGTGTGTGTAATGGTAAGGATATGTATATGTATGTGTGTAGAGTGTAATGTATGTATGAGTAGTATGTAAAGTGTAATATATGCATTTGAGTGTGTGTTGTGTGTAATGTACGCATTGTGTATATGTGTGTAGTATATGTATTTGTGTGTATAGTGTGTAATGTTTAGTATATATATATATATATATATATATTTTTTTTGTGTGTAATCTGTCTATATGTGTAGTACATGTATTTCTGTATGTGTGTGTAGTATGTGTAATGTGTGTAGTATATGCATTTGTGTGTATAGTGTGTAATGTTTAGTATATATATATATATATATATATATATATATATATATATATATATATATATATATATATATATATATATATTTGTGTGTGTAATCTGTCTATATGTGTAGTACATGTATTTCTGTGTGTGTGTGTGTATGCAGTGTGTAGTATGTGTGAAATATGAGTCTCATGCCTCAGATAAGCTCATCTAGTGGTGCATCTCCCCTCCCCCACCGGATTCCAGTGCAAATCATCATCACTCTGGAGGAGGAGTAAAGATGGCGCTGTGTTTCAGCACCGGACAGCTCCTCACCCCCTACTGCCGCTAAACCCTCACCCTAAACCAAACCCCCACCCTACCAACCAGCCAGCCCCGCATCCTACATCCTACAGCCTGCGAGCCGCACACACTGCGCTGTGAGGAGTGTGTGTGTGTGTGTGTGTGTGGAGCTGGGAGGAGGAGTTGTGGATGGGCTTCGTTTGGTGCAGCGAGTGAAGGAAGAATCAGCCGGGGGAAAAGATCAGCCAGCAGGGATAAATGGAGGGATCCGGGCAGGAAAACGGCAACGGCTGGAGCTGCCAAAAGCTAACGTGACGGATTGATGGTGGGATTATCCGTCCACATCTGCTGCTTCTTCTTCTTCTTCTTCTTCTTCTGCCGTTTTGCGAATCCCTCTATAAACAGCATAAGCATGAGAGAATAGCGCGAAAGCTTCCTTCCTGAAGACCCTGATTCTCTTTAAATGCAAAGCCCACCTGGATCTTCAGGCTCGAGAGGATGCCCTCTACTCCAGCAGTCCTGCTCCTCCTGATCTTCATCATCATGTCTGCGTCGTATTTCAACCCTAGCTTTGCGCTGAGCTCGCATTTTGATTCAGGTGAGTCAGAATCTGTGGTCTATTTTTGATTTAGAGTATAAACATACCTTCTGATTCCAAATCAGATGCTGTATAAATCTCAGAGGGTCTATCAAAACCTCTATCCTAACCTTCATAGACCAGGTTAGAAGATACTCTGGTAACTGGTAAGATAGATAATCTGTATATTGCTTTGATTGCATTATGATGCTGGTCATATTATTTATATATTGCTCATGTTTGCTTGCTCTTCTACCAGTTAGGGTTAGCTAGTTATCTACTGTAGCTTGGTCAGGTAACCAATTCCTATGCTGATCAAAATTTAAGCTAGTCAGTCGTGTTTGATGTTAGATTTTTCTAGAGATTTTCAAGAGGGAAGTCAACTGGAAATGTGTAGAAAGCACGTAGATATGTCTAATTATCTTATCTATGGAAAAAAAAAGCTTATTATTTATTTTATGGACTAGGTTAGAAGATACCCTGGTATCTGGTAAGATAGACTGTATATTGCTTTGATTGCATTTGATGGTCATACGTTTTATATATTAGTCATGCTCTTCTTGGTTTGCTTGCTGGTCATATTTTTTATATATTGGTCATGTTTGCTTGCTCTTCTACCAGTTTGGTTTAGCTACTTATCTACTGCAGCTTGGTCAGGTAGCCCAGTCTGGTCTATGCTGGTCAAAATTTAAGCTAGTCAGTCATGTAAATAAATAGATGTTAGATTTTTCTAGAGGGAAGTCAACTAGAAATGTCTAGAAATCATGTAGATATGTCTAATTATCTTATCTATGACAAAAAAAAAACATTTTATTTATTGTGTATATTATGTATTAAGATAGTTTTGAGTGCTTTTATGTGCTAAAACCTAATAAACCCTTCTAAACCTGATTGGAAAGCTTTATAAGGTTATATAGACCAGGCTAGATACCCTGGTGTCTGGTAAGATAGATAGACTGTATATTGCTTTGATTGCATTTGATGCTGGTCATATTTTTATATGGTCATGCTTTTCTTGGTTTGTTTGCTCTTTCTACCAGTTTGGTTCAGAGGGAAGTTAACTAGAAATGTGTAGAAATCATGTAGATATGTCTAATTATCTTATCTATGGAAAAAAAGCGTATTATTTATTGTGTATGTTATGTATTTAGAGAGTTTCTGAGTGCTGAATTATGCTAAAAATTGCACCTATTTGAGACGACATGGTTTTGAGTACAGTCTGCAATTGATATTTTCCATTTTTTTACGCAAGCAAACTCATGTGTTTTGGTTTATAATGCGTGTATATTTTTAAAAATATTTGATGAGGTGTAACCATTCACATTTTTTTTAAATTAGCTAGTATTTGTATCAGAGAAGAGAGAGAGAGAGAGAGAGAGAGAGAGAGAGAGAGAGAGAGAGAGAGAGAGAGAGAGATGGATTGGAGAAATGGAGAAATAGAATGATCGTTACACAACATATCCAGTGCCTCAGCATCTCAGCATCTAAAAAAAAATGCTATATAGTGTAGGTACTACAATATATTCCACTGGAAAAACTGTAGATCTCACTCTTGGGTTCTTGATTCTCCAGAGACGATACACACACAGGTCTGGCTCGTGTCATTGGTTGTACAATGATGTCAGCAGCTTGGGACGAGTGTCCATCTCTAATTGGACAGGTGGATTTAGCCTCTCAGGTGGTGTGAGTATGAAGAATTCATTAAGCTAAAATGATTAGCAGATGATGAAGAGTCCAGATTTGGTGGTTTTTTAAATGGGAAAGTACCAGCAATTTCAAATCATACATGCTTATGTTTAGAAAGGAGGTTGTTCAAAGGTGCACCAATGGCCATCCTTTATGGTTTTAGATGGTGTGAGCACATATTTGATTATGAACCTGGTTGAAAAGCTTTATAAGGTTATATCAACCAAAATTTACCCTTAACTGGTAATCTAGGCCAATGTTCAACCAGCTCTTGACCAGCATTTAGTGTAAGTAGCATTTGATGAGTGTTTGTTTTTGTGTTCAAAATTGCACATCTTTTGGACTCAATTGTTTTCAAGTACAGTTTGGTGCCTATTTTCCCAAGCAAACACATGTGTTTTGTATTTTTAATGTGTATTTTTGATGAGGTATAACCAGTCATGTGTATTAATTAAGTAGTCAATGTTTCAGAGAGAAAGAGAAAGGAAGACTGTAGCTGTGATTTTTTGGTGTTTTTCCAGTGATGATACACAGGTCTGGTTTGTGTCATTGGTTGTAGGATGATGTCAGCAGCTTGGGATGAGTAATATTGTCTCTCAGGTGGTGTGAGTATGAATTATGAATTTAGGCAAGCGATTCCACAACCAGCAATTCCTAATCATAGATGGATAAAAACGAAAATTCGCCAAAATATGCAAATATTCTTCTAATTCAATTGATGCCTTGATTATTCTATTTGAATTGAATTGGAATAGCTTTAATTGCTTATATTCTTGCTTGTATTCTATTCTAATGACATGAGGCATGGGCTAGAGTTGAGGATGAGCCAAACATTGGTGTTTATGAGACAACCAGCAATTTCAAATCATACATGCTCATGCTTAAAAAGAGGTTCTTCAAAGGTTCTCTGGCAATTTTCTTGGTTAATTGGATTATGTAGCCAATGGGAGTCTACTGGGAAGACTGTAGCTCTGTTTTTTGGGTGATTCTCCAATGATGACACACAGATCTGCCTTGTTTCATTGGTTGTACAATGATGTCAGCAGCTTGGGACGAGTGTCCATCTCTAATTGGACAGGTTTTTAATTCAATATGATGCATAGTATGAGCCAAACATTGGTGGATTTGAGACTACACACAATTCCAAATCGAGCACTCTTAATAAGGAGGTTATTCAAAGGTTCTCTAGTGGAGAATGATGCCCATGATTTATTGATAATTTGCCTGGTCAATTGGTTCTACTCTATAATGGGAAAAGCTTACAATAAAAAAGTGCATGAAAACGCATCAAAGTCAAAGTGGTTTTTATTGTCATTTCAGCTATATACAGAGTACACAGTGAAACGAAACAACGTTCCTCCAAGGACCATGGTGCACATAAACACAGTGTAGACAGAACAATAGTGCAACAGTACAAAAGTGCAGACAGACAATACAACACCATACAGACAAAGAATAATAAATAACAAGACAGTGTGCAAATTTTGCAGTGTGCAAAAAGGACCAGGTGAGGTAGTAATTACTCTATTACACAGTGTGCAATAGAGTCCAGTGAGGTAGTAGGGTTTTTAGTGCTTTCCATTTTCTGGGGTAAGTGGGGTAAGAGTGTGTGTGCATGTACAGAAAAACCATCAGTTCAGTCTCTGCAGTTAAGGAGTCTGATGGCTTGGGGGTAGAAGCTGTTGCAGAATCTGGTCGTGCTGGACCGGATGCTGCGGTACCTTCTTCCCGAAGGCAGGAGGGAGAACAGTTTGTGTGAGGGATGGGTGGGGTCATTCACAATGCTGGTTGCTTTGCGGATGCTGCGGGTGGTGTAAATGTCCGTGATGGAGGGGAGAGAGACGCCGATGATCCTCTCAGCTGTCCTCACAATACGCTGGAGGGTCTTGCGGTCAGAGACGGTGCAGGTCCCAAACCAGGCAGTGATGCAGCTGTTCAGGATGCTCTCAATGGTCCCTCTATAGAAGAGTGTGAGGATGGGTGGAGGGAGACGGGCCTTTCTCAGCTTCCGGAGGAAGTAGAGACGCTGCTGGGCTTTCTTGGCTGTAGAGCTGGTGTTCAGGATCCAGGTGAGGTTATCTGCTAAGTGGACTCTTAGCTCTTAACAATCTCCACAGAGGACCCGTCGATGTTGAGTGGAGAGTGGGTGTGTTGTGCTCTCCTGAAGTCACCTTGTGTTCTCATGAAATATATACTAAAAAAAAAATATTGCACTTGCACACTCTTGAAACTTATAATACAAAACCGATTTTTTTCACATATTGCCAAGAATATTGTTCCAACAAAAATATCCTGAAATATTGTGATATCATTTTAAGGCCATATCGCCCACACCTAATTGGCACCTTTGTCACCTGACCTCACCAGGGGTCTTGAGGCTAAATACAATCAAATCCTCACAGCAATGCTTCACAATCAGACAGAGACAACACTCGAAACTGAGAAGGAATGAAAAGATGTCCCAATATTTTTTATCCACATCCTCGCTGCCCAATGAAAAGCAAGAATCTCCAATGTTGATTGCACAAAATTTCTGGATAAATGGACCAATAGAAATTCTCCAAGATGGCCTGAAATAAACAGTTTTTGCATTGACTCTATTGAAAGATAAGAAAGATAAGAATTTTTTCATTGGACAGCTACAAAATAGATTTGTCCTGATCAGGATGAGAGAGAGAGAGATAGAAAGAGAAAGAGAGATGAAGAAAGAGAGAGATATTATAATATAATGTAGCCAGTGTCTGGATATTTTAAGAAAACAGTAGTGTACAATTCCTGTATACAGTATTTATATTACTATACTACTGGGAATACTGTAGCTCTGATTCCTGTGTGATTCTCCAGTGATTCACAGATCTGTGTATGGCGTGTGTGTTGGAGGGTGTGTGTGTGTGTGTGTGTGTGTGTGTGTGTGTGTGTTGGATGAGGTCAGCTACTTGGGACAAATGTCTCTCTCTAATTGGACGGGTTCCTGTATCCTCTGGGGTGGTGTGAGTACTGAGAATTAATTACACTAAAATGACGAGCAGATGATGAAGAGTCCAGCCTCGGTGGCGGTGAGACTGTGAGAGTATCAATCATTTTAAATCATGAATGATTAAAACAAGGACATTTAAATGTTGAGGAGTAAGAGGAGGTAGATGCTCTTTTTTTTTTTTTAAATGTAGCAGTTAAAAGCACAGTTTACCCTTACCCATATGGAAGCATTTTACGTCTAAAATCTCACCTTGTGTTCTCAGCTTAATTACTCAGGAATCCCTTCACACATAACCATAATCCATATATGGTTAGAAAGGGCGGAGCTTACTCTTTCTAAAAATAGTGATCACATCCCAGTGCGGTAAAGCTAAATCTACAAGAAACCCATTGAGAAAAACACCTAAAAAAGAGAGATCTCCTTCCCCAACCAATCTTATTTACATTCGGTGCTTCAAACATATTTATATGATGTTTCTAAAACCAAATAATATCAGTAAATAAAGACTCAAACGTGTCCACAGAAAGTGTGAAACTACCTGCTTTACTCAAACTAAAGCTAGGTATAGTGTGCGCACTACTTTATATATTTTAAGTATTTATTTTCCACTAAACATTTTTATTAATTTAGACTAAAAAGTTTACCTTTTTGTATATAGTTTTCTTTGTGTGGGGCTAAGCTGCTGTTTTATCGGCTGGTTCATGGTCTATTCTTGTCAGTAAAGGATTGAACATTACAGAAAGATTACAGCATTTTACTCCATAATAAGAATAGTTGTTAATACATTAATTACAGAGTATTACAGCTTTTGTAAAGTAGGTTTTGTCCTAAATAAATACACAATAACACTATAACTAGTTTTTACAATAATGTAATTTTTGTTGTTTTGTAGTTTTGGGGTTTTAGTTGTAAGTTAATAATAAACAAAAAAAAAGGAAATACATGATGTCCATTGTAATGGACGCATTGTCTGAATGTGTGCCTGTATCACAGATACATGATTCATATTGCTGCCAATATGTGATTTTTCCATCCCAGCCTAATTCAGGGCTCAGCTGTGTGTTTGATGCATCCATAAGTGGTTCCTATGGCAACCGCAGGAGCTTGCAGGCCTCCATCCAGAACCGACCAATAGGGAAGCAAGAAATGGGAGCCGGTCCATGCTCCTCCATCCCAGCAGCCCATTACTGAGCGTGCTCACGCCGGCCTCTGCTGCTCCACAGCCAATTGATGTGCGAGTCTCAGAGCTGGACAGGAAGGACTGAAGGTGATGGAGGATAGTAAGTGATTGTTGTCTGTTGTGAAGACGACGTGCTGAGGTACGATAGTGGAGGAGAGCAGAAGGTCTTTTGCCCTTCCGCTTCCTGCACAGCAAATTCTAAAGTTCAGAAATCTGAAGTTAGAGGAAAATGAGTAAATGTGATAAAATTAGAACATCAAAGAAAAGTTATGTTTTTTTCATTAATTCAGATGAAAATATAAAACTTATACTGTATATTACACAGAGTGATCTATTTGAAGTGTTTATTTATTATTATGGCTTACAGCCAATGAAAACCCAAAAATCAGTGTCTCAGAAAATTAGAATATTATATAATCCTACTGGAAATTAAAATCCGCATCTCCATAAAAGTTGTCAGCAGACTATTAGCTCTCCAGCCCAGAGGGTTGTTGAACCCAATTGTAGAAGAGTTGATCTCAATACAGGTAAACCCAAGACAAAAAGGAAAAAATAAATAAATAAATTAACACACCGCCCCTCGTGTGGGATCTAACCCGTGTTGTCAGGGTCGCGGTCCAATACACTACCACTACAAAAGCGCCCTTATAAGGAGATAGGGAGCCTGAGAACGGGTGGAAAAACGGGTGAAAACTAAAGTCATGCTGAGCACTTCAGAGAGAGAGAGAGAGACAGGGGGGGGGTAAGTAAACAAAAGCTCACCAGAGAAGCTTTTTATTTATTCATTTATTTTCATTAACATTCATTATAGTTCAAACAACCTCACAGGGCCTGATATTACATGCTTGCGGACCCGCCTACAGTATTGTCGACTCCTGATCTACATGATTCTGAGGTAAATTGGCTTATGCAGACCTTTGCTTTAAATTCTCATAAACAAAAAAAGAAGCTTATTTGGAGAGGTTTGTAAATGGTCATGTAGAGATAAAATATGGCTTTAATATATAATTAATGAAATGATGTAGTGCAGTGCTTCGCTTGACCATTAGAGGAGCCCAACAGGCTTAACAGTTCAGGAACAAATATTAAATCAATCAGGTACAAATCACACAAGCAGGTGGATTACCCTGATTTGTTTAGTGTTTATTAATGCTTGACCGGACCACTGAGCACTGCTCTTCTCTAAGGGACGGCGCAGCGGGATGCTTTAATCGTCCTGTAGGTCTAATAGGACCTGTGGGATTTTGCCCTTAGTTTGAAGAACAATGGCTGAGAAGATCAGCTGAGATACAGTGCATCTTTTCCTGAGCAAGTTAGATAATTAAACACTGCTGTGACTGAAAGATACACTGTTTAGAAGATGAGTCAGATGAGTCGGAGATGTTCGTTGGGTGCTGTTGATTTTTTATAGTCTCCAAAATGAATCTCCTAATTTTTAGATTGAGCTTTTCTATCCAGGAAGAGTAAAAAGGTAAGAAATGGTAAGACAGTCAAATGTGGAAGTTTCTGAGATCTGTAGTAATACTGTTTATTACACAGCTGTCCATACTATTCAATATTACTGTATACACATACTTAAACTAAAGATGCACCAATCGATCAGCTGATGATGAGAATGAGCCAATTATTAATCTTGATAATCAATGATAATGCACCAGTTGAATTTCTATTTATGTACTGTACAGTGGTTCAATTTACGCAACATAGGCACACTCTACCAAAAAAAAATAAACATCTCACCTAGTAAAATTATCTCACTTTAAGTCTTGCTAAGCATTGTGTAAGTGTAATAATATTTTGCTTATTTTAGGAATGATGATCTTAATCAAGCTCAGTAATTTCACCTTATTTTAAGTAAAAAATCACCTGTCAAGTTATTCTAATCCAAATTTAGGATATACAAAATGTGATTTTTGCTTGATTTAAGTCTTACTTAACTAATTTTGAGGCGTGATTTTAGAGTAATATAAAGTCAAATTTAGGAGAAGCATTGATGCTAAGGGCACCCAAATGGTCAATGGCCACAATTTCTCCCAAATACCCCCAAAAATATTGTCATTTAGAGCATTTATTTGCAGAAAATGAGAAATGGCTGAAATAACAAACTAAAAAGATGCAGATCTTCCAGACCTCAAATAATGCAAAGTTCAGAAATCAATATTTGGTGGAATAATCCTGGTTGTTTTTTAATCACAGTTTTCATGGATCTTGCCATCATGTTCTCCTCTACCAGTCTTACACACTGCTTTTGGATAACTTTATGATGCTTTACTCCTGGTGCAAAAATTCAAGCAGTTCAGCTTGTTGGTTTGCTGGCTTGTGATCATCCATCTTCCTCTTGATTATATTCCAGAGGTTTTTAATTTGGTAAAATTAAAGAAACTTATTTTTAAGTGATCTCTTATGTGTTTTATTGATTTTCTAAGTGAAAAATAAGTGAATAAACCCTCTACAGGATTTACCACAAATAGTAGTTGAAAATATATGAACTTAAGCACAGCCGGTTAAACCAGACGAGGATCTGCTGTGTAATAATTGAATGTTTCTGAGACTGATGGTCTGCAGTGTTCAGTAATCTGCTGTGTGAAGTTATTGTTCTGAGAGATGAGATTCACGCTGTGAAGCTTCTCTGCTTTTAAGAGAGGGTGTTACTCTACAAGCTGCTGGCCTACGTGCCCACATAAGAGCTTTGTGTGTGTGTGTGTGTGTGTGTAAGAGCGTAAGATAGTGTAAGAGAGTGTGTAGGAGTGTGCAATAGATGGTCAATTGATTTTGATGGCAGGAATAGAGCAGCTGGAGAAAAGCAGGCCATCACTAACTCTCTCCTCTTTTTATTTTCTCTCTCTTTCTTTTTCTTTCTCTCTCTCTCTCTTGTACGCCTCTCTCTCATAATTCACCATGAATCTTTCAGCAGCTACCTCTCTCTCTCTCTCTCTCTTTCTCTCACTAATCAAATATTTACTGCATATTTATCTAGAGAACTTCTGTTGTTTTTGCTGTGGAGATTCTAACAGAACAGACGGCAGCGGCTGGAATCCCGAGAGTCTGCAAATATATACAGTACCAGTCAGTTCGAACACACTTTCTTGTTCAGTGTTTTTCTTTTTTCTTTTATTTTCTTACATTATAAATCAATACTAAAGTGGTCCAGACTATGAAGGAACACATAAGGAATCATGTAGCAACTTAAAATGGTTAAACAAACTAAAATACTGCAGTTACAGTACTGAGGCTGGTAACTTGGATGAATCCTTGGTCTTCCCTTTCTGGGGCGGTCCTGATGAGTGCCAGTTTCATCCTAACGTTTTTGATAGTCTTTTTTTTCTTTTTTTACTTCCTACATACTAAATGAATAGTAAAGTGATCTATCAGACTATGAAGGAACACATAAGGAATCATGTAGTAACTTAAAAACAGTGTTAAACAAACCAAAATACTCTGTGAAGAAGCATTTAGACGCTCTTATCTGGGGAGCTGTATGTTAACTTGTGGTTTCTGAGACTGGTAACTCTGATAAATTTATCCTGTACGACAGAGGAAACTCTCGCTCTTCTATCCTTTCCTCGGGTGGTCCTGATGAGTGCCAGTTTTATCATTATAGCATTATTATAAGGATACATTCAAAGTTCCTGAAATTACATTTCTTAAAATCATTTTTAACTCTGTTTTTTTCCTTTATTTAGTTGAGTAGTTGTTGCTTCTAATAATCTGGATTAGAACATTACTCAAATATTCACTATTCACTGTATACCTGTAACTCTACCTCTTCACTACTTTACTTTAACTGATGCTCTCAAACACTTTATTAAGAGACAAGAAATTAATTCAAGTAATTAACTCTTGATGAGTTCAGCACAGCTGTTAACTGAAAGCTGTTGAACTGAATTCCAGCTGACTCTACCTCATAAAACTGACTTTTTTTGTTTACTAAGTAATTCCATATGGTTTCTTCATAGTTTGGATGACTTTAGTATTAATCTTCAATATAGAGCATTTTTAAACGTTAAATCAATAAGTGTATTTATAGATACTGTAAGTTACTGAAGGGCAGAGAATAGAATTCATTAATTTAATAGACAGAAACTGTATTTTATGTCTCCTGTCAAAAGGATTTTAATAGTTCAATATTGTGCGTATTTATTATTTATCACAGATCTGTATCAAACCGCCTCACCATCAATCAATCAGTCGTAGCTGCTGCACAGACTGTGATAGTGACCCAGAAAATATGCAGCTTATGCAGCAAAATCACACTCAAACACACACACACACACACACACACACACACACACACACATGCATGCTTGCAGTAGCAGCAGAATGCTGTGAGAGCAGATTGTAAGCAGGGGGGGTTTGGCTTGGGGCGTAATGGCTGCCCAAAATGCTAAATCTGTTGGGCTACATCATCGTGAGCAGCGACCTGTTTCAGCTCTTTATTGCTGCCATTTGGCCGAGCGCTAAGCCAGGGAGATGCATTTTCTCATCCAGTACAGATTTGTTATTTCAATTTGTTTCACCTGTGCTGAGATTTCAGCACCGTGGATCATTCCAGCATCAGCGCGACACGATGAAAAAAAATGCTGATGCAGAAACTTTCAGAGAATACACTCTAATATAAAGTGTATTTTCACTATAGTGTTCCAGTTACTGTTAGAAATTGTGTTTCTGTTGGAAAAAAGGTATTTACTATCAGATAGGTAAACTACTATCAGACAGTAGATACTGATTGGGCAGTTGGGGCAATGTTACACAGAATATCGATAAATATAATGGAGATGTTCCATTAAAATGAAGTAGTCCAGAGAACTATTATTTTCTAATATGTTAAGAGATTAAGTCCTGTACAGCATCTCACAACTCACATTGTATACCGGCACAATCGACCACATTTCTAGCACCAAGCACTAGTGACACATACAGAGTTTTCTGATTGGTCTGTTTTCGTGCTCAGTCAACCAATCAGTGAGCGCTATTGGTGGGATATTTTTTTATTATTATTATTCTGATTAGTGTGTCTATGTGCTCA
The DNA here is from genome assembly GCF_023375975.1 of Astyanax mexicanus. Taxonomy (NCBI): domain Eukaryota; kingdom Metazoa; phylum Chordata; class Actinopteri; order Characiformes; family Acestrorhamphidae; genus Astyanax; species Astyanax mexicanus. The sequence continues at coordinate 11,660,208 of NC_064422.1, forward strand.
GAAGAACCATCAGTGTTCCATGTCTCTATTACTCAGAATTTTGAAAGTGTGAAACAGATTGTATAGGTTGGGATCTCTGCAATACCTAAGTCTCTATAATGATTAAAGAAAATCAGGTTGAAATTCTTCTGATTTAAAGATGGTTAAAACCCCTTGAACAGATTATAAATGCAGACATCAGTTGAGTGAGTGTGTGTGTGTGTGTGTGTGTGTGAGTGTAAGAGAGAGGTAAAAAGGTGTGAAATGGCAGTAATGTTGCTGTGATGTCACAACAGCTGCTCATCACACTGTATCCGTAGTAACACTGATGTCACAGAATTTATATTTATTTTATTCTGCTTTATCAGAGTCTGGATTCATATTTCATACATTGATTAATGCACCGATGGCTTATGATACATAGATACATGGATCACCATATTAATAATATGTAGAACTATGTTGACGTTAAGCAACGCTGCCATGTGATTGGTTGATTACATACAGTATTTACAGTACATGAATGAGCACAAGAACATGTGCTTGGTGAATGTATATAGCCCCTTGAGTGCACCAGTTTAGCTGCTACTTAAGTCCTATTCGGATGGGATTAGTTTCTCAGGGGGACGTCTATAAAAAATGTTTCGCACTTCTACTCACTATGTGATAAAACTCCTGCATCTGGACTGCAACTGAATTTTTTTTTTTAGGCTTTCTTGGTCACGACATCGCAGAGTTCAGTAGCTCCTCCATTTCCACTAACTGTTGTGTTTTTTACATGGATCTCCGTGGAAACGCCCAAGCGGCCAAAGTGTAATTATGGTGCGCGGCGGTGGACAAATAGCTATTTTATTAAACGTGAGGAGACGAAACTCAGAGATGTGCGTCCGAATTGGACTAAAATTACCGGAGGAGCCCGGAGTTCAGAGAAAAACAGTAGATAATTCAGCCTGTAATTTTTTTATTATCAGAGGACGTCTGAAAAAAACATGGTCGTTCTGGACAGGAATAAAATTACAGAGGATAAAAAAAAAACATAAACGAGAAACGAATCGCACCCAGATAGTGCTTTACTCACACAAACACACACACACACACTCTGCATAACTGGATCTTTTAGTATAAATTGATGTTTCTAATGATTTTTATCCACAAATAAGGGCTCAGTCCAGCCTCCCTTCAGAGGGCACTAATGGAGCACAGCCACCGCCAGCCCTGACCTTTCCCGCAGCAAAAACGTGTTCTTAAATTAAACGTTTTAGATATATAAAAAGCTTCATGTCGCCATGGCAACCCTTGCTTGGTAACCGCAAGCTCAGTGTGATGGAACTGAAATGCTTGACTCCAAATGCACGATCACTAGCGCTCTCTGATTACCATGGCAACAGCGCTGAGTCCGAATCAGAGCAGATCTAGAAGAAAGATTTCCTTTAAAAAAAAATCAAATTTTATCCCATTTTCTCCCCAATTTAGAGTCTAATTACTCAATTATCCTAACTTATCACATGTGATGCACCAACATTAGCAGGGTGAGGACTAGCATATGCTTCCTCCTTTATTACATGTGAACCCTGCCACTAATTCTCTTTCTGAACCGCCACTGATTCAGCTTTATTGGATATAGCGATCACACTCAGAGGAAAGTACTGGATTCCTGGCTCTTATACATCAGCTAACAGAAGCCTGTGCTGATGACCAACTTTATATTAGAAATAATGAGGTGAGAGAGAGAGCTAACTCACTAGAGATGTGCATATTGTATATTGTATATTATTTTAGGGTTATTTTAGGGTTCATATTGGCCATCAGGGTACAATGTTTTTTTTTTTTTTTTGCCGTTTCACACAGTTCCCATTTCCCATTATCGTATTTTGTGCACTATTAGGTGCACTACCATTTTTTTTTTTTTTTATACATAAGGTGCACTGGATTGTAAGGCATATTTTAAGAGCCACTATATGGAACATCTAATTCAGCAGGTCTTGCCGCTAACTAAGGGTAAGGGATAGCCAACTTAGTTAAGTAAAGCTAAGCTTAGTAAAAAAAACTGGGTCCCACTTTATAATAAGTGTCCCCAAGTACTATGTAGTTATACCGTAACAATCCATGTAACTACAGTGTAACTACTGATGAAGTACACATTGTTACAGATTAACTACAGAGGAACAGGTTATGTAATTACACATGTGTATTAAGGTTAAAGGTGTACTTACACATGTGTAACAACGTGTGTGTACTCAATCAGCCCTAATTACATACTAGACAATAGCTGTCGGATAAGTTTATACTCAAATTATCACGCGTACTATTACACGTGTAAGTAAACACACATTTTTACACATGTGTAAGTATGCTTGCTCTATTACATGTGTAAGTAATCTGTAACAATGTGTACTTCATCAGTAGTTACACTGTAGTTACATGGATTGTTACCGTGTAACTACAAAGTACTTAGGGACACTTCTTATAAAGTAGGACCCAAAACTGTAATAGAAAAAAAGTCAAACGAGCACTGGAGGTTAATTTACACACATTTTTTATCTCCTGAAAAGCGCTTCCATTTATTTACAGTAAGCTTAGATTCTCGAATTTCTTTAGCACTAGGCTAAGGCATTAGCATTAGCATTAGCAGCTAATCGCTCCACCAGTGCTAGCTGGGGTAAGCAGCAGGCTACAGGCCAATAATACTCACCTCTAAAAGGGGAAATAGCGATTAGCAGCTAATACTAATCCTAATACTGCTCCAGTCTCAGTGTTGCATAAATAAACTGAAACTCCTGTATAACTCTGTACTTCAGCGGAGTGGCTTTACTGCTCCTGAATACCTGACTGATAATTTATACATAAGGAGCACTGGATTATAAGACTGATGTTTTTTTGGAAAATTAAATGATTTTAACTACTAGAGACAGACTGCATTTTTATCTGTCATTTATTTTACTTCAGTCCTGAAAAAAAAATATTATTACAAATTAAAATATTGTTTAATATTTAGAGCATTTATTTGCAGAAAATGAGAAATGGCTAACATAACAACAAAAAAAAAAGATGCAGAGCTTTCAGACCTCAAATAATGCAACGTTCAAAAACAAGTTCATATTCATAAAGTTTTAAGAGTTCAGAAATCAATATTTGTTGGAATAACCCTGCTGGTTTTTAATCACAGTTTGTTTCATGCATCTTGGCATCATGTTCTCCTCCACCAGTCTTACACACTGCTTTTGGATAACTTTATGCTGCTTTACTCCTGGTGCAAAAATTCAATTCAGGTTTTCAATTTGGTAAAACTAAAGAAACTCATCATTTTTAGGTGATCTCTTATGTTTTTCTAGAGGTGTATATTATACACACCTAACTGTTTATACACCTGTATAAAGTACTAGAGACTTTTTGTGGTGACTGCACTTGAGGATACTTTCAAAGTTCTTAGTATTAAATTAAATTATTAAATTATTTTAATCACAGTTTTCATGCATCTTGGCATGTCATCCTCCACCAGTCTTACACACTGCTTTTGGATAACTTTATGCTGATTTACTCCTGGTGCAAAAATTCAAGCAGTTCAGTTTGGTGGTTTGATGGCTTGTGATCATCCATCTTCCTCTTGATTATGTTCCAGAGGTGAGAAAAGACAAGAAGGCAGAGAGAAAACCTGCTCATCCTTTTTCTTATTTCACCGTGTTGTCTTCTTTCCTTTCCCTCTTCTCCCTCCTGTAATCATCTTTTCATCAGCCCTATCAAAGCTGCAGCAGCAGCACTCCAATCCTGGCTCTACGCTGCCATTACTCTCCCCACCTCCGTCATGCGGCATTTAATTTTTCATGTGTGTGTTCCCATTCTCAAAGGCACGAGAGGCCGCAAGCCAATCCCCTCGCGAGAGGCGAGAGATGCAGGCATGTACTAATTGGTTCCTCTTGATTGAAGGGTTATGTAATGTGTGTGCAGTGAGTCTTACATGCACTGGGGCTGTTTGCAGTGTGGAGGACTGAGGAGCATCACGATGCATCATAATGCATCACATACACAGGAGGATATATGAAAGCATGAACATCTTTAGACTCTTTATGTATAAATGAGCATCCAAAGGAAATGGCCATAAATACTTAATTACTTCTAAAAATTCAAGTCGTCGAGTGCTTATGCTACAGAACAGATGCTTGGGAATCACCTTGCCTTCTTCTGAAATAATTAGAGTATTTATATTTATATACAGAGGTGGAAAAAGTACTGAAAAATTGTAATTGAGTAAAAACACCTTTACTTTGCTATAATTCTACTCAAGTAAAAGTAAAAGTACCCATCTAAAAATCTACTCGAGTAAAAGTAAAAAAGTACTCAATTTAAAATGTACTTTGAGTAAAAGTTACATAGTTACTTTTAATTATTTGATGTAAAAAAGTAAAAACAAATCATAAATTAAATCGTTTTTAACGAACTATTATTCCACATAATAATTTGGATCTTTCAGGCAGTATTTGTTCAGACCAGCCTATAAAACTTTGTTCTAAGAACAAGTGGTATAGGTTTCTATGATCCATTTTTTTTTTACTGTTAAAAAGTTATGGTCATATATGTGACTATAACCCGTATTTTTATAGTTTTACAGTTCATTATTATATTTTAACTTGCCATTGCTTTGCTTTAACTGCTATTTACATGTTTTTTTTTACATTCAAGCTGATTTTTTAATGATAAAAATACTTTCGTGAAAGTTTTGAAAGCTGACAGCTCTGTCCGGCGGGGCACATTTTGCAATTTTTTTCCCCAGCATTGTCATTTTTACTCAATAACGGGGAGTTTTCCAATGTAGCGAAGTACATTACTTGTGTCAAAATGTACTTGAGTAAAACTAAAATTACCTATTTTAAAAACTACTTTAAAAATTACAAATTACTCATAAAATCTACATAATTTTAGTAACTTGAGTAAATGTAATTAATTACTTTCCACCTCTGTATATATATATTTTTTTAAGTATGGACATTATGGATTAAGGCTGCAACGATTAGTCTACAAAATTGACTTATGATTATTCACTATACAAAATTTGACAACATGTAATTTCATTGTTGACGCATCATTAATGTAATGTAATGTGTAATGTGTGTAATGGAGCAGATTACACCCCGTAAACACACCAGATAAAGGAAAAAACAACACCGGTACTTACTCTACATCAGTTCTTTATACATTTAAACATATTTTCACTTTTGTCTTTGGAGAAAGGAGAGAAAGCAGACAGCAAGTTACTGCAGCCTGCAAGCAGGGTTGCCATGTGAAAAAATTAAATAAAATAATAAAATAAAATAAAAAAGCAATCCTCCTCAAAGTCTGTCTAAAACCTGCCTAACAGAAGCTTAAACTAGCCTAAGAAACGACTGAGTAAAATGAACATTGTTGTTGTATTTTTTAAACTACGGACAACATATCTCTCAAATTCCAAATAAAAATATTGTCATTTAGAGCATTTATTTACAGAAAAAGATGCAGAGCTTTCAGACCTCAAATAATGAAAAGAACACAAACAAGTTTATATTCATAAAGTTCTGAGAGTTCAGAAATTATCATGCATCTTGGCATGTTCTCCTCCACCAGTCTTACACACTGCTTTTGGATACCTTTATGCTGCTTTACTCCTGGTGCAAAAATACAAGCAGTTCAGTTTGGTGGTTTGATGGTTTGTGATCATCCATCTTCCTCTTGATTATATTCCAGAGGTTTTCAGTTTGATAAAATCAAAGAAACTCATCATTTTTAAGCACTCTCAATTTTTTTTTGTATATATGTCTGTAAAAAATATATGCAGGACCTTGAAGGCTCTAACACTACTTCACATATTGATTTTCTGTTTCTCTCTCTGCATGAGCGCTCCGACGTCCATCAGACCTTCAGAGTAATGCATGAACTCAGCAGGCGGATGGACAGAGTGATCAGTGGGGCTATTCCTGTTTCCAGCATCGCATGATAACAGAGTGCTCTAAAGTGGAGTTTATTGACTAAAATGACTTCCCCACTGAGTAAGGAAATGCTCTAGAGCCAGTATATTGGAGTGTGTGTGTGTGTGTATGTGTGTGTGTGTGTGTGTGTGTGTGTGAATCGATATGTGTGCAGAGGTATCTGGGCTTTGGAATAGAGAGATCTCTGCAGGTCTGCAGATCTTAGGATTTCAGAACATGAAATCTTAATCAGCTCACACTCACCTTTTTCCTCATGAATGTAAAACCAAAAGCTTTAAAATGAGAATAGCTTACTTGCAAGCACAGAACAGAACAGCTACTAAAAACACACAGAAACATATACACATATAGAAATCGTGACACCCTTAATAAGTCTTAAAGTCTTATTTTTCATGTTTAACTCTTATAGTAGGATAGAGTTCAGTTTGTTAAGGCTCTAATTGTTCTATTATTTTTTACATGACTGTTCCTGTATTTTATTATTATTTATTTTATGTTGCACATTGCTGTTTTAACAGTGCACACTGCTGCTACCAAAAAAAGCCACTAGATGGCATTACATATATATCTTAATTAAATAATTTAAATTTGACCATTAGTGCCTAATGCGGTGTATTACAGATCACTTGTATCACTTTGCATCACTTATATCAAGCCCACCTTTTAAAATAAGATATTGTAAATTTGATGAATCAAACCAATGACTGACCATAGACTAATCTAAAACTGGCATAGACCTCTCTGCTGTAAAATAAAGAAAAAAGAAAATCGAGAATCGAATCGTGATCCTAAAATCGGAAATAAAATCGAATCAAGGATTTAGAGAATCATGACACCCCTAATATATATATATACTGTATATATATATATATATATGTATATATATATATATATATATATATATAGAGAGAGAGAGAGAGAGAGAGAGAGAGAGAGATTTCCTCTTGAGACCCAACATCCTCATATGAGAACATTACATTTCTGCTTCTCTACACCATTATACTTAATTCTTTAGCTTTATATGGAGACACCGCCTGTACTATCTAGTGGTCACATGACAACATTATAGTTAAGTAATTTAAAACAAGATGGCGGGAATCCCAGTCAAAAGTTTCTACAGCCAGTACAGACAGAAACATGGGACAGTAAAAAAAAAAATAAAAATCTCATAGAATTTTATATTTGAAACTATGCAAGAGCAAATACACATACAGATTTTTTTTTTTTTTTTTTTTTTTTTGCAAAAACGACTTCCTATACAAAGACAAAGTTAATATTTTATACTTGTTAGGTCCTCCTGAATAGATGGAAGAAATTAAATATGCACACCAAGCCAAAGTCCGAGTCTCAGGAGGATATATATATATATATATATATATATATATATGTTTCTGTGTGTTTTAAGATGGATCTTCTACTTTAAATGAAGAGCAGAAAACAACAGCTTTATTTCTCAGTGGTGTAGAAGCCTAGAACAGTGTGAAACAATCCAGAAACAAACAACAAACACGGACCTACTGTGATCCATCCTGCTGCATCTCCAACATGTCTGACCTTTCCAGACTCACCCAGACCAGAGTAGAGCTCCTGCAGTTACTGCTGACACTTTTACCATCAACAAGACCAGCAGAGACGAGATCAGCAGCTGCTTTTTTAGATACCGTATATTTTGGACTTAACGTGCACAAAAAATCCTTTAATATTCCCAAAAATCAAGAGTGCACCTTATTTTATTGATTCTATCAGTCAGGTAGTAAGGAGCAATAAAGCCACATTGCTGAAGTACAGCATTATAAGGGTGAGTTTTTTAGTGAAGTTTCTCCAGCACTAAGGCTGGGTGCAGCAGCATTAGCATTGGCATTAGCCGATAGCCACAGCATTAGCTCTTTCGCCATTCAGAGGTGAGTATATCAGATATCTCAGAGTTCCTCAAACTAGTGCAATCGAACAGCATTTACATCTTACTAGCACTGCAGTTAGTGGCTAATGCTAATGCTGCTGCACCCAGCCTTAAAGCTGGAGAAACCTTACTGAAAACTCACTTATTGAAACATTGTAAATTTGATGTTGAATATCTGCACACTCTTGGTGTAAATATATGTTAATTTCAGTGTATTTCGCATAAATTATTTTGTGATTCAATAATTAGTGCTAAAGTATTTAAATCCATTAAAACGACAAGGGTGCTCAAATTTATGCAGCTGCCTAATTTTGTTTAAATAATTATTGCACACTTTCTGTAAATCCTATAAACTTAATTTCACTTCTCAAATATCAATCAATATGTGTATATCTGATATATTATATACTTTTATTATTATAACTGACATTTCCTATCCGAACAATTAATGATTTATAAAGAAAAACCATAAAAATCATCAGGGGTGCGCAAACTTTTCATACCACTGTAACACATGTCCATATGTATTTGGAAAGTTAATTTTCTTTTTGTCATTTTTTTGTAATTGTTTTCTTTCTTTCTGCATGAACACAAAGTGTTTTAGTTAAATACTCCAGGTGTAATTAAAGTACAGGTGTACTTGTAATATTTTATTGCATTCACTGTCCAAATACTTATAGACCTGACTGTACTTTCACTGCTAAGTTCAGCTGAGGTAAAAAAAAAATAAAAATAAAAATATGAGTTCTTTCGGTATGAAAGATGAAAAGCAACCTTTTTTTTAGTGGCTGTTTTATTTATAAATAAATAAATAAATAAATAAAAGCTGCAGAAAGCAAGTCTTAAGTATTTGGGTCAGAGTTTGTGAAAGTAGGATAAATGTCTGTGCGGTAAGATTTACAGCTTTAGAGAATCTTTTGTACTGGAACAGCAGAGAGGGAGGATACAGCGTCTGAGCTTTACTGATGTTCTGCTGTTTGTTGTCCAAAGCTGAACCTGTACAGTATCAGCCTGTAGTATTCCTGTGGCCTTTGGAATTTTATATTTTTATAAACATCAAATAAAAAATAAATCAGATTTCTTTATATACATATATTTGTAAGTCTCTTTGGATAAAAGCCACTAAATGTAATGTAATGTAACAAAATGCAATGTAATGTAATCTAATGTAATGAAATTTTTTTACCTTGGACTTCAATGTACTCTATTGCTTAATGTACATCATTATTTGTAAGTCGCTTTGGATAAAAGCATCTGCCAAATGTAATATAATGTAATGTAATATAGCTCTTTTTACAACTTAACAGAAATTTGATCACAGGAGAGATAAACAGACTAAACACTGAACAAACAATACAGAACCTCCAGTAAACAAAAGAGGAAAAACTCAGCCAGCAGCATCAGAAAAGAAGAATAGTTAAAAAAAATAAAAAAGTCTATTAACATCTGTATGATGCGTATTTGCCACTGGGGCAAAAAAAAAAAGTACATTGATGATTATATGATATAGTTCCTTTAAAGAGGCACTAAACCTTTAACCATATTTTTTTTTCATTACACATTAATTGAAATGTGTTGTAATTTAAAGTAGTAAAACATACCAGTCCTGCTTAGAATGTGTACAGTATAAACATTTCCTAAGCTTTAAAAAAAAAAAACGCTTTTATTGTGGTCCTTTCTGGTTCAGGTTCAGCTGTGCTAAAGGTGAGGAGAAGCACACTGCTCTGTCCAATCAGCTTTTCGTTCAACCCCGCATCTAAACCCATACATCACCCGGCGCCTCTCCCAAACTACCCCTTCCACTTTCTCAAATTAGAGCTGAGGGTGTAGTCAGCTAAAATCAGGATGTTTCGTTACACTTTTAATGATCCAATATTTTCAAGTAATTCCAAAAAGTTCACAACATTTCCATTAAAAAGTTTACATTTGTAATATTTCCATATATTGGCATTTTTAAACATTTGCATAATTAAAAAAAAAGTCGTTTCGAAGTTGTTAAAAAGAATCACTGTCAGAAAACTTATGCTAATTGTTCTCAACAGTGGAATCAGTTATAAACTTCTGCTTTATTAGAATTAAAACCTGCATTTAATTTTACATTAACAGTCTATATACAGCTTTGGAAAAAAATATTGAATAAGTTAAAAATTATGAATTTCTTTGATTTTACCAAATTGAAAACCTCTAAAATATAATCAAGAGGAAGATGGATGATCACAAACCCTCAAACCACCAAACTGAACTGCTTGAAAATTTGCACCAGGAGTAAAGCAGCAAAAAGTTATCCAAAAGCAGTGTGTAAGACTGGTGGAGGAGAACATGATGCCAAAATCTGACAAGATCTGGTGTGCCAGCCATTTCTCATTTTCTGCAAATAAATGCTCTAAATGACAATATTTTAATTTAGAATTTGGGAGAAATGTTGTCTGTAGTTTATAGAATAAAACAACAAAGTTAATTTTACCCAAACATAAACCTATAAATAATCAGAGAAACCAGATAAACTGATTCAGAACCTGAAAAGCGCTCTCTAATTTTTTTTTTTTTTCAGAGCTGTATACGTTTTGCTGTGTATTAGTGGAATCAGATGGTGTGTGCGCTGCAGACGAATACCTGGAGACGCAGCAGAGGCAGTTCAGTAGATGCATTTGAAGCACTGCAAGCCTTATAAATATTCAGCGCGCTTAAAGCCGATTTTAATATCAATCGAATGAGCAGTTTGAGGCTCGTTGCATAAATCATGTGCTGCAGGGGGACAGTGTGAGCTGCAGTTAGTGAAGCTACTGATTTAATCCCTAATCATGAGCCGCTGTGCTCATTAATAGGGTAAATATTTGGGGAAGAGCAGAATGGTGCAGGCCCAGATGAAGATATCTGGCTGGCTGATGTGTGAATCAGGTGTGTGAGGAATACAACACTTCCTCTGGAGAGAGAGAGAGAGAGAGAGAGAGAGAGAGAGAGAGAGAGATAAAGAGAAAGACAGAGAGCGTGGCCTCATGTGTGGAGCCCTGCTCATCCCTGCACAGTCTGCTACTGGCTCAATTCCAGCTCTTTATCCACCCCATCCCTCCATCCGCGCCTCTTCTGCGCCTTCTGTTGTCTGTTCATGTTTGCTTTTGTCGTTTTTAATGAGTTTAATCACTCTGTTACTCTGTTATCTCCCTCTTTCTCCATGAAAACACCTGTCCATTCATTATTTCCTCTAAAATCAAGGGGTATTAAAAAAAGAGTTTATACTGCTGTCATTGCTGGAGTTCCTGTCCCAATCCAATTTCTTATTTAGTTCGCCTTCCTTTTAGAACAGAGTTGCAAGAGTTAGGAGTGAAATCCTTCCTTTAAGAATTGAATAAACCCTGATTTAAGCACCTGATACAGATATACAGTAGTTATAGCAGTGGAGCGCTAAAGTTCAGCAACCTAACTGCTGCTGCTGGCTTACTAGTAAACGGGTTGAGCTGGTGGTGCTGCAATTAATTATTATTGTCCATTCCTTAATTCCTTTGTAAATGGGAAATTAGCTTTCATTAACTTTTTATTAACTAATATTAACCCACATTTTCCATTCCATCTTAAATGCTGATGCAGCCTCTGCCATCAGTTGCGCCATTTAAGGTGGAATGTGAGAGTTAGCTAGCTAAATACTGTACATACTGAGACACTACGAAACTACCACCAATTTTTTTGTTATGCTTGTAATGAAGAAAATGTTGAGAAAACATTGAAACTACATATTAGTCTATGGTGATATTGTGGTTATCATAAATTATAACAAGCAAAATAATTTTCTCAAATTTCTTTAGAGTAGCTTACAGGATATGAACCAATGTCTTAAATTAAAAAAAAATCTTGTAACTTTTTATTGTATTTAGGCCTGTTCAAATAATGTGATGTTTTTCGGGCAAAAACACTGCTTCTAATTGGTGAGATAATTTTTTTATACTTTATATTGTATGTTTGAATTATATTGAGCACACAGTCAGGGTTAAAAATATTATGTATACACCACTTCCAATGCTCCCCAAATTCTTGCTTGATCTTACACCCCGTCTACAGTCTATTTTTATGCCTTGTGCCCCTTTAGTTTAGTTTAGTTTTATATCTACACTCATGGGTGTGGTGGTCTGGAAATCAGGTGTGTTCAGGTAAATTTAGTGGTGTGTTTCTATCTTGGAGGTGAAAAAAAAAACACAGATGCTGACTGACTAAAACCCTGACAACAGTCCACAGCACAATCCTATCTTAGCCATGCAGGAGCACAAATCTTATATTACAGGTAGTAAAGGTTGCAACATCCTGTAAATCCCAGCAAATGAAAGTTAAACACAGGTCTGAAAAGGGAAATGCTTTGTGTCACTGTGATTACTGAGTGAATTCTGCTGCCGAGAAATTCTGAAGTCGACACTCGAGTTCACTCCATCTCTCAGCCCTCAGAGAGCACAATCACTTCACTTCAGATAATAAAGCAGCTGAATCAGTCTGAAGATGAAACTGGGGATTCCTGGGAGGAAATGACTAAATTAGGTTTGCAGGGGCATCTGTGGCTATCATGGAAATACCTCAGATCTCCAAAATGCATTCCAAAGTGTGATCTACACTAGATCAGTATATAATATCGATGCTTTATCTGTCTAAGTGTTCATCTATATATGGAATCTGATTAAGATAAATCCCATCATGGACAGATGTTTAAAAAAAAAAGTACCAGCCTAAAAAGTACCAGTCAAAAGTTTGGACAGAACTTCTAATTTAATTTTACATTTTCCCTACACTGTAAATGAATAGTGAAGTGATCCAGACTATGAAGGGACATATAAGAAATCATATAGTCACAGTACAACAGAGGAAAAGCTTGGTCTTCCTTTCCTGGGGCGGTCCTGATGAGTGCCAGTTTCATCAATCTAACAGTTTTGCGGTGGCTGCACTTGAGGATACTTTCAAAGTTTTTGAAATTCTTCTTTTCAGATTGACTGACCTTAGTTTTTTCTTTATTTAGTTGAGTAGTTGTTGCTTCTCATAATCTGGATTAGAACATTATTCAAATATTCACTATTCACTGTATACCTGTAACTCTACCTCTTCACTACTTTACTTTAACTGATGCTCTCAAACACTTTATTAAGAGACAAGAAATTCTAAGAATTTAGTTATTGATGAGTTCAGCACAGCTGTTAACTGAAAGCCAGAATTCCAGAAGACTTTGCCTTATAACGCTGACTGAGGAAATGCTACATTGAGGAATCTAAAATATTAAAAACATATTCTGGTTTGTTTAAACATTTTTTATTTATTGGTTTACTAAATAATTCCATACGTTTTTCTTCATAGTTTGGATGACTTTAGTATTAATTTACAATGCAAAACATTTTAAAATAAGGAAAAAAACACTAGATTTAAGGAATTCTGTTCGCTTTTAGACCACTGCTGGGCAGCTGCACACATGCATTTGCTGACAAGCTGAAAGGGTCCAGAAGCAGCATCTGAAGTGAGAGAAGCATGTGGACAGAGGTCGTAGAGTAATTTAGAGACATTTAGACTAATATAAATCAGGTTGTGCAGTTTTTACACAGTTCTGCAAAGAAGTCTTGTGCAACTTCACCAAAGTAACATAATGCAGTTGCATCAGTCCAGCCCAGACTGGGAATAAGAGAGACGTAATTCTCTTTATACAGCCAGTGGAGTGTCAACATGATTTTGAATCTGATATTTACAGGTTTCAATTGTTACATAATGTTGCTTTAATTCATCTGTTAGAGAGAAGATGAGCGACAAAGACAGGAACATTATGGCCCATCGGTGCTTCTGCCTTCTGTTCTCATCATGAGAGACAGACCACGACAGTCATGTCATCACCTGTCCTCTGCGTTCCAGTCACCTGTCAGTCAGTCACCAGCAAACCTTGTCTTTAACCTTCCAGAGCTGTGATTGGCTGAGGTACACTGTGCAGAGTTTCTCAGCCATAACCCCCTGATGCAGGAGTTTATATGGAGATTATTGGAGCTCTGTGTTTGTTGCTCTGCACTCATCCAACCAAAGCACTGAATGGTTTTATATCTCCTTTGGGAATCTCCTGAAGTAGTCATGAAGGAGTCCCCCTCTCTCCCTCTTTCTCTCTCTTTCTCGTTCCTCCTCTGCTCTTCTCCGCTCATCTATTCACAGCTCTTCAGCTCTCAGCTCGCAGCGCCGGCTGGCTAAAAATGGATGCCGCCCTCCAGTCATGCTGGAGGAGAGCGAGGGGGAGCAGAGAGCTTTCCTGCTGCTCTGCTAAAGTGCAGCATATTTGTTCTCATTCTGTCTCTCTCTCTCTCTCTCTCTCTCTCTCTCTCTCTCTCTCTTTTTCTCTTTCTCTGTGTGAGACAGCATGCAGAGAGACAAGTCAGCATGATACTCTGTACAGATAGATGTACGAGTTGAGAACCCTCACGCATGTGGGTCATTATGAGAAACTCAAGTTAAAAATGAGTTATCATATTTCTGAAGTTCATCACATTTGTCAAGTTTCTCAGATTTATAGGTTTATGTTTAAGTAGAATGAACATTGTTGTTTTATTCTATAAAATACAGACAACATTTCTCCCAAATTCCAAATAAATAATGAAAAGAAAACAAGTTCATATTCATAAAATTCTAAGAGTTCAGAAATCAATATTTGGTGGAATAATCCTTGTGATTTTTAATCACAGTTTTTTCATGCATCTTGGCATCATGTTCTCTCCTCCACCAGTCTTACACACTGTTTTTGGGTAACTTTATGCCTTTACACTCCTGGTGCAAAAATGCAAAAAGCAGTTCAGTTTGGTTTGATGGCTTGTGATCATCCATCTTCCTTTTGATTTTATTCCAGAGGTTTTTTGTTTTTGGTAAAAATCTAAGAAATTCATCATTTTTAAGTTCTCTCTTATTTTTCCAGAGCTGTATATTTTACCAGCTCATTCCTTTCAGTTTCAGTCCCTTTCAAATAAGCCATGTAAAGGCTCTGTCACTTTTATGCTAATAAGACGGGTGGAGGAGAACACAATGCCAAGATGCATTAAAACTTTTAAAACTTAAAACTGAATATGAACTTGTTTTCTATGCATTATTTGAGGTCTGAAAGCTTTTCATTTTCTACAATAAATGCTTTAAATGACAATATGTTTATTTGGCAATTGGGAGAAATGTTTGGTGCGTATCACCAGAGGATACTGACCTGTGCAAAGCCAGAAGCTAGACTTCATCTGAGGGAGGGATCTGTACCTGCTGTCCATGGCAAGTCAGCATATAATGGAAATGTAAGAACCTTCGAATAATGAGATGTTTGCTTTTTACACCAGGCATTGGCTAGAGGAGTATGAAACTCCCTTCGTTGGTGTTCCAAAATCCAAACTCTAAATCTGAACTCTTTTTAAAACCCTTGATTTAGACTGAGTTTAGTTAATTAGTTAAGATGGTAAAATAAGTTAAATGATTAAGATAAGTTAAAATAACTTTGATTATGTCCTATGCTTATGTTAACTATCCGGACAGGATTAATTTCTCAGGGGGTTCTGGGGTAATTTTCTCTTTTATGTTTTGTTTTTTTTATTCTCTGTGATTTTATTCCCGTCCAGAACGACCATGTACGTGTTTTTCTCAGACGTCCTTTGAGAAAATTACAGGCTGAATTATCTACAGTTTTTCTCTGAACTCCGTGATCCTCCAGTAATTTTAGTCCCGTCCGGACACACATCTCTGAGTTTCGTCTCAGTTTCGCTTTTAATAAAATAGCTATTTGTCCACTGCCGCACACCATAATTACACGGTTATTAAAATAATTGAGCACTTAAAAATGATGAGTTTTCTTGATTTTTCCAAATTGAAAACCTCTGGAATATAATCAAGAGGAAGATGGATGATCACAAGCCATCAAACCAAACTGAACTGCTTTGGATTTTTGCACCAGGAGTAAAGCAGCATAAAGTTATCCAAAAGCAGTGTGGAAGACTGGTGGAGGAGAACATGATGCCAAGGTGCATGAAAAAAAGCAGTAATTAAAAACCAGGGTTATTCCACAAAATATTGATTTCTGAACTCTTAAAACTTTATGAATATGAACTTGTTTTCTTTGCATTACTTGAGGTCTTTTTTGTTATTCCAGCCATTTCTCATTTTCTGTAAATAAATTACAATCTTTTTATTTGGAATATAGGGTAAATATTGTATGTAGTTTTTAGAATAAAACAACAACGTTAATTTTACTCGAACATAAACCTATAAGTAGCAAAATCAGAAAAACTGATTCAGAAACTGAAGTTATCCAGAGCTGTCTTTGTTGCATCTTTATTTTAATAGAGTAATCCAGCTCCAGAGTGATTCTCTCTCTGTACTTTTCATCGCTTTTCGTTTTATAAAACTGTGAGCTGAGTTTATCTGAGCTGTGCAGCAGATGTGGAGATGAAGGCAGTGAGATCTGCAGAGGCACTGCAGCAGCGCACGGTCTGCTGGCCTTCTGTTTCCAGAGGGGATGAAATATAGATGAACACTTATCATCATGCACATGTGAACGCTCTTACTCTCTACCACTCTCTTTGCCAAGGTCACGACCCCCTGACCATCACGCTCACTGCATTTGCTCTTACTGATGGATGGAGGGATGGACAAATTATAACGGCATAGGAAGCAGCTGTTGTGTGATAAATAGGGATATGCAAAGTGATTATTTTTGTGTTGTAATATTTTTTTTTGGTGATACATAATAAACTTTATTTATTTACTTTAGTGCAGCTGGAGTTTTACACACCGTATTCATAGGATCCTGGTTTGGTGTTGGAGAGTATGGGACAGATTTGCTAGGTTGAAAACAGTGTGAAATTATTTCAATAACAGCACTGATCCAGGAACAAGAGTAGATATGGTGGGTGAGGGTTTATTAAGGTTAGAAATGGTAGGTGGTCTGGAAATGTTGGGTCAGATCTGGTGGTCTGGAAATGTTGGGTCAGGTTTGGTGGTCTGGAAATGTTGGGTCAGGTTTGGTGGTTTGGAAATGTTGGGTCAGGTTTGGTGGTCTGGAAATGTTGGGTCAGGTTTGGTGGTCTGGAAATGTTGGGTCAAGTTTGGTGGTCTGGAAATGTTGGGTCAAGTTTGGTGGTCTGGAAATGTTGGGTCAGGTTTGGTGGTCTAGAAATGTTGGGTCAGGTTTGGTGGTCTGGAAATGTTGGGTCAGGTTTGGTGGTCTGGAAATGTTGGGTCAGGTTTGGTAGTCTAGAAATGTTGCGTCAGGTTTAGTGATCTAGAAATGCTGGGTCAGTTTTAGTGGTCTGGAAATGTTGGGTCAGTTTTAGTGGTCTTGAAATGATGGGTCAGGTTTGGTGTCAGTTTTAGTGGTCTGGAAATGTTGGGTCAGTTTTAGTGGTCTGGAAATGTTGGGTCAGGTTTGGTGGTCTGGAAATGTTGGGTCAGGTTTGGTGGTCTGGAAATGTTGGGTCAGGTTTGGTAGTCTAGAAATGTTGCGTCAGGTTTAGTGATCTAGAAATGCTGGGTCAGTTTTAGTGGTCTGGAAATGTTGGGTCAGTTTTAGTGGTCTTGAAATGATGGGTCAGGTTTGGTGTCAGTTTTAGTGGTCTGGAAATGTTGGGTCAGTTTTAGTGGTCTGGAAATGTTGGGTCAGGTTTGGTGGGTCAGTTTTGTTCTGTTCTGAAAATGTTGGGTCAATTTTGTTGTTCTGAAAATGTTGGGCCAGGTTTGGTGGGTCAGATTTGTTGTGCTGGAAATGTTGGTTCAGGTTTGGTGGGTCAGGTTTGGTGGTCTAAAAATGTTGGGTCAGGTTTGGTGGACTGGAAATGTTGGGCCAGGTTTGGTGGTCTGGTACAGCACTCGAACTGCACTGCAGTTAGGAAACTTCTTTTGCTGATTAATTTTATCTGAGCTTCAGAATATCACAATAAATACAGTGTATCGATAAAATGTCTTCAAATTAATAAATATTGTGATATAATATATATTTTTCCATATTACCCAGCCTTAGTTATAACACTGAATCCATCACAATAGATGAGAGAAAGAGTGAGTGAGTGGTGGAGGGTAGCAGTGGAGAGATGGATGAAGGGGAGATTTGCTGCTTACTGCAGTACTTATGTACCAGCCTGTCCATCCCATCTGTTTCCACGGCAACTGCTGTCTGTGTGAATTTGGAATAAAAATACACCAGGACCCTCAGCGTCAAAAAACGTTCCATATCCGAGCAGCCGAGAACAAAAGCTCACCCACCTCTCCTTACCACTCTTAAAGCCTGAACTGGGATACATGTATCACAATAAATCTGTCAAACTGGTTAGACTGGTAAATCGTGTGTGAAATGGTGAGTCAGATCTGGTGGGTCAACAAGGTTGGGATCTGTTACATTCAGCTTTGAAAAGCTTAGGTCTGATGGGTGTGAATGAAATGGTGAGTCAGAAATGGTGGGTCAGAAACAGTCCATCTGTAGTGTTGGGTCTTAAATGGTGTGAATGAAATGAAGTGGGGAAACAGTGGGCCAGATTTGCTAGGTTGAACATGGTGTGTGTTTAATGATATATGTGAAATAGCTGTAAAATTGTAGGCCAGATGTGATAGGTTAACAATGGTGAGCCAGGAATAAGAGTAGATATGGTGGATAAGGGTTTATAAGGTTTAAATGGTTGTTCGGGTTAGGCGCTCTGGAAATGTCGGGCCAGATTTGGTGGTTCGGGTTTGGTTGGTCAGTTTTGGTGTTCTGGAAATGTTGGGTCAGGTTTGGTTGGTCAGTTTTGGTGATCTGGAAATGGTGGGTCAGGTTTGGTGGGTCAGGTTTAGTGGTCTGGAAATGTTGGGTCAGATTTGGTGGTTCGGGTTTGGTTGGTCAGTTTTGGTGGTCTGGAAATGTTGGGTCAGGTTTGGTTGGTAAGTTTTGGTCTTCTGGAAATGTTGGGTCAGATTTGGTGGATCAGGTTTGGTTGGTCAGTTTTGGTGGTCTGGAAATTGTGGATCAGATTTGTTGGGCTAGAAATGTAGGTAGGTAGTGGTGAGTCAGGTTTGGGAATTGAAAACATGGGTCAGCAATGCTAGGGTTGGAAACAGTGAATGAGATGATATCCTGCAGTGTTGTGCCTCTGAATTTGTGAGTCAGGTCTGTGAGGAATCTGAAGTGGTGCGTCAAGTTAGAGCTCTCAGGAACTATGAATCAGAGGTAGTAGCAGTGACATGGAGGGCCAGATGGGATATTTTTGAATTGCTGATCCAGGAATGATAGTTTAAAGATGATAGGTAAGGGTGAATAAGGTTTGCAATGATAGGTCAGATCAGACTTGATGTTCTACAAAGATGTAAATGTGTGATGGAAATGGTGGAGAGAAAATTATTGTTTAGGTATTTTGGGGCTGAAATGGTGGGTCATATTTGGTTTATTGTAAAAATGGATCAGATATTGTTGGCAGGAGGTTCGAATCATCATATAGAAACTTTGCTATAGGCTAAATATGTGTTTGTTTGGTGAGTTGTACATGTTGGGTCATGATTGATTTGTTAGAAATGGTGGGTCAGGTTTAGTGGGATAGATATGGTGAATTAAGTGTGTTCATTGAGAATCAAGGGCAAGATTAAGTTGATTTGACATGTTGAGTCTGATTTGGTGGACTGGACATGATGGATCAACTTTGGTGGATTTGAAAAGGTTTGGTCAGGGTTTGGTGTTCTACAATGATGGGCAAGATACTGTAGGTTGTAAATGTGTAATGGAAATGGTGGATAGAAAATGTTTGGTTAGGTATTTAGGGACTAAAATGGATCAGTAATAGTTGTCAGGACATGGCGGGTTATAACCATCATATAGAAATTTTGCTATAGGTTGAAAATGTTGTGTTGGAAATGGTGGGTCATGTTTAGTGGATGAATGTAGTGAATTAATTTGGTTTATTCAGAATCAAGGGCAAGATTGAGTTGATTGGAAATATTGAGTGGACCGGAAATTATGGATCAACTTTGGTGGATTTTAAAAGATTTGGTCAGGTATGGTGTTCTGCAATGCTGGGCAAGATACTGGAGTTTGTGGATAGAAATGGTGGACATAAAATGATTGGTTAGGTATTTTAGGGGCTGAAATGGTGGTTTATAGTTGGTTTATTTTAAATGATGGATCAGTAATTGTTGGCAGGACATGGTGGGTTATCATGTAGAATCATCATGTAGAAACTATGAGTTAGGTTTGGTGGGTTGGAAATGGTGGATTAGGTTTGTTTATTCAGAATCAAGGGCAAGATTTGGTTGATTGGAAACGTTGAACATAGTTTTGCACACTGGAAATGATGGATACGATTCAGTAGGATTTAAATTATGTTTGTTTTGTTGGTTCTAATCAATAGGTTGGAAACAGTAAGTCTGGTTTTAGTGGTTTAGTTGGAAATCTTGATTTTGTTTTGGTACATTTGCGGTTGCCATGAATAAACAGCTCAAGTTCAAAATCAAAAGACACAAGACTGTGTTATGTTTGGAGGAACCAGATATAAAACAGGACACTGAATTATAGATTTTGAACTGTACATGGGTTCAGGGTTTGGACGGGATTAAGGCAGACATGGTTTGCTTGTTGAGAGGCACTTAGTGCTGCTTCAGACTATATTTAGAGCTTTCAGTGAAATGTTCTTCCCACACTACAATGGACGACCTTTTCAGAGGTTTAATAATGTAGCCCATTTGGTCTGGCTTATCGCGTTTAATTACTTGGTACAGCACGTTATTGGTATATAGATGTGGGAGGTGGAATTGATGAGGACAGCACTGTAGATTTACACGTGAGGTTTCAGCGTTGCTCTATAATCAGTGAAATGCAGCACACGTCCATGCTAACTAAGCTTCTCTCTGGCCAATCAGCATAACAGTTTTTACAAACACCTTTATTGCAGTAGATTTGAGGATCCTCGTGCTACATCTTATATGATGCATCCATAATTTCCCACCATATTTGAAAAGATCTGCATCAAATTAATTACTGTATGCAAAAGCTCTTAGAATAAGTTCACAAAACATGGAAAAGTGGCTAAAACTATTTTATTTTCAGCTAATTTAAGGCTATTTTTAGACCATTCATTCTTTTTATATATTTTAAATGTGACCTTTATCCTATTTTTGTCTTTAACAAAACAGCAATTCTTCATGCTTCCCATTAAGTTTCAGTTTCATCTTCTCCAGCATTACAGAGGCTATCAAGGAGTTCCAGTGGTTTCAGCTGGGTTTTACTACTGATCAACTTCTTTAATTGGGTTTTTTGGTTTAGTTAAAATATATATTTTTTATCTTTTAGTTTTCCTTTAGCACTGTGTCCACACCCCTCCTGTGGCCACATGCAACCATTCCTTTAGATACTGTACGTTTTTGGCAACAAAAGCCTTTTAACTCAGTTTGACGAGAGACATTATCCCACATATTTCAACACATAAAACCTTCCTCACTGCTGTCATCTATTTTTCCTTCTCCTTATAGTCAAAGTTGCATGAATTTAGATCTGGCTGATGTCACATTGCCACATATAGGGTATTCCTACTGCACTGTCCAATGAAAAACATGCATCTTAATTTTTGTGGAATTTTAGTTTACCACACAGTTTGAACAGACAAACTGCCCCTTACACTGTGCGAAATTTATTGATCAATGGACCAATAGAAAATCTTCAAAATGACCTAAAAAATTAACTATTTTTACATTGACTTCCATTTGAAGTTTAGAAAGCTTGTTCTCTCTCCTCTAAAGTTGCTGAGACAGCAATGATGTGAAAGTGACTTGTGAAAATTCAAGATAACACTTGGAAGTCACATATAATAAAAAACATCAGATTCAGATTTTGTGAACAATAAAATATTACAGGAATCTCCAAAGGGTTTTTTATGAGAATCTTACAGTGAATTTAAACAGTTCTGAGTTTATTATATAGTTATAAATAAATGATACAGTATGAGTGAGTACACCCCTCACATTTTTGTAAATATTATATTATATTTTTTCATAAGACAATACTGAAGATACGGCACTTTGATATGATGTAAAGTAGTCAGTAGTCAGTGTACAAGAGTGTAGATTTACTTTTCCCTCAAAATAACTCAACACCCAGTCATTCATGTATAAACTGAGCAACTGTGGGGCATCATCACATAATAGGTGTGGGGAGTACAATGTCTCAAACATTCACCAGCTCTGCAATGTTTTCAAGTGGTTTAGACAATAATGGATGTGTTTGTTTCTTTACTCTACGCTGGTTGTGATTTGATCACTTTATCATAGAGATGGATTTTTTGTTTAATTTAAACTTTTTCTTAAAGACTGAATCTAAGACTTGGGGTATTGATGTTTAATTCTGTTTCTCTCGCACAGATGGCGCTCCTCTAAGTGAGCTGTCCTGGTCGTCCTCTCTGGCAGTGGTGGCCGTGTCTTTCTCCGGCCTCTTCACCTTCATCTTCCTCATGTTGGCCTGTCTGTGCTGCAAGAAAGGCGAGATTGGCTTTAAGGTCAGAAGAAAAAAAATACATAAGATCTTGGTTACAAGAAACCTAGCTTCCCACACAATATACATGTTTTTATTGTAAATTATCAGCAGCTTTTGGGATGGTTCCAAAGATAGAATTAACTAAATATTAATTTTACTATGATTTTCTGTAAAATTTCCACGAATCAGTGTGTTTAGATGAGGTTGGGTTTGCTCTTCTTCAGCTCTGGGGTCTTTATTATATTACTGGCATGATTAACTGCTGCTGAACTGGTGGAAAGTAATTGCTTGGTAGTACACACACACACACACACACACACACCTATGTACAGTATGTGATGAAGATTGCTCTGTTAAAATCAGTAGCTGTAATATAATTATCAGAATGTGTTTATCTCTAGTGCTACTTTATTACTAGAACAAGTAATCACATTTCTGCGGTGCCTGATTTAGTACCATATTACTCTCGGCACTGATTTACAGTGATTTAACACTGCGTGAAGGAGGTGGTAAACTTGGAGTTTCTTTCCATGCATTGGTTTGGTTTGTTTTCACACAGGAAAAAAATCTATGCTTGCCAAAACGCGTCACAACAAACCACATAAAAAACATCCTCTCTGATAATTGGTCAGACCTGCATAGACAGTATCTATGCACTTCCAGAATTTTTTTTTTATTAGCCGTAATCAGTGGTAGTTTGATGGTTAAGGTATGGAGATCCACCACTGTTGGGCTCCTGGGCAAGACCCTTATCTCTCACTGCTCTCTGCCAACAGTAATGGCTGCTCACCCCTCCGGACACATGTGCTCACTGTATCACTGTGTGTGTGTGTCTTCTGAGCGTGCTCACTGGTGTGTATGTGTGTGTTCACTAAATAATACATAAATTAAAGACGGAGGCCAGATTCCCTCTATTTCCAGCACAAGTATTGTGCACGTAGTTGTCTTGTCTGTAGTAGGATTATTAATTATTTTAAATAGTCAGCTGACAAGTCCCACCATTTCTGTCCTGTTGTTGTGATGTGATGTTTTATATAAAAGCATATCTATAAAAGCACAAGCACGTCAAAATAAGTTTTCCATCTATTCTATAAACAGTAAAGGTTATTTGATGCTGCGCATATGGCAGGTAATCAGATTTCAGAGCAGAATCAATATTTCAGTGTGTGTGTGTGTGTGTGTGTGTGTATGGCCTAATAAATATGATGAGGTGAGTGCAGCAGCTGTCTGATGGACAGTCAGCCGCAGCATTTTGTGCACTCACTGTATTTCTGAACAGAAACTCAAAATGGGTCAAGGCACCAGAGAAAATAGGGTGGGGAAGAGTCGAACGAGAGAGAGAGAGAGAGAGAGAGAGAGAGAGAGAGAGAGAGAGAGAGTGTTATATCGGAGACAGACAGGTTGGCAATAAGACAAGCAGAGAGCAAGTAAGTAGGTAGTTAGATAGAAAAACAGACACAGAGACAGGTTGGCAGATAATCAAGGATGGATGGATGGATGGATAGATGGATGGATAGATGGATGAATGGATGGATGGATGAACACATGCATTAACAGCCAGAAAAAAACAGAAGACAGGAAAAGTAGAAGGACAGAATAACAGATGAGTAGACAGATGGATAGACCGATTGACAGACAGACATACAGTTACACAGTTAGATAAACAGATAGGTAGGTAGATAGACAGACACAGAGACAGGTGGACGGACAGATGGATGGATGGATGGATGGATGGACCGATTGACTGAAAGTTTTAACAGACAGACATACAGTTACACAGTTAGATAAACAGATAGGAAGGTAGATAGCCAAACAGACACAGACAGACAGACAGCTACGCAGTTAGACTAACAGACAGGTAGGTAGATAGACAAACAGACACAGAGACAGGTTGAAAGAGGAATGACTGGCTGTCTGGCTGTCTGGCTGGCTGGCTGGCTGGATGGATGGATGGATGGATGGATGGATGGATGGATGGATGGATGGATGGATGGATGGATTAACAGCCAGGTATACAGACAAGTAGAAGGACAGAATGACAGATGAGTAGACAGATGGATAGACCAATTGACAGACAGTTTCAACAGACAGACATATGGCTACACAGTTATACACAGGTAGGTAGGTAGATACAGAGACAAAGAAAGCTTGGAAGAAAGATGGACAAGCAGACAGACAGACAGACAGACAGACAGACAGACAGACAGACAGACAGACAGACAGATAGATAGATAGATAGATAGATAGATAGATAGATAGATAGATAGATAGATAGATAGATAGATAGATAGATAGATAAGCAGATAGACAAAGAGACATATAGATAAACAGACTGATAGACAGCTAGACATACAGATAGAAATACAGACAGACAGACAGACAGATAGAGGCTTGACCTGTAGTAAACCCTGTATCTCAGAGCTTAAGCATCCACAGCTGAAGAACATCAGATTCCTCCCTCTCTCACTGAGGCCATTGTGTTTACTGTTAATACCAGTATCAGGTCATTACAGCCATTCAGCCCAGCTGATCCTTCAGCTTTTCAACGGTCTTGTAAATATTGAGTCATATTCAGACTCATTTCTGAATCTGAAAGGTTTCAGCATGAGGGCAGATATTTAGTGCAGAAACTGTGAATGAACGGCTGATTATTCACAGGCTAAATGAGAAGAGCTTTCGTTTCTTTTGTTTAGTTGAGTTTTGTTTTGTGTTGTTTCTCCTGGGTAGTTCTGCAAGTCTGAGATAGACAGACTCATTCTCTCCATTCGGGTTAACCCTTTATAATCTTCATAAATAGATGCACAGTTCAGCTTCTTACTTTCAAAATTCTCAACTCACGCACAAGCAGAATAACTTACTGTATAATAAGAGTTTAGCTGAAAGAAAGGAGGACGTAGGTAAAAATGGGTTATTTTTTTTCTTGTGATTTTTACAGGGCACCTGCTCCTTGGTGTTTTAATACAAGCTTATCCTGATTTATTACCCAGATAATGCATTTTTTCCTGCATTCAGTGTTAAAGTAGCTTTACACTGCTCAAATACTATAAGTCCATATATACACACACACACACACTCCTGTACAGACTCACACATGGTTTCACTCAAGCAAGTTCACAAACGTCCAAGGGCACACACACATGCATTTCTGGTAGCACTCTATGCACTATGTGGTTTAAAAGGCAGCCTTGGTTTCAGTTCACCAATAGAAATGCTTCAAAAAGGACTAGACAAGCTGTATATGTGTGTGTGCATTTTTACATCTGTGTCAATACTAAAATGCTGTATTGTATCTACTGAAATATTATTTTTTCTTCTCTACTTCACTACGTTTGTTGGATGAGTTTAATACTTTTACTCTGATATATTGTTTATGTGCTGCATCGTTACTTGTTATAATTATAAAAAAAAAATAGTATTCATTATAAACCCACATTATCACTAAAGCCACTGGGTTTGTTAAAGCTTCTCATCATTGAGTGAATCAAGAGATCGAGCTGATCTTTAAGAAGATAATAACACAGTACTGTACAAAAGTACAAAAAATATTTTAGTACTTCTACTTAAGTGTGGAGGTTAAAGTACACTTTAACTTTTACTCAAGTCAAAAGTTTTTTGAGAGTCTTTTTCAAGTCTTTAGTCTCTAGTACTTTATACAGGTGTATAAACAGTTAGGTGTGTATAATATACACCTCTAGAAAAACATAAGAGAGCACCTAAAAATGATGAGTTTCTTTAGTTTTACCAAATTGAAAACCTGAATTGAATTTTTGCACCAGGAGTAAAGCAGCATAAAGTTATCCAAAAGCAGTGTGTAACACTGGTGGAGGAGAACATGATGCCAAGATGCATAAAAAACTGTGATTAAAAGCCAGGGTTATTCCACCAAATATTGATTTCTGAACTTTTCTTTGCATTATTTGATGTCTGAAAGCTCTGCCATTTCTCATTTTCTGCAATTAAATGCTTTAGATGACAACATTTTATTTGTAACTTGAAAGAAATACTATCCGTAGTTTATAAAATAAAACAACAATTTTATCAAATTTAATTTTACTCAAACATTTTATTTTTTTTCCAGAGCTTTTTGTGCACACTCTGACACCATAATAAATGTGTGTGTATAAGTGTGTAAGTGTGTATCTGTGTGTTTGTGTGTGTTGGGAAGCTCTGCTTCTTTTGAGAGTGAGAAAGGAAGAAAACGAGAGTGATGTCATGAACACAGAATGTGAGACCCCCCTCCACCCCCCTCTTTCCTTCTTTTGGGTCGTACATTTTTTGTGGGATGGGGGCTGAATGGGGGCTTTCTGGTGTTTCAGCTGCTGCTGTCTCTTCTCTCCCTCTGGACTGACACAGGAAACGGCCCCTCCCTTCATCCATCCATGCACCCGTCCATCCATCTCTCAGCCAGTCTCTCTATCTCTCTCTCTCTCTCTCTCTCTCTCTCTCTCTCTCTCTCTCTCTCTCTCTCTTTCTTTCCTTTTTCCCGCCCTTTATTCGCTGTGCTCTCTGCGCTGTCTATAAGTCAGTGGTGTGTCTGCGTTTGCTGCATGCTTTCTGCAGGATGCATGATCTCAACTGTACCGTCTCATGCTGTGCATGTGCCTGTGCTGCCAGTCAGGTGTATGGGGGGCTTATAATGAGTTTATGGGGGTTTATGGGGTTTATAGGGCTGCACAGGTACCCTCAGAGGTAGCAGTGCATAGTGTCGAGGCCATGCAACTCACAATCCGACAGCAGCGCAGGTCAATTAGCCTCAGCAGCAGAAGGTAAGATATACTCTGTGCACTCAATTAATTGTTATTTTACAGATTTAAAAAGTCCTAATTTGTGATTTTATTAAAATGTACAGCAGTAAAATGTGTCTTATAAAATGTCTAAAGAATTATAGTAATATTTAACTTATCAAAATGAGAAAAAGGGGATTTTTTATTGTCTATATTGATCTGCATATATTATTACTTATTATTCATTGGTAGAATTTGGTGATTAATTGTTCAAATAATATCATATTTTATAATATTTTAATTTATTTTAGCAATAACAGTATTCTTCTAGGCAATATGACATAACACTAAAATACAGTACATTTGATTAATGTCTAGAATATCCTGCAATACTGCAGCAAAATTAATGCTAAACTTTTATTTTTATATATAACCGATTTAAACATTCAGTTGAAACAACCACAAAATAAGGTTTTTAAATGTTTGTGTATTTACCAAGACTCACAATACAATAAACTTTTTTTTCTGTAAAATAATAGTATTATAACATAAAAAAAATAAATAATTTAACTTTACAAAAAATCTGCAACAACAATTACACAGCAACTTTACAGTAGATAGTAAAAACCTTCATAACCTTTTAATGGAAGTCAATGTAAAAAGAGTTTCAGGTAACTCTTTAATAATAATAATTTCTATTGGTCCATTCATCAAGACATTTTTACACAGTATAAGGGACAGTTTGTGAGTTTAAATTATGTAGTAAAATAAAAATCGACAAAAAGTGAAATATTGTTTTTTTTTCTTAATTAAGAAAAGGATTTCAAAATGATTGTGAATGATTCGATATAGCACACCCCCTTTTTTCAAGTTTCACACTTCTATAAATAATAATAAAATAAAAAAATGTATGCAGTGCATTTTCATTACCAGTCAAAAGTGTGGACACATATATTATCTATCTTCAGTGTGTTTTCTATATATTGTTATATATTGGGTTATATATTATATGTTATATATTGTTTATATTGTAAATTTGTGTATATTAAAGCTCTACAGAAACACATGCTGAATTATTTTGCAAGCAAAACGTGTTAAATAAACGTTTTTATATTTAAGACATATTGAAAGATATCCAATATACATAGAGAGTGCTGTAAGCAGCTATGTTTACTGTGTTAGAATATTTATAAAAAAACGTGGACAACCAAACTAAAATATCTTTCTGTCTGAACATAGTATATGCATCTTCCACTCCCTCTTTCTCTCTCTCTATCTATCTCTCTCTCTCTCTCTCATTCCTGTTGAAATATGCTCACACACTGAATGCATTGTCCACAGAAATCTAGAGAAGCTCCCTTTCACTGATAAAGAGATAAATTACAATTTTATACCTCATAGAATATGAAGAAATTTTGCCTTATTTAATTATTACACTTTAAATCAATCATATGCTTTAAAACAATTTAAATTGTTAACAAACTATCTGGTGTAACTTATCCACAGTAGTAAAAACACACAAAAAACACACATACACACACACTAGTGTTACACACATTAAGACAGCATGAAGAAACATCACAAGATCTGCATGTGTATTATTTTCAGCAACTGGAGAGTTGATCGGGCTCAGGCTGATTGCTGTATTATACTTGGCAACTGGGGTGTATAAACAAATGACGTAAGGGAATTCTCATATTATACTTGGGAACCAGACTGTCGGTGCAAGTGGTGTGAACCCATCTCCATACTATACTCTGCAACCAGGCTTTTGGTACAATTGATGTGAGCCAATCCCTATAATATACTCAGTAACTGGAGTGTGGGTGCAAGTGATGAGGGCCCATCTCTATATTACACTTAGCAACAGGGATATTAGTGTGAATAGTGTGGGCCCATCCTTATATTATACTCGGCAAATGGGGTGTTAGCAAAAGCCATTTGGGCAGATTCCTGTATTACTGTATACTCTACAACCGGGGTATTGGTGAAAGTCTTGCCAGACAATTCGTATATTACACGAGGCAATTGGGGTATTGGTTCAACTGGTGTGGGTTGATCCCTATATTATACTCTACAATCGGGGTGTTGGTGCAAGTGCTGTAGACCCATCTCCATATTATATTTGGCAACCCGGATGATGGTGCAAATGTTGTGAGCCAATTCTCATATTACACTCAGAAACTGGGTTATTGGTGCAAGTGCTGTAGGCACTTGCACTATATAACACTCTGCAACCAGGCTGTTGGTGGAAGTGGTGTGGGCTAATCCCTATATTATATTCGGCAATCGGGATGTTAGTGCTAGTGGTGCGGGTCAACCCCTATATTATACTCTACAACTGGGGTGTTAGTGCAAGTGGTGCAAGCCAATCACTATGTTATACTCAGTAACCGATATGTTGGTGCAAGTGTTGCAAGACAATTCTCGTTTTAAACTTAGCAAATGGGCTGTTGGCTGATCCCTATATTATACTTGGCAAACGGGCTGTTGGCACAAGCAGTGTGAGCCAATTCCTATAGTATACTCAGGAAAAAAGGTTGTGTGCAAAAGTGGCTTGAGCCAATTCCTACATTATACTCTGCAACCGGGGTGTTGGAACATCCAGTGCTTGGCCTAAATGTGATCCAAGCATTTGAGCCAGAATTGAGCCTAGAATTAAGCCAATTGAGTTGGAGTTTATATGCCTTACTTAAGGGTTTTGAAATGAAAACGTTGTGATGAAAAAGTGTCGTTTTATCATTTGCCACCTTCTGAAGACAAATTCCACTTTAAACTTTAGGTCACTGAACCAACTGACTGACCTCTGGTTTAGGTCTTTAGATTTAAGAATTAGCAACAGAACTTTGTGTGAATCATATAAAAAGCAAGAAAAGCACATTCTAAAAGATACTATAAACTCTACAACTTGTTCTACTTATCCCTATTTTATCCTTTAGCAGTGTTTAGCCTTAGCACAGAGTCCCTCTGTGGTGTTGTGTAGACTGTAGCTGGTGGGCAACAAGCTGTAATCTGTGCGCTGTGTGTAATCTCAGATATCTCTAGAGTAGCGCTCTAGTTTCTCCCTGCTGAGAAGAGAGGATGAGCCGGGGATTATGGGAAAAAGCATGGGGGCATGTGAAGACGAGGACCGCGGTGTCCCCGAGGACACTGTGTGTACTGTATACGTGTGTGTGTGTGTGTGTGTGTGTGTGTTATAAAGTATAAGCTTCTCTGGGTCAGTGTTTTCCGTCTCGACGACCCCGGATCCCTGCAGTCCTGCGAAAAGTGAACAGCTCTTTAAGAGCATCTGGAGAAGCATTTCCGATTTACAGACCCTGCCAAGTTTTTTCTCCCTGCCCTTCCTCTGTCCCCACTGCACTGCACTCAAAAACTGCCTTCTAATTTCATTAGACATCAAATATAAGTGAACAGAGCAATAATATTAATATAAAAAAGCAAATTTTACGTATATTTTTTTAAACTTTTAACCTGTCTTTATATCTACAGTGTCTAAGGCTAAAAACGAATTTTATCTGCACTGTAAAAAGTGATAATGAATTAAAGACAGTTCTAAACTAGCTAGCTAACTAATACTACCAAATGTATCATGGTCAAACGTTTTGGCTTTTTTCTGGGAGAAATACTTAGTTTTCTGTAAAAAAAAGAAAAGAAAGTATAAGAATCATGTATAGAATGCAATAGAAATGTATTATAACATGTTATGAGTATGTTTATAGAGTCACATAGAGATAGAGACATTCTTAGAAAGTGTTACTAAAAACACTGGATAATTTATTACCCGCTAAATGATGTATATTTAATGTGAACGACACAGTCTTATAAGCAGATGAGCTGATGATTATTGAACAAGAAAGGACGAAAGTGACGGATGAAGAAATTATATGGGTAACACTTTCTTTGAATGTCATCTCTGTAAGACTCTATAAACATACTCATAACACGTTATAATGCATTCATAAGGCATTATAAACATGGCTATACATATTTATAAAACTCTATAATTCATCATAGCCATGTTTATTATGCATCATGAACTATGATTATAATGCATTAATATCTGTGTTTATAACATGTCATACATCAATACCAAAAAACTCAGTCCCAGATTGCAGATTGTATCATGACTAAAACAGCTTCCAACTTATAAACACACCCTCAATAATCCTATAAATATATTTTTAACCACTCATGAATTATACTTGTAATAGTCTTGAATATAATATTAGTTACAGTCAATTATAATGTATTATAACAGGTCTTTGTGCGCTCTAAGTAAAGGGACAGACTTTCATTGTGGGACTAGATTTTTAATGATAGATATATACTATTTTAACATATATATCATAAGCACAGCTTATAATGTATTATGATCACAAGTCATAATGCTTAATAAACATGGCTATAATGGGTTATGCATTTTTATAAATATTTATAGCCATGTTTATAATGCCTTATGAATACATTATAACATTTTATGAATGTAGTTATAGAGTTTAATAAAGATGACATTCATAGAAAGTGTTACCATTATATGTATGTAATATTTTGCCCTTTAGAACATTTGTTCTTTAAAACATAGTGAGCCGTGAATTCAGCCGACGCAGCCCTCGGTTCTCCAGTCCTGGTGCCTGCAGCAGGACCATGACCTGAAACATATTGCTAAAGCATCTGTGAAGCTCTTCTGTTCCTGCATGACTAAGTCAGGCACTCAGACTGAACCCCAGCGAGCCTGTGCTCCGCTTACTGAAAACAACACTGAAGTTTTAAAGCTCCTGAAATGAAATGTCAGCACGGCAGAGACTCGACGAGGCCTCATTAGGGGCGATCCCCGGTGGAAAACACCAGGTGAGATCTGTAAATTGCAGACTTTTGGCAGCTATTCGCTGCAGCCAAGTGCTAACATGACAAAACAGTGATGATAATGATCCCATCTCTGCTGAGAAATCCAGCTCAGTGATAGTTTTGCTGTTTTGGGTGGTTTTCCAGGGTCTAAGATGGTCTTTGATGGTCAATATGATTGAAAAGTTGGAAATTCAGACACAAACAGAGCATATGTATGTTGCATTTGATTGATTTTGGTCATTGAAGCTTGGTCATTGGCCATTCAGTCAATATGATCAAGCTTGGTCACTCTACTGGTTATCTAGACTGGTCAGGTAAAACATGCTATGCTTTGCGGGCGGCACGGTGGCTTAGTGGTTAGCACGTTCGCCTTCCAGCACTGGAGTTCTGGGTTCAAGTCCCTATCTGGGTGGAGTTTTCATGTTCTTCCCGTGTCTGAGTGGGTTTTCCTCCCACAGTCCAAAAACATGGAGATCAGGATACTCTAAAATTGCCAACTGAATACTCTAAATTGATCTGGTGTATATATGTAAGGTCTATGTGTCTATGTGTAAGTGTGTGTGTAAATGTGTGTATGACTGTGAGCCCAGATATGGATTGGCACTCTGTCCTGGGTAAATGCTGTAGTGCCCGATGCAGTCCTCCTCCAGGTGGACGGTTGTTTCCGGTTGAGAGTACGCTGTGCGCTATTGGCTGCCGCTTCTCACCGGTGTGTGGATGAGTGTTGATGTTTAATGTGCTTGTTTGTAAAAAAACATGTAAATTGTAAAGCATCCTTGTAAAGGGTTTCTAGAAAGGCACTATATAAGTTGAACTTCATTCATGCTTGAAGACCAGCTAATCCATCTACCTCAGAAATAAACATAACCAGCTTGACCAACCTGAGGTCATTAGGCTAGGATTATTTTTTCTTTCTAAGCAGGGATGTCATATAAACTATAATTGATGACACTATACTTTTTGCTGCACTGGTCTCAGCATGCTGCTATCTGCACTGTGTGTCTCTGGTGAAGCAAGCAAGGAATTTCTTCACAAAACCCTCTAATGTTAACTTTTAATGTGTCGTTGCATGTCTAGTCTTTTATCATGTAATTTTTTTTTGTGTGCTACAAAGGGAAGAAACAGAAAAGTGCAATTTGTCTTGACCACAGTAAATTATGCTACCCACCTGCCCGTAGAGTGGAACCAAACACTGGCAAAAAAATACCAATTTTTTGCATAATGGTGAAGAAGCTCAGAGCAAGCTGGTTGATTGGTTATGAACCATTCTCCAACACTGTTCCAACCAATCAGCACATAGAGTTTCATTCAGCTCTGAATAGCGTCTGAATGTAACAATTATTAAATGTTATTATTGTTATTATTATTATTATAGATACTGTTCAGAAAATAATATAACATATAAAATGTGTAAAATCCTGTGATCCAGTCTTCTTTCATTATATATATTTTTTTATAAATAGCTCTTGTTTGTAACCCCTGTTGGTGTTTCTCCTCTCTCTCTGTTTCTGTGGTAGGAGTTTGAGAATGCAGAGGGTGACGAATATCAGGCGGATATGTCCACTCTGGCCTCCCCGGCCTCCGCTAATGGTCCTGAGGTCTACGTCCTGCCTCTCAGCGAAGTCTCGCTGCCTGTTGCCAAGCAACCCAGCCACTCAGGTGAGTCACCTGCACACCTGCTGCTCCCAACGCCACGCTCTTCATTTGTGCTGGAGACGGATTGGAAGTGAGGGGTTGGCTCGAGTTCAAGCACACTGTCGGGTAGAGAATAGGAGGATATTCATTAAAAACGGTTTAAAAAAAAAAAAAAACAATGAACAGATTCAAAAAAGATAAGATTAGATTAGAAAAGGCTGGAGCAGATTGGCTGATTGACAGAATATAAAAGAGCTTTTAATTTCTGTGTGTGCAATTAAGCAGTTTAAAGTATTTACAACCTTATGAATAACCATTAATAAACCCTTTATAAATGCTGGTTATTTTAAAGTGGAACAGGAAATCTCTGTATAAAAAGGGCTGTAATGTGGGACATGGGAATGCAGCCGGTTGGAATCTCTTTTTTTCCCATGACCATATGTAATGTTTCTTCCTCCATCTGTAGGATGTTTTGGCTGCTTCCTCTGTAAATGAGATTCCCATACGCAGCACTGATTTCTCCAGAGGATGAGGTCACTGTCCCCCATGCAGCTCTTAACCCATAAACTCTCTTCATCAGGAGATCCAGCTTCACGTCCCCACAGCCCTATAGCCTCATCCAGACCTCTATATACTGTAACTGCTTATAGCAGAGAGAGATAGAGAGAGAGAGACCCTATCACGCTTCATATCATGGTAACCAAACACAGGAAAGACAAGAGTGGATACAATATAGATAATTTATTAAACCGGTAATAACAGCTAAGGCAGATAATAAAATTCAGGGACAGGCAAGGTCTAAAATAAAGAACATTTTAGATTCTCCAGGCAAAGAGGTCATACATGAGAAATCCAAAAAAGAATAATAGAGCAACGCAAGGGATGGTCAACATATAAAAATAGGTCAGAACCAAAAAAGCTAAGAATCAAAGGGCTAAGCTAAAGAGTAATCAAAAAGACAAAAAACAAAAGGGTCAAAAAACAAAAGAAATGCGAGGCAGAAGAGCTATGTAAAATAGGTTTAACACAGGGCAAGAAGTGAGTGAAAGTGAGTGCTATTTATAGTGCTGATTCCAGGTGTGTGCAATCAGTAGGAGGGCGAACTGGAACGCAGATGGGTCACATGATCCAGCATGTCCAGAGGGTTGCGCGTGCTGGTGTGTCGTAGGAAATATTTGTTTCAGGAGAGTAAAAGTTTGTAAATGTAGTTTTCGGCTCATTACTTACTAACTGTGTATCTCAGGCTTTGGCAACACAAATTCAGCACTATTAGTTATGCCAGTAAAGTACCTTGAATTGAATTAAATTGAAAGAGAGAGAGAAAGAGAGATAGAGAGATAGAACGAGTAAGAATAAGGAGAGATGGAGAGAGGGTAGTAGTGCTGCCATTAGAATGAATAGGGATTTAGTTTATGCCGCCACTTGTCCAGTGCTCATATTTGGACTCCACTCCCAATATCTCTTTCTCTCTCTCTCTCTCTCTCTCTCTCTCTCTCTCTCTCTCTCTCTCTCTCTCTCTCCAGCTCATATTTTTTCCAATAAAACATCTGCCTGTTGCGTAATGACGCCTCTGCCGGCCTACATAAATACTCGCCGGAATGTGAGGCATGTAAAAGAGCATTTGTGGAATCAATTCCATAGAAATTCTCAATCTCTCTCTCTCTCTCTCTCTCTCTCTCTCTATCTATCTCTCTTCTCCTCCCTCCTTCTCCTTCAACAATAGCTCTCTCTGTTTCTGAGATACAGCCTGATAATTGTATGACATCATATGGGGTCAGTGGTCGAGTCGTGGGCATCTGAGACTAGTCATAAAACCAAGTTTACCTAAAGTTCATAATATCAAATTTCTGCATGTATAAAATACTGTATGTGATGTGATTAATGACCTCAGGCTGATCAGAGGGAGGTTTTAGGGGTGTTGGAGGAGTTATTGGTTTTTTTTATTTTCTTGATATGTGACTCAAAGAGCTCCTGTTTGGAATAATCATCTACTGTGTTTTTTATCTCTGAATGAAAAAATACATTAAATTCATGAAAAAATACATTAAATTTAATTATTCCATTAGTGATGAGGCTCCTAGATGATTTGCTGAATCTGTACAGCTACATTTTTAGAACTCTTGAAAGATTCTGCAGAACATTTTAGTAGTTGACCTAAAGCACCTACATAAAATTACAAAGCATATTATACTGTAGGAGACATTCACACAGGCAGGATGTACTATATAGTTACACGGTAACAATCCATGTAACTACAGTGTAACTACTGATGAAGTACACATTGTTACAGATTAACTACAGAGGAACAGCTTATGTATTTACACATGTGTATTAAGGTTAATTTTGACTTGTGTAAGGGTGACATGTGTACTTACACAAGTGATAGAGTAAGCGTACTTACACATGTGTAATAGTGTGTGTGTGTGTGTGTGTGTGTGTGTGTGTGTGCGTGTGTGTGTGTGTGTGTGTGTGTGTGATAAGTTGAGTATGAACTTATCCAACAGCTATTGTCTAGTATGTAATTAGGGCTGATTGAGTACACACACGTTGTTACACATGTGTAATTACACTCACCCTGGTACACACGTGTGCTTACACAAGACAAAACTTTAACTTTATTACACATGTGTAATTACATAACCTTTACCTCTGTAGTTAATGTGTAACAATGTGTACTTCATCAGTAGTTACACTGTAGTTACATGGATTGTTACTGTGTAACTACATAGTACTTAGGGACACTTATTATAAAGTGGGACCTTTTTTCTATATTTTACTAAGTAGGAAATATATAAAAACGTATTTTTTTATGAATGTATTATTTTTTTATTTATTAGTATTTATTAGTGTTAATATTTCCCTTTGTATTGTGCTCTAGAATTGGCTCTGCAACCCAAGTTGCCAGATTTGCGGTTTCCCAACAAATTTGGTTTGTTTGATAGTCGTGGGTAAAAATTCTAAGGACGAGGTGTTTAGTTTTTTGGGCAACGTTTATATTTATCGTGGTCGATAAAAAGATGAAAAACCTAAACGCCATTCAAAATGAAAATGTACAGTATTTTGAATGTCTTTGGCAACCTTATATATTGATATTGAGCTAGTTTAAGCTTCTGTTGGGCGGATTTTAGACATATTTTGAGCAGGATGTTTTTTGCTGGACCTGGCAACCCTGGCTGCAGATCACATTACCATTGTTAAAATTCTTTAATTTAAAATTGTGCAGCAACCTCTTAATGTGCATTGAGTTAACTTTATACTTATTTTCTTAATCATTTCCTTGAAGGTTCCTCTGCACTGCACTGCAATGTGTTTATACACAGTTTCAAACTGAAAAAGCTCTAAAATTGACCCAAGAAATTGATATATTTTCACAGTGTTAGGAAAGATTCTCTTGCTTAATGTTCACTTATATGCATTCAGCATGTCCTGATGCTACTTTACCAGCATGGAGATTTAAACTCACACAAGAACCCACCCTAGGGTCTGTGCGTTTTTCAGGAGAGCAGTTCTGTCCTTGGACTTCTCAAAAAACAAAGAGATCATTTCTTGGCCACATTCAAAGGGTCTTACAAAACAGTGCGTCTTTCAGCTTTCAGTGACGCGATGGCTGAGAAATGCAGCCGTCCTCGGCTGTGTCCCGACTTTCAGAGGCTTTCATTAACTAACAATAGTGCTAAAATTAAAATCACTAAAAGTGAAATTATTAGTGAGAAAAATATTGCACTTAAAAATGATGAGTTTCTTTAATTTTACCGAATTGGAAACTTCTGGAATATAATCAAGAGGAAGATGGATGATCACAAACCATCAAACCAAACTGAAATGCTTGAATTTTTTCACCAAAAACTGTGATTAAAAACCAGGGTTATTCCACCAAATATTGATTTCTGAACTCTGCATCTGTTTTTTTTGTTGTTTTTTTTTTGTTATTTCAGATATTTCTCATTTTCTGCAAATAAATGCTC
Organism: Astyanax mexicanus; assembly: GCF_023375975.1. Classification (NCBI taxonomy): domain Eukaryota; kingdom Metazoa; phylum Chordata; class Actinopteri; order Characiformes; family Acestrorhamphidae; genus Astyanax; species Astyanax mexicanus. The sequence continues at coordinate 11,697,656 of NC_064422.1, forward strand.
TAAATTATTAAATTATCTTGTTAACTATAAATCGTGTCAATGCAAACATATTTTTATAAGATATTTTGGAGCATTTCTTCTGGTCCTGGTACTTTTTTGATTTTGCTATTTATAGGTATATGTTTGAATAAAATGAAAATTGTTGTGTAATTTTATAAACTACAGACAACATTTCTCCCAAATTCCCAATAAAAATATTGTTATTTAGAGCATTTATTTACAGAAAATGGGGAATTGGCTGAAATGGCTTCTCCACCAGTCTTACACACTGCTTTTGGATAACTTTATGCTGCTTTATTCCTGGTGCAAAAATTCAAGCAGTTCAGTTTGGTGGTTTGATGGCTTGTGATCATCCATCTTCCTCTTGATTATATTCCAGAGGATTTTAATTTGCTAAAATTAAAGAAACTTATAATTTTTTTAACGTGGTTTCTTATTTTTTATCAGATCTGTGTGTGTGTATTGTTTTACTGAATGTGATCATTTGTGTTCAGCTCTGTAATCTGAGCACATACCAATGCAATTATAAGCAGATTAGGGCAGGAAGACTGCAGATATTTGAGGAGTGGTTGTGATGACTTCACTGGGGCTGAGTGTCCGGCGGGACTGGGCTGGGCTTCAACACCAAATACCAAAAAATACCAGAACCCCTCCCTGCCTGCAGTGGATCATTTAAAGATACGTTTCATTACCTCTGACTGATGGAGCCGGGGAGCGTTTTGGCTCAAGCCTTTCCCCCGATCACTGAGCTCCACCACTTAACATCCTTTCCTTAAGTGTGAGAGAATGAGAGAGAGAGAGAGAGAGAGAGAGAGATGAATGGATGGATGGATGGATGGATGGATGGATGGATGGCGAGAGAGCAGTAAAAGTGAGTGGGTGGGTGTGTGTTTCACACTCTAGTGTCTAAAATATTGCTCGTCAGAGTGAGTAAGCACACACCCTCGTACAGCTGTGTTCTTTAGGGAACACCACATACACTATACTACACACTGGGTTTATACACACACACACACACACATACACACACACTGGGCTTTTTCAGTAAAATCCCATTCCTGCACAAATAAAGAGCAAACAAAATAACATCACATTTAAATGACAGATTTTTATTCACTTATACACCTTTAAACATCACTGAATTCACTCTCTGATGCACACTTATCATGTGACACTTTGTGATGCTGTATTCAGACTGCAAACTAATAATTTAATGCTGTCCAATAAAAAAAAAAAACAAGTATCTGCATTTTTTGTCGATTTTTAGTTTACTACATAATTTAACAAGGAGAAAAATGTCCCTTAGACGGTATCAACATTTTTTGATAAACGGACCAGTAGAAAAACTTAAAATTGACCTGAAATACTCACTTTTTACATTCAATCCCACTGAAAATAGTTTATAATAAATATTATAGCTATAAAGTTGCTTTGTTGTAGATCCTTCTTTTTCAATTGGACAGTGACGATTTGTTTCTTAAAATAGTTGAGACAGCGCAACAAATTATACAAGTCACATCATCTTTATTTATACAGCACAATTAAAAGACAATGAGAACCAATCAAAACTGTACAAAGAAACTGAACTGACACAACAAAGATTTAATTTCCCAGCATGCTCACTCACCGGACATTCCTGGATCTGCTGATCACGTGACTCTACAGTTTTCACGCTCGCCGAGCTTCTTATTGCTCACACCTGGACTACCTTGCATATATACCCCCTGTTTGCTTTGTCTGAATACTGAATCTAGCTTGATAGCTTTTCCACTAAGTGTTTATGTTTATTGACTACTTTATGTTTTTTGACTACTCTTTTGCCTTGCCCTTCCTGTTCTTTGATTACCGTTGCCGACCTAGTTTTCATGCCTAGACTACCAGTCGTTTTTGATAGCAAAGATGCATTACAATCCCATCACTGCAGACCATCAGAATTTGCATTGCACTGCAACACATAATGCATTTTCTTTTGTCCACATGGTGCATTCCCACTATTAATATATGTTTGTTCATTTTCAGAATTGGATAAAAGCAATAAAAGTCAGATTCAGTGTGAAAGGGTCTTAAACTGGATGATTTGTGGAGCTTTGGGTGAAGTTATAAACCTCTGTAGAGACCAGAATCACAACCTAAACCCTCCATTTAAACTGAAGAGCTACGGGAAATAGCAGGACTGTGTAGGCTGTGTGTATGTGTGTGTACGTGTGTGTGTGTGTGTGTGTGCTGGTCCGATTGGCATGATTTATCTCTGTCATTTGTCTAAAGATTCCCAGCAGCCATTTGGCCGATTTCCCTGTTCAGCTGTGCAGTAGACTCCCTGATGGTCATCCATACACACATGAATAAACACACACACACACACAGCCTCAAAGCTCACACATACACAAACACACAAACCCATATAGACACACATAAAGGCATTCACACATACACAACACACCCCGTTACGCAATCTTTACCAATGCTGCACAACCTTTACGTGTGTAAACACTGGCAGAACACAACGTGTTAGTTTCTTCTCTTTGTGTTATTTAAAGAAAAGCTGCGAATGGCCTGATTTCATTTCTCCACTCTGATCAAAAGCAGCAGCATTATAATGTTTGATGGCAGCCAGCACTGAGCTTTTCTGCAGATATTCTCATGCACAAATCTCAATATAATCATAACACTGCAAGAAATCATTAGTAATACATCATGAGGTGATGTTGCAACAAATTATTGATGCATATATATTTGAATATTTAGTATTTATTAACTAGAAAATTGCTTTTCCCTCAACGCAAAGAGCTTGCACTGCTAAAGGTTGGTACATGGATGCTAAGATTGTTGCTATACTGTAACTGTTGGTTGGTCAATTTAGTAGGTGTGTGGGATAGAGAAACTCTATGGCTTGGTTGTGTGCAGAAATGAATAGGAATTAATGAGAGGAATGAAGGATTCAAAAGAAATAACAAACAGAAGAGTGCCAGTCCATATATATCTGTAAAAAAAAAAAAAAAGCTTGGGGTTCTGCTATTAAGGGTAATTTGGTGGCTATTGGACAGATAACTCTAAACTTTGAGTGTGAATAAATGTGAGTGAAAGAGAGGAATGAGGGATGAAAAACTGACAAAAATAGATAAGGGCAGGTCAGAAAGGCCATGTATTAGAACCCAATTACCTGCTTTGGGTTAATAGAATACAGTTTGGTGGCTGTCAGCACACAGAAACTATAATAAAAGAATGATAAATAAATATAAAATAAAGCTAAAGCAGCTACACTTGTGGGGTGGGATACCATCAGATCAACTCTTAAGGTCTTGTTTTTATCTCATTGGCCAATATCAGACACTCAACGTGTACTTTTTTTTTTTACTTATTTGGTGTAACACTGACTAGGATGGCTTATCCTTTATATCTGTATCTGATATGTTGTAGTATTTTTCTTAATCTCTTAATCTCTATATTTTTGTCAAACAAAGCAGTAAAAAATGATCTCCCAACTCAATCCCACAAGTTCTCAGTGGGTTTAAGTCTGATGGTTCTTTTACCACGATATTGACTAAACTTCCTCGCTCCACAAGAGTGCATCTCCATCACTTCCATCACTGTACTTGTTGGGTGGCACGGTGGCTTAGTGGAGAAAACATGGAAAACATGTAGATCTGGTAAATTGAATACTCAAAATTGCCCAGAAAAATGGAATACTCTAAATTGATTTGATAAATTGAGTACGCTAAATTGATCTGGAGTGGTATGTATGTAAGTTTGTGTGCCCAGATTGGCACTCTGTCTTGGGTAAATGCTGTAGTGCCTGATGCAGTCCTCCAGGTGGACGGTTGTTTCCGGTTGAGAGTATGCTGGGTCCTATTGGCTGCCGCGTCTCACCAGTGTGTGGATGAGTGCGAGTATAAATTGTTGCATGTAAAATTGCGTCCTTGGGTTTCTAGAAAGCCGCTATATAAGTTGAACTTCATTCATTGTTGGGTGGTGGTCCACCATTGTTTTGTCGCAACATCAAGTCATTTTTGTGGTTCTCCACCATGAGAAAGAGAGAGAATAGCTCATTTCAAACACATCTAAAGCATCCAATTGCTAAATACCAATGAGTATGACACATACCCAGTACATCTGAGGTCATTAATCAGGTTCCGCTCTTTTCCTCCACTTTCATCTTCTTCTATATCGTCATACACGCCACTTTTCTGTGCACCTTGTTCTGACCTCAATCAGAGATGCTGGAGGGCAAGAGGGCACCAGTGCCCCGCCCAGATTGAAGAATGGGCTTCTTGCTGAAGCCATCTCAGCCTATTAAGCTGTGAGACAATAGGCCGAGTGTCTCCTCTGCTCTCAGGGGTACCAAGCAGTGCAGAGGCAGGACAAAGAGGCTGATTCTCCCCAGAGAAGGCCCTCCAGGAGGGGGCTGGAGCGGCAGAGGAATGACTGCTCCCTGGAACATGACATGGGCGTAAAATATGAACGGGGCATAAAGGCAGGATAGAGAGTGAGACAGTATGTCACACACTTTCACAAAGGTCCATCTGTCTGAGAGAAAGAGAGAGATAGAGAACGAGAAAGAGAGAGAGAGAGAGATTGTTGTTATACTCCCAGTGTTGGAGCTGGTGAATTAGATGGTACTGGTTGACTGGGCAGGATAAAGATGATGAGTTGAGTTGACGCTTTAGTAAACCATCAGAAAGAGTTCACTGCTTTTACTCTTGATCTTATTGGTCTTCAGACGGCTGGATCTTAGCGTGAAGGCGAATGGCTCAGGCTTTTCTGGTTAAAACACTGGTATATCTTCTAAATAATCAACAGCTGATCTTTATACATCAAAGCTCATCGATCTTCAGTCCACCGAGTGCCACCAATCTGGAGCCATGGCAGTTGATCGGCTCTCCGTAGTCTTTCACGTTTCCCAGCTCTTCGTTCGGACAAAACTCTTGGACTCTACTTCTTTTCGCTTAAAAGTCTCACAGATAGAGAGAATCTACACGTTTGTTGGCTTCGGGAAGATTTTTGGAGGATGATCTTCATCTAAGGAACAGTTTTTCAAGTTTGGATCCAGGTTTGGTCTGGTTGTGAACTTGAACACTGGGGATGGACGCTGTGTAACGCTCAACCGAAATGATACAGGTAAACAACCTGTTGTAAATGCTTAGTATTCTTATAGTAAAGCATGTAACCTACGCTATTTAACCTAAATCTGTGTTATTGAAATCTTGAAACGGCTCTTCTTAGACTTTTACTGATTGATAAGGTATTTTTATAACACTTTGAATAGTCCTTTGTGGATGTTTTGTACTATGTTGAATTTGTACTTTCTTAAAAATCTTTATTTTCCTTGACCTTAAAACTGACGAGAACCCCTTCAGAACCTGTATCCGTTACAATGGGCATCATTTTTTCTTATTAGTTTTTTTATTTTTGTTGCACATAATACTATTCAAGAGCTGTTGTCCATCAAAATTAACCATGAACCAGTTTAGAAACCAATGAAACAGTAACTTGGTCCCACCCACTGCAAAAACATGGGAAAAACAGCAGCACTAGAGCCATTGAGGCAAAGTAGCAGTTATTTTTGTATGGATTTAATGTGATTTAATGTGATGAACACAGTGGATCCACACCAGCAGATGACATGTCTCTCCAAACCATCACTGATCATCAGTAAATTTTACATTTCATTTGAATGAACGAAATCAAGGGAGCAGAGTCTTCAGGAGGAAGAGTGGAGAGACACAGTCCAAACCGCTCGAGGTCTAGTGTGAAGTTTCCACCGATCAGTGATGGTTTGGAGAGACATGTCTGATATCTGCTGGTGTTGAACCACTGTGTTTTATTATCAAGTCTAAAGTCAGTGCAGTTTTGTTTTCCCACAAAATCTTACAGCACTTCATATCTTACAGCTTCCCTCTGCTGATAACAACTTTTATGTAGATGCAGATTTAATTTTCCAGCAGGACTTGGCACACTGCCCACACTGTGTACCAATTGGTACCAAAAGTACCAATTGGTCTTACAATACTAATTTAGGAGTATTTTACCATCTTTAGTAACACAGACTCTGCGACGAAGAATCGTAGAGAATTGTCTTGCGATATATTACAGTTTTGTGATCATCGTTATCATGGATTTATATGATGCTATAAATCAAACTAATCTTGCATTGTTTGTTTTTCTGTACTCTGTATTTGTCTGACTGTCTGTCTGTCTGTCTGTCTGTCTGTCTGTCTGTTTGTTAACCGGATCTGCAGTCCAGCTCGTGAAGGCATCAGATGCGACTCGTCAGAGTCTGCTGTACATTAAGGAGATCGGGCATGGCTGGTTCGGGAAGGTAAGTCTGGTTTATGGTTTATTGTGGGGGTTTGACTGGTGTTAATGTTTCTCTGTAGGGACGTTTTAGTTCAGATCAAACGTTTAGCTCAGTTCTGCTCCTCGTCTCGGCTGCTCCAGCTCGGGTCCTGAGGACGTGAGCTCGTCTGTTGTGTTCTATCACCTCGCACGGCCCGCAGGAACACCGCTCGCATCCGCCTGCCTTTGATGTTGCTTTGGTTTCGGGATTTTGTCTCGTCTCCGAGTCTGTTTGTAGCTGCAGTGCGCAAACCTAATTCCAGTGTGTGAAATTGGAATAATGGTGTTCTGTGTACGAGTGTATCCTTCTGATTTCATTCTCATACTCTTTCTCTTTCTTTCCTTCTCACTTTCTTTTTCTTTTTTCTTTTTCTCTCTCTCTTAATGTCTATATATCTATATGTCTCTCTGTTTCTTTCTATCTTTCTCTCTTTCTGTCTCTCTGTTTCTTTGTCCTTCTGTACACTCCAATGCATATACATACACACTCCCTCAATTTGTTCCATTGACTGGGTATGTCCATCTGCGTGGGTGTCCTCTGTCTTGTTTGCATGACTGGTGACGTCCTACTCTGTTGTCTCGTCGGTGTGTGTGTGTATATATGTTTCTTTATTTCAATGTATTTATTTCTTTTTTTTCTTTTTGCTTCATTAATGGAATTTATAAATTGCATGTTTCTTGGTGTCTTTGTCTAAAAATCTGTCTGTTCAATTTTCATTTGGGTTCATCCATCTAAATGTGTGTGTTAATGTGTTTGGATGAGTGTATTTTTTGTCCTCTCCCTCGTTGATATATGTGTGTCTTTGCTGTCTGGGTATCTGTGTGTGTGTGTGTGTGTGTATCTCAGGTGTTGTTGGGGGAGGTGAACTCTGGCCTCAGCACGACTCAGGTGGTGGTGAAGGAGCTGAAGACGAGCGCCAGCCTACAGGACCAGATGCACTTCCTGGAGGAAGCTCGGCCTTACAGGTACAATTTATGTATAATTTCGTTTCTTATTTTCTACCATTTTTCTCCCAATTTATCCAGCCAGTTGCCCCATCCTGACACATGTGAAGTCAAACTCCGCCTCTTTTTGAACTGCTGCTGATGCTGTAGCATTAACGAGTAGCATCACAGCGCTAACACTCAGAGGAAAGCTCAGCAACTCGGTTCTGATACATCAGCTCACAGACGCAGCCTTGTGCTGATCCACATCACCCTAGGAGTGATGAGGGGAAAGAACACCATCTACTGTACCCACCCAGAGAGAGCGGGGCCGATTGTGCTCTCTCAGGGCTCCGGCAGCTGATGGCAAGCTGCATAACTGGGATTTGAATCAGTTTGAATCTTATAGTCATAGTGGCACCATTTGGAGCCCAGCACACCTGTTTTTTTCTTTTCAACTAGAGAGCATATAAGTTGGTCCACAAGGTCACCAAACGTAGTTTTAACTAATAAAAAAATCATTTTTTTAGTTTTTACAGTTTTTTTTTACCATGCCTTAACACTAGTCAGGGAAATTTTTCAGGGAAACCCTGCAGTTGCGAAAGCTTCTCTGCTTTCATAAATTTCCCCTTCTCTATGATGTAAATGTCTGGCTGTTGAATTAATATAGTCAGATACAGTGTATATAATCATATTTAGAATTTTTACTATATTTTGATTTGTGTATAAATGTTGTTATGCTGTATCTGGTGTCTCCAGGTCTCTGCAGCACCCGGCTCTAGTTCAGTGTTTGGCTCAGTGCACAGAGGTCACTCCCTACCTGCTGGTTATGGAGCTCTGTCCTCTGGTGAGTCACCTGTGATTAAATGGACACAATGCAGACACACTATTACAGAAAAGAAATAAAAATAATAATTCACAGCATGTGAAAATGTTGTTTTCAGGTTATGAGGAAAAAAGCCTTCTATTTTAATGTTACTTTAAACTAGTTGTGTATTTTAGTGTATTTTAGACCTAATAATAAAAATAATTTGAATAGTTGTAATAATTTTAATACGTTGATAGTCAGAGTTGCTGTGATATTCATGTTTAGCTGTTATACTTAATATTTGGATACTGGAATTGAAGTTCAGAAACCAATATTTGGTGGAATAACCCTTTTTTTATCACAGTTTTTTTATGCATCTTGGCATCATGTTCTACTCCTCCACCAGTCTTACACACTGCTTTTGGATAACTTTATGCTGCTTTACTCCTGGTGCAAAAATTCAAGCAGTTCAGTTTGGTGGTTTGATGGTTTGTGATCATCTATCTTCCTCTTGATTATATTCCAGAGATTTTTTAATTTGGTAAAATCAAAGAAACTCATCATTTTTAAGTCTCTTGTTTTTTTTTTCCAGAGCTGATAATACAACCTCATTATTTATCTTTTAATGTAGTGTAATAAATAAATACATTTTCCCTGTCAGTCCCTGGCAGTCTGGCATCATCCTGTATTCATGTCTGTGCGGTGCATGCTAATGCTTGTTTATGCTCTTCTCTTTCTCTGTGTTTACTGGCTGGTTCCTGCCTCTCTGTGATGACTGTGATAACTGTGATACAGGGTGATGTGAAAGGTTATCTGCGCAGCTGCAGGGCTGCAGACTCCGTGACCCCTGACCCTCTGCTCCTCCAGCGAATGGCCTGCCAGATCGCCTCGGGTCTTCTGCATCTCCACAAACACGAGTACACGCACAGGTGGGCTGAACACCTCCTGCACAGATCAAGCGCAAGAAACACAGAGATGCAACATTTAATGCATTGATAATTATTGCTGAAATAAAATAAAGGGCTTTATTTTTCTTTCTCTAATAGATCTAAGCATCAAATGTTACATTATAAATCCAATTTTAACACTTCTAATGGATCATAATTAACATTTCTAATATGTATATATCCATTGGAATTAACAAATTGATTTGCTGCAGTGGTCTAGTTACTAAAGATCTTATTCCATTGTTTTTTCATTTATTTAAAAATGTTAAGTTGTGTCTCTAGTATAAATGAATGTCATGTGAGTTGTTTTGTAAAAAAAAAAAAAAAATGCTCCGGTGATCCAGTATAACTCTGTGGAACGCTTTAGTCCAGTTAAGGAGTGGGCGGAGAGAAACGATAGGATTTCCGCTTTTGCTTATGAATATTCATACATGCAAACATATCGCCTCTAATTGGCTAACAGCGCTGCAACACCAGGAGGCAGCGAGACAGACAACAGTTAAAAACGTTTCAAAATAAAGACTAAATTTTTACACTAATTACATTTTAGTCTTTGTAATGTCATATAATGTTACTTTACAACATGTGTAATAATGCCCTGCTAAGTGCAGTTCAGCCACTGACCTAATCTTAGAGTCTCTGTAAAACACCAAATTCCACCGGAGATCCTATTTAAACCTATAGATACTTACACACAGAGGCGGGTAGTCCAGGTCCAGAAAGTAAAAATCCACTCCAGGGTTTTATGGCTGGCAGTTTATTCATACACTCTAGATTATTTATATTACAGGGGCGGACCAAGTGTTAGAAGTCTTGAACCCAAGTCTCCCACATGATGTGATCGCTCACTAGCAGGTAGTGGTGTTATCCGCTGCATCCACACCAACTTTTATACATATTATTGAAAAGTACTCAACCACAAAGTGTCTGACTACATAATGTTACAGAGTGGGGTTTCCAAGTGTAAAAGAGTATAATGCAGAAAATGTTGCAATGCTCTGCTAATCAGTCAAGTGCAAAACTAGCCTGCTGTTGGAGCTGCAAAAGACTAATGGCTATAATGTATTCAGAAAAGGATGTCTATAAAACTCCTGTAGTATGTTTTTGGTGTTTGGAATCAATTCAGCTTAAAATTCCCTTCTTATTTTTTTAGCAAGTGTTTTGCTTTCAAAAGAAGACTTTAATTACCTTAAGTTTCCAAATTTGCTATTTTCAAGTACTAAAACTACATTTAATAATTCATTTACACAAGTAAAACACAGCTGATATACTTTTGTAAAAAGCTTAACCCAGTCTAGAGGAGTATTCGATAACCTGAAATGTATCTGAGAAACGTGATCATGACAGATAGATACCTGTATAATCCTCCTCCAGTTGTTACCTGGGATGCTGTGTTGTTGGCGATGCACCTCTTGGTATCTTCCTGTAACAATATCCTGATGCTGCCTGAGTGTGCATCTGCTACTCCAGCATCAGTGATTTTGTTGCCGGGGGTTACCGCTCTCCTCCGTGAAGAAAAGGGCAGAAATGAAGGCTGTTATTACTGATGTCTCATCTCTAAATAGTGTGATCAGATTGTGTATTTTGGTATTTTGATTTTCATCAGTGATCTGGCTTTGAGAAACTGCCTGCTGACATCAGACGTGACCGTCAAAATAGGAGACTACGGGCTTTCACACAGCAAGTATAAGGTACAGATATACTGTACAGCACCAGTCAAAAGTTCAATGTTTTTCTTTATTTCTTTATTTAATGTATTTTCTATGTAGTATATTAATATTAAAGACGTGAAACCAATTAAGGGTCACATATAGAATTACATAGTAAAATGTAAAAAAGTGTTTAGTCCTCCACATCACAATATAGTCTTCCATATTAAAGAGCCACTAAACTTTAAACCATACTTTTTCCTAAATATGCTAAATATGTTCCTTTTGAAGTAATGAAATATACCAGTCCTGCTTAATTTTTATAAACATTTCCTAACCTTTAAAAAACACTTTTACTGTGGTCATTTCCACCATTTTTGCAGCACCCTATCAGGTATAACTGTGTTATAAGTGAGGATGATGTTTATGCATACTTTGGTATGCAGACACATTACAATATGCAAATCAGTCTATCAATAATATTGCTATTTCACTATTAAAGGTACACAGCCAATCATCTCTCTTTCCTGCCCCGCTTCTAAACCCATACATCATCCAGTCCGCCTCCCAAATTACCCCTTATGTTTTTTAACCTTTTTTCAAAGTGGAGTCATTAAAAAAATGTTATAATGTAAAAAATCTCTTTGAATGAGAAGAGGTGTGTCCAAACTTTTGACTTGTACTGTAGATCATTCTATAGTCTTCATTTACATTTATGACCTCATAACTACTATGATATAAACATAACTGTACACAATGTAGTTATTAAAGTAAGGGCATGATATTAATGCCCATATATTATAGGCTTTAATAGGTTTATATGGATGTCATTTTTGTCACAGCTTAAAAATTTTGCCTAGTTAGACAAAATCGTTCTTCACTGATGATTCAGTAACCAGAGTCTCACTCGCTCCTCTGCAGGACGACTACTTTGTGACATTGGATGAGTCCTGGGTGCCGTTACGCTGGATTGCTCCTGAACTGGTGGATGAAGTTCATGGCAACCTACTGGTGGTGGATCAGACCAAACAAAGCAACATTTGGTGGGTGTATATTATATTATATTATATAATATTAAACAGTATAAGACCAATTGGTACTTTTGGCAGTGTGGGCAGTGTGCCAAGTCCTGCTGGAGAATGAAATCCACATCTCCACATCCACAACTGCTTGAGGTCTAGTGTGAAGTTTCCACCAATCAGTGATGGTTTGGAGAGACTTCATGCTTCCCTCTGCTGATAACTTTTATGGAGATGCAGATTTCATTTTCCAGCAGGACTTGGCACACTGCCCACACTGCCAAAAGTTCCAATTGGTCTTATTATATAATATTTGAATTTTTTGAGACACTGATTTTTGGGTTTTCATTGGTTGTAAGCCATAATAATCATCAACAATAAAATAAATATATATTTAAAATAGATCACTCTGTGTGTAATACATCTATATAATATATGACTTTTACACTTTCAATGATATTCTTTTATTAAATTCTAAGAAAAAAGTTTTTAATTCCTAATGTGCACGTCTTTGTTTCAGGTCTCTTGGAGTGACCATCTGGGAGTTGTTTGAGTTGGGGAATCAGCCATATAGACACTACTCAGACAGGCAAGTCCTCAGCTATGCTGTGAAGGAACAACAACTGAAACTGCCGAAGCCATTGCTTCAGTTCCCTCTTGCTGATCGCTGGTGAGTTCTCTACCTACCAGAATTTCATTTGACTTTCTTTTCTGCATGTTCTGTCCAAAACTTATTACTGTACTGTATGCTCTTACAATTCTTTTACGAAGCAGATAATCAAAAATAACCTACATGGCGTTTTCTCTAGGAGATGAGTTGGGGATTATATTTCATATTTGTTCAAATTACACTGTTTTTCAATGTGGGGTTATTAAAATGCAAATCGTTATGGCACTCATTTCCTCCACAGCACAGAAAATCAATGTTCTAGAAACAGAAGGAACACTGTATTTTTTTATCTTTAATTTAAGTTTTCTTGATTGCATGTCTCTGTATTTGTGTCCACTCAGGTACGAAGTCATGCAGTTCTGCTGGCTGCAGCCAGACCAGAGGCCGACTGCAGAGGAGGTTCACCTCTTGCTCAGTTACCTGTGTGCCAAAGGTGCCAGTGAGGCAGAAGAAGACTTCGAGAGGCGCTGGAACTCCATGAGACCCAACATGAATCACGGCAGCCTGCATGGGGCTGGACCCCTTGCTCTAGAGATGCCCCAATCCTCCAAAACCTCCTCTTCTTTCCCCTTACTGGAGCAGTTCTCTGCCGGCGACGGCTACCAGTCAGAGTCGGGAGATGACATCCTTACAGTTACAGAGACCAGCCATGGTCTGAACTTTGAGTACAAATGGGAGCAAGCGAGAGCGAAGCAGCCCTATCACTCCTCATCCACCACAGGAACGTTGGGACAAGGTAATCCGCATTGCCAGGAGATCTACTACCCCCCCGGGGTGATGGTGGGGGGATGTGGGATTGAAGGACTCACCTTAGGGGTCTCTCCACAGTACTTTGAACCTAAACAGTTGCATACCCCAGGTGTGGTACCAGTCCTCAGTGCTCATAGTCCGTCAGTTACCAGCGAGTACTACATTCGTATCGAAGAGCCAGTAGAGTGCAATATTAACTTGGATTATACCATGTGTGCTTACAGCCCTGAATTCGGGGGCAGCAGTGGCAGCTTTCTCACTGGAAGTGGAGACTCAGGGGAATGCATGAACTGCCCCTCTGAGTCAATTGGCAAGCCAATCGAGTCGTACTGGTCAGCGGCGGACATCCACAAAAACAGTGCCTATGATTCTGACAGCAGTCCTGCCATGTCTCTAACCATGGAGCCACTTCTAGGTCAGGTTTCTGAAGCAAGTCCACTCAGGCCTTGGGAATCAGGTCACTATGTTTCTTACAAAGACAGAGATGGAGGCTATTATTATGAACACTCTCCACAACTGGGGATGGAGCGTTACCTGATTGGAGATCTCTCAGAACCTTCACGTGAGAGCTGGGGATCTCGAAGTCTAAGACAAGCTCTTGGAGAACTTGAGGAGCCACTGGGCATTCCCCCCTCTCTTGGCAGTCCTCCACAAGGGTATGGTGACCATTATCTCGAGAGCAGCCAAGGATCAGTAATAGGGAAAAATGTAACCGGAGGATACTATGATATGATGGGTTCTTTGAGGAAGACCATGCCAGGGAATCACTCAGTATGCATTGACATGGAATCAGGTGGAGCTGTGTTTGTTGGAAGAGATGATACTGAATCAGAAGAGGAGGAGGACCTGTTTATTGAAAGACAAGCGATGGCCTGGTCCAGCAACCACTCGGCGAAAAACACTATGAGCTTGGGTCGAAGGCAAAGCTCATCAAGGCAAGAAGTTTATGCAGACTTTCACTACACCATGCCCATGACTGACGTTGAGGACGCATGGCCAGAGCAGCACAGTCTCCCATACTGCTCTAACAAGCCAATTAATTACCTTGAAGCAACCGTTAAAAGCAACACATGCCCTGTGCACGGCAGACATTCATCAGTATCCTCATCGGACTGCAGTTCCTACATCCATCTGTGTCATGAACCACCCAGAGAAGCAGAAGTCTACCCTGTACCTTGTTGTCAGGCTTTGAGCAATTCACACTTTGTGGACCCTCTCACTGGGTCATTGGTAAGAAACAGCTTCATGAAGGATGCTGTTTCTGAAAAAGCTCCAGGCTTACCCAGCAGGAACCAGCAGATAAACCCATCTGCTTTGCCTATTGGGCGGGTAACTATCACCATACCAGACTCAACGAACAACAGGGTAAAACAGAACCTTCAGACAGAACTTTCAGAGTACATAGACACTGCGGTCAGGGAAGAAGAAAGCAGTTCTTTACAAGAAAAGTCTCAAACAGACCCCAAAATAGAGGTTATTTTAGCCACCTCTCTACAACTAGAGACATCTCCACCAGAGCTCATCTCCACAGAGCCTGATTCAGAAGCAAGCAGGACAGCAGACAGTGGCGTAGACCGTGGACACTCCAGTATTAGCCTGGTGGAGATTGATGACTGCAGTGACGATGACATCACTGACGTTACCTCAGGGATTTTTGGCGACTTCACAGGAGATTATTCCGAGGCAGCTGAGTACTCCACCCCAACGTTCAAGTCCCTGCAGAAGCAAGTGAACACTCCTGACTCCATGGACTCCATCGATATACCATCCACTGCAGGCTCCAGTGAAACTCTCAGCCCAACCTCCCTCCATCCTTCAAATTCTCCCAGAGCTATGGACAGCGGCTATGACACTGAGAACAATGAGTCTCCTGAGTTTGTTTTAAAGGAACCCCATGAACCGCAAGAGGCGAACGCCTTTATCAAGCCAGTGGATATTCCAATCCCTGAAGCATGCAGTCTCAAGGATGAAAAGGAACAAGATGTTGAAGGAGTTGTTGATCCTCAGCAGGAAGTTGAGGAGGAAGAGGAGAAAGAGGAGGAGGAGGAAGAGGCAGTTGCCTTGACAGGCTCTCAGAGCACTGATGAAGGGTTGACGGCACTGAGCGAGAAAACCCCATACAGAGATTCAGCCTACTTTTCTGACTGTGATGCGGGGAAAGGGAAAGAGAGCGAAGAAGACAGTGAAAAAGACACTGACGATCTTGAGAGGCAGGAGGAGGAATCGGTGCAAATGGTAGAACAAGTGGAACTATTACCAAAACAGATGCTTGAGGAAGACCTTGAAAAGGTGTCTGTTGCAGAGGCAGAAGAAAAGAAAAATGAAAGTGAAATCATCCGCAACAATGATACAGAGGAAAGCGAGCTCTTGCAAACAGATAAAAGCATTTTCCTTAACACCATTGACACAAGTTCCATCAATTGCACCAACAATTGTACCACCTTTACTGAAACATCTGAATCAAGTCCTTGCCTCACATTAGATGTAAGTATCAAGGATAAAGATGAAGAGGTGTTGCTATGTCACAGTGAGTCATCAGATTTCACAACCTTGCCATGTTCTGATTCAAAGCAAGAAAACCAAGCAAATGAAACCAATAAATCAGACCTCGGACTTTCTGTTGAACCATCAACTACTGAAGGTCTCATTGAGGATGATAAAGTAGAGATCACTTTTGACATCAGTGCAGATGACCTTCAGAATGAAACAGATGCTACTGAAGAAGAAAAAGAAGAAGAAGAAATTGAAGTAAAAGAAGTAGAAGACGTAGTAGTAGAGGAAGAAGATAAAGAAGAGATGTCTACCACATCTCTAGAAGAACAAACACCCCTGGATGACAGTATGCTTGTACCAGATCAAGAGATAACAAATGTTCCAGCAGGCAAGTCCTTTTCAGACGAGTTGGTATCTCTCAAAAGAAAGGACGGATCTCAGGATGGATGCCACAAAAGTTTCATCCGCCCTTCCTCTCCTCCTCCTCCTTCCCCTCTCCCACCACTCGAGGGCCGAGTGTCCCCAGCTGATGGAGAAGAGGCTGATGAGGAGGACGGGGATTCAGAGGACAGTGATGAATCTGATGAGGAGTTGAGAACCTACAGCATCCAGGAGCAGAGCGAGGAGAGCGAGGACGAGGTCCTGCCGGTACCCATCATCGTGAGCGACTGCAGTGATGCTCATAAACTTCGAAGCCTCCTGAAGATGCCCAACCTTTTCAACGATTGCGATGATCTGGAGTCGAAGAAGAAGGTGGTGTCCTTCTTTGATGATGTCACAGTCTACTTGTTTGACCAGGTGAGTAACATCTATGCATTTAATTATACAGTACATAGTGCCAGACAAAAAAGTATTGGGATATATATATTTTTTTGAGATATCAACACCATTGATAACTCTAGACTAATCTAGATTGTGTAGCCACTTCACTCATTTATCTTTTTTTTTCCACCATAGGATATAATTTCTTTTTTATGCACACCCATCTATAATATTTCTCCTCAATCAATAAATCCCATTTATCCAAATTTTGTCTTTACTCGACAGCCCCCAAATATGTACTTCTTTAAGACAGGACCCTGAAGCAACACCTAGCAAACACTTGGAACACACGTAGAACCACTCAACAAAACACCTGAACAGACAACACATGGTGCACCATTAAAACTCCATAGCAACACCTAACAAGCAATGCTCTTACATAGCAACCATGTAGTAATGCCTTGGCAACCGACAACAATTGCTTAGCAATATCTTAGCAACAGCATCCAAACCATTACCTGTAAGGCAGGTATATATATTACATGAAATAAATTATACTAAACCATCCCAATACCTTTGTTAATAGTTGTTTATGCATATGTGAAAAAAGAATATTTGCATCATTTCATTTTTTTTTCATTTAAAACAAAAATTAACTTTTTTTTCAGGAAAGTCCAACAAGAGAACTAGCAGAACATGGCTTCCCTTTGGGAGGTGATTCCAGCTCGCAGCGTTCGAAGGGCACTGGAAAAAAACAGCAGGAAAAAGTCAATGCCTCTGATGACTCTTCAGATGGAAACATTTCAGAAGAGAGTAAGAATTCAGTTGACTCATTTTATATATCATTATATTTACATTACCAGTCAAAATATGTCATTAGATAGATAGATTCTAGGGGTAATTCTATTATTCAAACATTTTCTGCATTGTAGATTAAGATTAAAGTCACCCAATCTATGAAGAACATATGGAATTATTTAGTAAACAAAAAGTGTTAAACAAACCAGATTATGTTTTTTTTTATTTTAGATTCTTCAAAGTATCACCTCTTGCTAAGATGATCAGTTTTGCACAGTCAGCTTCATGAGCTTTCAGTTAACAGCCGTGCTGAACTCATCAAGAGTTAATTACTTGAATTTGAGAGCATCAGTTGTAAAGTAGTGAAGAGGTAGAGTTACAGGTATACAGTGAAAAACTCTGTTTGAGTAATGTTCTAATCCAGATTATGGCAAATTTTAAGTAGTTTAAGAAATAAAAGTTAGTCAATCTGAAAAAATATGTTATGATAAAACTGGCACTCATCAGGACCAGTTCCAAAAAAGAAAGACCAAGAGTTACCATCCTTAGGAACTGCCAATTAACAGCACCCTAGATGTTTAACACTGTTTTTAAGTTACTACATGATTCTTTATGTGTTCATTCATAATCTGATAGATCACTTGACTGATAATTTAAAATAAAAAATAAAAAACATTAAATGAGAAGGTGTGTCAGAGGTACAGGTACTGTACGGTAATTCTCATTTCACCGTTCTGTTATCAGGTGCCGGGTTCGAGTGGGAGGATGATTTCCCGCTGCTGCCGCTCCCCACGTCCTCTAAAGGATCTCCTCCAGACATCAAACCTAAACCCAGTCTGTCCTCCAGCTCCACTAACAGCAAACCGGCCGCCCAGTTCTCCCGCTTCACCGTCTCTCCCTCCCCCGTCTCTCGCTTCTCCATCACCCATGTTTCTGACTCAGACATGGATTCTGCAGGAGGTACAGAACTTTATTCTCTAACTTCTCATATTAACCCTTTCAGACCCTGCAGCCATTGTAGTGGACATGGTGTGTGTTCTTCTTTTTTGTGTGTTATTCACTTCACACAGATTAAGATTATTCACTATTATTCATCAGAATAGATATTTATTAGCCCCGCCCACTGCATTGAAAATTTTTTATAATAATCTGCTCACTGAAGTAAAGCATGGTAGCATATATGTGGCATATGTGGAAAGCTAATATATAAAAGTAAACACCTTTTCCAATTATGTTATATGTGTTATAAATAAATTAATAAAAAAAACACTATATGAAATAGATTTAAATAAAATAAAAATAACAGTGTTTAACAAATGACTGCACTGCAATGAACAGACAAAATACAAATATTATTTTTATTTTTTTATTTTTTTTAATGTACTTGTTTACTGAATCAACAAAAACAGCATATCTAGCTTATATATTGACCTTCTGTCTTTTATAAAATAAGAGATCACTTAAAAATGATGAGTTTCTTTGATTTTACCAAACTGAAAACCTTTGGAATATAATCAAGAGGAAGATGGATGATCACAAGCCATCAAACCACCAAACTGAACTGCTTGAATTTTTGCACCAGGAGTAAAGCAGCATAAAGTTATCCAAAAGCAGTGTGTAAGACTGGTGGAGGAGAACATGATGCCAAGATGCATGAAAAAACGGGGTTATTCCAACAAATTGATTTCTGAACTCTTAAAACTTTATGAATATGAACTTGTTTTCTTTGCATTATTTGAGGTCTGAAAGCTCTGCATCTTTTTTGGTATTTCAGCCATTTCTCATTTATATATATTTATTTATTTCATCACTAGAACATAAGTCAGGTTAGGGTTAAGGGTTAAAAACAACACAAACACTTGACCTTCTGCCTTTTATAACAGAATCACTCTGAAAAATGGCTGAATGAAACCAAATGTTCGATTTTCATCATTATTCAACTCATCTGAATAACTGTAGGACTTAATCTGTGTGGAATATGCTTCAATTTTTCCCTCTCGTTCCGGGAAACCAGCCAAAAATGACAACTGCAAAATCTAATCCAGCGTAGTCGGCTTATTAAACAGCATCACGCTGTAATGATCTATTAATGTCTGGTAATAATCCACAGTAAAAAGGGAATAAGTGAATATACGGAGGTGCAGTATTGTGTATTATTATTTATTATTATATATTATAATCTGTTATAATTGAATTTGTTCATTTTATCTGATTTATTTTTAAAGGACTAATACTAATTTTCTGTATTCTTGAAGCATCTCATAACATGATCGAAATGTACTGTATCATCAGATACAGAGTTTAAGCTTTGGCAGCTCTTTTCAGCATTTCTGAATATTAAATTCTCACTTTTTTTTCTTGTTTTTCAGGGAGCAGTGAGGACGGGGAGCGAGAGTGAGATCTGCAGCAACACTGCCACCTGTAGAGCTCAATCTGCACCGACAGATTACAGCTTCTCTCTCCAGACCTTCAGGTCTTTACAGTGAAATCTCACTCTGTTACTGTTTCTGAGAACCTTTTGGATCCCATCAAAGACAGTGCCTATTATTATTATTAGCAAATACTTAATACTTAAATAACGGCCATTAAGAAAAAGGGCCCTAAAGAAAAGAATGAACTGATAAATAAATACATTAACATAAAATAAAATAAATACATAAAATAAAAAGTGGCCATACGCATCTTAAGAAGAATAAATTATAAATAGTTTAAATCTGAATAATCTCATATTTGTTGAAATCTTATTGCTTTGGAGGGACTGTGTGATCTACTGTGAGGACTCGGGATTCTCCTGAATGAAACTTTTTGCGAAGAACATCAGGTATTTTCATGAAGGATGGATACGACCCTAAAGTCCAAACTACAATCAACCTTTTTTTTCAGAGAAAACAATTAAACAAAGAGCAAAAACTGTAAAAACAGTAAAAACTGTGAAAACAGTGAAAACAGTGCATCCATTCGGAAACTTCTTCATTTTTTTCCAGGACTTCATTGGAACAGCGCTGACTCTGACTGTGAAATCATCAGTATTATCACGATGTTAAAAAAATGAAATATTACAGCTCAGAGTTGGGAAGTGACTAATGGTTTAGCTTGAATTCACTTGAGAATCTATTTGTTTAAGGGAAAAAGGAACACACAACTGCCTTGAGTCAGCCATCTACCTGAAAGTAGCAGATTATACAGGGTGATGCAACATCATGAAACTCTGACCAGATCACTTTATGTTCTTGATTATGATAAGAAATTCACTGCATTGAATGAAATTCATATCGTTCACTCCATCGGAACGTATTTACTTATTTATTATAAATGTTAAAAGATGAAATGTTTGAGTGGTTGCTAAATACATTTCAGTATTTATTCATTTTATTTTAAATCACTGTCAATATCAGACAAAACGCCAGGAAAATTGTACTGTTGTATAAAGAAAGAGTGCTTAAAGTTAAACCCATAACCATTTATAACCACTTCATAAAGCAGCACTGTATTTTTCGCACTATAAGGCGCACTGGATTATAAGGCTCACTATCGATGAACATCTATGTTCAGTCAGGTATTAAGGAGCAGTAAAGCCATTTTGCTGAAGTACAGCATTATAAGTCACAGTAACGAGTTTTCAGTGAAGTTTCTCCACCACTAAGGCTTGGTGCAGCAGCATTAGCTAACCGCAGCACTAGCTCTTTTGAACAGTGCAGTTAGCAGCACCGCTAACCCCGATTAGCAACAGTGCTAGCTGCGGTTAGCAGCACTTAGCGCTAGTAAATGCCACCTGACATCGCTTCACTGAGGAACCCTGAGTGTTGCAGTAACCCAGGGCGGTTAGCGGCTAATGCTGATGCTGCTGCACCCAGCCTTAGTGTTGGAGACAAACTTCCCCCCTATAATGCTTTATTATAAGGTTTATACATAAGGTGCACTGTTGATTTTTTGGGAAAAATTAAGAAATTTAAGTGCTCCTTATAGGAGAATGCGAGAAATACGCTATGTAAAAGTTTGGGCAAACCCCTCTATAATTCCATATTCCATAGACTTACTGAATTCTGATTGTGGCCAAAAACCTCACTCTTTTTAGTTTACAAATCTCATTTTCCTTATCTGGAAGTTATGTTAGAACGTTTTGTAAGTGTTTTGTGACAAGATCACACACAGGTAATGTTCACACACATTGAGTTTGTGAGAATGTTTGTGTAAGCTATGTTTTCGTAGAAGGGATTTGCCTGTCTTACCAGCATATTGTGAGTTGACCTCCACAGTTCCTCTGAACTGTTAAATTAAATGTGTGTAAAATAAGGTTAACAAGAAGTTAAACAGTGGTGTTTCAAGAGAAAATTGGTTCGGTAGTTACAGTAAGTTTACAATTTGTCAGCAAATAAATATACTGATTAAAAAAATGATAATCTTGGCTAAGGGTGCCCAAACTTTCCATGTACTGCATTCAGTTCAGTGTCATTTAAAATGTTTAAGAGATGTTTTTATTTTATTTTGAGCCTTGATTTCAATTTGCGAAATTCATATCAATCTCATAGCTGCTTGAAAATATCAAAATATCAGGCATATATTTGCTTTCCATGTGATCATCATGTATACCAACGATGCTGAACATGTCAACTACCTTCTGATGATCAGAACTGTTCATAAGTGTTGTCTTAATGCATCATTAATTTAATACATTACGCCTTTCTTACCATTTTCAAGAAATTCTCAGAGAAAAGGAATGAAAGGAAAGAAAGGAAACCAGTGGTATTGATTGATTGATTGTTAATCATTGGAAATTTGGATTTTGAATATTATTTATTAGAAAACGAAAGAAACTACTGAATACTGCACTGATTGTTTACTTGTTTTTGTTTTTTCTTTTATTACGGCATTACTGTCCAATATGAACTTCATTTTCTGATGAGCTTTGTTGAGGAACGTTCCTCTCTCAGAAGGAAACCGCTCGGCGCTTTGACTACAGACTCTGTACAGGAATTTTACGTGATCCGCACATTTACGTGCTCTGGACTTATTATTAGTTATGCGACGGAGCATTAACCTGGAGGTGGAACAAAAAGTCTTTATGCTTCACTCGATATGTTTAATGTTTGTTTGCCTCTCATGGCATTCTCTTCGTATTAGGTTAGCCTAGATTCAGCTAGATACAGCAGTCTGTACTATTTTTGTATTTTACAAACGATTTTAAACTACCGATAAAAAATCAGTACGATGGTTTTGCTGGATAAACTGTAAGAGATTACCTTCATCTTTCTGCTGCCAAAGAGAGACGTTCTGGCAAACATGGGCTTGTGGACGACGAGGTGCCTGAAGGAGAAGCTCGTGTTGTCGACTGTATAAAGAGGAGAGCTGTGGTAAATGATGGAATAGTGCTACAGTATATACAGCTCTGAAAAAAAATGAAGAGATCACTTCAGTTTCTGAATCAGTTTCTCAGATTTTGCTATTTATAGGTTTATGTTTGAGTAAAATGAACATTATTGTTTTATTCTATAAACTACAGACAACATTTCTCCTAAATTCCAAATAGAAATATGGTCATTTAGAGCATTTATTTGCAGAAAATGAGAAATGTCTGAAATAACAAAAAAAAGATGCAGAGCTTTCAGACCTCAAATAATGCAAAGAAAACAAGTTCATATTCATAAAGTTTTAAGAGTTCAGAAATCTTTGATCAATATTAGGTGGAATAACCCTCTTTTTTCATGCATCTTGGCATCATGTTCTCCTCCACCAGTCTTACACACTGCTTTTGGATAACTTTATGCTGCTTTACTCCTGGTGCAAATCATTCAAGCAGTTCAGTTTGGTGGTTTGATGGCTTGTGATCATCCATCTTCCTCTTGATTATGTTCCAGAGGTTTTAAATTAGGTAAAATCAAAGAAACTCTTCATTTTTAGGTGCTCTCTTATTTTTTTCCACAGCTGTATATATATATATATAGAGAAAGGCAGGGTGATGATAGAAGGAAACGATGTATGAAGATCCTCATAAAAATCTGTTCCTCTTGTGTGTCACGAGATCAGTGACTTTACACAAAGAAAATAAAATCATTGTTTGACGTCTCTTATTCTCTCTCTCTCTCTCTCTCTCTCTCTCTCTCGCTCTCTCTTCTTTGTTGACTAGAGCAAAATTCTGTTCAAGACCAACTTTCACTGGTTGTTGGTTTCAGAGGGTCTAAGCTGGTCTTTGATGGTTATTGTGGTGGAAAAATTGGCCATCCTGAGAAAAATATATACTATACTATATTATATTACAGTGGCGTAAAAAAGTATTTGCCCCCTTACAAATTGATTTTATTTTTGCATTTTTGTCATATTTATTTTTTTCATATTATCAAACAAACTTTAATATCAGACAAATATAACCTGACCTGATATGAAAAGCATTTTTAAATAATTATTTCATTTATTAAGAGTAAAAACTATCCAAACCAATCTAGCACTTGAATTAGTTGTGATTAATCACACATTTTGAGTGCTATCACAATGACCATTTTGACATTACAATGGAGTGACATCACAATGGCCATTATGACATTACAATGGAGTGACATCACAATTGTCAATGTGATATCACAATGGAGTGCCCTCACAATGGCCATTATGATGTCACAATATAGTGCCATCACAATGGCTATTATGAAATTACAATGGTGTGTCATCACAATGTTCATTATCACATCACAGTGAAGTATACTCACAATGGCCATTATGTCATCACAATGGCGTATTGTCACAATGGCCACTGTGACACATCAATGGCCATCATGACATCAGAATGGCCATTATGACATCACAGCAGAGGGCCATCACAATTGCCCTTATAATATAATACCAGAATGGCAATTAGGACATCGCAAAGGAGTATTGTTACAATGGCCACTGTGACACACCAATAATGTTCATGACATCAGAATTGCCATTATGACATGACCATGGAGTACCCTCACAATGGCCATTATGACGGCACCATTGTGATGTCATTATGGGCATTGTGATGACATTTCATTGTGATGTCATAATGCCCATTGTGACGATACTCCATTGTGAGGTCATAATTGTATTTCAGCAGGATAATGCTCCCCCACACACAGCCATTAAACACACAATCAGAAATTCAGGAATTCAGTGGAGAGGCTTTATTTGTAGGATTTGAATAAAGATTGTGCTTTTGAAATGTTTAATATTGAATTGTTTTAATTCCAACAGAAGTAAGAAAACGGTAGAAAATACCATTTAACATCTATTTTAACTTCTATACACAAAAAAGAGCATGCATACAAATATACTGTACTGTAATCTGTACATACAAACAAGACAGACACATTTTCAGAAAGAGAACGTGGAGGAAGAGCTCTGAGTGGTTTAAGGCAGAACTACATTTAAAAAATGATTTGCTATGATCGTTTTTATTTTATTGATATCCTGATCTCTGCATCCTCTGTACACAACATTTACAAACCCTCCCCTGTACACTCTATACCTGTGGTGTTCAACATTATAGTTTTATAGATGGCTCTTAATTAATCGCAGTTATTGTCTATATAACACAAATATATAACAATGTGCTTAACAAATAGTAGACATATTATTTGTGTCTGATTTCTGTGTCTAAATGCTATAAAAATACTTAACACTGTCTTAAAGGTCTAAAAAGAGGCATTTGATTACGGGTCAATATCAATATAATGTGCCTTTTGTGTCCACAGCATGGTTTTTAAATATATTACAAACACTTTGAAGACATTTACTTTGTGTTTAACAATTAATAATATATATTATTATAAATTTCACCTAATATTGATCAAATTGTCTCCATATTTAGCTGAGGTAAAACATAATCTAAAGTCTTGCCCAGTCCTAGTAAGATAGTACTGTGATTAAAATAAATATAGAAAATCAAATAGTATAGTACCAAAGTCAAAATTTGGACACCTCATTAATTTTCTTTGTATATATTATTTTGTAAATTGTGTGATCCAGACTATGAAAAAACACATAAGTAATCATGTAATAACTCAAAAAAGTGTTTAACAAACTAAAATGAATTTAATCTATTGAACAGATGTACTGTAACTCTTGGTCTTCCTTTCCTTTCCTGATGAGTGCCAGTTTCATCATTTTAAGGTTTCAAAGTTTTTTCCAACTGTACTTGAGGATACTTTCAAAGTTTTTAGACCTTTTCTTTACTTAGTTGAGTATTTTTTCTCATAATCTGGATAAGAACATTACTCAAATATTCACTATTCACTGTATACCTGTAACTCTACCTCTTCACTACTTTACTTTAACTGAT
Source organism: Astyanax mexicanus (assembly GCF_023375975.1). NCBI lineage: Eukaryota > Metazoa > Chordata > Actinopteri > Characiformes > Acestrorhamphidae > Astyanax > Astyanax mexicanus. Next base: position 11,723,105 of record NC_064422.1, read on the forward strand.
GCTCTCAAACACTTTTATTAAGAGAAAAGAAATTCAAGTAATTAACTCTTGATGAGTTCAGCACAGCTGTTAACTGAAAGCCTGAATTCCAGGTGACTCTACCTCATAAAGCTGACTGAGAAAATCTAAAATATAAAACACTTTATTATTATTATTATTATTATTATTATATATATTTTAGATGATTTTCTTCATAGTTTGAGCTGTGTCCAAACTTTTGACTGGTACTGTATAAAGTGATAAAGCCAGGAAAATTCGATTTCTACATAATGAATGGTCAAATCCAATCAAAATATTACATTTTGAGGGCCAAAAGACATAATATTTTGATAATGACCCTTACATCATATTATATTCCTAGTTTCATAAATCATAATGACATTCTGCTACATTTCTTCAAGCTTATTCAAGATCTAAGAGCACCGCAGTTGTGATTGTGCGTCTCTGATCTGTAAGAATGGTGACATTAGATCACTATGATAAGAAAAGTGATACTGAGGTCTCAGTACAGCAGCAGCAGCAGCGGCTAAATCTAGATAAGCCTTGTGTTTAGGAAAATACACAAAAAGATAAAAACATGATCTGATCTGCTGACATAAAGTTTAGAAGGCCTTTTTCTGTACTCACATGAAAAATGTGATTTTTTTTTTACATGTAGGTTCATTGAAGTTACAGAAAATTGTCTTATTCATTCAGTTCCCATGTTCTGAAGAGTTACTGTTGCTGGTTGGACAAGCTTTTCTCAGTTTCGTTGGCAAAAATACCCTTTTTTCTAACAATAAACTGTCGTACACAAACCAATATGTAACCAGAAACTATAATTTAGAATTTTAAATTCTCAGCTCAAATCTGAAAATGGAAAAAACTTGAAACACTGGTGACCGTTCCCAGGAGGTCTAGTGAAATTACTCCAAAAGGGCATGGGAAACTCATCCAGGAGGTCCCAAAAGAACCCAGAACAGCATTTAAAGAACTGCAGGTTAAGGTCAGTGTTACAGTGTCATTGTTAAAGAGATTAGGGAAAAATGGTATTCTATGGGCAACCCCAAATAAAATATAAATAAAAAATAAATAAATAAAAAAATCCCCCTCAATCTAACAACAAACTGTAGCACACATACCAACATGTGACCACAAATTATAATTTAGAGTGTTAAATTCTCTGCTAAAAGCTCAAGCTGGGAATTTGGATTTGGGAATTTGGATTTGTTTCCAAAAATATCTGAAAAAATGACACATTATGCCCCAATCTGAAGAAATTTGAGTACAAATGAATCAGTCTGGAAAAGGTTGCCAAGTCATTCATAAAGGTTTGGTAAGAGCCAATATGATTAACAAATGGAGAAAACATGGAACTGTGGTGAACCTTCCTAGGAGGTCTAGTGAAATTACTCCAAAAGGGCATGGACAACTCACCCATAAGGTCCCAAAAGAACCCAGAACAGCATTTAAAAACTGCAGGTCTCACATGAGTGAGTTAAGGTTGGTGTAAAATGTTAAGACTGGGGGAAAATGGTCTCTGTGGGCAAAAATAAATGAATAAATCAATTAATAAAATAAAATAAACGCCCATAAAGAACACCAAGACCCGTCTCTTTTTTGCCAAAATCTTTTTTGATTTTAAGTCTCTGTGAACAAACTCAGGCTGTTAGTGCCCTCTGCTGGCAGCACAGACCAACCACAGGCCAGGCCTAACTTCCACACTTTATTGCATTTTAAAAAGGTATATTTAATCATTTTAGTCCTGTAGAGTTTGTCCAACCGTGCAACAGTTTTTCAACAGAACACATCATTTTGAGGACATCATGTCCGATGTTGAATATGTCGATTTGCTGACTAAATAATACAGAGTGAGCTAAAGCAGTGAAGAACAGGTCTTGGAAAGCTTAACGAGGGTTAATACAGGGTTAATGCTGTATGCACATTGGCACCAGGACATGTCCTGCTGTTATCAGGTTCATCAGTCCTGTGGTAGCCCTGGTTCCTCTGTGAAGGTGGTAAACGAGTGTGCAGACTGAGGCTCCTAATACAGGATTGGAGAGCAGAGATCCTCACTGATCAGCAGCTTCTGCTTGTGCTCGTGAACAGAGCCGCCGGCGCGCTGTCGGGTCACGAAGGTGGTGAAACGTGAAGGATCCACGAGTCTACAAACATAAACCACAACACTCACTCTACACTCTGCACAGAAACACAGCACACAGAGTATACAGGAGCTCTTACAGTCAAATGAAACGAAAACCCAGAAAATAAAAAGTCCTGCTAGAAAATGAAATCCACATCTTCATAAAAGTTGCAGTCAGCAGAGGAAAGCTGTAAGATATGAAGTACTGTAAGATTTTGTGGGAAAACAAAACTGCACTGACTTTAGACTTGATAATAAAACACAGTGGATCAACACCAGCAGATGACATTGGCCGACACTGGCTGCACTACTTTAAAATCTATTGATTTGAGCTAATCTTAATATATTTGTATTAGTTTAAAAGTTATAAAGTTATACCGGGTTGTCTAGTCTCTCTGTAAGTGTAATATATATTTATAAAATATAAAATATAAATATAAATATAAAGTTCCCACATCGGTGCATTCCTATAAAGGGATATTTATACAGCTCTGAAAAAAAATGTAAGAAATATGAATATTGTTGTTATTTTTCTATAAACTACAGTCAACATTCTTCCAAATTCCAAATAAAAATATTGTCATTTAGAGCATTTATTTGCAGAAAATGAGAAATGTCTGAAATAACAAAAAAGATGCAGAGCTTTCAGACCTCAAATAATGCAAAGAAAACTATTTTAAAAAATCTATATTTGGTGGAATAACCCTGGTTGGTTTTTAATCAAAGTTATTTTCATGCATCTTGGCATCATGTTCTCCTCCACCAGTCTTACACACTGCTTTTGGATAACTTTATGCTGCTTTACTCCTGGTGCAAAAATTCAAGCAGTTCAGTTTGGTGGTTTGATGGTTTGTGATCATCCATCTTCCTCTTGATTATATTCCAGAGCTTTTCAATTTGGTAAAATAAAAGAAACTCATCATTTTTAAGTTTAAATCTTATTTTTTTTCCAGAGCTGTATATATACATGTTTAATATCGGCCATCAGCCCAGAATTTCCAGATCAGTACATCCCTATAATGGGATATTTATAGTGTTGTAGTGCTGAATTCATGTTATGTCTTGCTAAAGTAAATGAAAACTGTAATTTTTGCATGTTGTCAAAAATCAAAAAGCAGAAAAAAATGGAGATACAAGGTATTTGTGTGACAGCGACAATATGCAAGTCATATGTCTTAGTTTAGCAGGTATTGCGACGGGAATGTTGATGTTAGCATGCTTATTCTCAGCTATTCATGCAGAGCAAAAATGCAACAAAAATATATTCAGTGAATTTCAGTGAACAGCTTATAATCTGGTGATTTTATGACTTATATAAACTTGATTCTTTATTTCTGCATAATTTAGCCCCCAGTCTCCCATGTATCCAGTATGTATACTATGTTTAGCGATGGTGTGATTGGTGTGATAAGTGGATTTGTGCAGTAAACTCTATAAAAATAAAAAAAGCAATATTATTAAGGAAATACAGCTGTGCAACAGTTTCCCTCCCCAATCCATCACATTTTCAGCTACAATTCTGTCTGAACAGCTGCTAAAAACAAGATTACACAACTGCATTTCTTTCAGCCAATTAAAAGCCATGAATATGAATATCTTAAATAATTAAATGAATGAATAAATCTTGGCCTTATAGGTTAAAAGCAAAGGGCAAGACCACTTACGTAATTTTTGCTCATTCAAAAGCGGGCAAACTCAGGGCCCATACTGGAAAAACTGAAAGAAAAAATCACATTTGAATGTTTATCTATATATTTACTTATATTTAAATACTATATGGTGGTGGAGTAAATATCTTAAACAGTTATTATCTTAAATATCTTAAATATCAGATATTTATTTCCATTTTTAATAAGATATCTGTGACAATGCACTAAAACACTCCTCCCATCCTGCAAAATCTGCAGAAATATTCAAGCTGAATGGGATGGATTATCACAGGACACCATTAGGAACCTCTACATGTGTGTATCTTATAGGGGTGGGCGGATTTATTTAAAATATCAATGGTATCGATACTAATGTTCGTATTGGGTATTTATCGATACTTGTGTGATGAGATTCATTCTTAATTTTAAGTTTCACTCATGCTCAATTAGCCCCTCCCCATTTTCTCCATTCTGCCTCCTTTCTAAAACTAAATTAATTATTTTACTGGAACTGAAACATATATGCTAAAAATATATGCTAAAAATAGGCTACCCACAAAATGACATAGTTATGCCTCAAAGCTGAAATATGAACATGACTGAATACATTTTATGTTAGTTGTCAAAGGAACATTGGGAAAAAAAAAATCTTGATTTTGTTAATTGCAAATTCAGATTATCAGCCCAAAAAGACATTTTGTAAGTTTTCTATATATAATTTCTGAGTTACACACTGAAATAAAAGTATTTTTATTTGCCTGAAAACTTTGTCCTGTGTTTTATTATCATCAAAAACATGATTCATCAAAAACGTACAAAATACTTAAATAATCATGAAAATTTTGGTTTTCATGTAAATTTGCATATTGATGATCCATTCACCTAATAAATGATGATATATTGCTCTCCCCTAAACAAAAGTAGATAGTAGTAGTAAAATTATCGGTATTGGTATCAGTATCAGCAATACTGGTCCTGTATTTATTTTGATACCAGATTCTGCAGTATCGCACATCCCTAGTATCTTAATAAATATTGCTTATTCTATTCTAAATGTTCTCCTATTTACTGTTCATAGTAACCTTTATATTTCTTTTTAAGCCACTGAATAGCACTACATGTAATGAGTCTTTATTTTCTAAATAAAGGTAAGTGAAATCACTGTTCTGTACATTAAATAACACATTAATACTGTAATACTTAAAAAAATATATAAGATATTTAGTATTTAATATGTAAAATGTTAGTTTGTAATTAGACAGTGAATCAAATTATGCACGTTTTAGACACATATGTTTTCTTATTTAAAGCAATTTACAGACACACCTTCTAATTCAATACTACATTGTCAATGAATAGTGAAGTCATGAAGACTATGAAGGAATCAGTAAGTAGTAACTAAGTAGTAAGATTCTCTAGTATGAGCAAATAGGTAGGTAGGTTTTTTGAGTTTCAGGATATCACTGAAACAATTGATTAGCAAGTGATTGTTTATGTAGAATTGTTTTAATAATTTTCTTTTTTTTTATTTACAGACTGTAGTGTGTATGTAATAGGTAATATTTACAGTGTTTAAATATCATTAAACCCTCTTATTTAAACTCAAATAACCAAATATGAAAATATGTAGTTTCCATTAAAAAGCCAACACATAAAATCAGTGCTCAATACTGTACTTTAAACACTATTTAAAGTACACTGGCAGGCCAGCAGTAGCCTGTGTAAATTGTTTACAAGCAGTTACCTTAGGAGACAGTTTTGGAATGCCCACACCTGTATAGGTTGTGAGGTGTTATCATGTGAGTGACATAGTCTAGAACAGTGGTTCTCAAACTTTTAAAGCAATGTACCTCCCATGACGTAACCAAAGCATTTAATGCAGAAGTTCATGAAGACACGTTGAGAAAGGACTCCGTGCTCTCATCTGAAGGCAGACTTTTATTTTGCTTTTCAGTGTAGAAATTCACCATACATTTGAGGATATTTTGCAAACGTTACACTGTTTCTGCGCCCCCAAAATGCATGCAGGTATATATTTTCCTCTCTGTACATTATTGAGTATATTGTTTCATTCAGTTGTTTCTTTTTTTTACATCTTTACATCCAAATCTTTCCAAAAAAAAAAAAAAAAACAAACAAAACAGAAAACACACAAAAAAAAAGGTTGTTGGAGAGATTCCGTTCGGCCTCCCGGACCGAGGCGATCTACCCAGCGAACGTAGCAGCCAGAGCTTTGGCCTTATTTTAATGCAGAAAGAAGAAACACTGGCAGCTTCCAGTCGGTGAAACCTTACTGTGTCTTTTGGGTCTAAATTTATCAAAACAAGAGATGGACAGGGTCGGCAAAAAGAACAGAACAGAAAAAAGGAAGAGCTTATCTTTCTGTCAAACACTCAGAGAAAGACAAACGGAGATGCAAGAAGACAACAGGAGGAGGAGAGACAGACACGGCTGCTGAACAGAGATCATTTTAGAGTTTTGGGGGATTTTTGAGGTATTGAGAAAGTTTTCTTAACATTCAGCATTTTTGGAAACCAATAAACTTTTTGTCTCATTATTGAAAATTTTATTTTTTTTTAAAGATAAAGGTGCTTTAAATGGTTGTTTTGGGGGTTGCCATAGAAGGCCTCATATTTTTTCCATGAAGAACCATGTTCATAATAAAGACATGAGTGTGAAGCCCTTCTTAAAGGATGCCATTAATTTGGAATCAGTAACATTATCAGTTATTATTTTTTTTAATGCAAATTAATTATGCCACCAAGTTTGACCTCAACTTCTGTCACAATATGCCCCGCCCAAACCACTTTTAATTTTTTTCTGGAGTGGTTTGCTTGTGGTAAAATTGTGATCTGATCTCGATCCGACCCAGCTATTAAATATACTTCTTTTTATTTGAGCTAAACTGCTGATAAGGTACGGTTTAATCTGATTAATTTATTACCCAGATAATATACTGCTTGGAACAAATGCTGTTTTTGCTGCTCCATGCTGTTTACACACACAGTATGTGCAGCATTCACTGCTCACAGACGCGCTACATGTCCAATTTAAAACACTGTTTGGCAAAGTTCTGTGTTAAAGCAGCTTCACGCTGCACAGATCTATAGATATACGCACTGGAACATATTTACTCACTATATTTATTTTCTTGCTCTCGCACCAGACAGCTTTGACCAATCAGAGGAGACGATGTGATAGAATGGTTTATTGGTGCGCATTTTGGTGAGTTTAGGTTTATGCCTGTGTGAAAACAAACCAGATAGAGGGAGAGGAAAACTTACATCTTAAGAATAATAAGTGTGATTAATCACAGTTAATCACAGAATTTAGTTGTGATTAATCTGATTTTTTTTTTTTTTTATCGACTGATACCATTAATATGCCTGAAACCAAAATTAAAAATGTGGCACTTTTTTTATTTATTATTATTATTAAATTTGCCACTTTTTCACTGTTGCATAAATTAAACAAAGTATTTTTTGTCTTGGCAGTTCTGTTTCTTTGTCTTTTTACTTACTTAACCAAACCCGAAAGTGCTTTTTTTTTTTTGCCATTTTGTACCACCTACACAATAAGGGTCACAAATAACAGTACTTATGACTGTAATAAACATTGTTAAATGGTCTTATGTGGCTGCTGAAAGAACTGTTTGGAGACACTTAATTTTTAAGAGTGATAAAAAGTTTTAAATAAATTGTGATTTATTTAAAATCACAATTTATAGACAAAAAATAATAATTTTTGACAAACGTATAGAGGGAAGGGAACTTTGTGGTCTTCGAAAAAAGGTGCCCACAGTGCTAATTTTTATAACAGTGCCTTAAAATGCATAGCTCATGAATGTGTTACTCAGATTCTCAGTAAAAGTTAGAAGACCCTACAGAAAACACTGACATTGATTATTATTCATCCACAGACACCAAACAGTGGACAAGAACATTCCTTTTTCTCCCCATGATTAGATTAATACCTCAAGTGAGCTAAAGTCATTGTCTTTATTCATAGATTTTTTTTTCTTTTTTTATAACCTCACGGCTACTAGAAAGCTAAAAACAACAAATTAATAGAAAAATCAGGATCTGGATCAGGATCTCCAGGTGATTATGCAGGTTAGAGAGCTAATAAACGTGATAATACTCTATAAAAATGACTTTTTCTGTATCTGCCATTTTAAATTTGTCTGCTATTATTGAAAAGTTTTTTTGTTGTTTTTTTTCAGCAAAAAATAATAAGAATCATAAGAATACAAAAACATGTTTTGGCATTAATAATAATAAAAGTAAATAATAGACCACCCATGAAAAAATACCATTGGCTTTGCGGCGCTCTTAACCACATATTAAACAAGTGATTTGACTCTATTTACAAAGAGAAATTGAAATATGTACACAGAGGCACTGATTCCCAAGAAAGTCAGATCAGGTCAGGACTCAGAACAGGTCAGAACATCAACTTGTCGGCCAAACATCATAGAAACATTTTATAAACAAAAGACATGTCACATGTTTTCATTCAGGACTGGACAGGACACCGGTGGAGTTTCGCTAGGGATGAAGATGTTAAGGGAACTAGGTGTGAAGCTGTTGGGCTTTGAGGACGTATGAGGAGGTACCAGTTGTCTTTTCCTTCATGCATGAACTGTAATTACATCTGCACAGGGCATTTTCACACCAGAACTATTGGGTTTGGTTAAAACGGACTCTGGTTGGTTTGTGGTTCGATTGAGCAGGTGTGAAAACAGTAATCTGGTCCCAATCAAACTCTGGAGCGGTTTGTTGCGGTAATAACTTGAACCGGTCTCGATCCAACTCAGATATTAAATAAACTCATTTTATTTGACCTAAAATTCTGATATGGCACAGTTTAATCTGATATATTAGCCAGATAATGCTAATTATTAAAATGCTGTTTATGCTGCTCCATGCTGTTTACACAGTGTGCGCGGTATGTGCAGCGTTCACTGCTCACAGCCACTCGACTCCATTTGATACCTTTACTACATCTGCGCTGTACGCCGCATTAAAAACACTGTGTTTAAAAGCTTAGTGTTTTACTGTTCTGTGTTAAAGCAGCTTAACCCTGCATTAATATACGAATCTATCTGGACCATAGAAACCAACTACAGGTGTGAAAATGACCTTAGAAGCTCCCGAACCATTAAACATAGTCTGGACTTCAGTGGAAACACACTGGTTCATCAAATTCAACACCCTTTTTATGTGTCTATTAATAATACATTTGTAATAATACTTTCATATCAAACTGGTGGATCTGTATGTTCGTCATCTGAAATTGGTGGATTCATTGGTGCATCTGTCTATATTCTATGGGAAAATGACCAATGGACATTCAGAAAATCTATAACAGAAATCACAACTTTTTTAAGACTCGATTGGGTGTCACTCTGCCTCACTATCTGGTCTAATTGATTTATTTTTTCACATTTTCTCCCCAATTTATACGACCAACTAGCACATGCCTCCTCCGAGTGTGAAGTCAGGTTTAGCATCACAGCGCTAACACTCAGAGGAAAGGGTAGAGACTCGGTTCTGATACATCAGCTCACAGACGCAGCCTTGTGCTGATCCACATCACCATATACTGTACACACCCAGAGAGAACAAGGCCAATTGTGGTCTCTCTGGGTGCAGGGAGCTGATGGCAAGCTGCATGAACAGGATTCGAACCAGCGATTTCCTGATTATAGTGGCAGCACTTATGATTTAGACACAGGGATATAGAGTTAAAGAAAGAGTTATCTTCCCAGATTTGGGAATGATATAGGTGTTGGGTCTGATTGGCTACAGGCTTCCAATTATATGAGTGTCCATTAGTCAGCATTGGCACGTTTGTGAACATTTTTGTCAACTTTTATCACATTTGTTTTGTGTTTTTTTGTTGGAAAATTCCTGGTATTCCCTAAGATATTCATGTTATCCACCGACTCAACTGACACATGCATGAAAGACAAGCAAGAGATACAGATAAACACAGTTTCTCCGAGAAGTCCACTTCAGTGATCTCGTTTAAAGAAAGAAAGCAGACACTCAAGACTGTCCTCAAGACGGGTGACTTTCTGAGGACGGGCAACCCGGAATATTCTGCGCTCTGGTTCCTTTAGCATGGCTCCACCACCACCCAGTGGATTGACACCCGGTGGGGAAGCACTGGAGCTAAGGGAAGGAGGGAGGGGTAAGGATGGGGGTGGGGTAGGAGGAGGAGGAAGTGTGGGGTAGATGATGGGTGGTTCTCCTCTTATTTGGTGGGTGGGGTGAAAAGCGAGTGATGGACGAGCAGATTGTGAGCTGGCTGGTGGGCGAGCGAGCAAGTGGAGGAGGAGGAGGATTGGATGAGGGAGGGAGGTAAGAGGAGGAGGAGAAGAAGGGAGGAGGAAGGATGGTGCCTGTCCTATGCAGACGAGTGTCTGTGTGTCTGTCTGTCCTCTCACACTGTCGATATCAATTTGCCCTCCGAACTGTGGAACAAAGAGAGGGAGAGGCTGCCAGGTTGGGTTCAGACACACAACGCAACACAGCACAACGGCACAGGGAGCTCAATGAACCACACAAACAGAGCTAACAATGCTAATGCTAACGCTAACGTGCTCAGTATTAGCAGTGTTAAAGGGGTAGGTAAGCTAACAAGGCTACTGCTAAATGCTAAATGCTAAGTGCAAGGCTGGGAATGATAGCAGGTAGGCACCATTTGCAGTGGCTTTTACTTATTAGCATTTTTTAGTTTAAACTCCCTTTTTCAGTGATCTGTATCAGTTCAGTAGTAATAGTATGCTAATGGTGTGTGATCTAGTTATGCAGTACAGTATAATACACTCTTATAAGTATTTACATCAGTTACAATATTATATAAAAGTCTCAGGCAGTCATTAACATTCATTAAAATGGTTTATCTCCACAGTGACTCCTGATCATTTATTGTTTTAACCAAAATCAATATTATTAAAAAGATTTTGACTAAATTTATTCTCTATTACTCTGTAATGCATCCTTTTGCCTTAATAACAGTACCAGTCCTGTTAGTTAAATACTGCACCAGTCTATAGAGAGTGATTGAATGGTTTATGATTTAAATTAGCATTTCTGGCAGTAAATAATATAATATAAACTATTATTTTCTATTCTATTCTTTTCTATAGGGAACCAAAGGTGTTTTTTTTCTATGGCATCATATGCAAAACCTGTAGTGTGTGATATATTGTCTCATCAACTTAATATTTATTTATGTTTACAGCAAAAAAAAAACAGTTTCTGAGTTAGTTTGCTATGTATAGGTTTATGTTTGAGTAAAATTTACATTGTTTATTCAACAATAAATTGTTTTATTTAACAAGTTCATATTCATAAAGTTTCATTAATATTTGGTGGAATAACTCTGAAGGTTTTTAATCACAGTTTTTTTTTTCATGCATCTTGGCATCATGTTCTCCTCCACCAGTCTTACACACTGCTTTTTTCAATTTGGTAAAATCAAAGAAACTTATAATTTTTTGTTACTTTCAATCTACTCTAAGTTTAAATAGAGCTTGAATTGAACAAAGGTTGATTAGAAGACTGGGCAGTAAAATGGACAGAACTGTTAAAATTATATTCCCAACTTGATTGGATTGAAGTTATCAATAAAGCAAGAGGATGAGTATTAAAAAATATTTTTTTCTTCTGTAAAAGTATGCATTTTACTTTATTTAACATGTATTTACTGTACTGCAATAACACAAATCAGTACACATAATGCATCCTAAAGCCCCGGCGGGATGACTGGCAGGAAGTGGGACATTTTTCCTGGCTTTTGCTTAATTCCTGTCTCTCTTTTCAGAACTCAAGAATAACTAATGTATAAAAGAAAATGCAATTCACAACGTAATTTACATAAAGACATGATGGAATAAGCAAAAGCAAGAGTCAGAAACGAACACAAAATGGAACGATGGGTTTTAAACAAATGACAAATATAATATAATCCATATAATCCATAATAAATTTAATCCAGGGGGCGAATTTTAACCCCATAAATGGATCATGACCTTTTTTTCTTTCATGTCTGCTCTTCAGAAGTTCTTCACTTCTACAGTAAATTCTTCTGAAGCAGATGTTTGACACTATTAATATAGCTATAAACTTAGCTATAGCTTTAGCTTGGCATAAAGGTCGGTCACCTATGGGAAAATAGCATTATATAATAGCATTGCGTATATCTACAGTATATAAGCATTTTCAAACCCATTTAAACAGCAGGAGGATTTCCCTCCATCTGTTCTAATGGGTTTGGGTGCACATATTCGTCACCCGCCCACCTTTCTATTCACGATATATTCGAGAGATCCGTAACCGTCTATTGCGGACGACTGGTCCCGCTGCAGGTCAAGCAAACACAACTTTTGCTTTTTTTACTGCTTTTTTTGCTTGAAAAGCTATGAGCCATTCAGTTTCATAGCAAATAAAACCAATAAGTAATAATAATAATAATAATAATAATAATAATAATAATAATAATAATAATAATAAAAACATGAATAAAAGGAATACAAATAAAAGAAAATAACTACAGAAACACTACAAAGACAGAAAATACCCTTTCTCTAGAACTTATTTCTCTATTAATCAGGGCCAGACTGCTCCTCATGGTTAAAATTATAATACAATATAATATAATTCAATATAATACAGTGACTAAACAGAATATTAAGATCTATAACGTGTAAAATTCTTACCTCGTGGGGAAGCGAGCCTCGTAGTCATCGAGCCCCTGCTGTAGAAACAGAGAAAAAGAGCAAAAGAAAGTTAGAAACTAAGCTTTATTTACTCTACCAGAACATCTGAGCCTCTACCACTACCAGACTCTGCAACAGCTTCTTCCACCAGGCAGTCAGACTCCTCAACACACAGAGACTGTCTCTAACCCTATAGTGCAATAACTGCTGCAAATTTTCTATACTCTACCTCAATAATTGCTGTGATCATGTAAGTTCTATATATAACAGTATATTGCACATCTCTGCAACTTATCCTCACAAAAACATTTCATTATACCGTATTGGTACTGCACTGTACTGTCTGTTAAATCTTAAAGCCTGCTGCCTTTATTGTATTTATTGTATGTATTGTACTATTGGTTCCATATTGCAGTGTGTTCTTTTCCTTCACAATAAAAGCCTCTTTACTCTCTCTGGATACAGATCCTCTCCACCAGGGGTCACTCATGAACCTTTGAGCTACTGATTTGGATCTTTATTAGGGAATTTAATCTTTAAAAAAAATCATAATAATCACCAGCTTTAACAACAGCATGGTATAAATGTGGTAATATTGATTTTTTTTTTTTACAATTTATTTTAATTCTACTTGATTCTACTTAAAACTATATTGTATTAATATTTTCATTAATTATATTTTATTTTATGATTTATTTTATGTTTATGGAATAAGGAAAATATTTAAAAAATGTAAATAGCAAATAATAAATAAAATAAAGATAACATATGTATCATAAAATCATATCAAATACATTTTATATTTTGTATAATTTACATCTGTAATTTTCCTTGTATTATTTTATTTTACTATTTACATTTGTTTTTTATATTATTGTTTTATCATCACATATTTATGTCATTATTTTATAATTATACTATACTTTTCATGTTTTTATTGTATTATTTTGGCATTTCTATTTTTTTTTTATTTTATTTCCTTCTATTTTTTTAATAATATTGTTTCATCATGTTATAAGTGTTTTATTTTTAGATTATGTTTTTTTTATATATTTAAATTCATTTTAGTTTGTGTTTTAATTACAATTCATTAATATTGTATTAATAAATATATAATTTAAAACATCCTATATTATTATTTTCAATTATAATCATATTTTTATTTTTAATTGTATATTGTATATGATTGTATGTATTTTTTATAATTATTTATATACATATTTTTATTTATATATTTTAATGTATTTTACTATTCCTACTTTGTTTTGTATTTTTGTCTTATTAATATTTTATTTTACTTCTATGTTTCAATACATTTTTATTTATTTATTTATTTATGATGACATGATGAAACCCATTTCATATATTTATAACCTGTTTTTACTACATGGAACATAATGTATACTATAAAGTTAATATTAAATAAAGTTATATAGAGTATAAGTCTGTGTATCTCCAGCAGGAGGCAGGAGTGCAGTGCTGCAGGACTGAGAGCTGCTGCTGCAGCACCTGCAGTAACTGAAGCTCCTGCTGGAGATCCAGAGAGAAGGAGGTCACTGAGTACACACTGTACAGCTATGAGGCGACACTGTGTGTGTGAGTGTATGTGTGTGTGTGTGTGTGTGTGTGTGTCTGTGTGTGTGTGTGTGTGTGTGTCGTTCAGACATCACCACTTTATCCATTTAAGAAAGAGAACACACACCAGCGACAAAAACACAACGTTAGGGGGATTATATAACAGAACCACCGATTCTGATAAGAACATTCACACACACACACACACGCACACACACACACACACACACACACACACACACACACACACACACACACACACACGATTGCTTAGGGTAATGTTCTGAAACGTCCTCTACCCTGTCAGCTGAGGTGCGGTGTGTTCTGATGGAGCTGGTCACCGCTGGGCTGGGCTGTGTGTGTGTGTGTGTGTGTGTGTGCAGCTGTATTTCACTCAGTTCTAAAGGTGCACATATGAGCGTTACTAATGCTAATATAGATTAGCAGTTTTCACATGCATTACTATTTAAAATGTGTAAAAATGTGTAAAATGTGTAAAAAGCAGATGATTAGAATATGGTTACAGAAGGTTTTTGGAGGAGCCTGTCTTATAATGTAAGGTATTAAGGGCCTGTTCACATCTGGCATCATTAAAAGGTGGTTACAATTAGAATATTTTATCTCATCATGATCAGACTCACTTGTTATGCAAGCAAAAATCCAGACAAAGTACAGTGGCTTGCAAAAGTATTCATACCCCTTGAACATTTTAACATTTTGGAAGGTTAATATTTCGATAAAATGAAACTTTTAAGTTTGTGGAGGTATAGAGACTTTTGTAAGACACTGTGTATGTGTGTGTGTGTGTGTGTGTGTGTGTGTGTACAGTGTGTGTGTGTGTGTGTGTGTGTGTACTGTGTTTGTCTTTATTACATTGTGGGCTCCACAACCTGTTAGCACAGTCACGGTGTGGGGACCAAAATACTTGTGGGGACCGAATTCCCGGTCCCCACAAATATGTATCTTAAATCATCATAAATTCAGTGAAAGAAATTAATTGGGATGCCCAGTCATGTTTAAAGGTTCGGACTCCCTCACAAAGAACCATAAATCACCATACAGCAATTGAATAGATGGCCATGTAGATATCTAGGGATGTTTCAGCATAACCCCCACAATGGACAAAAACCAACTGTATGTGCTTAGGTGTGTGTTCATGTTCTAACTCAGTACTGCCCTCTAGTGGTAGGAGATGGTATTACAGAAACACACACTTGAACACACACTTGAAGGCTAACTCTTAGAAACAAGCTCAAAGCCCTTTTTACAACAATTATCATCTACTAGAATTCAGCGTGTTGGCTCTAATAAACTAGCCTGCTAGCCAGTTAGCCTCTGCTAGCCTTTATTCATTAGCAATAAGCTCATAAGTCTCACTAGCACCAATTAGCATCTATTAACATTTGCTTTCTTGGTTTTAAGAAAAAAGCTCACATTCATACTAGCACTAGTTAGCCTTTGCTAGCATTTATTTTGTTTGTTTTTAAAAACAAGCTCGTAGTCCCACTAGCACAATAGGCCTCTACTAGCATTTAGCTTGTTGGTGCTTAGAAACAGGCTCAAAAGTACCACTATCACCAATTAGCTTTTTTAGCATTTATTCTAGATATTAGCACCATTTTTACATCTACTGGCATTACCCCACTAGCACCAGTTTGCCTGTACTAGCGTTTAGCTTGTTGGCTCCTAGAAACAGGCTCACAACCCCACTAGCACAATTTGCCTCTGTTAGCATTCATTCTATTATCTTTCATTACCTCCAATGTGCATCTGCTAGCATTAGTCCAGTAGTACCATATAACTTTTGCTAGCATTCAATCTGCTAGCTTTTAAAAACAAGCTCGTAGTCCCACTAGCACAATAGGCCTCTACTAGCATTTAGCTTGTTCGCGCTTAGAAATAGGCTCACATCCCCATTTGCACTTGTTAGCATCTGTTAACAATTATTGTGTATTTATTTAGAAACTATGCCTTAATCTAATTAGTACCAGTTAGGACCTGCTAGCATTAGTCAATTAGCACCAGTTAGTCATAGCTAGTATTTCATCTGTTAGCTTTTAGAAACAAGCTCAAAAGTTCCACTATCACCAATTAGCTTTTTTAGCATTTATTCTAGACATTAGCACAATTTTTAACATCTACTGCCATTGCCCCACTAGCACCAGTTTGCCTGTACTAGCATTTAGCTTGTTGGCTCTTAGAAACAGGCTCACAACCCCACTAGCACAATTTGCCTCTTTTAGCATTCATTCTATTATCTTCCATTACCTCCAGTGTGCATCTGCTAGCATTAGCCCAGTAGTACCAGATAGCTTTTGCTAGCATTCAATCTGCTAGCTTTTAAAAACAAGCTCATAGTCCCACTAGCACAATAGGCCTCTACTAGCATTTAGCTTGTTGGCACTTAGAAATAGGCTCACATCCCCATTTGCACTTGTTAGCATCTGTTAACAATTATTGTGTATTTATTTAGAAACTATGCCTTAATCTAATTAGTACCAGTTAGGACCTGCTAGCATTAGTCAATTAGCACCAGTTAGTCATAGCTAGCATTTCATCTGTTAGCTTTTAGAAACAAGCTCAAAAGTTCCACTATCACCAATTAGCTTTTTTAGCATTTATTCTAGACATTAGCACAATTTTTAACATCTACTGCCATTGCCCCACTAGCACCAGTTTGTCTGTACTAGCATTTAGCTTGTTGGCTCTTAGAAACAGGCTCACAACCCCACTAGCACAATTTGCCTCTGTTAGCATTCATTCTATTATCTTCCATTACCTCCAGTGTGCATCTGCTAGCATTAGCCCAGTAGTACCAGATAGTTTTTGCTAGCATTCAATCTGCTAGCTTTTAAAAACAAGCTCATAGTCCCACTAGCACAATAGGCCTGTACTAGCATTTAGCTTGTTTGCTCTTAGAAACAGGCTCACAACCCCACTAGCACCATTTGCCTCTGTTAGCATTCATTCTATTATCTTCCATTATCTCCAGTGTGCATCTGCTAGCATTAGCCCAGTAGTACCAGATAGCTTTTGCTAGCATTCAATCTGCTAGCTTTTAAAAAAAGCTCGTAGTCGCACTAGCACAATAGGCCTCTACTAGCATTTAGCTTGTTGGCGCTTAGAAATAGGCTCACATCCCCATTTGCACTTGTTAGCATCTGTTAACAATTATTGTGTATTTATTTAGAAACTATGCCTTAATCTAATTAGTACCAGTTAGGACCTGCTAGCATTAGTCAATTAGCACCAGTTAGTCATAGCTAGCATTTCATCTGTTAGCTTTTAGAAACAAGCTCAAAAGTCCCACTATCACCAATTAGCTTTTTTAGCATTTATTCTAGACATTAGCACCATTTTTAACATCTACTGGCATTACCCCACTAGCACCAGTTTGCCTGTACTAGCATTTAGCTTGTTGGCGCTTAGAAACAGGCTCACATCCCCATTTGCACTTGATAGCATCTGTTAACAATTATTGTGTATTTATTTAGAAACTATGCCTTAATCTAATTAGTACCAGTTAGTCCCATTAACACCAATGATCTACTAGCATTACTCCATTAGCATCAGTTAGCCTTTATGAAAATCCCTCCTGTTGGTTCTTAGACACAAGCTCACAGATCCACTAGCATCAGTTTGCCTCTGTAAGAATGCATTCTGTTAGCTTTTAGAAATAAGTTAGCTTTTGATGGCATAAACATTGTGAGGGCTAGTGCCACTAGTGATAAACTGCTAGTGATATCAGCAACAACCTACAGAGGGCAGAGTATTCTCAGATAATTGTATGAACAAAAGTACAGAGGCTTCACCAGATGATACAAACCTAATTAGCAACAATAATTGAATTGCAGAGACAAGATTCTGATGAGACAAAGATTAACCTTTATCATGTGGCATGTAAAAGTTTTCATCTGAGCAGTTAATGTTGATTTGAGCAGTAATTAATGAATAGTTGTTATAAAGGAGACATATTTAGTAAGTAGTTCTCCAGGAGATATGTAACTCTTAGTAAATAATGTGGAGTTAATTGTGAACTACTATAATCATTAGTTCAGTAATATCTACTCAGTAATTATTCAGTACTCCCTGGTAGTTAATAGAAAACCTTTAGGTGTTAATGCAGCACTATTACTTAGTTATTGCTTAGTTCCTGCTTGGCTGCTATTAACTATGGAACAGTATTATAAAGTGTTACCCCAGATTAGTTTTAACAGCAGAAGCTGCTGCACTAAACTCAAAGAGAGGGGGGGGGGGCTTCCCCACTCACACTGACTCTCCTCTGTAAAACCAGCAACTGATTGGCTGTTTCTTCTTGAACCGGCTCCATGATTGGCATTAAGAGATTTCACTTTCACACAGTGGTCAGTGCTCTGGCTCTCAATTAATTAAAAAAAAAAATAAGAAAGAGAAAAAGAGGGGTAAAATACGGTAGTTTCCAGGCCAAAACGTGTATACAAAAAATAAATAAATTGACAAAAGGACACCTTGGGGAAGTAAGAGCCAAATGGTGCCAAACAGGTGCTCCAGCCCCCTCACCAAAACGCCAACACGCGGAGCTGCCCGGCCTGGCCTGAGGAAAGTGGTGGGAAATCTCGGCCAACACAGCCCGAGTTATCTCTGAAAAAATCTCTGAACAGTTTGCATATAGATTATAGTTTGTTTGTTGGTTACATGCCCTTTAAGGCAATATTTGTGTAGACCACACACAAAAAATATTGCTTATTAACTACAAATATACTTCACATAAAACGCCACTTAAATGTCATAATGTAGAGTTTTACTCGGCAAAGAATACAGGGTAAATTAACATTAAAAACTTCAACAAAATCCTTGTTCAGACAAATGTTACTTATTTAATCCACAGTATGAGCTACCGGGCCATAAGTACTTCAGCAAGACTGACATGTATAATAATGTTCGTGGAGAAGTCGAGGGTTTGATCAAGGACGGGGACTTTTTCTCACTAGCATATGTGTGGTCAAGTATTGATATGACTCTGAAATTACAATAGAAAGAAATAATAATTAATAATAAAGTAACAAAAAAACAAAAACAAAACAACAGCAACAATACTATAGGCTACTACTACTAACAAAATAATAATATTAATAATAATAATAATAATAATAATATTAAACTTTAATAATTTATAAAACAAAAATGCACAAGGATGACGTTTTAAGAGTTATAATTAATTGGAAAAATGAAAAGTTCATTTGCAAAAACAGATAGGTGCTATTCTTCAGGAAAACCTTTATCTGTTTTTCCTAATTAAATTCTTACGTTTTTTTTTCACGTGTCCACACAGCATGCGGGAAGCGAGGCAGCGGGGACAAGTGTTAACGAAATGTATGAGAAATATATTAACTGACTACCAACTAACGAAAACGTGTGTGAAATCTCATCCTGACACGGCCTGAGTTCGGTTCCGGCATCAGGGTGATAAGAACAGCAGCATTGAAGCCTAATTACTGATATGTGGGGCTACTTGTAAAATAATAAGCCACACACCAGCACGCATGTATTTATGTTTAAAATGAGCACTTATAGACTATTATTTTTCTTTTTCTTAAAACATTCAATTTAAAGTGTAAATAAATATTTTAGACAGATTCAAATATTTACAACGCAATTCACAGCACTATCCAGTGTGTTACAAAATAAGTAACGTCTCTTCTTCAGAGACAAAAACAAAACAAAATTAACAATCAAATTTTGTCAGTATTCAAATAATTTTTAGTTAAATGAAACTGTTTTTTTTTTTATTTAATTTCTGGGATGGGTTTCAATCTTAGTGAATAACGAACAAACTAACATATGACATGGGTAAAGAACGAGTCAGTTCCGAGAGCTTCGCAAAGTGAAAATTAAGGAAAACGTTTAAAGAACGTTTTTGTTAACTCCTCCCCCCAAACTGGGTGCTCAATTGAACCACAAACATTGAATCAACACTGTCAAATATGCAG
Organism: Astyanax mexicanus; assembly: GCF_023375975.1. Classification (NCBI taxonomy): domain Eukaryota; kingdom Metazoa; phylum Chordata; class Actinopteri; order Characiformes; family Acestrorhamphidae; genus Astyanax; species Astyanax mexicanus. The sequence goes on from NC_064422.1 coordinate 11,743,148, forward strand.
TATTTATTCACTATTATGCTCGAAAAACGTAGAATTGTGTTATCAACAACATTACACATATTCGGAAATTTAAATTACAAAAGGATGTACTTTGACATTGATAAAATACTACTAAAGATATTAAGTCCAATCTATTTTAAAACATTAAAGATTGTTTTAAATAGATTGTTTAATGTTTTAATATATACAATTTGTTCATTAATTTATTTATTTATTTACAGGAATACATGATTTTATCAACAAAATATTAAACCAACCAGATTATGTTTTATACTTTATACATTTATCTTTGAGGACAGCAAACTCTTGGTATTTTAATCTCAGTGTCTACATGAGGCAGAGTCACCTGGAATAGTTTTCTCAGCATCTTGAAGGAGTTCCTGGAGGTGCTGTCCTACAGCTCATCCCAAATCACCCATCTGGGTTTTGGTCAGGTGATTGAGAAAACCATGCACTTTTTTGTTTACTACATAATTCCATATGCGTCAATGAATAGGTTTCGTGGTTTTAATATTTATCTACAATGCAGAAAACAAAAAAAAAACAACAAAAAAAAAGAAAAACATTGAATGAGACGTGTCTAAACTTTTGACTGGTACTCTATATGTATTTGCAAGTTGATACACCCCTGAGTTTGCCCAGATGAACGGCCACAATGTTGAAAGCACCTTAAATATTACCTGTGCATTCACCCCAGATCAGGGCCGGAGTGGGCCCCTTTTTCATCCCGGGAGTTTCATGCACAAATCCGGCCCACTTTTTTCATGGAGGAGGAATTTGAATAAATGAAACAGCAGCTAGCTCTTACAATGCCTTTTTATTGCATATAAGTTCAAGTATATGTTGGTAAGTTAACAGAACACCCTTCACTTAAACATGTTTTATTCAAATTTAAATCAGATAAAGATTAATTTTATGAATTAATATTACTTGGAAGCCTTTACAAAATTAATTGAAAACACTTAAAATGATTTAATTGAACATATAATGGTCAAATTTTTTAGGCGCTTTTCAGATTTTCTATTTTAATTTTTTTATTTTCAGATCCATAAAATGAATCCATAAAAAGCCTGTCTGATCAAAGAGCCTGTTTATAAAGCTGCGGTTAAAAGTATAAGCACTCTTTCAGCTACAATTCAGGAACCGTACATCATACAGTAAAAAGGTTTACTGTTCCGTAATCCTGAGGTGATTCGAATAATGCATATGTCACTGGATCAAATATAATACGTACAAAACACGCAAATATGGAAATTATTAATCATAATTCTAATAAACAAGGCATATTTCGCCCTAAATGTTTATTTCCTGAAAGCATATACAGCTAAATAGGCTAGATAACTGAAAAGCAGAGATTCTAAACTTTAAAATTGCATATTGGGTGTCTATAATTATTCATAAACACAGCCAGATATTAATTATGACATATTTCTGGCCCACTGGCGGGCCAGGGCTTGTTAATGGTTAATGATGTGTATTGGGCTCTACAAAATAAACTACGCTAAATCGACATTGCAAACGTTGCGCAATAGCTGACAATTCAGGATTATTTCCATATCTCTGTTTACTGGCTGCAGCTGGAGTCTGTCCTCTGGAACACAAGTTTGTTAATTTTGCACATTTGGCAGCTTCTTCTTCCATCTTTTTTCTTTCTTTTAATCTGGCCTTTTCGGCTCCACCTGGCCTCTTTTTACCCTCCATCACAGCAGCCGACTGACACTTTGAGCTATTCTGTGGCTATATTTAATTTTATCGCTCCAGAAAAGACCACTCGGGGGCGCAACCAACTCAAACATTTGGGAGGGGAGGAGTCCCTCAGATGGTTAAACCCATCTAATCTACTGTAAAGTAGGGGCTGTGCTGTCAGATGAATAGAGAATGCATACGTAGTTGAATGGAAATTAATGCAAGAATAAGATTAGATAAGATAGATAAGTGTCAGAATATTTTTCCATCCAGCTGGCCCAAACTCAAGATTGACATGAGCCGGCCCATCGGGAATCCTCCTGAATCTCCCGATTAGCCACTTCGGGCCTGCCCCAGATTACCCTTTAGGTGTGTAAAAAAGCTTGGCTACAGAATGCACAGACTTGGAGACAGCATATTGCTTAGACCGTGAGCATCATCTGCACGAATTCATTGATTGCGGTCATTACAGCATTAATGTCAAGAGCTCTACCTGGATTTAATTATTTATTCGTGGGTTTGATTCAAATATGCCCAGTTAGACTACAAGCTACAGACAAAGTTGGCATTATAATATAATATAATATAATATAATTTTAAAATAAAGTTTTATAATATAATACAATACAATACAATATAGATTCTACCACGGAAATATTATTTTTTCTCCCTCAAAATTGGCGGCCCCTGGTGTTTAAGGTGGTGAACTGAATGCAGATTCCCCCTTAAATAGAACTTTTAAGATTAACGAGTGGGTCAGGTTACCCATTAATTTGCGAGCGAGTTTACATAGTACTTTAGTTACGCATGGGTTTGGGAAACCCACCCCAGAACTGTAAAAAAAGAAATTAATACAAATAATGTATTTATTATTATTATTATTATTATTATTATTATTATTATTATTATTATTATTATTATTATTATTACTATTATTGTTATGGTTTTATTATTATTATTATTATTATTATTATTATTATTATTATTATTATTATTATTATTATTATTATTATTATTATTATTATAAAACTGGGCCCATAAGGTCACAACATTTTTTTGTTCACAACTTTTAAAGGATAATATTGTTTATAGCGATGATTTTGCTGACTATTATCATGTGACTGAATTAATATTATCGCCCAAGCCTATTGAAAATAGGATAACTGTTCATTAATGTGCACTTTTAATCTTTACATTATTTGTTATACTGTACAAATTAATTTTAAAAAATGAATTGTACCAGTACATTTTCCATAACATCAACAAAAAATCCTATTATTATTCTTAAACAGATTTTCCATTACAGATGTCTTCATGATGTTTTTTATGAATTCACCCTCTTTTTCAGTATAAAAATGAATTTATACTGTAGAAACAATCTGTAAAAAGGGACATTTCTATTAAAATTCAGGTGAAGAATATCCCGTAAAACATATTGAAAATTATTATTTTATTTTGAACTATCAACTGTTTTCTTTATCTTTTAATTTACGAATCAAATTTGCATTCTCACTTATTTGTATATCTCTACAAGAAGCACGCAGCTACTGTAATACACTGTTTAGATGGTGTAGATAGCGCAACCAAGCGTTTTCTAAGTGCAGATGGCATGACCACGGTCTAAAATTTCTACCAAAATCACATATATTCAGACGCAGAAATTATTCAGATCTGACTGGTTGATGAGATTAATTTATTAAAACACACTGGACTTTTATTTTAGTGTGACTGTAGTAGCCCTGATCGAGCTGGATGTTATGTAAGGCTTCACTGGAGAAAGTTATTTTTTAAAGCAAACACACTTGCTATCTCAAAATAATGAGATAGCATCTCAAAATAATGATTTAGAATCTAAAAATAATGAAATAATGAGATAGCAGTTTACTTAATACTAATAAAAAATGTGCTGGATTGTTTTAGGTGGCGGGAATGGGCTTCCATAATATTATGTACTGTTTGGATGCAAGATGAGCTCTGTTCACCTACACTGTATACTATGTAGGGAGCGCGGAGACATTTGAGATTAACCCATCTGACCGCAGCTCCCCATAACGCAGGGGAGACTGCACGAGCATTCACTCGACGCGCTTTCACTCGACGCACCTTCACTCGACGGAACATCGAGAGCTGGGTGAATAGAGACGGTAAGTGAAGCCTTTCATAGAGTAATAGAGAAGCATATTTAATAGAGAGAAATAACGTTACACATATACCACAGCGTGTGCCTGACTTAGCTAACACAAAGACAACTAACGCTAGCTAACCTAGCTGGGTAGTTTAGCTTGTGTAATCTAGCTAGTTAAGTAGCGTTAGCAAACCTAGCTAGTTAACTAGCGTTAGCTAACCTAGCTGGCTGAATAATTTAGCGTGTTATCTAACTTAGATCGGTTAACTAGCTAGTAAATTAGCTAACCTAGTTGGCTGTATAGCTTAGCTAGTGATAGCTAACTTAGCTAGTTAATTAGCTAACCTTTATTTCACTCTGGGAGCGTAGCTAGGTTAGGTAACTAGCTAAACGAACAGGGGCAAGCTAACTGGCTAAGGCGGGAAATGGCCGGGCGGGAAATGGCCGTGAGGGACTGGGCGGACATTTTACACAGGAGGCTGTAGTGATTAGGAGTGTTTTGGGGGCTGCTCTTGTGTTAGACTAGGTGGGTTATCTTTATCTTTATGTTGGTCAGTCTAAGAACTTTAAGAGTAACTTAGGTTGCTCATTATTGCTAAAATGCAAAAAAGCGTAACTAGCAGCAGTATAACGTTAACGTTACTGTGAAAATGTGGTTTTCTAATGTTTAAATTGTGATTTTAAAGTTGAAGAAATACAGTGCTTAGTTATTTGGTTGAATAAAAAATGTTCTGTACTTTAATTCTAGATTTGACTCAATGGCCACAACAAAACGAGGGAAACCCCCTCTAAGAGACGCAAGGGAGCATGCTGCCAAGGCTGTCGACAAGACAGCAAAATTGGAAGTGAAATTTATCAGTTCTATTAAAGGTAACTTATGCCAAATGTACATTTGTTGAATGATATGCCTCATTATTTTTGTTTTCCATATATAATGTTTTAATTGCACATAAGATTCTGTGTTTTGTGTGTTGTGTCCAGTTTTTCCTTTTAAATCTAATCAAATTTACAAAACAAATGCTGCACTTCTGCAGTAGCCCATAGTGATCCACAAGTTCCTTGCTATGAGTACAATCAAACTAACTTGGTTTGGGCATGATTGACTATACTTTGCTTGGATATGGATACGAGTTAACACACTAATCAAGCTAACCGTTCTTTTTGGACAAATTATGCTGTGGCGTGGTACAGATGGTCTAGTGTGGGCACATCCGAAATGGTACCACTTATGTGCTTAATGACGTGGTTTAAATTTGGTTCTGTATCTATCTTGTAGGGGTCACAGTCAAAGAAGCTTTGTTCAGTCTAATGGTGTCTATATTTGCACACTAGGTCGAGGTGTGTTTGCCACGGATCATTTCCAAAAAGGAGATTTTGTTGTGGAGTACAGGGGAGAATTGATAAGTTTCAGTGAAGCAGAAAAGAGGAGGACAACGTACGATGACAGATGTGCTGTCTTCTTATTTGATTTCTATTGGCAAGAAAAATGGTGGTGGTAAGTGCAGTTTTTAAGTTGCATTGGTGAATTTATAAATCCGTTAACAGTGGTGGGATTTTACTTAGCCTAAAGATTGGTTAGTTATATAAAGCAGTATCTTTTTTAGGTTAGTCCGTTATCAATGGTTGGATTTCACTAAGCCTGATTATAGGTTTATTATATTTCTTTCTGAAGTATTGATGCAGCTATAGAAGACGGAAGTCTTGGAAGGCTTGTGAATGATGATGACAAGAACCCAAACTGCAAAATGAAGATCATTGTGGATGGTGAGCCACACCTCTGTCTCTTTGCTGTAAGGGATATTAGTCCTGGAGAAGAAGTAACTTATGACTACGGTGGAACTGATTGGCCATGGAGGACAAAGGTTTGTCAAACATAGTTATTGAAATATTATAGTTTTCATTTTTAATATTAAATAAAGTTAAATTATATTATCATTGGTTGACTTTTGTTTGAGTCAGCTCTATATTTCGCATGTATCTTGGAACATAATCATAGCTTACTCTTTACCTTACTTTCATACCACTGCTTGTATTAACTTTGGTTCTGTCCTGCTATGCTTCACAATTACTTGTAGTAACCAGAGTAGTGCTATATCTGGTACCACAGTATGCACTGAAATAATAGAAAACTTGGGTCTTTTGAAACTAATAATGACTTTAGATTACAAACAGGAGCAGCCATTTTTCCTTGATTTTTGGATGTTTCCGATTAATTTTATTAGACTGAAAATTAATATTGCAGGTCAGCTACTTTGTAATTATTCATTGACAATGTTTTTCAGGGAGAGCAGTCAGCTGCGATTAGTTGTGTAGAAACTCAAGACTGTGGAACATCTGAACATCAGGTTCCTCCGAGATCATCTCTGTCCAAGAAAAAGGTAATACGATTTGCATATAATGAACTTGTTTTAGTATTGCATTTCCACCTGGAATTAAATTCAGATCTAGTTTAGACCAGTGGTTCCCAGCCCTATTCCTGGAGGTCCCTCTACTCTGCACATTTTGGTATTTAATCTGATCCAAGCATAACTGAACCACCAAATCAGCTAATTAACAAGCCTTCCCTTAGTTGTAGGTGGTGGGATGAAGCAGTAAACCACTAAAATATGCAGTGCAGCGATCCTGTAGGTCCATGCATGGAATCCACTGGTTTTCTTCCATTGTAATACAAGTCTCAGTTATTCTACACAGCACTGTCTGGTGTTTATGACGTCATGGGGTCCAGAAGAGTTGCTGTTAGAATACGATTATTAGGTGCAACCTTCCACACACACTCACACTTTTCAGGTCTGGTGTAGTTGTGGGGTTCATTATAGCTTATTAATATTGTACACACACACTTGTTAGGTCTGGTGTAGTTGTGGGGTTCATTATAGCTTATTAATATTGTACACACACACTTGTTAGGTCTGGTGTAGTTGTGGGGTTCATTATATCTTATTAATATTGTACACACACACTTGTTAGGTCTGGTGTAGTTGTGGGGTTCATTATATCTTATTAATATTGTACACACACACTTGTTAGGTCTGGTGTAGTTGTGGGGTTCGTTATAGCTTATTAATATTGTACACACACTTGTTAGGTGTGTTGTAGTTGTGGGGATCATTATAGCTTATTAATATTGTACACACACACTTGTTAGGTCTGGTGTAGTTGTGGGGTTCGTTATAGCTTATTAATATTGTACACACACTTGTTAGGTGTGTTGTAGTTGTGGGGATCATTATAGCTTATTAATATTGTACACACACACTTGTTAGGTCTGGTGTAGTTGTGAGGTTCATTATTGCTTATTAATATTGTACACACACTTGTTAGGTCTGGTGTAGTTATGGGGTTCATTATATCTTATTAATATTGTACACACACACTTGTTAGGTCTGGTGTAGTTGTGGGGTTCGTTATAGCTTATTAATATTGTACACACACACTTGTTAGGTGTGTTGTAGTTGTGGGGTTCGTTATAGCTTATTAATATTGTACACACACTTGTTAGGTGTGTTGTAGTTGTGGGGTTCATTATAGCATATTAATATTGTACACACACACTTGTTAGGTCTGGTGTAGTTGTGAGGTTCGTTATAGCTTATTAATATTGTACACACACTTGTTAGGTCTGGTGTAGTTGTGAGGTTCATTATTGCTTATTAATATTGTACACACACACTTGTTAGGTCTGGTGTAGTTGTGGGGTTCATTATAGCTTATTAATATTGTACACACACACTTGTTAGGTGTGTTGTAGTTGTGGGGTTCGTTATAGCTTATTAATATTGTACACACACTTGTTAGGTCTGGTGTAGTTGTGGGGTTCGTTATAGCTTATTAATATTGTACACACACTTGTTAGGTCTGGTGTAGTTGTGGGGTTCATTATAGCTTATTAATATTGTATGCAGAATTACATATTGCAGACCAGCTACATAATTTTTACTTATTACTTAATTATTATTGATTGATTGTTTTTCAGGGAGAGCAGCCAGCTGCGATTAGTTGTGTAGAAACTCAAGACTGTGGAACATCTGAACATCAGGTTCCTCCGAGATCATCTCTGTCCAAGAAAAAGGTAATACGATTTGCAAATAATGAACTTGTTTTAGTATTGCATTTCCACCTGGAATTAAATTCAGATCTAGTTTAGACCAGTGGTTCCCAGCCCTGTTCCTGGAGGTCCCTCTACTCTGCACATTTTGGTATTTAATCTGATCCAAGCATAACTGAACCACCAAATCAGCTAATTAACAAGCCCTCCCTTAGTTGTAGGTGGTGGGATGAAGCAGTAAACCACTAAAATATGCAGTGCAGCGATCCTGTAGGTCCATGCATGGAATCCACTGGTTTTCTTCCATTGTAATACAAGTCTCAGTTATTCTACAAAGCACTGTCTGGTGTTTATGACGTCATGGGGTCCAGAAGAGTTGCTGTTAGAATACGATTATTAGGTGCAACCTTCCACACACACTCATGCTTTTCAGATCTGGTGTAGTTGTGGGGTTCATTATAGCTTATTAATATTGTACACACACACTTGTTAGGTCTGGTGTAGTTGTGGGGTTCATTATATCTTATTAATATTGTACACACACACTTGTTAGGTCTGGTGTAGTTGTGGGGTTCATTATTGCTTATTAATATTGTACACACACACTTGTTAGGTCTGGTGTAGTTGTGGGGTTCATTATATCTTATTAATATTGTACACACACACTTGTTAGGTCTGGTGTAGTTGTGGGGTTCATTATATCTTATTAATATTGTACACACACACTTGTTAGGTCTGGTGTAGTTGTGGGGTTCATTATATCTTATTAATATTGTACACACACACTTGTTAGGTCTGGTGTAGTTGTGGGGTTCATTATATCTTATTAATATTGTACACACACACTTGTTAGGTCTGGTGTAGTTGTGGGGTTCATTATTGCTTATTAATATTGTACACACACACTTGTTAGGTCTGGTGTAGTTGTGGGGTTCATTATTGCTTATTAATATTGTACACACACTTGTTAGGTGTGTTGTAGTTGTGGGGTTCGTTATAGCTTATTAATATTGTATGCAGAATTACATATTGCAGACCAGCTACATAATTTTTACTTATTACTTAATTATTATTGATTGATTGTTTTTCAGGGAGAGCAGCCAGCTGCGATTAGTTGTGTAGAAACTCAAGACTGTGGAACATCTGAACATCAGGTTCCTCCGAGATCATCTCTGTCCAAGAAAAAGGTAATACGATTTGCATATAATGAACTTGTTTTAGTATTGCATTTCCACCTGGAATTAAATTCAGATCTAGTTTAGAGCAGTGGTTCCCAGCCCTGTTCCTGGAGGTCCCTCTACTCTGCACATTTTGGTATTTAATCTGATCCAAGCATAACTGAACCACCAAATCAGCTAATTAACAAGCCCTCCCTTAGTTGTAGGTGGTGGGATGAAGCAGTAAACCACTAAAATATGCAGTGCAGCGATCCTGTAGGTCCATGCATGGAATCCACTGGTTTTCTTCCATTGTAATACAAGTCTCAGTTATTCTACACAGCACTGTCTGGTGTTTATGACGTCATGGGGTCCAGAAGAGTTGCTGTTAGAATACGATTATTAGGTGCAACCTTCCACACACACTCACACGTTTCAGGTCTGGTGTAGTTGTGGGGTTCATTATATCTTATTAATATTGTACACACACACTTGTTAGGTCTGGTGTAGTTGTGGGGTTCGTTATAGCTTATTAATATTGTACACACACTTGTTAGGTGTGTTGTAGTTGTGGGGTTCGTTATAGCTTATTAATATTGTACACACACACTTGTTAGGTCTGGTGTAGTTGTGGGGTTCATTATAGCTTATTAATATTGTACACACACTTGTTAGGTCTGGTGTAGTTGTGGGGTTCATTATAGCTTATTAATATTGTACACACACACTTGTTAGGTGTGTTGTAGTTTTGGGGTTCGTTATAGCTTATTAATATTGTATGCAGAATTACATATTGCAGACCAGCTTCATAATTTTTACTTATTACTTAATTATTATTGATTGATTGTTTTTCAGGGAGAGCAGTCAGCTGCGATTAGTTGTGTAGAAACTCAAGACTGTGGAACATCTGAACATCAGGTTCCTCCGAGATCATCTCTGTCCAAGAAAAAGGTAATACGATTTGCATATAATGAACTTGTTTTAGTATTGCATTTCCACCTGGAATTAAATTCAGATCTAGTTTAGACCAGTGGTTCCCAGCCCTGTTCCTGGAGGTCCCTCTACTCTGCACATTTTGGTATTTAATCTGATCCAAGCATAACTGAACCACCAAATCAGCTAATTAACAAGCCCTCCCTTAGTTGTAGGTGGTGGGATGAAGCAGTAAACCACTAAAATATGCAGTGCAGCGATCCTGTAGGTCCATGCATGGAATCCACTGGTTTTCTTCCATTGTAATACAAGTCTCAGTTATTCTACACAGCACTGTCTGGTGTTTATGACGTCATGGGGTCCAGAAGAGTTGCTGTTAGAATACGATTATTAGGTGCAACCTTCCGCACACACTCACACTTTTCAGGTCTGGTGTAGTTGTGGGGTTCATTATATCTTATTAATATTGTACACACACACTTGTTAGGTCTGGTGTAGTTGTGGGGTTCATTATATCTTATTAATATTGTACACACACACTTGTTAGGTCTGGTGTAGTTGTGGGGTTCATTATAGCTTATTAATATTGTACACACACACTTGTTAGGTCTGGTGTAGTTGTGGGGTTCATTATTGCTTATTAATATTGTACACACACTTGTTAGGTGTGTTGTAGTTGTGGGGTTCGTTATAGCTTATTAATATTGTACACACACACTTGTTAGGTCTGGTGTAGTTGTGGGGTTCGTTATAGCTTATTAATATTGTACACACACTTGTTAGGTCTGGTGTAGTTGTGGGGTTCGTTATAGCTTATTAATATTGTACACACACACTTGTTAGGTCTGTTGTAGTTGTGGGGTTCATTATAGCTTATTAATATTGTACACACACACTTGTTAGGTCTGGTGTAGTTGTGGGGTTCGTTATAGCTTATTAATATTGTACACACACACTTGTTAGGTGTGTTGTAGTTGTGGGGTTCGTTATAGCTTATTAATATTGTACACACACTTGTTAGGTCTGGTGTAGTTGTGGGGTTCGTTATAGCTTATTAATATTGTACACACACTTGTTAGGTGTGTTGTAGTTGTGGGGTTCGTTATAGCTTATTAATATTGTACACACACTTGTTAGGTGTGTTGTAGTTGTGGGGTTCGTTATAGCTTATTAATATTGTACACACACACACTTGTTAGGTCTGGTGTAGTTGTGGGGTTCATTATAGCTTATTAATATTGTACACACACACTTGTTAGGTCTGGTGTAGTTGTGGGGTTCGTTATAGCTTATTAATATTGTACACACACTTGTTAGGTCTGTTGTAGTTGTGGGATTCATTATAGCTTATTAATATTGTACACACACTTGTTAGGTCTGGTGTAGTTGTGGGGTTCATTATAGCTTATTAATATTGTACACACACTTGTTAGGTGTGTTGTAGTTGTGGGGTTCGTTATAGCTTATTAATATTGTACACACACTTGTTAGGTCTGGTGTAGTTGTGGGGTTCGTTATAGCTTATTAATATTGTATGCAGAATTACATATTGCAGACCAGCTACATAATTTTTACTTATTACTTAATTATTATTGATTGATTGTTTTTCAGGGAGAGCAGTCAGCTGCGATTAGTTGTGTAGAAACTCAAGACTGTGGAACATCTGAATATCAGGTTCCTCCGAGATCATCTCTGTCCAAGAAAAAGGTAATACGATTTGCATATAATGAACTTGTTTTAGTATTGCATTTCCACCTGGAATTAAATTCAGATCTAGTTTAGAGCAGTGGTTCCCAGCCCTGTTCCTGGAGGTCCCTCTACTCTGCACATTTTGGTATTTAATCTGATCCAAGCATAACTGAACCACCAAATCAGCTAATTAACAAGCCCTCCCTTAGTTGTAGGTGGTGGGATGAAGCAGTAAACCACTAAAATATGCAGTGCAGCGATCCTGTAGGTCCATGCATGGAATCCACTGGTTTTCTTCCATTGTAATACAAGTCTCAGTTATTCTACACAGCACTGTCTGGTGTTTATGACGTCATGGGGTCCAGAAGAGTTGCTGTTAGAATACGATTATTAGGTGCAACCTTCCACACACACTCACACTTTTCAGGTCTGGTGTAGTTGTGGGGTTCATTATAGCTTATTAATATTGTACACACACACTTGTTAGGTCTGGTGTAGTTGTGGGGTTCATTATATCTTATTAATATTGTACACACACACTTGTTAGGTCTGGTGTAGTTGTGGGGTTCATTATATCTTATTAATATTGTACACATACACTTGTTAGGTCTGGTGTAGTTGTGGGGTTCATTATAGCTTATTAATATTGTACACACACACTTGTTAGGTCTGGTGTAGTTGTGGGGTTCATTATTGCTTATTAATATTGTACACACACTTGTTAGGTGTGTTGTAGTTGTGGGGTTCGTTATAGCTTATTAATATTGTACACACACACTTGTTAGGTCTGGTGTAGTTGTGGGGTTCGTTATAGCTTATTAATATTGTACACACACACTTGTTAGGTCTGGTGTAGTTGTGGGGTTCATTATTGCTTATTAATATTGTACACACACTTGTTAGGTCTGGTGTAGTTGTGGGGTTCGTTATAGCTTATTAATATTGTACACACACACTTGTTAGGTCTGGTGTAGTTGTGGGGTTCGTTATAGCTTATTAATATTGTACACACACTTGTTAGGTCTGTTGTAGTTGTGGGATTCATTATAGCTTATTAATATTGTACACACACTTGTTAGGTCTGGTGTAGTTGTGGGGTTCATTATATCTTATTAATATTGTACACACACACTTGTTAGGTCTGGTGTAGTTGTGGGGTTCATTATAGCTTATTAATATTGTACACACACTTGTTAGGTGTGTTGTAGTGGTGGGGTTCGTTATAGCTTATTAATATTGTATGCAGAATTACATATTGCAGACCAGCTACATAATTTTTACTTATTACTTAATTATTATTGATTGATTGTTTTTCAGGGAGAGCAGCCAGCTGCGATTAGTTGTGTAGAAACTCAAGACTGTGGAACATCTGAACATCAGGTTCCTCCGAGATCATCTCTGTCCAAGAAAAAGGTAATACGATTTGCATATAATGAACTTGTTTTAGTATTGCATTTCCACCTGGATTTAAATTCAGATCTAGTTTAGAGCAGTGGTTCCCAGCCCTGTTCCTGGAGGTCCCTCTACTCTGCACATTTTGGTATTTAATCTGATCCAAGCATAACTGAACCACCAAATCAGCTAATTAACAAGCCCTCCCTTAGTTGTAGGTGGTGGGATGAAGCAGTAAACCACTAAAATATGCAGTGCAGCGATCCTGTAGGTCCATGCATGGAATCCACTGGTTTTCTTCCATTGTAATACAAGTCTCAGTTATTCTACACAGCACTGTCTGGTGTTTATGACGTCATGGGGTCCAGAAGAGTTGCTGTTAGAATACGATTATTAGGTGCAACCTTCCACACACACTCACACGTTTCAGGTCTGGTGTAGTTGTGGGGTTCATTATAGCTTATTAATATTGTACACACGCACTTGTTAGGTCTGGTGTAGTTGTGGGGTTCATTATATCTTATTAATATTGTACACACACACTTGTTAGGTCTGGTGTAGTTGTGGGGTTCGTTATAGCTTATTAATATTGTACACACACACTTGTTAGGTCTGGTGTAGTTGTGAGGTTCATTGTAGCTTACTAATATTGTACACACACACTTGTTAGGTCTGGTGTAGTTGTGGGGTTCATTATAGCTTATTAATATTGTACACACACACTTGTTAGGTCTGGTGTAGTTGTGAGGTTCATTATAGCTTATTAATATTGTACACACACACTTGTTAGGTCTGGTGTAGTTGTGGGGTTCATTATAGCTTATTAATATTGTACACACACTTGTTAGGTCTGGTGTAGTTGTGGGGTTCATTATAGCTTATTAATATTGTATGCAGAATTACATATTGCAGACCAGCTACATAATTTTTACTTATTACTTAATTATTATTGATTGATTGTTTTTCAGGGAGAGCAGTCAGCTGCGATTAGTTGTGTAGAAACTCAAGACTGTGGAACATCTGAATATCAGGTTCCTCCGAGATCATCTCTGTCCAAGAAAAAGGTAATACGATTTGCAAATAATGAACTTGTTTTAGTATTGCATTTCCACCTGGAATTAAATTCAGATCTAGTTTAGAGCAGTGGTTCCCAGCCCTGTTCCTGGAGGTCCCTCTACTCTGCACATTTTGGTATTTAATCTGATCCAAGCATAACTGAACCACCAAATCAGCTAATTAACAAGCCCTCCCTTAGTTGTAGGTGGTGGGATGAAGCAGTAAACCACTAAAATATGCAGTGCAGCGATCCTGTAGGTCCATGCATGGAATCCACTGGTTTTCTTCCATTGTAATACAAGTCTCAGTTATTCTACACAGCACTGTCTGGTGTTTATGACGTCATGGGGTCCAGAAGAGTTGCTGTTAGAATACGATTATTAGGTGCAACCTTCCACACACACTCACACGTTTCAGGTCTGGTGTAGTTGTGGGGTTCATTATATCTTATTAATATTGTACACACACACTTGTTAGGTCTGGTGTAGTTGTGGGGTTCGTTATAGCTTATTAATATTGTACACACACTTGTTAGGTGTGTTGTAGTTGTGGGGTTCGTTATAGCTTATTAATATTGTACACACACACTTGTTAGGTCTGGTGTAGTTGTGGGGTTCATTATAGCTTATTAATATTGTACACACACACTTGTTAGGTCTGGTGTAGTTGTGGGGTTCGTTATAGCTTATTAATATTGTACACACACACTTGTTAGGTCTGGTGTAGTTGTGGGGTTCGTTATAGCTTATTAATATTGTACACACACTTGTTAGGTCTGTTGTAGTTGTGGGGTTCATTATAGCTTATTAATATTGTACACACACACTTGTTAGGTCTGTTGTAGTTGTGGGGTTCATTATAGCTTATTAATATTGTACACACACTTGTTAGGTCTGGTGTAGTTGTGGGGTTCATTATAGCTTATTAATATTGTACACACACTTGTTAGGTCTGGTGTAGTTGTGGGGTTCATTATAGCTTATTAATATTGTACACACACTTGTTAGGTCTGGTGTAGTTGTGGGGTTCGTTATAGCTTATTAATATTGTACACACACTTGTTAGGTGTGTTGTAGTTGTGGGGTTCGTTATAGCTTATTAATATTGTATGCAGAATTACATATTGCAGACCAGCTTCATAATTTTTACTTATTACTTAATTATTATTGATTGATTGTTTTTCAGGGAGAGCAGTCAGCTGCGATTAGTTGTGTAGAAACTCAAGACTGTGGAACATCTGAACATCAGGTTCCTCCGAGATCATCTCTGTCCAAGAAAAAGGTAATACGATTTGCATATAATGAACTTGTTTTAGTATTGCATTTCCACCTGGAATTAAATTCAGATCTAGTTTAGAGCAGTGGTTCCCAGCCCTGTTCCTGGAGGTCCCTCTACTCTGCACATTTTGGTATTTAATCTGATCCAAGCATAACTGAACCACCAAATCAGCTAATTAACAAGCCCTCCCTTAGTTGTAGGTGGTGGGATGAAGCAGTAAACCACTAAAATATGCAGTGCAGCGATCCTGTAGGTCCATGCATGGAATCCACTGGTTTTCTTCCATTGTAATACAAGTCTCAGTTATTCTACACAGCACTGTCTGGTGTTTATGACGTCATGGGGTCCAGAAGAGTTGCTGTTAGAATACGATTATTAGGTGCAACCTTCCACACACACTCACACTTTTCAGGTCTGGTGTAGTTGTGGGGTTCATTATAGCTTATTAATATTGTACACACACACTTGTTAGGTCTGGTGTAGTTGTGGGGTTCATTATATCTTATTAATATTGTACACACACACTTGTTAGGTCTGGTGTAGTTGTGGGGTTCATTATTGCTTATTAATATTGTACACACACACTTGTTAGGTCTGGTGTAGTTGTGGGGTTCATTATTGCTTATTAATATTGTACACACACACTTGTTAGGTCTGGTGTAGTTGTGGGGTTCGTTATAGCTTATTAATATTGTACACACACTTGTTAGGTGTGTTGTAGTTTTGGGGTTCGTTATAGCTTATTAATATTGTATGCAGAATTACATATTGCAGACCAGCTACATAATTTTTACTTATTACTTAATTATTATTGATTGATTGTTTTTCAGGGAGAGCAGCCAGCTGCGATTAGTTGTGTAGAAACTCAAGACTGTGGAACATCTGAACATCAGGTTCCTCCGAGATCATCTCTGTCCAAGAAAAAGGTAATACGATTTGCATATAATGAACTTGTTTTAGTATTGCATTTCCACCTGGATTTAAATTCAGATCTAGTTTAGAGCAGTGGTTCCCAGCCCTGTTCCTGGAGGTCCCTCTACTCTGCACATTTTGGTATTTAATCTGATCCAAGCATAACTGAACCACCAAATCAGCTAATTAACAAGCCCTCCCTTAGTTGTAGGTGGTGGGATGAAGCAGTAAACCACTAAAATATGCAGTGCAGCGATCCTGTAGGTCCATGCATGGAATCCACTGGTTTTCTTCCATTGTAATACAAGTCTCAGTTATTCTACACAGCACTGTCTGGTGTTTATGACGTCATGGGGTCCAGAAGAGTTGCTGTTAGAATACGATTATTAGGTGCAACCTTCCACACACACTCACACGTTTCAGGTCTGGTGTAGTTGTGGGGTTCATTATAGCTTATTAATATTGTACACACACACTTGTTAGGTCTGGTGTAGTTGTGGGGTTCGTTATAGCTTATTAATATTGTACACACACACTTGTTAGGTCTGGTGTAGTTGTGAGGTTCATTATATCTTATTAATATTGTACACACACACTTGTTAGGTCTGGTGTAGTTGTGGGGTTCATTATAGCTTATTAATATTGTACACACACACTTGTTAGGTCTGGTGTAGTTGTGGGGTTCCTTATAGCTTATTAATATTGTACACACACACTTGTTAGGTGTGTTGTAGTTGTGAGGTTCATTATAGCTTATTAATATTGTACACACACACTTGTTAGGTCTGGTGTAGTTGTGGGGTTCGTTATAGCTTATTAATATTGTACACACACACTTGTTAGGTCTGGTGTAGTTGTGGGGTTCATTATATCTTATTAATATTGTACACACACACTTGTTAGGTCTGGTGTAGTTGTGGGGTTCGTTATAGCTTATTAATATTGTACACACACACTTGTTAGGTGTGTTGTAGTTGTGGGGTTCGTTATAGCTTATTAATATTGTACACACACTTGTTAGGTCTGGTGTAGTTGTGGGGTTCGTTATAGCTTATTAATATTGTACACACACACTTGTTAGGTCTGGTGTAGTTGTGGGGTTCATTATAGCTTATTAATATTGTACACACACACTTGTTAGGTCTGGTGTAGTTGTGGGATTCATTATAGCTTATTAATATTGTACACACACACTTGTTAGGTCTGTTGTAGTTGTGGGGTTCGTTATAGCTTATTAATATTGTACACACACTTGTTAGGTGTGTTGTAGTTGTGGGATTCATTATAGCTTATTAATATTGTACACACACTTGTTAGGTGTGTTGTAGTTGTGGGGTTCATTATATCCTATTAATATTGTACACACACACTTGTTAGGTCTGGTGTAGTTGTGGGGTTCATTATAGCTTATTAATATTGTACACACACACTTGTTAGGTCTGGTGTAGTTGTGGGGTTCATTATAGCTTATTAATATTGTACACACACACTTGTTAGGTCTGGTGTAGTTGTGGGGTTCGTTATAGCTTATTAATATTGTACACACACACTTGTTAGGTCTGGTGTAGTTGTGGGGTTCATTATAGCTTATTAATATTGTATGCAGAATTACATATTGCAGACCAGCTACATAATTTTTACTTATTACTTAATTATTATTGATTGATTGTTTTTCAGGGAGAGCAGTCAGCTGCGATTAGTTGTGTAGAAACTCAAGACTGTGGAACATCTGAATATCAGGTTCCTCCGAGATCATCTCTGTCCAAGAAAAAGGTAATACGATTTGCAAATAATGAACTTGTTTTAGTATTGCATTTCCACCTGGAATTAAATTCAGATCTAGTTTAGAGCAGTGGTTCCCAGCCCTGTTCCTGGAGGTCCCTCTACTCTGCACATTTTGGTATTTAATCTGATCCAAGCATAACTGAACCACCAAATCAGCTAATTAACAAGCCCTCCCTTAGTTGTAGGTGGTGGGATGAAGCAGTAAACCACTAAAATATGCAGTGCAGCGATCCTGTAGGTCCATGCATGGAATCCACTGGTTTTCTTCCATTGTAATACAAGTCTCAGTTATTCTACACAGCACTGTCTGGTGTTTATGACGTCATGGGGTCCAGAAGAGTTGCTGTTAGAATACGATTATTAGGTGCAACCTTCCGCACACACTCACACTTTTCAGGTCTGGTGTAGTTGTGGGGTTCATTATAGCTTGTTAATATTGTACACACACACTTGTTAGGTCTGGTGTAGTTGTGGGGTTCATTATAGCTTATTAATATTGTACACACACACTTGTTAGGTCTGGTGTAGTTGTGGGGTTCATTATATCTTATTAATATTGTACACACACACTTGTTAGGTCTGGTGTAGTTGTGGGGTTCATTATAGCTTATTAATATTGTACACACACACTTGTTAGGTCTGGTGTAGTTGTGAGGTTCGTTATAGCTTATTAATATTGTACACACACACTTGTTAGGTCTGGTGTAGTTGTGGGGTTCCTTATAGCTTATTAGTATTGTACACACACACTTGTTAGGTGTGTTGTAGTTGTGAGGTTCATTATAGCTTATTAATATTGTACACACACACTTGTTAGGTCTGGTGTAGTTGTGGGGTTCGTTATAGCTTATTAATATTGTACACACACACTTGTTAGGTGTGTTGTAGTTGTGAGGTTCATTATAGCTTATTAATATTGTACACACACACTTGTTAGGTGTGTTGTAGTTGTGGGGTTCGTTATAGCTTATTAATATTGTACACACACTTGTTAGGTGTGTTGTAGTGGTGGGGTTCATTATAGCTTATTAATATTGTACACACACACTTGTTAGGTCTGGTGTAGTTGTGGGGTTCATTATATCCTATTAATATTGTACACACACACTTGTTAGGTCTGGTGTAGTTGTGGGGTTCATTATATCCTATTAATATTGTACACACACACTTGTTAGGTCTGGTGTAGTGGTGGGGTTCATTATAGCTTATTAATATTGTACACACACACTTGTTAGGTGTGTTGTAGTTGTGGGGTTCGTTATAGCTTATTAATATTGTACACACACTTGTTAGGTGTGTTGTAGTTGTGGGGTTCATTATAGCTTATTAATATTGTACACACACACTTGTTAGGTCTGGTGTAGTTGTGGGGTTCATTATATCTTATTAATATTGTACACACACACTTGTTAGGTCTGGTGTAGTTGTGGGGTTCATTATTGCTTATTAATATTTAGGGCTGGACCCGAATATTCGGGTATTCGGATATTCAGTCGTTGAGTAGGTATTCGGTTTTTAATTTTGGTATTCGGATATTCGTTTTTTTTTCTCCTTTCCAGAGTTCCACCTCACTCTAACCACTTCTGTTCTCGCGGGTCCCGTCAGAATATCTTGCGCACGGGACAGAACTGAACTGTTATTGGCTGGAGCGGGAGTTTAATCCAGACGGTGTGGGAGCAAATTAATAAATAGTTAAGAAAACTGTAATAATTGTAAAAAAAAAACCTAAAGAAAACTCTCAACGCGCAGGATGGACCGACACACACACGCACACACCGATGGTGTTTGGACTGGGGTAAGGAACGGGACCACACTATTCAGCGCTGCTGTTTTAATAAATATATAAGTAAATTTGAAGCATTAAATGTAGTTTATTTAATTTATATTAGGAACGTGGGGCGGGAGCGGCAGAAATGTGTATGTGGCGGGCGGGCGCGGGATTAAAAGAAGCAATTTTTTTGCGGAGCGGTAACGAGACAGAAACGCGGGAGCGTGGAAGAGTGGGTTTAAAAATCAGTCTCGCGCAGACCTCTATTATACATGATAAAAAAAAATGCAGGCTCTTCGAAACTGATTTATATAATAAAACGTAAGGGGTAATGTGGCAACAGTAGGGGCTAAATCGGTTACAAAAGCCTGGCCTACAAAAATGATGTCTGAACGAATTTCCTCTTATCTAATATAATTTAAAATGGTTTAAAAATGTAAAATAATTTCTAAGCAAACGAAATATTTAATATTGAGCTTATAGCCCAAGTGCAAAAATACAAAATCAGTAATACGGCTATGCCCTGCACAATCCTTAAACCGAAATAGACCAAGTACAATAACGTCATTAACAATGACTTTCCTCTACTCTAATATAATTTAACATGGTTTAAAAATATAAAATAATTTCTAAACAAACGAAATATTTAATATTGAGCTTATAGCCCTAGTGCAAAAATACAAAATCAGTAATACGGCTATGACCTGCACAATCCTTTAACCGAAATAGACCAAGTACAGTTTACAATGACTGTCCTCTAATATAATCAACAATGTTTAAGAATATAAAATACTTCCTAAACAAACGTTTTTTTTGTTTGTTTTTTTTTAAGCAAATAGCCTAAGTGTGAAAACACAAACAGCAATTTACTGGGCTGGCTTGTGCAGCGGAGAAACCGTGCAGCAGCAGCCTCGATGTGGGGCAGCACAAAAATTCCGGGATGAAAACACAAAGAAATCTGGGCTAAAAACACAGAAAAAATATGGGGTGAAAACACAAAAATCCGGGATAAAAACACCAAAAATCCGGGGTGAATATGTCTCGTCGGTCAGAGCAAATTGAACATTTTTCAGTGGATTAAAGGGGCCGTGATTTGCTTTTTTTTTTTTTTTTTTTTTTTTTAACCTCTTTTTTTAAAAACGAATATTCGCTTCGAATCAGTGCCGAATATCCGGAGCTCAAATAACGCTATTCGGGCCAGCCCTATTAATATTGTACACACACACTTGTTAGGTCTGGTGTAGTTGTGGGGTTCATTATATCTTATTAATATTGTACACACACACTTGTTAGGTGTGGTGTAGTTGTGGGGTTCATTATATCTTATTAATATTGTACACACACACTTGTTAGGTGTGGTGTAGTTGTGAGGTTCATTATAGCTTATTAATATTGTACACACACTTGTTAGGTCTGGTGTAGTTGTGGGGTTCATTATAGCTTATTAATATTGTACACACACACTTGTTAGGTCTGGTGTAGTTGTGGGGTTCATTATAGCTTATTAATATTGTACACACACACTTGTTAGGTCTGGTGTAGTTGTGGGGTTCATTATATCTTATTAATATTGTACACACACACTTGTCAGGTCTGGTGTAGTTGTGGGGTTCATTATAGCTTATTAATATTGTACACACACTTGTTAGGTCTGGTGTAGTTGTGAGGTTCATTATAGCTTATTAATATTGTACACACACACTTGTTAGGTCTGGTGTAGTTGTGGGGTTCATTATTGCTTATTAATATTGTACACACACACTTGTTAGGTCTGGTGTAGTTGTGGGGTTCATTATATCTTATTAATATTGTACACACACACTTGTTAGGTCTGGTGTAGTTGTGGGGTTCGTTATAGCTTATTAATATTGTACACACACTTGTTAGGTCTGGTGTAGTTGTGGGGTTCATTATAGCTTATTAATATTGTACACACACTTGTTAGGTGTGTTGTAGTTGTGGGGTTCGTTATAGCTTATTAATATTGTACACACACTTGTTAGGTGTGTTGTAGTGGTGGGGTTCGTTATAGCTTATTAATATTGTATGCAGAATTACATATTGCAGACCAGCTACATAATTTTTACTTATTACTTAATTATTATTGATTGATTGTTTTTCAGGGAGAGCAGCCAGCTGCGATTAGTTGTGTAGAAACTCAAGACTGTGGAACATCTGAACATCAGGTTCCTCCGAGATCATCTCTGTCCAAGAAAAAGGTAATACGATTTGCATATAATGAACTTGTTTTAGTATTGCATTTCCACCTGGAATTAAATTCAGATCTAGTTTAGAGCAGTGGTTCCCAGCCCTGTTCCTGGAGGTCCCTCTACTCTGCACATTTTGGTATTTAATCTGATCCAAGCATAACTGAACCACCAAATCAGCTAATTAACAAGCCCTCCCTTAGTTGTAGGTGGTGGGATGAAGCAGTAAACCACTAAAATATGCAGTGCAGCGATCCTGTAGGTCCATGCATGGAATCCACTGGTTTTCTTCCATTGTAATACAAGTCTCAGTTATTCTACACAGCACTGTCTGGTGTTTATGACGTCATGGGGTCCAGAAGAGTTGCTGTTAGAATACGATTATTAGGTGCAACCTTCCACACACACTCACACGTTTCAGGTCTGGTGTAGTTGTGGGGTTCATTATAGCTTATTAATATTGTACACACACACTTGTTAGGTCTGGTGTAGTTGTGGGGTTCATTATAGCATATTAATATTGTACACACACACAATTGTTAGGTCTGGTGTAGTTGTGGGGTTCATTATATCTTATTAATATTGTACACACACACTTGTTAGGTCTGGTGTAGTTGTGGGGTTCATTATATCTTATTAATATTGTACACACACACTTGTTAGGTCTGGTGTAGTTGTGGGGTTCATTGTAGCTTATTAATATTGTACACACACACTTGTTAGGTCTGGTGTAGTTGTGGGGTTCATTATATCTTATTAATATTGTACACACACACTTGTTAGGTCTGGTGTAGTTGTGGGGTTCATTGTAGCTTATTAATATTGTACACACACACTTGTTAGGTCTGGTGTAGTTGTGTGGTTCATTATATCTTATTAATATTGTACACACACACTTGTTAGGTCTGGTGTAGTTGTGGGGTTCATTATTGCTTATTAATATTGTACACACACACTTGTTAGGTCTGGTGTAGTTGTGTGGTTCATTATATCTTATTAATATTGTACACACACACTTGTTAGGTCTGGTGTAGTTGTGGGGTTCATTATTGCTTATTAATATTGTACACACACACTTGTTAGGTCTGGTGTAGTTGTGGGGTTCATTATAGCTTATTAATATTGTACACACACAATTGTTAGGTCTGGTGTAGTTGTGGGGTTCATTATATCTCATTAATATTGTACACACACTTGTTAGGTCTGGTGTAGTTGTACCATTATAATACAAGTTGAGTACGACTTGTTGTTAGAATACGATTATTAGGTGCAAGAATAAGACTAGTTTTTTTTTTGTGCATTCAAGTTATGACGTAGTCTACTCATTCCCTGCGCATAGTTGCAGGCTGTAGTCATAGCCATAGTCTGACTTGAATATCTCTAGAAATGTAACTAACATGTCATTCAATGAAGTGTGCAGCAGCTGTTCTTGGTCTGATTAGGCTTGTTTTACTGCCTTCAAATTTTTGCCTTTGCAATCTTAACTGGAGAATGATGCAGAATCATAGGCACACAGATGCATACGTATAAACACTGGCATCTGTGTTAGGCACTAGTGCAGGCTACCCCCTTTGGCAACTTGTTGGTTCAGTGCAGAAACATAAACCAGTCTTTTGTCACACATTTTCAGGTCTTGGGTTTTTTGTGGGACTTATTTAGATAATACTGTACACATTTTGAATTATAAGTCTGACTTTTTTTTTATCAGGTTAGATCTGTTTCATGATTGTCACATTATAGAACATATATACATAGTTACCAGTTACATGCTTTTATTTTTTATTTATTTATACTCGTTTCTTTTTTCAGAACAGCAGTTTTGTGTTTTTCTTTATATAGAGTTAACATGTATTTGATGTAAATTCATTTTGGTCTTTGTAGATTTGTTGTACAGACTCTGCATCCGATGCCAGCTCTTCAGAAGAGGACCAGGTTTCTGGTCCAAAACTGAGGACGACACAGTGCTTACAGGTAATCATTGTGTGAAAGGAAATTTACATTGCAGTATTTATATTTATTTTTCTGAGTGGAATATGAATGACTTATAATATTAATTAATTTACTTTTACTTTTATTTTAAAGATGAATAAACAGATTTATTCTGATTCGGATGAGCTGTTCGACCCCTTCTCTGACAGTGGAGAAGAATATATTCCTGACACCTCTGAGGAATCTTCTGATTCAGACAGAAGCACACATTTTCAGACTGTTTGTCAGAAAAGAAACATCTTGCGAGAAAGCTCCCCCACAAAAATAGGAAACGGATTGGGTGTGAAATATAACAAGCAACGTCGTAGCAGTCCATCGTATAGCACAGCACAAATTGGATGTGGACTGTCAACAGAACAGATTGGATGTAGTGAAGCCCAATGTCAAGTCTCAACGTCTTTTTCAGGACCGGGTTCATACCATAGTACTTCCCTCAATACAAAAGATGGAGGGGCTAGTGCAAAATCAATTTCCGTACATGCAGTCTGCAAAAAGGACAATGGATCAAGAATGTACAGCAAGAAACAGTATTGTTTGTTCTGTAAGCAGGGATTTCTGAAAATTGCTAGGCATTTGGAGCGTGCTCATCACACTGAGCTAGATGTTGCTCGTGCTGTGTCTTTCCCGAAAGGATCCAAACAAAGAAGATTGCATTTGGAACTTTTAAGAAATAAGGGCAATTTTGTCCACAATGTTGAAGTGCTAAAGTCTGGTGATGGAAAGCTTGTTCCTCGCAAGCAACCGAAAAAAGACTCTCAAGCTCAAGATTTTCTTCATTGTGTTCATTGCCAAGGTCTTTTCGCAAAGAGACTCCTTTGGCGGCACATGATGGTCTGCAAGTTTAAGCCTAGTGTTCCACAGAAACCTGGGAAAACACGTGTTCAATCACTCTGTGCATTTGCTGTACCTCCTCCACCTGGTATAAAAGCAGAATTTTGGAAGATGTTAAGCAACATGAACCAAGATGAGGTGTATTCTGTGGTCAAATCTGATGGTCTTATCATGGAATATGGTGAGCATCTGTACAACAGGCTTGGATATGATGTTGCTAAGCATGAATACATTCGGCAAAAAATGAGGGAGCTGGGACGGCTTCTGATATGCTCAAGGAAAAGCACTCCCTTGAAGACCATTGATGATCACATCATGCCTGCAAATTTCATGCATGTTGTGCAAGCAGTGAAACATTTAGCAGGCTATGTCCCTGAAACCAGTACCTTCAAGTGTCCAAGTCTGTCTCTCAAAATTGGACACAGTTTGGCAAAGATTTCCCAGCTTGTTGAAAGTCGTGCTAATGTACAGGGCAACTACAGCGCAGCAAAAGCTGCTCGTACATTTCGAACAGTATATGAAGCTAGGTGGAATGAGCTAATTTCAGCTGCATCATTGAGAACTCTCAAGGAATCAAAATGGAATGCACCACAGTTGCTTCCATTCACAAAAGATGTTCAGACACTCCACGCTTACTTGAATATGCAGCAACAACAGTGCCAAAACAAACTGTCAACACAGACATCAGCTGAGACATGGGGACAGCTGGCAAGAGTCCTTTTGACACAAGTCATTCTATTCAACCGACGTAGAGCAGGGGAGGTGTCGAAAATGCCCCTCTCTGCATACACTGCTTCAAATCCATCTGATCCTCAAGATGATGTGAATGTAGCTCTTTCTGACTTGGAAAAAAAGCTCTGCCAACATTTCAAGAGGATTGAGATCAGAGGAAAAAGAGGAAGAAAAGTTCCTGTGCTTCTTACCCCAGAAATGCAGCAGTCCTTAGATCTGCTTGTTGCCAAACGTCAGGAATGTGGCGTTCTTTTTGATAACATCTACTTATTTGCAAGACCTTCTGCGAGGACCAGCTACCGTGGGTCTGATTGCCTTCGCCACTTTGCAAAGATCTGCGGGGCAAAGCATCCTGAGAGCCTAACTTCCACAAAACTGCGCAAACAAACAGGAACACTCTCTCAGGTTCTCAATCTAAGTAACACAGACCTTGATCAGTTAGCAGATTTTCTTGGTCATGATGTAAGGGTGCATCGGCAGTTTTATAGACTTCCTGAGGGCACACTCCAGCTTGCTAAAATGAGTAAAATCCTGATGGCCCTTGACAAGGGACGATTGGCAGAGTTCCAGGGCAAGAGTCTGGACGAAATCAACATTGATCCTGAAGGTTTTTCTTTCTCATAATTATTTTTCATTGTAAACTTTGCTTTCATGTCATTGGCATTAATGATATTCATCATCATAAAATAAATTGCTTTTGTTTTCTCTTGTCTCTCTCTCCACCTTCCAGAGAATGTTCACCTGGATAGTGATGTGGAACCAGAGTGTGAGTCCGGAACACAAGGTAAGTCTTTCTCCATGGTCTTAAATGTGACACGGCTTATGTATATGTGCATTAACAAATAGCAGATTTTATCTATTTTTTTCACAAATTATCAGAGAATGACACCACAACTAGAGAGACAGCAAATGAGGAAAGAATGCCAGATGTGAACCAAAGGGGTGAAGAGTGCACTAAAACACAGCAAGGCATAATGACTCATCAAGCCTCCACATGCAAGTCACAAAAGAAAGGAAAAGGTAAAGTTTTTAGATATCTGTTTAGTGATTGTGCATTGCAAAGCAGGACGATTTTTATCCTAAGTCATATGTTCTTTGACAGATCATAAACGGTCACAGTAACCTGGTTGTTAGGTGTTGTATATTTGTGTTTAGGTTAAATGTTGTTGATCTGATCATAAACGGTCACAGTAACCTGGTTGTTAGGTGTTGGATATTTGTGTTTAGGTTAAATGTTGTTGATTCAGCTTTGGTTCTAGCCTCTAGGTGTAAATACACTTCATATTACAGCCACCATCTAATACCTGGTTATCCAGCTTCTTTAAACCTCAGTTGCATGCGTGAATAGTATTTTAATTTAGAGGATGTCAACAAGTCAAGTTTTATTCATGACTACAGCTGCATGTAATGAATTAGACTGGAACAATTTGTTGTTTGAGTCACAGTTCATTTTTTAAATTTAAATACACAAGAAATTAAATATTCAAAAAAATTGACAGTTTCACTTTCATGTATAAACCATAAAATGGCTTGTAATGTCATGGTATTTTACCCTTTGTTGACCTTCTGCTCCTTTTCTAATTATTCCCTGATATGATTTAACGAAATCTGTTATTGTTCTACAGGTCGTCAACAATTCAAAAGAAAGATTTGGGTCAAAGAGGAGATCGCTGCCATTGAGAAACACATGATGTCTTTCATCACTTCATGTCGGGTTCCAGGAAAAAGTGACTGCGATAAGTGCCTCAATCTGGAAAAAAATGCGCTGAAAAACAGAAATTGGTTGAGCATTAAATTTTACATAAAAAACCGAATCACAGCTCTTAAAAGCAAGGTTTAGTATCTAGTGCTTGTTAAGTTGGCTTGGAAAAGCGAACTTACTGTTGTTCTTATACTTCTTCTTATTATTAATGTTATTATTATTTATTTTTTCATTATTCCACGTTCAAATTTCTCAACTCTACTCCTCCTAAAGTTTTTTACCCAGAACCACCACAGAACTTCACAGGATGGTAGAACCCATAGCCGCGGAGTGTGCTTGGGCTTTTATAAGCGATCGCAGAACCAGGGTTCTAGCACGGTTCCGTCAAATTTGGAATTTTTCCATAAACTGCCATTCAAGTGTCCAAAATTCAGATTTTTTTTTTTTTCAGATGGCTCTGCAGGTCACAGTTTTTTAGCTAGAACCATGAAAATTGCCACACACACTTCGTACCCCCCACATACACTCCACACACACACACTCCACACCCCACACTACACACACACCCCACACTACACATGCCACACCACACATCCCACACCCCCCACACACTCCACACCCCACACTCCACACCCCACACACACACACTACACCCCACACACTACACACTCCACACCCCACACTACACACCACACCTCCCACACACCCCACACTACACACCCCACACACTGCATACTACACTTCACACCCCACACACACACACTACACACACACCCCACACTACATCCCACACATCCCACGCACCCCACACTACACACCCCACACACACACACTACACCCCACACACTGCACACTACACTCCACACCCCACACACACTCAACACTACACACACACACACTACATCCCACACTACACACCCCCCACACTGCACACTACACTTCACACCCCACACACACACTACACACACCCCACACTACATCCCACACACCCCACACTCCACACCCCACACACACTACACACTCCACACTACACACCACACCTCCCACACACCCCACACTACACACCCCACACACTGCACACTACACTTCACACCCCACACACACTACACACACACCCCACACTACATCCCACGCACCCCACACTACACACCCCACACATCCCACACTACACACCCCACACACACACATCCCACACACTGCACACTACACTCCACACCCCACACACACTCCACACTACACACACACTACATCCCACACACCCCACACTACACACCCCACACACTGCACACTACACTCCACACCCCACACCTCCCACACACCCCACACTACACATTCCACACACTGCACACTACACTCCACACCCAACACACTACACACCCACCCCACACATCCTACACACTACACACACTACACCCCACACTACACACACTGCACACTACACTCCACACCCCACACTACATCCCACACCCCAAACACTGCATACTACACCCCACACATCCTACACACTACACACACTACACCCCACACATCCCACACACCCCACACTACACATCCCACACACTGCACACTACATTCCACACCCCACACACACGCCCCACACTACATCCCACACACCCCACACAACACACCCCACACACTGCACACTACACTACACACCCCACACACACTCCACACCCCACACTTCATCCCACACACTACACTCCACACCCCACACACACTACACACACACCACACTACACACCCCACACATTGCACACTACACCACACATCCCACACACACTCCACACTACACACCCCACACACACTACACACTACACACCCCACACTACACACCCCACACCGCACACTACACACCACACATTCCACACCGCACACTACACACCACACATTCCACACCCCACACTATACACCACACCTCCCACTACACACCCCTCACACTGCACACTACAGTGTGTGTGGGATGTGTGGTGTGTAGTGTGGGATGTAGTGTGTGTGTGTGTAGTGTTGAGTGTGTGTGGGGTGTGTAGTGTGCAGTGTGTGGGGTGTAGTGTGTGTGTGTGGGGTGTGTAGTGTGGGGTGCATGGGATGTGTGGGATGTAGTGTGGGGTGTGTGTGTAGTGTGTGTGTGTGGGGTGTGAAGTGTAGTGTGCAGTGTGTGGGGTGTGTAGTGTGGGGTGTGTGGGAGGTGTGGTGTGTAGTGTGGGGTGTGGAGTGTGTAGTGTGTGGGGTGTAGTGTGTGTGTGGGGTGTGGAGTGTGGGGTGTGGAGTGTGTGGGGGGTGTGGGATGTGTGGTGTGGCATGTGTAGTGTGGGGTGTGTGTGTAGTGTGGGGTGTGGAGTGTGTGTGTGTGGAGTGTATGTGGGGGGTACGGATTGTGTGTGGCGATTTTCATGGTTCTAGCTAAAAAACTGTGACCTGCAGAGCCATTTGAAAAAAACAACTAAACTTTGGACACTTGAATGGAAGTTTATGGGGGAAAAACTGACTTTGACGGAACCCTGCTAGAACCCTGGTTCTCAGATCGCGCAAGCACACACCAAGGCTATTGGGACTACCATCCTGTGAACACATCCCACACTACACACACTCCACACTACATTGCCCACACTACACACACCCTACACCATACACTCCACTCCACATTCCCCACACCACGCACAAACCCCACCACACATAAACATCACTTTCAACGTTATAAGCGTACTTTTCCAAACCAACTTAGTACACAAACTTTCCTTTTCTAGTTACAGTTGTTTCTTTAAAAAAACAATCTGAATTTACGCTGTTCCATTGGTTGTGTTCGTTTGGTTGGATAGAATTTGATCATTTAATTGTGTATTTCTATGGGTTGATTTCAGCATAAAATTGTTTATCAGATATTTAATAACTAATTTTAAATCTAGTAACTATCTTGTAACTTTTCACTTTTAAAAAAAATCTGTTCTCAATTGAATTTTTGTCCTACCTGCTGCCTTTTTAAATAAAGTTAAAATTTGATTTGAAAATACTTTTTGTATTTTTTTTTATATTTCAATGTCAGTTTAATTGATTGAGACTAATGTAGTAGCCTAAATATCTGTACCACAGAAGAAAATTGCTTACATCCAGTGGATGTAATAATATTGCATCATTGTTTAACAGCATTCACCATGTTAGTCACCACTGTTAGTGGTTCACTACGTAAGTTGAACCAGAATGTGTGTTAAGTGGTACTGACAAAGATAGGAGAACCAGATAGTGTGTGTGTATTGACCCCACTTAGTACTAAATACCTGACAAAGTTCCCAGGAATGATGTCCTTGTCAGGTCAAGGAAATCTACTTTGTCTGATCGATAATTTGAAGTGACATGTCTGTTCATGGCATTTGAGAGTTATAGCCTGATTTTTTTCAGTGCTGTATACCCTTCAGAAAGGGTGGTTCCCACAAAGCATGATCTAATCAGGTGACCTCACAATGCCACAAAGACAAGTATGTGTGTGTGTGTGTGTGTGTGTGTGTGTGTGTGTGTGTGTACAGTGTGTGTGTGTGTGTGTGTGTGTGTACTGTGTGTGTGTGTGTGTGTGTGTATACCTGTGGAAACCCCGGCACTGCGACGCTGTACGGTCTCTGTCTGCTCAGGGAGGCGGTGTGCGCCATGAGCCGAGAGGACGTCCCGTAATCAGGAGACGGGATAGTGACCTGTTCTCTTTCCAGAAGATTCCCTGTGCTGCAGCTTCTTCCATGCTGCAAACTACACACACACACACACACGCACAACTATTACCCCACACGACTCTGCATTATAAACGCACAGTAAACCCTCTTCTGATGGCGTCTATAATCACAGTAAAACCTCTGGTGATTCACTGTTGTTCTATTAGATGCTATTTAACTTCATTGCACTTCATTCAGCACTACTGACTTTATACAGCTTCTGTACATACATCATCCCACTTCCTGTTAAAGACATTTGCTCTGAAGTACTGTCTATTTAAAATCTGGACAGTAAAAGTGGTCTTGAATTAGTATTAAATGTACTCTAAACTTGAGTAGAAGTTGAAGTGTCTTTAAGCTCCACACTTAAGTGAAATTGCTAAAGTATTCCACATTAGTTTGTACTTAAGTATTGCTTAAGTGTAGTTTACTGTAAAACATAGTACTAAAATACTGAAAATAAAAGTTTTAGTTAGTATAGTTATAGAAAGCAGTGGGAAGTTAGCAGTGCTAAAGGCAGAACGGGAGCAGCGAGATCTTCTTATAAAAATCAGCTCGATCTCTCGATTCACTCAATGATGGAAGTAGGAGCACAAAACAGATACAGCTTTAAGTATTAAAGTATTTTAGTGTTTAAGTACAGTAGTGAAGTACGTCTATTTCATTACTACACATCTCTGTTACTCAGTGGGTCTTACCTAACATGGAGTCTGTTGGTGTCGGGTTCAGGGATCACTCTGGTGTAGGAGAAGGGGAACCATCCTCGCCTGCAGCATAAATATTACATATCAAACACAGTCAGAGATAAGAATATAATACAGGATGCCACATGTTATGACCAATGTCAAGAACTCATGTCAAAATCCCAAAAAATCTATTCTTTTGTTGAAATCCCATTGTAAAAAGAATTCCAAGTGTCAGTATCCCTCCAAAAAGGGAAAAGGGAATGGC
This sequence comes from Astyanax mexicanus, assembly GCF_023375975.1. Classification (NCBI taxonomy): domain Eukaryota; kingdom Metazoa; phylum Chordata; class Actinopteri; order Characiformes; family Acestrorhamphidae; genus Astyanax; species Astyanax mexicanus. Next base: position 11,775,081 of record NC_064422.1, read on the forward strand.
AGGATCCAAAAAAAGACAGAATTCCCAATGTCAGGATCCTAAAAAAGGAGTTTCTGAGTTTTTAGATTATATGTATGGGTTGTATGGTGCGTCCTACTGGGAACCTAAATGTTTTGTCCATTGGTTCCATGTTGGCTCCACATATGGATGCCCTCCAGAGGTGGGTCAACGTAGTGTTAGGAGTCTTGCCCAAGGACTCTTATTGGTGTAGCTCAGTATACACCCACCCAGATCAGGAATTGAACCCCATTCTCCCATATGATGGTAATGGTAGCTCACTAGCAGGAAGTGGTGTTATCCACTGCTCCACACCAACCAAGAAATGTAGCAACCACGATATAAACTAAGCTTTTTTAACTAGCTAACAGTAAAAATGTATTTAATGACTACTTGTTAGCATTAGCCGTGTAGCTTCAGTGCTCCACTCACATCCTAGTTTTCTCGTTCTCTCCATAGTGCCAGCCGTCCCTGGCCTCGGGCACCAGCAGTGTGATGGTGTCTCCCTCGACGAAGCTGAGCAGGGTGTTGTTATCCCCCGCGGCGTGTGAGAAGATGGCCTGGACCCGGGTCCGTCCGTTCCTCTCCAGCCCCGCAGCCACCGAGCTGGACCGGGGCAGCGTCTGGGTCTCGGCTGCAGTTCAGAGTTCAGAGTTCAGAGAGACACAGATACTGTTAATGATGATACAGCAGCGCTACTGTACTGATGCTACACTGGATATCAGTCAGAAAATCTCTGACCGAACTGTAGATAACGTCCAAAGATGCACGATAAAGTAAAAATCCTCTGAAGCATCTGGACACTCCCTTTTATATACGTCCTTCCCTGCATTAATCATGTACATTATTCTGCTTAATACAAACTAAATTATCCTTCAGACACCAGCTTTCGTCCTTCACCCATTTTCCCGTCTTTTTAAAGCCTGTCCTTCCTATTCCCTACAGCTCTGGCCTGTTTTCATTAAACCTGTTTGCACTCTTATTGTCAGAGAGCAGGAGAAACAGAGAGAGAGAGAGGGGGGGATGAAAAAGAGAGATAGAGTATGTTTATTCATTTATTTTATTATTGTTATTATTATTTTCTAATATCTGTTTACTTGTATTATTAATTGCTTTGGCAATAGTGTATATAATGTACATACATTCATGCCATTAAAGCACTACTGAACTGAACTGAAATAGAAAACAAGAAAGAGAAAGATAGAGAGAGAGAGAAAGAAGAAGAGAAAGTGAGAGAGAGTACTGTTTTTATAGTGCTTTTCTGACTATTTTTACTTACTTTATTGATTACAAAATCTTTTATGTTTGTTTTTTTATTTATATGATTTATTTTATTTATTTATAATTTTTTTATATCTGTTTACTTTTATTATTAATTGCTTTGGCAATAGTTTATATTAGAGAGAGAGAGAGGAGAAGTCAGAGAGAGAGGAAGAGAGAAAGGGAGATAGAGAGAGACATAGAGGAAACGAGAGAGGAAGAGAGGAAGAGAGATAGACAGAGAGAGAGAGAGAGAGAGAGAGAGGAAACGAGAGAGAGAGAGAGGAAACGAGAGAGAGAGAGAGAGAGAGAGAGAGAGTTAAGTAATTAACTCACCAATAAAACCAGGTTTTAATAAGTGACCATATAGCTTCAAAATAATCTATACAAATATCCAAACAGTCAATTACAATGGTAATTAATGTAATTAACTGATTAACTGTTCAATTATTCTTTTTTTCAATTATTATTTGGCAATACTGTAATTTACTGTATGGTCATGCCAATAAAGCTTCTTTGAATTGAACTGAGAGAGAGGGAGAGAGAGGGAGAGAGAGAGAGAGACAGGATGCTCCGTCTGTTCTCAGATAACCCTCTACAGAACTGTCTCTCATCACTCGGCTCGGGTCACAGTGGATTAGCATTCAGAAACGTATCTGACTGATGCTCTCTCAAAAATACACATCTTACACATTCAACCTTCACATCACTGCCCATCAAGCTGGTTTCTAATCACGGTCCAGTTTTATGCTCAAAACCAACACACAGCTAAAGATAGAGCTAATATGTGGACCATCAGGACGTCTCTGAGGATCAGACTGACGTCCTACACTACACTAAAAGAGAATTCTGAACGCCAAGATCCCGAAAAAAAGACATTTCCGCAGAGCAAGATTGCAAAAAAAGAAAGAGGATTCTGAAAGTTAAGATTTAAGATAGATCAGGATATCAAAAAGAGGATTCTTAATGTGGAGATCCCAAATAAAGTTCCAGAATGTCAAAATCTCAAAAAAAGAGAACACAGAATGACAAGATCCACAAAAATATAATTCTGAAAATTCCACTTTACAAAAAAAAAGCCACAAAAGAGGATTCAGAAAGACTGGATTCCCAATGGATACCTAACAATGAATATGTCTGTAACAATAACAATGTGTGTATCCTCAAATATAGGATTCTGAAAGATTTAAACCCAAAAAATGATCCTTTTTCAAAGAATTAAAAAAAAATTGGATATTAAATTTTTGAATTCTGATAAAAAAAAAGGTAAATAAATGCCAGTATTCCAACAAAGGTGTATCCTAAACATGAATATCCACAAAAAATAATTTTCAGAATAGAAATTTCACAGTCCCAAAAAGAGGATTCTTAATGTAGGAATCCCCTAATTTTTTTTTTTTAGAATTTCAAAAAAGAAAAAAAAATTACTAGACCAAAATAAAAGCCACAAAAGAGGTTTTGGAAAGACTGGATTCATAACGGATGTCGAACAATGAATATTATGAATGTCAGGAGCCAAAAATGGGTTTTTCAATGTTTTTATCCTCAAATATACTTAAGTTTTGATAAAGAAGGGATTAGGGAAAAAAGAATTTAAGATAAAGAGTAAAGTACCATAATACAAGAAGATGATAAATCCTGCAACTAACATCTAGGGTTAAGCATAGGACCAATCCCCTTCCTCTATACTCTATATATTAAGTACATCACACTAGTAACCTCCCCCAACTAACAGCTAGGTTACTGTGGCTGTTATTGATCCGATCAGCAACATTTAACCCAAACAACAAAGCTTATAAATATCAGGATCCCAAAAAAATTAGCACAATGAATCCAGTATCCCAAAAAATGGAGAGGGGTCTGTGTGCAACAGGGGCTTCACAGTGCACATGCACTACTGAGCCCCAGAAATGCACTCTCAAGCCCCAAGATGTTGCATTGTGGGTGGACTGATTGTTAGGTAAACCCATGAATAGTAAATGTCGTAAGCTTTAGTGTCTATGTTTTGTCTTACTGTTACACTGTAGATAGCTAGTTAGCTTGATTAGCAGTTAGGTAAGCTAGTTAGCCAACCTAACAGTTAGCTTCTTGCTACTGTTATAACTGACATGTCGCAATTTAGCAATAAAATATGCTTAATGCTAGCTAGCTAGCTACTCATAGAAGCTAAAACAATCTACCTGAAACGTTGATACATTTACATTTAATAAGTAGTTAGCTACTTGGCTAAAGTGATATCAGCATTTAATTTACCCACATGTTCATACTGATCTCGTCTATGACTGAACACACCCAGTTTCATTGGCCACTTAAGGTTTGGGGCTTGAGAGTGCATTTCTGGGGCTTGGAGGTGCATGTGCACTGTGAAGCCCCTGTTGCACACAGACAGTCTTGAAAAAATGAGGACAAAGAATGTCAAGATCCCCAAAAGGACATTTCTCAATATCATAATCCCAGAAAAGAGTAGTCTAAATGTCAAAATCTAAAGAAATAAGAATTTTCAACACCATGTATGAACAGGTTACATATTGGTCAGTTTCAGCTGGGTTGGACAGTCTGGTTGTATCTTACCCAGAGTGCTCTTGCCCTTGATGGGAGCGACTTTGCGGACGGGCAGGGTGTTGGAGTAGGTGTCTCCGCCGTGCCGGTGGACCTGTGGGGACGGGGTTTTGGCGTGAGCGGCTTTACCGTCCATCCAGTGCTGATAGTCTTCAACCCCGTGAACTCCAGCTGTGCCGTTCACCACGGGGACACCCTCCACTCCCATCATCCTCTGTGGGAAAAAACAGGAGAAAAAAAGTGCAGAGTCATCATCTTTTATAGGGTTTATAAGAGTTTATAAGATTTAGATTTAGCTCTGCTGGCATCAAATAATCAGAATAAAATAAATTAATCTTAACCCTTTCAGACTCTGCATCCATTACAATGAACATCATGGATTTCCTTTATTTCTAAATGTTTTTTTGCATTGAACCAGCCAATGAATGAGTTTATAAACCAATGAAACAGTAGCTTGGCCCCGCCCACTGCACTGGAAAAACTGTAGTACTTGCCATTGATGCAAAGTAACAGCAAATGTTTCACTAATTTATTATATATATATATATATATATATATATATATATATATATATATATATATATATATATATATATATATATATATATTCCCCTCGGGGGACGGCTTGGGAATGTCGGGAATGTTCCAACTTAAGTTGATTTAAGTATAAGTTGTAACATAATATCTTGTGAGTGAGGCTCCATTCTCTTTTCAAAGTTTTGTGGAAATTTAACAATCCTTGATCCACAGGAATTAGTGTAGAAGGCATCATATAAGGCATTACCACTCACAGTGGACAGTGCAGTAAGTGCTAATGATCATCAGTGATCATGATCGGCGGTGTCTGGCTAGATTGGTCCATGTGAATGGAGAAGTGACTCTGGCAGAAATCGCATCCACATTCAAAGCAGGAGCCTCCACGCTCATATACCATTCTTTAGCTTCCAGAAGTTCTGGCAAAAGTCATGGGACACCCTACTAGTCTCATGTGCTGCTATGACATTTGTCATGTCAGTGTATACTGAATTGAATTAAATTACATTTCTATATCTATAGTCAGCAGTCAAAAAACACTGACATTTTAATTACATAAAAAATAATAAATAAATAAACAAACAAACAAATAAAAAATCTAAAGCATGGCAGGGTGTGAACACCTAATTATCATGTGATAATTCATGAACTGATATGAATACTTAAAGAGAGAGGTAATGTACCCATCTCTCACAGAGCTCATATAGGACCTGTATAACTCATTAAATGCATTTAGAACATAATCAGACATCATATGTGCTATAATTATGCATATATAAGAACATTACAAACACAGAGATACAGTTGCATCTCAAAAAATAGAATATCATTGAAAAGTTACTTTATTTCAGTAATTCATTTTAAAATGTTAAACTAATATATTATATAGATGTATTACATACAGAGAGACGATTATGGTTTACAGCCAATAAAAAAAAAAATCTGCGTCTCAGAAAATTAAAATATTATATATAGACCAATTGGTTCTTATGGCAGTGTGGGCAGTGTGCCAAGTCCTGCTGGAAAATGAAATCTGCATCTCCATAAAAGTTGTCAGCAGAGCGTCTACCAGGAGATTTTACAGCACATCACGCTTCCCTCTGCTGACAACTTTTATGGACAACTTTTATTTACCTGAACACACCTCATTTCCAGACGACCACGCCCATCAGCATAAATATATTCACAAAATATAAATATATAAATTTACAAGTGATTGTTGGTGGCGTCCTTTCACTTACCTGCTGGCTGCTCATTAGAGCGGCTAGTTCAGGGGACATCGGCAGAGGTTTGGCTCCAGGAATGGGCTCTGAAATGTGGTGTGGCCCTCCGATCCCAGAACCCATTTGCTGGGTCAGGAGGACCGCCCGGTCAGGGAGCTTATGGGGGTCAGCACATGCCTGCTGCCATACTGGGATCTTCTGGGCCAGCAGGTCTTTACCCTATGTGTAAAAATACATACACATGTAGGAATGAGAATTATTAAATACTGTTTTTACAGCTCTGGAACATTTTTCATGCATTTCATTCATCTTGGCATCATGTTCTCCTCCACCAGTCTTACACACTGCTTTTGGATAACTTTATGCTGCACACTCATGGCACAAAAATTCAAGCAGTTCTTCCTCTTGATTTTTATTCCAGAGGTTTTCAATTTGGTAAAATCAAAGAAACCCATAATTTTTAAGTGGTTTCTTAATTTTTTTTTTTTTTTTTACTTTAAATTAACTTAAAATATCAATAAATGAATACTATTGCAAACTTGAAGAAACAAACTTGCAACACTACTGATTACATTAAGGGAAAAGTAGAGGTGAAATTGTGAAAATGTGCAAATCTTCTTTACCTGAATATCACTTTAAAAGGGTCTTATAAACCTGATTTCATGGAGAGCAGAGCTTTAGTCACGGTAAATTTGCGAGAGCGAACACACACACACACACACACACACACACTGTAGAAGTGTAGTGAACTCCACTCTGACAGAGAGCTCTGTAAAGTAGTGAGATGTGGCTCTTCACTCTGCTTCTCTAAAGCAGCAGAGCATCACTATGACCCACTGTGATCTGGAGCTCAGTGCTCTCCTCACCCTCACCCTCGCACCAGGCCTCACACCAGGCCTCACGCCAGGCCTCACGCCGCCTCATTACCCTGGCCTTCGCCCAGCCCTGCGGCCCAGCTGGACACTGAGCTCCGGCCAAGCAGCTCAGGAACACCTGAAACGCTGCCCACACTGCACTGAGATCAGGAACACCTTATTTTTAGGGTCTGTTTATACAGCCAGGGCACTTCAGAATCTGAATCAGTTTCTCTGATTTTGCTTATAAATACAGGGGTTGGACAATGAAACTGAAACACCTGTCATCATTTTAGTGTGGGATTTTAGGTTTCAGGGCTAAATTGGAGCAGCCTGGTGTTCAATCTTCATTAATTGCACATTGCACCAGTAAGAGCGTGAATAGTGTGAAGGTTCAATTAGCAGGGTAAGAGCACAGTTCTGCTCTAAATATGACAATGAACAACAATTACATTATGGGAGACATACCAGAGTTCAAAAGAGGACAAATTGTTGGTGCACGTCTTGCTGGAGCATCTGTGACCATGACAGCAAGTCTTTGTGATGCATCAAGAGCCGCGGTGTCCAGGGTAATGTCAGCATACCACCAAGAAGGACCAACCACATCCAACAGGATTAACTGTGGACGATGTAAGAGGAAGCTGTCTGAAAGGCCTCATGTTCTCCTCCACCAGTCTTACACACTGCTTTTGGATAACTTTATGCTGCTTTACTCCTGGAGCAAAAAGTTGCTGGCTTGTGATCATTAATCTTCCTCTTGATTATATTCCAGAGGTTTTCAGTTTGGTAAAATCAAAGAAACTCATGATTTTTAAGTGCTCTCTTATTTTTTTTCCAGAGCTGCATAACCATGAGATCTTCTCCCTCTCCTCCCCTTATCTCTCCTGCTTGGCTTCTCCTGTCTCGTCTGGCACTGCTATTCCATAAGAGACTCTCTTCACACTGCTCTTCAAACTAAAAGAAATGGATTTGATCAAATGGTCTCTCAATGCAATTGACACCATCTTCTCGACGAGAAGCCTGGGTTCGGGGGAACCTGCTTGTCCTGATGGAACGTTTGCAGCTGGCTACACGAGGGACGCGTGGGAGACGTGGCGGACCGTGTGCCTGGCGACTCTTTCTGTGGAGGACATCGAAGACGTCTACCTTTTTGGCACAATGATCACAGGGTTCTTGCTGATTGGATTAGGCATTGCCCTGGTGTATCGTGAAATTAAAAGTGTGGGGACAGCTGTCAAGGGCCCCCAAAAGCTGCCCGACCTGATTGATGCGGTGGGCAGAGCTGTTGGCACTCAGACTGTGACTTTTAACCGCAACATGGAAAACATCTCGGAGAAGCTAACGGCTTTGCAAAGGAAGGTGGAGAAAATTGAGACCATGATGGACAATAGAGAGTGACCATGCTAAACTGGAGAGCGGTCACTCGCCTAAACAACTGAAGTCTAATCTGCTTTCGGCTCCCGCCCTATCAGCACTCGGCCTTGTGGATGATAGGGAGCATTCCTCCAAAGAACACTGTGACTTTGAATCTCTCCCTGTTTACCTAACGACCCCCCCACCTTCCCGTACCCTTTCCCACGCCTTCATTGCTTGGTCTCTTGTGTATATTGTATGTGCCTATGTGCTGAGGTTTTTTGATGTTCCTACACTGTGCTCTTCAGGGCATAGTCTAGGGGTATGTTTTTTTTACCCTCTTCTTCCCCCTTGTATCCCTCTAACTGAAGAAATGATTGGCAGCGCGTGCACACGCTGCGGCTTACCCTGTCTTCCTATCCTGTCCTGTTTCCCCCTTGTATGTTATTGTATGGATGGGTTGACGGCTAATTTCGCTGGTTGACCATGTGACAATAAAGGCAATTCTGATTCTGATTCTGATTCAGGAGGAGGCTTGTGTTGTTTCTCGGTGGGTCTTCTCACTCTAAAGGTAAACAGCCTTTAGTCTCAGGTCCAGTTCAACCAATCAGGAGATTCTCTGCAGGTGATTCTTGATTGGCTGCCAGGATGATAATCGCCTCAGCAGGGACAGCTATGGAGCTTTACTCAGACTGAGAATAGCACTACAGACTACAGACAGTCCATTGTTTAAAAATTAGATATATTGTTGTTATATTTTGCATCTTTTGAGAAGCTTTTAATTATTTTTAAAACTTACTTAGATGTGAGCGTAAATATATAAACAGTGTTGTTTGCCCTACTTTATGTTTAGTTTGTTCCCATCTCTAATCTGAACTGAACATATTTGTGGCACTCCTGCCCTAAAAAATGAATAAATATTGCTTTAAAAAACTCAATAAGTAGTAAAAGGTGTGAGTTCATTTTTATTCTCCTAGTGTCTGAGGGATTAACAGTGACAGGTGAGTTCATTTTAAAAGGGAAATTGTGTAATTGGCCTTCTAAATTGTGAAAAACTTGAGAAAATCAGGTGAAATTAAAAAATAAAACCAATTTTATATCATATTTTATAGATAAGAGAGGGTGAGATTCATGGCAAATCAATGGTAACAAATTTAAAAATCGGTTTTAACTGATGTAACTGGTGTAAAATGTAGTTAAAATGATTATTGGCAAATCACATCACTTCTACACCTTATTTAATGAACATTAATAAAAGCAGTTTTAATGGTGGTGCACTAACTAATCTTAACACATTTATATGTGTTGTAGTATCATGTGGTTTGGGACACAGCCCCTGATGGATATAACTTATTCTATGGTATTGATTATGTTGCACCAGCCATACTGAGATTAGTAGCATTAATTACTACACTAGTTTTGAAATTTAGTTTTTATTAGTTAAAATTGATTTTAAGCTTAAACATTTTGCAACCTTGCCATTGGCTCACTTATAGTAACTTGACCGAGACATTCTAGTGGCTGGTGAGGCGTCTGGAACTGAATAAAATAATGGAATTTACCATATTAGAACCAGCACCATATTTCAGTTTTATTCCAGTTTGCCAGCTGGAAAGCCAATTTTCTCAGTTTATCTGCGTTATTATCAATTTTACACACTTCTCCGTGGTTTCAGTTCTAGAGAGGCTTTTGTGCTGCATTCCCATTATCATGATCTGCCCAGTTTGGCCTCTGCAGTGGGCAGTGAGTAAGTACCCGGCTGTCCTTGCACGAGGGCCGTGGGCGAAGGTGTGGAGCTCCAGAGATGACGGTGTCTCCTCAGGCAGATGGTCGCCTCCATTCACTTTGTTCCTCAGCCTCTCCCTAACTGGAGCACCACTTCTTTATTATGGGCTGCTTTCATAACAAGGCCAACGGTGGGAGTGTGTACAGGTGGGAGTGTGTATGTGTGTGTGTGTGTGTTTATGAGAAGGCGAGAGACAATAGAGCAATAGAGAAAGAAAAAGAACAAGAGAGAGAGAGAGAGAGAGAGAGAGATAGAGAGAGGTTAACCAGGTGGGTGGGCAGGTGAGAAAAGTAGCTTTAACCCACATTTACAAAGTAGTGAGACAAACACAATCCATTCCAGGTTTCTCCCAGTTTCTCTCTCTCTTTTTTCTCTTTCTCTTCCTCTCTCTCTCTCTCTCTCTCTCTTCCTCTCTCTCTCTCTCTTTCTCTCGGGGGAAAAAGCAATCTTCAGATGTTCTGCCCCCATTTCTCCTCCACATCCGTTACGTTCAGTCTCATTGTCTCAGATGAACACACTGAATTGCTCTGTGTCTCCATCAAACCACACCGTCTCTAGAGCTCAGAGTTTCCTCGAGAAAATGCCTACCCACCTCCTGTCACACAATCTCACACTCACACACACACACACTTTCATACAGTTTCAGGAAATGCATTTATAAGTCCCTTGTATCTTAATAATACCAACATGCCCCATATATAATATATTAAACGCTTATCCATCAGTAACTAAATCGAGGGTCAGCAATTAAATTTACCTGAAAAATAAAATTTTGTTTTGTAAAATTAAGTGTGATGGGATTGAGCACTACAGGCTAGTAGCTCCAAAGCCCAGAGGGTTGTTGAACCCAATTGCAAGACTGTCACGTCTGGTGCTGAAAGCGCTCCTGTTTCTCCCACACTCAGCTCTAACAGAGGTTCTCAGTCTAAAAACTACACTACCCAGAATGCACCACCCGCTGACATCACACGCACACCCGATCACATGACACATCAACTGCCTCCTCCAGGAAGTCCCGAATAATGATAAATGATACCTGCACTATAAAAGAGCACCACATGCCGAGTATTGTTGGTTTATCCTCATTACAAAGCATTACTTTGTTACCTTGTTCTATGTTTTTTTGACGCCGATTTGTTTACCATTTTTGCCTTTTAGTCTACCTCTGCTGCTGGCTTCTGGCTTCTACTGCCTCTGTTTTTGACTACCCCTGTTTCTCTGATTCCTTTAATAAATACTATTATCTGTATCTGCGAGTGTCTGAGTCCTGTCCACACTTTGACAAGAACAGTTAATCTTAAAGCAGGTAAACCCAGGAAAACATGGCGACACCCCTGTTCCTACCAGTAGATACTAGTTACTAGTGTCGCATTAAATGCGGCTTATAATACGGTGCACCTTATGTATAAAAAAATAAACCAGAAAATAGACGTTTACTGAAAGTGTGCCCTATAATCTAGGTGCGCCTTTAATCCAGGTGCGCTTTATTGTGTGAAAAATACTCAAAGTCTAGAAGCAATCCAGATGTTTTTTTTTTGTTGTTTTTTTTATCTAATATATAAAGATGCTAATCCTTATTTTCCCCTTTAGTAACCATAATACATAATACATATATCAGATAATTTTTTTAAAATATATATTTTTTGCCATTTAACCCTGTTTTTCTCTGTTTTTTGCCCTGTAAATGTATGAAAACCAGCTCCCAAACACATGTGATTCGTGATGCTCAGAGTCTGGACACAGTGTTCTTGTAGAAGTGGGCCACCCTCTGCCTCGGCCCCCCCTTCCTCTTCCTCTTCCTCTCCCTATCTCTCTTTCTTTCTCTCTCTCTATCCCTCTCTTCTATCTCTCTCTCCTCTCTTCCTCCTCCGTGCTTCGTTCCTCCCACCGTTCTGTCTGTCTGTCAGCGCTGCGGCGTCGGCGGCCCACGCAGCGCAGAGGAGGGGCTCTCATTCACCCGGAGCTGCCTGGAGTTCCCCCGCACTGCTTTACATTACAGCACACTGTATTCACCCGCCACCCGTCAGCATTCAGGGTGAGGCGCTCTGACCCGTGTCTGCTCATTTGGGTTAAAAAAAGAATAAAAAAGAGACCCCTCCAGCCCTGAATTAAATCTCTTTCTCTACAAGCGTATCGAAGAGCAGAACTGTGGAGCAGCGGTTAGATTTAATTAAGCTTTTATTAAACGCTCACTTCATTTCATAACAGCACCATTCTATTATCTTCCCTGGGTTTCATCACATGTTCTAAGATGAGCAGGTCAATGATGATCAATGATGTTCGCAATAAAAAAAAAAAAATGAACATAACCAGCATAACCAGCATAAACAGCAGCAGACACTTTTTGTAACAGCTGTGATGAGAGGGAGGGTTTAGGGCAGAAACAGATTATTATTATTTTATTTTATTGTATTATTTGTGAATATGTTTTGGATTCAATTTGAAAAACCCAGTAAAAATACCATAGCTGATACTACTACTATTAGTAGAGAGAATCTGGAATCCCTGATAAAAATAATAAGCTTGGTCAGCTCAAGCTGATCGAATTTGGTCAAGGTGGTTCACCAGCGTAGCACACGACCAGCGCAGGGTATTATTTTTGAATGTATTTAATAGTTTAGCTTCTGGTCTACAGATAGGAACAAACAGTTAGCAATCAGTATAACCAAGGTGGTGGACTACGCTCATGTTGGTTGATCAGCTTTGGTCACAACTGTTGATTTGCTTTGGTCATGCTAGACTTCATGCTAGCTTTGGTGATGGTAGTAAATCAGCTTTGGTCATGGTGGCCAATCAGCATGGCTGTGATGTTTAAAGCTAGTTGACCAATGCTGGTTGATCAACATGACCAGTATGACCAAGATGGCCGAACAGTAAGACCATAGCTGTTAGACTAGCATGACCAAGCTGGTTTACTAGAATGACCATGATCAAAGCTGATCAACCAATATGACCAAAGCTGATCAACCAACATGACCAAATCTGATCAACCAACTCAATCAAAGCTTATCAACCAACTTGATCAAAGCTGATCAACCAACTCGATCAAAGCTGATCAACCAACTCGATCAAAGCTGATCAACCAACTCGATCAAAGCTGATCAACCAACTCGATCAAAGCTGATCAACCAACTCGATCAAAGCTGATCAACCAACTCGATCAAAGCTGATCAACCAACTCGATCAAAGCTGATCAACCAACTCGATCAAAGCTGATCAGCCAACATGACCAAAGCTGGTTGATGAACATGATCAGTATGACCAAGATGGTTGACCAAATTGACAATGTTAAATGATTAGAATAACCAACGCTGGTTGAATAACATGGCCAAAGCTTGTCAGCCATTAGGACCAAAGCTAATCAACCAGCACGACCAAGCTGGTTGATTAGCACGATCAACATGAACAAGCTGGTTGATCAACACTAGAATCTAGGTGGCCAGAATGAGCAGAGATGGTCAATCAGCATGACCAACCTGGTTGACCAATATAAGTATGATCAACCAACATGATCCAATCTGGTTGATCAACATGACCAGCGTAGGTTTCTACTAAATTAGATATTTTTTGGGAGTATTAAGTGCATTGACAGCATTTAAGACTAAAGCCTGGTTCTGCCCTGATACCCCCTCTCTCCAAGCCATTCAGCAAGAGCAGGATGTGATGTAGGCGGGTGCTGGGGGTGGGGCTTTCTCACCTTGCTGTGGTAGACGTTGCTGCTCTTGGCCACAGCGCACTGTCTGTCCACCAGGAAGCAGTACCTCCTCCTCTCCTCGGACAGGGCGTTTTTGTAGCCCTCGGCGATGTGGCTGTCCAGCTCATTCTGCCGGCTGCTGATGGCCTCCACGTACTGAGGGAAAGGGGAGGCGGGCGTGAGGCGGACACAGAAATGGACGAGACACCCAGCACAGAAACAAGCACACATTTCATACAGCACTGACATCACACAAAAGAGCAATCTGAAGATAAATGAGCCATGGATTGCAAAGCTGGCGATGAAGGCATTCAGACGGCATTCGGCGAGCTTGACTGACCCAAGAAACCTGAGCTTAATTCAATCAGATCTCTACTTTGATCGCTGGAATCTAGATGGAAAAAGTCAAATATACTGTATTTTGACGTAAGAAGCAATGGGAAGCAATGCAGTTAGATAGTGTGGTGAACATTCAGCTTTAACAGTTGAATAAGAAAGCAAGTTCACTGACTTTATACCAGTAAGCTATTAGAACCATGGCTGGCCATTCCATTGTCCTTCAACTCTCTTTGGCTTGTTGCCACATCACACACCCACATCAACTAACACACCTTCACAGACACCTGAGCAAGCCACTGTCCTACATGGATGACACACGAAGATGTCCTGTGTGCTGTGATTTCTGCCTGCCGAGTGATAATGAACATAGCTGAACCAACTCAGGTAAAGGTCATAACTCCACATGGCTGCAAAGTTGGGTGCCAAAGGTGAGTTCATATTCTATCTAGCCACTATAAGTAATGGTTTGTAGTTTCCACCATATTTATATATTTTCCATGATGATAATTGGGGCCAATCTTGGTTTGCTTTCTTCCAGTGATACAGATTACAAACATAATAATAAATACAGCCGCAAGCGGTAATTTACGGTGTCCTCACAATATAGGCCATTGAGGAAAACTCTTTCAAAACTTTATAGAATAGAATAATAGAATCCCGCTAGGTACATATAGTGTATGCTTGTCATTCTGATGTCCAGGGTGAAAGGTTAGCCTGTCAACAACAACAAGTTGAAACAACCTGATTGGCTGATAGCATCCAGAAATGTTAATTTAATCCAGTTCCCTTTTAACATCACTTGTAGGGTGTCTAATAGCACTACATATCAAATTGCAGCTTAATAGGATGTATATCTGAAGAGAAATCTGCTCCACAATGTTTATATCACATTTACAGCGCCACCTATGGAAATACATTAACTGAATACTTAATTTTACAGACTAACTGAGACTAACTTATATTCTAGTCTTGAACATATCATGAAGTCTTCTTGATTTGTAGATTTTTCAGATATATGTTTTTTTTTACAGTGTTCAATTGCATATGCCATAAAAATGTCACAGTTTTTTTTATCATTATTGATTGATATTCAGCATCTTCTGAATTTTTTCACGTTTTTATTTTTTTTACATTTTTTAAAATAAATTTTCTTATTTTCAAATGTATATTATTGAATGTTATGTCAATTTGCACCAAATCTTTCCTCGATAAGTTTTACACCTAAAGGTCAGTACTGTCTAATGTTCTAAGGAGGTTCTAGCTCTTCGCCTGCTAGATTCTATTGATTGGCTTAAGTTATCTGGCAAACCAAGAAAAAAAAATGCTTTCCTGATTTGAATTTGCTTTACAAAATGACAAATATCAGAAGTGCAGACCTAAATTTGTTGATTCGAACATGAAAATATAACTGTTATAAAATAAAATATATATATATATATATAAACTCAAATCCTAAGAGATAAATCACTGATCACTGAGCTTCTTCCTGCTCTGCATGCAGCTGCTTACAGTAATTGAAAGCTCCTGCTTGCATGCAGTACCTCCATTACAGTGAGTGACATTCAATTTCAGCACACAGAGCCAATGCTGAAGAGGTCAAACATCAGACATGGTGTGAAGGAATGAGTGGAACAGTATAATAATATATCAGCCTGTAAACCTGGACCTGAGAAATTCCTCAAAATACAGGCTCCTCAAGGGTTCTTCATTTGGAAGTAGGCTTCTATGAATGGCATTTAATTGGTAATCAATTATATTTTCAAGTTCCTGTAAAGAAGAACTATGTGATTTCTACTAGTAGATGCTCTATTTTTTGATCCACATTGTCATATCTGTTAGCATTCCGGCTCCAACTCTGCCATAGCCAGCTGTTAGCACTGTGGCTATGAGCCTGGCTGGTAGCATCACGATGTTAGCATCATGGCATCAACACTGCCAAATCTGGCTGTTAGCATTATGACTAACATGCTACAACCCTTCTAAGCATGGCTGTTAGATTTGTGACTAAACCCTGCTGCTGTGTCTGTTAATACCTTGGCTCCATCAAAAGAACATCACACACAAAGGGGGCGTGGCTTCATTTTATACTCAGGACACCTTTACTCAAATACAGCTCTGGAAAAAAATGAGACCACTTAAAAATTAGTTTCTTTGATTTTACTGAATTGAAAACCTCTGGAATATAATCAAGAGGAAGATGGATGATCGCATTAAACCAGGAGTAAAGGAACAAAGTTATCCAAAAGCAGTGTGTAAGACTGGTGGAGGAGAACATAATGCCAAGATGCATGAAAACTGTGATTAAAAACCAGGTTTATTCCACCAAATATTTATGAATATGAACTTATTTTCTTGGCATTATTTGAGGTCTGAAAGCTCTGCATCTTTTTTGTTATTTCAGCCATTTCTCATTTTCTGCAAATAAACGCTCTAAATGACGATAATCCAAATATTTTTATGTGGAATTTGGGAGAAATGTTGTCTGTAGTTTATAGAATAAAACAACAATGTTCATTTTACTCAAACATAAACCTATAAATAGCCAAATCTGAGAAACTGATTCAGAAACTGAAGTGATCTCTTCATTTTTTTTTCCAGTGCTGTATATCATTACATAGAAACTAGTAAATATTTGCTAAATTATCAATTAATTGACCAAATTTATCACCTTTACGGGATCATTTTCCAGTAATTCCATAAGATTGCAAGGTCTAGGTTTGATGATCTGCGTTCTTAAGCATCGTTCCATAGAAGCCCTTTATCAATTTGATTTTAATGTAAGTGTAAAAGAGACTTAAAGCTTTGGCAGCTTTTCAGGCGAATCCAGTCTAGCCAACCTGACAATCAGACACCACCAGGGAGCTGCCAATCAAACTCTGTGACTCAAAGACTTATGGGGCTTTTCTAACCACAGAAAGAGAGAAAGAGAGATAGAACGAGAGACCAACATACACCTCCATTCACGACTCCAGCTGTGCCTCCTCTTCATGCCTCCACACAGTATAAGTACCTGAGCATTGTTGTGTAATCTTTACATCTTTAGCTTCATTACTGCAGGAAAGCCACTCAAAATGAGAGCAGGAGGCTAACTAGCACAGAGCAGCAGGAAAAAGAAGAAGAGGAGCAGGGACCTCGGATGCAGAACTAGGACAAGATATCCAAAAATAAAGGAGAAGAAGAAGAATAAGAGTTGAGGAGGGGAGAAAGAATGGAAAGTGCTATGCTGGCTCTACACTTTCTCTGCTAATTGATTGCAAAGGGGTTGCTGAGAACTTCCAGATGCCTTCAGAGCCTTCAGTGGCTAAAGTCAGAGTTTGACAATTGGGAAAAAGTTTAAAGTCAAGTCTACACATATTTCTTTGAGATATTAATTAATATATTACTAAAACCAAAAGAAAATGTAACAGAAATGTAAACCATAAAATTACACTCCCTGTCAAAAAGTAATGCACCCAGAATAAAAGAGTAAGACTGCAATGCTATTTTAAATGGTAACCAGGAACAATAAATTTCAAAACAATATTAAAACAATATTTAAGATCACATGTGGATTCATTGGACTCTTTAAGAAGACAAAAGCAAGAAACATCACTAAAGATGATACTCTGCTATTCTAAGTCACTCTATGACAGTCATATATCGTTTCGCCGTCTGCCAGTGGTGCTGGCACTACTACAAAGACTTATAGATATTGTGTCTTAGAGAACATATCCCAATTTTACTGTTCATAAGTGCAAAAGCAGCAGAAGTTCTCCCACCACTCAGAACAGGGCACATCTTACCCAGCATCTTTTCTGATGTACAGTAGTTATGGGGGTTATACCTCAGAACTGATGAACTGGGAGCTCAGCTAAAAACAAACAAACCGCTGAACTGGCAGCTTTTCTACTGGAATAATCTGAGCTGCAACCACAGATCCAGAACTGGTGAAGCAGGAGAGTAAAGAAAGAGCTGAACCTGAACTGCCAGAGGCTCTGACTGGCTTCTTCTCTCTATAGAGCTGCAGACAGAGCTGCAAAGTCCTACAAAGTATGAGTAAGACTGGATTTGTTTAGTATGCTACTATTAACCCTTTAAAACCGTCTTTAAAAATTGACTTACATAATTTTAAGCTTAGAAATCCACATATATATATATATATATATATATATATATATATATATATATATATATATATATATATATGCATATATATGAAGAGTTTGGTTCCAAAATGCTATAAAACCATTTTTATCAATTTGAGTAAAAAAGGGTTTTCTTTAGCGAGAAAGTGGTAGGCTGAAAACCACTGTTTTCTGTTTCAAACTATCAAATACCATACTAAGGTTAAAATAACACAAAAAAATCTAATCAAGATTTTAATATTTAAAGATTTATTTTTAAAAATAATTCGTTTTTTCGCAAAACGCAATAAATCCATGCCAAGTTTTTTTTTTCAAAATGTCTTATATATCCTTTGGCATCAATAGAATTTTTTTTTTACTAATAATGTGCAAAATACAATAATAAATAACAGTAAATTGTACATCTGAATATAATAGTTTAACCATTGGGCCTAAAAACACAAATTTCAAAACATTTCTTTTCGAAAAAGTGCAAAATTTCATTAAAGAACAAGACATTAACACTATAAAATCCCCCAAATCACGTTACATTCATGTGCTGTAGTGTAATGTAGTGTAGTGTGGTGTAGTATAGTGTGTATAGTGTGTGTGTGTGTGTGTGTGTGTGTGTGTGTGTGTGTGTGTGAACTGCAGATGACAGCCGGCATTTTCCTTCTCCTGAATGCCTCATTTTCCTTACCTTTTCACGTCCATGAGAATTTTTTGATGGCTTTCTTTTTTTTTTCAATAACTGCTTCACGAACAAGCTCCTCTATACCATCAAAACCGTTCATTTTCGCGGATTTTGAGAGTGAAAAACGAAAGTGAAAGTAGGCTACACGAAATACCTGCACGCTCAACAGGGCGCGTTTTTACATTAGATAGCTTGTGGAATGCTGCCCTGTGATTGGATGAGGGGAGATGAGGGGAGATGTGGCGTTCTGCGGGAAAACAAGACTGGCGTTTGTCGCGTTTTGGAAAGAAAGAGAGAAAGCAGGGCAGTATTACACGGCGGATGCGGCGTTTTGATGAAAATTGAATATTGGCTTTTCAAGAGTGGTCACATAACATTCTGATTCTGGCTCTAACTCATTTTTTTTTAAATGGTTTTGGAATCAAACTCTTCATATATATGTAATTACAATACACTATACAGCATTGAAAAAAAAATGAAGAGACCACAAATGGAGAGAACATAGAAAGAAAGTGAGATAATGTAAAAGAGGAGATACAGAAAAAAGGAAGGAAGAGGTGATCAATAAGAGATGGAGAGATGAGAGAGGAGAAGAAAAAGAGGTAGAGAAAGGGTACAGGAACAAAAAGCAAGAATGTGTCTTGGATCTTGAATGAAAGAGTGAGAGAGAAGAGAGTGAAAGAGTGAGCATGATAGACAGAAAGAGAGGAATAAAAGAGAAAGAAAGAGAGAGTGAGTGAGAGAAGGAGAGAGAGAGAAAAAAAAACTAGACATAAAGAGTGAAAAGAAAGAGAGAAAGGTAGAGGTGATCAATGAGAGATGGAGAGATGAGAGGTAAAAGAGGTAGAGAAAGGGTAAAGGAACAAAAAGCGAGGAAACGTCTTGGATCTTGAAAAAAGGAATAAGGAACAGAGAGAAAGAGGAGGAGGAGAAGGAAAGACAGCTACAAACTATAGGTAGTAGAGAAAGAAAGAGAGATGGATGAGAGGAAAAGTGGTAGAGAGAGAGAGAGAAAGAGATACAGAAGAATGCAAAACAAGAATGAGAAAGAGGAGAAGAGTGTAAAAAGTGGCAGTAAGAGACTGAGGAAGGATAGAGACACAGAAAGAAGCGAAGGATGAGAAATGAGAGTATACAAATGTCAGATGAAAATTGAGAGAGAAGAGAGTGAAAGAGTGAGCATGATAGACAGACAGAGAGAAGGAAGAGGGAAAAGAAGAAGAAGAAGAGAGAGAGAGAGAGAGAGAGAGACACCTCTGGGGGTCACTTGCTAACGTCATTCATTCAGTGTCATCTTTACACTGGAGACACACATGCCCACTTTCTCTCTCTCTCTCTCTCTCTCTCTCTCTCTCTCACACACACACACACACACACACAAATCCAACCCACACACACACACACACTCTTACACACCCACTCAGAGTGGGCAGCTTGATTCTGTCAGAGACTCTCCATCACCGCAGAGCATCTCCTCCTCTGACTCTCCAGCAGGAGAGCGTCATGTGACCCCTCTTCACATCCATTACTGCAGACAACACACTTTATACAGCTTTAACACACACACATACACACACACACACACACACCATTAAGCACACACACAGACAGAAGTGTGTAGTGTGTGGTGTGTGGGTTTTTTGGACGTCACCCACGTCAGTGATGCACTTCCTGTCCTGAGTGTCAGAGAGAGCTAGACCACTGGTCTCTAAGCATCATTCAACGTTTTAGAAATTTAGCAGGTCAATAGAAGTGTGTGTGTGTGTGTGTTCAGTAGTGTGATATTTAACGAGTGACCTCTTTACAGGTTTAATTCTCCTGATACACCAGCTTCAGTGTGAAGCATCTCTCTGTATGACTCACGCAAACAACATTACTATTGCTTTACGTTCAGCTGTTTCCAGGCAACAAGACAACCAGCCAATAACTAATCAGGATTAAAGAGTACGGGAAACTTTGGACTAAGTCACTCTCACTTTGATCTGATTGTCAAACTAAATTGTGCTGCTTGACAACAGTCTGAGTGAGCATAACTACTGTAAGTCTGAATAGCAACTATCTTATCACTTTTTTATAGTAACTGCTAGCAAAAAAAAAAAAAAAAAAAAAATCAAAATTGCTAAATTAACGCAATATACAGTACAGCTCTGGAAAAAAATAAGAGACCAATTCAGTTTCTGAACCAGTTTCTCTGATTTTGATATTTATAGGTTTATGTTTGATTAAAATGAACATTGTTGTTTTATTCTATAAACTACAGACAACATTTCTCCCAAATTACAAATAAAAATATTGTCATGTAGAGCATTTATTTGCAGAAAATGAGAAATGGCTGAAATAACAAAAAAGACGCAGAGCTTTCAGACCTCAAATAATGCAAAAAATCAACATTTGGTGGAATATCCTGTTTTTTAAATCTTAGTTTTCATGCATCTTCATGGCATCATGTTCTCCTCCACCAGTCTTGCACACTGCTTTAGGATAACGTTATGCTTTATATTCCTGGTGCAAAAATTCAAGCAGTTCAGTTTGTTTGATGGCTTGTGATCATCCATCTTCCTCTTGATTATATTCCAGAGGTTTTTTTTTTTAATTTGGTAAAATCAAAGAAACTCATCATTTTTAAGTGCTCTCTAATTTTTTTCCCCAGAGCTGTATGTAACTGTATGTCACTTTTAATACTAAACTAATTCAATTTCAACCCACCCACAACCTCACTCATAAGATAACACCTCACAGCTTATACATGTGTGTGGGCATGTATATCCAAAGCCGTCTCTTTAGGCGTGATCATGATTCATGATACATTTTTTTATACTGATGTCCCATGACTTTTGTAAATGGCATTTCAGCGAATATATGTATATATATATGGCAGGAAAAAAAAAGTTTTAATGATCATCAATATACTGTATAGAATCTACATAAGTTTTATATCCTACAAACACTACAAAGAGAAACTCTTACTGTAAAAGTCAGTCATCTTGCATAACGCACAGATACAGATCTAATTATATAACACGCCGCTATATGTTGCATTATATAACACCGTGTGAGACATCAGAGTTTTGCAGTGTTTTGCATTTTAGCCAGGCGCTCAGGTTCCCTCACTGTGATTGGTCTAACAATAATTATAATTGGGATAGATTATTATAACTATTATTATTTATAATAATGTAACACTCTTCTAATTCTAATTCTCTTCAAATAAAGATAGACTTCCTATTCTAAAGTAAAAATTAAGCTGCTTAATGTTCTGAATGCCTCTGAACACAATCAAATCCTCACAGCAATGTTTTTTACAAAATTTTTTATCTAACAGAAAAACTTCTCTGAATAGTTAATGTAGTAGTTAAATACGCATCAGACCTTTAGTCTAGGCCACAAATGTTAAAACATGGTTAACAGTATTTTTGTTATCTTTACTATTAAGGAATTCTAGTGCTATGTTAGTGCTAAGTTAATACCCACAGTATATCTATTACACACTTATTCACGTCTTGCACCAATTGCCTGCATTATCAGTGATGTCCCTGCTCAAATAGCAGAGCTCATCTGCAGCACTGGGCCCAGCAGCCCAGCAGCACCAGCATGTAAAATTCATACACTGATAATACACTGAACAGCTATGTGGCACTAACACACGCACACACCTTTAAATAATTCACAGCTGCTAGACGGGGGTGCAGGGGGTGTGAAACGCCATTCATCTGTAAGTGACACAGAACTGAAGCTAAAATAAAATAAAAAAACACTTATAAATATATTTATTGATACGTAGGCACTCTAAACTCTAAACTCTGCTCTAAAGACTCTACCCCAAATTTGGATCACTCCACATGGTGGCGCTATATTGATTGTGCAATTCTGTGAAGCTAACAGTAATAATTTGCTAATTTAACGCCATTTTCTTATTTAGGGGTATTTAATCTTCTTCCATTAGCATAGAGAACTGTCCTGCGATATATCGAGTATCGCAGAAATGACAAAACAAAATGACAAAATGTCACATCACCATTACTCCACATGGTGGCGCTAATCAAATGAATAGGGTAAACCAGCGGTGAAGAATGTTGATTGTGCAATTCTGTGAAGCTAACACCAATAAATCCATAATTATTTGCTATTTGCTTATTCGGGGGAATTTTAGCTTCTTCTATTAACATAGAGAACTGTCTTGCGATATTTTGAGTATCGCAGAAATGACAAAACATGGTTTATAATCATTTCTGTTATCTTTACTACAAGATACCAGTACTATGTTAGCGATATTTTAATACCTAAATTTACTTGATTGCAGGGGTGTGAAACGCCATTCATGTGTGAGTGACACTTCAGTGAACTGAAGCTGAAAAAAACACAGATGCAAAATTTAAAAAACGCTTATAAATATATGTATTGATATGTAGGCACTTTAAACTCTGCTCTAAAGACGTAACATCACCATTACTCCACATAGTGGTGCTATATTGTGCAATTCTGTAAAGCTCACACCAATAATTTGCTTATTTATGGGGAGTTTATTTTCTTCCATCAGCATAGAGAATCGTCTTGCGATTTATCGAGTATCACAGAAATGACAAAACATGGTTAATAGTAATTTCTGTTATCTTTACTAAAAGATTCTAGTACTATGTTAGCGATATGTTAATACCTAAATGTACTTGATTGCAGGGCTGCAGGGGTGTGAAACGTCATTCATCTGTGAGTGACACTTCAGTGAACTGAAGTTGAAATAACCAGATGCAAAATGTAAAAAAAACGCTTAAAAAAACACTAAAATCTATCATGTCCAGTTTACCGCACCCCAAACACAGACATATCCAAACACACCCACACACCCGAGTACAGCACCGGGCTTCCCTCAGTGAAGTTAGCTGGATTTTCACACTCGCTAAACTGCTAAAAGTGGCGTGGAGTGGTGAGTCCTGGTGAGCTGTAGTGGAGTTTACAGCTCCAGATATTGATTCCTCAAAGCTCTTCACACTTCTGCACCACGCACTGCTGCACTGCAGACGCAGGACCAACAATCACTTAGTAATTACATTTTTACACACTCACACACACTCACACACACTCAAAGACCAAATTTCTAGCTATTAGAACGTCTACACAGCCAAACAACTAGCTATACTATAGAGTCAGAAGTATTGGGACATTGGAATTCATTGCTTCTTTCTAAATTAAGAATTTTAAAATACTTTTATCTGTTCATGGACGGTTTTCTACTACAATCTACAATCGCACTGCTGTGAGGATTTGATTGTATAAAACAATAAAAGCATTAGTGAGGTCAGTATGCTACTGTAGATAATTGCCATCCCAACTCATCCCAAACTCATCCCATAAGTACTGGATGGAGCTCCATCATTCCAGAGAAAACAGTATTTATATTAGGGTGACCAAAATATGCATTAGGCTTTAGGCATGGTGTCAATAGTACACATTAATCCGCTCAATACTGCACTAATCTATTGGCAAGCACTGTTAAGAGAGCACTTCATTTTCTGAATCAGTTTCTCTGAACAACATTTCTCCCAAATTTCAAATTCAAAAAATATTGGGAATATGTCATTTAGAGCATTTATTTGCAGAAAATGAGCTGAAATGGCTGAAATAAGAAAGAAAAAAGATGCAGATCTTTTAGACCTCAAATAATGCATAAAAAAATAACAAGTTCATATTCATAAAGTTTTAAGAATTCAGAAATGATCAATATTTGGTGGAATAACCCTGGTGGTTTTTAATCAGTTTTTTTTAAACAGTTTTTTTTTTCATGCATCTTGGCATCATGTTCTCCTCCACCAGTCTTACACACTGCTTTTGGATCACTTTATGCCTTTACACTCCTGGTGCAAAAGTTCAAGCAGTTCAGTTTGGTTTGATGGCTTGTGATCATCCATCTTCCTCTTGATTATATTCCAGAAACTCATCATTCTAAAGTTTTCTCTTATTTTAAGTGTCCTTAACTTTTACTTTGTTGTTGTTGTCGTTGCCCACTCTGTGTCGGTGGGCTCTGCTGGTCCCTGTGCCCCCGTGGCCCTGTGTTAAGCGCAGTGTGCAGCGCGTTGGAATGAAAGCCTCTCATTGGCTGCGGCGGCGGTGGCGGTTCACAGAGAGAGGAACAGAGGAGTGGGTGTGTAAAGCTGTGGGCTCAGCTGACCTGGGGTCTGCATCTGCCCAAAGCTATGGGCGTGCTCCAGATAATGCAGTGCTGTGTTTAAGTGGATGTGTGTGTGTGTATGTATGATGCTGAGTGTGTGTGTGTGTGTTGTATAAATGGCGTGGGCTCTTTATGCTTGTTGAATACACTCTACAGGTGTCTTGTGTAACAGAAATGAAGAGGTGAAAGGAGGAGGAAGCCGAGCGCTGTTTAGCCGAGCTCCCCGCGGGGCTTATGCGGAGTGTGATTATGGAAGGATAAAATCCCAGCTTTTATCTTCCGGTGTGTGTGTGTGTTATAGGGTAGAAAAAGTTTAGCAAACTAAATGAATAATAGTTCAGTTCACCTCACTTTTAGTGTTTTTCGTAGGGCTGGGAATCACAGGGCTACACGATATTATCATGATACTTGAATATTCTGCGTTTTTAATATACAAGTGCATCTCAAAAAATTCAAATATCATTGAAAAGTATATATGTAAAACTCATATATTTTTATTATTTGCCCATTATTATTTGCATTATTTATGTATTTTTCTTTTTTTTTTTGATGATTTTGGCTTACAGCCAATGAAAACCCAAGAATCACTGAACCTCACTATTGTAAATCCTGTGATTGAAAACAATGAAATCCTCAGAGCAAGGCTCCAAAATCTGGTAGAAAGTCTTGCCAGAACAAAGAATCAGATTCAATTGAATCATTTTGATGATTATGGTTTACAGCCAATGACCGCACACCCCCCCCCCCCCCCCCCCCCAAAAAAAAGAAAAGAAAATTAAAATACATTATATAAGACCAACTTTTAGCAGTGTGGGCAGTGTGCCAAGTCCTGCTGGAAAATGAAAACCCACATCTTCACATTTCTCTTTGCTGACAACTTTTATGGCGATGCAGATTTTATTTTCCAGCAGGACTTGGCACACTGCCCACACTGCCAAAACTACCAATTGGTCTTATATAATATATTTTAATTTTCTGAGACACTGATTTTGTGGGGATTTTTATTGGCTGTAAGCCAAAATCATCAAAAAGAGTCTATTTGATGATGGAGCTCCATCCATGAATTATTGAATGCAAGGTTGGAGTTGGGGTACCAGGAGTTAGACAACTATCAACCCTAGAGCCATTAAACCACATTTTCTACTATTTTCAGTCGCAGAAACATGTATTATTGCATAATTCCATACTCCACTTCAGTCTGCATGTCTCCACTCCTATTGTAAAGCCCGTTAATTAGCAGTTGTGTCAGAGCTCATGGTTGCTAATGTGAATGCACTCGGTGCTCTTAGATTCTAAGCTATAAATAGGCTTGTTTCTTGTTTCTTGCATTCGCGGTTAGATCTTTATGTTTGCAATCTGTGGGCAGATCAGCTAAACTCAAAGAGCTGCTGCTGCTACTCTACTGTATATCTGTCCTTTATCCCATAGCAAGCTTTGGCGGTCTGAATCCCACAATATCCCGACCCAGCGGGACTCGCAGTCGTGGATTACACAATCCCACAGACACTCACTAATCTCCCAAAGAAGAGAGAAAGCCAGAGAGAGACGAGGCAGGAGAAAGTCTTTCATTCCACTCACAACTCCAGCCAACCTTCCAGCACAGCAGGCCTGGAAAAGCGGACCTAAAGCTCTATCATATAGCCTGCACAAGTCACGTTGCGATGTTCTCAGTCGATTTTCATGCCGGTAAATTTCTGGCCTGTTAATATCTTGGCAGAAGGAAATACAGGTGCGCAACTGACTGATTAAAACCTTGACAACAGTCGATTTTCAAGCCAGCACATTTTTACACTGTTTGTATCTTGGTGGCGTGAAATACAGGTGCGCCACTGACTGATTAAGACCCTGACAACAGTCAACAGTCAGCCGTCAAATCCTGTCTTAGCCATGCTGAAGCTCTGTTCATTACACACACAAATAAAATATTGCAGATTTTAATTCAACAATAAACGGAATAAAGAATAAAATAACATTGCTGTTCCTTTAAATATGCTGCTGCACTGTTAAGATATGAACATGCCAAAGTCAGAGCACATCTGGTTTTTTAAAGGGAATGATAATTGGCACTCTGATTGGTTTATTTCACGTTACACCCAAAAAACACAATCATAATTAATCAAGAGAATTAGTTCATGCCTTTTTGCGCATTTTGAGTTGCACAAGGTATATTTTTGGTGCACTCACAATACCAAAGACATAATACGACCAATACGACATAAATCCACAATAGACAGGTGTAAAAGATCTCTTAAATAGGGCCTCTATAGTGTTGAACACAATATGCAACCCAGTGTCTGTTACCCAACACACCATTGGTGAAAAAGTGAAAGCTCTAAGCTACTCTGAGCTATCTACCATGGCAATAAAGAACATCCAGCCTTTT
The DNA here is from genome assembly GCF_023375975.1 of Astyanax mexicanus. Lineage (NCBI taxonomy): Eukaryota > Metazoa > Chordata > Actinopteri > Characiformes > Acestrorhamphidae > Astyanax > Astyanax mexicanus. The sequence continues at coordinate 11,802,023 of NC_064422.1, forward strand.
TTTTAAAGCACTTAAAGCATGTCTCTACAGGACCAGCTTCACTGTAAAGACATGTGAAGATGTTTTGGCCAACCTTCACCAGCTCATTTCCTCGGAAAAGCCCCTCAAAGCTTTATGCTCTTCAGTATACAGAGTAAAACCAGGCAGCAGCCTCACCTGCATCTCCTTGTCTCCGTATTTGGACGGGTTCTTGCTGCCCTGGCTCTTCCTCCGCAGCTTCTTCAGCTCGGCCTGGCACTTCTCCAGACTCTCACCTTTACTCCGGTGCTCCATTTGGTACTTCTTCAGAGCCGCCTGCAGCAGAACAAGGTAAGGAAAGATGCAGGATGATGAGAAGATGTGAAGATTGGGTCTTTGCATGAGGGTTAAAACATGGTTAAAGCCAAGTTACACTTAAAATACACTAGGTTTATGAATTATATATACATTACAGGCCAACAGTGTGGACACACCTTCTCTCATTCAATGCGTTTTCTTTATTTTCATGACTATTTACATTGTAGATTCTCACTGAAGCATCAAAACTATGAATGAACACATGTGAAGTTGTATGTACTTAACAAAAAATGAGCTGAACCTCCACAGTCACCGGACCTGAACCCAATCCAGATCCAGGTTTGGGGTGAGCTGGAGCACAGAGTGAAGAAGGCAAAGAAGAAACAAGTGCTAATAAACACCTCTGGGAACTCCTTCCTTCCTTCAAGACTGTTGGAAAACTTTTCATTTCAGGTGGCCACCTCTTGAAGTTCATTGAGAGAATGATGCCAAGAGTGTGTAATCAAAGCAGTAATCAGAGCAAAGGGTGACTATTTTGAAGAAACTAGAATATAAAAGATTTTTTAGTTATTTTACTTTTTGTGTTAAGTATAAAACTTATAGTTTTATATGCTAGTTTTGATGCTTAAGTGAGAATCTACAATGTAAATAGTCATGAAAATAAAGAAAATGGCGTGGCCTGTACTGTATGTATAAAGGGATATTAAATACAGTATATTAAAAGCTTTCAAAAGTTTTTTGGTAACTCTTTACCAAAAGGTGACAGTTAATAGTACCTACAGCAGTAATAAACATTGGTTAATTCATAAGTCTCAACTAATTACTAATTGACAAATTTCATAATTCAATTAATTGATATTTCACACAGCTGACTAAATTCCAATGCTTACGTTACTTATGTTGTAAATATAAAAAAATAATTAAGACATTAGTTAAACTAAATGATTAAACATCTTAACTTGTGTCAAATAATAATTAGTAAACTAATAATTCGTTAGTACTCTTGATTCAAATTAAATTTCAGTTCATTTCTAATGAATTGTCGAGCTCTAGCTGTAACTCAGAACCTGACAGGGTTTCACGTGTTGGTAGATTATGGGAACTGGGCCTGATCATCTCCCTCAGTGTCCTTTTACTGCCATCCCATAATTTGCTACTGCCCAGATCCATTGTGTTTGGGGCCGAGGCTCTTTGTTCCAGTCACTGCTGGACTCTGCCAAAACTTTTCTGCTACGTTTCACTAAACTCTGAATCTCCGTCAATAAAGAGAAAACGAATGAAAGCAGCTTAATTATTATTTCCCTCAAAGACTTTCATGAAGCACCAAATAAACACGAGTGCAGTTCACTGCCAGAGCACGAGGGGCCACACGTGAACGTGAGAAACTGAGAGCCCGGCCAGTATCATTCCAGGAGAAGTTATTACACCAGTTTCAGAGCAGAGACTTCCCCAGTCACTCAAACATCACCATCAGCATGTAAACACACAGCCAGACTCCACCGAGCTCCACCCAGGAGAGACGCGCTCATGCTCAGAATACATCTACTGTCATCAGACCCAATAAAACAATAATAAAATGACTCATAGCTCTGGAGGAATGAGGTGAAACGCAGCTTCTCCGTGTTTTTACAGCAGAGCCTGAGAATAATTTTATCCAGAAAATATGAAAACTTCAAATTTAGACGGCGTGTAAATAATCTGCATTTAATAAACACATTTTAGGACCTTCTTAATACAGTATATCAGTGTACACAGAGTCAGCAGTTTCCTTCAGCATCTGCTGGCTCTTACACACGTAGTTTCAGCCCATTACTGCTTTATTTTAAGTATTAACAGCAAAAATACAGCAAAAAGTGGCTCAATAGAAAGATTGAAAAAGAACCATTAATTGGAAAAAGTGCTTTTTAGATGAGAAATGTTGTTTTTATTATTCTATTACTTTCTTAACATGTTCACTACCCAGTCCCAATCTGGGTGGAGTTTCTATGTTCTCCCCGTGTCTGCGTGGGCTTCCTCCAACAGTCCAAAAACATGGAGATCAGGTAAATTTAATACTTTAAATTGCCTAGAAAAACTGTATACTGGTGTGTAAATGTGTGTGCATGAATGTATGCCCAGATATGGACTGGCATTCTGTGCTGGGTCAACTCCTTAGTGCCTGATGCAGTCCTACAGGTGGACAGTTGTTTCCGGTTGAGAGTATGCTGTGCCTGATTGGCTGCCACTTCTCACCAGTGTATGTTGAGTTTGTGTGAAATGTAATAGTAAGCATCCTTGAGTGCCTCAGTGTATTTACTTTTCATCATTTTGAAGTATTAAATCTTTTCTACTGGGAATGTAAAATGTAAATGTAAAATTTGACGTGCTTCTATTATAGATTAGATTAGATATGGTACCACTTTAAAATAAGACTACCTTTATAAAGGGTTTATAAATGGTTTAGTTTATTAATGGTTACTAATTAGGTTGTAAATGCCTTAAAAAACTATTAATAATCAGTTATAACACATACGTAGAAATGTACATAGGCCTGTTGTTTGCCAAATAGTGAACCCACAGCCACATAACTGATTATTAATGATTTTTAAGGCATTTACAACCTAATTAGTAACCATTAATAAACTATTTGTAAACCATTTATTAACCCTTAATAAAAGTAGTCTTATTTTAACGTGGTACCTTAGATATATTAGATAGATCTTATTATCTATAATATTATATTAGTAAAACATGGGTAAATTTGGCCTGGAATCTAGTCCAATGAATAAATTACAATTCTTCTCAAACTAGTCCAGAGAACGCCCCAAAACTATCCAAGATCTATTATCTCTATGAGTTTATGAGATTTAGAGTGGTATAGTGAAAACAGAGCAGCAAATTATGGACTATCTGAAAGGTCCTAAGAAGAGCCACTGATTGGAATTGGAGTTTAAGGATTTTAATCATGTTATCAACATCAAAACCTGTTAATTTTACTTCACAACTAAAGCAATTGTTGCTAAAGTGCAGCAAATTTGTCTTGGTTTGAGCACAAAAATGTGTATTTTTGGATTTACCCCAACTTCCAATCCAAAGATATACAGCAAAATGTAGACGTGCAGAAAACCAACTACCTAAAAAATACAGTACATTTTGATTTTAAGGCAATTAGTCTTACTAATCAGCTAATCAACTCCTACTCATACCTCAACCTCTACTCACACACTACTCACACTGTTTCACTATAGCACTCCTATAGTGGTGAATCCTGCCCCGTGTGACCTGAACTCAATAATAAACAATAGAGAACACAGTTCCTGCACAGAGAGCCTCTTCTGAGTGCAGTTATATAAAAGCACATTATGCAAAACAAAACGCAGCAAGCAGACCGACATTAACACTACACAACGCTCTACACCACCATTATAAAGCACTTTAGCTGCTCAAATCAATGCTGCACCAGCTGAGGGGTCAAAGCAGAGGAGCTGAGGTTTTCTACTCCACCAACAGATCAGATCAGATCAGATCAGATCAGACCTTACTGACCATTAAAAACTAACAGAGAAAGAGAATAAACACAGTACAGTACAGGATATCCAGCGTTACCTACATTTAGATATCGAGCGTCCAGCTCCACCTTCTTCTCCAGTTCTGTCAGCAGCTCATTATGAAAGGATTTCAGCTGAAAGACAAAAAGCATAAGAACATTAATTACAGTAAACAATATCTTTAATAATGTAATCTATTGTCTATTGTAGATAATTGGAATATTTTAAAGCAGATACACGTTAACCTATTGTGCAGCAGTGGAACTGTGTTCAGATGGATGGATGGATGGATGGATGAATGGATGGATGGATGGATGGATGGATGGATGGATGGATGGATGGATGGATGGATGGATGGACGGATGAACAGATTTGACTTGACAACTAATTCAGTTGTTAACAAAGTGCAGCAAATTTATCTTGGTTTTCTCAACACCTAGGAACTAGGGATGCATAGATGGATGGATGTATCGATGGATGGATGGATGGGTGTGTGGGCAGGTGGATGGATGGATGGATGGATGGATGGATGGATGGATGGATGGATGGATTTTTTTTAAAAATCTAGTAGATAGTATTTTAATGAATGACAAAATATCCCAGTAGGGGAACATTAAATTCTTTATATTTATTGACAACAAGGATTCCCTCCATTTTAGTCACTTTCTGATGGAATATGTTGGCCATATAATTAGATAATTAGACATTATATTTTTCTCATAATAAATTATTATGATTAATATCAAGTATGTATTCAAATACTTCACCAAATAATTCACCTAAACACGTTTGGAGGAGAATGCTACATCAATAGAAATCAATATTTGGTGCAATAACCCTGGTTTTTAATCACAGTTTTTTTTTTCATGCATCTTGGCATCATGTTCTCCTCCACCAGTTTTACACACTGCTTTTGGATACATTTACGCAAAAATTCAAGCAGTTCAGTTTGGTGGTTTGATGGTTTGTGATCATCCATCTTCTTCTTGATTATATTTCAGAGGTTTTTAATTTGGTGAAATCAAAGAAACTCATCATTTTTAAGTGCTGTACATATGAGTAATATAAGTCCCGCAGACCTTAACATATTTATTGCAATTTCAATCAATTGCAATTTCATTTTGAGTCATTTCTATTGGTCCATTACTCATTTAAATCTGAGCAGCTGATGTGCTTTTGTTCTGTGCAAGGAAATTATATTTACAGCTGGATAAGTTTTGATATTACAGTGACAATACACTCCTATCTAGATAGCAACAAGCTACAAGCTGCTCTTAATCCAACAACATATACTGCATCCATATCAGCTGGACCTGAAAGTGATGTGGTCAGTTCTACCATGACGCACAGGCCGGAGTGTAGATATCACACAACCACAGCAAACACAGCAAACATAGTGAAAGGCATCTCTGAGACTTTCCGTATTATCATTTCCGTTAAAGCAGGAATGGAAAAAAGCGTTTATTTAACCTGTATATGTCAGAGTCTGATACCGAGCGGTAGCTGTGAGCCGGTGGGTGGACGGCGCGGTAGACGGCTGCATTGTTCGTATTGTGGTCGTGCGGAAGCAGCTCTGTTCATCTGACATTTCCAAACGCCACACCCTTCCCTTTCCCCACTGCTGCACCAGATGGAGGCTTTCAGATAGAGTCACAGTAAATGACAGGGATAAGGCCAGTCCTCTGCTGCCAGTATATTTCCAGGACCTCCACCGGTGGCACGAATGGTGAACGCCTTAAATACGCATTTTAAAACCTGACTGTTCACCTGAACACGCTTGGAGGAGAATGCTAATCAGTAGACTTTACCTGACAGTACTTTGGAATGCAAGTTTATGAAGGATAAAGAGTAGAGTAGAGTGATCTTTACTACTACATCTGAACAATTTGAATTTCTTAAATCACTCTTATCTTAACTTAAATGTTATATGAAACATTTATAACACAGGAAGTGGATGGATCTGGCTTAGAGCTAAGATCGGGCCCAAAAAATGCAGCCCGACCCAGACCCAAGCCCAAGCCCGTGCACGTTCTACCCAAGCCTGACCCAACCTTTAAAATATACTTTCATTATGAGCTTGAGCCCAATTTAAACCTGACATTTTTAAAGTAAGTAAAGCATTAAAACTGAGCCTTTTAGAACATTTTCGGGCTGTTTGAATAAGCAAAATCTGTTCAGACTGATGTTAATTAATTAACATTGCAACACTGAAGAAGCATAGACCCATTATTTAAGAAATATCATTAAATTAGGCTACAACAATGATGTCTGAATGACTTCTCTCTAATCTAATATGATTTAACATGGTTTAAGAATATCATTTTTTTATATATAATTTACCAAACCATAAAAACAGCTGGCTTGTGCAGTGGAGAAGACCATTTTCCTGAGCCCAACCCAACCTGGCCCAAGGAAAATGGTGGGAAATATTCGCCCAATCGGACCGGAGTTCATGTCGGGCTTTGGGTCGAACTCAGGTAGAGAATCTAAACTCTAATCTGGCACAACTTCACTGCACAACAAGGTGCCTGGCAACAAATTTAATCGAGCTGTCAGCCTCTCATTGGATGATTATGTGACCTTCAATACTTGGAGCGTTCTTATTGGTTGTTTTGTAATAATATGTGTTTTAAAAACTGGGATGTTAATAACTTTTGTTTTTTAACCCTGATGAAGGCTATTTTTGGGTATTTTTTGTTTGTCTAATAAATCGGAAATTCTCCAGTCAATGGGATATTATTCCACTTCCTTTACGCGTAAATTGTAGATGCACCAAAACTTTTATTTTAATAGTGTATGTTAAAAAAGACAAAGTTTCTCATGTAGTATCCTAATTTTTTACACGACTGTATAATATTCTTTTTCCAAAAATACTCACCATGTCCTCCAGCTGCATCTGGATCTGTCTGTGGACCTCGGCCATCTGGAAGAGTACGTCCCCTACAGAAATAAAAAAAGAAAGAAAGAGAGAGAGAGAAAAAAAAGACAGAGAGAAAGAGAGACAGGGATAGAGACAGAGCATTGTTACGACAAGTTATGTTCTGTGTACACACTAAAATGCAGTATATACATGCAGTAATACCATGCAGTTCCAAACAAACCATAAAAGCTACATGAAAAGGAAGACAACAAAGAAAGAGGAGGTATATAGAAAAGAGAAAGAGAGAGAGAGAGAGAGAGAGAGAGAGAGAACAAGTGATAGACGAGATGGGACATCAATCACAGATACAGTAAAACAAGACAACTTAATGACAAAGCAGACGAGTTAAAGACAAAAGAGATGGCTCAAAGACAAACACAAAGAACTTAAGGATGAAATAAACAACTTAAAGACAATGCAGAAGACTTAACAATAGCCACAAAGACAATAAACAGTGCAGTTTACAAGTACAAAAACACACTCAAACACTTTCTCTTGTTAAGCGCATCCCAGAATAAAATAAAACAGAAATGCGTGTGATAGCCATAGCAACGTGAGCGTATCGCAGTGCATGGTTCATCAAACAGAAGAGAAAAGAAAACTAAAAAAGAAAAAACAGCAGCTTCAGGACACTGACCGAAAGCTGTGACCATTAGTTACAGAGCAACAGAGCTGTGAGAGAGGAAAAGTGACAGATCGAGAAGAAACAGAGCGAGAGAAAGAAAACGACAAAAGAAAGAGGCACCAAAAAGAAGCAAGAAAACATGTCATTCATGCAGCCGGGAGGAGTGTGTGTGGCCTGTGTGTGTGTTTGGGGATGTGGGGGTACCTACACGCAGCTTCTTCTGATTATGCAATGCATCGTAAAGAACAGAAAAAAGGAGGAGAAGAAAAACAAAAGAACTAGATTCAGCAAGAGACAGAAGTACAGTAGACCTGAGGACTGTGAAAAAAAAGAGAGAAATCTTCTCAGGGGGGAAAAAGACAAACACATATCACTCGTTTTTCCACCCTGTTACCCCACAAAAATGCACAAATGCAGCCAAACCTCAATTAATATGGAGCAGAATGGCATTTTCCTTATGTTCTTTAGAACAAATGTTGACATGTAAATTTTTGAGCCAAAACATTATGACCACTCAAGGCTCACTCGAAGTAAACAAGGTTGATAAGAATAGCAGAAATTGGTTCTATTTTATAATATGTGTATATAATAACTGTGTAGTTACACATTAACAATCATGTAATAACTACTGGTGAAGCGCACATTGTTATGGATCCATTGCTGCTCTGTTTGTAGCTGTGCTGTTTGGCTTGTAAGTGCTGCATTGTTGCTAGATTACCTGTATGTGGTGGAGTAATACCTCTCAGCCAATCACATTGCATGGTCGAAACTGACCGTGGTATATTTTTTTTAGCATTCAAAAACTTATTCTACATCTACCTGTTTCCTATTTTAAACACAAGTCAAACTTGCTGCTCACACGTATAACTATATAACTTTTACAACTGTAATAAATCTGTAATAATGCATACCTCACCAGTATTTTTACAATTACACCAGTTATTACATAGATTGTTTATGTGTAATATGTACTCAGATATTAAAGACACTTATTATAAAGTGTTGGAAGTTGAATGTGGAAGACATCCTAAAGATTGTGGCCAGGCTCTAGATACAACGTCAGGGTTGCTTCAGACCCCCATTCACTTCTTTCTTTTCTGGCTTCCTAATGGAAAAGTCCGCTTATGAAGTTTCATATTTTGCTGACTGTAGGATTGATGAACCTGGCTGGCTGGTAACTGTCAGTTACTAATGGGAGCGCCCCCTTGAGGGAGATTTTAATAAAAGTGTTGTTGGATTCTCCTTTAAAGGGGCGCTCACACAGTTTGTAGTTGCACTCAATTCATAACCAGTCATTGTCTTGGGGCCCCAGCCAAGTTCGGGGCCTCAGGCAATTGATTGGTTTGCTTGCCTTGTTGCAACGGACCTGTATACAATACTGTTCTTATCAGCAGTGATCCAACAAGAGACAAGAGGTGGCAAATTTAAGCCTAAAAAATAAAATGTCCATCTAAAACTTCTTTCCATGTTTTAAATGCCTAAACAGTCTGAGTTTCTGGATCTGGATTTGCCACCACTGGAAGAGACAAACCAATGGCAAAGTGCTAAAAGACTCATCAATACTGTACTGTTAGCCCTTATCCACCACTTATAACGTACACAAATTGGATATAAAGTAATGCATAGATGTCAGAATGGGAATGCAGAGCAATAGAATGAAAATCCAGTGATTTTCTTTCAAATCACTTAAATATTTACAGGTATGTACTCAAGACTGGTTATACCCTGGAACAACAAGTCTGACCTGGGGGGGCTTTACCTCACAACTTAAAGGACTTAAAGGATTAAGATTATCCTTTATAGCCATTGCACAGCAGTACAGTTTGCATTAGGGACTTCTAGAGCAATTGGTGGTTTGGTGCACAAGGAGCACCTGGAGTTAGAGTCAAGTACCTTGCTTAATGGCACCCAGTCCTGAATGTTGGTAAGAATCCTAAATCTGAATCTTGCCAGTCAAGGGGATTGAACCGTTGAATCCATTTTAAAGGCCACTTCTCTAACTTTTAACCCAAGAATTGGCTGTAATATCTTCTTGGCAGACAGTACCTCAAGAAACCTTTAGAGGTAACAATGTATATATATGGTGTATACAGTATATTGAAATACATATTAAGCATGCAGATAAAGTGTACTTCCTCCTAGTCCAGGAAATTGAACCAGAAATGTTCTGGTTCAATGGTATCTTTAGAGGTTTTAGCTATTTTGGTGTAGAAACTACTAACTTTTTTCAAACATATTTTAAAATATCATAAGTTAGCTTAGTTATGTATGTTGACTTATTGGTGAATATATATTTAAATACTGTATGTCTTTGGCCTTCCCCTAATTGTACTTTCTGCGAGTATAAGAGGATAGGACCAGCAATATTCAATATTCAATAGTCAAAGCCTACTTTTCTCCATTTTAGACCTTCTCAAATCTTAAACCTGAGGATTATCAGTAACAGATAACGCAGGCACCTCCAAGTTTTAAGGCTATTTGGTTGAACGCCGAATGATTGACTCATTGTAGTATATATTCAAATATTTTTCATTGTTTCTTGAAGGAACGTCTTGAAATAACCCAGCCGAACAGTAAAGGCCTCATGAAAACATGCGTTGTGTGGATATTTTTGAAGCTGCCACAGTATTGGATCTGTCAGTGCGAGGGATTAAAACACAATGCATCACTAGTGTTGATCAAGGCGGCATTAACACAACACCAAATATCACTTGTGAGTCAGAACAGCACGCTTTGATGACATCACGCAAGGTTAAATGGTATTAAGCAGCGGTGAATCATCTTCTGATCCCCTGAGATCCCCTGTTTGAGTCCAGACTAACCAGGGATTTGGTTGGCCTCACATTTTGGGGTAAAGAACAGGTGTTAGTACACACACACACACACACAAACACACACACACACTTTCTCTCGAGTGTAAATTACAGGGTCTTTACACTTTAGTACATCATACTAGGAGAAACAGAAACATTCACAAGAATGATGTTTAACATGAACCCTCCACTCCGTGACTCTGTAAAAGTGACGTGTGTGTGTGGGGAGTGTGTGATTGGGTGTGTGGTTGCCTGAGGGCTAATGCACTAGAGATGTCACACTGAAATGCAGATTAATGTATCGGTACCTAGGGCCATCTGTTTGGATCATTTCCAAACCAGCCCTCTGTCACAGAGATCAATGAGAGAGCCGTGTTATTGAATATTGTAAAAATAACAGAAACTCTATGGGGTCAAGAGTTATACCCTCACTGATTTCCCTCTTTTTGAAAGAAAACACATTTTCATGCAATTCACAAACAATATTGTACATTTCACAATTAATTTAAGTGTTTTAGATTATTTTTAAAGAATACAAATGTTTGTATTAAAGCCTATTTTTGTATAGAGTCCTATTATCAGCAATTCTCAGTCCTCAGTCCTAAATATCCTAGCATGGCCACCAATCCAAGTTAAGGATGTTATTGAGCTGATTGGTTGTAAAGCACAGCTAAAAAACGTTATACTAATCAGTGAGCACAAAATTCTAGGTTAGTTTAGTATCTGAAGCATCAGCAGTTGTTGGATTGCTTACAGGCTCCACATGGCCAGAAAGAAACAACTTTCTTTAAAGACACGTAGATCCATTGTTGTTTTAAGGAAGAAAGGCTACTCAATGCGAGATATAGCAAAGGAACTAAAAAAAATCTTACCATGCTGTTATAACTACTCCCTGCGAAGAGTGATGCAAACTGGCTCTAACAGGCACAGAAAAAGGAGTGGGAGGCCCCGATGCACAACTGTGCAAGAAGATAGATATCACCTCACAGGCTGTCAACTGAGTTTCAGCATCAATGCTCAAGAGGCGACTTTCAGGATGCTGAACTTTATTGCAGCATGGCATAAAATATAAAGCCATACCTCACACTGGCCAATAAAAAGAAAAGATTGCGTCGTGCGAAAGAGAGAAGACATTGGACACTGGAAGGATTGAAAGAAGGTGTTGTTGGACAAATGAGTCAGATGAATTTGCGGTCTTTGGATCGAACAGAAGAACATTTCTGAGGCGCAGGACCAATAAAAAGATGCATGTTCCTTACTAGTGTTGCATAATGCAGCAAAAAATAAAATAAACCAGTGCACCTTATAGTGCGAAAAAGATGGTAACTTGCAATCAGCAAATATAAGACAGATTATCATTAGCAGCTACTGTATTAAACTTCTTAACCCTCCTGTTATGTTACAGGTCAAATTGACCTATCTTGAAGTTTGAAGATCTAGGAAAAATAGTTAAAAGTATTTTTTTTTTTAGTTTAAAACTTCTCCTGCTTGCCTTAATCAGTGTAATCAACATATAATAGGATAATGGTTTATCTCACATATTTGCATCCACTCCCTGCAAAAACTAAAACTAAAATTAAAACTAAACTGCAATGATATGTTTCAATATTATGTAAAACTACTGTTTTATATATTGATCTTTCTGCAATAATAATGTAGTGAAACATTGAAACAGTTTAAACATGTATTTTTTATGAAAAACAAGAAAATGATCCTAAAGGAATCATTACCATTATTAGAAAAGGAACACTATTGCACTAAATATTGATTATATTGATAATAATTAGTACTGGAGTTTGTAATGATTATATTCACATTGCTTTTTAGGATTTTTTTAGATATCTTTTTGATAATTTAACATACACAGGGCCAATATGACAATATGACAAATAAACACAATAAGAGGGTTAAACCCCAAAAGCCTGTAAGTAGGTCCAAAGTTCAATTCCTCACTTTCACAACTACCCACCACATAACTTTCCCCTCTTTTCTGAGCCTCACATGGCATCACACCATCACACGCTAAACGCCATGGGCAGAGGGCACAGACCAACCAGTCAGAACATGTTTCATAAAATACAGTAAGACCCTGTTCTGTTTTTCTGTTCTTTAACCCAGCCCTATCCTGACTTCAGCATTGCATCAGACACCCAATCAGCTGCAGCTCTGAAGTTCTGAGAATCTCTGGCACAGAGACACAGAGACACACCGAGGACAGCAGAGCTGACTGTCTATCATCACTCAGCCGAGAAAACAAACTGAAGGAGCTAGTAGCTCTATCACTCAGTCCTGACTCCAGGTTTCCCAGCATCCATCACACTGCAGATCATGTGATGCTACAGTGTTCCTGCTCCCCTGGCTATTGATTGTTGTCACCTGATCCCCTGTGTTTATATACCCCTCAATTTTGTATTCTCGTTTTTCGATTTCCCACTCTATTGATTGCCTTGTTGCCTTGAATTCTTTATTATTGCTGGATTTTATTGTGTATGACCCTGAGTTGCCTGACTATTCTTTGGTAGTTTGTCTTCTATTGCTTTTAGAGACATTTAGAGACCTTTTTTTAACTTAAAAAATGCTTTGCATGGTTTTGTAATACATAAATATTTTTTTAAATAATCATTAAAATGGTTAATAGATTATTAGGTACTAACATAATCAATAGTTAAATCCTGAATGATGAACCTGTAGCTGAAGAAGTTAAACACACACACACACACACACGCACACACACAGATAAAATCTCGTCAAGAAGCCGGGAAGCCGGAGGGAGTGAGCGCCTATGACCTTGAGTACCTTCCCCCATTGACCTTGGCCTAGCCAGCTTCATCTCCAGAACAGCACTCTCTAATTTTCTCTCCTACTCAGCACAAAATGATCTAATACCACTCCACCCTTCCCTCCATCCCTCCTTCCACCCGCCCACTTGTGCAGGACCGGCCCTCTAAGCTGCTTACCGATAATCAGTGCAGATCACAGCAGCTGTGGCTTACGGGGGCCTTCTACATATTGTTGTAAGGGCTTAACAGAAGGCCAGAGCAATTAAAAGACGAGCAATTAAAGCATAAAACCGGACCATCCGGAGACTGACGGCCACAGGCCACACTGAGACTGTATATAACAGAGCTGAGTTATTAAAGAACAGCAGCAACAGCAGCATCAGACTTTATATAGAATTCCTCTATTCAGAATATCAGCCCTTTGTTCATGAAGCGTCTGCTTTATTGTTTCTGATAAAAGACGTTTGAAAGACAGAGACAAAAGGAAGGAAATCCTGTATTATGGGAATGACAGGCCTAAATAGAAGAATTTTAACTGCAAAGGGAAAAATCTACAGTATTTTAGTTCACTTCCAATATCTGAAGTTTGCTGGAGTTTAATCTGGAGACACTTATGCTGTTTCTGAATCAGTTTCTCTGATTTTGCTATTTATATGTTTATGTTTGAGTAAAATGAATATTGTTGCTTTATTCTATAAACTACTGAGAAATAACTAAAATAACAACAAAAAAGATGCAGAGCTTTCAGACCTCAAATAATGCCAAGAAAACAAGTTCATATTCATAAAGTTTTAAGAGTTCAGAAACAATCAATATTTGGTGGAATAACACTGGTTTTTAATCACAGTTTTCGTGCATCTTGGCATCATGTTTTACTCCACCAGTCTTACACACTGCTTTTGGATAACTTAATGTTACGTACTCCTGGTGGAAAAATTCAAGCACCAGGAGTAAAGGCATAAAAGGAGAACATGATGCCAAGATGCATGAAAACTGTGACTAAAAACCAGGGTTATTCCACCAAATATTGATTTCTAAACTCTTCCCTACTTTAAACATCAATATTGCTGTTTAGTAATCTAGAAACCCTAAATTCAAGTGCAAATGTAATGCTTTCTTCACGTTTTTTCTTTCCTTTCCTTCCCCATTCCCTTGTCTCTATTCCATCCACTCCTCTATTTTCCCTCTATCTGTCTTCTCTTGCTCCCCTCTTTTATGCCTATCCATTTTACTACTTTACAACTCATCTCAGCATCTCAGTGACCTTGGTGGAGGTAATAAAAGTCAACAGCTCGAGGATGATGCAGCGCTGGTGCAGATGCTGGTGATAAATGTAAAGCACCCTCAGCATCATTCCTCTGCTGTGAGCTGTGATCACACCAGTACTCGGGGAATACGCTCAGCTATGCTAACAGACTATACTCCCTATTAAAAGTTATGGGACTTTAATATTGTTTCCCCTGTGTCCCATGACTTTTGCCATGTGTCATGGATGCTTAGAAAAGCTTCAATGACCTGCATTGAATGTGAATGAGTTTTTCTAATGGAGTCAATTGTGTATATGTATGGACAATTCTGGCCAGATGTTGCCGGTCACGATCCTAACGATCATTTAAACCTACTGCACTGTCTACTGTGTATGGTAACATTAGGCTTATATAATGTATTCCTAGTGCAGACGTGACACTATGGATTAAAGCATGTTAAAAATAGGGCCTGGTATCATTTTTCAATTTTGTCACTAATTTGAAGTCGCTACTGATACCCAAGCAATACTTTTGTCAATACATTTTTCTATATTGTAATCAAAAAATACAAAAAAACAATAATTCCATGAGAGACTCCATCTTTCTGGATCTTGTTGGAACTAACAGTGAGCAAGAACAAAAATAATTGCTTGTGCTTAAACTAGAAATATTTTTCCTACGCATATTACATTATGCATTTCAGTTTTAAGAGTTCTTTAAAAAAAAATAGCGAATATAGCAAAAGACAGAGCGAGTTCTGTAAAGCTGCTTTTTTTCTGTAAAGCAGTTTCTCAGTGGTTCTACTTTGTGCTTTTTGAGAGTCTTGATTCCTTTCAATGGTTCTTTTGCATGGTCTTTGAGAGTTTCTCATTTTAAGTCTTGGTTTCTCTTTGGAGTTAATCTTCATGCTTTTAAAATCCTTACTTTTCAATCTTGGTTTCTTCCTACATTTCTTCAAACTTCACTTTTTCGAGAATATTATTTATGTATTGGTTCCTTTTAGTGGTTCGTCCCTTTGAGAGTCTTTACTTTGAATTTTGGTTCTTTCTTTTTTTTTCTCGGGTCTTATAGAGTCTCATTTTTTGAGTTTTTAATCCTTGTAATGGTTCTTTCACCTGCTCTTTAAGATTCTACCATTGCTTCCTCTCAGATGTTCGTCCTAAACTTCCATAAGAGCCTCTTCTTTTGAGTCTTGGTTCCTGTCAGTTGTTATTTCTCCAGCTCTTTTCCTGCTTTCACTAGTCTTGTTTTCTGTCAAAGTCTCCTTAATCTTTGAGAGTTTGTTCTTTCAAGACTTAGGTCCCTCTTAATGGTTCCTCTTAATGTTATTTGAGAGGTTTGGTTTCTCTCAGTGGTTGTACTTTGTGCTTATTGAGAATCTTGATTTCTATCAATGGTTCTTTTTCATGGTCTTTAAGAGTTTCTCATTTTGAGTCTTGGTTTCTCTCTGGAGTTTCTCTTCATGCTTTTTAAAATCCTTTCCTCTTAATCTTGGTCCTTTTTGGCGATTCTTCTTAATCCTCTTGATGCTGAGTCTTTCATGGTGAGCCTTGTTTCTTCCTACGTTTCTTTAGACTTAATGTCAATTAAGAGTCTTGGATTTTGTCTTTTCTTTTTGCATGTTTGTTCAGCTCAGTGATTCTTTTATACATTTTTTAAAAATCTCTCCTTTAGTGTCTTAATTCCTCTTGCTTGTTCTTATGCTTAGTTTATTGTAATTTAACAGTGGAAAAAAAACAACCTTGGAACTTGAAAAACTCCACTAGTAGGCTAGATTTTCCAATAATTTTGATATTCACATTGATTTAGTTAGTCCAAATCAGTTTTTACCTCAATTGTTGACCTAAAGACACCCTTTTCAGGGGATTTTAATAATTCCCCTACGTTTTCACACCCCTGCAGCTGTGAAAGGACTTGTTAATGATTGCTGATGAGTTGGATCAGGTGTGTTACTGTATTAAAAAAGCACTAAAATGCCTTACGTCAGCTTCAGCTTGAGCCTTAGGGTTTGGAACACAGCTATTATCAGCTAAAGGAACTAGGCTCTAGAGGTTTAAACTACTGTAGAGGGACACTATTACCTGCTGGAGTGGTGAAAAAACATACTACAGGATACATGACTGTGAAAAAAGACTAAAGCCATGTCCCAAAGACTCACACTTTCTCCAGGTGAGAATTAAACAGTGCACACCTGCATGGCTGTAGGGGATGCATGTGTGAGACACTGTAAATCCCATACTGAGAAAAACATCAGTCCCAGGTGAAAATACTGCTTTTTTGCTATGTACAGTACAGGCCAGAAGTTTGGACACATCTTCTCTTTTTCAATGCGTTTTCTTTATTTTCATGACTCTTTACATTGTAGATTCTCACTGAAGCATCAAAACTATGAATGAACACATGTGGAGTTTTATGTACTTAACAAAAAAAAAAGAGCTGTCCTCCACAGTCACCGGACCTGAACCTAATCCAGATGGTTTGGGGTGAGCTGGAGCACAGAGTTAAGAAGGCAAAGGAGCAACAAGTGCTAATAAACACCTCTGGGAACTCCTTCCTTCAAGACTGTGGCCACCTCTTGAAGCTCATTGAGAGACTGATGCCAAGAGTGTGCAAAGCAGTAATCAGATCAAAGGGTGGCTATTTTGAAGAAACTAGAATATAAAATGCTTCAGTGAGAATCTACAATGTAAATAGTCATGAAAATAAAGAAAACGCATTAAAAAAGAGAAGATGTGTCCAAACTTTTGGCCTGTAGTGTACAGCTCAGCACCCCACTGTTCAATAAAAGCTCAAAGCCCAGCTGAAAATTTCACATTATTACCAAGCAAACATCATTAACAGACCAACCGTCTTCTCGGAAATCCTAAGAACAGGTTTAAAAACTTAATTTCACTCAGTTTACGTTGAGCTGCTCATTTGTAAAGCAATTCATTAAAGTGTGTGAAAAGGTGGAGCACTATCGATTGCATCTTTTCTTTTCTGGCTTTCTCTTTTTTCTCCTTTTCCTCACTCTGCCTTTTCTCCAATTCCAACTCTTAACCGCATTTGTCGCAAAAGCAGACACAGAAAAGCACAGCTAAAAAAAAAGAATAAAGACGGCAGTTCAAGAGAAAGAAAAGCCGAATCTGAGACGAGTGCTGCGGCATTCAGGTGAACGGTGTTGAATAAACGGATTGCGTTTCCATCAAAAGACTCTTTAATCTTCAGCTCTCAGCACAAAGAAGCTCTTCTGATCAAAGCGTGCATGCGGAGGCAGGCAATGATAGTAAGGGATGTAGCTCTGAACAACATACCATTATGGGTACAATCTGTAAAATTACCTTATGCAATGGTTTGCAAGTTCTAAGATACTGATTGAAGCATGCAAAAACCTTGGATCTCAAATCTGTCTTAATGTTCAATGGAAGTCAATGGAACTTTCAATATAAAAGGATTTTTTTCCAGGCAATTTGTAGCATTTCTACAGGTCCATTCATATGGACACCATTCATATAAATAAAAACTGCCAGAAATTGAGAGACAATGCCATAAAAAATTATGTTTTTTTAGATTATCAAACAAACACTAATACCAGACAAAGATAACCTGAGTAAATATGAAAAGTGACCAGTCTATCAAAATTACTCCAAAAGGGCATGGACAACTCATCCAGGAGGTCAGAAAAGAACCCAGGAAAAATATATAAAGAACTACAAGTCAGTGTTATTTATTCAATAATAAAAAAGGTCTCACATTAAGATTATCTGGATGATCCCCAGACTTTGGGTAAATATTCTTTAGACTGATAAAACACAAGTTAACTTTTTGGAAGGTGTAAGTCCTATTGAATCTGGTGTAAAATTAACACATAATTGTAAAAAAGAACATCATACTCAACTGTTAAACATGGTGGTGGTAGTGTGATGGTGGTCTGGAGTTGCTTTGCTGCTTTAGGACCTGAACAACTTGTTGTAATTGATGGAACCATATGACCCTTAAGCTCATGTGTACTTGGGTTCTGCAGCAGGACAATGACCCGAAGCACACCAGCAATACACCTAGTTAAAGTCTGATTTAGATGCTCTGGATGATGTTAAACAGGCTGCTTATGCTGTAAAATCCTCTAATGTGTCTGAATTAAAATAATTCTGTAAAGAATAGTGGAACAAAATACCTCCACAGAGATTTCACTTATTTCCAGTTATTACAAAAACTTAATTGCAGTTTTTGTCACCAATGGTGGCTCAACCAAGTTATTAGGTGTGGGGCAAACAGGCAAATACCTTTTTACAAACGACCAGGTTAGTTGGGATAGATTTTGTTCCCTTAATAAATTAAATTATCATTTAAAAACTGCTTTTAATATTGACTTATGTTATGTTCCTCTGATATTAAAATGTGTTTGTTAAGTTTTTACATCATCATTCATTGTAGGAGGTACCACACCTATCCCACGGGTCAGTGGAGCATTTTTTAGCTTTTAAGGGGCACGGCAAAAGTCATGGGACACAACACTATCCCTTCTACCATGAGATTACAGGGAATAAAAGTGTATAAGAATACACTGAAGAGTCAAGCATTGAACCTGGTGCCCTTACAGCATAAAAAATGTTCCATAACTGTATTCTACTGTACAGCATGACGTCTCTGTAATAACAACAAGACATGAGCAGTAGTTGAAGCAGATCATCATTAATTCCGAGACGAGTGCTGCACCAAATTAGTCGAGAAAGCGCAAGAGGAAGAAAGAACGAGAGAGCGAGAGAGCGAGAGACACTGCAGTGGACTCTCAGTGACCTTTTCCACTTGACAAGCTGATAACGTTCCGGTACAACCCTCTTCCCAAACACTTCCCACACTTTAAAATTAAATTACAGGCAGAAAAATCATCCAAACTCTGTGCAGAGAAAAAGCCAAATGTCTAGACATTCTGAGATCTCTGCTTATCCAGCATTTCTTTTGATTGAAAGGGTACTAATTAGGAGTTTCAAGCAGTTTGCGGCAGTAAAAGCCTCTGACCTTTTGAGAAAGCTTAACACTACATGTAAGGACATGATTATACGAGTCTGGGTATAAAAGCATTAGTAAGATTAGATGCGATATAGAACTAATATTGAACGATTAGGTATAAATACTTCAATACATCCCAAAAGAATTGGATCATACGCTTCTTCTGGCTGATGTTTGGAAATGGGCATTTGTTATTGTTTTTGACTAATTCTATTGATAAAATGTTCAATTATTATACAATAGGGGGATCAGAGTGGTCAGATTACATACAGCTCTAGAAAAAAATTTACCACTTCAGTTTCATGCATCTTGGCATCATGTTCTCCTCCATCAGTCTTACACACTGCTTTTGGATAACTTTATGACTTTACTTTACTCCTGGTGCAAGTGGATATGTGGATATGTTTGGAAGATGTATGGAAGATATATATGTATATATATATATATATATATATATATATATATATATATATATATATATATATATATATGCATATATAATATGCAATTTAGTTTATAGCTATTTAGTAAATTCCAACAGCACAAATATAAAATAGCTTGTGAGAAATTTCTGTCTGGTGAGAGCTTTGGTAAAATTTAGATTTACTGTAATTTAAATAAAACATTACAACACTTTTTACTAGATATTTTACTACATATTATGTATGTAATACTACATATTAAGAGAAACTTGGAGAAAAATTGATGAAGTGTTTTCCTCCAGTGACATTGTTTTAAATTAAAAATCATGTGGGAATTGAAATGTAGAAGAACTACCAACATGAGGAATCAACAAGGAAAAAAAAGACTTTTTGACTTAAAAAAATAAAAATTGTGACAATGTGCCTTTGTTTCTGGTGTGTGTTGTAAATATTGTAATGTAATATCTTCTTTTTACAATAAATCTACTTTGAAAAAAGGAAGAGCATGTTTAAACCTGCAACAACATTGTACCTGCTTTTTTTTAAAAAAAAATCAAGTCAAATTTTAGGGCTAAAATGTGTCTCCATGTTCAGTGTTACTCAAAAAGATTTGCTCATTAAGCAGAGACTGTTTCTAAGCTGGACTTCAAATTGTTTTAATGAGGAGGCCGACCCTCAAAACATGGCCGCCTGCCAGGCCCGGAAAACATAGAGCTCAAACACAGTGAAAAAATGTTAGTTCACTCGTTTACAAGAAAGAAGAGAGCTGTGTGGTTTACATAGAGATGCAGAGAGACGTAATGCAGATTACACTAATGTAGATTAAGATGCCTCAGGTGCCCATTTTTAATTTTAATAAGGCGATGTGCATGCACTCTCTCTGTGCAACTGACAACAGACCAAACTATCATAATCAATAACTACACAATGAAATTGAGTTATTGTTGAGTTAAAATCATAATGCACATATTGTTTTCTAACTGAGAGTCATCAGAGTTTTCTATATGGGACAAATCATCAGCTGATTGAACCTTAATTGAACCTAATTTCTGATGCTCTACCAACTGGCAGATGGATCTATTCCCTACAGGTTATAAAAGTTACCATATCATCTCTGTCCAATGAAAAAATAAGTATGTGAATTTTTGTCGATTTTTAGTTTACTACATAATACACTGTGTCAAATTTTCTTGATTAAAAGTCTTTTATCATTGACTTCCATTAAAAAGTTAAGAAGGATTTATCTCTCTCCTGTAAAGTTGTTGTGTTTATCAGCAACTATTTGCTGTAATTGTATACATTTTGTAAAAAAAAAAAAACAATATTAAGACAGCTGTTTATTTATTGTTTCTTCCAGAAATAAGTGTATTAAAAGGATATTAAAATACTGTTTAATTAGAGCCTGGTCGTGCAGGCAGTCATTAGTTCTAATGTACTAATGACTCACTTCTACCAATTGGGATATGAATCTATCTATACCTATAAGTATATAAGTATAAGTATTGGAACACTTGCTTGATTATTGTTTAACCTAAAATTAAGGGTATTTAAAGAGTCCTGTATTTGTTGGAGTAACTGTTTCTAGTTATCCAAGTGAGAATTTTATTGAATTCAGCTAAAAGAGCATTATTAAGGTCAGAATTTTGGATGATGACCAGCCTTTTTTCCCAATTTTATCCCAGCTTTATCCACAACTACAACCCAACTTATTCCAAAATGTATTCCAGATTATATTGGCACAACCATGACACACAGCTTTTTCAAGGGTGTTTTCGACATTTTGCAGTGCTGAAATGTAAAATTTACTGATGATCAGTGATGGTTTGGAGAGACATGTCCGTCATCTGCTGCTGTTGATCCACTGTGTTTTATTATCAAGTCTAAAGTCAGTGCAGTTTTGTTTTCCCACTAAATCTTACAGCACTTCATGGTAATTTTCTGACCCAAACTCCAGAAAATGGCCTGTGACGATGGTGTCTGTTTTTAATGCTATTTTTATTTTATATGAATGTGATATAAAATGTGGTGTGATAATCTCAATACAGCAACGTAACAAATCAAACTGTGTTTAAAAAAAAGTTGCACAAGGTAGGATGTTATAATCATGCAGTTTTAGACCTATTTTGGTTTAATGATTGTGCAGTTCATAGACGTATTGCTGTCGTTTGTGTTTTGCTATCGGCTTTATGCTGTTTTATTTTCTTAAACATTGTTCATTACATTAGAGTTGACTGGGCGATCTTTCTCTTTCTTAATAAACATTGTTCTTAAACAATAGGTCTATGCTTCTTCAGTGTTGCAATGTTAATTCAGTGTTAAAATCATTCTGAAGAGATTGCGCTCATTCAAACAGCCCCAAAAATGTTTTTAAAACATTCAGTTTTAATGCACTACTTACTAACTAAAATGTGGGGTTTAAATTGGGTTTGGCAGAACGTGCTTGGGCTCGGGCTGGGTCGGGCTGGATTTTTATGGGCCAGATCTGAGCTCTAATGTAAGCTATAATAATCATCAACAGGGGGTATTAATTAGAGGCTTGTCTTGCAGGCGTTCCTTGTCTCCAGACTGGTCTATTTGTAGATGTTAAAGGGTGGAAATTTGTTTCCTCGAGACTGAGCTCTCAGAGCATCAGCGGTGAGCTCTCAGAGCTTCTTCCACACAAAAAAAAAAAGGAAAAGCTCCAGCCCGACAAACTGCAGGCGTGACGACAGCGGGCCATGTTTGGGCAGGAGGAAGGCGGAAGCTGCTTAGTATCCTACACACACTCGTGCGGCGTGCAGGAGGCAGACTGGGGAGGCTGTTTTTGGCAACGCTGACATCACAGAGGAGCCATTTTGGGACAGATCTCTCGCTTTACACTCTCTCACCCCTCTCTCTTTCTCTCTCTCTCTCTCTCTCTATCTTTGCTCTGCGGCGGAACGAGCCCCGTTAAGGCATGCGATTGATCTATTTTTAGAGCACCGTTCTCCTCGGTAGGGCTACGTTTCGCTGCATGGGTGCGGGAGTGATGCAGGAATGATGCGTGCCAACGCTGCGCCGAAGGATCTCCACACGGTCCTCTTACACAGGGGGAGATTACACACTGCTCACAGCCCAGAAAAGACCCTCTGAGAGAGGGGACGTCAATCCATGGAAGGACGCCAGTCTCATGGTGGTGGTTACACAATAACTAATGATGCTGATGATGCTGGGAACTCCATTCACTTACTATGGTCATTTTTTGATCCTTTGATCGTTTAATCACAATAAAAGGATTGATTACTACAATAGATCGTGACTTCCAGACTGATGCAATATGTAAAATATGTATGTCTGAATGTGTGGACAGTCGTTCATCAGTTTTGCATTCATTGCTGATGCAGACGAGCAAATGCATACATGCACACAACCTTTTAATTCCCAATAAAGAAAGACTGCCAATAGAATAAATCAGGGGTTGGCAGATGTGGCCCACAAGCATTTGCAAAAATGCAATATAATGCAAAAAAAATGGCAAAAAAATATAAATAAAATGCTCCTCTGGAGAGTTTTTGTTTACATTCCTTCAGCATTAAGAACTTAATGAACTGTGTTTTCTAGAACGATAGCACTCATTTTTAATTTAAACTTCAAGCATCAAATATGTCTCATGTGACTTACTAAATATGTGATAAATACAGGTGCATGTCAACAGAAATTAGAATATTATTGAAAACTCATATATTATATAGATGTATTAAACACAGAGTGATCTATTTTAAGTGTTTATTTCTTTTATTGTTGATGATTATGAAGCTTACAGCCAATGAAAACTCAAACATTTGTGTCTCAGAAAATTTGAATATTATGTAAGACCAATAGGTACTTTCAGCAGTGTGGGCAGGCAGGAAAATCCTGCTGGAAAATGAAATCTGCATCTCTATTAAAGTTGTTATCAGCAGAGGGAAGCTGTAAGATATGAAGTGCTGTAAGATTTTGCGGGAAAATAAAACTGCACTGACTTTAGACTTGATAATAAAACACAGTGGATCAACACCAGCAGATGACAGACATGGCTTTGGGAGAAATGTTGTCTGTAGTTTATAGAATAAAACAACAATGTTCATTTTACTCAAACATAAACCTATAAATAGCAAAATCAGAAAAACTGATTCAGAAACTGAAGTGATCTGAGAGCTATATATTAGCTAGCTAATGTCATTTGCTCTAAGGTGAGGAAATGAGTCAAAACTTTACAATTTTCTTAATGTGATTACATAATCACAAGTGTTTTCAGCTATGGAATCACATTTCAGGTGCAGTCAGTAATCTGTGTTGTTCTGCTACCATGCTCTCGTCCATCAACGGTCAAGTCAAGTAGTCTCTTACAGAACTGGTTCACCAGTATAAATATGACAGATCATCATACTTTCTCTTCAATAGAACAAGAAAAAGAGTTTCACTGTTTTGGATACTGAAAGACAAGTGAATTTGATTTACGGTTCATGAGTACTGTTCATTCCCCATGAAAACGAGTGCTGAATTTCCATGGAATGATGTATGTGGTTGCATTCGTCATTTATATTCAGGTATTTTTAAGTTTGTTAAAGTTTGTTCCTGTAAGATTGGGTACAGAAGATGTTACCAACTATAAATGAAACCATAAATAAACAAGACGTTGTATTTCCTGTTGAGTTTCCTTGTGTGCATTTTAGTTTGAGTCACTTTTAGTTCTTTTAAAAACCTACTAATGTTATTTAGCTGTCAACTTAATTTTAAATATGTGTTTGTATTTTATTCATGTATCTACAATATTTAATTCCTATATCTGAATTGTTCTAACTATCCAAACATTATTGCTTTCTAAAAAGGATGCAATTGCACAATTTTGTTATTATAAGACAAGACAAGACAAGATAAGATAAAACAGGATAATGCTATGTATATCTTTGTACTGTATATATAATTATCGTTATATAACACAACTATTATCATGATAGGCTTATATCAGAAATTTAAGCTCAACTAAACTTCCTTGGGTACCGACCTTAGTGATCTATAGTGCATCTTTAGTGGTCAATTGTGGATTTAGGGAGTTTTGGAGTGTCTTTGGTATCGTGAGGGCACAAAAAACATGTCTTACATGACTCAAAAGGTGCAAAAGGCATGTACTCATTTTCTTAATTAATCATGGGTGTGTTTATTGAGTGTAATGTGAAATAAGCCAGTCAGTGTGCCTGTTATCATTCCCTTTAAGAGGCAGGTGATCTCTGACTTTGGCTCGTTCGTATCTTAACAGCGTGGTGCTTTTGAGCGTTTCAGCAGATAATCAGATACTGAGCTGCTGGTTCACACTGTAACGATACACCAGCAGCTCATTTAAGGGAACAGCAATGTTATTTTATTCTTTACTCTATTTATTGTTGAGTTAAAAGGGTTTGAGCTCTGCTTTGCTCCTGCATGGCTAAAATAAGATAGGATTAGGCGGCTGACTGTTCACTGTTGACTGTTTTCAGGGTTTTAATCGGTCAGTGGCGCACCTGTGTTTTTTCACCACCAAGATACTGTAGAAACACACCAGAAATTTACCTGAACACACCTCACTTCCGAACTACCACACTCATCAGTGTATATTTATTACTTAGTGTTATTTTCAGTCTCCAATCTCCTCTCTTTACTGACTTTTCTGACTCCTTTTTTCACTAGAAATCAGTTTCGCTGATGAACTTCTCACTCTCTCGTCTGAGGATATTTTAATTACGCGGAGTTGATGCTGATTTCCTCATGAGTCAGCAGTGACAGATCTGCAGATCTGAGGGCGGCAGTGTTGAAGGCGAGGAGAGGATCTGTCCACGTTTAGATGTGTCGTGGGACACAGTGTGATGGTGCTATTGAAAGACTGGACACTCTGTACGAACTCTCACGCTGGTGTCAATGCCACGCAGTTAATACTTCACTACTCAGATAATATCTGCTGAAGAGCGGTCCTGTGAACAGACCTTGACCAATGATTTATGGTGTATAGAGTAGCTAACAAACAGATGGACCACAGTCTGTAACTGTTCACTTTTACTGAGGTATTTCAGTATTTTTAGATGTTTTGTAGATCCATATATAGATCCTTACCTTTAAACTTTCCTTATGGTACACTAGTCTTGGTTTGTTTTAGCTGTTTTTTTACACATTTCTTTTTTTGTTTATTTCTTTTCTTTTATTGTTTTATTTATATATTACTCTTTTATGTGTTTCGTTTTTATTTATTCACCTGTTTTTTTATTATTATTTATTCTTTTTTTTCTGTGATTTTAGGATTCTTACTCTTAAATTATTATTTTTACCTTATTTGTTTTAGATCTTAATATATATATATATATATATATATATATATATATATATATATATATATTTTTTTTTTTTTATATATATAATTATATTATATATCTTATTAAAATGCTGTCTTATTTTATTCTATTTACAATCCCTTCCCTGTGTAATTTGCTCGGCTACATTATAAATGAGGGCCAACCTCAATGTACTCAGAGTTTAAATAAAGGTTGATTGATTGATTGATTGATTGATTGATTGATTGATTGATTGATTGATTGATTGATTGATCTTCTCTCTGTTTCGAATCCTCTAAATTCTAATACTGTTAAAAATCAACTCAGCATCACTTAATATTTTGTTAACAATTTGGTCTATATAGCTGCAGATCGTTTCTGGCCACAAAAAGTGAATAAAAATATACTGTATATTAGTGATTTGAGATTTCCCCTATGTTCTAGCTGGCTGATAACTATCATACTGTTATCAAACAGAGGTTGGGCTAAATATATAGGACAAACGGTACCACTTTAAAATAAGACTACCTTTATAAAGGGTTTATAAATGGTTTACAATTAGTTTATTAATGGTTACTAATTAGATCGTAAATGCCTTAAAAATCATTAATAATCAGTTATAACACATATACGTAGAAAGGGCAACAGTGACTTGTTGTTTGCAAAATAGTGAACCCACAGCCATCTTTATTGTTGCCCTTTCTACATATGTGTTATAACTGATTATTAATGATTTTTAAGGCATTTATAACCTAATTAGTAACCATTAATAAACTAATTGTAAACCATTTATAAACCCTTAGTCTTATTTTAAAGTGGTACCGGACAAACTGTTCCACTGAGATTGGGATCCTCAAGGATGTTTTAAAAAAAATGGATGTTTTTTTCATTTAATTTAAATGCTCTTAAATATACTTCCTTTTCACAAAGGGGAGAGAAAGAGAGGTAGAGAGAGAGAGAGAAAGAGAGAGAGAGACTCTGTGGCTGCATTTAGGAAATGGGATGAGAAACACATTGTTCAGCATGTGACAATATTCACACACTCACACACACACACACACACACACACACACACACACACACACACGTGTGTGTGTGCACACAGTCGTTGCTTAAAAGATAAGCTCTGAGAGCTGCAGGCTGTTCTGATATGTTGGGACGGCATCAATGATGCACCACAGTTCATTCATGCTTGTGAGCATTATGAACAGAAAGGAGGAGAGCTCTTTATAGCACAAATTACACACACACACACACACAAATTATACACACACACACACACTGCATATTATATTATATCTGCACCTATTATTTTAGCACAAAAGAAAGGAAAAGGAATCCAAACTGCTCTATTCATCTCTATTGGTCTGAAAAGCTCTATAAGATCTTAAACAGCATGTCTGGAATTATGTTTCAAGTTTGTGAATGTAAAACATGACCGGGGTACCAAGATTTCACAAACACACATATATATATATATATATATACAGTAGATAAACAAATCAATCAATACATTTTACATAGGGTTGTATTATCTGTCTTGGGAAACTCTCTTTTGCAGCGTTTTTGTTCCCTGTGGTGTTAAAAACTTTTATATATATATATATATATGTACACATGTATGCAGTCAGAGAAAGAAATGAAGGTCCTCACTCATCTCACTCAACTTGGCTTATACTGTATCTAAAGAAATGAATGAGATGAGCTTTGGAGTGTTTTGCATAATCATTTTCTCGTTTTCTTCAAAAGCACAGGGATGCTTTTAAGAAGAGAACGAGACAAAAGACAAAAAGAGTGAAAACGATGGAACTGCATTGTGCTAAAAAGCAAATCTGTTCACACTCAGTCTGTGATTGTGTTTGCTTGTGTTTGCTCGTCTGTGGATGAAAATCCAAATGTGTGTCCAAATATTGTTTTTTTTCTAGAATGGCCACACTATTTGCACTATGCATGAGAAAGACATTTCAGACCATTCACACATGAAGCATTTAAGGCCATTCTCCTTGCAATTCCCCTCCCAGCCACAGGGGCCGCTACAGCTACGGTCTATCAACTCACCAAGGTCTTTAGAGCCGTGACTCTCGCTGGCCAGTTCGCCCATCCTCACCAGAGCGTCGAAGTAGCCTTTTGCTGCAAATGTCACACCTGAAAACATGGAAGCATTAGGGGCATCAGAGACGGGAATGTTCTAGAACCTTCCGACCCCCGGAGCATCCCTCAACCCATGGCTTCCGTGATCTGTGATAATAACAGGTGCGGTGGTGGGGGGAAAAATAAATAAATAAAGAGCTGAGATCTATGATGGCTCTGAAGGAGAGTGTGGGAGGGGAGTGGCTTGGGATTTGGGGAGCGATGAACGAAAGCAGAACCTCCTCAGTGAACCCAACAACTAATCCAAACAAGCAGCATTTTTTTAGCTTGTCAACCTGTGACCTTTCACCCTCAATTCACACTTCACACTAGCGCATCTCAAAAAATTACAATATCATTGAAAAGATCAAAAATCATATATTATATAGATGTATTACACACATGGTGTGATCTATTTTAGTGTGCCAAGTCCTGCTGGAAAATGAAATCCGCACCTCCAAACCATTACTGATTGGTGGAAACTTCACACTAGACCTCAAGCAGTTTGGACTGTGTGTTTCTCCACTCTTCCTCCAGACTCTGATCCCTTGATTTTGTTTGCTCAAATGAAATGTAAAATTTACTGTTGATCAGTGATGGTTTGTAGAGACATGTCTGATATCTGCTGGTGTTGATCCACTGTTTTATTATCAAGTCTAAAGTCAGTGCAGTTTTGTTTTTCAACTTTTATGGAGATGCGGATTTCATTTTTTCATTTTCACACTGCCAAAAGTACCAATTGGTCTTAAATAATATTCAAATTTTCTGAGATACTGATTTTTGGTGATGATCATCAACAATAAAAGAAATAAACGCTTAAAATAGATCATTCTGTGTGTTTAATACACTTATATAATATGAGTTTCACATTTTTAACTGAATTACTGAAATAAAAACATTTCAACAATATTCTATTTTTTATTTTTTTGAGATGCACTAATACTCAAGCAAACAAAATCAATTCTGCTTGGGACCTTACGTCAGGGAGCACAGCTCTTCAGAAGGCTCTGAAAGGTTTTGCAAGCTATTTGCTAGCATGCTGAGCTAAGCTACAGTTGTGTGTTAGAAGTGCATTAGAACAAGTTCAGAAAGTCATTAACCTGCTGTGTGTCCTAAACTCAGCCTTATTACCCAAAAGCAACATATCATTTCCATACTATACTATACTATATTTCATAGGTTACTTGCATGCTCCGTGGATGCACATGGTAGACCATGTAAAAATCTGTCATCTGTTAACTGCCATCAGTCATCAAGTCACCAAGAGTATAATACGATTAACAGTATATTATGATTTGAACTAACGTTATCAGCTTAGCTAATGTTAGCATGTTAAGAAGACTTAAAGTAAATGCAACACATGTCTCCAGTAGCCACTAAAACACTTAGAAAATCATCAAACGTGGAATATCCTAATAAAGTGGAAAAAAATAAATGAATCAAAAAAATGGAAAAAAATAAATGGAAAGAGAATGAATAATAAAAAGGCTAACTCAAAAATATAATTCAATTATAATGTTATAATTATATATTTCTTATAATTTCAAGTAATTTAGCTTAACTGCTTTAACTGCACAACATGTGCCTACTACAATATGATGTACTGTAGGTAACATCAGTAATTACAGCTTCTATAACCTATAGATCTTATACATAAGCTGTAATGTGATGAGATGGTGAGCAGAAGAAGGTGATGGAAACTGAACGCAAGCCGCCTGCATCAGCCTCCAGCCAGGTACCACAGTGCAGGTACCACAGTGCAGGTACCACAGTCCAGGCTCACCCCAGGCTCTGTGTGTCCTGGTTCAGGGGGGATTAGGGGTTGAAATCTGGGGGCTTTGCTGCTCCAGCACCCTGAGGAAGGCTACGGCTATGAAGTGGAGAGGAAGTGGGAGAGTGAGGGCCGGGGGCTCTGGAGAAAAGAGGATTACCGGAGCATGAAGAACAAAGCTTACAGATGAGAGGAACACCCTCGCCAAGAGAAAATGAGACATACACTGATTAGTCGCAGGAGTTAACCCTTTAAACTCTGAACGACCTTTCAGAAAGGCCACGCTTCAGTTAGTTCTACTGTTTTAGTACGATTTAAGATTAATAATGAAATAATAATACAGCTGGAGATTATGGGGTTAACCAGTACCACCATTGGCTCCGAGCACTGGAAGAACTCCATTTCACTCTGGAATTACAGCCAAACCTGCTTAATCCACCATAAACTCATAGATTCTCCTCAATATAGACCTTAAAATAACTTCTCTCTGATCCTCTTCTCATTATTTCTCGCCTTTCTGTTTAAACTGGTTCCCAGTTGCTAGGGGAAGCGTCTTTTTCTGGTCTTGAAGACGTTTTGCAGCATTTCCAGCAAAGTGAGCCAGATGCAGAAGAAGTGCACAGGCTTCAGGCATGGCAGAAGCTTGAAACCATGCAGTTAGCATCATTAGCTTCTTATCCACTTGGTCTAATTCAGGGTTGGATCGGCAATGAGGCGACCAAAGTGGCCCAGGCACCTCTGTTACCATCTTCCCGAAGTTCTACCAGCTCCTTCTGGAGGTAAACCCAAGTGTTCCCAGGCCAGCTGGGTGATACAATCCCTCCATTGGGTCCCGGGCCTTCCTTACGAAATTTCCAAAATTGGAAGGCCAATTACCCAACCCCCTTTCCCCTGACCAATAGTGATGTCTCCAACACTAGTAGGGCCATCAATAGGCAGCCAATGTGCTCTGAAGAAAGTCCAGAATCCCCAGCTTTCACCCAACAGCTAATAGACACCTGTGCTGGACAGCATCAAACTACATGAAGAGAGGAGGAAATTCCATTAACCAATTTCTGAGAAATTGCAAAGCCAACTGTGCTCTCTCTGCTCTCTCTGACTCTGGCTGCTGATGGCAAGCAGCATGATCCATGATTTAAACCAGCGTTCACAGTAGTAGTGCCTTAGTCCATTTGGATGCTTGTATCCTCTGTTGAGCTTCTATATTGCCCATCTTTGGTGTCCACCGGCAGATGATCTTCAGGTCCTGTAGACCCACTGTCCTTTACAGTGCTTTACTATCCATGGTACCATGGTATTGGTTTGGAAATGGATTGTGAATAAGCTTATATAGGTGTGTAAAAACAAAAAATGGCCTTCCCCCTAAATATAGGTTCCCTAAAATACCGTAAAAAAGCTCAAGCTCAAGAGCTTAAGTCCAACGGTAAAATCCAGATCACATTAACCCAATTTTTGCATGAAACACCAATAAACTCAATGGTTTGGTTGGTGTGCCATTTCTTACTGAGATGTTTGGTGTTCCCACTGCCCAAGAAAATACTTTTCTAGACTTGTTCTAGAATATCTTTCCAGCATTATTATATTCATATATATTCATTCCTATTCTTCTTGTTCTAAATAGCTCTCTATTTATCAATTGCACAGGTGTTTTACAGTACGGACCACCATGGTTACCAATCCTACACTTGGAATTCTATAGGGTATCACTTTATTTGGATGGTCTATTATAGATGCCACATAGATGCTCAACTAACATTCAACTGCATTTCTATTAAATGCAACTGAACTAACTAAATGAACTAAGATAAAAGTAAATGATTCTCTGTTGAAGAGAAGAGACATAGTTAGGGCTAGATTTGGGGTTAGTTTTAAGTGTATGGTTAGTTACATTCAACTAAAAGTTTAGTTACATTAAACTTAAGATATTCAGTTGAATGTTGGTTAAGCATTTATGAGAATTCAATAATATACCATTTACCTAAAGTGTTACCTTATATAAAGCCTTGCAGAACTCAACTGACCCAAAAGTAAAGCCCAGAGTACACCAACCCAAAGTCCTTCATTAACTTCTGGATGGTTTGTTTGGTGTGTTCTACTTGTTTTTGATTCTTTTCTACCATTCCAACAAGTCTAGAACGTCTTCTGTATTCCCATTTGTTAACTCCCCATTGTTTAACATGAATGAGCTCTAGCTCTTTCACAGCATGAACTAAATGTTCTAGAACGTTCCCTCCTATCCTAGTATTTGTTGGAAAATCATGAACATTTCTGAACAAAGCTTATTGATGAGTAACTGGACCAGGTGCATTAGATTTGGGATTGTATGGAATATGAAGTAGATTTTCAGAGAATGTGACATAACAATGGTTCTGATTGGATTAAACAGTTGTTTAATAGAATGGTGCACAGTGGTTACCAACCCTACACTACAATTTCCAATGGTTAATCCCAAAGCAACCAACCAAAGCTTTCTACTAAACACCAACACACCCCAAATTTAACAAGATCTTGACTTGAAAATATCTACACAAATCACATTGGATCAATGCTATTTGCTAAATATTATGGCTAATTGTATTAGATGAGATTATGGCTAAAACTGCTCTAGAAAATTCTATGAATCTCTAAGGACAGGGTAAATAAATACTGTGCAAAACACAGCAGGATGTAGAACGAAGATATAGCGATTACCGTTTATAAAGAGAATTCTTATTTATTTACCACAATCCCATTGGTTACAGTAGAAAGTGGATTCACGCTGAAACCTTGCCTGAGGGCTTTTTTTAAATCTATATTACTCAATAATAAGGCAGTGGTAAGGATTTCCAGCGTGTAGCCTGAGAGAATTGGTGTATTTACTATTCCAGCGAATAGCAGCACAGTCAGTCTCGGATAGATCCTCCAACCCACTGTGGCGGCGGCCCAGGCAGGCTGGCAATGATGGAAAGCAAGTCCCACTATGGGAGTCGGCACTATTTTTAACCTTATCTAACAGGCTGCATGGGTATGTATGTGGGTGCACACACACACACACACACACACACACGCTTACACACCGACACACTCACACACTCCGTTTCAGATTATTCTGGGATTTTCTGCTACGTTTAAAATAAAAAAAAAAAAATAGTAGGTTGAAGCTGCCAGGTAATGTGCAGAGTATCTCCAGCCACTGAACTATAATCTAGCCTTGTCCGTGGTCCTGAAATAATCTCACCTTCTAAAGCTTTCTATTGTGATTCAATTGAGCCTATTGTCTAGTGTTAGCTACAATACCAAATACCATATTTTTTGCGCTATAAAGTGCACCTAAAATCCTTTAATTTTCCCCAAAATCATCAGAGCTCCTTATAATCCGGTGCTCCTTATGTATGAATTCTACCAGTCAGGTATTAAGGAGCAGTAAAGCCACTCTGAACACTGAAGTACAGAGTTATACAGGAGTTCCAGTTTAGTTCTCCAACAGCATTAGCATTAGCCGCTAACCGTGCTAAGCGCTAGCTCTTTCACTGTTCAGAGGTGAGTATCATCCGTGACTAACCGAGGCTAGCACTGCTGGAGCAGCATTAGCATTACCCACTAACCATGCTGAGCGCTAGCCCTTTCATCACTCAGAGGTGAGTATTAATGGACTGTAGCCTGCTGCTCACCCTGGCTAGCACTTCTGGAGCAGCATTAGCATTACCCACTAACCATGCTAAGTGCTAGCTGTTTTGCAGTGGCCCAACCTGTTCTCAATGCACACTCTGGTGCACTTTTCCTACAGGACAATGCTAGTCCACATACTGCTGCCATCAGAGCCACTAAACCCTAAACCATATATATTTTTATTAGCTTAAATATGTTCCTCTGACATACTGAAACATACCACTCCTACATAATTTTTTTTGTAAGTTCCGTTCCAACCATCTATGTCTGACCGCTATCCGAGGAACACTGCTGCTGCTGCAGCTCTGCCCCTAAACCCATACATCACCCAGTGCCCCTCCCAAACTACTTCTCCCTACTTCTTTTAGCCTTTTTGAGTGTTCTTGTTAACCAGTATGGGTGTCCTTAATCCGAGACTTCCTTCTGGGTGCAACCATCTCTTAATCTATCTATTTCGGCAGCGATGAGTGTAGATTGAAGTTTATCAGATTAAAAGAGCTGCAACAAAGCTTAAAATCATGCAAATCATGCTTCGATTTGCACTCCTTCAGCAAGTTTGGGCCAAACATGGCCTGGATACTTCTCTGCGCTGTCCCAGCACCCCACCTCCCTTTATGGGACGGTGCTTACGCTCACAACTCAACCTGGCCTACTTCTGCTGCCCCGTGCTCCATTTTCAGCACTCCCTGCTTCCCTGCACACATTTTGGCTTTGGTTCCCCTGCGAACTTCAAGGCTATGCCTCATCCTCTTAGATCAATGTTTCCACCAGGTCTCTACAAAACACTTACTTACTGCACACATACTTACACACTTACACTCACATGAACCAAAACAACACACACACACACATGAGTCAAGGTGCCCCTTAAACACACGAGCCACGCATGGGTGAGGGATGACGGGGAGAGCGGATGGGATGACATCACTACAAGAGAGGAAGCCAACACCCCCACAAACAGTACAGTACATTACATTACATTACAACATACAGTACATTAAATAGACGTAACATGATTACTGTATAAATCTTAATTGTATTGTCATGTATTTACCTGTTTATCTGAAACTGGTATGATGAGTGTGTGCCAGTCAACAGTCTGTGAGTGCAAGCTTGTGAGAGTATAGAATACAGTAATAATCTGAGGTACTCACTGGACAGGGCCTTCTCATAGGTCTTCCCCATGGCCACGAAGTTCCTCAAGCAGGGGTTGAACTGCTCCATGATGGACTGCAACAGAAACGAGGACTTGGTTAATACATACAGAAAGCAGAAGAGTCTCACAATCCCACAGAAACACACCAAAAAAGAACCAGAATCTTAAAAAAAATACAAGCTATCCAAATTTATATCCAATATATCTAATACCCCATAATTAATAAATAAGATAATTAGTACACACCTATGTATGTTTTCTATGTTACAAACTGCACAAGGTTTATTTTTCCCGTTGTTACGATAGCGAAGACACACCGACACGCCCTGACGGCTTGCCTATAGATTGCTAAAATTGGACAAAACTGTGTGTGTAATGTATGGTATACAGTATGTGCTTCATATATTCTATATGTACCAGCTCCAAGCACGAACACAAATTATATGATGTTATTGATTGATTTATATATCAGGTAAAGTTTTACAAATGGAATACAAATGGAAAAGGAAGTCTATTTTTTTTTTCAAAACAAAATTTTATATAAATTGCATATTGTTGAATACACAATGATGTCCAATAAAGAATAATCTTTTTTTTAATCTTGGACTTTTTTCAGAATAAAAATACACTAATAAAAAGAAGTTTGTATAATATTTTTTATAACCATTGGCTTTCCCGTCATGGACAGCTGTACACATACATTTCTGGACAAGCTGAGAGATAAAGATGGGTCTTCTGAAGCATGTGGACTGAGGCGGTAGAATAAAATTACAGGATTTTACACATATATAACTCTAGATTTGCAGTATATGTGTCTTGACATTTTCTGTACTAACTGTACTATACTGATCAGGATGTATGATCAGATATTAAAAGTCTCATTTTATCGTTTTTTCATTCATTTTTCATTCATTCTATTTTTTGTGAAAAAAAGAGCTCCGGTGACCAGGTATAACACTGCTTTAGTCTGGTGGAGGAAACGATAGGACATAAACATATTGCCTCTGATTGGCTAACAGCACTGCCACAACAGCAAGTGGAACAACAGTTAGAAACATTTTAAAATAAAGACATTTTTACACTAATAACAGTCTTTAAAATGTCATATGTTACTTTACAACATGTGTAATACCCTGCTAAGTGCAGTTCAGCCACTGACCTATAGTCTTAGATTCTCTTTAAAACACCAAATCCACCGGAGATCCTATTTAAACCTATAATGTAAACCCACAAACAGAGGTAAGTAGTCCAGGTCCTGAAAGTAAAAATCCACCACACAGGATTTTACACTTTAATAACTAAAGATCTGCAGCTCCACCAAAGCTACAAAGCTACAGTAGTAGTGTTTTAATGCTATTTTACCTATTACAGTCAGTAAAGCTTTAACATGATTCTTAATTTGATATTTAAAGGAGAGTAATTTTAAAGTAATTTGCTAATGAATCAAGATTGATCTACTCACCTAATATACCAAATCTGATCTTGTTTACACACAGAACTTACCACCAAGTCTAGAGTGTCTACAGTATGTAGGTCACTGGAGAAACACAGTAAATAATGCATACATACACAAACATTCACCTTTAACCCAGTGCCCACCGCCATCATCAGAAGAGTGGTGGGCACAGAGCCAGGCAGTGGGCTGAGGAG
Source organism: Astyanax mexicanus (assembly GCF_023375975.1). Classification (NCBI taxonomy): domain Eukaryota; kingdom Metazoa; phylum Chordata; class Actinopteri; order Characiformes; family Acestrorhamphidae; genus Astyanax; species Astyanax mexicanus. Next base: position 11,838,276 of record NC_064422.1, read on the forward strand.
GCGCGGGAGTGTGTGGTGAACTACATTCAAGCAGTGACTCATACACATACACACACACACACACACACACCTACACACACACACACACACACCGTACACACCTACACTCACAGCTGCCCTTTACATTCCATTTGTTCTGTCTTAAAAAGCCCCTTGTGATTGAGAACACCCCCTCCGCTCTAATCAGAATAAATCATCCTCTCCTCAGCCAGAGAAGTGTAACCTTTTCCCCACCTTGTCCTCCTTTCGCAGGATTTCTCTTTTTTCTCAGATGAGGAGGAAATTTGGGGCACTGAGAGAGAGAGAGAAAGAGAGAGAGAGAGGGCCGGGGGAACGAGGGTCCGAGATGCTTTCAAGCAAAGGAATTCAGGCCACTGAAAGGGAAAGAGCTTTCAGAGCGAGCAGTGAAAAAAACAAAGACTGACTCAACACAATTACCCAAACAACTGTTAAAAAGCAGAAAAGGATAATGAGAGGGTGATGGTTCGAACATAAAAGAGAAGCAGGGCTGTTTGTGCTCTCAACCAAAGCCAAAAACAACAGATTTTAGTGGAGAAACTCCTCAAACCTCTCAAACTCCTACTGTTCCACTTCTGTTAAAAGCACGGCTCTGAAACAATCAGAAAGATTGCTGCTCTCTGAGTTCTTCTGAACTGTCTTGGCGACTGTGGAGGGATGCATTTATAAATAAATAGGTCAGGCACTGGTCTTAAAAGGTGAGTGTGTGTGTCTGTGAGTGTGTGTCTTGACATCTTCTAAACTAACTGTGCTGAACTGTATTAAATTAATCAGGATGTATAATCAGATATTAAGGAGACATGTCATTGTAAGTTTAAGCACTGGCGTCTCTTGACAGCAGAGTTTTGTTACAAAAAATAAGAGACCACTTAATGATGATGTTTTCCCTTGATTTCACCAAATTGAAAACCTCTGGAATATAATCAAGAGGAAGATGGATGATCACAAGCCATCAAACCACCAAACTGAACTGCTTGAATTTTTGCACCAGGAGTAAAGCAGCATAAAGTTATCCAAAAGCAGTGTGTAAGACTGGTGGAGGAGAACATGATGCCAAGATGCATGAAAAAACTGTGATTAAAAACCATCAGGGTTATTCCTCCAAATATTGATTATTTTTAAACTCTTAAAACCTAAATATAAATATGAACTTGTTTTTTTGGCACTATTTGGGGTTCGAAAGCTTTTAGCCATTTCTCTTTTTTTGGCAAATAAATGCTCTAAATGACAATATTTTTATTTGTAATTTGGGAGAAATGTTGTCTGTAGTTTATAGAATAAAACAACAATGTTCATTTTACACAAACATAAACCTATAAATAGCAAAATCAGAGAAACTAATTCAGAAACTGAAGTGCTCCCTTTATTTCTTCCAGGGCTGTATTTTTGTGCTTTAGCCTCTAATCTCACCCACTGCTTTGTCCGTTCCCCAGTTCAATATCCACACCCCGGGCTGCCAGGTATGAAACACAACAGCAGACAAAAAATACCATGATGCGCCATCAGTATCCATCTAAAAAGCTCTTTTAAAAAGATCACAGAGTAAATATGTGTCGATTTGGATCCCAGATAGACTACAAGACAGATGCGGACAGACAGAGCTAATCTTGGTTAGACCATTTGTCACAACCACTCATTTCAGCAATTGATTCCTTATTGCATTTTTGTATTAATAAAAGTATTTGAGATACTGTACTGTACTGTAAAGTCATTTAGACTTTAGTGCTGGCTACTGTCATCATGCTAAGACATGCTAACCTAAACTGCTATCTGTTACAATGGATGAGCATATGGCCAACAGTTCAACAATCCTTGGGCAGGCACACCTGAAAGTAGATAATCTATCTGATTGGTGAAAATATTGGTTCAGATTTATATGATAAGGCCCTTTAAAGAACTATTCTCTGTTGGAAAAAAGTGGTTCTTCTAAGCCATCTTTCTTCATATAGAGCAGGGGTGTCCAAACTTTTTTTGCTGGGGGCCAGAAGGAGAAATATATTTGAAGTCACGGGCCACAGACTCTGTAATAAAACAAATAATGAAATATACCACTTTAAATAATAAATTTTCCTGATTACTTTCATTTACACACCATTTTACTTGACTTACTATCTTTATGTTTGACAGTGTTGTGTAAAGTAAGATTTTAAAAAAATTGATGTTTCATTTCATGATGTCTCTTAATATTAAACTCCTCAATTACGGCAACTTTTAGACTCTTTGGCCCGTTTTTCTGCGCTACAACTGAGCACTCTCTCCGCTTTTAGACTCTTTGGCCCGTTTTTCTGCGCCACAACTGCACACCCTCTCTGCTTTTAGACTCTTTGGCCCGTTTTTCTGCGCTACTACTGACCACCCTCTCCGCTTTTAGACTCTTTGGCCCGTTTTTCTGTGCTACAACTGCGCACTCTCTCCACTTTTAGACTCTTTGGCCCGTTTTTCTGCACTAGAAATGCTCACTCTCTCCGCTTTTAGACTCTTTCGCCCATTTTTCTGCGCTAGAAATGCACACTCTCTCCGCTTTTAGACTCTTTGGCCCGTTTTTCTGCACTAGAAATGCGCACTCTCTCCGCTTTTAGACTCTTTGGCCCGTTTTTCTGCACTAGAAATGCGCACTCTCTCCGCTTTTAGACTCTTTGGCCCGTTTTTCTGCGCTACAACTGCACACCCTCTCCGCTTTTAGACTCTTTGGCCCGTTTTTCTGCGCTACAACTGCACACCCTCTCCGCTTTTAGACTCTTTGGCCCGTTTTTCTGCTACAACTGAGCACTCTCTCTGCTTTTAGACTCTTTGGCCCATTTCTGACACCTAGCGCATACCTGTCAAGTCTCCCGTTTTGGCCGGGAAACTACCGTATTTTACTCCTCTTTCCCGCCGTCCTCCCGTATTAGTATTTTCCCGTAAATTTCCCGTATTTTATTAAAGTAAAAAAATATATATTATTGAGGATACAGGGCACTGACCGCTCTGTGTCTCTTAACCAATCGTGGAGCCGGTTCAAGGAGAAAGTTCAGGAGAAACAGCCAATCAGCTTGCAAGGAGGGTCAGTGTGGGGAAGCCCCGCCCTCCTCGCTGTGAGTTCAGGCAGCTAGTTGGAGCTGCTGATGTTAAAACATACATGCAGCGATTTTTCTAAAAGAAAGGTAACGGTAGTCTAATCATGGAAACTGTGATGAGATTTTTCTGATAGCTGCTTAAAAATACTCCGAAATAAAACACAGATTAAACCTTTTAAAATAAAAAAATTACAGCTTGTGACTCAGTTTAACTAGAAATGTGGAGAGGACCGACATTAACTGAACTGATCAGGGGTGGAGTGATCAAAAGGAAGAAGTATTAATTAAAAATTATTGTGTAGGCCCCTTAGGACTCATTTTTACTGATGGAATATATCTGGTCCATGTCCTTTTAGTAAAAGCTCATAATACCATTTTTAGGTCACCAACAGTCATTTTGCAGAATTTGTGCACTCTTTGTTCAATTTTAAATCTATTAAATAAATAAAAAATATATCATATAAAAGAGTGCATTTATTACAAAAAAGACATGAAATCTTAATTTAAAAAAAAGATATAGAAAAGGGTTTTTAATTTGGCTGTATTAAAAGAATGACATATGTAGGAATGTCCACAACATGTTCAGATTCTGATAATCTAATTGTAGTGTGTAAGTGGTTCACATGTGGTTATTTTAGATTTTTTGTAAACCTGTTTTAAAAGAGATACTGAACCTTCGTTGGGCTGGTGGGACGGCTTTAAGCGGACAGAGGAAAATATCCCTTATTTTTAAATCTAAAACTTGACAGGTATGCTAGCGTTCAAACTTTGAATCTCACATTCTAAAAACCTGCTTAAAATACCTTGCGTAGTTTGGACACCCCTGATATAGAGTGTAGTTAAAATTTAAGCCTGATTTTTAAGAAGCTCTTAAAGGTACAACTCATTTTGCCTCCAGCATAAAAGAGTCTACAGGCAGTTTCCATAAACCTGATGAAATTATTAAATTATTGACAGTGCAGAGAGGCAATTCACATGCACAGCTTAACACCATCAGAGAAGCAGAACTGTAGCACTTTGCCATGCGTCCCTTGGGGAATGGGGGGCATAAGTACTGCCAAACTCTCCGCCGCTGCCACTCCGCCTGCCACTCCGCCCGCCACTCCTTACATAATCTACCGGCCACTTTTCCAAGAGGCTCAGCAGAGGCCGTGCAGCTGCACTAATCAGACTGACAACACCAGCTGCAGGCAGCGAAGTGCAGGAGCACAAACACATACATAAATAAAGATAAGAGTCCCGAGAAAAAACGACAGAGAGAGAGAGAGAGAGAGAGAGAGAGAGAGAGAGAGGTAGAAATCCAGGATTTGGCACAGCGGACGGACAGCTGATGAACAGAGCCTGAGAAAAGCCTGAGAAGAGAAGCAGGGTTACGTAATTTAAGTCGGAAGATAATGTTTCTTCTGCCACTTTGGATCTCGCTTTCAGAAAGATAACAGACCCAGGGCCTTATCTTACAATTCTCACAAACACAAATAAAAATGAATAATCGATGGATATATTCTGATGGTCTTTAAACGAGGTGTATTCAGGTCAATTTCTGGCCTATTGCTATCTTGGCAACAGAAAACACAGGTGCAGTACTCAGTAGTCAACCATCAGATGTTCATTGCTATCTTGGCAATAAATAAACAGAATACTAAATAAAATATCATTACTGTTCCTGTAAATAAGCTTGTGGAGCACCTTCACAGTGTGAACACGCAGTTCAGTCTCCTCTGCTGAGAAAAGCAGAAGAGCTGCACTGTTAAAATACCAATCCACCAAAGTCAAAGTGCACCTAAGGCATAAGTACATGCCTTTTGCACGTTTCGAGCAGCAAAAGATGTACTTTCCCCGTCGTTACGATAGCAAAGACACACTGACGCGCCCTAAATTAAGCTTCAAGGTGCACAGCTGAGGGCTTATCATGATCATTTTTTTTTTAAATAATTGCGATAAGCAATATTACTTTTATTTTAAGACCATTTGCCACTGGTATAATGATAATAAAAATATAATAATGCAATTACACCCTTTAAAACCTAAAAAATAAACTTTTAATAATTAACAACTTGCAGATTTGGAATTGAGATGCAATAAATATTCAGCAACTGAAATAATTTGACCAGATATGACAAAAAAAAAAAAATGAAAAAAGATTATAATAACTGGTCTCTATAAAATTCCAAACAATGACTAATTTCTTTTAAGCCAAACTGTTCTTTGTTAATATATATATATATATATATCTGCTGGGATAAGTGTTCAAATGAATTATAACCTGCAGAGAAATTTAGATTTTCTTAAAGTCTCACTAAAATACATTTAATTTAGTGGTTGTAAGGTGACAAAATGTGAAAACATCTAAATAGTAAGAATTTATTTTGCAAGACACTGTATACTGGGGTCAAAGTTCAGCTCTGAACAAACAGATTAAGGATGTATTTGCTTTCTATTTTCTGTTCTGTAGTTTTTCAGGCTAGAAGAAACTAAAAGAGAAAACAGAGCCGTGGAGCCGCCGGCTGGTGATAAAGTGGTTCTTGATTACACTAATGACAGCTTACTGCGCAGGCCTGCACTGCTGCAGCCATATTCATTAGGAAATAATGAATGGAGAACGTATCAGGCAGGATTCTAGATTAATTCAGGTTCTGCCGGTGAGGAGAGGTTGATTTCTAATGATTGAGGGAGAATTGCATTTTATTCTAAAATAAATAAATTGTGCGTGTCAGTATAAGGTGATACAGATTTGATTTGATTTGATTTGAGTGGAGTGGGCAGATTGAGGTGGTATAAACACACTTGTTGAGTTCAGCAGTGTTCACTAGTGTGGAATTATTTTATTGTTATAATGTTATTTATCAAAAAACAATTACATGCTATTATTATTATTACTATGTATGAATATATATTTTGTATAAAAATGAAAAGTAATGTAGTTACTAGGGGTGTGACGAGACACTAATCTCACGAGACGAGACGAGACACGATATTGGGTTCACGAGAACGAGACGAGACGAGATTTAAAATAACATTTAAAAAAAAAAATCAAAAATGAAAAATTAATAAAACTAGAGTTTTATTTGACAAAATCATATAACGCACAATTAACAGACTGGATTCTCTCACACATTGATTTATAGGAAATAAAAATAAGATAAAAAATAAAACTTTTCTAGGTCTTATATAGTGCAAACAATAAGTGCAAACCACAACCAGTCATACTAAGACTAGGGTTTGTGTTTTTTTCTCCTAAATCTTTTGTAATTTAACTATGCATAACCATAACCAGTCATACTAAGACTATGGTTTGTGTTTTTTCTCCTAAATTTCTTGTAATTTAACTATTCATAACAATAACCAGTTATATTAAGACTACACTTGAAGTGCAAACAGAGACAGAACATGTTTTTAAATACAGTACAGAGCTAAGGGATTAGTACACCTGCCTATGAAACAGTCACGTGTAGGATTTACTTACAGTATTTACATATATCTTGCGTCTTGTTGTTCACTCTGTTACCGTTTATTGTTTCCACTGGAGCCAAAATGCAGCCAGACAAACAACTTAATAGTAGCAGAAGCATCTTCTATGCCAGGAGTAAGTTATTTAATTAGAATTCAGTATGGTCCATTTCTCGTTTTTCCGCCCGTTTTCGGGCTCCCTATCTCCTTATAAAGGCGTTTTTTAATGACCGCGACCCTGACAACACGGGTTCGATCCCGCGTGAGGAGCGGTGTGTTTATTTATTTATTTGTTTTTCCTTACCGCGTCTGCACAGATCTGATTGGCTGAAGAGAGCGTTTGGTGATCTTACCCCGCATGTGATTGGTCTGTGATTTACCACGCCCGCAAGCGTGTATACAATTATATCCTTCTCAGTATGTTCGGGTCCGCATTGGACAACGTTTGGGTCCGGACCCGGACCGCGGTCCGCCCATTAGTGACCTCTGTTCTATGCAAATGCCCGAATTTTCCTCTTCTGCTGAGAGCTGCTCTCTGCTCAGTATTATTTATGTTATTTATATTTATTTTATAGTGAAAAGTAGCTCACTCCTCAGCCGCTCGCTGTATCGCTACTGGGTTGCCAGATCCCTCTTGAAAAGTCCACACTAAATTTTTTTTTTTTAAGCTTGACGAGAAATATCGTCACGTTTAATCTCGCGAGATATCGTGCCACGAGATCTCGTCACACCCCTAGTAGTTACTTTAGTTAGTATTTAACGTCTTATTATTTTTACCATTGGGCTGCTTAATGTAATTTATATTTATTTGTTGAAAGGCTGAAGTGAAAGAAGCATGTGGGCTGAGGCTGTTAAGTAAAATTACAGGATTTTACACGAATATGAAAGGAACATCATATGGTGAGCATCCATAAATGGGACCCCATAAACAAAACCTTCTGTTTTCCAGTTTCCCATTGCTGTAAGAATTTGATTGCATTAATTGACGAAAGCATAAGCATAAGCTCAGGATGTTGGATGATCAAAACCCCTCATCAAAACTTATATTTACCATACAAATACAGAAATTTTGTCAAAGCTCTTCAGCTGATTAGCTTAAGGACATTTTTTTGACAATTTGTTGTTTGGTAATGAGTTCTGCATTTCAATTTAATTAAATCTTATTTATATAGCACTTTTTACAACAAATGTTGGCACAAAGCAGCTTTACAGAAAAAACGTGACCAAGCTTTTTATAAGTATGTACCACACTGATGCCAACAGTACCAATAAAAAAAATCCCTTATATTAAGAGGAACCAAGACTCATCATGAGGAACCTTATCTCCACTGGCTTCTTGTTTTCCATGTTCTACAAGTGTGCAGGCAGAGGTCACCATGACCCCTAATGCCTCTAGTAACACGTACAGGTGTGTGTGTGTGTGTGTGTGTGTGTGTGTGTGTAAACAACCAGTACAGCTCTAATAAGTCTTAAAGAGACTTAATCAGTAAACACCTACCACTGCTTCAGACTGTTTAATCAGAGCCTAATCAACACTGATCTTATCAGATCTTCACACTTATACACTTACACACACACACTGCAGTGGAAAAACACCCTCAGGTACAAGTAGTCCAGTTCATTAGAAGCAAAATTAAAAATAAAAGCAGACTAGCGTTCAATAATAAGGAAATAATATGGAAAATATGATGAGTAAAATGAAACACAACCATTTTGCTGCTAATTCCATTATATATATATATATATATATATATATATATATATATATATATATATATATATATATATATATATATATATATATATATTCCATTAAAAACTATATATTCTATATTCCCTATCTGTGATCATGTACTGTATGTTCTTTATGTAACAGTATGTTACATATCTCTGTACCTTATGCTCACCATCCGTACATTTAGACTGTAATGTGTTGGTACTGCACTGTCCTGTCTGTCTCATGTCTGCTGTATTTATTGTATTTACTGTATTTATTGTAGTGTTTTAGTTCTATGTTGCACAATTTGTTGCATGTTTGCACTTTATGCTGTCTATATTGTACTGTTTGTTCCATGTTCCAAAGGAAAAAAGAACAAAAATGTGAAAAAAATACAGAAAATTAGAATATTATATAAGACCAATTGGTACTTTCGGCAGTGTGGGCAGTGTGCCAAGTCCTGCTGGAAAATGAAATCTGCATCTCCATAAAAGTTGGAGAGACGTGTCATCTGCTGGTGTTGATCCACTGTGTTTTATTATCAAGTCTAAAGTCAGTGCAGTTTTGTTTTCCCACAAAATCTTACAGCACTTCATATCTTACAGCTTCCCTCTGCTACTGACAACTTTTATGGAAATGCGGATTTTATTTTCCAGCAGGACTTGGCACACTGCCCACACAGCCAAAAGTACAATTTTTTGGGTTTTCATTGGCTGTAAGCTAAAATAATCATCAACAGTTAAAGGAAATAAACACTTAAAATAGATCAATCTTTGTGTAATACTATATAATCTATATAATATAATATATGAGTTTCACCTTTATTTTGAGATGCACCTGTGTAGTTTTTAGATATAAAATGATATCTGCGCCTAAAAAAGACTATATTCAAAACTGCAGAACAATAGCTTTACAATCTGTTCAAACACAAAACACACTATACAACAAACTCGGGCAGAACCACGGTGTAAATATCAAAACTCCAGAGCGAGGGTTAGGAGTTCAGCTCAGTAAAAGTGTGTCTTCTTGCTGCTCATTATTGTGTAAAACACTCAAGCTTAACAGTTCTCAGTAAAACCCAGCAGGCAAATGGCTAATATGCTAATCACACTGAATGAGAGCACTACAGGATAAGAGCTAAACGCTGAAAATATTAAGGTAGATTTAACCATGTTTTCTCCATTGCATATTCAAGGTTTCTGCATAATTTAGCCAAAAAAAAGTCTAAGGTCTAAGGATTACTAATCTAAAAAAACATAAAGTGCAAGTTGTTCCAGACCAATTTAATATAAATGTATTTATTTGCATTATATATTGTCCCAGATAAAATTGTGATGCACAATATTTTTGTCATTCTTAGACCATTTTTACAATTATATAATGCAATCAAATCCTCACAGCAATGTCTTAAAATCTAGGACAGCAGAAACAGGTACTCCAGCAAAAGCAGGAAAAAGTCTATTTTATTCCCCTGATTTCAGAAGAAACAATGCATGAACAAGTGTCCTAATTTTTTTTCTTCATATAGTACATTTCCAGTGTATTTTTAATACAGTTTTGTTCCTGATAGCGTGCTGACACAGTGAAATGCTGAGTGACAACTCGTACACACACACACACACACACACACACAGCTCCCACCCTCTCACATACGCCAGGTCCATGTTTCAGAATTGTCACACACCCATCACACCCTCCACGAGACAAAAATAATCATCATTTACACTACACACACACACACCTCCCACTGACAGAGATTTCCAAGTTATAACTCATTCTATTGACACACCATATGTACACAAATACATACACACACACACACTCAAACATACTGTACATTCAAATGCAATAGTATGCACTTTTTTACACATCAAAGCCATAAACCATGAACTTTAATTGTAGTCAAATGTGTCTAAAGTAGGTAAAAATATAGATACTAGTGTTTAAAATCCTTCTGTAGAAGTTTAAGCATCAACTCAAGCTTTTTACTCTTTAAGTTCTAAATCAGTTGTTGTTTTATTCTATAAAAATACAGACACATCTTTCCCAAATTCCAATTACATATATTGTCATTTAGACTATTTATTTGCAGAAAATAACAAAAATGAAAAATGGCTAAAATCCCCAAAAAGATGCAGAGCTTTCAGACCTCAAATAATGCAAAGAAAACAAACAAGTTCATATTCATAAAGTTTTAAGAGTTCAGAAATCAATATTTGGTGGAATAATCCTCTTTTTTTAATCACAATCATGTTCTTCTCCACCAGTCTTACACACTGCTTTTGGATAACTTTATGCTGCTTTACTCCTGGTTTCAAATTCCAATGAAATATATTCATGTTTGTGGTTGTAATGTGACACAACATAGAAAAACTCAAGGGGTATGAACACTTTTGCAAGCCACTGTATCATCTGAGACGTGATGCATTTGATATATAAAAAAAAATATGATGTTAAACTGATCTGCAGCACCCGGCTCTGCATCAATCTGCCCATCACAGCTGTCTGTGGACAGGATGGTGAGCATCCCCCAGCACCACCACCACCCCTCCGGCACACAGCCATTATAGCAGCCACTGCTGAGTGACTGCTGGCACAAATCAAGCGGCTGAAGTAGTGGCAGCAGCAGTGGACTCGTTCCACCAGAGACTGGGCGGAAGTGAGCGGCACATCCGCAGCATCCTGAGATTTACATTTCAGATGAGCTATTATCTGCTCAGTGTGTGAGTGTGTGTGTGAGAGGGAACATGTGTGTGTGTGTGTGTGTGTGTGTGTGTGAGTGTGTGAGTGCGCCTCCTCCGCACACCAGCAGCAGCGTGAATCCCACCTCAGCGAGGTGAGAGAGAGAGAGGAAGACTTCCGAGCCCATATTTGGCTGTGTCGGAATCCCCCCGCAGCGCACACACACACACACACACACTCTGCTGCAGTGTGTTCCCGTCCCCGGCACGTTCCCCGGCCGTACCACCTGAGCACAGCTGGGGGGGGGGGCACAGACACACAGACACGACGCCTAAAAAAAGACAATCATGTTCTACATCAGTGCTCTGTAGCTTCTACTCTATTCTATTACAGAGCTACTGTATATTAGCGTGTATATTAGTAGCATCTTGCTTGTCTTCTACAGCAGAACGGGTCCTCTGGTTTTATGGATCTCCAGGACTCTGCGCTGGAACTCTATTGTCTGTGTGGAGGCAGTGAAGGAGCCCCGTCCTCAGGAACACTGTGATCCATTCAGTGAAAAACAGCAGCAGCAGCTTTGTGTGAATCAGTGTGGCAGATCAGCACACACCCACTGTTCCATACACACTAATATACAGCAGAGAGACACATGTGCACATGAGCACAGAGAACGAGAGAACAGGGAGAAAGAGGAGTGAGTGAGAGTGTAAGTAAATGAATGAGTGAGTGAGTGAGTGAGTGAGTGAGTGAGTGAGTGAGTGAGTGAGTGAGTGAGTAAAATAGTGTGCATTTGAGTAAATGAGTAGATAGGAGGGTCAATGGGTAAATGAGTGGGTGGGAGAATGAGTAAATGAGTGAGTGAGTGAGTAAATGAGTAGATAGAAGGGTCATTAAATAAATGAGTGAATGGGTGAATGAGTAAATGAGTGTGCAGTTGAGTAAATTAATGGTAGGAGGGATTTTGAGTAAATGAGTGAAAGGGTGAATGAGTTAAAGAATGGGTAAGAGGGTGAATAAATAAATGAGTGAATGAATGAATGAGTTGATGTGTGAGTGGGGAAATGAGTAAATCTGTGGGTGATTTAATAAATAAAAGTGTGTAGGAGGGTGATTGAGTAAATGAGTGAGTGGGTGATTAAATAAATAAGTGGGTGGGGAAATTAGTAAATAAGTGGATGGTTGAGTAAATAAGTGTGCAATTGAGTAAATGACTAGATAGGAGGGTAACTGAACAAATGAATAAGTAAGTAATGAGTAAAATAGTGTTTGGTTGATTGAGTAAATGAGTGGGTGAATGAATAAATAAGGTTGCAGTTGAGTAAATGAGTGGGTAGGAGGGTGATTGAATAAATGAATGAGTGAGTAATGAGTAATTTAGTGGGTGTAGGAATGAGTAAATAACTGGATGGTTGAGTAAATAAGTGTGTTGTTGAGTAAATGACTGGAAAGTAGGGTAAATGAATGAATGAATAAGGGAGTAATGAGTTAAATAGTGGTTGGTTGAATGAGTAAATGAGTGGGTAGGAGGGCGATTGAATAAATGAGTAAGTGAGTAATGAGTAAATGAGGGGGTGGGGGAATGAGTAAATAACTGGATGGTTGAGTAAATAAGTGTGCAGTTGAGTAAATGACTGGAAATGAGGGTCACTGAATAAATGAGTAAGTGAGTAATGAGTTAAAGCAGAGACACAGACTGCACAAACAACACAAGAAACCTTACCACAACACGTCCATACTCACTTTGTCTTCTAATCTACACCCATGTCCTCCATCCAGTTACAGTCACTGGTAGCCTGGAACCAATAAACTCTAAAGAGCTATGGAGTGAATATTTCAGAGGGAGGGACGAACCCCCTTACTCATCCTGATTTCTTTTGTTCAGAATAACTTTCTCTTATCCTCTGCCAGTCTCTTCCCCTACATCCTTCATCCCTCCATCCCTAGACCCTCTCCAGCTCTCCTGGCACAGTCTATCTGAGAGAACAGCGGACAGATTACTCTCATTACCGACTCTCCTTTCCACCAAATTAGATCCAACATGGCTGCCAAAGGAGCACATTAGTCTGCAGACTGGGTGTGGGGTGCTTGAGCCAAAATGTCACCACACACACACACACACACACACACATATGTGTTGGACACAGGCTTTGGTGAAGACAATGGCCTTATAGTCTTGCATCTAATCTATGAGGAGACATTTGTTTTGGGTCATCAATTGTCCAGAGAATGAGCTGTAGATTTTGTTTTAGGCCAAATCGCCCACCCTTACTCTTTAGTAAGATAGATAGATCTATATAAACCTTCACTCCACACTCAACTTGTCTGTTATTACTTCTTGTTACGACTTTGTTTTGTTTTTCACCAACTCTCATTTTTGCATGGATGGGTTATTTCTGTATCCAGCACAATTATAAGTATAGTAAATATGGTTTTATTAATTTTGTGGACCCCATTCTATTCAAAATCCTTTTCCTGTACTGTGGGTGTATGTAGTGCAGTAGACTGACGATGACTTTATTATATTGAAAAACTTTTGTACGGTATTTTTGTAAATCAGCTTGACTATCAGTATGACAGTGTGTGTGTGTGTGTGTGTGTCAGTGTACTGAGTGAGCGTGAGAACACAGTGGAATAATCTGGCAGTGTTGACGCAAAAATACACTCTGTTCCTGTCTGTTCCCACCTTCCCCTCCTCTCTCATCCCTCCATCCTCAACCTGAACAGCTGCTTCACGTCTCACCTGCACACCTCCGACTGTGACAATGACACGCACTCAATCACACACACACACACACACACACAAACACTGTATACCGTATTTTTCGGACTATAAGGCGCACCGTATTATAAGACGCACTATGAAAGAACGCCTATTTTCTGGTATTTTTCCATACATAGGGCGCATCGCATTATAAGGCGCGTTAAGTGACACTAGAAAGGGTGCCTATATCAAAGTGAACAGGGGTGGCGCCATGTTTCCCTTCCCCCGACGGGGGGGGGGGGTGTCTTGCCGGTGGAGCATCTCAGTATACAAATCTAGCTATTTCAAAGTCAAACGAGTGCTGGATATTAATCTACACAGATTCCTCTCCTGAAAACTGTTTATTTGGGTGAGTAACGTGCTTCAGTTTATTTACAGTAAGCTTAGATTTCCAGATGTCCACTAAGGCTTGCTGCACCAGCGTTAGCATAGCTATCCGCTAGCACGCTAGCTAGTCCCCTAAACTAGTAAAGTTAACCCAAACTTAAACGACAGCGTTACACTGAGTAATCCTGCGTGTTCTGGTAAGACAGTGAGATATTAGCTAGCGATTCGTCCCCCGTAGCTTGTTTTAACACGGTAAACAAGCAGATTACAGGCTGATAAAACTCACCTCTGAGAGAGTTAGCGCTTAGCATCTAGCTAATGCTAGCCAGGCAAAGCAGCACAGACTTACAGGCTGATAACTCACCTCTGAATGGTGAACGCTTAGCGATTAGCATCTAACTCTAATAATACTGCTCCAGCAGTATTAAAAGTACTAAATTTAGATAATACTGATCTCTGAACAGTGAAAAAGCTAGCTAGCTTAGCGGTTAGCATCTAGCTAATGCTATTGCTGCTCCAGCCACGGAGCTGCACGGCTCTGCACAGAGTGTGTGTTTACTTTAGATAATTTAGATAATACTGATCTCTGAACAGTGAATAAGCTAGCTAATGCTATTGCTGCTCCAGCCTCGGAGCTGCACGGCTCTGGACTCTGTATAGCACTGAAACTCTCTATAACGCTGCACCGAGTGTGTGTTTACTGCTCCTTACAACCTGACGGGTAAAATCCATACAAAAGGCGCACCGTATTATAAGACGCACTGTCAATTTTTGTGAAAATTAAAAGTGCGCCTTATAGTCCGAAAAATACGGTACACACTGTCAGCCCTCAAATCTATCTGAAACGAATTATTTTTTCATTTTTTTATACCTCAGACAGGAAACTGTAGCACTCTAAACCTTAACATCTCATCTATTCACAATAACTCCATAACCATGATTCCTTCCTGATAAAAAGCAGCCATTACATTATAACCATCTGTCTAATACTGCAATGTCTGGCTAACATTTTCCATGCAAACAGACAAGAGACTCCGCCAAAAATCCCATCAGCATTCAGTAAAGGAGGGGCAACTTTAGCTTTTATCAGACATGGCAAAAGTCATGAGACTTGAGATTAGTATCAACTATCGCTTCTAGATAAGAGTTCAAGTATTTACCAGTATGGAAGCCCATTCCCACCACCTAAAATTTGAGTTATAAGTCATTATTTTGAGATACTAAGTTGTTATTTTAGAGATACTGTATCATTATTTTGAGATACTGTCTGACTGTTTTGAGATACTATCTCGTTATTTTGAGATACTATCTCGTTATTTTGAGATACTATCTCGTTATTTTGAGATACTAATTAATTATTTTTGGCTACTAATTAATTATTTTGAGATACTATCTTGTTATTTTGAGACAGTATCTCGTTATTTTGAGGTACTATCTCGTTATTTTGAGATACTAATTCATTATTTTAAGATACTGTCTCATTATTTTAAGATACTCTCTCATTATTTTGAGATACTATCTCGTTACTTTGAGATGCTAATTAATTATTTTAAGATACTAATTATTATTTTGAGATACTATCTCATTATTTTGAGATACTGTCTCATAATTTTGAGATACTGTCTCATTATTTTGATATAGTAAGTCATTTTGAGATACTATATCATTATTTTGAGACAGTAACTTGTTATTTTGAGATACTCTCTCATTATTTTGAGATACTATCTCATTATTTTGAGATACTAATTCCTTATTTAGAGATACTGTCTCATTATTTTGACATATTAAGTCATTATTTTGAGATACTCTCTCATAATTTTGATACAGTGAGTCATTATTATACAATACTCTCTCATAATTTTGAGATAGTGAGTCATAATTTTGAGATACTATATCATTATTTTGAGATACTCTCTTTCATTATTTTGAGATACTGTCTCATTATTTTCATTTATTAAGTCATTATTTTGAGATAGTAAGTCATAATTTTGAGATACTATATCATTATTTTGATATAGCAGAAGACTGTACAGAAACAGAAGCAGGTGAGGACTACTTTAGAAATGGATTTACAAATCATTAAATATTGGTGCCTTTAGAGAAATTACAATATCAAAATAAGCCTTCATTACTTAATAATAAGAATAATATTTTTGTCTTTTGTTTTGTGTTTTATTTTAGGTGGCTGGAATGGGCTTTTATACACAGAGCTCAGGATTTAAACCATTCTAAAAGCAGTATAAACGCTGTTTCACTGCAGTAAAAGACCTGAAAACTCTCATTCTTCTCCAGTAGCAGAGCGATAAATCTGCCATCTGTTAGCAGCAGGTTTTGGAGTAAAGTAGGTCCAGCAGCATGAAGCCTCGCTCAGCTCCCTTCTCCAGGACAACGGCTTAGATCCCTCTTTCATTCAGTCTCAGCCCCTTTATTCCTCCTTTATTCCTCCTTTCTTCATTTCAAACAGGAATACAATCTTCACCATGCAGTGCAGGAGAACTGCTTTACAGTGTGCAGCGCTGCCTTAGCGCACAAAGATTCCCATTAAAAGAATTAAAGGGTATTTTATTTTAAATTAGAATTTTCTTACTTTTTCTTTAAAACTAAGAACAAAAAATGCCTGCAGACGATTGTTCCTTGGTTTAAAGAGCAGGAGGTTCAATCAGCAAATTTTAAGCTTAGACAGTTAACTTTAAGCTTAGTTTGAAAGAATATTGATTGTACAGGATATAGGATATAGGATATAGGGAAATCAGGCAATATTAAATTTACACTGTAAAAATAATCCTAAGAAGAAAGAAAACTCATTCAAAGAGAAGAGATGTGTCCAAACTTTTGACTGGTACTGTATATTGCAATATTAAATATTTAGCAAGCATAATTTCTCATGTAAAAATGGAAATAAAAAGTGAAATGAATCATTTTTGATGTTTATATTGTCATATTGTGCTTTGTTACTGAGTCTACTGGGATATATTTAAATTGTAGTTTTGCAACTCTTTATATTCAGACTATATTATTTAATAAGTAGTGGAAAAATGTCCAAAATAACAACAACAAAAAAAAAACATTCAGTATTTAGCCTAAATGTTTTTAATTTTGTTCAGTTTTGGAAAAAAATAAATGAATCAATGTCGATGAGTCGATGAATTTCTGTTTAAAAATGCAATTTTTAACAGATTTTACCATAAGTTAATGAATTAACATGCCATGCTTTTCATATATCAATATTAATACCACATAGAAAATTGGTACAAAATAAATAATACTGAGTGTGTTTATCATAGAATATGAGAATAATGCAATTAGCATAATTTGTGTTTTAAATGATTAAAATGCATTAAAATGATCTTATGACTTGAACACTTGAAAATACTGTTGAAAAACAGTGTGATTGCACTCCTTCCGGTTGATTATTATTATTATTATTATTATTATTATTATTATTATTATTATTATTATTATTATTATTCAATATACTTAACTCACTAAAGTTTATGTGGCTGAATGCAATCAAATCATTTTCACAGCTTCTCAATGCTTCAGAACTTTGAAAAAAAAAGTCTTCCCGGAACTCCAACAAATACTCCAACAAATATAGGATAAACTTTTTGTTAATATATTTGATTTTAGATAAAACACAATAAATGAGCAGGTGTTTTAATAATAATATATATTTATACACTTAAACTGTCCTCTTATGAAGTGTGGTGTGTGTGTGTGTATTGTGTTTCCATTGTAAGATAAGACAGGATAAGATAAGATGACATGAATGAAGTACTTCAGAAATATGAGCTCCTGCGATTCTGTTGTAGATATGAGAGCACAGTTTATCCTGTACACAATAAAAAAAACACTACATCAAACAACCTGTACCTCAGAGAGGAAGACACTGAAGTGTCAGAGAGACAAAAGACACACATACATTAACATTCACACTGCTGACAGCCTGCCACGCCACGACACCGCCGTTAAAACACCCCAAAAAGGCTCCAACAAACACTCTACTGACATTTACAGGTGACTGGGAAATGACACACACCTTGACTCAAGGTAGAACTCACTTATACACACATATACACACAGATATTCAAGATGGTACTCGTTTTTTGCCCATTAAAGAGTAACCAACATGCAAATCAGAAAGCTGTCTATGGGTGAAAAACATTAGGGCATAAATATTGGCCAGTACAACCTTTTGGACAGTCCTGAAGAAGAAAGTCGTCACTGGTGTACTAAGTAACATATTTCGAAAAGGTAGCCCAAGGAAAACCACAGCAGTTTATAATAGAAACATAGTGAGTGCTTTAAAGAAAGACCCCAACCAAAGACAAATCCTCCTTCAATGAAGTTCATCCACTTGCTCTGCTTCTACTTTCTCAATTTAGGGGATTAAACTGGCAACCTTACGCTCCTTAGCCCACTTCTCTCACTTTTTCTCTCTCAACCTAAAGCTACTTTAGGCATCAACTGCATTAAAATGTTTTAGGACAGGGGGGCCAATCCATTTATTTCTGCTTTAGACTGAAATCAAATTTCAAGTTTGAAAGAATATTAAAATAATACTATGAAACAAAAGATCAACATTTCAGAAGATAGCAACTCTTTCCTGAACTCACCCATTTTTCTTGTCTTGTGAGCAAATGTATAGGAACTTGTCATGTGTGTTTTGTTGTCCAGGTGTGTCCTGATACACTGATTATTCAAACAAAATAAAAAGTATTATATGTCTACGTTCAGTTTCAGATTTGGAATTTGCTCATAGTAACCAACATAAAAACCAGAAAGCTGCCTGTGTGTGAAAAACAAGCAATTGTGAAGATGAGAGAAGATGGAAAACCAATCAGAGTCATTGCATGAATACTGTTTATAGCCAGTATAACTATTTTGAAATGTCCCAAAGAAGAATGTCATCACTGGTGTACTAAGTACTCCACCATACCACCAATTAGTATGCATATATTGAACCCAAAACTATGTGATAAATGACCCTGTGTTTTTAACCATTGACCAACCAGTGGTCCATACTGTATATTGTATTGTGGGAGGCTTACATTTAGTAAAAAGTAAAATGTTCGGAAAGAAAAAGTGGAAAATTTAAGAATACCAAAGAAAAATAGCAACCTTCTGGATTCTAGTGTTTCTCGACCCCAGTCTTGGAGACCTAATTAATCTAATTAGCTGATTAAAAAGCTCTTTCAAACTTTCCGTTTGCTTGTTAATGAAGGAAATCTCTAAACTGTGCATTTATCAAGGCAAAATATGCACCAATATTGGCTGTTGTAAAGAGTGCTGGGCAAAAAGCACAAAATTACTGGATCTCAGAAAGCTGTAAGAAAGCGGAGATGGGCTATTCAACAAAGGTAAGTAATTTTTATCATGATTTACTACAACAAAAGACAAATTTTACACTGGACTTCTCCTTTAAGTATGTACAACAGACACAGGTGTGTGTGTGTGCTCCACACATCAGCCCTCATCTCGTTCACCATTATTTTCATTATCCACACACTAACGCTCATTAGCTATTCATGGTCAGCCGCTGTGAGCCAGGCGCTGAGCAGTAATGCAACGCCTCATCCATCACATGAACAGCATCTCAGTCGCTTCATGCAGCTGGAAATGAGCAGAGTTAAAGAGCCAAGAGCTGCATTATCTCCTCCAGAACCGACGAACAACAGAGGAGAAGATCAGTCTTCAGAACAGTGCGGCTCTGACATGACCATTAGGGGGGTTTGGTGAAGTGAAGGGGAGGAAAATGTTCACCCATAGATGCAGTGAACACAAAAATACTGAGGTCAATCATATTTAACCAGTCTAAAATATAGGTATGTTTACATCAGAGGTCAAATTAAACCACATCAAATCTGGGCCAGTGTCTGTAATTATTGGTTGTTCGAAAACTCATATTGAAAAATCCCTTTTCTACATGATATACAGCTCTGGAAAAAAATAAAAGACTGAATTGAAAACCTCTGGAATATAATCAAGAGGAAGATGGATGATCACAAGGCATCAAACCACCAAACTGAACTGCTTGAATTTTTGCACCAGGAGTAAAGCAGCATAAAGTTATCCAAAAGCAGTGTGTAAGACTGGTGGAGGAGAACATGATGCCAAGATGCATGAAGAAAACTGTGCACCAAAAAACAGGGTTATTCCACCAAATATTGATTTCTGAACTCTTAAAACTACTTGTGAATATAAATATGAATATGAACTTGTTTTCTTTGCATTATTTGAGCTCTGAAAGCTCTGCATCTTTTTTTTCTCCAAATAAATGCTCTAAAAGAAGTTGAATCGATTCAGACACTAAGGTGGTCTCTTAGTCCTTTTTCCAGAGCTGAAGAATCTGTTTGATTTTCTTTACATTTTGTCCAAATTTCACGATGAATGAACCCACAGATGGGCTCAATAATGACTTGAAATTAAATATTTTTACATTGATTTCCATTGAAAGATTGGAAGGTTTTTAGCTTCTCCTCCATGATTTGGAATTCAGTCCAGATGATCTGAATTTAAGCTTTGTACACCCATTCCTGGTCCAAGAGGACTCCCCAACCAACATTCTCATTTGGGGTACACATGGGTGGAATATGGACTAGTTGGGTTCAAGTTGGGCATAGATATTGTTATTGGATTTCCAGATAGAGCCCAAGTTCTAATCCCAACACTCACCATGGTGGGCATCATATGTATAGACAACATTGAACCCATTGAAAAATGTGGGAACAACTTAGAACTAAACAGCTTTGTCCATGGGTTGGGTCCATGTTGAGCGCCATCCGGGTCAATGATTGGACCATGAGCCCGATCTGGATTGTCCACTGCACATATGGACTTGGTGGTACCAATGTGAGATTAAGGAAAGCCCAAAACTGGTTCCCAGTAAAAACACATGTAAAACCCACTCAGAGCTCATGCCCATCTGGAACCCACCTAGCCACTAACACAGTAAGACTGTAATGTAATTTATTGAATTATTATACAGTATATGCAGAATTAAATCACTGAAACAAGAACAATTAACACGACACGTAAGTAAAAACTTAAGAACAGTAGAGGACACCTTCACTTAAGTCATTCCTCACACTCATCCCCCCCCCCCCCACACACACACACACCCTCACGTTCGGCCTGTGAGACACTACCCGCTTTACACTGGCAGATGCCGGTTGAGTCACTGGTGAGCACAGACAGGCGGCTTGGCTATCTGAGGGAACTGTGAGATTACTAAGCAGCTGCCAGGCCAACCTCTCACTCACACACTAATACACACACACTAATACACACACACTAATATATACACACATACACACACACATTAATACACTCATTTTTCTTTTGTCTTACCATTATATAGCTTAAAAAACATGCATTACACAGAGAATCCACAGATACAGTATAATGACCATATATAGTATATAATGTAGTGTATATGTATAATAAGTGCCTATTACACCAGACTGAGGGTTTTCTCACCCTTATGAAAAGGAAGTAGACTTAAGAGCATTAAAAGTACAGTATGATCAAATTAGGTAAAGAATACTAAAATATAAATTTTTTATGTGTATGAAAATACACATTAAATACATGTATACATGTTTGCAATATGCTTAACATATATATGTATATATATGTATATATATATATATATATATATATATATATATATATATATACTGTATATTAGTGCTGGGTTATTATAGCATAGCATCTTTGTTGGTTTGCAAAAAATCTGATTTTCGATTATAAACGATTATTTTCGCCCCAAACTACAGATAAAAATCAAACTACTAAAAATCAAACTACATTGGTGCTTGATGTTGAGACGCTTTAGGTTTAAGTGAATCAATGATTCAAAACATTGTTATACAAGCCCATGTGCTGGATGGATAAACACTTTAGAAATGAGGAGCGTTTTTCGGATATTTTACATTAAAAATATAAAATGTCTGTATGTAAAGATGTAAAATCCACCCAAGCCAAACATCACTGATAATTTTGGTAATACAGTATATTTGTGAGGAAAACATGGTGCAAATGAGCTTTTTCTGACAAATTACCACCACAGAGAGTCCGTCTGTCTATCAGTCAGTCAGAAAGACAGACGGCGCTGCTTTGCCAGCTCATTTAGACTGGCAGACAGTCTGAGGTGAGCAGATCTGTAGCCTTCTGTGTCTGTTCTCAGGTCAGCTGGTGTCGTTTAGCTCCCCGCTGTGCCCTCTGACGCGCCGTCTCTTATACAGCGCCCCCGCCCCCAGCGGAGGGTCAAAACCGCCTCCTCGCAACTCGCAACAGATCCTGCAATTATCCCGCCCTCTCAGCGCGGGGGCCCGGAGAGACCGGCAGCAACGAGGAGGAAAACAGTCCCCCACTAACGCCTCCCCCCCCAAACACACACACACACAAACACACACACACACTCTCAGAAAGAGCAAACTCTCCTGTGGTGTTCGTCAAAATGCTGCAGCTCCTTCAGGATGTGCTCATTAACTTCGCCTGCCTTCTGCCTTCTTCCCCAACAAACATCTACAGGCTGCCAAATAACGATCCTCCCTGCAGCCCACCACTACCACCACCAGCCATTCCCCCACCGACCTTTCCCTCACCAACCACGATCAATCCCCCACCGAACATGATCAATCCCCCACCAACCATTCCTCCACCGACCATGATCAATCCCCCACCAACCATTCCTCCACCAACCATTCCCCCACCGACCATGATCAATCCCCCAAAACCATGATCAATCCCCCACCAACCATTCCTCCACCGACCATGATCAATCCCCCACCAGCCATTCCCCCACAGACCATGATCAATCCCCCACCAACCATTCCCCCACCGACCATGATCAATCCCTCACCGACCATTCCCCCACCGACTATTCCGCCACCGACCATGATCAATCCCCCATCAACCATTCCCCCACCAACTATGATCAATCCCCCACCAATCATTATCAATTCCCCACCAACCATGATCAATCCCTCACCGACCATTCCCCCACGACCATTCCCACACCGACCATTCCCACACCGACAATGATCAATCCCCCACCAGCCATCACCCCACCAACAATGATCAATGCCCCACCGACCATTCCCCCACCAACCATTTTGGTTGGCAGTGTAAAAAGTGGTCAGTGGAAAAGGGCAAAAAGTGGCCAATCAAACTTTAACTTCCATTAAGAACTAAATCCAGGACTGTAAACTGGATTCAAATTCCAGATTCAATTACCATGGAGTTTTGCTTACAGTTTCCCAAATAGAGATTGAGCTTAGTCTTGGACTACACTGCATTTTGAATGGAGATTTTAATGGTTTCAATATAATAAAATGTAATCTATGCCTAGACTTAATAATCCCTGTATGTTGATTAACTCAGCAATTACAGTATTTAATCAACGTGGAGGAGTTTCAGTTGTATTGGGAGGAGTTTCGGTAGTTGAATGTTAAATCTTGTAGATATGGAAGCATTTGCACTGTTATAACATTTGAGTGATCAGTTTGAATCTGTTTTAAAGGCATGTTTAGTGTGATTATTCTTGCATTTTTATGCAGTTTGGCCTTATCCGTATATAATCCTGATACTCAAGACAACTGATCTGACTAGGTGTAAACAGGGGCAGCTAAACTTGACCACTTCAAATGGCTCAAAATTGAATTTTTGCTGAGTCCAGTCCATGTTGCACGAGTCTTGCATGACATCTTTGCAAAGCAAACTCAAAGCAGGCTCAGCTAATAAAATCTTTATACCACTTCACTGGGTTTTATCTTGAGGGAAAAAAGCTGCTGCACTGCAGAGCAACTCTCCAAAGCTTTCCACACCAAATCTTGCAGAAACATAATCCCACGTTTGGATTACATGGTCAGTGGCCCTGTCCGTGAGGAACAGGAACATCCGGTTACGAAACGTAAGCTTCTCTGGCATGTTTTGGCCTCAACCAACTCATTAAAAAGTTTGCCTCTTAAGAAATATCCTCACTCAGCAGAGAGCAGCAGGAGGGCTGGGTGTGTTTTTTTTTTGGCTTGTCTGGACTTTTCAGGTGATGCAATGTTTAACCCGAACTTGACCAGGGGATTTTTCAGGTCAACAGAGAAAGAATTACAGTAAATCCACTCAAACAAAGCAGGAGAGGGGCTGTAATACTGCTTATATATTTGTTACTATAAACTTTAAAAAGACACTAAAGATGAGTCTGTGAAGCAATGCTCTGATTGTGTTTTTTAAACCTTAAGGTTATTGGTTGTTAATCACAAAAAACTATATTAACATATGTATTATCATTTAATTCCTTTTTTCCCATCTCCCATCACTAGTGATCCGAGAACACCAGGAGGGTGAAGAATGACTACCAAACGCCTCCTCCGACACATGTGAAGTCAGACTCCGCCTCTTTTTGACCTGCTGCTGATGCTGTAGCATTGCAGAGTAGCATCACAGCGCTAACGCCCGAAGGAAAGCGCAGCGACTCGGTTCTGATACATCAGCTCACCTTGTGCTGCTCCACATCACCCTAGGAGTGTTGAGGGGAAAGAAAGAGCACCATCTGCTGTAACGATAGCTAGCTGCATGACCAGGATTCTAACCAGTTTTCTCCCAATCACAGTAGCAGCGCTTTAGACCGCTGAACCGCTCTGCGACCTAAGGTTCAGTGCTAGGCTCTAGTAAAGTGATGTAAATTATATGAGCAATCAAAAAAATGTGTAAAGGCTTAAACAATCACCTATTAAAAGTGGAAAATCATCACAAATCAGCTCCCGACCTGCATAGGGTATGTTCTTGCCTCTTATCTCTTATGTTTAAGAGAACTGCGCTCTATTAAAGGCCCCGGCAGCTTATGGCAAGCTGCATGACCAGGATTGGAACTGGAGATACAAGGCTGCCATGGCTAGTAAACCTGGAAAATCATCACGAATCAGCTAATCACCAGCAAAGAGTATGTTTTTGTTTGAGTTTAATGGATTATCAGCATGACAAAGCAAGTAGACCAAGGGGAACATCCAGTATGACCAAGATTAACTAAGCTGGTTGACCAGCAAAACCTTAAATTTAGGCGATTCCTGTTTTAACAGACCTACATGAACTCTAAAAATGGTTGATAATGAGTTAAAAAGTTGAATTAGGTGTGATATGATGGGAGCAGGAAAGATTAAGCTCTACATCAGATAAACATGACCCCATTGGTATCATGCTTAGTGATGGGCATGGGCTAAATGGGTATAAAGCCCTCCAGTATTGATCTGCTTTATCCAATACAGTACATTTCAGATGAGTTGGAGGGTTGGGGATGAGGCAGGTTGGTGATCATCATCCATTGGCCTGGCCTGAAATTACTAATTGTCTTCTCTGTGGACAGTCAAGATAGTCGAACTTAGTCAAACTAAAGCAGGATATATTCAATACTCTTGTTTTTAGAGGAAACAATGCATCAGTTAAGTTCTACAGAAACTTCCTAAAGACAAAAAAACACAATTCAATCAAGAACAAACCCATCAGCCCCCAGTTTCTCCACTACACTGAGCGTCTTCATCTCCTCCCATAAGCTTATCAGAGGCGTTCCTCTCCCTAACTGAGAGAATAAGCTCTCCGAGTGCTGGGTTTAATAGTCCCGATACTTAAGTCCCTAAACAGATGTCTGCAGGATTGTACTAACGCGCCTCATTAGGTTAGTGGAGATAGCCAGCGGGATTTGGAGGCACGGGATGAGTCGCTTTGTTTAAAAGTTCCACAACGCACCTGCCCTCATCTACAGGAGCTCACGAGACGAGTTTAGCCAAAAGAAAAAGTGAGGGAGGGTAAATAAGCCGAGTCCCTGAGGGAGATGGAGGTACCACTCTGTTCTGCGGGGCTCTGTATTAGTCACTCATGCTGGTGGGACTCGTACACACGGCGTCGTCCATCTGTTTCACCATCAACACACTTTCAAACCCTGAGCGGCACAACGCATAGCAAAACAAACACCAATACTGAGAGTGTGTGCATCTTCGTACACATGGATTTACTCATATTCCTTTCTTTGTGGGGGGAATCTCCATTGGCTTGCATATTACTTTTCATTAGGGTTGAGCGATATGGTCCTAAAATAATATCACAATATTTTATGGTATTTTTGCGAGAACGATACTCTGATATGCTGATATGACAAAAAAATTGTTAAAATATTGCTACAACAAAATCTGCAAAGAAATATATAATTTTATTATTGCATAACATATTACATTACATCACATTTGGCAGACGCTTTTGTCCAAAGCGACTTACAATATTGAAGTGCAAATAATAGAAGAGGTTAAGTACAAAAATAATAGAAGTTAAAAATAAAGCATCTATAGATAGGGCCTTAAGGAGGTCAGAGGGAAATAATGGGATAGGGGAGTAGAGAAGAGGAAGAAGGAGATGAGGTTAGAATTAGTTAGGTTGTTAGAGGTGTTAGGAGAGTAAGTGCTCTTTGAAGAGCTCTGTCTTCAGGAGTTTCTTAAAGATAGCGAGAGATTCTCCTGATCTGGTAGTGGAAGGTAGTTTGTTCCACCATTGGGGAACTCTGTATGAGAACAGTCTGGATTGCTTTGTGTGAGTGTTTGGCAAAGCGAGGCGACGTTCATTGGAGGAGCGCAGCGGCCGGGAGGTAGCGTAAGCCTTCAGGAGCGAGTGCAGGTAGGAAGGAGCCTGTACTGTCATCACCTTGTAGGCGATTGTAAGCGCTTTGAATTTGATGCGAGCAGCAACCGGTAGCCAGTGGAGCTCAATGAGCAGCGGAGTGACATGTGCCCGTTTTGGTTGGTTGAAGACCAAACGTGCTGCTGCGTTCTGGATCATCTGGAGTGGTTTTACTACACAGGCTGGGAGGCCAGTTAGTACGGCATTGCAGTAGTCGAGGCGTGAGATTACCACAGCTTGTACCAGGAGTTGGGTGGCCTGTTGCGTCAGAAACGGTCGAATTTTTCCGATGTTGTAAAGCGCAAAGCGGCAGGATCGAGCAATTGAGGCCACATGGTGCGTGAAGAGAAGCTGGTCATCAACCATGACACGCAGGTTCCTAGCAACCTTTGTCGGTGAGAGAGAGAGAGAGTCGATGGTTATGGCAAAGTTGTGTTGAATAGAAGGTTTTGCTGGTATGACCAGAAGTTCAGTCTTTGAGAGGTTTAGTTGGAGGTGGTGTTCCTTCATCCATGCGGATATGTCTGAGAGACACTGTGATATTCATGCAGAGATTGAGTGATCATCTGGTGAGAACGACAGGTATAGCTGAGTGTCGTCAGCAAAGCAGTGGTAGGAAAAACCATGTGAGCGGATAACCCGACCTAGAGAGGTGGTGTATATTGAGAAGAGAAGAGGTCCCAGTACCGAACCCTGGGGAACCCCAGTGGGTAACGAGTGGGCTGGGGACAGCCGTCCTTGCCATGACACCCTGAACGAGCGCCCGGTGAGGTACGATCTGAACCATGACAGCGCATTGTCTGAGATCCCCATGTTCAAGAGTATAGTTAGGAGGAAGTCATGGTTGATTGTGTCGAAAGCAGCCGAGAGGTCCAGCAGAATGAGCACTGAGGACTGTCCTGCAGCTCTAGCAGTTTTTAATGCTTCTGTCACAGACAACAGAGCCGTCTCAGTAGAGTGCCCTTTCTTGAAACCAGATTGGTTCTGGTCCAGGAGGTCATTTTGGGTGAGGAAGCCAGAGACTTGATTGAGAGCTGCTCTTTCTAATGTTTTAGAAAGAAAAGGCAGTAGTGAGACCGGTCTGTAGTTATCAACCTGGGCGGGGTTGAGAGAAGGCTTTTTAAGCAGTGGTGTGACCTGTGCTTGTTTAAAAGCAGTCGGGAACACACCAGATGTTAAAGAGGCATTGATCGTGTGAGTAATAGCCGGAATGATTGCAGGTGCAATGGTTTGCAGAAGGTCTGAAGGAATCGGGTCAAGTGGACACGTAGTAGGACGGCTACGCGTTAGGAGAGCCAGTGTCTCGTTCTCAGTGAGAGGACCGAACGAGGAGAAAGCGACGCCTTCGGTAGAGGGACACCGGGCAGCAGAGGACTGCTACATGTCGCATCAGTAAACTGTCTGCTGATAGCTGCCACTTTCCCAGTAAAGTATGAGGCAAGAGCTTCAGCCATAAGGCAGGTAGCCTGAGGAGGAGGCGGAGGGTATTGGCGATATGACAAAACATTGAAACAGTATTGGCGATATGACAAAACATTGAAACATCAAGAATTACACAATAGCAAGATTTTGTTGAGCATAAGAGTTTCAAACATTCAGTAGAAACAAACAAAAAAACACTGTAACCTAATAATACTCAAGTGTCTGTTGTGGTGCAGTGGATAACACCACCACCTGCCAGGGAGGTACCATGTGGGAGCCTGGGGTTCAATGCCTGATCTGGGTGACTAAATGCTGCTCTACACCAATAAGAGTCCATGGGCAAGACTCCTAACACTACATTAGCCCAACTCTATTATAGGAATAACCTTCACTCTGGATAAGATTGTCAGCTAAATGCAATAAATGTAAATATCAATAAATCTGTACAGATTATTTAATGCATGCATATTGCAATTGCAAACACAAAAATCATACAAAAATACCCTTAAAGCTTGACAGTACAAAGCAAAACAAATGCACAATAGACAGATTATCATGTTTGATATGATATGGCCACCCCAACCTTCTGAACTTCAACTCAGCAACCAACAGCAATGAATCATTTAACCACAACAAGCACATTTGGTCTCTACAAAGAGCTAAAAACATGCTGTAGAACTCATCAACTCAACACATCATCCGCAACAACCAGTAAAACTGCATTCCAGCCATCTATCCTCTGGCTCTAAGCCCAATAGTGCAGCTTGAAGCTCAGGGTTTCTCACCGTCTTGCTCTGGTCACACAGGAACCACAGTCTGAACTCACCACACACATTCCTTTCACTTTAGCAGCTTAAACAACACAAAACAACACAATGCAGAAACTCCAGGAAGGCTTTACTCAACTAGTTTTCGACCTGAACACTCTGCCGGAACTAGACCAGAAGGAAAAAAATGTGTCTCAAAAATGCACCTTTACAAGAGAAGGAAATTCATTTTACAATGGAAGTCAATGTAGAAAGATATTACTACATAATGTCAAAACATGAAACGTGAAAAAAATGAGATACAACATTTAGGACACAGCAATAATCTGTATAGTGTAATATATTGTAATAGATTTATATTTCAGTCACAAAGATACTGAATAAAACATATGCTGTGTCGTTTTTGGACACAGCCAAGACCAAGCCAATCCAAACTATACATTTAATGCAACACAAATCTAGACCATAAGCAAACTTGTGATTTTGGACACAGCCATACATTGTGCACCTTAAACAGTTTACAGGTTTACAACGTATACTACACAAAATATATTAGGTTATTTGGACACAGCCATGAACCATAAACCAAGACTGGACAATGTATCTGAAGTTTAACCCCCTAGAAAACAAATAGTTAGTGTGTTTTTGGACACAGCCATAAACCATACACCAAGTTTGGACAATGTATCTATAGTTTAACCCCCTATAAACTAAATAATGTGTTTTTAGTAACAGCCATGGAGCATTAACCAAAACTGGACAATGTATCTATAGTTTAACCCCCTAGAAACTAAATAGTGTGTTTTTGGACCCAGCCATGAAGCATTAACCAAAACTGGACAATGTATCTATTGTTTAACCCCCTATAAACTAAATTATGTGTTTTTAGAAACACCCATAGAGCATTAACCAAGACTGGACAAAGTATCTGAAGTTTAACCCCCTAGAAACTAAATATTGTGTTTTTGGACACAGCCATGGAGCATAAACCAAGACTGGACAATGTTCCCAAAGTATAACCCCTTAGAAACTACATAGTGTGTTTTCGGACACAGCTATAAACCATACATCAAATTTTTAACAAAGCATCTGAAGTTTAAAGTCCTTGTAAACGTGTGATTTTGGACTCAGCCACAAACACACACTTTACTCCAAGACTGGACAATACATGACAGGGTTAAACTGAAGTTTAGCACCCTTCAAAACGTTCCGAACTACACCTACACAGGTGTCTACACCCTATAACTTGCAATTTTACAAAATATTTGAGGTAATTTGGATGCAGACTTGTCATAGATCAACCATAAGACTAAGACTAGACATTATAACTGAAGTGTAGACCCATAGAAAACATATAAAACTATTTGTAATTTCCAACACAACCATTCATACACCTTAGACATCTTAGCCTACCTTAGCTAAGACTTTACTCTTTAACAAAGCATCTGAAGTTTAAAGTGCTTGTAAGTTTATGGGTGATTTTGGACGCAGCCACAAACACACAGTTCAACAGCAGCCTTCAAAACTTCCTGAACTGTCCTAAAAAGACTTTATTGACCACTTTCTGAACACAACATAACACCAATCTTCTGGACACTATTGGAGCATTAAGACATTAAGATTCTAAAGACAATGTCTCAGAATGGGACGGGACCAACGTGTGGGTTCTGTCCCATTCAGCACTCACCTTGTAGACGTTCTCCGTTATACGATGCACCTCGTCGGCTCGAGACATGTTGGTAGCTTCGGTCAGAACCATGGACAGGAGTTTCAGAGACAGGAGGATCCCAGGCGCGCGCTGAGAGACAGATAGAGAGATAGAGGGATGGGTAGAGAGGCTCAGACTGAGAGATGATGCTGATGATGCTGTTGCTGCACGGCGGCGGACAGTGAGCGCGAGCGGAGGCAGCGCTGCGCCTTTTATACACGGGGATCTCTCACTCACACATGCACGCGCACAGTCACCGCACACCGCAGCCACGCGGGCCCACGCACTGCCACCCGCGCGCAAGCGAGCCGCAGAGTGAGGGAGACGGAATCCTCCGCTCTGACTCGCTCTCCCTCTGGCAAAGCTCCGCCCACGCCAGGGGGCGTGGCTTACAGGACCATTCATGCGGTCTCCGGTCGTTCAGAGCTGTTGCTGAGCGCGAGATCAGAGATTTATGTGTATTATAAAGACAAGACAAGCTTGGGTTGGGATAAACATCAAACGTTAGACAGACGTTGGAAATCTAACGTGCAGATCTGACTTAAAAACAGCACTGAGGGAACGTCAAGATCAAATTTGCAGACCTGACAAGATCCAACATTAGATAAACGTTGAGTTTTAGCTGTACATGAAAACAGAGTTGATGTCAAAACCCAACGTTAGACAGACGTTTTGTTAGAATTGGAAACCAATCTAAGACATCTGTCAAAAATATCAATGGGTTGGGAAGAAAATTCAACATTAGACAGATGTTGGAAATCAAATTTGCAGATCTAACACAAAGTTGATGTCAAAACCCAACA
Organism: Astyanax mexicanus; assembly: GCF_023375975.1. Classification (NCBI taxonomy): domain Eukaryota; kingdom Metazoa; phylum Chordata; class Actinopteri; order Characiformes; family Acestrorhamphidae; genus Astyanax; species Astyanax mexicanus. Next base: position 11,869,647 of record NC_064422.1, read on the forward strand.
TTAGATATGTATGTTGAATCTTTGATTGACTTTGATCAAAGTCAAACATCACTCTGTCAAAAAATAAGATTGGGTTTAAATCACGCTCTAACATTGGACAGATGCTGATGCAACAAAAGACACAAATTAACTTCAAAATTCAACATTGTTTGGGTTAAAATCAAACCAAGACCAAACGTTTTATGGACATTATGTTTGAATTTGAAATCAAAATAACATATGCGTCAAGATACTGAGTAGACATTAAGATCCAATGTTGTACAGATGTGTACAACATGTCTTATGTCTTATGTCCGACAACATACATTGTCCCAATTAAAAACAACATTAAGTTGACATCAAGAGCCAGTGTAAGATGTTACATTTTGTTTAACAAAATCAACAGCCAATGTTAGACAGATGTTGAATTTTGATGCTAAATCAAAGTCACAGATCTGTTAAAAAGCAACATTGGTTTGACATCAAGATCCAACGTTTAACAGATGTTGAATTTTGATATATCTAACATATTTTAGATGAGCTAACATTGTACAGATGTTTTTGGTTATCTTACATGACTTAAATACAACAAGACATTATGGTTAGAGTAGTGTATAACTCCCCTATTTGAGTTTATGATCCAAACCTAATCATCCAATATTAGTATCTGTTTTTATGGCTGAATGCAATCCAATCCTCACAGCAAACTTCCAGCATATAATGTAAAGCCTTTTCAGATCAGTAGAAGGTGTTACTATCAAACAGAGGGAGGAGGAGCTTCAGTGAAGCCCTTGGGAAAACAGGTGTCCATAAACTTTTGGACACAGTAGTGAATCTGTGTGAATCTGTGTGAGAGGCTGAGTGGACTGTGTGGCGCCACGCAGTGGAGGAGCCTGACGTAGGCGGAGATCCAAGCAGGCGTATCACGACCCATTCAAACATACACAACACTGAATAGAAGAAAAGATCCAACATAACACAAACGTTTCTTATACAGCCCTGGAAAAAAACGATGAGTTCCTTTGATTTTACCAAAATAAAAACCTCTGGAATATAATCAAGAGGAAGATGGATGATCACAAACCATCAAACCACCAAACTGAACTGCTTGAATTTTTGCGCCAGGAGTAAAGCAGCATAAAGTTATCCAAAAGCAGTGTGTAAGACTGGTGGAGGAGAACATGATGCCAAGATGCATGAAAACTGTGATTAAATAATTAAACAAATATTGATTATTTCTGAACTCTTAAAACTTTTTGAATATGAACTTGTTTCCTTTGCATTATTTGAGGTCTGAAAGCTCTGCATCTTTTTTGTTATTTTAACATCAAGCTCTAACATTGGACAGATGTTGAATTTTAGTTGGCAATAAAATTACCAATTACTTTTTTTTTTTTTTTTTTTTTTCAAAATTCAACATTGAGCAGACATCAAGATACAATGTTGAACTGATGCTGTGATTGTTTTGGGAAAATACATATCAGTCCAACATAAGACTTTAATTATTTAAATTTTAATTTAATTTAATTAATTAATTAACATCAGTTTTTGATGGAAATCAGTGTCACATTTTAGTCAAAAATAAAAATTTTAATATAATGTTTCTTTCAAAATCGAGGATACAAATATAGAGTTTATCCTGCTTGTGTTGGAGTATTTGTGTGTAACGCTGTCCAGGGAAATTATTCTAATAAATCTTGGATAATTTCTGTGAGGATTTGATTGTATTCAGTCATATCAACAATTTTAGTTGATCCTAGTGGTCATCCCAAATTCCCCAACTCAACTAATCCTATCCAAAAGTATTCATCCATCATTCATCACAGAATGCACACTCTATTCTATTGGCAATAATTATGTATAGGACTATACAAGCAGATTACTGTATGTGTGCATTTGCACATCTGTGTCAGTATTGAGTGCAGATTGGATTATTAAGATGTGGCCTCTAGACTGAAGCCTTATCCACTCCAGTCTGGAGGCCACGTCCATTGATTTCCCCTCACTGTGGATATCTTATCTATCTGCTCTGTTAACACTGAGGCTGAGGGTAAATAACTGAGAAGAAGAGGAGAGGAATGAGCAGAACTGAAGGACCCTCAGCTCAGAATCTTTACACATCAGCTCAATCTGATCAGGTCTGGGGTAAATGCTGCACGTGAACCGTGATGTGTCTAATAATGAGATTCAAAAGCTGACGATAACCTTGGAGTTCTACTATTAAAATAAGTGTAGATAGACATCCAGCATTGGTTTCAACATTCCTAATCATCTTTATTAAATACTTGTGGTATGAATTATGAATCCAGATCAATAATTATCAATCTGCAATCGTTTCCACCTCTTGAAAATGTTTTTTATTTTATTTTATTTTTTTAATGTTTTGTTGGGCATAACACTATTAACACTATTAAAGAGCTACTGTCCATCAGAATAGACCATGAATGAACCAGCAAATAAACAATTTATAAACCAATAAAACAGTAGCTTGGCCCCGCCCACTGCAAAAATGCAAAGTAACAGCGAATTTTTACTAATTCAATGTGATTTAGAACAGTATTTAATCGTGTTTTTTTTTTTTTTTTACTGTTTATGGATGTTTTTATGAAATAAAAAAAATATTACACACAAACTGTCTATGCAATGGAAAAAAAAAAAAAGTTAATTGGATTTATTTGCCATATAGATTTGTACTACAGACAGAAAACTCAGATCTAAATGCCTTGGTAAAAGAAAAGCGCATTCAAGTATATTTTTTTTAAAGTATACTTAACATGGGAAAGTACATACTTTTAGCATTAAAATTAATATGTAATTAAACACATACTAAATGTACGTTTTTGGAACAACTTACGACGACTTAAGTATATTTCTGCTGTATTTAAGCTACAGTATATTTAAACATGTTTTAATTAATCATGTATTTAATAAAACATGCTGTCTAAACCAGAAGTATAAGTTTTGACAATCCTACAAAATTCTCAGTACAGTTTATTGCATGGTAATTTATCATGATCATCATCATATCACCCATCCCTACAGAACAAGGTTACCCCAGTTCACTTAATCTGGTGGGAATGATTTGTGGAGGGGATTACTCACTGTCCTTGTGCAGAAAGCTTGAGATTCAGAGTGAATACAGAGCAAGAGGAACACTCAGCTTTATACCAGCCTTTTATTCAACCTGTGGATGTTTAAAAGCTGCATTCTTCTCAAGACGGCAATTATTTCTGACTAATGAATGTGACCTATAGACTGGAGCGTTAACACTGTTGTACATACAGCTCTGGAAAAAAATCAGCCTGTATTTTTCTCAGAGAACAGCCCTATCCGAATGGGATTAGTTTCTCAGGGGGTTCTGGGGTCATTTTCTCTTTTATGGGGGTTTTTATCCTCTGTGATTTTATTCCCGTCCAGAACGATCATGTGTGTGTTACTTTCTCAGACGTCCTCTGAAAATAATTACAGGCTGAATTATGTACTGTTTTTCTCTGAACTCTTTTTCATGGTCCTCCGGTAATTTTAGTCCCGTCCGGATGCACATCTCTGAGTTTCGTCTCCTCACATTTAATAAAATAGCTATTTGTCCACTGCTGTGCACCGTAATTACACATTGGATGCTCGTTTACACGGAGATCCACTAAAAAAAACCCACAACAGCGAGTGGAAATGGAGGAGCTACTGAACGTGATGTCATGTGACTGAGAAAACCTAAAAAAAAAAAAAAAAAACCTCTCTGGTCCTCCTGTTTTTTTTTTTAATTGCAGTCTGGATGCAGGAGTTTTATCACTAGAAGAGTAGAAGTGTGAAATATTTTACACAGACGTCCCCCTGAGAAAAACTAATCCCGTCCAGACAGGGCTGGCGTCTGAGAAAAAATGTATATGGTTGTTCCGGACAGAAATAAAACCAAAGAGGACCCCTGTTCTGTTCTTACTCTATAAGTTCACAGTATTTACTCAGTAAGTACTCAGAAACAACAGGGAGCGTATAGGGCTGTATTATGTAGTGTACAGTGTTTTACTGTTCTTACTCTATAAGTACACAGTTATTACTCAGTAAATACTCAGAAACAACAGGGAGTGTAGGGTTGTATTATGTAGTGTACAGTGTTTTACCGTTCTTACTCTATAGGTACACAGTATTTACTCAGTAAATACTCAGAAGCAACAGGGAGTGGGCTGTATTATGTAGTGTACAGTGTTTTACCGTTCTTACTCTATAAGTACACAGTATTTACTCAGTAAATACTCAGAAACAACAGGGAGCGTAGGGCTGTATTATGTAGTGTACAGTGTTTTACTGTTCTTACTCTATAAGTACTCAGTATTTACTCAGTAAATACTCAGAAACAACAGGTAGCTGTGGGCTGTATTAAATAGTGTACAGTGTTTTACTGTTCTTACTCTATAAGTACACAGTATTTACTCAGTAACTACTCAGAAACAACTGACTGTCCACAATGTCCCCCTCTGATAAGTATCTGAAGGTCAGTCCTCCCGCCATTCTTCCTCCAGTACTCACTCCTCTGCTCTTTGTAGCTGAACGTAACAGTGGGAAGGTCTGATTCATTCCGAGCCATTCAAGGCCTCCCACTTCTACACACACACACACACACACCACACACACACGTGTATATACATACACCACACACCACTTACCTGCCTCCACACCGGTGGAAATGGGTTTCGGGCTGAGTAGGCAGATTAATTCATATTCAGACCTATTAAAAAAAGAGGGGGCTACAAAAAGGCAATGCCTCAACCAAAAATAACCCACAGTACAATAGTGATTAGATAATAATAATAATAAAAAAACTATGAAAAAGCATCCGCTTTTCTTAAAGGTCCACCAAGGTGTTCAGCAAAAAATCCTATATAAAAAAAAACTCCCCATTCCTGAGTGAAGTGTCCACAGTATTAAAGCTTTAACTGTGCCACCACGCCCTCTAGTGGTCCATATAATGTAATAAACATGTAATAATAGAGTGCTTTATATATAAAACATTCAGAGAACTGACAGTTTGAATGTTACATTACTGTATCATTCAAAAAACGTTCTAGGAGGGTTTTTACAGAGGGTATGTTACAGAAATAATGTTTCTGGATCGCCAAAAAAAAAAAAAAAAGCATGAAAAAAAAAAAAAAAAAAACATCCAGAAAAGTATGACAGATTTAATGCTCTAAAAACTTTACTGTAAACTGTACTTTAAAGAACATTAAGAAAACTTTTCAGGATTTTTTTTTATGTAATGTTACAGAAAGAAAGTTCTAGGACTGCTAAATTAAAGCGTTCCTAAAAAAAAAATCCAGAAAATTTGACAGATTAATTGTTCTAAAAACATTACTGTAACATTCAGTTAACATTCTAGGAATGTTAAATAAATAAAAAATTCCCCCTTTACATCATCTTTACTTTTATACTTTAAGTAGTTTAGAAACCAGTACTTTTACACTTTTACTTAAAGAGTTGATACTTCTTTAACTTCTACAGAAATATTTTATTAAACACTAGTATCTATACTCTATTCTACAGAGTAATGAATGGAGATACTTCTGACAGCTTTGGCCCCGAAAATAAACCACGACAGTACTCAAAATGCTTAAAAAATAATTTTATTGTTGCAAAGTAACAAAATGAAAAATCATGAGCAAAGCATAAGACTTGTAATGAAATTCTAGACTGATCTGAGAACAGTCATATTATGGACTCAGACATAAGCCTGAGGCCATTTCAGCCTCGTTTACTGAATCACCTTCACTCGAACTGGACTCGATTTGGCCTTATATATATATACGATATGATTACGGTTTCGTAAAAATGCATAGAATGAGCCGAGAAAAACGGCTCAACATTACATAATTACATAATTCACTGAGAAAAAAATGTCTGTATGATTATCAGTACAACAAATTATGGAGAAGAAAGAGGAAAGAGGGAGATTCTTTTCAACAGAATTAGAGCCTCTGGTTTATCCCAGTCACAACAGTCCTCCTAATGCAGAGGAAGAGGAGGGGCTTGCATACAGGACACGCCCCCTTTTCCTCTTTTTCTTTTCACAGCGAGTAAATTATTGGGCTTGCACTGACTCTTCTCAGTGCAGTATATTTATATAGATTAAGAATACAGATAGGAGGCTAATTCTCGTAAGTCTGCTTTCCTCCCAGAAGCGTTAATCGTGTGGGTTAAAGTCATGGAGAGTCCTGGAAAGTAAGTAAGATTATATTTGGGAGACAGGCAGCTAAAAGGTTAATAGACTGGTAGAGTATTAAAGTAAATTATTCATTTATTAGGGCATTATATTACGCAGGAAACCCATAAAAGAGAACTTCGTTGTGAAATTGACTTCTTTTATGTTGTAAAACATGATAAAAATGTACTAACCTCCACTCTCCTGCAGCTTTCCGAGAAACAGGCATATTTTTTTTTTATTTTGCCCTGATAAATCGCTTTTTACACCATTATTCAGGCTCAAAGTTGCTCCACACCTTATAGGTAGGATCCAGAGAGCCCTGATTTTTAAAACGAGGCATTAAGAAGTTTAAAAGTGCACTTTAAAAGATGTCTGTCTTTGTTAAAGAACACAATACAAAGTATTTCAGCATGAAAGCAGGTATTTGTAATGTGTGACAGCTGCTACATGCGACGAGATGTAGTAATGAATCATTACTACATTTTGTGTATATGTCATTATCAGTACAGTGATGGAGGCACTCTGAGCTACAAAGAAGTGTTATGGGATGTAAACAGTGGTTTTTAATAAGCTTCTTGTGCACTTTTCAAGTCATTAATGCCTCGTTTTAAATGTCAGAGCTCTCTAGATTCTAGCAATGAGGTGTGGAGCTACTTTGAGCTGGATAACGGTGTAAAAAGTGATTTATTGGAGCAAAATATGCCCAAAAGTGGCCGTTGTAAAGAGTTCTGGGCAAAAAGCACAAAATACTGAATCTCAGAAAGCTGCAGGAGAGCAGCGGCGGGCTATTCAACAAAGGTAAGTACTTTTTATCATGTTTTACTACACAAAAAAAAGTCCATTTTACATTGAAGTTCTCCTTTAAAACCCTAAAACCTCCACATTCTTCATTACACCAGCTTTTAACATACTATAAACCTATGTTGGGCGTCAGAGGAGTCCAGAACTCCAGGCTTGAGCAGCTTGAGCAGGGAATTCTGCTGAATACTCTTTTATAAAAACAGAGGTTTTCATCAGGTGTGGCACTGAAGAGTCCCTGGTGGCTTCCAGCAGGGTAAAACAGCTCAAGTGGAGACAGAAACGTGACAAGTCTTTTGCACGAGTGAGACTCGGCCACATCACACGGCCAACATCTCTCTCTCTGGCTTCTTCTTCGGCGTTTCCTTTTCCTTAGCTGGTTCTGAAAGAAAATGGCAGATTTTATCGTTATTTCTTAAATATTAATGAAAATAATACAACATTAAGGGCTCTAATTTAGTGATCTATGGGTGAGCCGTTTATTTTAAGGAACACAAATTAGGCGCTTATTAATGTCTTATTATTTGCTTAATAAAGCCTTAATTAGACATTTGTAAATTATTTATTACGCTTATCACGGTTAGCGGGTAATGCTAATGATGCTCCAGCAGTTCTAGCCGGGGTTAGCAGCAGGCTACAGGCAGATAATACTCGTCTCTAAACAGCAAAAGAGCTAGCACTTAGCGCTGCGTCTATCTAATGCTAATACTGCTCCAGCCTTGGTGTTGGAGAAACTTCACTGAAACTCCTTTATAACTGTCGCCGAGCTGTCTACCAAGCACCATGCAGTTTGATTTAGGGCGTCAGTGTGTCTTTGCTATCGTAACGACGGGAAAAGTACACCTTGTGCATCTCGAAACATGCAAAAGGCATATACTAAATTTCTTAAACTTTATATAGAGAATATAAACATATATACCTGGTTCCTGCTCTGGAACTTCTGGCAGCTGCTCATCAGGTACCTCAGGAAGCTCCACATCTTCACCCTGGGGAAAATAAACAGCAAAAGATAAAGATAAGAATCAGAATTAGGTAGGAATAAAACAGTCAATCAGTTTTAACAGCCAGTTTAATACAATCACACACACTTATTTTTCATACACTGACCTGAGTGATAGCCTCGAGCTCGGCTAACACAGCATCTTCATCCTCCTGAGTCAGAGATCCTGCCAGAATGTCATCAATTTGCTGCAAACAGGGATAAATACAGAGGTTAGTTCTGTTAGTTTGCACTTGATTAATACACGTAAAGATTTGGTTCAACTTAAAACAGTTTGTATCTGCATTTGTCTGTACTTATAATTCAGATTTAAGTACAGACAAATTGCAGACTTCATTTCAGATAGGTATTTTTGGACCTGTGGAAAGCTTTAGAGCTGCTCTAAGTTTCCACGACGTACACAAACAGATTTAACATCTAAGCAGAGTTCAGATGCTTAAGATTTAATGTCTGGAGAAACTGGCGCTTACCTTCTGGTACTCAATGGCATCATGGGTCTCATCCATAATTCTCTCCACTTCCTCTAATGACATCACCTATATGAGAGACGGAAGGGGAAGAGAAGAATGAGCAGTATATTATAAATTAATTTCAGTTAACTCATCAAGATTTAACTATTAAGTCAATAAAACTATCAAAAAACATTATGATGAAACTGACACTCATTAGGACCTCCCCAGGAGAGGAAGAGCAAGAGTTTCCTCTGTTGCAGTGGAGCACCCTTGTGAAAAGGAAGTATACTAAAGAGCATTGAAAGTGTGTTGAAATTAGGTAAAGAATACTAGAAGTACATTTTCTATTAATGTACTTTATGAAAATACACATTAAATATGCTTTGTCTGTATTTCCATAAAATGTTTTAAGCAAATATATGTAGCTGCATCAAATACTGCTTAAAGTACATTTTAGTGTATTTTAAGTAGCATTAAAGTGTACACAATATGTGAATCAATAAGCCAAGTATTACATTTACAATATATTTCAAGTGTATTAAAAATTATGTTTAAAAAACAAACACATACTTAAATTTACGTTAATCTGCAGAAGCTAAACAAAAACACTATAAAGCACAACCTAATGCTTTTATGTTGTATTTAAATATAGCTTAATTACAATTTAAATATACTTACGTTGCCGTAAGTTGTTCCAAAATAGTACATTTAGTATGTATTTATGTATGTATTAATTTTAATGCTAAAAGTATGTACTTTTCCATGTTAAGTATACTTTAAAAAATAGCTAAACTACTACAGCTCCCCAGATAAGAGCACCCAAATGCTTCACAGAGTAGTTTTGGTTTGTTTAACACTTTTAAATTTACTAAAGTGAGTAAATTACATCAGAGCAGGTGGAGAGAAAGAACACGTGATGATCATACGTACCTCGTGCATCTTCTTTAAACAGTCATTTCCAACCTTCAGTCCTTCAATGACCTTTATTTCTATCTGTGCAAATTCAATGTCTTGAACCTGGAAAAGAAGAGAAACAGTTGGCAATTTATTACCAGAAGCTTCAACTAAAAAACCAACAAGTGTTTAAAATAAAAGACTCTTAACCTTCTTAACCTAAAGAGAAGGAGCAGTTGTAATTGGGGGAAATAGGACAGCTCTTCGCTTTAATAGGATGTTGACTACTGATTAATTAAACCAATCACAATGCTTGCTTTCATCTTACCCCAGCTAATCACAGATGCTGCAAGCAGCCACACTTTTAATTGTGTTAACTGTAGATGGTTAAACTACAATTAGTTGCAGAGAAAATATTACATTTCTGAATATTTCTGAAATATTTACCAATAACAGATAAAAGTCAAAGTTTTGTGTGTTATTTTTTTTTTTTACTTTATTTCTCTCTTTTATACTTGCTCATAAATTGTGATTGTATATGTTCTACTGTCATGTACATTTTGGAATTTGATAAAACAAATGAATTAATAAATAATTAATTCTTGTAAAAAAAAAAAATGTGCTCTGTGGGCGTGGCCACTGTGATGTCACTACAATATCCCTAAAGGCTTCCTGGGTAGGAAACCCTGGTGTATCATCCACTGAAAGATGGTTTAAGGAGGATTTTAAGCAGTTTCTTTTGTCTTTCCTTTGGTATTCACACAGGCGTCCGTTACTAAAGACGGCGTTACTAAATCAGGTCCTGAGTCATGGAGGAGAAGAGGAGGAAGATCGGTAGAAAAAAGCCATAGAAACACAGCTTCTGGCTACTTTTCGATATTTACCATGCGTTCCAGGTTGCTGATCTGGTTCTCTGTCTTGTCCAGAAGTTGTTCCTGGAAGCGCTTCTTTTTAAGCAGCAGGAGTGCTTTGCTACACAAAAGACAAAAGAACAGAGAGGCCTTTATGTTTATATCCTATATAACATCCTAAACTGGAGTTCTTTCTTTGTCAGGAGGCATAAAGAGAAAGAGACAACAATCCAGGCTTTTGAATAGAGTGTGTATTAAATTTCAGCAGAATCACCCAGGCTGCAAAAAGTTTAGACACAATCAAACACATAAATTGAAGGTCATATGTTATTGGTTTTTAGGAGATTGCAGGTTTGAATCCTGGTCATGCAGCTTTCCTTCAGCTGTCGGAGCCCCGAGAGAGCACACCTGGCCTTGCTTTCTCTGGGTGGGTACAGTAGATGGCGCTTTTTCTTTCCCCTCATCACTCATAGGGTGATGTGGATCAGCACAAGGCTGCGTCTGTGAGCTGATGTATCAGAACCGAGTCGCTGCGCTTTCCTCCAAGTGCGCTGTTTGTTTTTTTTATTCTACAAACAAAACTAATCATGGTTCAGCTGCTGGACAAATTTTGGTACTTTGGTCCGGACTGCATAGGCAGGTGTGAAATCAGCCTAAACGCAGTTCTTTCATAAATAACACTCTGAAAGGAAGATTTCCTATTTAAAAAACTGTCCATAATTTGTTTCCTTTGTATCAGAGATACATGAAAAAGGCAAAAAGCAAAAAGAAGACATGGAGAAAAGGGCCACTCACTCTTTCTTGCCATCTTTTAAGAGCTGCTTGGCCAGCTGTCTCTCTTTTTCCATCTGAAGTGTGACCTTCTTCTGGTACTGCTTCAGTTTATCTCTCTGCTGCTTGAGTTGCTGTGTTAAAAAAATAAGCAGAGGATCTTTAGTGATCTGAGTTACAGTACTTTGCTTTTCACAAATTAAGGTTGTGTTAACAGGCCTGTAAGGTTGATCAGTTAAGTTCTGAAAAATTGGCACTATGCCTTACCAGAACTGTAACCCACATGCACCCAACCGTACTTATAATTTATATTTTAAAGTTAATTTTATATTCTTAATCTTTGTTTTGATTTATACCTCTGTTTATATTTTTATATTTATCTTATTCATTAGTTTTCACAGTAGGGTTGTGCCATATTGTATTGTACGCAATAATATCGCCAGCATTTCTGACGATGGTGAATGATATTATACCCTGAAATATTGTGCCATATCATCCACCCCTAATTATCACATCAGGGTTCTATATTTTTTTTTTTTTTGCCGTTTTTAGCAAAAGTAAATTTACACTGTTCTCATTTCCCATTATATATCTACTAGAGACAGATTATATCTTTCCAGTATCATTTATTTTACTTTAATCCTGGACATATGGAGATATTTGGAGTAAATTATTATTATTAGTATCATGACATTCTGGATCATTCTTCTGTTACAAATCTGATAAAATTCATGTATTTTTTAATATCTCAGTTTGGGGTGTGCCATATCATATTGTATTAAATAATACAATTTAATTTTCATTTTGTTACAGTAATGTATACTTGATTTTTTTTTTATTCAGTGTTTTGTCATATCGCCAAGAGTACAATTATCGGGAAAATACCATGAAATATCATGTAGTTTAAAGTTTTACCTTTTAAATTAGTAGTATTGTGTAAACAGACTGTAATTCAAGGCATTTCACTGCACCTTGTACTGTGTATTATTATGTATGTGACAAATAATGTTTGAAATTGAAACGGTATTTTTTTTTTTTTTAATACAAAAATTATAGTTACAAATTATGCTTTAGATTCTTACTGAACAAATACAGATCTTAAAATATTCAGCAACACATTCTGTCTGTTTATATGTTTTAAAATAAATAGAAAGGAAAGAGAAAGTTGAAAAATGAAACTTAACTAAGACTAGTGTTTAGAAACAGAAACAAGGGCTTGGTTAAAAAAAACTACAGTATTTCAACAGTTTAAACAAATACAGTAACAAGTAACACAGTATATAAACTGTAATACAAGGAAAAGAGAAAAAAATGAACTTTAATTTAAAGTATTTAAATAAGTAATTAAGCTTAGATTTAAGGAGTAAAGCAGGACCACTCCCAGTATTACATTAAATAGCAAAAAAGCTAACTAGCTTAGCCGAGTGATTTACGACTTTCTGGAAATAAATAAAGCACTAAAACACGGATAACAAGCGTTTCTAAGTCTAACATAAGCTGATAGGAAAAGTAACAGAATGGTAATCATTAAATTAGCGAGATAAAGTTGTTAAATACTGAGTTATCTGCGATGTTACTGTATTGTATGAGCGCTAATGCTAATGCTAAGCTAGGCTAGTTGCGTTAGCTCTCAGAGTCTACACACCAGCACGGCTCTGTCCTGCTCTGTGACTCGAGTCCGCTTCTTTTTCCCGAAGATATTTCCCATTTCGAAGCATCCCCGCTCTAACTCTATCAGTTCAGATAAAACAGGGCATTTCTATAAATCTCAGCTCTCAGAGACCCATTTCTCCCTCTACTTTCTCAGCTGTGGGCTGTAAAACACAAACAGCGCCCGGTAGCGCTGTAAAGCCGGTGTTCTGCCGAGATGTGCTACCCTGTCAAACCGTGCTACCGCAGTGAGCCGTGCAATTTAAACCTAAAAAAGCACCAGAAAAAATTTAAACAGAAAAAAGCACCATATTTAAAAATGCTCGCTAGAAAATCTCTGTATAAGTTTTGGAAAATCTGAATCAATATATCAGTGCACAGTTGCACAGTTAAGTAAAAAAAAATGGGTGATTAGATTATTAGATTATAGATTATTTTATGGTCTTATTATTACTTTATTATTAACTGTCATTTACACATTTGTAATACAAATATAAATAATTACAGCACGCTCCGGTTGTTTAATGAACCATAATGAAAACTTAAAACTTAAACATGCGGACCCGCGCTTGCGCACTGACGATAGAAGCACATATTGACAGGTAGTCCAACTCGACAGAACACCGGCAGCCGTGCAGTGTTCAAGATTATTTGTATTTATTTATTTATTTATTTATTTATGTATTTATTTATTTTTGCACAACATACAAAACAAAACACAGAAGAAAACACAAACAACGTTTAAACAACCATCATTACAAAATAAAAAAGCAAAACAAAACAAAAAAAGCATAAATAAATAAAAAACAAAACAAAAGGCATTCACATAAAACTGAAAAGCTTCAAAATATCTATGGATTCATAACTTTTTATTTTTAATTTGTCGATAATTAATCACTGTATTGTTGTATTAACAATTGTCAATTGTATATAATTATATATTAGTCTGAATGAGGGTATCTTTTTAGCTAAATTGGTTTTGTGAACATAAAATTTACCTAAAGCTAGAATCAAATTTACTATAAATCTCTCATTGGGGTCAAATAAAGGGTCATCAAAAATATTACAAAATTATATTTTACATTTTTGTAAAAAAAAAAAAAAAAAAAAACTTTGAGGGGAATGCACCATTATGTCTTTGTGTGGCAAGACCCTGTATTCATTTACATATCTGCCGGAACATAACTATGTAATCATTATATAATAATTCATTTCCCAATCAGTATAAAGCGTTAGGGTTGTTATGAGGTATAATGTGGTATTTTGAATACCCCTGACATGTTGTGGACTTCAGGAATCCAGTATCACTTTACGTCCACATGCCCCAGTCACACACACACACACCCACACTTAAGCACATATACAAAACAGTCAGCAACAGTTACTCAGCAGTTTCTATCAAAACAAACTTGGATATACATGCCCCTTCCTCCCCCAAAATACACACACACACACACACACACTCACACACACACACACACACACACACACACACACACACACACACACACACACACACACTCAAGCACAGTCACAAATAACTACATTATAAATAGATCATCAGTTATTCAGGGGGGATTTTGATAGGTCACCATAGCAGAGAGCACAAGGCAGGAATAAGAGAAGAGAAGAGAAGAGAAGAGAAGCAAAGAGAAGAGAAGAGAAGCAAAGAGAAGAGAAGAAAAGAGAAGAAAAGGGAAGAGAAGAGAAGCAAAGAGAAGAGAAGAAAAGAGAAGAAAAGGGAAGAGAAGAGAAGACAAGCGAAGCAAAGAAAAGAGAAGCGAAGAGACCAGAGAAGAGAAGAGAAGAGAAAGGAGAGAAGAGAAGAGAAGAGAAGAGAAGGCCTCAAAAGCAGAATCAGACCCTTATTATAACTGATCAGCACCATGTCCTCAGAGCAGCCGTCTTTACCCTCAGGAGACCCTGTGTGCCCGGGATGCCAGGCAGAGGGGTCCCTGCTGCTGCCCTGTGGGCACAGCCTGTGCCAGTCCTGTTTAGAGCTCTGTCAGCTGGAGTTAGGGCAGGACCAGCAGGGATGCACGGAGTGTTACGGGCGAGAGCTGCTGGACGGGGTTCTGAAAGGCCTGTTCGACTCGCTGTTTCAGGATCAGACTCGGAGGGTCGCCACGGGGGCGGAGCTGGGTCTGGTGGACAGCGCGGAGGGCACAGACCAGGCCAAGGATGGCAGGATGTGCGCCAGGCATGGAGAGAGGCTGACTCTGTTCTGTGAGGAGGATGAGGAGCTGATCTGTGGTCAGTGTCAGGAGGAAGAGCATGAGGATCACACCTGTAGCAGCACGGAGGAGGCTGCTGAGGAGTGTAAGGTAAGACAAGGGGCATACCGGACAGGTGTCCCATGACTTTTGCCATACCTATGGAAGCTGAACAATGCTGCACTGACCCGCAGGCTATGCCTGTGTGGACTGTTCTAACCAGACGCAGCCGGTCACAATCATTACCACCCACTGCTCTGTCCACTGTAGGTGGTAATATTAGCTTGCTATAATGTTGGCATCAATCCATCTCCCATAATAATTCACCTTGTCTTGCCATGAGCACCTTGGCCAGTGTTCAATTCAACTTCACTCCTTACTCACAAGATAACACCTCACAGTTTACACAGGTGAGAGCATTCTCACACCCAAGCCATCTCCTGAAGTAACACTTCTAGAGCTTCAAAATTAAACGCTGCTCTCCCATGATTTTATTAAATGAATAAAATAATAACTAACAATAATAATTGTATACTAGGTGGTTGCTATGGTGTTGCTATGATGGTGGCTGTGGTGTTGTTAGGTGGTTGCTTTGGTGTTGCTATGATGGTGGCTGAGGTGTTGCTAGGTGGTTGCTATGGTGTTGCTAGATTGTTGCTGAGGTGTTGCTAGATGGCTGCTGTGGTGTTGCTAGGTGGTTGCTTTGGTGTTGCTAGATGGTTGCTGAGGTGTTGCTAGATGGCTGCTGTGGTTCTGCTAGGTGGTTGCTGGGGTGTTGCTAGGTGGCTGCTGTGGTGTTGCTAGGTGGTTGCTGTGGTGTTGTTAGGTGGTTGCTTTGGTGTTGCTATGATGGTGGCTGAGGTGTTGCTAGGTGGTTGCTATGGTGTTGCTAGATTGTTGCTGAGGTGTTGCTAGATGGCTGCTGTGGTGTTGCTAGGTGGTTGCTTTGGTGTTGCTAGATGGTTGCTGAGGTGTTGCTAGATGGCTGCTGTGGTTCTGCTAGGTGGTTGCTGGGGTGTTGCTAGGTGGCTGCTGTGGTGTTGCTAGGTGGTTGCTGGGGTGTTGCTAGATGGTTGCTGAGGTGTTGCTAGGTGGTTGCTGGGGTATTGCCAGGTGGCTGCTGTGGTGTTGCTAGGTGGTTGCTATGGTGTTGGTATACAGTTGCTGTGATGTTGTTAGGTGGTAATAAAGCAGCACTGATAAAGGTTTTGTGTTTATCTGTGTTTAAAGAGGGAGCTCAGGTCTGCACTGAGACCCCTGCAGGAGAAGCTGGACATCCTGAGCACAGCCAAGCAAAACTGTCAGGACACTGCTGAGCACATCAGGGTAATTATCACCAGTTCCATCATTTCTGCTTGTTTGATTTTTTTATTATTTTTTGGATAATGATTATTGATGTACTTTCATTTAATTTTGAAGAATTACAGCAAGAAAATGGCACCCATTTGGCGGAATAGCCCTTATTTCACTTTTTACTCATCTAAAGGTTTCTAAAGCTTTGTTTTTCATTTGAATCAAATAATTGGTAAGAAGTAAACCTGCTTGATTTTTGTTTTACCTAATGTGCATTTTTAGCCCAAATATATTTTCTAAAAATGGGCTCATAATAAATGCATGCGCTGTGTGTGATCAGAGGCAGACCCAGCATGCAGTGCGGCTGATAAAGGCAGACTTTGAGAAGCTGCAGCAGTTCCTGCGGGATGAAGAGGCCTCCATACTGAACGCTGTGAAGGAGGAAGAGGAGCAGAAGAGCCGGAAAATGAAGGAGAAGATGGAGAGATTAACAGATGAAATTACAGCTCTGGCCGACATAATTAACTCCACAGAAGAAGCCATGAGCTCTGAGGATACTGAGTTTCTGAAGGTACAGAAAAGTGGGATGAAATAAGTTTTTTTCAGAATTGATATTACAGTTTGTGAGAGTGTTTATGGGAGATAACTGGGTCATGACAGATGAATGAATATCAGTTCCTCAGAGATATGTCTTGTGTTGCAGGGCTATAAGAAGACGTCTGAGCGGTGAGTACGGCAGCGCCGGGTTCTCTGTAGCATTTCTATAACTTCTCTTTACTTTAATGTTGTGATAAGCTGACGCACTAAAAGTGTTCAGAAGGAAAAGTTGACATTATATCAGAGCTTGCTGCAGCTGCAGGATTTCTGTGGGTTTTATAGAGTGGAGATCTCACTGCAGTATCCTGAGGAGACGCCTGGAGCTCTGATTGATTTGGCCAAACACCTGGGCTGCCTCAAGTTTAGAGTCTGGGAGAAGATGCAAAATGTTGTAAGATACAGTAAGTATCAGATAATAATATTAATAATAATAACTTTACTTATAAAGCACCTTTTTATACATAAAAATGCATCCCACGATAAAAAAGTGCTTCACAATAAAATTTAATAAAACAGAAAATGTAAAACAATAAGTAACATCAAACTAAAATTTATTTAATACACTTAATACACTTAAAAATTATGAGTTTCTTTGATTTTACAAAAAAAAAAAAAACTCTGGAATATAATCAAGAGGAAGATGGATGATCACAAGCCATCAAACCAAACTGAACTGCTTAAAATATTTTTGTGCTTCATTCTGGAAATATTTAGTAAAGCAGATCCTAGTTAGATGTTATGGTAAGATAAAATAAAATGATTCTGTACATGTTAAAATTGTAAAATAACTCAAAATAGGTATTAAACTAATACGTAAATAATCGTAGCCAAGAGTAGATCCTCAAAAAGAATTCACAGAAGTTGCTAAATCATTTATTGTAGATGCTACATAATTCATAGTAGATAATGAATAATTTATCACTCATACTCAATAATTAATACGATTCATTAGGTGCAAAAAAATTCATAGTAGATAAGGATTCATTTGTTTCAGTTACTGATTTGTTCATAGTAGATCAGTGGAGCTCCTGTATTTCCTGCAGCTAGGATAGACCACTTTCAGACCACCACGGCCATCGGTGTAGAGCTAGGCATAAACATAGACTGTTAAAGGGTGTAAGATAGTAATGAGCATTGTGATGTACCTTGCACAGGGTGTATGATTCTACCCTTAGTCTTCTTCATGAAATGATAAAATGTCTCTCAATGTGTTTCAACATTACTGTCATTAACTGGATATTCCATCCAAATCTACACCCTGTAGCTCCAGTGACCCTCGACCCGAACACTGCGGACGTCTCCCTGTCTCTGTCGGATGATCTCAGCACTCTCCGCTACACTGAAGAAGAGCAGCAGCTTCCGGATAACCCCGAGCGCTTCTGCTACTACGACTGTGTTCTGGGCTCGGAGGGCCTGGGCTCCGGACGCCACAGCTGGGAGGTGGACGTGGGGGAAAGCAGCGAGTGGGCTCTGGGGGTGGTGAAGGAGAACGTGATCAGGAAGGAGTGGTTCCCCCCCAGCCCTGAGCGGGGCATGTGGACCCTCTGTCTGTACGGTGGAGAGTACCGGCCCAAAAACGCCACCGGCGCCCCCCTCACCCTCAAGAAGAAGCCCCACAAGGTGCGGGTGCAGCTAGACTGGGATGTGGGGCGGGTCATGTTCTCGGACGCCAGCGACAACACGCTGCTCTACAAGTTTAAGGACAAGTTCTCCGAGAAGCTGTTTCCGTATTTCTCCAACACCTGCAAGAGGCATCCTCTACGCATCCTCGCCGAGAAGGTGTCCGTCTACACTGAGTAGCCCAGCGCTTCAAAAGATAAAGGTTCTCGACTCATTTAACCCTTTAAACCTTAATTAATAACATAATTTAAATCAGTAACTAGATAGATAGATAGATAGATACTTTATTATTAGGGGGGCCCCCACTTACTATTACTATTACATAATGTACATCACTTTAATAGTGCCTAGCATAGAACCATGTGGCACTACAAAAATGCTTGCATAGTAAATGGCTATACAATATAAAATCACTATAGGATTAATAACTAAATTATTGCCTTGGGTTACGGGGTTAAAAGTACATTCTTCAATGTTTGGAAATCAGTGTACAGATTTAGTCATGTTTAGGAAATTCTGGGTGTCTTTCTTGATCAGGTTGATCATGTTTGTAGACCAGCTAAACCATCAAAAGCTGACCGGGGTTTTTTTTTTAGCATTATTATTATTTTAAGATGATTTGTATATGCCACATTTTATGTTTTCTTCCTCCTTACCACAATAAAATGTGTGGAAATGTACAGTAATTATTGTACAATTATTGTAATTTGTAATTTGTATGCTACAAATGTTGTTTGTGAAATACAGCAGATCTCTCTCTGAGTTGTTTATGATGCTGCACATGGTGAAACTCTTCCTCAACATCTTCCTCATTTTCTGCAGTAGCTAGTAACAGAAAATATTCAGAAAAAAATGAATCGATCAGTAAAAGCACTGTGTCTACATCAACCTGTGAATTAGTATTCAGGTATTCATAGCCACGCCCATCTCGGCTCGGGACCGCCCACAGGCAGAACTGAAGCCGGGCAGCGATGCCGTCTCTTTAGATAGGAGCTAACAGTACTAGAAACAGCATGCAGTTCATTCCTGTTTCATGTGTGCGAATAACACATCAGTGTTTATTTACTTTACCCAGTAATTCAGAGCTAAGAAACAAATGGTTAGAATTAGTCTATGGAGGAAAAACACCACAAGCCAAGTACAATTGAGATAGGTAGGTGTTTAGATGTTTAGAACAATTCAGGATGGATTTTTACTTTCTAAACCTGGACTACCCACCTCTGTGTGTAACTATAAGTTTAAAAGTTTAAATAGGATCTCGGTGGATTCATTTGGCATTTAATAGAGACTCTAAGACTAGGTCAGTGTCTGAACTGCACTTATCAGGGCATTATTGCACATGTTGTTAGCCTTAACAGTGATTAAACCTATATTTATTGGTGCATATTAACTATATTACAGAATTGTTTGCGGTACTGACAGTTCCTGATGATAAATTAAGGGTTTAGTGCTGAAACGCTGGTGTTTTCACTGAGCTGAGCAGAGAGTGGAGCTGGAGATAAGAGCAGTAATGTGCACAGTAAGTCTGAGCTGACATATGCACCTGTCTCCTCTCATCAGCCCTGCTCTCCACACGACCCTGAGACCCTGCTGGCTCTGTCTCTGTCTGATCGGGGAGGTCTGGCACTCAGACGTGTTTTTAACCTTTCAGAGCAGCAACAGCTCAGCAGCGTCTCCAGGAATCAGAGAGTGAGGATGAGTCGGGAACTGATTCATCAACCAGACTGAAGAGAGAAAAAAATAATAATATATGTATGTATATATATATATATATATATATATATATATATATATATATATATATATATATATATATATATATATATATATATATATACACACACATACAGGGTTGGACAATGAAACTGAAACACCTGTCATTTGTGGGAGGTTTCATGGGTAAATTAGAGCAGCCTGGTGTTCAATCTTCATTAATTGCACATTGCACCAGTAAGAGCAGTAAGAGTGTGAAGGTTCAATTAGCAGGGTAAGAGCACAGTTCTGCTCTAAATATTACAATGCACACAACATTATGGGCGACATACCAGAGTTCAAAAGAGGACAAATTAAATGACTACACTAATAAAAAAAAAAAAAAAAATATATATATATATATATATATATATATATATATATATATATATGTTTTACATTGATATAACAGTCAAAATGTATTTCAATGCTCTGTATTTATAATAATATTCTAATAATATAAATAAAATAATAAGTAAATTATAGGATACAGTGTCAAATAGCATCTTTAAATGACAAATAAAAATGCTAAACATGCTAAAAACTGTAGTACAGTATATTAAAATATATATTTTTATACCCAACGAAGTATACTAGGAGTGTGCTACTTACAAAAGAAAAGAACACAAATGTAAATATATTTAACATCTATTCTTAGTACATTTCTAATATAACTAGTGTTTAATAAATAGTGATACAGTTGTGATTCCCATTAACTGTATTATAATTTAACTGTAAGCATGTTTACAATATGGGGTTACATACATGAAGTAGTTTAAATGTTTAAATGTTACTTAAGTATTTTGTAACACTTTTTAATACCTTTCATTAATATGCTGGATTTTTAACTAATGATCAGTAAATGTGAACAAAGCAGTAGTTCATCAGAATTTATCAGATCATGTTGCCAATGCGTTTATTAGTGTTTACAAATGTGATAGTTTCTTAAAATGTGACAAATAACAGTTATTAATCATTAGTTAATGGTATATTAATGAAAGTTATTATAAATTATTACCAGTATATTTAAAATAGTTCCATTTTAGTACAGTAAAGCACACTTAACACAATTTAAGTAAGACTTAAATTACTATTTTTATACAATTATAGAATAATACGTACAAAAAAGTTGTTCCATTTTAGCACTCTTTAAATATACTGATTAATAATTCGGCTACAAGAACACTTTAGTGCACTATAGTTCAGAAACCACTAGTGTAAGGGTTGTACACAAAATCGGATTAAATCTGATTAAATGAAAAAAGTGTTCAGTCTTCTTTTCCCAAAAAAATCAGTTTATTGAGGACATGCGGAACATGCACAGTTAGGAACATAAGAGACGTATTTACAGTCTGAACACAGAAAGAGTAGAAAACAGTGAAAATCTGCTGACTGGTTTCCTTTCAACGGAGCATCACTGACCACAGGCTGCCCTTTAAAAACTGCTCACCAATTTACACCACATTAAACACAACTACGCCTCTGGATAACAGCGTCCATCTGTTTTATTGTATCTATAAAAGAGGCCGTATGCGTATTTCAGACCCTTCGACAAGTAAAAACGAGAGGTTTACATCGGGAAGGCGATTCTGAATCAGAGCTAGCGTCAGAACGTGGTCTATATTCTTCACAGTTACACGTTTAAGAGCACCAAATGTTTCGTCTTAAAAACTTACAAAAATGAGCGTATTTAGGTGAGTGGAGAAATGGCAATGATGAGTGGCTTTACACCTGTAGAACATTGTTTTTAATGCACACCAACAATCAGTCAAAAGTCAAAAATTAGGATACTCAATAAAAACCTGGAGATTTTCTATTGAAAGGGTAAAAATAGGCCCAATCCCATTTCACCACTTAGCCCTAACCCTCTGTTTTGCACATTTACTTCTAGGTGTTGGGTTTCCTTATTCTTCTTAGGTGTCTAAGAGTCTACAGAGATTTTTCAGAGGAACGCTCCAAAAATACCACTTTTCCACAGTGGAATCGCCTCCATTCTGGATTGGGAACCTAATTTTGAACCGGTTTGCCGTGTTTCCAGCAACAAAAGTAGGTTCTAGAACCAGAAACATCCGTTCGCAGTGGGAACCGAAGAATTCTAGGTTCTTTAGCGCAAACCATGATGACAGCGTCCTCTGTTGATGATTTATGAATTAATGTTATGACGGTTCCACTAAAACTGGTGAAAATGTGGGCTGATTTACTAAAAAGTCCCATAATTCTTTCAAATAAACCCGAATGGAAGTGGTTCAAGAACCAGAGGTCGTTTGGTGGAAAATTGCTTTTAGAGGACTATGAGAATCACTGAAAAGATGATGCAGCACAAGCAACCAAAGAAACCAACAAATTTGGGTATTTTCCTTGTTAAAAATGAAGATAAGCTCTATATAATGATAATTTAATGTGTATTTTCAACATTCTATGTTAAATTTCTTGAAAACAAGCATTAAAAATGATTAAATAATATTTAACCTCAGTAGCTAGATAGCTAGCTATCTAACTCTCCCATTCCACCTTAAATGGCACAACAGATGGTAGAGGCTGCACTATTTAAGGTGGAATTGAATTAATTAAATAAAATGAAAGCTAAAATTGACTAGCACTTGAAAACAAGGGGTAGGGATATAAGAGAGAAATGGGATTGGGCCAGAACCAAACTATGAACATCTGATCTTCATAGACCGAGAAAGGTTTTCATTAGGAGTCCTAATTCTTTGTATATATTGTTTCTGTCATGCAAAATCCATGTATATCTTACTTTATTGCAACTTTATCTGCTTAACTTTCAATGGAAGTCATTGTAACAATATATTGTATTCTTATTTTATTTTAAAGCCTTTCTATTTACTCTTAAATCATGAAATTTGGACACAATATAAAGCGAAACTGGCATAGATTAAAGACATTAAAGGAGAACTCTGGTGTGAAATGGACTTTGGGTGTATTTATTAAAAAACGGGATAAAAAGTACTTCCCTTTGTTGAATAGCTCTTTCTGAGATCCAGTATTTTGTGCACTTTGCCCAAACAGGCTTTAGAATAGTTTAGATGGGGCATATTTTGCTGCAGATTTCTGCAGATAAATTGCTTTTTCCACCGTTATCCAGCTCAAAGTAGCGCCAAACTTCATTGGTAGAATCCAAAGAGCTCTGACATTTAAAACCAAGCATTAAAAACTGTTTTTAACCCATAGCATAGGTCAATCTATGGGTGACACCATCTTAAATTTAAGTCACAATAAGTCAATAAGTCAGTTTTAAAGTTCTAAACTTCTAGTTTTTAATGTTGGAGCTTTCCAGATTTTACCAATGAAATGTGGAGCTACTATTAGGCTGAATAACGTTAAAAAAAGTGATTTATCTGCAGGGTAAACTATATGCGTATGCCCCGTCTCACTCATTCTAAAGCCTGTTTGGGCAAAGTGCACAAAATGCTGGATCTCAGAAAGCTGCAGGAGAGCGGAGGAGAGCTTTTCAACAAAGGTAAAGACTTTTTATCATGTTTTAATAAATACACCCCAAACCTATTTAAAATACAGATTTTTTTTTTTGCATGACAGTGACAATATTTTCCATTCTCAATAAAATAAGGCCTTTTAAAAAAACACATTTATCTTAAAACCATCATCAATCAATCAATAAGGAAGGCAGATGCTTGATCACTGGCTCACTGGCTCTTTTCACTTTTCACTGACATTTAAACATGTGTTCAACGAACCTAACTCTAACAAATGACATCTGAGTTTAAGACAATCTACAGGCAGCTTTCTAAAAATAAAGACACCGACAGAGAGCCCCTCTGGAAACTGGTCAGTCTCGATGAAACTGAACGAGAGCAGACAGAAAAAAAGCACTGGTTTAAAGGCAGCACTGGGATACGATCCTTCCAGTGTTTTACAGACACTACAATCACCAACTACTCACCTGCATCACGTTATCAATGCTACTCGTTTGCTAAAGCTGATAGAATGGGTGTAACTGAGCCTGCGGTCTATGTGGTATGTGGTAAATGTTGCATGCTACACTATGGATCAGGCCTGTCACGATAATATTTTGTGTATTGAAAATTTCTCCCAGAAATAATTGCAATAAATGAATTTCTGTCATTTTAAAACCTTTTTGTGGCATATTAATTGATAAAAATGACCATATAATAGCAGAACAATCCAAAAAATGCATCATTTTAACACTTTCAGACCCTGCATCCATTACAATGAACATTATCATTATTACTATTATTTTTTTTTTTTGGTTTCAAAATGCTCTATTGTGACAACATATCTATCAACACAATTTAAGACATAATGTCCATGAGAATATACCAGAATAAACCAGCCAATGAAAATGTTTACAAGCCATTGGAACAGTAGCTTAGTCCCGCCCTCTGCACTAGAAAAGAACAGGGGCTCAGACATATTAGGGCACAGCAGCATTATAGCAAAGGAAACTAGATAAAAACTTTTTTTTTTTTAATGCATTGTGCATTACAGACAAAAAACAGCATTTATATATTTTATTTCAGCACTGGAACAGAATTCAGGTCTGAAAGGATTAAAGAATAATTGAACAAACTGTTAATTTGTAATATTCTAGGGGCTATAATGATTTTTAGTTTGCATTCAAAATAATTTTTATATGAAAATGCATGCGACTAAACACAATGCACATATATTAGATTGTACGAAATATACAGCTCTGGAAAAAAATTTAAAAGCTAAATGAAAAAGTTTCTCTGATTTTGCTATTTATAGGTTTATGTTTGAGTAAAATGAACATTGTTGTTTTATTCTATAAACTACAGACAACATTTCTCCCAAATTCCAAATTAAAATATTGCCATTTAGAGCATTTATTTGCAGAAAATGAGAAACGGCTGAGAAATGGCTTTCAGACCTCAAACAATGCAAAAAAACAAGTTCATATTCATAAAGTTTTAAGAGTTCAGAAATCAATATTTGGTGGAATAACCATGGTGGTTTTTAATCACAGTTTTTTTTTTTTTTCATGCATCTTGGCATCATGTTCTCCTCCACCAGTCTTACACACTGCTTTTGGATAACTTTATGCTGCTTTACTCCTGGTGCAAAATAATTCAAGCAGTTCAGTTTGGTTTGATGGCTTGTGATCATCCATCTTCCTCTTGATTATATTCCAGAGGTTTTTTTATTTGGTAAAATCAAAGAAACTCATTATTTTTAAGTGCTCTCTTATTTTATTCCAGAGCTGTAATTATCGTGACAGGTCTGATTTGGGTTGAGGATTTTAGATGAGAAGAGAGTTTGAGGGAACAGGAATTGGTCATGTTGTAAGTCATGCTATCCTCCTGGCTGTGTACTGGACGGGTCGTGTATGGGGGGAATTGCAGTGTGTGTTTAAAGGTAGTGAATAAAATGTTTCTTGCATGGTTATGATTATTATTATCATTAATATTACTGTTAAATGGAAGTCAAAGGGAAATTGGATTTTTTTGCCAGATGCCCTTTTCCCATATTGGAACCCACTCATGACAGGGAGGTGATGTTGGATCTGCCTCCAGGGGGCGCTACGATCCTCTGTGCCGTGCGCCGGGGGATGTGGTCGTCCATCTGAGTGCCTGTAAAATGAATAAAGAGAGATTATTGATCTCTTATCTCAAATTTAAGGTAACACATGTCTTTTAACCCTTTAACTTCTGCTTAGTCGTTTGGTAGAACACATTGTAGAAGCCACTGTATCTTGTTAAATAACCTGATTGTGACATCTCTAAAAGTCTGGCAGAGGTTTTTTGACTGTAGTTAGCAAATAAAATCCACTACAGGTCACTTTGTCGTACAGTAATATGCCTATTCACATGTGTGGATTGTTTCTGGGGGTCTCTTTGCCCCCAAACAAAGGATATAATAATAAAAATGTCTTGGTTCAGATGTTAAAGGGTTAAAGTTAAAACAACAGTTGTTATACAGTGAAGCTGCACTTAGTATTTCGATAACCCTGAACTTTCCAGGCGAATTTAACCATAATAAAGACATTTCTGCATTATGAGTTGAATTGCGTCCAATTATAAACCATGTTTTCAGTCAGATCTAGGTCAGACAGAGAGAGAGTTAAATTAAAGGGCTTACAGAACAAATAAGAAGAAACATACAGACAGGCAGGAGAGAGATAAAGAGAGAGAAAGACTGTAGAATGACAGAAAGAGAGAGAGAAGAAGAATAAATAAGAAGAAATACATAGTAGAAAAACAGGGAAGAAGAAGGATAAGAGGGTGGGGAGGACTAAAACAAAAAGAGTAGAAGTGAAAGCTCAAAGAGTGTGTCAGAAATGAACAAACAAAGGAAAGATAAACTAATGGGAGAGAAAAGAAAAATAAAAAAGTTTAAGAGAAAGAAAAAGTAAAAATGGAAAGATGGAAAAAGCAAGGGGTGAGTAGAAAAAGATAAAAAGAGACAGAGATGTATGAAAAAATGGAAAAAAATAATACTAATAAAAAGGAAAGATGGAAAAAGAGAGGAAAATGGAATTACTGATGGTTAAGAAGAGGTGTGGGAAAGAACGAGAAAAGATAAATAGATGGCAGAACAGAGAAAAATATAGACATTAAAAAATAGAGAGAGAGAGAAAGAGAAAGAGAGATTAAAGAAGGATAACAGGGCGGGGAAGACTGAGAAAAAATAGGAGACGGGGAAGAGCAAAAAGTTATGTGAGAAAAAAAATAAAGAGAGAAAGAGAGATGTAAAAAATCAAAAGGAAAAAAGATATAAAGGAAAAGATAGATGTATATGAAAAAATAATGAAGAAAGAAAGAAAGAAAGAAAGAAAGAAAAGAGACAAAGGGAACAAGAAAGAGGAAAAAATAGAAATACGGGCAAAAGGAGACAAGAGGGAAAGAAAGAACAGGACAAGAGAGAGAGAGAGTGTAGGGGGAGAGGAAGCAAGAAAATAAAATAAGGAAAGTACAAGAACAAAGAAAAGAGTTAAAAAGAAAGAAAAAGAGAGACACATGTTTAAACTGGGCTGGTACACACAAAAAAAGGAGAGGGAAAAAGAGAAAAGGAAGAACAGAGGGATGTGGAAAAAAACAAGGAAAAGAGAGAGAAAGAGAGAGAGAAAATGAGAGAGGGGAGAGAGAGGAAAAGAGAAAGGGAATTTAGCAAAGAAAAAATGGGAAAGAAGGAAGAAAGTACATATACTACACTACAGTTGATGAGCAGAAGAGGGCGGAGCTTACCGGACAGGGTGAATCCTGATTGGTGGAGGTTCCGGGCTGGTCCTGGAGTGTTCTTGCCTGAGGAAGAGGGGCCTCTAGTGGTGGGAGTCGGAGGAACAGACTTGGTCATGCTGATGACGTCATGAACAGGACCGTCATAATTACCCCGAGGAACACCACGAGCCTCCGCCATCTGCAGACACACACACACACACACACACACACACAATCAATTTTCAATATGCCACTATCACTAGCACTGTAAACCTGTTAGTTGGGAGCATCAGGTTAAAGGTGCTGTATTTCGTAACGCTGAAGGACAGCAGTGGTGGGGTATTCAACAAATGTTTGTACTCTTTATCATGTTTCACTACAACCCAAGTCCATTTCACACCAGAGTTCTCCTTTAATTACGCTAAATATACATATATTAAACATTAATTTGGATGTACCAAACCTCAATCTAAATCCTAGCTCTAACCTGAACATATATTCACTGCATACATTTCATACTAAGGTTTGATTAGTTGATTTCATACTAAAGTCAGATCAGGTAAATCTACAACCAAATTAAACCAGAATCATTTTAATTAGACAGTTTGTAAATAATTTGAGCATCTATACACAAATAAACTGGTGCAGTATGAACTGATGATCTGTGAGTTAAAACAGATGAGTGTCTGTAAGTCCAGTCATGACTTTCGCTCACAGACAGGGGCAGGAAGAGGTCAATGTCTGATTTCCTGTTCCAGATTGAGCTGCTGTCACAACTAACCTTCAGCTCAGCTCAGAGCGTCCTCTGCTCTTCTGCTGTTCGGACTAACGACACCACATTTAACCACAGACACTGAGAGAGAGACACGTCCTACCCTGCTGCGCGCTTTAATCCTCTTGTAGACGTAGTCTGGGAAGGCCTTCCTGGGGACGAATCGGCCCGAACCCTCCATCGCATCCAGCTTCCCGTCCTCCAGAACGATCCTGCCCTGACTGATGACCACCACGGGGAAGCCCCGGCACTCCATGTCCTCGAAGATGTTCATCTCCACCGTCTTCAGATAAAACAGGGGGGTCTTTTCTACTGAATCACTCTTAAAATCTGCTTTTAACTATTGTTAGGTTCACACTACACAACTTTCTGAATTGTCAGGTTTTGCGCAATTCACACGACATAAGTGGGCGACACAGGTTGAAGATTTACACAATTTTTCACATTGACTCACACCAGAACTAAACGTGCACGAGAACTAGCGATGCCATGCCAGAGAATCTTTATAGAGGAGAATACGCACACAACTCCAGTTCTAAGCTTTTTAAGCTCACCAACCAATCAGCTCATAGCATTAATGCTACCGTCTTTACTAATTAAACTCCATTTGCTGTAGAAAAATGGAAGTTTACAGGCACACTTTCTTTGTTTTTTAAGGCAAAATAATATTCTAATACTTAGAATACTATTTAGTAGCTAGTCACTATTGTTAATTAAAGTTGTTAGCTTTTAGCTTCATTCACCCCATTCATAAAGGACCCACTCACTTGGTATTTAGCATGCCAAATATTTGCTGGGTGTCTCCTACTGGTTGTAGATCAGTCAGAGACCCGTGAGCATTTTTCAGTAGTCCAAGTTACAGGATTGGGCGAACGCCAAGTAATCCCCAATTTGCTGAGCAGATTTTTTGTCTGCGTTTAATGAAAAACAGTTGGCAACTGAAAAATTGGGCCAAAATCGTGTAGTGTGAAAATGAAGTGTAATGGGATAGAGTGCTACAGACTAGTAGCTATCAGCCCAGAGGGTTGTTGAACCCAATTGCAGAACAGTTGATCTCAAATCAGGTAAACCCAAGAAGAAAGAAAAATAGAAACAAATAAACACTCCGCTCCTCACGCGAGACCAATGTTGTCAAGTTCGTGGATTAGTGGTCTAGTGGATTGGGACACGGTCGGGAAAAACTGCCCTTATAAGGAGATAGGGAGCCCAAGAACAGGCAGAAAAACGAGAACGGGCGGAAACTAAAGTCACGCCGAGCGAGACAGGGGAGGATTGTAAACAAAAGCTCACCAGAGAAGCATTTTATTATTATTTTATTATTTATTTATTTACATTATCGTTCATTATAGTTCAAACAACCTATTACCGACCCCTGCTTTAGGATGTGCTGGAGAAGGCTTTACGCAGTGCTTCAAATCTCCCATCATCCATACAATATGTTAGGGAAAAATGTATGCAACTGATTAGTGGTTAACTCTTTAAAAGGTTATTTAAACAGTAATTAGACTTTAATTCAGAGTTTTTTTATCTCTCCCTATTTATAAAGATCAGAGTCTGGTCTTGTGTGCCAGAGAAAACTGCAAAGCACGGCTACAAAGATGACAATCGACTGAACAGACCTGCCTATAAGGTTTTTAAAGGAATTTAATTTCTTACTAAATTGTGGGATGTGGCTGAGAAGGTTTTGGTCTCCTTGGTGTTCCAGATGACGAGGTCTGCGTCAGATCCCACTGCGATTCTGCCTTTGCGAGGGTACAGGTTGAAGATCTTGGCTGCGTTGGTGCTGGTCACCGCCACAAACTCATTCTCATCCATTTTACCTGAAGCCTGTTGACCAAAAGACCAAAGAGAAAAATCATCATACTTACATAGATACAGTTCTGATAGTTAGAACATGCCTTTTGCACATTTTGAGACATGCAAGGTGTACTTTTTCCTAGCAGTCTAAAGCCCTGCCACTATGATCGGGAGATTGCTGGTTCGAATCCCAGTCATGCATCTTGCCATCAGCTGCCAGAGCCCCAAGAGAGCACAGTAGGCCTTGCTCTCTCTGGGTGGGTACAGTAGATGGCGCTCCCTCTTTCTCCTCATCACTCCTAGGGTGATGTGGATCAGCACAAGGCTGCGTCTGTGAGCTGATGTATCAGAACCGAGTCACAGCGCTGTGCTTTCCTCCAAGCGTTAGAGCTGTGCTGCTACTCGTCAATGCTACAGCATCAGCAGCAGTTCAAAAAGAGGCGGAGTCTGACTTCACATTTGTCAGAGGAGGCGTGTGCTAGTCTTCTTCACCCTCCTGGTGTTGGAGCATCACTAGTGATAGGGGATATAGAGCTGAGTAGCAGCTGAATAAGTGGGATAATTGGCCAGATAAATTAGAACAGACAGAAATAGAAACAGAAAGAACAGATGGTAGAAGGTGACGAACCACAGCCTTATCCCACACGATGCTCATGCGTTCCTCGATGCCATTGGTTCCCTCAGGGATGAGTGTAAAGTTGTCTTTTCCTACAGCTTTCTGAGCTGTGGAGAACGTGCAGTGAGCGCTGGCCGTCACCTGAAGATCTCCACTGAAACAGTTAAATAGATTACAGTAAATTACTATAATATAAGCAAGGCAATTGTTTAAACTTGATTTAAATATGGCCTAAATAAAAAAAAAGATATATAACACTCTACTTTGTGCTACTTTGTGTTGGTCTATCACTTAAAAGCTCAATCACATACATTTGTCAGTCCTGTTGCTGACTGTCTGCCTGTCCTGGACTCTAGTTCTTGCCCTAAATACTGCATTTCCCAGAACGCACCAGTCTCTAAACTCCTGGACATGCTGGATCACGTGAAGTTTCAGTGTTCTGGCTCACCTGACAGTTCCAATTATTATTTCCTGTCTCCCTTTGTATAAATACCCCCCCGTGTCTGTTCCCTTTTTCCGGGTATTGAACCTATTTTGAATAGCTCTTCTACCCAGCGTTTTCTTTGTCTTTTGACCATTTTTTGCCTTTTTGACAGCTCTTTAGCCTAGCTCTTTGTTTACTAGCTTATCTCAGTTTTGAGCTTGCTTTCTTTATTGACCATTCCTTGGGAATTATTGACCATTGGTTCTTGCGGTCCTATTTACCATGCCTGTCCCATGTTACTCTTGCAAATTTTACCCTTTTGCTAGTAAACTTTATGTTAAGTACCTGTGCATGTCTATGTCTCGTCTGGCCCACATGACACATTTAAGTTTATGGTTGTTAAGTAAGAAGAAAATTCCAAAAATTTCAAGGGGTATGAATACTTTTGCAAACCACTGTACATATAATTTTCTTTTGCACAATCCAACGAATTAACTCTCACCAGGACAGCATGGAGTTGAGGTAGTCGGGGGTTGCCGGATCTGGACTGAGGGGCGGAGACATAACGAAGGCGGCGGCTTTAGCCCAGTTTTGGCTCCAGTAATGTGACCCATCAGTGCCGAGACTGGCTGCGATTGGCTCTCCATAAATGACCATTCCTAAAAACCAAAACCACATACATTACAGACTGTCTTTCTGCACATGATGAAACTCTTCCTCAACCTCTTCCTCATTGCCTGCAGCAGCTAACATATGAAACTGCAAAAAATCTTGATGCTTCCTGGTGCTTCCTGGTCGCAGTGCTGTTAGCCAATAAGAGGTGTTTATGTTTGCATGTTTAATATTCATGAGCAAGAGCTGAAATCCTATTGTTTCTGCCTGTCCACTCCTCCACCGGACTAAAGCAGCGTTATACCGGATCACCGGAGCACTTTTTTTTTTCTCTCTCACAAAAAACAGCTAACATTGCATTTATTCATACTAGAGACCAAAACTAGACATTTTTTTTTTTTAATGGTCATTCTGAGCATTTAAGGATCTCCGTACCCTTTTTCCTGGCCTTGGCGATGACATCAGCAGCAGGTCTACTCATCACTTTGGTGATGTAGAGCGGGCAGTTGGCCTGCTTGGCGATGGTGATGGCTCGATACACAGCTTCTGTCTCCACCTGTCCTCCCCAGTATAGTAAACACTCTCCATCAGTATCACAGCATGAGCAGAGCTCAACTGGCATTAAATACAGCGGCATAAGTGGCATTAATAATGCTAACGACAATAAGACGCTCACGCTACCTCCTCCGGGTGGCTCAGCACATGCCCCTCAGGGCCGGTGATGCCCATGTCTAACAGCCTTTTCTGCTCCTGAGACAAAAACACAGAACAGACCATCAGTGTAATATGAGTTATTGAATTATATGAATATTCTTGTATTGTATGTGATTGTTTTTTTTTTTTTACCTCATCAATAATATCGCCGTTCTCAGCATGAACTTGCGCAATAGCTCCCAGATCTCTCAGAATACCAAAAATCTCATACATCTGCAGGAAGAGACGGAAATCTCATGTCATGATCTATCTCTGACATTTTTTTTAATTAGTTTATTTTTCTTATTTTAATTTTTTATTTATTTATATTTATATTTATTATTTATTCATTTATTAGTATTTTTATTGTTTTATTCTAATGTTTTATATTTTATTTTATTTATTATTTTATCATTTCTTGTTATTCTTAACATTTTACTTTACTTTTACTATTATATTTTTACTTATTTTATCATTTATTATTATTATTTTTTACTTTTTATGTCTCAATTTGTTTTGTATGGTATTTTAGAATTTTCTGTTTTACATATATATGTTTATATATATATATATATATATATATATATATATATATATATATATATATATATATATATTAAATGTTGATTTAAAATTAGTACTTTTATTTTTTTTTATTCCTTATTATTTCTAATTTATTAATAAATGTTTTCAATCCCTTTGATGTTATAAATGCTCGGCAACATTGTAAATGAGGGTCACCTTTAATGTTTTTCCCGAGTAAAAATAAAGGTTGATTGATTAATTGATTGATTGATTGATTGATTGATAACGCACTGACATAAGTCAAATAAATGTTCATAAAGGATCTTGGTTTTGGAGTCAGAGTCACCTTTTGTGCTGACAGACTTTCAGTTCACCACAAGCCTTGTTTGTTTTACACATTCTACAGAAGCTCTGGCTGAGATTGAGTCAGATTAAAGTAAAAAAGTTGAATTTGCTAGTATTTATTGTACGATAGTGGTAGTGTAATTATCACAACATAGCTAATTGACATATTGTGTCTAGAACCTTAAATTGGAATTCATTGATAACTGTCTTTTTAATATTGGTGATTAAACAAGGTGTTCAGCTCTCCTTATCAAGTCCCAGTTAGTCGGTAAGCTAACTTTATTTCATTAAACTCAAAATAAAATAAATATATCAATATATAACCCTGTACTGCTAACTAAAACTAAATAATAATAAAATCAAGTTTTGTCAATTTCCATAAATCATTATTCGCTTATTTTATATAAAAGTACACAGCATTGGGAAAGCTTGAATGCCACAGTCCTGATCCAGTACTGACAGAGATCAATAGTATCAGACAGTAAATCACTCTGTACTGACACTGAAACTACTTACTTGTGAGTCTGAGCTCTGAAACCTGTCCTTGTAGGACATGAAAACCAGGAATGAATTAACGCCTGAAACACACAGACAATTAAGTGATACATAATTACAGAAACTCTTACAGCTCTGGAAAAAATAAGATACCACTTAAAAATGATGAGTTTCTTTGATTTTACCAAATTGAAAACCTCTGGAATATAATCAAGAGGAAGATGGATGATCACAAGCCATCAAACCACCAAACTGAACTGCTTGAATTTTTGCACCAGGAGTAAAGCAGCATAAAGTTATCCAAAAGCAGTGTGTAAGACTGGTGGAGGAGAACATGATGCCAAGATGCACGAAAAAACTGTGATTAAAAACCATCAGGGTTATTCCTCCAAATATTGATTTCTGAACTATTAAAACTTTGTGAATATGATCTTGTTTTCTTTGCATTATTTGAGATCTGAAAGCTCTGCATCTTTTTTTTTTATTTCAGCCATTTCTCATTTTCTGCAAATAAATGCTCTAACATATGACAATATTTTTATTTGGAATTTGGGAGAAATGTTGTCTGTAGTTTATAGAATAAAACAACTATTTGAATTTTATTCAAACATAAACCTATAAATAGCAAAATCAGAGAAACTGATTCAGAAACTGAAGTGCTCTCTTATTTTTTACAGACCTATATATGCTTTATGCTGATGTGTTGAGGTATTCTTGAGTTATTAAGCTGAAAATGCGACAAGGTGCGATTTTGGTGTCAAATGCGGTGCCTGGTGCTGATTGGGTTAAAGTACCAGTACTAAATAAATGGACTATTGTACTGTTTTACATTACCAAGTATTATGTTGCAACACTAGCCAGAAATGGGTGCAATTTAAAGTTGGTGTGTCCACAAACATAGATTATGTAAATGTCATTACACAATGAATAAGAAGATGGTTAATAACCCAAACGTCACCTTGATCTTTGACCAGCGTCTCTAGCTCCTCGAACATGCCCTCGTGCCAGCGGGTGATGTCTATGTGCAGAGAGTAATCACAGCAAGACCTCTTATCTGCCACATCCCTCCACTGGTCAAAAGCAGCCAGCAAACTAGCGCCCGGCTCTGGTACAACGTGGTCAACTGTGGACAGAAAGACAGAAACGTTTCTTTTGAAATTACCAAACACCTACGGGAAGGTTTTACACATGACGTTGGAACATTGCTGTGAGGATTTGATGGCATTCAGCCAAAAGAGCAAAACTAAGGTCAGATGTATGTTGGGTTGTTGATCAGGGGTGCGTTTTCCAAAACATTATAATGGCTAAATACTTTATAACCTCTTATTTAAGAACATTACTAAAATTAAGAGTGTTTCTGAAAACTTCTGTGAGATATATAACACTTGAACTTGTTCATAATCGAAGATATACATATATAATACTTATATATACTACTTTAAACTTTTTCAT
This sequence comes from Astyanax mexicanus, assembly GCF_023375975.1. NCBI lineage: Eukaryota > Metazoa > Chordata > Actinopteri > Characiformes > Acestrorhamphidae > Astyanax > Astyanax mexicanus. The sequence goes on from NC_064422.1 coordinate 11,904,616, forward strand.
AATCAAAGATATACATTTATAATACTGATATACAACACTCAAACTTGTTCATAATCGAACATAACACTGACCCACTCATAACTGGCTTAAGAACGAATTTCACACATTGAAAAAGCTAATTTATAAAAAGTATAAAAAATTGGTTTTATAGAAAAATCATCATATCACATACTGCCCTACAGTATATCAAACACCAACCAAAATAAAATATACTAGCTGGCGTTCCTGCTCCCCCAGTTACTGATTGTTTTCACCTGTCCTGTCTAGTATAAATGCCCCTAGTATAAATTTGCTTGGTTTCCCTGCTGAGTATTGAATCTAGATATCTAGCTCTTCTACAACCTGTTTCCTTTGTTTATTGACTTTTTTTTACCAACTTTTCTCGATTTTTGCCTTGCTCTTTCTATAGTTTATTTTTGCTACTCTTTTAGCCCTCTCTTAGCTGGATTTGCAGTGTATGATCCTGTTTTGTCTGACTACTCTCTCTGGTATGTTGTTTATATTTGCTGCCTTACTCTTACTGACCCTGCCTGTCCCTTACTACACCTATAAGCCTAGCCACTTTATTATTCAAACTATGTTTTTGGTGTGTTTGGTATCTTTGACTGTCTGGAGTGTCATGCGTCTGGTCAAATAACCCTTCATACTGTATCCTCAGCTGACCTACACGAGTCTGACCAAGCATTAGTGAATATTTTGTGTGTCTTTAGGCTCAAATAAACACTGACAGGAGTTCCCTCAGAACGCTGCTCTGAACAGTGCTGGAGTTCAGAGAGGAGGATTACAGTATGTGACAGCAGCACAGTGACCCTGATAAATATGATTTAATCAGAACAGACAGGATCACACCATGTCTGCTCCTGTAACACACACATAGATACACACAGCTCCTGTTCCACCAGTTACCACCACAGAGTGACCGGTCCCACCCTCCTGACCATGTTACACCCATCGCTACCAGATACATACATTATACACACATTCATTTAAACTGCCTCTTTAATCACACTGTCTCTATGAGTTATGAAATTAAATTTAAGACTTTTAGGATTGTTTAATTACATTAGAAAAACGACTTTTTTTTACAAATAAATTTTACTCTGTGTATAGTGCAAAACTTGGGTTATCCACACAGACATCCCAAGATGTAAAAAATAATTTCTAAAGGATTACAAAGGATAACAGAACTATACTTTTGCTATTATATACAGCTCTGGCAAAAAAATAAGACAGCACTTAAAAAATATGGGTTTCTTTGATTTTACCCAATTGAAAACCTCTGGAATATAATCAAGAGGAAGATGAGTGGCAAAAAAGTTATCCAAAAGCAGTGTGTAAGACTGGTGGAGGAGAACATGATGGCAAGGTGCATGAAAAAAAAACTGTGATTAAAAACCATCAGGGTTATTCCACCAAATATTGATTATTTCTGAACTCGTAAAACTTTATGAATATGAACTTGTTTCCTTTGCATTATTTGAGGTCTGAAAGCTCTGCATCTTTTTTTTTTTGTTGTTGTTTCAGTCATTTCTCCTTTTCTGCAAATAAATGCTCTAAATAAGAATATTTTTATTTGGAATTTGGGAGAAATGTTGTCTGTAGTTGTCCGTAAAACAACAATGTTCATTTTACTCAAACATAAACCTATAAATAGCAAAATCTGAGAAACTCATTCAGAAACTGAAGTGCTCTCTTGAATGTTTCCAGAGCTGTATGTACAGATCCTGATGGGGTAGAAATGAAAAAAAAAGAAAATTGGAAAATATATGAAACCAGTTTTTTTCCTGATGATGCCATATGGATAAAAATAAATAATGAAGTTTTGCATATAATTTTTTATTTATCCTCAAGCGGAAAAATGAACTATTTAATTGGTAAATAGGATACTCTAAAATTACCCATGAAAAATTGGATACCCTAAATGTGTGTATATGTGTGTGTGACTGTATGCCCAGATATAAATGTTTACTGCCCGTTGCAGTCCTCCAGGTGGACGGTGGTTTTCGGTTGAGAGTACGCTGTGCGTGATTGGCTGCCACACTCCTCGGTGTGTGTAGAATGTAATTGTAAGGGTCCTTGCGTGGCAAAAAAGCGCTACATAAGTGTAACAGTGAGTAAGTAAGTACTAAAACGTACTGATCATGGTGGTTCCTCCTGCCAGCGCAGCGCGGGTTCCATGATAAAAGTCATCAGCTGGGCTCATGCCCATGTGCTGAGCCTGCAGGCTGGTGTTGACGTCAATGCCGCCAGGGATGACTATGTGCCCGTACGCATCCACTGTCTTCACCCCACTGGGCACAATGAGGTTCTCACCAATCTGTCTGAAGAACAGAGGATATAAGATTATTACAGAAACAGCAGAGCAGATAATACTAATAACGACTGAATTACAACATTTGTGCAGATCAAAAATCTGATATGAGAAAATTACTCACAGTAAAATCAAAAGTTTGGACACACCTTCTCTTTTTCAATGCGTTTTCTTTATTTTCATGACTGATATTTACATTGTAGATTCTCACTGAAGCATCAAAACTATGAATGAACACATGTGGAGTTTTATGTACTTAACAAAAAATGAACTGAACCTCCACAGTCACCGGACCTGAACCCAATCCAGATGGTTTTGGGGTGAGCTGGAGCACAGAGTGAAGAAGACAAAGGAGCAACAAGTGCTAATAAACACCTCTGGGAACTCCTTCCTTCCTTCAAGACTGTTGAAAAACTTTTAATTTCAGGTGGCCACCTCTTGAAGCTCATTGAGAGAATGATGTCAAGAGTGTGCAAAGCAGTAATCAGAGCAAAGGGTGGATATTTTGATTTTTTTTTCAGTTATTTCACTTTTTTTGTTAAGTACATAAAACTCCACATGTGTTCATTCATAGTTTTGATGCTTCAGTGAGAATCTACAATGTAAATGGTCATGAAAATAAAGAAAACACATTGAAAAGGTGAGAAGGTGTGTCCAAACTGTTGGCCTGTACTGTACATCTCCATTTTTAAAGTTTTTCACCTTTTGCTATAATCAAAAGTAAAGGACAAAAACCTTTCTGTGCACAAGATTTGTTTTCAAGTCATTTTGGAGCATTTCTTTTGTTCAATTTATCAAAATATTGTATAATATAATATATTTACAGTGTGCCACAATGCAAAATAAAATATATATATTTTTAAAGATTATTAATAAGACAAGTAATTTTAAGGATACTGTATCTTAAGACATTTAATTGCATCAACTGCCATAATAGTGTTAAATTGTTTTTACAGATTGATCAAAAAACATTATAAATGAATAGTGAAGTGAACTATTAGACTATAAAGTAACACATAACGAATCATTTAGTAACTTAAACGTGTTTAAAACAAACCAAAATACTCTGTGAAGAAGTATTTAGATGCTCTTATCTGGGGAGCTGTTTGTTAACCTGTGGTTTCTGAGGCTGGTAACTCTGATGAACTTATCCTGTACAACAGAGGAGACTCTCGCTCTTTTATCCTTTCCTGGAGCAGTCCTGATGAGTGCCAGTTTCATCAATATAACATTTTTGTTGTTTTTTGTGTTGACTGCACTTGAAATTCCATTTTTTTCGGATTGACTGACCTTAATTTTTCCTTAAATATTTTTTTTCTTTATTTAGTTGAGTAGTTGTTTCTTCTTAAAACATTACTCAAATATTCACTATTCACTGTATACCTGTAACTCTACCTCTTCATTACTTTACTTTAACTGATGCTCTCAAACCTTAACATTAAGAGACAAGAAATTCAAGTAATTAACTCTTGATGAGTTCAGCACAGCTGTTAACTAAAAGCCTGAATTCCAGGTGATTATTAAAAATAATCATCTATACAAGAGGTGCTACTTTAAACAATCTAAAATACAAAACATATTATGGTTTGTTTTTTCTTTATAGTTTGGATGGCTTTAGTATTAATCTACAATGCGTACAAATTTTAAATAATAAAAGAAAACAACAATTTGATACTTACTTGATGGTCCCATCCTCAATAAAAATGTCAGCATAGAAGGACTGGTCATCGTTCACGATCTTCCCGCCTTTGATGATGAGTTTATCACCCTGCAAAACACAAGACACAGCTTATCTTCCATCATTAATACCAATATTTAAACAATCTCTAAAATCCTTAGAGATCTGACCCTTTTTAAACATGCCGCTGTTATTTAAAACCCAATTACAGATGAATAAATATCTTTGTTCGTATTCACAAATGCATAATTAGTTTTAATTAACATGACTGTTTTCCTCTTTTCTATTGGAGGACTGTGTTTACAGTGGAAAGTAATCTGCATAAAGATGGAGAAATCATAAATCAGAGTGAGCATTTATCTGAGAGCAGGGCTGGGATTTGCATGAGGACTGATCCGGGTGTGAAAGAGCGCTGATGGAAGTCTTTCAGTGCAGTCAAAAGAAATAGACGAGAGATAGAGGCTAACGCTTTGGTTAATGTATGCAAATCCTCATGAATATGTAGAATAGTCAGTGTTCTTTAAAGAGATAAGGGGAGAGACAGACGAAGGAAGATCTGAGAGCCGAGTCGGCACACCTACATCATCTCAGCACACACGAGACGATGCTGAGTAAGAGTTTATAACAGCTTATATACTGTACTGATGTTCATACTGAACACTGACCCCATAAAGAATAGTGTGAATAGTGAATAGTGTTATTAACTGCTTCAGATCTTCAATACAAGTTGGTCCAGTACTAATTAGGGGTGGGACAATATATCAATATGATGATATATCATTTAATTTTTGTTAGTGATACTTAATACATTTAATATCAATATTTTAATTGAAACACAGGCGCTCTAGTCGCTCTAAAAGATTCGCCCACCAATTTGACATGGTGGCGCTATAATCAAATAAATAGAGTTAACCTGTGTTGATGAATAAATCCATTATTCCTAGTATTTATTTGCTTATTTAACAGAATGTATCCTCTTCAGTAACACAGATGCAGTGAAATATCGTTGTGAATTTTCTTGCGATATAACAAGCATTGCAGAATCACAGTATCACAATATCACATCATTATCTAGGCAATATATTGTGTTAATATCGTATCATACCACACCCTGTGATTCCCACACCTACCACTACTAGTGCATCTTTAAAAAATTAGAAAATCATTGAAAAGTTACCGTATTTTAGTAATTCAGTTCAAAATGTGAAACTCATATATTATATAGATGTATTACACACAGAGTGATCTATTTTACGTGTTTATTTCTTTTAATAATAAATTAGAATATTATATAAGAACTACTGTTACTTTTGGCAGTGTGAGCAGTGTGCCAAGTCCTGCTAGAAAATGAAATCTGCATCTCGTAAGTCATAATCATCAACAATGAAATAATTAAATGCTTAAAATAGATCACTCTGTGTGTAATACATCTATATAATATATGAGTTTCACATTTTGAACTGAATTACTGAAATAAAGTAACTTTTCAATTATATTCTATTTTTTTGAGATGCACTAGTAATACAGTTATGTTCCTCTAATTAACTTGCCCCCTATTGAGTGAAAATTGTGACCACACCCAAAATAAAGGGTCTACTGGATACCCCTGTGGATATTCCTTATGGTTAAATTTTAATTTTTTGTTTTTGGTTTGCAATAACTTACTGCAATAAATAACATGCTGACATGCCACATGTCATGGGACACTAATAAGTATCCCAATTGTGTCCCATGCAGGTGATGTGGTGGCTCATTGGTTAGACTATTGAGGGAACGATCTACATCTAACCTAGTTTTGTCACCTGATCACAGTCTACAAGTTGAAGATGTCTGAGCACATTGATATTGCAGCTTGAATTTGCTGTTGATCACAATTTTATCACAACTCCATTGGAACTGACTGGATTTAGACACATCTTTTTTGCCACATCTGTCCTACAACTTTACCACTGCTTCCAGTTACTCAGTGTTTTTTTTAGTTAGTTTGTTTGTTTTTTTTTTGGGCTGAGGGCATGGCATGATCTGCTTTTGGTAAACACATCTGATCATGCTGGTAATGCAGTGTGACAAGTCCATGGGCATCCTGGCATCTGGGCACTGTGGACCCAGCTCCAAACTGCTGTGCTGACCATGTATGTCACTTTTAGGATTCGGGGCCTTGGTGGTGCTTCAGGCATGCAGAACCTCCGCTACCAGAGATACGGGAGATATGAGAGATACAAGAGACAAGATATAAATGGGATGCCATCCATGCAAAAGCTCCAGCAGGGGAGGAGTGGCTGAAGAGGATGGCACCCTGTATAATTGTGAATAATAATATTAATAAAACCTGCAGCTCTGCTTACAACACTTTAAACTACGGTAAAAGTTCAGCCCACCTCTTTTGTTTCAGGAATGAACCCCACCCTGTTTGAGCTACAAATGTGGGTCAGCCAAGAAGCTGGGCATGCCACACTGTGCCTAATTGCACGGAAGGGAATGAGGCTGTTAGCCGGACAGGGGAGGGGTTTTATAAATTTTTTTTCTGAGATATTAACCCATCTAAGAGAAACGGAGGAATAAATGTCCTGGATGTGTCAGATCAGATGGTGAATCTACAGCTGAGCGCCTGTATTCAGTCTATTGATGCGATAGTGTTGGAGACAATGGCGCAACGCTAATGAAACCGGCACCGACAATGTAGTGATTTTTACGTCAAAAAATCGCTTTTTATCAAGAACTTGAATCGTAAAAATACACAGACATCTGCTAGACATCTTATTCCCCCTCCCTGAACCCGAGCAGCCGCCCGCACTGGCTGTCAGAAGCGCCGGTATCCGGATGATGCTAGCGGCTATACTCGCCCATCGCTGCCCGGTGGAAGCCTCTCGGCTCCGGCTAGCAGCCCAGACCGCCCCGCTGCGCCCCGCCTGGAGCTCCGCGCGCCGCCCCGCCTGTCTGCTTACCGTTAAACGGGGGATGCTCTTCTTTCCCTGGAAGGACATTCTGCCGGTTTTACGGGGGTTTTAATTGCGGGGCGGCAAAAACTAAAAGCCACCGGCTGATGGATGGGAGTGTGTGTATGTCACGTTGGAGGAAAAGCCGCAGTGCGCATGTGCAGAAGATCATCAGAAGGATGAGGAGGAGGAGGAGGAGGAGAAGGAGGAGGAGGAGGTGATGCTGGCTGGGCTTTATGATAATCAGGGTTCATCAGAGGAGCTGAAATAAAAAAAATGATATCCCACTCTCTTCTTTTTGATTATTGCATCTGTTCATCCCATCCCATGTTATTATCTATTTATTTGTTTGTTTTTCATATAACATCACAAGACATAAATACATTCGATACAGTGAAGCATTATATACAAGTGTGTCAAATGAGTTTCTCTGATTTTACCAATTTGAAAACCTCTGGAATATAATCAAGAGGAAGATGGATGATCACAAGCCATCAAACCAAACTATACTGCTTAAATTGTTGCACCAGGAGTAAAGCAGCATAACCTTATCCAAAAGCAGTGTGTAAGACTTGTGGAGGAGAACATGCCAAGGTGCATGAAAACAGTGATTAAAAAAACTTTCATAACAAAATTTAAATTTAAGTTTACTATATCCACAGAGATTCCCAATCTTTCAAAAAAGTATATTCTTTCTCCCGAAAATTATAATTTATGCCATAGAGGGTTACATACTGTTCTTTAGTTCTTTACAATCACCCTTTAACCCCCCCTCCCCCCATTCTCCCCACATCCATTCTCCTCTCCTCTTCTGCCCCTCCTCTTACTGCCACTTACCCTGCAGCTGCCCTTCTGCCCACTCTGTTGCTACCCCCTCATACCCTTCTCTACTTAATAGGCTTAACTTACTTTTATATTACGCTTTGCCTGCAGGGCAGTGGTAGGGTCAGGCTGTTTAAAAGGGAGGGGCCAAAAATATAAATAGAAAAAAGCGCAAACTGCACAATATACATGTTAAAAATGTAACATGTAACAAATACATTTAAAATAATATTAATATTAATTTCCAGTAACAGAGGTGACAAAAAACGTTGGAAAATATGTAAATTACAATTCTTTTTATTTTATTTCTGCTGACTGAAAATAGCTGTGTTGTTTTTTGTCAGAGGTTACCTACTAAAAAGAGCCGAGAAAAGTAAATTACTGTTCTTTCTTTCTTTCTTTTTTTCTTTTTTTCTGCTGCCAGGACATAACATTTACTACTTATATTCATTAGAACTCAATACAAGTGAATAGCTAATTTAAGGGCATTTGCAAATAACAGGGTTAAAACACTGAATCAGTGACTTTATATACATTCACTTATAAATTAAGCTGACATTAGAACCCACAAACTGTTATCTATCTATCTACCATCCATCCATCCATCCATCTATCACCTTTCCTGGCTGTTTTATATATATATATATATATATACGTATATATATATATATATATATATATATATATATATACGTATATATATATATATACATATATATATACGTATATATATATATATATATATATATATATATATATATATATATACGTATATATATACGTATATATATACGTATATATATACGTATATATATATATATATATATATATATATATATATATATATATACGTATATATATATATATATATATATATATATATATATATATATATATATATATATATATATATATATATATATATGTCTATGTCTGTTTTGGGTGTTTTTGTGCATTAAACAACCTGGACTCACTGTCATCGCACCAAATAAATAAAATTAAAATGTATAATAATAAATACAATAATTATTGGTATTTAATAAAAAGACAAAAGCAGTTTCTAATAACCACTCATTGCCATAACTTTACCATGATACAGTCATTGATGCTGTTTATAATACACTGGAAATATGCTCTAAAATAGTGCTTCTTTTGTATTTTTACAGTTAAATATACACTACCTCACGCTTGTCGCGTGGAGCCCGTCTGTAAGCCGCGGGCTGCTCCACGGTGTGGCTGCGCGTAACGGGAGGCTGCGGTTGCGCGCGGCTCACGCAGGACACGCTGGACACGCAGGACACGCCGCTGACACTGGCCGAGTCCTCCGCGTCCTGCAGCCGCGCCCTGGAGCTCCTCCTCACCGAGTCCGGGCTGAACGACTCGAAATTCAGCGTCTTGTTCTCGAAAGCGCCCTCGATGTTGCAGAACATCCCGCCGAACTTCACGCGCGGTTTGGGGCTGTCCGTGCCCAGCCTGGAGAGCAGCGAGCACTGATCATCTTCCCGGGGAAGGAGCCTCCTCTCAGCCATGGCTTTAGTACTGAAAAGCTGAAAAAACACGCTGGAGATGAAAGCTGAAGAAGAAAACCACGATATAACGCGATATAACTCGATATAAGCTGGATATAAACAGAGAGAGAGAGAGCAGGAGGTTGGGTGGGCGGGGAGCTGTCCGCTGGGGTCGTGGTGCTGAACCCACAACCTACTGATCCCCTTAAAGTAAAGTAAGAGTTATAACTGCACTATAATCTCTTCAGATCAGAGATCATTAATGATAATTAAGGAGATGCTCTATAAAATAAGTCCTGCATGTATGAGCTGTCCCTCAGAGGCTGCTGATCCTCCTGCGCTGATCTAAACAGTGAACTCGCTCCTGCAGGCGGGGGCGCGCGCGCGGCGCACAGAGCGCGCGGTACAGCGAGGCGCGGCTTCAGGAGCTGCTGCTGCTGTTTCGGTCATTGAGCTCAAATCCAGGTCAATCCAGCCAAGAGCTTCACCGAGCGCGCGAGCTTTAGCCCCGAGCCACGCGACCCGCCACTCAATCAGCCACGCGACCAGCCACTCAACCAATAATACTATTAATACTACTAATAATATTAATACTACAACCATTACTGTAAGCATTAATACTACAATACAACTATCAATAGTAATACTACTAACATTAATACTACTAATACTGATCCCAATATTAATACTACTAGTAGCATTGAGACTAATATCAATATTAATACTACTTGTAACGTTAACTCTACTACTAATACTGATCCCAATATTAATACTACTAGTAGCATTGAGACTAATATCAAAAGTAATACTACTTTTAACGTTAACTCTACTACTAACACTGATCCTAATATTAATACTACTGCCCAAACTGCTGGTAGCATTAAGACTACTATCAATATTAATACTACTTCTAACATTAATACTACTATGAATACTGATCCCAATATAAATACTACTAGTAGCATTGAGACTAATATCAATATAAATACTACTTCTAACATTAATACTACTGATACCAATATTAATACTAATAGTAGCATTAAGACTATTATCAATATTAATACTACTTCTATCATTATCACTACTAATATCCTAATATTAATCACATTTCTAACAATAATACTGCTACTAATACTGTTACTACTAATATGAATACTACTACTAAAATTAATACTGCATGACAACTACTGCTTATACTAACACTACCCCACCTCTGCTAGTATGAATACTATAACTACTAATGATGCAACTAGTACTAATACTGCCACTACCACTAATAATTCAATTAATATTAATACTGAAACTGCTACTAATACCACTAATGATAACTACTTCTGCTTATTTTAACACCTCCACTACTATCAATGATAATAATACAATTACTATAAATACTACTGCTAATACTGCAGGTAGCAGTATAACTACTATTAATTTATTTTAATTCTACTTCTAACATTAATACCACCAATAACACTGCTACTAATATTAATACTACTACTAATAATTCTGCTACTACTAATAATAATGCTACTACTAATATTGGCATGACAAATGCTGCTCATAGTAACACTACCACTACTAATAAAACTAGTAATAATAATGCAATTACTAGTTATACTACTACTAATACCAATAATAACAACTACAACTTGCTTAGCTCCTTATACTAACACTTCCCCTACTTCTACTAATATGAATACTGCCACTAAATGCCATTAATTCTAATACTACTACTGCTACTAATACCACTAATGACAACTACTGATACTTCTACTAATATAAAATACTACCATTCATACTACTACCACAAAAAAAAAAATACAATTAATACAAAGACTACTACTACTTCTACTAATATGAATACTACAACTACTACTAGCAATGCAATTGCTAATAATATTACTACTACAAATACTGTCACTAATTCCAATAATATGACAACTATTACTAGTACAACTAATAATTTAGTATTACTAATAATGATGAATACTACTATGAATACTATGATAATACTGCTACTGATATAACTATTTATAATTATCACCACTACTACTAACACTACTAATATTACTATTATAACTACTACTATTAATACAAGTAAAAAAAAACAGAGTATGTGACTTTTCTTTTATTGTGTTTTTTTTTCTGGTGCTGCTTTCTGTTCTCTTTCTTCACAGTACCTTCCACTACTATTTCACCACACACACACACACACACACACACACACACACACTAATGTAGGCTGAGGAATTTCCCTCATAGATGGCACAGTAAGCCTGCGAGAGAGTGAACGCTCTCACAGCTGGAAGCCACTGACACAGTTGTAGAGACGTGAAGCCACAGGCGGAGACCTATATTCCTCCTGCACTCCTCCTCCACTCCTCCCTCCATCCTCTCTTCTGCTCCTTCACTCTCAGAGGTAAATCTGAGCAGACAGGAAAGGGTTTGGGATCTTCAGTGTGTGCTGAAACTGAGAGAGACGCTGTTATTTTGATGTCTTTTCTTTTCTTGGTAAAAAAAATAGAGACTTAGAGAAGAATGTTACTGACTTTAGAGGAAGCAGTCTAGACTGATTCTGAATCTTCACTTTTTAAAACTGTTCTATGGGGTTGTTTGATTGATATAATGAAAAATTAATAATTAAGGAACAAATACAACTAAGTTATTGTTCTAATAAGCCAAGCTTATTTTCTGTATATTTAGGAGAGGGAGATCAGCTCTTTTCTACAACCTTTTTATAAGGGTATTTGCGGTCCCATGATGTAATGGTAATCACTCTGGACTTTGACTCCAGTGACCCGAGTTCGATTCTTGGTGGGACCTAATTATGTGTTTTTTATGCCACACATTAGGAAGACTCGCAGATGGAGAAGCAGATAAATGGCGATTCCTCCAGCAGATATAGCGTATAGTATTATGTTAACATAATTTAATTAGCTTAATTTTAGTTTATTAATGGTATTTTGTTATTACTTTATGTTTCTGATTATGCTTATTTTCTGTATATTTAGGAGAGGGAGATCAGCTCTTTTCTACAACTTTGTGGTAAAGGCATTTCTGGTCCCATGGTATAATGGTAATCACTCTGGACTCTGAATCCAGCGATCCGAGTTCGAATCTCGGTGAGACCTAATTATGCTTCTTAGGCCACACATTAGGAAGACTTGCAGATGAAGCAATCTGAGATAATGTTAAGGAGAAGTAGATAAATGGCGATTCCTCCAGCAGATATAGCGTATAGTATTATGTTAACATAATTTAATTAGCTTAATTTTAGTTTATTAATGGTATTATGTTATTATTTTATGTTTCTGATTATGCTTATTTTCTGTATATTTAGGAGAGGGAGATCAGCTCTTTTCTACAACTTTGGTGTAAAGGCATTTCCGGTCCCATGGGGTAATGGTAATCACTCTGGACTCTGAATCCAGCGATCCGAGTTCGAATCTCGGTGGGACCTTATTATGCTTCTTAGGCCACACAAGGTTTCTGTTTGATGAATAAGATATAATCATAGTTTATATTCAGCATAATACCAGACCGACAGACCAGCAGACCACTGTGATCTTCCATCTGGTTCCATGGTGTAATGGTTAGTACTCTACTGGAAATGTATTCGGGGCTAAAGCCATGGAAGCCCAGGCCAGGCGACGCCCCTGTGTATTATCATACATGAACAAACAGCTCTTACAGAAAATGCCGACTAGAAATATTTTTTTCCGCATCGATTTGGCGCCCCCTCTAGTGCAGCACTCCTATGCATCGCATACACTGCATATACCCCCTTTTTGTGCCACTGACTACAGACAACATTTCTCCCAAATTCCACATAAAAATATTGTAATTTAGAGCATTTATTTACAGAAAATGAGAAATGTCTGAAATCACAAAAAAAATGTTAAAAGGTTATAAAGTTTTAAGTGTTCAGAAATCAATATTTGGTGGAATAACCCTGAAGGTTTTTAATCACAGTTTTAATGCATGCATCTTGGCATCATGTTCTCCTCCACCAGTCTTACACACTGCTTTTGGATAACTTTATGCTGCTTCACTCCTGGTGCAAAAATTCAAGCAGTTCAGTTTGGTGGTTTGATGGCTTGTGATCATCCATCTTCCTCTTGATTATATTCCAGAGGTTTTCAATAAAAAAATAAAAGAAACTCATAATTTTTAAGTGCTCTCTTATTTTTTTCCAAAGCTGTATGTAGTTTAAAATGATTGGTTCCAGAGAGGGACAGTGATCTTAGCAGTGTTCTCCTCTAAGCATGTTCAGCTGTCTAGAGGTGCAGCATTAGTGTTAGTGTGAAAAGTGAGACAGAGTAAACAGCTGCACCACAAAACTTTCTGTGGCAAATGGAAAAAATGGAGATTAAATATGTTTAAATGAACAAATTAATGACATACTGAGGGACGATGCTTTAATTCAAGATCAACCAAATGAGCAATATGGAAACTGTCCTTGTGAGAATGAGATGAATAAATGGTGGGTGTATCAGATGTACAGTATATGTGCTAGAGATGTGCTGCCCTCTGCTGGAAACATTGCTTTAGTACACCACATTTTTTTATATATATTCTCTTATACACTGCCTGACACACTCTAATATTTGGTTGAACCACCTTTATCTTTGATTGCTGCATTATGCATTCACTGTGACATTGTTTCAATAATCTTCTGCAACGTCACAAAATGTATTTAATCCAGTGCTGCATTAATTTATTAATTTGTCACCAAGACCTTGCAGCAGCATTGATGATGGTAGAGTCTGACCACTGCTCAAAGCCTCTCTTCTCCATCCAGCACATCCCAAAGATTCTCAATGAGGTTAAGGTCTCTACATCTTTCAGACATTATTCTGCAGTTAGTTGGAATAAAATTTCAGAAGCTGTGAGTTGTGCTGCTCAAACTGTAACCTCTTTCCCATTAATAAATGTATTTCCAAACCGTTTTCGATTATGACACGGCCCATGTGCTTTTTTCAAAAACAGATTTTTTTTGTCATTTGATCCATAAGATTAATAATCTGTTTATACCTTTAGAAAATAATGTTTTTATACAACCATGCAAACGATAATGTGAAAATAACGCGACCCAAAATACCCTGCTGTAATGTTTGGAAAAGTTGCTCCTTATAATTAAAAAATACAGATCCCGGGTCAAAGTAACCTCTTATTATGCAAATATAATTAATTCTACTTCTAACAGTGATAATACATTGTAGATAGTAAGATAGATAGAATAGAAAGTAAGATACTCCATGAGAATTAAAATGTATAGATAGAACTATAGTTTATATTACACATTTATTATTGTCATTACAGAGTTTCTGTACAAATGCTTGTTATCTAGACTAACTATGAATATTCTTCAGTAAATCCGTGGACTGATATTGGCTATCAGTAATTCTAGTTTATGTCTGCTGTTCATTCAATAAAAAAAGCCCCATTCTGGGACGGAGTATTGATGGTTTTTCCTCATTCAACGCGTTTCAGTTGCCTAGTTTTGTATCTCTCGTTTTTGACCTTGCTTTATTTACCATCTCTGATGTTGCCTGCCTGTGTTTGACCTCTGGACTGTTTTCTACTCTGGTATGTTATATCTCTCTTGCTGTTGTTCGCCCCTGTTGATATATTTTTGTCTGACTATCCTTATTTTGTCTGCCCCTTTATTTAATAAAGTCACGTTTTATCTGCATCAGCGCGTGTCTGAGTCCTGTCCAGCCATGACAGTATAAAAGGTGCTATATAAATAAACTTGCCTTGTCTTGTCTGGACTCTGTGGTGAACTCTCTCTCTCTCTCAATCCATGTGTGAAAATAATAATAAAATGATCCATGCTTCCTGAACCCTGAACTCTTTCACAATTCCAGCACCATGAATCAGGGAAGAAAAAAAATCATCAATCCATTGATTTATGGAATAAGCTGGTCTATATTATTCAGTATATTCAAGTAGAGTCAGCTGACCTCATTCTTTCAGCACATACTGTTGCTGAACCTAAACCTAAACCTGCAGACCAACTGCAGCATCAACCCTCCCCACATCATTTACTTACTTACATCTTAAATACAGGTGAAGACTTTTTTTATTTTTTGACCAGGCAGTGTAGAATATAATAATCAGAATAAACAAAATCCAACATCTGTTCAGGTTTGCAGTTCTCTGTTGAGAAATTTATTTGAAATAATTTGAAATATGTTTTTCTTTTTACATTACAAAAATCAAATATATCATAACCCGAGGGTTTTGGCTTTCTGTTCCATTAGTTATGCTTCATGTGTGTGTGTGTGTGTGTCTAAGAGAGTACCGGAAGAGGGTTTCTGGCTTCACCAGGCAGGGGGTGCACTGATGGATCACCAGAGCAGAGTGAGTGTAAACAGTGAGGGGACTGAGGGGGGTGTGTTTCACCGTAACGTCGTAACATCTCTCGTTCAACAAGGCTTCCAAAGGGAAGCAGCGTCCAGCACCACCTGCTTAGCAGGGAAAAGAGAGACAGTGCCTCAATTTAAGACTCCTTAAAATCCACACGCAAGAAGAGGTCACATGGAGCAAAGTTCAGATCAGCAGGATAAAAACAGTTTAGTCCACTGGAGAGAGAGAGAGACAGTCAGAGAGACAGAGAGACAGACAGAGAGAGAGAGAGAGAGAGAGAGAGAGCACCATAATCCCGTAGCTTTAGGTCCCGAGGAGAAGCTAGAGTTGAGAGTTGAGGCTGTGAGAACAGCAGAAGATCACTGGCCTTCTTCTGAAATCCCTCCGAGCTGATCTCAGACCTGTCCTCTCCTCTGTTCTCCTCTCTTACAGAAGGCAGAAAACAGTCTGGAAACCTGTCGACTAACACAGCAAACACATTCAATTAATACAGAGAAAAAAACAGGAAGTGGGTAAAAACAACTAAAACAACTAAACAACTAAAGCGACCTAAATCAATCTGTATAATAATTTTTATATATAATTTTATCCCATTTTATTCCCAGGAAGGCTACCCAACAGTTTTTTTTTAATTATTAAAAAAGGGATGATTTACCCAACTAATAATAAAACTAAACTAAATAAAAACATCCCTGATATCATTGATTTATCAGAAAATGTAACGTTAATTGGCACAGAGTGGCATAAGCGCTGCCACTATGATCAGGAGATCGCTGTTTGAATCCCGGTCATTCAGCTTGCCATCAGCAAGAATGAATTCGTAAAATTAATGCAGTATATGCAGATACACTACCCCCGTTTATTTATTTCCCCCATTAAAGCTCTCAATTGAACAAACTACAACATTCTCATTTTAAAAGCATCAAAACTGGCCTGAGCTATTATAATACAGCAAAAAAAAGTCTAGTCTAAATCTATTATTATTATTGTACACTATTATTACTGTTATGATCAGTAATAAATCATGATCTATTCTGAATTATGATTAATCACATATTTGTTGCTGGGGTTTTGACATTTTTTTAAATTGTTTATTTAACAATATTTAAGCATATTTAAATGGAAATCGTTTATATAGCAATTAAGTACTTGTTTATTTTATGCTAAAATTGTAAGTTTTGATTTAAATTTTGTTTAAATAATTTAAAAACATATTAAAAACATCTTAAGCGATGACATTTTAACTTTATAGCCAAAGTATCAAACTGGGAAAAAAATGTGATCAGGACATTACTAGTAAAAATTTCATATCACATTAGAATACTAGACTCCCATGATTAGAGCTTTTTAAATCTAAATGTTGATTAACAAAGTAATAGAAAATCACTACTTTTTAATAATTTAAATTGTAGTTTAATTACAAAATTTACAGGTTAATTCTGCTATCGGGCATCGCATATCTCCAAAATGAGTCAAAAATGGTTCTTCTGTGTGTGTGTGTGTGTGTGTGTGTGTGTGTGCTGCCCCTCGCAGCATTGCTACTTACAATCTCCGGCGTGTTGGAAGAGTTAGGACCAAAGAATGAAGGCTAAAGAAAAGAACAAAAATAAAAATAAAAACTAAACATGGAAACGGAAAATGGAAGAACAGAACAGACAAGAAAGAGAGAAAGAGAGATAGAAGAGTCATTTAGGAAAGAAAGAAAGTCAGATAGAGAACAGGTTCTTTTAAACAGACCTTGTTAAAATTACTTTAAACTGTTAAAAATAGAGATACAATGAGTGTACATGTCTGTGAATATACTGTATGTATATAAATATATATATATATATATATATATACAGCTCCACTTAAAAATGATTTTCTTTGACTTTACCAAATCGAAAACCACTGGAATATAATCAAGTGGAAGATGGATGATCACAAACCATCAAACCACCAAAATGAACTGCTTGAATTTTTGCACCAGGAGTAAAGCAGCATAAAGTTATCCAAAAGCAGTGTGTAAGACTGGTGGAGGAGTAGAACATGATGCCAATATGCATGAAAAACACTGTGATTAAAAATCATCAGGGTTATTCCACCAAATATTGATTTCTGAACTCATCAAACTTTATGAATTTAAACTTGTTTGTTTATTTGCATTATTTGAGATCTGAAAACTCTGCATCATTTCTCATTTTCTGTAAATAAATGTTCTAAATGAGAATATTTTATTTGTAATTTGTGAGAAATGTTTTCTGTAGTTTATAGAATAAAACAACAATGTTCATTTTACTCAAACATAAACCTATAAATAGCAAAATCAGAGAAACTGATTCAGAAACTGAAGTGCTGTCTTCATTTTTTTCAGAGCTGTATATATATATATATATATATATATATATATATATATATAGATGTGTGTGTGTGTGTGTGTAATTTGAAAACAAATCCTCTCATATACACACACCTTTTCTTCTAACTCCTTTATCTGTCGTTTCTGTGCTTCGATCCATTCTTCCAGCTCTTTTACTCTCTGTGGAGGAAATAAGAGTTTAAAATTATGAAATAAATCAATAAATCAAGACCTCTTACTCTTTATGTGCCGTATTTATTATAAAGGTTATTATAACTGAATGCCCTGCAAATCCTTGTAAACTTTTTCACATAATGTAAATGTTGCATTTGTTTATATATTGTGTTAAAATAGATAATCTTTTCTGCATTCTGATCACTAAAAGTTTTTCTTCACCTGAAAAATCGCTATGTTAAGATACACATTTTTGAACAACAGCTACAGTACACTGGTACTGCAGTACTAATGACCATATCAGATATCTGCTGACCTCAGCGCACTATTATTACACAGGATGCACTATAATTACCTGTTGTGAGTGCTGTAGCATCTCCATCCTCTCTCTGAGTATCTGAGAATCTCTCTCCCGCAATTCGCTGAGGACCTGCCTCTTCCACTGGTCCACGGCTCGCCTCAGCGAATCACGATCCTCCTCAGAGAGCAGATTGGACACCTTAGCACCCGCCTCCTCCTGCTGCAGTGCATCAAACAACATCGCCTCCAGCTCCAGGATACGCTGAGAGAGAGAGAGAGAGAGAGAGAGAGAGAGAGATGGGTGGGTGGGGTGTGGATTAAATCATGCCACCAGAGGGCACAAAAGCACAAAAAGAAGTAGACTAATATTCTACTTTAACGTTTAATAAAACGTTGTGTTTAATTAACACACGGTTTAATCAGGTAAAAATGGATCTGAGACTGTGATCCGTTTACCTTATTGGCCTGATCCATCGACTGTTTCCTGTAGTCCAGCTCTTCATCCAGATATCCCTTCTGTTTACTGAAGAGCTCCTGCACATTAGAACATATCCATCTGTACAACTCTTCAGAATATCAACTAAAATAAGAACACAGTGTAAATTTGTAGCTCCGCCCCCTCGTTACCTGTGCTCAGGTGTTTCCTCTTTCCTGTTTACTTACTACGTGTATATCTAGCCTCTTTGTTTCTGTGTTCCCAAGTAGGTTCTTGTGTGTGTTTTAACATCTGTCAGGTTGTAGGTCTTTATTCTAGTTTCCCTGTCTGTTTATTTATCCAGTTTTGTATTTATTTATTTCTATGTATTTTAAAATATTTACAATTGCTTTACCAGACTTTTCCGGATTGCTATTTTAATGTTTCAGCGTTTCTGTGCTTCCAGATCCATGTGGGTTGTCTTGCTGCTGCACTACTCTTTTATTTTCTTTACAAGACATTTTTCCAAAATGTATCAGGTTTGTTTGTATGTTACTTTGAAAATTTATGATACTGAATTTTGTGGTGAGAAGGCAGGAAATGTTATTTTTTGAAGATGTACTAATTCTCTTAATTAATAATTAAATATGGGTGTGTTTTGGGCGTTACAACATTAAATAATCCAATCAGTGTATTACTTGCCATTCCCTTTAAGAGTCGGGTGAGCTCTGACTTTGGCGTGTTCGTATCTTTACAGTGCGGCGCTTCTTTTGCGCATCTCAGCAGAGGAAACTCAGATACTGATCTGTTCGTTTACACTGTGAAGATATACAAGCAGCTCATTTAAAGGAACAGCAATGTTATTTTATTCTTTATTCTGTTTATTGTTGCGTAAAAATTCAGGTTTGAGCTCTGTGGCGCTGCTGAATAACTAATATAGGTATTGACAGCTTACTGTTGACTGTTGTCAGGGTTTTAATCAGTCAGTGGAGCTCCTGTATTTCCTGCGGCCAATATAGACCACTTCCAGACCACCACGCCCATCAGTGTAGATTTATTCCTAAACTCTGACGCTATTTTAACAGTGAGGGCACAAGATAGCGTTAAAATAGACGGCCGACGTGGTGTAATATAGCAAAGAGCTATTTTTTATTTAAAAGAAAGTACAGATTTTTACCTTCTCGCTCTCAATGTCCATCATTTTCTGCTGTATGACCGATTTGGTCACCTCAACTTGCTCCAGCCACTGAGAAAAAAGACCAGATCAGTTCAGTTAAACTATGAAAAATAACTAAAAAAACAAAAAAACAAAAACATTATAAAGGAAAGGAACAAGTACAGTACCTTTTCTGACAGAGTCAGCACTGTCCTGGCGTGAATGATGGCCACCTGCTCCTCATTGCTGAGATTCTACATTAAAGAAATTAAGCCAAAAAATCAAATAAGGTACAGAAATATCTGTACAACAACCAGTGGGATAAATACACACACACGTCTACGTACGAAATGAACATACACTTACGGCGTTATCCCCCAGAATGTCCAGCTTTTTCATCAGGTCTGTGATGATGATGTCCTGAAACGTGGGATTTAGAATTACGCAACAATTTTTCGAAGATAAAAATGTGTTATTCACAAATCTAACACATTTATCTCATTTTAAACCAGTAAAAACAGACAACAGTACTATAAATATACAGAAATGAATGCAGTCAGATAGGATTAACAGTAACAGTAGATTTAGAAGGATAAGCAATTATTAGTTTTATAAATGTTTATTACTGAATTTTAAGTTCTAGATTTGAAACCTGGACCTTTCTGCAATCTTCTGCTGCTATTTTTATATAATGAAAAAATAACGTCATTGGTTATTTAATTTAAAATTTAATTTAAAATACTATACTATTGATAGCTGGTTGCTATGACATTGCAGGTGGTTGTTACTGGGTGGTTTCTATGGTATTCCAGGTGGTTCCAATGTTGACTAGCTTTTCGCTATGTTACTGCTAAGATATCCAAAGTACTTGCTATGGTGGCTCACATCACAGGTGGCTGCTACGGCATTGGCAATTTGATACTAGTTGGTTGTTGTGGTGTTTTAGGCAGTTGCTATGGTATTACAGGTTGCTATGGCTGTTACAAAGTGGCTGATATGGCATTCCAGGTGATTCCAACGTTGACTAGCTTGTTTCTATGGTATTGCCAAGATATCCAAAGTACTTGCTATGGTGGCTCACATCACAGGTGGCTGCTATGGCATTGGCAAATTGTTACTAGTTGGTTGCTATGCTATCACAGGTCATTGCTATGGCTGCTACAAAGTGGTTGCAATTTTGCTACGGTACAATCCTAAGTACTTGCTACAATGTTATTATAGATGGCTGCTACATTGTTACTAAGTGGTTGCTATGGTATTGCTAGGTAGGTGCTAGATGGTGTTTCATGCAGTGGTTGAAAGAGTTTTACTAGGTGGTTGTTATGCAGGAATACTATGGTATATGCTAAGTATATGCTACGTTGTCTCAGGTGGTTCCTCGGGTGTTGCCAGGTGAGTGCTGTGGTACCCCACATTGATGTTTTGGTTCCATAGGTGTATTTGTATCACAGTTGCATTTGCACCCAATTCATTCCCATTGGACAAAATCCTGCAAACCATTCACTGCTCTCCAGAAACCATGCAACCAATAAAAAATATTTTCTTCTTTATCCGGCATGAATTCTGCATAAAGAACCATAACGTTATGTTAATCTGAACTCACGGTGACACCCTCTGCTTCACAGTACACCTGCAGGGGGCTCATGCCCTCTATAAAGTGGATATTCTGGAAGTTCATGCCTGGAGATCTTCGTTCTCTTTCCTACAAAAGGAGAAAAATAAGAATATCAGTCAGAGATTCTGTGTGTCTGACCAAGCACTTAAAAATAAAAGAGCTTCAAAGGGTTTTTGTAACCAATCTCAAGAAGAATCATGTCTGTTAAAGAGATTGAGGGCCCTATTTTAGTTATCTATGGGTGAGTTGATAAGCTTTGATAGTCTTTGCTATTGAAACAATGGTGAAAAGGAGCTGAGCACACTTTGCACCTGTGTAGCTAAGGTTGTTGACTGTTGGCAGGGTTAAATCAGTCAGTAGTGTACCTGTGTTTTCCGCTGCCAAGATAGAATATGTGTAAACAACTCAAACTTACTTCCAGCTCCAAAATGCGAAACTCCAGCAGCTCGTTTTGGTCTTTTGCGTCCTGAATCTCCAGTTTTAAGCGAACCTCCTCCGTCTCCATGTGTTTTAGCTGTCAAACAAATACAGAAAATCACATTCAGAATTGTGCCACACGTCAGCTGTACATTTTAATCTGAATTAATTCTTAGGATGCACACTTTCTCCACTAGTTCCTGATTCCGCTGGTATAAGGCCTGCTTGTCTTCTATCCACTTCACATCCTGAAAGAAAGAAGGGAACAGAATGGGAATCTTTAATCACTATAAAGGTGAGAGATATGAATAATGCTCTTTCTGATTAAACTGAATTGGGTTAAGGAAAAGTTATATTAGTGGTGTCTCAGGGTAGTTTTTATGCATTTTAAACTAGAATATTGTCATGTTCTTAGTTATTGAGTTTATCTAAGGGTTTTAATTGAGAAAATAAACACTAGTGTAGCTCCATATTCCACACTTTACAGCTTGAAAAGAGGAAACGTTTGTGCATGAGCACGTGAGTGTGTGTGAGAGAGAGAGAGAGAGAGAGAGAGAGAGAGAGAGAGAGAGAGAAAAAGAGAGCATTAACTTAAACATAAATAAAATGTAATCTGCCTTCTGAACTTAAACTGCTGTTTTATATCTCTAAAAAAAACTGCTAAAGCATCACCAAGCTCTGTTTACCGATTAACTGCATGCATTTATTTGGGCAGCCCTAATAAATATATTACATTAAGAATAATGTGTATGAATGTGAAAACAGTATAAACACTAACAATAATGTGATTGGGACATCCCTAGTTTTAGGCTAATTTACAAAAAGAGAACAAAATGACAGTACCGTATTTTTTACTCTATAAGATGCACTTAAAATCCTTTAATTTTCCCAAAAATCGACAGTGCACCTTATAATCCAGTGCTCCTTATGTATGAATTCTACCAGTCAGGTATTAAGGAGCAGTAAAGCCACTCCACTGGCACTGAGAATGGAATCTGTAGCAGTATTAGCATTAGCTGCTAACTTCACTAAGCACCAGCTCTTTTGCAGTACAGAGGTGAGTATTATCGGCCTGTAGCCTGCTGCTAACCCCTGGCTAACAATGCTGGAGCAGCATTAGCATTACTCACTATCTGCGCCAAGCGCTAGTTAGCTCTTTTTCACCATTCATAGAGGAGTTTATCGGCCTGTACCCTGCTGCTAACCCTGGCTAACAATGCTGGAGCAGCATTAGCATTAGGTTTTTAGTGGAAATCTAGAAATCTGAGCTTCCTGTAGATAAACAGAAGCGCTTAATTCACCCAAATAAACAGTTTTCAGGAGAGAAATTTGTGTAGATTTATATCCAGTGCTCGTTCGAATATAATGCACCTTATAATCTGGTGCTTCTTGTAGTGCAAAAAATACAGTAAACGTTTGTTTTTCCAAGAAAAACAAGAAGAAGAAGAAGTCTATCTAAAAAATCTATCTAATCTAATTTCTAAAGAGTTCCTCTTGTGCTCTTAAACTCTAATAAATCAAAACTGCAGGAAGAACAAGACTAGACTGAAGACTAGCTGCAGGTCAGTGGACTTTACTTCTACTCACACACACATACACACACACACACACACACACACACACACTGAGTGTTTCCCACAAATTCATACACTCGCTCATACACTGTGGTTTTGAGGTAAGAGGGCTGAGAATCCCTGAGCAATTTAACAGCAGATTATCTCTGAGGGCTGAAACACTACCACTGCTCCTCTTAATGGAGTTTTAGAGCTTTCTATGGCAGTAATCTGTGTGGCGGCTGCTTGGTGGGCTATTTGTGAGAGTGTGAGAGTGTGTGAGAGTGTGTGAGTGTGTGAGAGTGTGTGTAAGTCCTGAGTCTTGCTGCTTGTGGGGAAATTCATCAGATCTTCAGAGCAGATGCTGATGATGAAGTCTCCTCTTGATGGGAAGAGACCATAGCATCCATCTGCTGAGTGTGAGCAGTGTGTGTGTGTGTAGGGATGCCGCAGGGCTACCTGTCCTTGCTGACTCAGCACACGCTCCAGATCCGCTATTCTGGTCTGGTAACGATTCAGCTCCAACTGTAACTGCTCTCGGGTCTGTGTGGGAGAAACAATGGAATAAAAGCATTTAGCTACTTAATGAATGAAGTTAAACGTATATAGCATCTTTCTAGAAACCCAAGGAAGCTTTACAATCATGTTGCCGGAGAGAAACGGCACACACAGCGTACTCTCAACAGGAAACCACCGTCCACCTCAAGCACTGGTCCATTATCTAACACTGAGGAGCTGACCCAGCACACACTCATGCACATAGATACATACATACTTACACAGTATCCACGTTTTCTAAGCAATTTAGAGTATTTCTCATTAGATAGGAGATAACTAACAGCCCTAGGAACAGCATGGCAGTTCATTCCTGTGTTATTTGTGCGAATAACACATCAGTGTTTATATGCTTTACCCAGTAATTCAGAGCTAAGAAACTAATGATTAGAATTAGTCTATGGAGGAAAAACACCACCAGCCAAGTACAATTCAGATAGGTAGGTGTTTAGATGTTTAGAACAGTTCTGTTTACATTAGTTAAAAGTAAAAATCTACCCTTGGACCTGGACTACCCACCTCTGTGTGTGAGTAACTATAGGTTTAAATAGGATCTCCGGTGGATTTGAACTGCACTTAGTAGAGCATTATTACACATGTTGTAAAGTAACATATATGACACTGCAAAGACTTAAATGTTGTTAAAGTTTAAACATTTAGTCTTTATTTTAAAACGTTTCTAACTCTTGTCCGTCTCGCTGCCTCCTGGTGTCGCAGTGCTGTTAGCCAATCAGAGGTGATATGTTTGCATGTATGAATATTCATGAGATGAGCAAGAGGACTAAAGCAGCGTTATACCGGATCACCGGAGCACTTTTTTTGTTACAAAAACAGCTTTGTTTATCATATAAATCTGACAGTGTGGGGAAAACCCATGAACACATCCAAACTGGCCTGCGTTTAAAAGATGTTTTAAACTTGTGCGGACCAAAAGAGCAACACTTTCAACCTGACGGTGCACCTTTCAGACAGACACGAAGTTTTAAAGACTTGTTTAAAGAATTATAAGAATGGCAAGAGGCAGTGTAGGGCATTTATAACTATTTAAGCCATAGACTGTGTATAACTGGACAGAGCATCGTCTCTCAAAAGTGAAGCCACCACAGGTCGGGCGCCCTCTGCTGTTCGGTTGCAGAAAGCTGTGTAACCCCACTCATCCCCATAGGTTTCAAAACAGGCAAAACAGAACAACTTTCAATCACGTTTTTTTTCCAATATACTGTAATTCTACCTCCATTATATAAATGCAGCAGCTAGTGTAACCTCTGCTTATATTGTAATTTTTTATATCTCCACAGAATTCGTTTTTAAAAACGTTATTCAGCTCTATTCAAAAATGGTGTGGTTATTGTAAAAAGAGCTGGTTATGGGTGGGACCCATAACAGACCGTCAGCTCCGCTCCGCTCCGCTCTGCAGCCTGTGACCTCGAGGCAGCCCTCAGGGGCGGGGTTATTTAAATGAGTAGGCTGTCTCTCCACAGTCTTTCTCCCTCCTCTGGTCTCTACTGCGCTCTACAGACTCGGGTTTCAGGATCGCCAACATGGAGGAAGATTTTGGCTTTATTTTCTCTGAATGAATGGGAACGGCGACACGGCGTCCATCTTTTTTTACAGTCTCTGGTTTAGGCTAACTGACTTTATCAGATATTAAATATATTCACCTTGACTTCTTTTTCAGCATCGAAGGTTCCTCCGACCTGTTCCTGAAGCAGAGCGTAGGCACGCTGCAGAGCCTGGTACTCCATCGTCAGCTGACGAAACCTCAGCTCCGTCTCTTCTTTCAGCATTCCCTACACACACACACCATATCAGAGAGAGTGAACAAACACACACACTAACACACACACACACACACACACACACACACACACACACACACACACACACACACAATCACCGCACAGAGGCCTTCACTCAGACGCTCCCACCTCCTCTAGATCATCGTCTGGTGTGCAGGGCGTTCGGTCTGTGTGGTAGGATATGGATGAGCCATCTGAGTCTATAGAGCCTTCTTCATCATAACCATAAAACGTCTCAACCACCGGCTGCAGATAACAGAGGAAGAAAAATCACATAGATGCAGTTTAGTGTGTTAAAATACAACTCTGGAAAACAAAAATGAGGAGAGCACTTCAGTTTCTGAATCAGTTTCTCTGATTTTGCTATTTATAGGTTTATGTTTGAGGAAAATGAACATTGTTGTTTTATTCTATAAACTACAGACAACATTTCTCCCAAATTACAAATAAAAAATAATGCAAAGCAAAAAACAAGTTCATATTCATAAAGTTTTAAGTTTGAGTTCAGAAATCAATATTTGGTGGAATAACCCTGATTTTTTCATGCATCTTGGCATCATGTTCTCCTCCTCCACCAGTCTTACACACTGCTTTTGGATAACTTTATGCTGCTTTAATCCTGGTGCAAAAATTCAAGCAGTTCAGTTTGGTGGTTTGATGGCTTGTGATCATCCATCTTCCTCTTGATTATATTCCAGAGGTTTTCAATTTGATAAAATCAAAGAAACTCACCATGCTCTCTTATTTTTTTCAGAACTGTATGTGCAAATCTGAATTACAGGACAGGCTTTGGTACCTTACAAGCCTTGAAGCTTCTCCTCCTGCGGATGGGGTCTTGCCTCCTGTACCTCAGCAGCATGTCCCTCTCCTAGAATATAAAATATGCCAAATCAGACATTCAACAGACATTTAATCAATATTCAGAATATCTAAGTAACTAATTTTATCTGGTCCATGTTGATTTTTTCTTATATTATAAAAAAATAATATTGCAATATGTTTTGTATTGTTTTTGCTTCTGCTTTATTATCGATTTGTGCCGTTAAATATTGATATTTTATCGAAACACTATAAACTCCCTAAAACCCCAAATTTGACTTACTAAAATTACTACTATATTACTTCAAATAGTGGTGCTATAATTAAATGAATAAAGTAAAGCTTGATTGAGTTAAATGCTATGAAACTGAAGCCAATAAATCGTATCATGATAATGGCGTATAAGTATAACTACGTAATTCCATATGTGGACCTTTATTGTTGTTCTTAATTGTCTTTAATATTAATCTACAATGTAAAAAAATAAATAAAATAAATAAAAAAAAGATACATCTCTTAACTTACTTAATAGTGTTCAAATTAATATTGCATATCTATGTTTAAATATGTTCAAAAATATAAAATGCATTATGTCTAAAAACAAATTAAACAGTACCTTTTTTTTGCCCTTTTTTTTATTTTTACATTTTAAAATGTATTTTATATTTAGATTTGCCCTTTATTTAATGTGTCTAATGCCAAAATCCAAATAGAAAGATAACCACTAAATACAGATACCAAAAAGAAATAAAAGAGTTTTGAAATAATAAAATAATAGATATGTAGTGTGACTTTTTGCCGTTTAACATCTGAACATTAATGATGCAAATGTGATTCATCCTTAGAGAAAATAAAGGAGGCTTACAGCGTTCACACTTCATTTTCTTCTCCTGTAGTGAATTAATTACTGAGGATATATTTTGGGTTGATATGTTGGAATTGTGTGAATAAAACAGGATAAATAAAACCAACATTTTAACATTTTATACAACATGCGGAGTTAAAGGCGGTTTATAATTAAAAAATGTTCTAAAATTCTTGTAAAGGAAGTGCTGAACACTCTAAGAAATATAAGTACAGATTTGTACCTAAAAGGGTACAAAGCTTGTCGCTGGGGCTGTACCTTATATTGAGGTACAAAAAAGTACCTTTCAGTGAAAGTCCTTTTTTGTACCCATGGTTTTTGCACCAGTAAAGATTATAAAGGCTATAAACATTATCATCAACTGAATATGGCTCAAAAACTTGATGATCCAAAATTGTCTGGCTTTCAAATAAAAAATGTGCAAATAAAATATATATTGTTTATCAGTACAGTGATACACAATACTGAATGTACCTTATGGCTGGTTAAATGGTACAAATTTGTACTTATTGCTGTTAGAAATGACTTTGTACTTCAGAGGGAACAAATCTGACCCTGTAAAGACCAATATTGTACCTTTGATGGTACAATTATGAAGAGTGTACCTTTGAGTACAAAAAAGTACTCATATCGTACCTCTGTTTTTTAGAGTGAAAGATCTGTAGACAGATACCGCTCTCCCCTGCAAAGACGGATCTGAGGTTAAATCTGAAGGTCTGTGTACTGATTACAGCCGTGCTGAAGTGTGACCCAGATTCAGGACGTTTCCTCTGAGGGACTGAAGCACTGAAACACTGCAGATCTAAACATGGCACAACTAAACTACACGAGCCTTGACTGCTGTGTACTGTTGCAGTTTATTGGCAAGAACTTGGCGATACGATACAAATCACGATACAGGAGTCAGGCTGCGTATCGAAATTCAATACCAACTACAAAAAAAAATTGGTTCCTGTTTCCGATACTATGCATGAAACTTGGATAAACACAGCAGACACTGAGAGCACGCACAGCGTGGTAAAAAAAAAAAGTTACTGCAACATTACTTCAAGTGGTGGCGCTATACTTAAATAGATAGATAATTAAAAAAATAGATTAATATATTAAAGCTGTGGTGAGGAATATTGATTGTTAAATTCTATGAAACTGACTCCAATTAATTGTATTGTGATAAAGTCGTATACCTATAACTACATAATTCCATATGTGAACCTTATTTGCATTCATGTATTTAGCATCATTGTAGAAAATGTAGAATGTAGAATTTAATATATGTAGAAAATATATGAAATAAAGACATAAAAACAATCAAAATCAATTGAATGAGAAGTTAAATCTCTTAATAAAGTTCAAATGAACATTGATTATCTATGTTTTTATATGTTTAAAAAAGAGGAAGGCTTCATGAGGTGTCCTAATTGAAAAACAATACATTTTTGCCCTTTGGCAACATTTTAAAATGTATTTTATTTTTTGATTTGCCATATATTTAATGTGTTTAGCTGTTTTAATCAAAAAAGAACCATGAAAATAGACTGCTGGTGATCTCTGATAGCAACAAGCATCGCAATGTGCCTTGCACAGGGGGTAAGATATTATTTTTGTAATAATAAAGATATAACTACGTGTGATTTGGTTGTAGGCACGAGCCGTGATGTTATTCGTGATAAAACACGACCTTGAGGGTTCTATTGCTTTTATTCAACAGTTTTTTTCTTTTTAAATTAATAAATAAAATAAAAGACCCTCAAAAAATTTGAATAATGAATATGCTTTAGTACGGACTGTGCCAAAAAAATAGTTCCACCAACCCCACCAATGTTATCTTGAAATCAAAATTGCTGTGCCTGCAGGACTGTGGTTAGTTTAGCTAAGCTTGCATTACCTCAGCATTAGCTTAGCATAGCCTGGCTGGTTGCCGTTCCGGCTAGCCAGCACTGCGGGCTGTGGGCGAGCGAGCCATGGCTAGGGGCTAGCCTGTGCTAAGCTAATGCTGCTGCTGGTGGGTGCTTGTGAGTAAAGAACTAACTGTAGTATAATTCCTATCATCCACCACTGTGAACTTGGTAAGTTGCTCCAGAAAGCATAACTTCACACTGAATCACATTCATTGACACCGTTTTAAATCGTAATGATTGAATTATGCAGAAGTTCTGAAACATTGATGAGATTTCTGCATAATGATGATTAATCATTCAACAGCTCCACTTGGCAAAACTTAAATTGAACAAACAGCATTAAGAACTTACTATCACACTCTTCACGTATCCAGCTGTTTCAAACGCCTGCAAAATAAAACAGAAAGAAAGGTCAGTCAGATTCAACATTATATAGAGCTTACGCATAAAAGATTTATCTAATTTTAACAGTGGAATCCTGGTGATGCTATATAGAACCATTTTCTAACTGGATCTTTTAAACAATGGTCCTGTATTTTATTTCCATTGTAGATTCTCACTGAAGCATCAAAACTATAAATGAACACATGTGGAGTTTTATGTACTTAACAAAAAATGAGCTGAACCTCCACAGTCACCGGACCTGAACCCAATCCAGATGGTTTGGGGTGAGCTGGAGCACAGAGTGAAGAAGGCAAAGGAGCAACAAGTGCTAATAAACACCTCTGGGAACTCCTTCCTTCCTTCAAGACTGTTGGAAAACTTTTCATTTCAGGTGGCCACCTCTTGAAGCTCATTGAGAGAATGATGATGCCAAGAGTGTGCAAAGCAGTAATCAGGGCAAAGGGTGGCTATTTTGAAGAAACTAGAATATAAACATGTTTTATTTTAGTTATTTCACCTTTTTTTGTTAAGTACATAAAACTCCACATGTGTTCATTCATAGTTGTGATGCTTCAGTGAGAATCTACAATGTAAATAGTCATAAAAACATAAAGAAAACACATTAAAAAAGAGAAGGTGTGTCCAAACTTGTGGACTGTTCTGTATATATTCATATATAAATATATGTGTGTGTTGTTGTTTTTTCCACTTTCAGGACCTGCGAACTCGAGAGGGTTCAGGATGTTCTGCCTGGTTCACATTAGCGTAGCCGCTGAAAGCTAATAATTGTGTGTGTAATAGTCCAAGTACGCACAGGGGACATCTGTGTGTGTGTGTTTATGTGTGTGTGTGTGTGTGGGGGGGGGGGGGCATACACGGGTGTAATCGGAGAGGGCAGTGTTGTCATGGCGATACCTTGGACAGATCGTCGATGATGTTCTGCTGTTCGAGGACCTGCAGCCTCAGGAACTCGATCTCTCTCTCCTCCTGGCTCTGATCCAGATCATTCAGAGAGCTCGGCCTGCGCAGCGTCCCCACCTTCTCTCTCTGACACAGACACACACACACACACACACACACACACACACCCCACACACACACACACGCACACACTGCAGTGAACTGCTCATTCACCGCACTGTTAGCTTAGCCTCAGCCATTAGCCAGCACATGTCTCGCTGCTGGATTAGAACGGACCATTAGCTTCTGCAGAACCAGCCATTAGATTAAGACCAGCCAGGCTAATTTAACAGGCTATTTAAGGACAAAAGGACCTTATATATATTTATATATGTATATAAGGAGAGCGTATTATTATTTAACTTTTTCTGCTTTGTATTGGTTATGGCTTCATCTTGTAATGGGCTGGAGACAATTTTATTTTATTTTTTATTTAATGTTTTTAAACATTGTCCTTCAACAGACCATCTACAAGAGTTTTTTTTCCACAATATAAATAAATGATTAAAGCTTTTAAATAAAAATCATCTTTGGCTTTTTTATGATTCTATTATCTACTCACAATCATTACCAGATAGGAGCTAAATAACAGCGCTAGTAACAGCATGCAGTTAATTCCTGTGTTATTTGTGCGAATAACACATCAGTGTTTATATACTTTACCCAGTAATTCAGGGCTAAGAAACAAATGGTTAGAATTAGTCTATGGAGGAAAAACACCACCAGCCAAGTACAATAGAGATAGGTAGGACTACCCACCTCTGTGTGAGTAACTATAGGTTTAAATAGGATCTCCGGTGGATTTGGTGTTTTACAGAGACTCTAAGACTAGGTCAGTAGAGGCTGAACTGCACTTAGCAGAGCATTATTACACATGTTGTAAAGTAACATATGACATTGCAAAGACTTAAATGTTATTAGTGTAAAAATGTCTTTATTTTAAAACATTTCTAACTGTTGTACGTCTCGCTGTCTCCTGGTGTCACAGTGCTGTTAGCCAATCAGAGGCGATATTTCGGCAAGAGCCGAAATCCTATTGTTTCTCCCCACCCACTCCTCCACTGGACTAAAGCAGCGTTATACGCGATTAGCGGAGCAACTAGACATTTTAAAATTAATAAAAAAACGATGAAATGAGACCTTTAAAGGGAGACAAGGATGCTTCTGCTTTGGTAGAGTCACATTATGTTAAAGAGTGAAAAAAGGCAGATATAAGTTTTTTTCTTATATGTAAATGGGCTCTGTTCTGATTGGCTGAACTGAATTGGCTGTGTCTCATTCCATAATTAGTCCAAGTTGAACTCCTTATATCATGAGTCTGAATGGGTGGGGCTAAAGTATAGGCAAATTAATAAGACTTGGGCCATTTGGGCACACCACACTCGCTCACCACACGCTATTCCTGATCTACAGTAGATAACCAAGCTAAAATATGAGTTGATGAGTTATTATTGAGTATTAGATCAGAGTTAAATGTAAAGAACAGAATATTTACACAGATCAATTTCTAAAGAGACTAAAGTAGCGTACAGCCCATTCTCTCCACTTCATCAAAACCACAGATCCAGAAGAGCTTGACCAGTTAGAGCAGAGCTGATATATCATATTAATTCCACTGAGAGAGCTAATTACCCTTTCTTATCAACCAAAAATATCAGCTCTTATTATGAGGAGAGGACAGAAGGAGGCGATGAGAACCAAAACCATTCTGAAATCTAAACCTGGCACATAAATTGTCTGATTTGAACACCAGTATTTGATTATTCATAGCCGCTCTGGTGAAATGACTCATAATGTGTTTACCTGTAATTATAACCGCGTCACATAAACAGGCCGTATTTATAACAATAAAAGATATGAATGCAGAGACCTGCTGGGAAAAGGGAATTGTAGAGCTTATCTGAAGCACACAGCTAATGGAGCATTTTGTTTCATGATTCATGAATGCGCTGGAGAAAGGAGAAACCATTAGCATTAGCTGTGATTGAAAGTGGACAATTAACAAGCGTAAATGTGTGGTAAACACAAACAAGAGAAACAAATATATAAGCTCTACAATTATATGTATATACTGTATGTATAAAGCTCTGGAAAAAATGATGAGTTTCTTTTATTTTACCAAATTGAAAACCTCTGAAATATTACAAGAGGAAGATGGATGATCAAAAGCCATCAGACCACCAAACTGAACTGCTTGAATTTTTGCACCAGGAGTAAAGCAGCATAAAGTTATCCAAAAGCAGTGTGTAAGACTGGTGGAGGAGAACATGATGCCAAGATGCATGAAAAAACTGTGATTAAAAACTATCAGGGTTATTCCACCAAATACTGATTTCTGAACTCCTAAAACTTATGAATATGAACTTGTTTTCTTTGCATTATTTAAGGTCTGAAAGCTTTGCATCTTTTTTTTTTTAGTTATTTCAGCCATTTCTCATTTTCTGCAAATAAATGCCATAAATAAAACAATGTTAATTTTACTCAAACATAAACCTATAAATAGCAAAATCAGAGAAACTGATTCAGAAACTGAAGTTCTCTCTTAATTTTTTCCAGAGCTGTATATATATATATATATATATATATATATATATATAGAAATAGACAAAAAAACAGACAAGACTATTTTTTAGAGACTTGAGATTTTACTTGGATTTGAGACTTGTGAAGATCTCTGATACAAAAAGACAGATAGATGAAAGTGGTAAATTAAAATCTACAGTTATGATTAAAGTGTTGGATCTGAGGGAAAAAAATACTCTAAATTAAAGATAGCTGAGTGTGAGCATATGTGTGTAGTACCATCTCGATGTTCTCCTGCGTGACGAAGCGTAGTTTGTTCTCCATGCGTCTGAAAGCGTGAGCGAGTTCTTCATTCTTTCGACTCAGACGTCTGTTCTTATCCAGGAGAGGCTTATACTGACTCTCGGCCTCGCGGAGCCGCTTTAACTGTGTAATAAACACAAATACAAACACAGACACAATAATTTTTACAACAGGGTTTTCATTACATTGTGAAAAAAGAAGCTAAAATAAACAGTATTACCATTAGTATAGTAGATTTCTATTTAAAGCAATAATAGGAGTTCTGCTCTCCTGCACGTGGCCTTATGTGTTCCTCTTGTGTCTCCACCTTAGTGTTTTCACCCGTGGTCATTTGTTACTCCGCTCCGTTGTTCCCCAGGTATTTCCTATTTCCTGTCTACTTCCAGGTATATGTAACCCTTTTGTTTCTGCGTTCTGTTGCCGGTTCTTGTGCGTTTTACCTCTGTTTTGTTTACTCAGAGGTAAGTCTCTTGTTTCTTTTTCTGTTTTTTTGATAGTTTATTCCTGTATATCTGCTTTTGTGTTTATTAGGTTTCTTTATTACTAAAATTACTCACATTTGCGTCCACTCTCCCTTTCTCCCTGTGCAACCCTGACAATTGCCCTAGTGATCAGTGATCAGGTGCTGCAAGAATTAATTATTATCTATTCCTTAATTCCTCTTTGATGGGGAGCTGATATTAGCTTTTATTAACTTTAATTTTGTTTTTAAGGTGGAATGCTAGCTAGCTACTGGGATTAAGTCCTTAAAATTTTGTTATGCTTGTTTTGAAGAAAATGGCCATAAAACATTGAAACTACACATTGAACTTTGGTCATCTAGCTACTGGTTAGCAAAGAAAATACTTAAATTTGCCCCCTCTTGCCAGTGATTCTCTGTTTGGAGTGTTCTTCTGAAAAATCTTCATTTGAAGGATCATATAGCCCCAACACTCCCCTAACCTACCCCTCCATCTTAACATACAAAACAGAGGGGTAGGGCTAAGTATTTTGGCCAGCAATATTTAGATTCACAGTGTGAGTAAACCACTAAAAAACACTTAAAACCAGGCAAACGAATGATATCCATGACCTTCCCCAATCAGTGCTTAATTCTAATTCTGTAAAAATACTGCCGACTCCACACTTCGCTAATAACACATTAATTCAGCCTCCTGTTTGCGGCAGGGGGAGGCGGTTCCTCACCAGCTCGTTGCGTTCCTCCGAGAGCAGAGCGTTGCGGTCCTCCAGCTTGCGAATGATGGAGCTCAGCTCAGCGATTTTCAGCTGGAAACGGCGAGCGTCCTTCTCGTCCAACTGCTGCACCTGCAACACAAACCAACTGCAGAGAACTGGAACCAGAACAAGGGAATTAAACCAACGACTGCAGCCCGGCCCGAAGCTCTGCACCGCTGTTCAGAAGAGGAACCAAACTCCAGAGTCCTGAGTCCTGAAAGTTTACTTTAGGAGTATTAGCACAAATAATGACAAGATAAAGGAGAGATAATGGAGAGAGCTTTAGCAGAGTTTTTTTTACTTTCTTTCTTTTTAAAAAATTGCATTTATCTGAATTCAGCATTGCTGAATACTTCAATACCCAGCTCACACTTCAAAGTTAACAAGAAATTAATTACCTAAAGCATCTATCAATAAACTACTCCATGTTTTTTTGAAGTGTTTTAAGTATTTTTAAGTGTTCATGGATTTTGCCTGTTGTAAAGTATCTAAAACCAGGGGCTTCTTGATGGAATCAGAATGAAAACTAATACAACAAGCTAATAAATAAAATGTAAAACAATATACTAGTGCGTCACAGTTTCCGAAAGGAAGGGATCATGCTCTGCTTCAGAATGTCACAATACATGGTTCTCCCAGTGCTACCAACACCATGTTTGACTATAGGCAAGACACGACTGTTTGAATATATGGCACTCCTCACCAAGGAGCCACCACACAGGCTGGACACCTACAAATTTACTCTATTTTGGTCTCGTCAGACCACAGGACATGGCTCCAATATTCCATATTCTTGTACTGATTGTCTTTGGAAAAATTGTTTGCAGGCTTTCTTGTTCATCTGCTTCAGAAGATGGCCATGCAGACAGAGTTGATGCAGTGTGAGATGTATGGTCTGAGCACTGATGATGGCTGACCTCCCACTTCTTCAACCTCTGCAGCAATGCTGGCAAACACGTGTCTACTTTTTCTATGTTTGAAGCCAATCTCTTGATATGACACTAAACACATAGACTTAGTTTTATTGATCAACCCTGGCGAGACATGTTCAGAGTGAAAAGTATCCTCGAAAACGGCTGTACGATTTTGACCACTGTGCTGTAGCTCAGTTTTTTTATAGCCTAGGACATCTTTGTGGAGAGAGACAATTCTATTTCTCACATCCTCAGAGAGTTCTTTGCCATGAGGTGACATGAGATGAATATCCAGTGTCCAGTATGACAGAATTTTGCTGAAAGCACCAAGGAGGGACAATAATGTTCAAACAATGTTCACTATGAGGTGTAGTAACTTGTGTTTCCAGCTATTTAGACATTGTATCTGAATTTCATTGCTATAGTATTGTCCCAATAAAAGATATAATAAAATATTTGCAGAAAATTGATGGGTGTACATTTGTGACCTGGGTAAAAAAAAAAGCGTGAAAAGAAATGTACTACTGCAGTATATACTCAGAAGGTTGAGAGCGTACGATACGTGCATTTGACAGCGCTGAACGTCTACAGGGAGCAAACCCATTGTCACCTACAGCCGGCAACCTCGGCTTTAAATAACATCACACTACGGAAGTGTAGCGGTGAAAAACACCACAGATCTGTGAGGAGGTGCAATGTATTACTGCTGAGAACATGTGCAGATTACAGCCTGTCTCTGTATAAGAGATGTGGGTGTGTAGACTCAGGTTATGTATATGTAGTGTGTGCATGTCTGCAGGCATGCATAAGATGTTAACAGTATTTGCATGCATGCATTTTCTACATTACACCTAATGACAAAGTGATATATCACACAGAGCTAGCACTAGCACTCTCCAGCATGTGTGTAAAACCCCTGCAGCTCTTCTACACTGGAGATGAGACGTTAAAAAGCAGCTTTAGACTAAGAATAAAGCCCACCATTACTCCGACATAACCATCCCTTTAACAACAGCAAAAAGGCACACTCTATAACAGCGGTTCTTAAACTGTGGTATGGGTATAACTAGGAACTTGAAGCATGCAAAGGTGGTGCTAAAAACTAGACGATCTCAGAAAAAAATAAAGCTTGCATTAAAATATTATTATAGACTGAAATCTATAAAAGTTTCCCGTATCTGTAATTTTTTG
Organism: Astyanax mexicanus; assembly: GCF_023375975.1. Lineage (NCBI taxonomy): Eukaryota > Metazoa > Chordata > Actinopteri > Characiformes > Acestrorhamphidae > Astyanax > Astyanax mexicanus. Next base: position 11,941,637 of record NC_064422.1, read on the forward strand.
TTAGAACCTGTATATAATCTACACTACTCTCAGAACTACAGTTTTATAACTAGAAAAGTGCATTTCCTAATGGAAACACATTGATGGTTGCGCAGCTAAAATTGCTCCCACTGTACACAATGGTGGTTTCTACGGTGTTGCTAACTTGATTTTAGGCGGTTGCTGAGGTGGTTGCTATGGTGTCCGTGGTGGTTGCTATGGTGCTTCTAAGTAGTTGCTAGGTTGCTAAGGTGTTGCCAAGTGGTTGCCAGGTGGTTGCAAAGGTGTTGCTATGGTATCCGTGTTGGTTACCATGTAGTTTTTAAGTGGTTGCTAGGTGGTTGCTAAAGTGTTGCTAGGTGGTTGCTTAGGCGCTGCTATGGTGCCTGTGGTGGTTGCTATTGTGTTTGTGGTGGTTGCTAGGGTGTTGCTAGGTGGTTGCGAGGCAGTTGCTAAGGTGTTGCTATGGTATCTGTTGTGGTTGCTAGGTGGTTGCTATGTTGTCCATAGTGGTTGCTAAGTGGTTGCTAAGGTGTTGACTACAGTTTTATAATTATTAACATCAGTTTCATTGGTCTTACAGAAGAACCCTGTTCACTACATTCACTGTCGTTCACTGATTGGCTCTCTTATTGTTTATTTTCCTCTGTTTTAATCCTGATTCTGAGACTCTCAGTAGGATAAAATACTAATAACCAGAATAACTAATTTCCAGAATAATAAGCAGAAGTAATAATCAATCAAACTACTAATAAACCATAATACTAACTTACAGACAGTAAAAGAACGGGAAAACTCCACACAATAGGAGGGTAAAGAACAATTGGTAAAAAAATAAAAAAAGATATGAGAGCATGTAGAGTATATGTGTGAATTACACGTCTAGATTACTGTATATAAATAAACATGTATGGTAGCTACTGTACATGTGTGTGAACTACAGGAACCTACATAACATGAAACGGCTTGTAGGTGGTACTTTGAAGTTTTGGTTTGGTCTACTTTGGTCTCAACATAAAACTCGGAATTGATAAAGCTAACATCATTAAACAAGACAATTAAGTTATAGAAAAGAAGAATTAGACTATTATATGATATCAAATCAGAATAATTTAGCCTCACTGAGCTTTGTACTACAGAAGGACACTAATACATGCTATAACTCATTATTCATTGAGCTCTATAGATGAAATCCAATAGTTGCAATCATGTAAAAGTATCAGCCTGGACAGATCTGTATTCAGTAGGTGCAGGAGACAATGATCTGAAAGTTTATCCAATAAAGCAAAGTGTGGGAATTACAAAAGCAAGATCAAGCTCAAGCAGCAGAGGCACAAAGCATGAATTAACAAACATCTCAGCCATGAAGAAAGCAGAGAGAAGCAGGATCGTTACTGCAATATATCGTATCGTTTTGATATATGGTGTCAAATATCGATATTTTATTAAAATAATATATCTGACAGTAACTTGTATTTGTACGTTTAAATAATCTAAATCATACATAATGTGCTAGAACTATTCAAAGAGAATTTCTAGGAAAATGTGGAACAAAAATCAAAAAGTTAACTTTCTGACTTAAAGACAAAACCAAGTAATATGATCACACCTGTGTAAAAAGTGGATAAATATACGAGTTATACGAGTTGTAATATGGAGTTTACGAGGAGTGCTTTGCAACCACCGAAAATAAAGCCAGTGATGAAGCACAGCGAGAGCGAGAGCGTGAGCGTGAGAACAGGCAAGCGTTTTACTCCTGAACCAGTCTAAAAGTCTGAGAGAGTAGACGGCCTCTCATAAATATTACAGTTTTGTGCTGAACAGCAGAAGCAGGTAGTGATGAAAGTTGCCCCAACATGCTGAACTAACACTTTTACATTTTTTCTGAACCTAGCATCAATGTGATGGAGAAATGTTAGACAGGTCAAGCTCATCTCTTAAAGCCCCAATCAGGACTAAACATCACGGTTGACAATTTAGCGTAGTAATTGAACCCAAAAGAAAATTTTACAGTAACTTACGTTGTAGTCTTAGTCAAAAAGTCATATATTTGTAACATTAAAAGGAAAATGTAGATTCATTACTTGAGCTCCCAGTTTAAGAAGCTTGGAGGGAAAGGAGCACTTTCTGCTCATGATCTGTTACAGGGCTGCTGTGATAACCATCAGTTAGGCCCACCTTAAATGCACAATTCACACTGATGTCGAGTAGCCGCAAATACTTTGTTGTCCTGACAAGTCCTGGATTAATCTACACACTTATCTCTAATGAAAACAGTTTATTTGGATGAGTAAAGCAATTTTGAGCAATTTTTTTAATATATAACTTCTCAAAACTAATATGTACACCGTATTTTTGCACTATAAGGCTCACTTAAAATCCTTTAATTATTGCAAAAATCGTCAGTGCTCCTTATAGATCAATTCTGTCAGTCAGTTATTAAGGAGCAGAATTAAGTCACTCCACTGAAGTATAGCGTTATGCAGGAGTTTCAGATGGCTAGCACTGCTGGAGCAGCATTAGCATCACCTGCTAACCACACTAGCTCTTTCACCGTTCATAGGTGAGTATGTCAATATCAATGTCAATGTCAATGAGTATATCGGGCTGTAATCTGGACGTTTTACCATGTTAAAACAAGCTACATGAGAGGAACCGCTAGCTAATATCTCCTCGGCTTACGGGAACACTCAGGGTTCCTCCGTGTAGCGCCATTGGATGGCATTAGCTAATGCTCCAGCTGTAGTGCTGGAGGAATTCTGTAATCTAATTTTCTTACTGGAAGTAAACAGAAGAAGCTTTACTCAACCAAATAAACAGTTCTCCTTCTGTAATGAAAGTAAAGTAAAGCATTATAATTGTGTGTTAAATCCTAAATCCACTCTCCAATAACACATCTAGCAATAATTTGTGCTATAAGCTGCAACGTATATAAAACACCCTATCGATGAACGTCTGTTTTCGTATCTATTTTCATACACAAGGTAAAATAGATCATAAGGCGCATTTAAGGACTATAAAGACACTATAAAGCAGGCCCGTGAGTTTTAGTTAGTTGATTGAACTATAATGAACAGTAATGAAAATAATAATAAATAAAATGCTTCTCTGGTGAGCTTTAGTTTACATTCCTACCCTGTCTCTTTCTCTCTGTCGCGCTCAGCTGTATCCCAATTCACTAACCTGGGCAGCGGTAGTGTATTGGACCGCAATCTTGAGGAGCGCAGTGTTTATTTATTTATTTATTTTTTCCATTCTTCTTGGGTTTACCCGCTTCCTTTTCATTTTTTTTTGTGGCCCGCCACGTAATGGCTAATGGCCTGCCCCTGATATATAAGGAACTTCTAATTCAGCAGGTCTTAGCTAACTAAGTTGTAACTAAGTAAAGCTAAGCTAAATAAACAAAACTGTAATAAAAAAAGACTTTCTTTCAAAGTCAAATGAGCGCTGGACGCTAATGTACACAGATTTCTCTCCTGAAAACTGTTGTTTTTTTCCTGATTGAGGCTTTAAAGAGTAAGAACTGAATAGATTTTTGAAGTTTTGCACAGCAGGTTGGTGCAACCTTCTTCAGCGAGCGAGAAAAAGAGAGGAACATGTGACGTGGGGCGGGTGCTGGTGGGTGAGATCAAGCGAGAGAATCAGAGAAGCAGGGAGAAGTTTTTAGCAGTTGGACGGGCGAGAGAGAGGTGAGACGGGCGAGAGAGAGGTGAGACGGGCGAGAGAGAGAGAGGTTTGCTTACAGTGTTAGCTGCGCTCTCTGCTGTGTCTCCTGCACCGGCTGAATTGGGATTCTCTCTCTTGGGGCTGAGCAGATTCAGCTGTTCGGTTACGGCCTGCTTCTGCTGCTGCAGCCGCTGCGCATGTCCCGCCTGCACCCCCAACTCTCTCTCCAGACCAATCACAGCGCGCTCTTTAACCTTTATCTCATCCATCTACAGAACAGAACACAGTACAGTCACACACGGACACAAACACCGGGGATGCACCTATATTACTATAATTTCTGGGCCAATAATGATAAGCTATAATTCCAGCCATAAACGACTTATTGCAGAACACACCCAAACGAAATAAATCATATTTAACTTTATAGGTATGTGTTCCAAATTCCAATTTTCAATTAAAAATATTATAATTTAGAACATTTACATCATCTCGAAATTTGTTTTTGAGAAGCACTAGTATTTGAAGTAAATGAGAATAGTCAAAATAAGGAAAAAGATGCTGCACACTAAGAAAAGTAAGTACAGATTTGTACTTAAAGCTCCACTAGGTAGGATTGAGATTTTGTGCTCGTGGGCTCCCCCTTCAGTTGCAGAGTGTAATAAATGTTTCATTAGAACTAAAGGTTGGAAAGCAGGTCGCAGTTCAAATATATATATATTGTTGTATATATAAGCTAAATGTGTACTAGATAAAGTCTAGATAAAGTGTCTGCATCTTTTTGCTTTATTAAGAAAAAAAAAAACATTAGATATATACAGGTTTATTTTGCTCCTCAAGGTAAAAACAATGTTATTGCCCTCAAAAGTAGTCAAGCCAGAGTGTAAGAGAGCAATATAACTGAAAGTAAAGGAATACAGTCCAGTTGTATTCCTAACTTAAGGTACTAAAGACATAACCCTGAGTGCACCTCCCTAGTAATTAGTTAATTAGCAAGGTTCCACTGTATTGACGTTAAGTTAAGTGTCTTTTTGTGTATGTAATATAATTTAAGTATGAAAGGGTTAAATTGGCAGTCTTAGCATATAACAGTGGTGTGCTGCCTTCCAAATAGCGTTTAATAATAACTAATAACTTTTAACTAATAAGCCACTGATTTAAATCAATTTGTTCATTAAAAAAGATGCATCAAGTTCTATCGATTGTGCTTTTATAATCGCATCACAGACTCTGAAACATAATCTAATCCAATCCGATCTAAGGTTTTTATTTTGAACTTTACTCATTCAGACGCTGTTTCTTAATAAAAACATACACACAGTGACGGCAGAACCCGACTTTTCAGCCAAACAGCAGCACGTCTAATGTTCTGAAGCATCACCACTGAAATAAACACTGATCTATAGAGCAGACACGCCCACTCTAACCTGAACTGACCAATCAGCTCCTTCACATGTGTATGGAAATAGACCTGACACCGTTTCAGCCTGCACTGCACTTTTTATAAGCTTTTTATAATGCTTTACTGTTTATAATTAGAATGATTTGAATTGACTTTCAGTTGTTGAGGCTAGTCTAATATACAGGATACGGCACTGAATTATAAAAGCACCAATATCAATTTTGGAACATGTAGCTTTGTCTCAAAAGTATCTTTTTGATATTACCTTATGGGATGAAAAAAATATCAATATATATATCGTATATCGCAATTCAGAAAAATATATCGAAATATCGAAGTTTTTGATCCATATCGTAATTAGTCCTAATCAGAACCACCACCTCCAATAATATTAAACAAGTAACTCAATCACGTAACTCCACAGCTCCACAGCCACCATAAAAATCACTTACTCTCAGCAGAGTGAAAATCTCCAGCTTAGAGGAACACAGACATCTGAGCCCCTGGAGCATTCAGCCAGACCAGAATGATGACCCAATATATCCAGAACCCACCACCATCTCCACCTCCACCTCCAGACCCACTGATCTCCTGTCTAAAGAGAGTCTGCTGCTGCTGCCACGAACCCACAAGAACAAAACTCACCAGATCAGCCGTGTGTCCTGCATCTCTCAAGTCTATGCACACACACATACACAGACACACACACAGTGTCCCCAGTGGTCCATTACATTTATGTGCTTAATGGTATTCAGCCCCCCCCCCACAGCGAGGGCGATCAGCCTTAATCTTAATTTAACATTCTTCTCACATTTGCACATGCAAAGGAAATCTTTATCCTGACCTTTCCCAAATTACAGCTCTAACAGAACTGATTATTCACACCGGGCCTTCAGCAAGACCTGCAGAGTGGAGCCCTCGACTGTAAATGAAAGAAAGAACCATTACAGCCCATTCTGTGAAGTAGCGTGGAGGCTGTTATACTGTACATATATTATACTGTATAGATGTATTACACACACAGTGATCTATTTTAAGTGTTCATTATTTTATTGTTAATGATTATTATTATGGTTTACAGCCACTAAAAACCCAAAAATCAGTGTCTCAGAAAATTAGAATATTATTTAGTAGACAGAGTATATCGACAGAATACAGAGTTTATACTGAGAACATGAAGAGAGGATAAGAAAGACAGCAAGTATATAAAGAAAACTTACAGTATAGAAATAGTGTATAAAGGAAGACAGAGTATATAAAGAAAGTGTAAAACCAATTGTTACTTTTGGCAGTGTGGGCAGTGTGCCAAGTCCTGCTGGAAAATGAAATCTGCATCTCCATAATAGTAATATTTTGCGGGAAAACAACACTGCACTGACTTTAGACTTGATAATAAAACACAGTGGATCAACACCAGCAGATGACAGACATGTCTCTACAAACCATCACTGATCATCAGGTGTGCTCTAAGTGTGGCGGATTTACGGTGGCCGAGAAAGCCCAACGCAGTGCAAATTGAAAAGCGCTGCAAAAGCACAAAACACATCCATCAAAATTACAACACAGGCGCAGCAAATAGAAAAACGCGCTGCAAATAGAAAAACGCGCTGCAAATAGAAAAACGCGCTGCAAATAGAAAAACGCGCTGCAAATACAACCACAACACAACGGAAGTGAGTCACAACACGGAAAACGGAATTTTCCCGGGGGACCTTAAAAGATGCTGTACCAGCTAAGCTGCGTCTTCAGTAACGTCTCGGACTTCACTATGTGTACAAAGGACAATAAGTGGCAAACAAGGCGTTTTGTGAAGCAGAACTTTTAATAATATGCACACAACTGTGGTAATCACAGGTAATAAACATAACTTACTTTTCAGAAGCTTGTTTGCCACTTATTGTCCTTTGTATACAGCTGGTACAGCATCTTTTAAGGTCCCCCGGGAAAATTCCGTTGTGTTGTGACTCACTTCCGTTGTGTTGTGGTTGTATTTGCAGCGCGTTTTTCTTTTTGCTGCGCCTGTGTTGTAATTTTGATGGATGTGTTTTGTGCTTTTGCAGCGCTTTTCAATTTGCACTGCGCTGGGCTTTGTCGGCCACCGTACGGATTGCTATTTTAATGGAAACCGGACCTGCTTGTTCACATAATGAAGGTGCACCAGCAGGTCATTTACGGAAGCAGCAATATATTCTATTGATAGAGAGTGGGAGATAAAGAGAGAGAAAGAGAGAGTGGAGAATGAGAGAGAGAGAGAGAGAGAGAGAGTGAATGTGATATATATGTGTGCGTGTATTCACTTTGTATTACATATTTTACACTATCTATCAGCATTTATAGTCCCTAACTTATTCAGTGTCCACTATGAATTGCCTTGTGTCTAGTATGAATTCTTTATAAAAGTTTTATTTATTAAAGTGCTTCCTTTTATTTACAGTAAGCTTAGATTACTAATATTTTGTCCAAGGGTGAACAATAGCGGTTAGCGTTTAGCCAGCTTTGGTTAGCAGTGCCATCCAGCTGCCATTAACAGCGCTATACAGCCATAATTAGCAGTGGTAGCCAGCCATAATTAGCAGCATTAGCCAGCTATGTTTAGCAGCACTAGCCAGCCACCTCTGAACAGGGTGAAAGAGCTAGTGCTGCGGTTAGCGGCTAATGCTAATGCTGCTGCTCCAGCCTTAGTGCTGGAGAACCTTCACTGAAAACTCACCCTTATAACGCTGCACTTCAGTGAAGTGGCTTTACTGCTCCCTAATACCTGACTGGTAGAATTTACACATAAGGTGTACTCTTGATTTTTGGGAAAATTAAAGGATATTTAAAGGATAAGTGCAAACTTTTTAATCCAAAAGAATATGGTAGTTATTTCAATCTATTTAAATCTAGTATTAACTAGTAAAGCTCGATGCACAGAACAATCACAACATCTCTTCAAGAAAGACCAAAACAAGCCAATAAAACAAAAAACGTATCTATTTCTGAATCGCTGCAGAAGCGTATGGAGCTATTTCCAATGCAAATGAGCAGCTTTAGCTGAAGTCAGCGCTGCCTCTAAGACAAACATTCCCTCTGTCCAATATTTCCCAGCCAATGCTTCTTCTGCTTCCCAACCCGTTTGAATGTTAAGTGCATTCCTGCCCTTACCATCACTGCCATGTTTCCTAGAAGGCCTATTCACTGGGAATAGCAATGAAGTTTCCCCAGCCTAACCATTTATCTGCTGCGAGAGAATTAAGCTGATTGACTGGTTGCCATTCTGCTCAGGCTAAAAGAAGCAAAATCCCCTTATTCCACCCGGCCTGAATGTCTGTCTCCCTCAGTCAGAGTAACAGGATGCACTCTGTTACTCCTCCCATAACAAATCCAGCGCTGTTACGTTCAGTGTAAAAGCAATAAGAAGCTGAAAGGAATAAATACTGTCTGTGTTAATCTTGTCTCCACAGCTTGAAAAGCATGCAAAAAGCTTGTACTAATTCTCTTAATTCATCATATAGGGTGTTTTGGGCATAGCGTGAAATAAACCAATCAGGGTGCCAGTTGTCATTCCCTTTAAGAAGCATGTGAGCTCCGACATTGGTGTGTTCGTATCTTAACAGTGCAGCACTTTTGTGCGTCTCAACAGAAGATATTTTATTCTTTATACTGTTTATTGTTGAGTTAATTGTTGAGTTAATGGGATCTCCTATAGGACTGGACAAGGATTGACTAGGATTGTTTTCTAGGTTCATTTCAGTCAGTGGAGCTCCTGTGTGTTCCACCTCCAAAATATAAAGAAACAGGCAAGAAGTTTACCTGAACACACCTCACTTACAGACCACCACACCCTTCAGTGTAGATTTATTCCTGAACTCTGATGCTATTTTAACAGTGCAGGAGCAAGGCGTGTAAACAGACTGTTGACGGGGATATCGACCATCTTCACACCCATACACTTCACCTTGGCGCTCCATGCTCCCCTCCGTGCTTCAGAATAAGATAAAATAAGATAAAATGAGATAATGCGATTAGGAGTAGCAACCCCAGGGCTGCTCTGCTGATATGCTAAATACAGAGACAGGCTGGAAGGAGACCTGAAGATCGATAACTCATACAGGCTTACTGCACCCACATCACCCCCCTCCCTACAGCACCGCACACCACCACCAGCATCAGCACCACCAGCAGCAGCAGCATCCTCTAATCAATCCCACCATCAATCAGCTGATCTGATTGGTCTGCAGGGGGTGAACAGAGTGTAAGGGGAGGACATGCATGTCGATAGATCCCATTATATAGTAAAGAAAAGAGATAAAAATATCTATCGTTCTCTTATTCTCTCATCACATCTGTCAAATCACATTTGGAGTAGAGCTTGAGTAGAGCTTCGATAGTCCCGCCCCGAACCTGACTAGCCCCGCCCCATAAACTGTCATTGATTTAAACCTCACATTTTTTTTGGTAAGTAAAGCCTTAAAACTGAGCTTTTTAAAAACATTTTAACATGAGGCTGTTTAAATAAGCGGAATCTGTTCAGAATGATGTTAATTTACATTGCAACACTTAAGAAGCATAGACCTATTATTATTATTTAATAAATATGCCTATTAAGAACAGATCTCTGAAAAAAAAAAACATCAACAATGTGAACAATGATCCACATGCCTAAACATCAGTAAATTAGGATACGATAAAAATAGAGAATCTAAGCTCTTGTTTGGAGTAGAGTTGCGACTAACGATTATTTTGTTTGTCGACTAATCTGGCAGTTATTTTTCCGATTAGTCGATTAGTCAACGATTATTTCTGCCATGTCCTCCATCTACTAATAACTATTTTGGTTGTCGACTAATCTGGCGATTCTTTTTCAGATTAGTCGATTAGTCAACAATTATTTCTGCCGTGCCCTCCATCTACTAATGGTTATTTTGGTTGTCGACTAATCTGGGGATTATTTTTCAGATTAGTCGATTAGTCAACAATTATTTCTGCCATGCCCTTCATCTACTAATAATTATTTTGGTTGTCGACTAATCTGGCGATTCTTTTTACGATGAGTCGATTAGTCAACAATTATTTCTGCCATGCCCGCCATCTACTAACGATTATTTTGGTTGTCGACTAATCTGGCAATTATTTTTCAGATAAGTCGATTAGTCAACAATTATTTCTGCCTGCCCTCCATCTACTAATGCTTATTTTGGTTGTCGACTTATCTGGTGATTATTTTTACGATTAGTCAACGATTGTTTCTGCCATGTCCTCCATCTACTAATCTGGCTATTATAAAAAGCTGAACAATGTTCAGAACATTGCCCTTTAAATGTAAAAAGTGCTGATATTTAGTGAGGAAATGTGTAAACTGTGTTGCAAAGTAAATGCTGCAAATTAATGATTAGTAGACAATGAACATTTGGAGTCGACAATCTTTTTAATCGACATTGTCGATTATATCGACTAATCGTTGCAGCCCTAGTTTGGAGGGTATTTCTTTATAACAGAGGCTCTATTTCTCTACATTTTATTCTGCACTGCTTTCCGCCGGGAGTCCGTCCGTAAACAGCAGGGCTTTGTTGCCTGCCTTTCTTACTGATAGTACGGCAATCAATCCCAGAGTTCCCGGCTCACTGGGCTATTTTCACTCTCTCCTGGCAAAGCTGGTGGCTCACAGCCAACGCAGCAGATAGTGGAATAGAATTCAATAGAGGAGAAAACAGCCTGAGAACAGTTTCAGACTGTGCCAGAGGAGTGGACACTTTTAACCAATAAATTTCCATTTTTTTCCATGACTTTATGGCAAATTTTCATGACCATCATAAAATGTTTAAACCATCAGAGCAAACATGGACAATAAAACCAAAAATCAACTAAAACGATAATCAAAATTGATTATAGATGGTATATAATCAATTTTGAATCTGACAAACAATCTTCAATAATATATTGTGTGTCAGATCCTGAGAGCTCCATCATATAAACTAGGCTAAATTACTGAATTAATTCTGATCTGACGTATTTGTAGCTCAAAATAGATTTTCTCCATCGATAAACTAAAACACAAAGATTTGTAGACCAAATTTCCCTGATTTTTCCAAAACTTTCTGGCTATTTTTATAGTTCCAAAACTTATCCAGGCCTGGAAATTGCTGTTTTTAAATTCAATGACTTTTCCATGTTTTTATGTACAAACCCTGCAAAGGGCTGAGATCTCAAACATGACAGCTGGAGGCAATAGAAATGTCCAAAATCCAAATCCAAAACTAGCAACATTTATATTTGTATTCATTAAAAGATCTGTAGTATGTATATTAGGGGTGGGAGATATGGCTCTAAAATAATATCACAATATTTCAGGGTATTTTTGCGATAACGATATACTTGGCGATATAGGAAAACTAAAATATAGTATAGTTTAATAGTATAATAGTATAATCATAATGTGACAAAATAAATAATATAGCATAAAACAATATAATGCAGCAAAAAATATTGCAGAATATTTTCATGCATATAAACTGCAAACAAAAACTATAAACTAAAACAATTATACAATAAATACATTTAAAGCTTCACAGTGAATAATAGACTACTAATAGACTACCCTATTATCACGATATGGATTTTTAATATCATGATATTTCTGTGTCACGATATATTCTATACGATATAATATTGCCCACCCCTAATTCACATAAATACTTACTGCTTTATTTTTTGCGTCTAAACACTAGCTGCTAAACCCTAAACCATATTTTTCCCCCTTAATACCTGAAATGTGTTTCTTAGAAGTAATAAAAAAAAGACCAAAAACAGACCAGTTCTGCTTAAAATTTTATAAACATTTCCTATACTTTAAAAAAATCTCTCCCTTCTGCCCCGCCCCTAAACCCATACATCACCCATTGCCCGCCCAAACTCCAAATGTGAGCAATAAATTGGAGCCAGCAAAAATCAGGCAGTTTAGTGCCCTTTTAGTTAACAAAAATATAGTTATGGGAAAGAAGTGTGCATATTGAGACTCTAATAAAGAACTTTTGGGGGATTGAGATTTAGCACCCTCACTAGTGAGAATGGGTAACTGCACCGAACATGAGGATAAATCATTTTAAACTGGGTGGGTGTGATGCGGTCTCCTTTCAGAGTGGAAGAATCCGATTCCAGGTTATGTTTAGTCAGAGAGAGAGAGAGAGAGAGAGAGAGAGAGCTTAGTCAGAATCTTCACTCCTTCATTTCTTTGGTTTTACTATGAGTGAATGATCTACTCAGCTCTAAGTTTCCTCTTCTGAAGTCCCTGTTGCTCCACCAGCTGCTCACGTTCAGTAAAACTGAGCCGGATCCTCTTTTAGAGGCTGTACACGTGGCGTAAGTACGTAAAGATGCGTGACGTGACCAGTTTTTAGAATTAATTTATCATTAGGCTTTCCAGAACACTGGTACCATTAATCCCTTCTATACTCAAAAATGTTTCTGCTTTTAGTTTAGAAACAAGATAATACGGACTGCCACTTTAAATGTAAGACTGGTGTTTTATTATCATAATATGACCTTCCTGAATGCCTAAAATTTGTATGCTATAACAACTAAGCAAGAGTTTGCTCTGAGTTTGCTGCAGTTGGTCAAAGAACAAAGAAATCAGCCAACTGTGTTAAACTCCAGACACAATTCCTCAGCCCTGGTTTACAATTACTTATTAATCATAGTTACAAACAACAAACACCACTTTTAAAGTGAGTAAAATGTTGAGTATGGAAAGTAGTTAAGTTTCCTAAATTACTAAATAACTTCACTGCAGACTTTACTTCCTAACCTGAAGTGACACATTGTTCTAGTTATTCCTGAAACTTTTAGATCTTCATTAGCTGGATTTGGATTCTTTAGATTATGTCTGTAATATAACTTTGCAGCAGTGCAGCTTTTGAGATTATTGAAGGCCAGAGATAACCTGCCTAAAGACTCTAAGCTATGAAAGCTCTTATCAGGATCAGCATAGAATTGCTTTAAAATTGGAGTGAATTAGGAAATGGCTGTGGATTGGGGTCAGATGTAGTGAGGTGTGATATAACATGACAGTTCACTGAGGCCAGGCAGTCGAACTGGTTTGGTATTTTTTTTTAACATTATAAGGCGCATTATGCGACACTAGTAAGGAACAGGGGCATCGCCATGTTTTCCTTGTAATTCTAATTCATTTTAATCTTGTCGCTGGGTGATGGTTGAAGAGAGTAACTAAGTTAAGAAAAGCTAAGTGAAGTAAACAAAACTGTAATTCTTAAAAACAAACAAAAAATATTTTAAAGTTAAACAAGCACTGGATGTTAATCTACACAAATTTCTCTCCTGAAAACTGTTTATTTGGGTGAGTAAAGATCTTCCATTTATTTACAGTAAGCTTAGAGTCCCATATTTCTACTAATGCTGGGTGCAGCAGCATTAGCATTAATGGATAACCGCGGTTAGTGCTAGTAAATGCCGCCTAACAGCGCTACACTGAGGAACCATGAGTGTTCATTTTATCCCACAACAAAAGAGCTAGCATTTAGCACAGTTAGCAGCTAATGCTAATACTGCTCCAGCAGAGCTAGCGCTTAGCACAGTTAGCAGCTAATGCTAATGCTCTAAGATACAAAAACTCTCATCAGGAATTGCTTAAAATATGGAGTGAATTAGGTAAATAATTCTATAAGGAATAACCTTTATATGTTCTAATAGCCTCTTGAAACCCTAATATTTGTATGGTAGGATTTTCATATTTTTTCATCAGCTTTTTTTAAACTAGTCCCTGGATTTTTGTCTGATCACCTCAAATTTGGTCTTTAAGTAAATTTGGTTTACTTTAAATAAAATCATACAGACTAAACTGTAAGATCTAGACACACAAACTACTTTAAGAAGCTCGGACCCTTTAAATTGCCCTCAGCAGCTATATTTTAAATCTTTTAAAGTAAAAAAATCACATTTTCAACACTGAATAGAGTCTGGATCTGCTAAGTAAACCCAGAGTGAATCAGAAGCACGTACCAGTCTGCGGATCTCCCTCTCACACTCCTTCTTGATGCGTCCGATCTCCTCCTGGTGGAGGTGGTAAACGCTCCGGATCTCCGCCGCTTTGGTCTTATCCGCCTGAACGGCCACGTTCAGCGCCTCCTCCATCTGCCGCTTCACCCCCTTCAGCTCAGATATCTCCTGCTGCAGCCGCGTCCGCTCCAAATCAAAACCCCGCCGCGCCTCCTCACGAGCCTCCGCCATCAGCGCCGTTTTTACCTGCAGGAGAGTCAACAGTGCAGCACACCTGTAACATCAGCTCTGCTGCAATAGGTTACAATAGCCTGAATACACAGCAGTTTCAGGATATATGCCCCCCTGAGCCATAACATAAAAACTAGGGCTGGGTATCATTTTAACAGGGTTTAACAGTCAAATTTAATGCTTTTTAAGACCTTTTAAAAGCACAATAAGGAACCCTGTTTAACCCCTTAACAGGCCAAGACATTACACCACTGAATCTTAAAGATTTCTATTCAAGTTTTTATTTTTATAAAAAGCATAACTAAACTTTATTTTAAAATCATTTTTTTTCCTAAATACAAATCAAACAGTCCTCCAAATCTTTATTTTCATTATGTTTGTCTAGATTTTATGTCTATTTTCAAACCTGCAGAAAACTTCACATCATATGTCATCAGCAGAGGGCGTTGCACAGTGGCGGTGCTCCTGTACAGACAGACAGTTTGCGCTAAAAACCTAGCATTCTTCGTTTCCCGTTGCAAAAAAAAACATTCCTGGTTCCAAAACCTACTTTTGTTGGTGTATATTGTAATACATTAGGTCTGCAACTCATGATTATTTTAATTATTTTGAAGTACAGATACAGTATGGGTGAATGAGGCTGTACGTTTGACATACTGTAAGAACTCCCACAAAAAGTGACCGGACACCCCAGTTTTTAGAATGAATATACTGTATTATTAGGCTTAGCAGGGATGGTGGTTCAGCACACTGGTACCATTAAACACAATATTTTATCCATATTCTTCTCCACTCAGAAATGCTTCTGCTTTCACTTTAGAAACAAAATAATACGGACTGCTAATCTCACTGAAAGATTCACCAGATTATTGAGTGCACCTGTTCTTCACCTTGTCTGCTGATCCGTCTCGGAGCGCGTTGACGAGGGCCTGCAGCCTCTGGATCTCTCCGTCTTTGATCTTGATGACCCGCAGCAGTTCGGACTCATGCTGCCGCAGCAGAGTCTCCCGGACGCCGTGGAGCTCACGCACTTTCTCCTCGTGCAGCTTGGCCTTCAGCTCGGTCACCACCACCGCAGACTTGTGCTGCTCGTGCCGGACCTCCTGCGACTTCTCCCTCTCCAGCTTACTGACCTGGAGGAGCAAAGCAGCAGAAACAGGGTAAACTGTAAGCTATTATTCAGAAACTAGAAATGTGCATGACTGAAAACCTTGAATATAGTCAAGAGGAAGATAGATGGTCAAAAGGCACCAAGAGCTCAAATTTTTGTGCAGGAGCAACATAACATCACCCAAACGTCTCTTTTACTCTTTTGTCTTTTGCTATTCTATCACGCGGATAGACACAAGCAGATACCAACTAAACAATTTATTAACAAAAAGCGGTAAGGCTTATAGGGTCAGACTAAATACTAAAAGTACGTTCAGCAACGTTAAAAGAACAGTAGGAAGGGCAAGGCTCAAAGGCACTCAAAAAACACAACACAGCTCAATAACAATGGAAAAAACAAACAAAAGAAACGCTTACTTGAAGAGCTTGAGAACTAGATTCAATATATATATAGATATATATATAAATATATACATAAATATATAAATACAAAAACTATACAAAGTGTGGAAGTAATCAGTCATAGATATGAGGTAGTGCAGTAATACAGAATAAATTACATTAAGTATAGGAGATAACAGGTATCAGCAGATATAATCAAAAATAAACATAAATATGTGCATGTATTGCATTTAAGGTGCGTAGTGTAATGTCCAGGAGTGCAAATGTACAGGATGTACAGTAAAGTGGTACAATACCAGGCGAGGAAACAATAGAAATAGGGTGGTGTATATACAATACAGACCAGGTGTGTGCAATCCGAAGCATGGAGAGCATGAACGCTGTAGTGTAGAGTCAGGAAAGCATGCTGGAAATTGAAGTCTTTTTTGTTAAGTTCAGAGTCCAGAGCAGGCAGGCTAACAGCATCAGGACTTTGATTTTGTGCAGTAAGATGTTCCATGAATAAAGCTGCCAGTGGAAAACTCAGGATCTGTAGCCTGTAAATGCCCTTTTGGATGCCCTGGATATGAAGATCCTCACTTGCAAATGTAATCTTGCAAATTAAATCTGCAGGAATGATTCATGTGAAGCGCAGAAGGCTGTCGTTAGTAATAAATGTGTTTACCCCAGCCGACGGTGATTACCCTGGCAGGGTCATAGCTTTAATGACTTACAGTCAACCAAACAAATCACACATACATTTCACTGGTATTTCAGCGTCCACTGAAGCAGTAGTTCTCAGTATGCTGTTTTCTAATGCTTAGACTCTTCCGTCATAAACACTGCTGGGGTCCTTCCACAATAATCCACTTTTTTCTTGTTGTTCTTTGTGGAATACAGCGGTTACATACAGCAGCTAGTAAAAGAAAATAGTCGATCAGGAAAAGCACCGTGTCTACATCAACCTGTGAATAAGTATTCATGGCCCCGCCCACCTCGTCTCGGGACCGCCCACAGACAGATCTGAAGCTGTGCTGCAGAAAAGCTGACTAAAAAGCTTACAGCTTGGTTTACAGAGCTATTTAGCGTTAGCTATCTTGTGTAATTAACTATAGGTTTAAATTGGATCTCCGGTTGATTCTGCATTTTACCAAGATCTTAAATACACACTATGGAAGCACGATTTGACAAGGCAGCACATCTCGACAGAACATGGGTGATAGTGTTCATGTTGGATTTTATGATATAGAAGCACCGAATCACCAAGTCTGAGGTAAGAGTTTAGTAGCGTTTGTTAAGCTGAGCGAAGTTTAGTTACAAAGTTTATCTCTCGATATTGTTCACATGAAAAACAAATTTCTTACATATGACAAAATTTTACATATGACAGACACTCGCAGATACCAAACACACAGTTAATTAGCAAAGTGGCTATGCTTACAGGAGTAGTAAGGGACAGGCAGGGTCAGTAACAGTAAGGCAGCAAATATAATCAGCATACCAAAAAGAGAGTAGTCAGGAAAAACAGGGTCATACACGTTAAATCCAGCAAAGAGAGTGCTAAGGCAAAAGAGTAGTCAAAAATGGTTCACCAATGGAAAAAAACAATAGAAAGGACAAAAAAAAATAATAACAAGCAAAAGGTAATAACAATAGGCAATAAACAAAGGAAACGTGTTGTAGAAGAGCTAGATGACTAGATTCAATACTCAAAAGAGAATAGAGCAAACTGACGGGTATTTATACAAGACAGGCCAAGTGGAAATTATCAGTAACTGGGGGAGTGGGAACGGGAAAGTGCTATATGATAAGCAGAGTTAGTGAAGTTCATTGTGAGTGCATGCTGGTAATTGGAGTCTTGAGCAGGCAGACTGACAGTACTGTAACTGTGCTTATCTAAGCTAAACACAGCAACACACACACAGCTATTCTTATTTTTCTGTACGTTAAAACCAGGCAAATTAATCAGTGAAAGTCACAACAGCCTCAGGCACCCTTCAGACTTTCCTGTCTGTAGTAAAAATAACCCCAAAATAAACTGCGACACATTTTAATTCAGTCCACCTACCTACAGCAATTTTTCATTATGAGTATAGCACTGTAGCTGAGCAGCAGTGCGCTGCAAAGTCCTGAAATGACCTGCTTTATCCTGTCTCCATGAGCCGAAGGACTAGGTCACAGTTTCAGCAAAACATTACATAAATACACTCAAAATTCAGAGCCTCACCGTGAGTCATAAAATATCTTTACTACATCAGTAATACAGCCTATAATACAGCCCATACTGATGCTATTCATTAATATAATAATGAAGATTGGACTGTATATGCATTACACAGCATTACAATACATTTAACCACATTTTAATCCACATTATACCCAGCTATGGCAGTAAGTACATATATATTATATACTCTTACATACTTGTGAATAGATTATTATTGCATACGATATGATATGGCACACCCCTAACTGAGATATAAAAAAAATAATAAAAAAAAATTGAAGAATTTTATCAGATTTGTAACAGAAGTCAGTGATCAAGAATGATCAGTCATGATACTAATAATAATGCACTCCAAATATCTCCATATATCCAGGATTAAAGTAAAATAAACAATCTGATACTGGACAAATATAATCTGTCTCTGGTAGACATATAATGTGAAATGAGAAAATGAAGAGAGCACTTCAGTTTCTAAATCAGTTTCTCTGATTTTGCTATTTATAGGTTAATATATTTGAGTAAAATGAACATTGTTGTTTTATTCTATAAACTACAGACAACATTTATCCCAAATTCCAAAAAAAAAATATATATATATATATATATTGCTATTTAAAGCATTTATTTGCAGAAAATTAGAAACGGCTAAATTAATAATAAAAAA
Source organism: Astyanax mexicanus (assembly GCF_023375975.1). Taxonomy (NCBI): domain Eukaryota; kingdom Metazoa; phylum Chordata; class Actinopteri; order Characiformes; family Acestrorhamphidae; genus Astyanax; species Astyanax mexicanus. The sequence goes on from NC_064422.1 coordinate 11,960,288, forward strand.
AAGACGCAGAGCTTTCAGACCTCAAATAATGCAAAGAAAACAAGTTCATAATCATAAAGTAGTTTTCAGAGTTCAGAAATCAATCAATATTTGGTGGAATAACCCTGAAGGTTTTTAATCACAGTTTTTTTTCATGCATCTTGGCATCATGTTCTCCTCCACCAGTCTTACACACTGCTTTTGGATAACTTTATGCTGCTTTACTCCTGGTGCAAAAATTCAAGCAGTTCAGTTTGGTGGTTTGATGGCTTGTGATCATCTATTTTTCCTCTTAATTACTTTCCAAAGGTTATTGATTTATATGTGTTGAATGAGCTCAGTCAACGATAAGATTTACATTAAAGACGTGATATGCTGATTAGTATACATTGTCCCTAGTAAATAATAAACATAGGAAATAAAATAAAGCTTTTTTAATGAAGATTTTGTTTTTTTTATGGAGTGTCCTATATTTCCACATGGCTGGACCACTGACTACAGTTTACAGCTGAGGTCATGCCCTCAGTGTGGTCAGAAGAGGGTAAAATAAAATTCCCAAAATAAAAAAAAAGCAAATCTGAGCCACAATAGCCTGGAGGTCTGATGCTTATTATAGGTCAAGGCCGAGTGTGTGTGTGTGTGTGTGTGTGTGTGTGTGTGTGTGTGTGTGTGTGTGTGTGTGTGTGTGTGTATGTGTGTGTGTGTGTGTGTGTGTGTGTGTGTGTGTGTGTGTGTAGGACCAGATGGACCCTGGTAATGAAATAAAATAGCTAGGCAAAACTCAAACGTAACTGTGGACCAAACCAGGCCAGACAGCCAATAAACAGCCTCTTCCAAGTTCACATGGGACATATAAATCCCAGAGCACCTGCAGACCTGTGTGTGTGTGTGTGTGTGTGTGTGTTTTAAATGACGCTGGAAAGACTATGTGGGGTCTGCATGATTTGTAGCTGACTAAGCCTGTGGAGATGTCCAGAGAGATCTTGGTGCTGGAGGCCAAGCTATCCCATAAGCCTCCAGTGACCAACCAGTCATCCATCACATTAATTAAGGTCATGAGGGAAACACACACACATACACACACACACACACACACACTGAGTGACTATGTCTAGATATGGGCTTTAAACTCTAAAGGCACACTGGCCACTTCATTAGAACCCCCTACTTTCCAGCTGAAAGATATGAGCTGTACAGGGCTAGGATAGTAATGCTAGCTGAGCTAACTTGGCCTTAGCATTTGCTTATTTGTCCAAAGTGTGTATTTCTCTGTGTATGTTTCAGTCACATGTGACCCGAGTAGTACTAATCTACGGTTGGAATAGCACTACTGGGGTACATGTATGTCTAGAAGCACTGCTGAGATAAGTGTATGGTTAGAATAGCACTACTGATGTACATGCATAATTAAATTGCACGGCTGAGGTAAGTGTATGGTTAGAATAGCACTACTGGTGTGCATGCATAATTAAATTGCACTGCAGAGGTAAATGTATGATAAGATTAGCACTACTAGGGTACATACTGTACATGAATAAAAGCACTGCAGGGGTAAGTGTATGGTTAGAAGTTGTTGCTATGCTGTTGAGCTAAAGTCCAAAAAAATATTTTGGCCAAAAGCTAAAGTTAAAAAAAAGTTTGGTTAAATGCTGAAGTCCAAAAACATCTGACTAAAAGCTAAAGTCCAAAACGTTTGGTTAATTGCTGAAATCCAAAAAACATTTGATTAAAAGCTAAAGTCCAAAATCTTTTGACTAAAAGCTAAAGTCCAAAAATGTTTGGTTAAATGCTGAAGTCCAAAAACATTTGGCTAAAAGGTAAAATCCAAAAAAAAAATTGGCTAAAAGCTAATATCCAAAAACCTTTGGTTAAAAGCTAAAGTCCAAAAATGTTTGGTTAAATTCTGAAGTCCCAAAACATTTGACTAAAAGCTAAAGTTTAAAAATATTTGGTTAAAAGCTAAAGTCCAAAAACATTTGGCTAAAAGCTAAAATCCCCAAAATTTTGGCTAAAGGCTAAAGTCCAATTTTTTTTAGCTAAAAGCTAAAGCTCAAAAATATTTGGCTTAAAAGCTAAAGTCTAAAAACTGTAGACTAAAAGCGGAAGTTCAAAAACCTTTGGCTAAAAGCTAAACTCCAAAAACGTTTTGTTATAATGGTGGAATGCAAATACTTTTGTCTGATATTGTCTAAAAACCTTTGGCTAAAAGCTAAATTCCAAAAACATCTGGCTAAAAGCTAAAGTCTAAAAACTGTAGACTAAATGCTATAGTCCAAAAAACTTTTGGCTAAATCTGTGGAATGCAAATACATTTGTCTGATATTGCAGTGTCCAAAAATGTTTGGCTAAAAGCTCCAAAACTATGTGCCTAAACTATGGCTTAAAGAGCAGTGCACAAAACAGTGCCTCCATAGTAAGAACACAATAACCAGCAAAGAGAAGCAGCAGAACCAGATCCACTCAAATCAGTGGAGTTTTTGGTTGTAATGTGAGTGATTCTGTTCTGTGGGTTCAGGATTAAGAACCTCCTCTCTCTGTCCTTTACTGGTGAACTACTGCACCATCGTCCAAAACATCCAAAACATCCTTAAGTCTCAGACTCAGTAGAGAATCAGCTGTGAGTCAGGGCTGGAGTCATGCTGAGGGTGGCACGCTCCTCATTTCTCTCCTCCATACGTGTCCAGCATTGTTCATTCAGGCCTGACGACAGCAGAGGCATCTCCAGCGTCTCCAGAACTGTCAGTCTGAACACAGAGTAAAACAATAGCTGTGCTCAGCCCGGCTGTCGGGTTTAATAGTACGCCTGTAGCACTGAGACTGCAGCTCTGAGGCTGTGGGCCGTCGTTCTGCTGCGGCTTATTATTTCTGCAGGGTTTAGGTGGGCAGAAGTGGAACTGACTCATAACTCATAGCTGGTGCTGCTCAGATCTGCAGATCCTAAACTCAGGGCAGCGTCGCTTTTCAAGGACTATTAGAGTAAATGTAGTCTGGGACAAACACAGCAATTTGACAGAAATAACAGCTGAAGCACACTGCCTGAATAAAAATCCAAAAATGTAAGAAGCTACCAAGACATGGACATGGTCCTCCCAAACTGACAGATCAAGCATAAAAAAACACTGGTCAGGGAAGCAGCCAAGAGACCCATAGTCACTCTGGAGGAGCTGCAGAGATCCACAGCTCAGGTGGATCAGGAGAATCTGTCCACAGGACAACTATAAGTTGTGCACTTCTCAAATTAAGAAATTAAAAAACCAAAGCTATGTGTGGCGGAAAAGTAACACTGCTCAACACCCTGAACACCCCATACCCACTGTGAAACATGGTGGTGGCAGCATCATGCTGAGGGGATGCTTTTCTTCAGCAGGGACAGGGAAGCTGGTCAGAGTTGATGGGACGATGGCATGGAGCCTGCACCTGTTTTCGTTGGCTTATTATAATTATAATTTAATTCGTTCTTACTTATTCATTATTTTATGGAATTACATTTTGTCTGTCACTTTAATTTAACTTTACTCATGAATTTACTCTTTTCATTTTTTTTTTTTTTTTTGAGAAATTAAATTGAAAAAAGATTTTTTTTTTATATCACTCAGAGACAAAATTAAGCAGAAAGTGGACAGTAGGGGTGGGCGATATGACTCTAAAATAATATCACGATATTTCAGGGTATTTTTGCGATAATGATATACTTGGCGATATAGGACAACAGAAAAATAATTAATTAATTTCAGGAATATAGTATAATAGTATAACAGTATAATCATAATGTGGCAAAATAAATAATATAGCATAAGTAAATATTGCAGAATATTTTCATGCATATAAACTGCAAACAAAAACAATTATACAATAAATACACCTAAAGCTTCACAGTAAATAATAGACTACTTTTAAGATAGAACATCTCTATTATCACGATATGGATTTTTAATATCATGATATTTCTGTGTCACGATATACTGTATACGATATAATATTGCCCACCCCTAGTGGACAGTGAAAATTTTAGAGAGCTATGAAGTTTCTAGCCCCAATTACAAATACAATTACAAGGAAAAAATGCATTAAAAAAAGATTTGTCTATAGACAGCGGGCACATTTTTTTTTTTTTCGACAGCACAATATCCATTTTATAACATTACTAATATAAAGCCATTGAGTTTTTTGGTGCCTCAGTTATGTTTGTTGCCGTCTGCTTCATCAGTGCTGGAAATGACTGGAAATTGAATTCATCAGAAATCATCAGGCCACTATATTTGTTCAGCAAACAAACAAAACACAAGTGCCCCCACATAATAACTCAGCGCACGCACAAGAAAGGAAGCTATAAAGTGGACTGATTACTCTGCACAGACGTGATATCTCAGGCTAATCATCACCTACCATAACAATCTCCATCCATAACCACAGAGCAGCGGTCTGGACGCACCTGTCTGTGATCAACAGCGTGATGCTAAAAGCTAAAAGGAAGGACGGCGCTCCGGGATGTCGGGAGTGGGACATAATTGGCTCATGTCTGAGGCATCCTGCATCAGGGTCAATGCATCGGAATAATGCTCTGCAATTACAGCATCAGACATGCAGCATCAGACATGCAGCGCATTATTTCAGATCATTTACCTTCACTTATAAACTAGCCTGTAAACTAACTCTCGTTAAAAAAACAAAAAGGGTTAAAAAAGTCACAGTGACTAAATATAACCAAGGACAACAAGGAGACTTCATAAATGACAAGTGGTAACTCGGGTAATCGTGGCCTATTAGAGGCTGGAATATTATTCATATAGAAGACAGAATGGAGTCAAACACAGAACATACATATAACATACATGAATACAGTACAACAGTACACTACAGTACTATATATACATATATATATATACAGCTCTGGAACAAATGAAGAGAGCACTTCAGTTTCTGAATCAGTTTCTCTGATTTTGCTATTTATAGGTTTATGTTTGAGGAAAATGAACATTGTTGTTTTATTTTATAAACTACATATAACATTTCCCCCAAATTCCAAATAACAATATTATAATTTAGAGCATTTATTTACAGAAAATGAGAAATGACTGAAATAACAAAAAAGATGCAGAGCTTTCAGACCTCAAATAATGCAAAGAAAACAAGTTCATATTCATAAAGTTTTAAAAGTTCAGAAATCAATATTTGGTGGAATAACCCTAGTTGATTTTTAATCTCATTTTTTTCATGCATCTTGGCATCATGTTCTCCTCCACCAGTCTTACACACTGCTTTTGGATAACTTTATGCTGCTTTACTCCTGGTGCAAAAATTCAAGCAGTTCAGTTTGGTTTGATGGCTTGTGATCATCCATCTTCCTCTTGATTATATTTTAGAGGTGATTGTAATTTGGTAAAATTAAAATAAAAAACTCATAATTTTTAAGTGTTCCCTTATAAATTATGAAATACAGGTGTGTAATTACAAGACTATAAGAATAAAGCTGATGTGCATACAGTTACACAGCCTGTACTACTTCAGATCTTAATGTGTAATAATGTGTAATAACACAGCTAACAGAGACTCTAAATATAAAGTGAGACACAGATTTCTAACTGTGTAGTTCTGCCAACACACGCACACACACACACACACACACACACACACACACACACACGCTACATGCATCCACACAAAACAACAGATGCCTTGAAATGATGGCATGGCACCATACAGATCTTGAAATATATCCTATGCCAACACACACACACACACACATACATGCATAATGGCAGATGGATTTAAATGATGGCTCAATAGAATCTGAAATGTGTCCTACAGCCCTCTGACAAGCGCACACACACACACACACACACACACACACACACAGCTCCATAGCCATGGACAGAAGAGTTACCCTGCTATATATAGTGATTTTGATGTGCCTTAAAAGTTTTGGCACCTAGACTGGAGCAGTATTAGCATTAGCCGCTAACCACAGCGCTAGCCGATAGAACCCTGGCTTTCTGAAACACTCAGGGTTCCTCAGTGTAGAGCTATCGGGCAGCATTTACTCGCGCTAAGCACTGCTAACAGCTAAATACTGTAAATCTAAGCTTACTGTAAATAAACTGAAGCGTTTTACTCACTCAAATAAACAGTTTGCAGGAGAGAAATCTGTGTAGATTAAAATCCGGCACTCGTTTAACTTTAAAAGAAATGTCTTTTTTTTAAGAATTACAGTTTTGTTTACTTAGGCGCCCCCAGTGGCGAGACCTGCTAAATTAGAGGGGAAACATGGCGACACCTTTGTTCCTTACTAATGTCACTTAAAACGCACTTTATAATCCAGTCTGCATTATAGTCTGTACAATATGTTATGTAGAGTGGAACATTTACATTTTTTTCTTCTTAATCCATTTTAAACTGTTTTAATATTGTAACACCCTTAACAATTGATGACTGTTCACATATAATTAATCCAGTGCTGCTAAATGTCCTGCTTTGATATATAACATCTGCTGTAGCTTATATGCCATAACTGATATTTTAAGGGAAAGTGGTGCACTGACATTTTAGGCTGTAAATATCACTGCCACACTCCATAAATCCACTGACAGATCAGGCTGTTCTAGTCTGTGTTGGATTCAAAGTTTTCAGAGAGAGAAAACGATGTTCCAGTGTGTCTGTACGTCTCTGCTTTTATCCTATATTCTGCTTTAACTTTGAGTTAAAGCTCTATCGAGTTAAGTCTGTGTATTTCAGTGACAGTTCTGTACTGACACCACTCCACTCTTAGACATGTCACACTCAGCGTTCACTCCCACTCCAAATAACGTCTCACTCCACTCCACGTCTGCCCGTCTCTGAACAGACGTGAAACGCTTCAACATCCCTGCACCGTCCCCGAGGAGTCCTCTCACACATCCAGAGACAGAGACGTGTCTGTAATACAGCAGGACAAATCTCTGCACTCGCCAGCTGCCAATCACAATCCAGCAGAGCAGACTGTTTATCTGCAGGGTCTTTACCATGATCTAATGACTTCTGTCAATGCTAATGGATCATAGCATTAGAATCATAGCAGCACAGTCTTCCAATCAAAACAAGAAACAAGAAACTCATTAAAATACAAAGAGTTAATCAATAACCAATATATTTGGAGAAATCAATAGCATCGGCCAAGAGTGAGCGAATACAGTGGCTTGCAAAAGTATTCATACCTCTTGAACTTTTTCACATTTTGACACCTTACAACAGGGGTGTCCAAACTACAGCCCGTGAGATATTTTTAAAATAAAATGAAAGTTGGCCGCTATTAAGCAGGTTTTTATAATGTAAGATTCAAAGTTTGAACGCTAGGTGTCGCTATCACATAAACCCAATCTAAAACGTACTGAGCTAAAATGGACCTGGGCTTTTGGGAGATCATAGCAACTCCAAAGAAACGTAAAATAGACAGTGAATGCAGAAAATTTCAGGCACGCTGGAAGTTCAGAGGAAAGTGTGTATGTTTAATTTCAGGAATCAGTTGCCGTAATGAAGGAGTATAATATTAAGAGACATTATGAAACGAAACATCAATTTGAATGTAAATCTTAGTTTAAACAACACTGTCAAAGATAGATACAGATAGCAACTCAAGTAAAATGTGTAAATGATAGTAATCTGTAAAATCTATTATTATGAGTGGTATATTTCATTATTTGTTTTATTACAGAGTCTGTGGCCCGTGCCTCCACATATATTTCTCCTTCTGGCCCACAACAAGAAAAGTTTGGACACCCCTGCCTTACAACCACAAATTTAAATGTATTTTACAGAGATTTTAAGAGATAAACCAACACAAAGTAGCACATAATTGTGAAGTGGAATGAAAATGATACATTGTTTTCAAATCTTTTATAGAATAAAAGTATTCACCCCCCTTTACTTTGAACCCCCTAAATAAAATCCAGTGCTTCCACAATCCTTCATCTAAAAATAAACCTGGAAAATAATTATACAACTGTTTCTACAAACCTATCTAGATATAGCCATGTTCCACCCAAACTGACAGAGCCAGCAAGACAGAGCACTGTACAGAGAAGCAGCCGAGAGGCCCATGGTCACTCTGGAGGAGCTGCAGAAATGCACAAAGCTGGCTCTACCTTTGCAAGCCACTGCAGTATCAAGACTGGTTATGGTTTAATGTTTCAGAGAGTTGTTCCAGGCAAGCTCACTGCACTTGAAACAGTAATAATTAGCTATACGCTGGCTGATCAGAAACCTAATTTTTTTAGGTAGATTTATTAAAGCTACATTGCTGCATGATGATGGTTGTGAAAGTTTAACACCTACCTTGTTCTTCTCCTGCTGCAGTTCAATTTGGATGTCCGTGAGTTTGGCCCTCAGCTCCTCATTGGCTGCCTGCAGGGCTGCCATGGCATCAGCCCCTTTTGTCCGCCCACTGGGTGTCTTCTTAGACATGGTGGGTGGAGCTCTGTGGACCACGCCCTTGCCAGGAATGACCTGAGCTTGTGAACGATCACGGTTTTCTTTCGCTCAGTGTCCAGCTACATCTTCCCAATTAACCTGAAGGTCAGAGACATGCAAAAAAAAAACCTCTGTCAGTAAATGTGGTTGGGGTGACGCAGTGGATAACACCACTACCAGTTAGTGAGCTGCTACATCATGTGGAAGACTGGGGTTCAATTCCTGGTATGGGTGACTATACTGCTCTGCACCAATAAGAGTCCTTGGGCAAGACTCCTAACATTATAATAGTCCACCTCTGTAATAGAAATAATGTTGTAAGTCATAAAACAGATAAAAATGTCAGCTAAATGTTAATGTAAATATAAATGATAGACAGTCATTTTGTATTGTTTTCCAATTGTCCAGTGAATGTAAAGAATGGTGGAGCATTTCTATTTGTAATTTCAAATCTATGTCAAAAATTGCCATTTTTTGCCATTGGGTTATTATTTTTTATCAATTGTCTTATATTATTGTTATATTACACTTATTTGGGTGGACTGCATTTGTCTTTGATTGCAGCTCTGTGCATTCACTGTGGCATTGTTTCAATAAGATTTATTTCAATCCAATGATAGATTAATTTATTAATTTTTCACCAAGATCTTGCAGCAGCATTGATGATGGTAGAGTCTGACCATTGCTCAAAGCCTCTCTTCTCCATCCAGCACATCCCAAAGATTCTCAATGAGGTTAAGGTCTGGACTCTGTGGTGAACTCTCTCAATGTATGTGTGAAAATGATAATACATAATGATCTCATGCTCCCTGAATCACTCTTTCACAATTCCAGCACCATGAATCCTGATATTGTCTTCTTGGAATATGTCCCTGAATCATCAGGGAAGAAAAAATAAATCCATTGATGGAAAAACCTGGTCTATATTCAGTATATTCAGGTAGTCAACTGACCTCATTCTTTCAGCACATACTGTTGCTGAACCTAAACCTGCAGACCAACTGCAGCATCAACCAACCAACCCCACATCATTTACTTACTTAAATCCATTTTTTGGACAGGCAGTGAATCTTCACTCATAGTCATAAATCTGAACTTCCTGCACTGGAACCACATCAATCAGGCTACTCTCTCTACAGTGTCATTTGCTTCTGATTGGCTGCCAAGAGCTACAGTCTAAACAAACCGCAAAAACTACCTGACAGTCTCCGACAGGTGACCTTTAAACGCTGTGTGTGGATATTACACCTACGCCAGGGTTCTCCAGTTTCAGTCCCAGAAGACCTCTGTACCACACAGCTGATTTCTGCTAATTTACAGGTTTAATGTGTGTGTTTAAGCAGAGCAATAGACAAACTGTACTGGACTCCAGCCCAGTACAAAACCTGATTTTGCCAAATTGAAAATCTCTGGAATATAATCAAGAGGAAGATGGATGATCACAAACCATCAAACCAAACTAAACTGCTTTCATTTTTGCACCAGGGGTAAAGCAGCATAAAGTTATCCAAAAGCAGTGTGTAAGACTGGTGGAGGAGAACATGATGCCAAGATGCATGAAACAAATGTGATTAAAAACCAGGGTTATTCCATCAAATATTGATTTCTGAACTCTTAAAACTTTATGAATATGATTTCTTGTTTTCTTTGCATTATTTGAGGTCTGAAAGCTCTGCATCTTTTTTGTTATTTCAGCCATTTCTCATTTTCTGCAAATAAATGCTCTAAATGACAATATTTTTATTTGGAATTTGGGAGAAATGGTTTGTACAGCTCATTTACATTAAATATACTTAAGAACACACTGAAATATTGTGATAATATTATTCACTGCGCCACCCCCACACTCATGTTGTAAATAGTCAAATCTTATAATAAAATATTGGAAAAAATCTTGTTTTCTTTTCTTCTCTCTCACCTTTGTTTATTAATAGGTACAAATTAGCCCCATGCCAAATAATAGTGGTTTTGCTGTGGTTTTGACCATTAAAAACAGTGAAAAAGAAGGAGATTAATCCAGAGTATGCAGAGAAACAGATACAGAACTACAATCTGTAATATTAAAACTACAAAGTCTCCTATATTATCAGTCGAGCTGATAATCAATAGAAAAAAATGGCTGTAGGAACAAAGATAATATCATAATATTATGCTTGATCCGTCAGAGTCAAGTGTATATCATAATTAAAAGGTACCGGTTAATGTTGTTGGCGTATGGAATAAGTACTCTTCTTATGCCCAAGCTGTGGGTATAGTATTCTGCACACAGCCCTGCTCCACTCTGTCTGCTGTCATTTCGAGGTTGTAGTAAATGTGACTTCTCTCTTTCACACTCTGACCTCTGAGAGAGTAAGAAAAGAGAGCTTTTCACCAAACGTGAGCTGAATTTTAACCAATCAGCCGAGGCATGCAGCCACCCAGTGCTGAGAATCACAGAAACACAGAAACGCTCACATCACAATCCCCCAGACAAAACACAGGGTGTTTAAACACAGAAAATGCTTTTCCATTATTTAAATTACACAGTTAATAGGATTAGGGATTAACCGATGTGGGAATTCTGGGCTGATGTAGATATATGATATTACATGTGTACTACTGCTCAAAAAACACAGTGGATCAACACCAGCAGATATCAGACATGTCTCTCCCAACCATCACTGATCATCAGTAAATTTTACATTTAATTTGAATGAACAAAATCAGGGGATCAGAGTCTGGAGGAAGAGTGAAGAGACACACAGTCCAAACTGCTCGAGGTCTAGTGTAAAGTTTTCACCAATCAGTGATGGTTTGGAGAGACATGTCTGTCATCTGCTGGTGTTGATCCACTGTGTTTTATTATCAAGTCTAAAGTCAGTGCAGTTTTGTTTTCCCACAAAATCTTACAGCACTTCATATCTTACAGCTTCCTTCTGCTGATAACAACTTTTATAAAGATGAGGATTTCATTTTCCAGCAGGAGTTGGCACACTGCCCACACTGACAAAAGTACCAATTGGTCTTTTATAATAATCTAATTTTCTGAGACAGATTTTTTTGGGTTTTCATTGGCTGTAAGCTTCATAATCGTCAACAATTAAAGAAATAAAAACTTAAAATAGATCAATCTGTGTTTAATACATCTATATAATATATGAGTTTCTCATTTAGAACTTAATTACTGAAATGTAAAAAAGTAACTTTTTAATGATATTCTAATTTTCTGCCAATGGTGATATACACATTATTATGTTATAGAGACACTAGCCCCATTATACTTGAGAAATGTTTGCATTGGTAATTGTTTGTATTTCTAATACATCAGTAAATTTTATCGAGTCAGCAAGTGCTGCTATTTTGTTTTTTTTGTTTGTTTTTCCAGTTTTAAACATATTTTGAGGAGTGTTGCTCAATTCCTAAATGCTTCCTAAAAGTTTAGGATTATGAAAAAATCAATACAAAGCAAAATTGTACTTTATTTATCTATGAATCTTGCATCAGTCATAAAGAAAATTTACAGTGTAACAAAAAAAATAAGAATCACAGCTCTCTGTATTTTTTTTCTGATGGACAATATGAGTAAAATGTAGGAGAAGCTGAGAAAGGTCAACTGTGTTTTTTATGCAGGCTCTTTTTAAAATCTTTGAATAGTTACTGAACCTAGAGCTGTAGCTGCTCTTCCCATTACACAATTCATTCATTCCTAATCTGTAAGTGTAAATTACCACCAGTGCTTTGCTTTAAAGCTCTATAAATCTGCTGTAATGGCAGCCTGACACATTCAGAGAGCAGGAGAATCACTAATAACATGAGAATGACTCCTGAATCACGACTTCACTGTAGCCACAGCCGTGATCTTCAGGCCAAGGCTGAGCGTAACGCAGCTTATTACAGCAGTAAAGAAGCCCAGCTAAGTGCTGGCTGGGGACTTCCTGAAAGGAAATGGAGCTTTAGCGCAGACGCCTCGGGCTCCTGATGGAAACGACCCTGTTGTGTCTGTTTTGACGGGTCAGGATTCGTAACTAAAAGTACAGGTCAATTCATGGAACAGGCAGCGCGTTGGAGCTGCTGAGAGAGGGGCTTTGTTTGTACCAGAATAAAGGAATCTGTCGAGTACGACAAACAGTCCCAACAGAAAGCTGCTGCAGTGTGTGTTTAACAGCACTCGCAAAACCTCGTATCTATTCTAGCGTTTTACATGAGATAATACTGTATATATGGGACGTTCCACCGAATGGGTGCCATTTCTCTCTGCAGGAAATTTCATGTATAAATGTGCACACTAAATACATTTAAAATACATTTTATCATCAAGCATAGTGTTTTGTACATTGACCTAATTGCAAAACATTCATAAAATCTACTTGGAACACTGAAAAAATAGCATTTGTTACCTGTCCCCACTTTACCCCCAACTACTAACTAAAAATTTACCATAGAATATAATTATAATTAAATCCTTCAGAGATGTATTTTTTTTTTGCATTGTTTTGTGACTCCAAATGCCATCTATAATAAAAAAAATCATAATAAATCCATTATATTTTTAAAGATAAAATACACATTTTAGTTGCTTCGCTGTTGTGTTTCACTCAGTCCTGTTACCGTGACACATTACCCCATTTGGAACACTTTACACAGGAAGTTGCATCTACAACAGGAAGTGACATCATCTGTTTATTTTTCTTAAAGATCATGGGAAGACCAAAATTAAGTGCCCTCATTAGTTTTTTTCTGTATATTTGATCTTATTGTAACGATGACTGAGGAGCTCAATGTCAACACTCAGTCCTGTTACCTAAATTCTAATTATAATTCTTAGATTTTATTTGTTTATATTTGTTATTTTTAAAATACTAATTTTGGGAAAATCACTAGACTGCGCTCAGTGTAGTCCTGCTATTAGGACTGGGTCGTTTTTTGGGAAAAAAATGTAGTCTGGTGCCCTGTTAGTGCTTATTCTACTATTAAATAAAATCAAATTCCAGATTTTGCCAAGATTACTGCTTTTAATTCCAAATTCTTTTGTGTTTCACGGGTTCAACCACCTAGCAATTGCTTAGAACTGGGAACGGAACTTCAGTTGCACAACTATTCAGCGCCATTATAATTTATATTCGATGAGTCATGAAATATGTGTCTATATAATGAATCTATATTAAAATAAATCCAATAAACTTTTTTTTTATTCCTAAACATGACAAAAAGTAGTTTAATCACAAAGAATTTGTAATAATGAGCTTGTTTTACTTTGCCTTATTTGTTTTGTAGGGCTGACATGCCCTAATGTCTAAGTTGTTGATTTATTTATTTTTTGTCCAGTGCAGTGGGCGGGGCTAAGCTACTGTTTCATTGGCTGGTTTAGAAACTACATGATGTCCATTGTAATTGATACAGGGTCTGAAAGGGTTAAGTTACTACATGATTCCTAAATAGGACAAGATATTCCCAGTAAGATCCTGAAGCCATCAAACATCTGGAGAAAATGCACTGATATTCCATCATATCATGTATTTTATCGTGGAGATAAACTGTTATAACTGGTGGTAAAACTCTTCCCTCACTCAGATCTCACGGCAGCAGTGATGAAAGAGGGTCATCAGCTCTGCCCAATTGAACTGGGTACATTTTGTGGGTCGTTGGCTGAGATGAAGAGATGATTCCTCCTGGCAGTTCAGAGACCGGAGTCTGGAATACGACTCTATTACTCACACGAGTCTGGAGTCATACCTCACTAATCTCCTGCTAGAGTTTAAACACCAAATACAGACAGACATAGATCAGTGTGCACATTAACTCCGGTCTGTATTACACTAATAATAAAGCGTTCACAAGTTTAACTGCGCTTTAATGATGGAAATGAACCAGAATGACCAAAACACAGCTCAACTCAGATAAAACTATAAAAACGTCGGTACCACTTTAAAATACGACTACCTTTATAAAGAGTTTATAAATGGTTTACAATTACTTTATTAATGTTTAATAATTAGGTTGTTAATTAATTAATTAATTAATAATCAGTGATAACACATACGTAGAAAAGGCAACAGTACAGAGGGTTGGGGGTTCACTATTTGGCTATTTAACAGGTCATTGTTGCCATTTCTGCGTATGTGTTATAACTCATTATTAATGATTTTTAAGGCATTTACAACAAGTAACCATTAATAAACTAATTGTAAACCATTTATAAACCCTTTATAAAGGTAGTCTTATTTTAAAGTGGTACCAAAATGTCTACTGTTAAACTCAACAGTGAATAATGATTAATATTTGACTAATGTCCTAATCCATATTATGAGAAGCAAGAACTACTCGACTCAACAAGTAAAGAAAATAAATGCTTAAGAAGAAAACAAAAGGTCAGCCAACCTGAAAAGAAAGAAATTCAATAATTAATTATAAATAGTACCCTCAAGTGCAGTCAAAGCCAAGACCATCAAAAACACTATAATGATGAAACTGGCACTCATCAGGACCACCCTTAAGAAAGATAGAGCAAAGAAAGGAAGAGTTCCCTCTGTTGTACAGGATAAGTTCATCACATCAGAGTTACCAGCCTCAGAAACCAGAGGTTAACAGCTCCCCAGACACTTTTAACCCTTTAAGAACTGAATTATGTATTATAATGCACACAATATTCTTAATATTATTATCTTAATATTAAATGTATATTAAAATAATTCCTATTAACTATTTTTTTTTATTCCTAAACATGATAAAAAGTGCTCTAAATCACAAAGAATTAGTAAAAATAGCTTGTATTAATTTGCCTCACTTGTTTTTGCCCTAATGTCTAAGTTGCTGATTTTTTATTTTTTTGGTCCGGTGCAGTGGGCGGGGCTAAGCTACTGTTTCATTGGCTGGTTTATGATCTATTCTGATTGGACAGCAGGTCTAAATTAGTGTTTTCGGTGCAATAACAACAACAACAAAAAACATTTGAAAAAAGACTAAAACTATATGATGTCCATTGTTATTGATACAGGGTCTGAAAGGGTTAAGTTACTACATGGTTCCTTATGTGTTCCTTTATAGTCTGGATCACTTCATTATTTATTCACTGAAAATGTAGAAAAAAGACAATAACTAAATCTTTGAATGAGAAGGTGTGTCCAAACTTTTAACAGATACTGTATTTATACATATATAGTTAATACTTTGAATGTATATATATATATATATATATATATATATATATATATATATATATATATATATATATATATATATATATATATATATATAGTATTATTATGTAATGTATAGCCAAGGATATCCCCTAATAGCATGCACTACAAGGTAAACTGGACACAGGACTAAATGAACTCTTTAATGGTATCTGTGTACTGTGACTCAGCATGTTTTGCTGTCGAGGCATGGCGGGATCGAGCTGTGTGCTTCCTATTTATAATTCACGCTGCAGTACAGTGAGTTACAGTTGTGAAACAGCATCATTAACATGTAAGGGTACTCCAAGGTAATCATCCCTTGGGCCAGGCCATTGATTAGCTGGCAGCGTTCCCCATTCAGATTTATTGATTATGATGACTCGATGTGAGCATAAGCTGCTACTGTGTGTTATATAAGCTGTGAACTTGTGTTACTATACATCTCAGTTCTCAGATTACAGTCATGTTCAGTGTCTATCTATGAAATACAGCTCTGGACAAAAATAAGAGAGCACTTAAACATGATGAGTTTCTTTGATTTTACCAAATTGAAAACCTCTGAAATATAATCAAGAGTACCAGGAGTGAAGCAGCATAAAGTTATCCAAAAGCAGTGTGTAAGACTGGAGGAGGAGAACATGATGCCAAGATGCATGAAAACTGTGACTAAATACCAGGGTTATTCCACCAAATATTGATTTCTGAACTCTTAAAACTTTATGAATATGAACTTGTTTTCTTTGCATTATTTGAGGTCTGAAAGCTCTGCATCTTTTTTTGTTATTTCAGCCATTTCTCATTTTCGGTAAATAAATGCTCTAAATGAGAATATTTCTATTTGTAATTTGGGAGAAATGTTGTCTGTAGTTTATAGAATAAAACAGCAATTTTCATTTCACTCAAACATAAACCTATAAATAGCAAAATCAAAGAAACTGATTCAGAAACTGAAGTGGTCTCTTATTTTTTGTGTGCTTGGGTAGGAAAACCTTTAAAATGGTGCACTGCCACGTATATGTGGTTTATTTGAGTCTTTTAAGTCTAGACAAGGAGGTTACCTGGGGAATATTCTATATTGATTAGAAGTAAAATACGCTAGACTCATGCAAACGTCTAATTTAAAGTTCAGTGCTGCATTTCTGTCTCTTTTTTAAGATCCAGTGATACATATACCTGAGTAACCAAATCAGGCACCAACACAAGCACCTAGCAGTAGCACCTAGCAACCACAACAAGTTCCAAACTATACCCTAGCAACAAACACGCAGCAATACAGAACTCATTTTATATCACATATCTAGCAACTGCTTAGCAATACCATAAGAACCATCTGGGATACCACAGCAACTTCCTAGCAACCACCTACTAATCCTCTAGCAACCATATAGCAACCACTTAGAAATACCATAAGAACCGCTCACAATATCAGAGCAACTATTAAGCAATCACATAGCAACAGTCCAGCAACTATCTGGGATATCACAGCAACCATCTAGAAATATCATAGCAAACGCCTACCAACCCTATACCCTATACCACTAAAACACCCCCTTTATATTAGCAACACAACAGCAACAATTTAGCACCTAGTAGTAGCACCTAGCAACCACTTGAACCTCATTAGAACCACCTGAGATACTATAACAAGTCCCAAACAATGCCCTAGCAACCACCGTGCAGCAATACAGAAGTCATTTTATAGCACATATCCAGCAACTGCTTAGCAATACCACAAGAACCATCTGGGATAGCAGCAACTGCCTAGCAACCACCTACTTATCCTCTAGCAACCATATAGCAACAGTATAGCACCCAACTAGCAACCACTTAGAAATATCATAAGAACCACTCACAATATCACAGCAACTGCCAAGCAATTACACAGCAACACCCCAGCAACAACCTAGGATACCACAGCAACCATCTAGGAATATCATAGCAAACACCTACCAACCCTTAGGGTTACCAACGCTTAGCAATACCAGCGATACCACTACAACTACCTAGCAATCCCCTAGCAATCATACAGCAACAGTATAGCACCCATCTAGCAACCACTCAGAAATACCATAAGAACAACCACAACAGCAACTGCCTAGCAATCACATAGCAAAGCAACACCACAACAACCACCTGGTATACCACCGCAACCATCTAGGAACATCATACCAAACACCTACCAACCCTATACCTATCAACTAATCACTCAGCAACACCATAGAACCACCTGAGATATCACAGTAGCCAGGAGCCTGAAACCACCCAGGACACCAGAGGAACCACCTAGAAGCCCCTTAAGTACGAAACCCGCTTAGCCACCCCTACCTCACTTAGCAGCAACCTAACACCCATAGCAAGACATTGCATCCATGTAGCAACCAGCATACTGCTTGCCAATGAAGGACCACAGCAAACACCTGGGAGACCATAGAAACCAACTAGCAACATCATAGCAACCACCTAGGAACACAATATGTAGTATAAACTTAAAATGGAGTAAACATTACTGTTTAAAGCGTATTTACTATGTTCGTTAAACAAGGCTATAATCATTCCTTAAGACTGTAAGAAGCTCATCGTTTTTAAGTGCTCTCTTATTCTTTTGAAAATCTGTAGACTTGGAGGACCACAGCAACCACAAAGGCTTACATACAGCAACAAGAATGGCTTAGTTCTTATAAAGCATGTTTACACTGTTGTTCAGCTAACAAAAGGCCTGCTATGACTCCAAGTATAACACCTAATATACACTTTTATACAGTCTGCTCTATTCTTAAACATTGAAAGGCATTACTCAATAGAGTCACATTTCACTTCCATCACAGCTACTACCTGACCCCAATCAAGCCTAGGACACAATCCAAAAACATGAAACACAGTCTATCTATTAGAGAGAAACCAGAGGAAACAACCCCAATGGCAGATGATGAAACCAAAAAATAAGCTCTTGGAATAAGCTTAAATATTGATTATTAATATTATATGTTACATTTACTGCAAAACCGATAGCCAACCACGTTATCCCTTTTACTCCTGCATGTGAAGCCTATTCTATCCTCTTCTATTGACAAGTTGTTGACAAACAGCCCAGCAGGCCCTGATGGAGATGGTTAACAGGGAGGTTAACAGGGAATCCCAGCCTCTCCAAAAACTGTGAACCCTTCCTGGCTCCTGCTACATCACAACCAGAGAGATAAAGGAAGAAACACACGCAGATGGATGGATGGATGGATGGATGGATGGATGGATGGATGCTGGTTGGAATAAATGCAGGATGCAGAATACAGGGATGTAACAGTGGGATGCATCTAACCATAAGTGCATGATCCAGGGTTGTGCTGTGCTTCTTCTTCCTCCTCCTCCTCTTCTTCTTCTTCTTCTTCTTCTGCTTTATGTTGCTGCTGCTCCTTCAGTTTTCTGCGCGTTGCGGCCAGGCGGCCGCCGGATCCTCCGTCATGCTGTGTGAGTCGCGGCACACGCTCTGAAACGAGAACGGATGTGCTGTCATGCCCAGAGTTTCATGTAGACGACTGAGCATCTCCCCTCCAGTACTCCTCTCATCTCATGTCATCCCTGGAACGATGGAGGACGGGAAGAAAAAACTAGAATCCGGCTTCAGTGGAGAAGCAGCCGGGGATGATTCATCAGAAACAGCAGCAGAGGGAAAAACAGGAGGATGGGAAGGATGGATAAGAGCTCTGCTGCTAGAGGAGCAGCAGTTTTAGAGGGCGAGGGAGGGAGGCTGACACAGAGAGAGAGAGAGAGAAAAGGGTTGGGCGCTTGCTTACCATGAACACACCCCCAACCCTGATGAAGCAAGGGATGAAGCGATGAAGCTGGCAGCAGAGTAGAGGAGGAGAGGAGAAGGAAGAGGAGGAGGAAGAAGAAGAGGCTGTCAGATCACACACACATACATAACACACACACATACATATATATAACACACACACACATATATATAACACACACACACAGGAGCTTGAGGAGTATGGTGCAGAACTGGGATGCTGGGATGTCTCCTGGGGCTGCCAGTATTTGTGTGGTAGAGAGAAAGGTAGAGAGAAAAAGAGAGAGAGAGAGAGGGAGAGAGAGAGAGAGAGAGAGAGAGAGAGAGAGAGAGAGAGAAAGGCACATAACCTGTGGACGTCTTGCCACCTTCTGGCCACTAGCCTGTAACTGCAGCTCCATCTCTCAGAAATAAAAAAAACATCATTCCCACAGACAAAAACCAGACAGATACATATAAAGCACCACACAGTTCTATAGCTTAAGCTAGAGATCATTTTCAGCTTTAATGTTCTGCGTAATTTACCTCAAACACAGCAGAACCAAGACCCTTAAACTGTGATCCAAAACTGAGGAGCATGACCGGTCTCATCCTCTCAGCCGATACCCCTCCACTCCAACAGGGAGAGCTGTACTGAAACACAGACAATACAGACTGTGAATAACAATCATAGTATTAACAATGTTATAGTGACCAAACTGCTGTTAAATATTTAGTATGTTTATAGTAAGTTACTTAATTTCAGTAATTCAGTTCAAAATGTGAAACACAGAGTGATATATTTTAAGTGTTTATTTCTTGCATTGTTGATGATTATGGTTTACAGCCAATGAAAATCCAAAAAGCAGTGTCTCAGAATATTAGAATATTATTTTAAGACTAAAAAACATGGCACTGTCTTTGGACTTGATAAAACACAGTGGATCAACACCAGCAGATGACATGTCTCTCCAAACCATCACTGATCATCAGTAAATTTTACATTTCATTTGTAAATCAAGGGAGCAGAGTCTGGAGGAAGAGTGGAGAGACACACAGTCCAAACTGCTCAAGGTCTAGTGTTAAGTTTCCACCAATCAGTGATGGTTTGGAGAAACATGTCATCTGCTGGTGTTGATCCACTGTGTTTTATTATCAAGTCTAAAGTCTTGTTTTGTTTTCCCACAAAATCTTACAGCACTTCATACTGCCTTACCTTTGCTGACAACTTTTATGGATATGCAGATTTCATTTTCCAGCAGGACTTGGCCCACTGCCCACACTGCTAAAAAGTACCAATTGGTCTTACATAATATTCAAATTTTCTGAGACGCTGATTTTTGGGTTTTCATTGGCTGTAAGCCATAATAATAAATAAACACTTAAAATAGATCACTCTGTGTGTAATACATCTATATAATATGTGAGTTTCACATTTTGACCTGAAATACTGACATATTACATATTACTGACATGTTCACTTTTTTGAGATGCACTAGTATATATACTAGGGGCAACTAAAAACAAGTAACAAAAGCAATCATCAAGGAACTGTCCAACAATTCATGAAAAATGTGTATATATATTTGTGTAGATATATATTTTTGCTTCTGTCAGAAATCTGTAAAAACTATTATTTTATGTGGCAGTGATTTAGCCTAGCTTTATATATTTTACAATTTTCCTGAACTGCAAAGCAATGAGGTTTTATTTGCACTGTGTTTAAAATAAAAGCTGCTGAAAGGCTGAAGGAGGCTGCTTACTATTCTAACTGTAACTATGTTAGCCTTAGCGATACTGTGCTAATGCTAGCTATGTTAGCATTAGCGATACTGAGCTAACGCTAGATATGTTAGCCTTAGTAATAACGTTACTGAGCTATAGCTATAGCTATGTTAACGCTAGCGATTCTGAGCTAACTTTAGGTAAGGTAGCCTTAGCTATAGTGATGCTAAGCTAACACAGGCTAGGTTAGCTCACTATCAGTTAGCTACATGCTAAGAGCAATGTTATTGCTAACCAGTAAACTGAGTAATAATGTTGAATTAGCTGTTAGGAAAAAGGTGTAAGAGGAACTTCTCATCTTAATTATAGAAGCTGGAGTCTAGCTGTATAAACTGTAAAATGTTCTGCCAAAATAGATTTTATGGTTCTGGTTTACCTTAAATTCTTTCAGAAGTAACTGATAAAATATTATAATTCTTGCACCAGCTCTATTCCCTCCACCTAAATAATTCAGCACATATTATTAAGTTAATGGCTGCCCTTACTAAATTGATATTTTGAAATTTATTATTTTAAGATAAAAAAATAGTTTTTTTGAGATACATCTTTATTTTAAGATACAAAATAATAAAAATAATGACTTAGTATCTCAAAATAATGAGAGAGCAAAACAATGATGTGAAAAAAGGTATGATATGAATGACTATTATTATTAACGAGTTCTAAATAATTTCTTAATAACTCTGTCTTTGTTACTTTTGTGCTTTAAAAAATTGATATATTTGAATTTATCACATAAGTTATTAGAGTGATTGAGTAATTTGTGCGTCATTATTATTATTATTATTATTATTATTATTAACTTTTTATTGCAATCTTTTTCTTGACTACTTTTTTCACATAACAACCTCACTACTTTTCCATTGTATATTTTGTATATTAAGTATTACATATTAAGTATTATTATTATTATTATTATTATTATTATTATTATTATTATTATTATCATGACGCTGCGCGCGCCCCCGGTCGGGGGTGACGTCACGGGCATCATGTCGACTGGCCGCGTGCGCCATCTTGAGAGGAATAAGAAATCTCGGGCGATGCGCGCGGCGCGCTGATCGGACCCGACCGGACCGGAGCGGAGCTTCTCCACGGTTTGGGCCTGCGCTGCGATTCCCCGTTACGGGCAGCGGAAGACCGGCGGGAACTCGCGGCCGGAGAAAGAGAGAGAGAGCCGGGGGCCGGGGACAGATCTGCTGCTGCTGCTGCGGAGCGACGCGATGGCAGGTTAGAGCTGAAGTTTGGAGGAGGCGGAGGAGCAGCAGCGGAGGAGGAGAGGAGAGGAGGCGGGAGGAGGCTGCTGGTTACCCGGACTGAACTGCTACTTCACCCGGCCTGGACCCCCCTGTCTCTCTCTCCCTCCCTCTCTCTCTCTCCCCATCTATCACAATGTCTCTGTATTTCTCTATTTCTGCAGAACACAAACAATCAATCATTCAATCAAGCACCCATGCATTCACACACACACATATATGTACACATATACACACACTGTACTGTACTGTTCATAATCGCAGTGCACTGAAATGTGTGTGTGTGTTCTCTGTGTGTTTCTGCGCCGCGCGCCGCTGCAGGGGTCGGAGGAGGGAACGATTTCCAGTGGTGTTTCTCGCAGGTGAAGGGGGCCATAGACGAGGATGTGGCGGAAGGTAAGCCCGGCGCGTGCCTCTATCTGCATCTTTATATGCATCTAAACCAGCGTAACTGTGGTGTTGATGTGCTGCTGCTGCTGGTTTAGTGCAAGAACGAACGCACGCACGCGGGTGTTTAACGTTAGTTTATTTAAGCGTGCATGCACCCCGGTGCATGCACATATATGAGCTAGTTAGCTAGGTTAGCTATATGTGCATATGTCTTCTCTAGCTAAGGTGGCTAACTAGCCGCTCGCTGACTGCTGACAGAGACTCGTGCTTGCTTAGCGTTAGCCTTAGCATTAGTCTGAGTATTAGCATTAGCCTGAGCTTTAGCATTAGCATTAGCCTGTGCGCGCGACTATGGGAAGTAGTAGCACTAGGGAGGAGGAGGAGGAGGGTGCAGGGAGCTGGTTAGGCCATGCAATTTGTGTTCGTAATTTCTCAGCATGGAAAATAGAACTCGTCCAGCTCGTTCAGCCAGTGCGTCTTTACGCACGAGCCAAACCCGAGCCCATAGCTCGAGCCTCGGGTGTGTGTGTGTGTGTGTGTGTGTGTGTGTGCGCGCGCGCGTGCAGGCGGGCGCTGTGTGGAGGGATGGGAAGAGAGGGATGATTCAGTGCCATGTTCCTCTCACCTCACACTCCAGCACAGACAGGGCTGTAGGGCAGCTGCAGGGAGGAGGTGGATCATAGGCTTTTACTTTATTTCAGTAATCTAGTTAAAAATGTGAAACTCATATATTATATATGCATTAAACACACAAAGTGATCTATTTTAAGCGTTTATTTCTTTTATTGTTGATGATTATGAAGCTTACAGCCAATGAAAACTCCCAAAATATCAGTGTCTCAGAAAATTCGAATATTATATATAAGACCAACTGGTACTTTTGGCAGTGTGCCAAGTCCTGCTGGAAAATGAAATCTGCACCTCCAAAAATAAAATCACAGAAATATTGAATTGATAATAAAACACAGTTGATCAACATCAGCAGATGACAGACATGTCTCTCTAAACAATCACTGATTGGTGGAAACTTTACACTAGACCTCAAGCAGTTTGGACTGTGTGTCCAAACTGTGTATATATGTGTGTATATGTGACTGTATAAAATGCAGTAAGTTTTTGAATAGACTTTTTAAAGTAATGTTCTAGTGAAATATTTAATCTTCCAGTAGTCTAGTATTCAGTAGTTTAATATAATTTATTTGGCTAATTTCTGTTGATCCATCTATCAGGAAATTTTGATACAAAAACTTGAAACTGAACTGCTTGAATTTTTGCACCAGGAATAAAGCAGCATAAAGTTATCCAAAAGCAGTGTGTAAGACTGGTGGAGGAGAACATGATGCCAAGATGCATGAACAAACTGTGATTTAAAACCAGGGTTGTTCCACCAAATATTGATTTCTGAACTGTATGTATATTATTTGAGGTCTGAAAGTTCTGCATCTTTTTTGTTATTTCAGCCATTTTTCATTTTCTGCAAATAAATGCGCAAAATGAGAATATTTTAATGTGGGAGAAATGTTGTCTGTAGTTTATAGAATAAAACAACAATGTTAATTTTACTCAAACATAAACCTATAAATAGCAAAATCAGAGAAACTGATTTTTATAAAATTGGTGTAAAATAGTTTATTTGGATCATTTCTTTGAAGTTACAAGGTTCTTTCCCCTTTAAACAATGAAATGTGCAATAGAGCTGCTTCTCCTTTTCTTCTTCTATAGAGTGGTGTATTTGTGTTGTATTATTGTAAGGTCAGTGCAGTGATCTGTTGTTTGCGTGTCTGTAGCGTGAGTTTACTCTGAGACGTGTGTAGCTGCTGTTGTGTCGCTGTGTGAGGTCACGCATAGGACGAGCAGAGACAGACATATTCAGAAATATCACACATTGAAATGAGTACAGCGCTCTGCTCACTGCATGCATACAATTCTGTCCAATCCGGGGCCAGAATGATGTGAAATAAAAAAAAATTAAAAAGGAATTTTGTGTGTGTAGGGTGGTTTATTGTGAGATGCTCAGTTTTGAGAAAATCTATTAACCCATAATTGATCAGTGTTTTGCTGATTATGATTGACATCAATTATTAGTTGTATTAATAGAAAATATCGATAATGGATTTTCTTTTCTCCAAACTTGTTGAATGTTGAGATTGTTTGTTAATGCACCTCAGTACACAAACTTCTGAGGCTGTTCACTCCCACAGTTCTCACTTATTCATTGATTTAGTGCTGTGGCGCTATTACCATATTTTTCACACTAAAAGTTGCCCTTAAAATCCTTTAATTTTCCTAAAAATGATCAGAGCTCCTTATAATCCGGTGCTCCTTATGTATGAATTCTACCAGTCAGGTATTAAGGAGCAGTAAAGTCACTCTACTGAAGTACAGAGTTATACAGGAGTTTCAGTAAAGTTTCTCCAGCACTAAGGCTGGAGCAGCATTAGCATTAGCTGCTAACCACAGCACTAGCTCTTTTGCTGTTTAGGGGTGAACTGTATGAAAATAGACGTTTATTGAAATAGATGTTCATTGATGGTGCACTTTATAATGCGGTCCATTTATTAGGTTGTGCTAAGGCAGATAGAAAAGCTCTGCTTTGAACTCTTGAAACCTTTAAATCCCTGTTTTATTATTATTATTTTTTGTGTGTGCGTACATATCACAGTGCATGCCAGGCCTGTAGTTTTGAGTAAAGCTGTGTTAAGATGAAGTCCAGAGATGATTTAAGCTGTTTAACGGAAAACAGAGTTCTCCACTGTGTGATGTGGTATACTTGTGAATTTCTCATGCTGGTGGTGAACATCCGGTTGTGGTGATGCATGTTTTTTTTTTTTTTTTTTTTTTTTTTTTTTTTTTTTTTTGTGATTACGATTAGGGGTGGACAATATATACTGATATTTTATTTTATTTTAATTTTTTTGTGATATTTTTGGAGATAAAAAAGACAATCACAGAAATATTGAATTAATTTGTAGAATATTGAACAAATTGAGATGAAAAATTAATGTTACACTATGAATCAAGCTGTTTGGCATCTGACTACTGCGAGTGCAGGTGACGTACTCCTTCTTTCAGATCAGTGTGGGTGTTTATTCTGCCTGTTTTCTGCAATAATTTAGTTTAATTTGTGTTTAATGATTAAATACAATATAACTGTATGAGTATAACTGTGTGAAACTCTTCTGTATTGTTTAGTGTAGAGCAGGCTGTTGTGCAATGCTGTAGAAACACTGAAGATGTTCTCTGTGGGTAAAACCACTTGGAGGCTACAGTGTTGATGCAACAGAAAGTGAACAGTGGGTTATTTATTTTTTTTCACACCAGACAAGCTGAAAACCTGTTCAAGAAAAATAAATAAATAAATAAATAAATAATGTAAAAAAAAAAAAAAAAAGAATATATATATATATATATATATATATATATATATATATATATATATATATATATATATATATATATATATATATATATTTGAATTTTGTCTTAAATCATTGCTATAAACAATCTTTTTTATTTTATTTTACTCACCTAATAAGTACTAGGGCTTCAACTAACAATTATTTATATAATCGATTATTCTTTCTTTTTTTTTTCTTTTTTTTTAATCAGATTAAAAGCGGGGGGAAAAGCAAAACTTGATTTCCAACATTTTATTTAATGAACCATACTGTTTTTTCACTGATGATGATGTAATTGTATAAGAAACACGCAACCTGCCATTGTAAAAAATATTAACATAAATACATAAACATAAATAATTAACCTGACAGTTACATACATTTTATTATCATTGTTTAGTTACTAAAAAAATTGCATGTGATTTAAATATACACCCAGCCTTAGTGGAAATCTGGAAATCTTAGCTTACTGTAAATAAACGTAAGCATTTTACTCTTTACCTAAATAAAAGGTTTTTAGGAGAGAAATCTGTGCAGATAAACATTTAATCTATATATATATATATTAATTTATTATATTTTGTTTAAAGAATTACAGTTTTGTTTGGTTAGCTTTACTTAACTTTACTCCCCAAGCACCACCCAGCGGTGAGACCCCTGAAAAGGGAAAAAAAAAATGGTGACACCCCTGTTCCTTACAAGTGTCGCATAATGCGCCTTATGTATGAAAATAGACCAGAAAATCAATGATAATACAAAAAATACAGTACATGCTTCAACTACTTTAATGGCTTCAGGTGAAGAAGTGTAGTTTGTTAGTACTGAACAGTCTATTTCACTTACTCTATAACTACTTGTTTTATTTAGTTGGGGTTATTTTTTAATATATATTTTTTTGTAGTTGGCTGATTGACCTTACACACCTTCCTCTTGGCATGATTCCTCTTTTTACTCCGTTTTCTCAGTGGCCTGCTGTATAAAACTCACTTTCTCACACAAAAAAAACGATGTCCTCTTTAAATCAGATAGAGAACTGAGATCCTAACTCTAGACCAAAAACCCAGCCTTACGATTGGCTGTGTGAAGAATTACAGCCCTGCATTAGAGCTGAGGGGTGTTGATCTTTCCCATGCCTACAATAGTGGAAGTGAGAGAATCTGGCGCTGACTTTACGCCAAGCTGTTTCCAAAAGCATTTTCCTCACTAACTCAGTTTCAGAGATAACAGACTTCTGGTTTCATCACTTTCTTTAGTTTTATGGGTTTTTGACATTTTTATTGATCTTTTTTTACACAAGTTTTAGATGTTTCTTCTGGAAACATATACAGATTAAGTGCTGAGTGCAGCAGCATTAGCAAACCGAGCTAAGCACTAGCTCTTTAGCTGTTCAGAAGTGAGCGTTATCGGCCTGTAGCCTGCTGCTAACCTCAGCTAGCAGTGATGGCGGTTAGCTGCTTATGCTAATGCTGCTGCACCCAGCCTTAGTGCTGGAGTGGAAATCTGGAAATATAAATTACTGTAAATAAACGGAAGCACTTTGCTCACCCAAATAAACAGTTTTTAGGAGAGAAGTCTGTGTACATTAAAATCCAGCGCTAGTTTAACTTTAAAATATATATTTTTAAAGAATTAGAAGGAAAACATGGCGACACCTCTGTTCCTTACTAGTGTCTCATAATGCTGCTTACAATCCGGTGCACCTTATGTATGAAAATATACCAGCAAATAGGCATTAATTGACAGTGTGCCTTATAACCTGGAAAACACGGTAATTGAAGTGTTATAAGTGTGATACAAATATCAGGCTTGATTTATAGACCGTTTTTGTTTAAAAGTGTTTATGGCTTTAGATATCGAATGTTGATTGGCTGTTGTTTACATCAGTGATTAAACCTGAGCATGTAAAAAGTTGATGTATTATTCTATAGAATAAAACAAACATAAATATCTCATGTTTTTGATTCACACAATTAGATTACTATACTTTACTTTATTTTTGAACATTTTTCCTTTCTAATGTAACTTGGGATGAGATTGAACAGGAGCAATTTAAATTTCCTCTTTTCTAAATATTACAGGTTTTCCCTTCCTATAATATTTGGTGTCCTGTGATCAAAAGTAAATCAAGTGCAAATCCAGTGTAAAAAAGCTTATGGTGCTGGTGTTTATCAGCTCTCTCTGCCTAAATTCTGTATAGCAATTAGCAATTTATTATTCTGTTAGATTAATAAAGATACATTCACTTTTAAACATGTTACTAGCGAAGCATATGCACATGAATTGATGTCTAAAAAATTATTCCCAAATGATTTTGACCGCCAGTCACCCTGCTCTCTGGATATCTGCATTTGTTTCGGCTATTAAATAAAATTAAATTAAATAAAGAGTGGTACTAATTTCTTGTGCAAAAATGTTGTAATCCAAAGCAGCAGCTTGAAAGGAACATGAAAGGAAGTCATTTTGGAGCGTTTCTATTGGTTAGATCATCATCATCATTTGACATTACAAGTGCCAGATTTGCATAATGCCCAGGTTTGGAAACATCATTTGGTGGTCGGGGTGGTTCATATGACCCTAAGATAAAAATAGTATTAATATAACAATAAGATATGAACTTTAGGATAAGAACAAACACTGTGAAATATTGTATTAATTTTAAGAATATAATATTGCAACAAAATAAATATTTAGCTATTTTAAATGGCCAGTAAAAAAAAAATAATGCAATGTATCATAAAATCATAAAATAAACAACAGTACTGAAGTGCAATATATTTAGTGCATGCATATAAAGTGCAAACAAACATTTATATACTAAAATAATCTTAAAGCTTCATATTTAAAAAAAAATGAAGTTATACAATATTACATACACACCCCTTGGTGGTGTGGCTCACCACTCCCACTAGTGCGAGGCTGTTTACTTCAGCAGGAAAATGCTGATGTCCATGACTGTGCAGTTTGACACACCCCCACCACACACACACACACACACACACACACACACACAGAGCGAGAGCGAGAGACAGCAGCCTGCTATTAATTTATTAGTATGACCTTGGCTTATTTAATTTTTTGTTTTTTTGTATTGCAACAGAATACAGAATTTAAATCTTCTTATTCAGGACCTTTTTTATTTACGAGAGCAACGCCTCCTAGATGTTTTTCATTTATTTATTTTTGCGTGTGTTTGTGTTTTCATCATCTGCCACACCCCCAGCTCTCTCGCTTGCTCTTACTCGCTCTCTCTCTTGCTCTCGTGCCCCCTCTCTCGCTCTCTATTTCCTAGTATCTGTATTTATAGCGCTGTGTTGACTGACGTTGGCGTAATGTAGCCGTAGCCACTGCAGATCCTGCGAGGGGGGTCTCCACGCCTCTCGCTCACGTGGTGGGGGGTCCACTCCTACCTGTCCAACATGGCCGAGCGCCTCTCCTCTCGCGCTCTGGCCTCTGCAGGCGAGACTGTGGTGCTGATGCTGCTGCTGCTGTTTCGGCTTCTCCCGGGCACTTAAATCTCCCCCTGCTGCTGACAGCCACGGGCTTTAAAGCCGGCTATAATGGCCTCGCGCTGCGCTTCAGGATGGGTACGTCTCTGCGGCTCTCGGCCTCCGTTTCCAGCCCGGCGGAGGTGGGCTTGGTCTGTGTGTGTGTGTGTGTGTGTGTGTGTGTGTGTGTGTGTGTGTTTGTTTTTATATGGCGAGAGAGAGAGAAGGGGGGGGGGGAGATTATTTATATTTATTAATTTATATGTGATTTTATTAATTTTTTTCCCCTTCATGATAATCTTTGTTCTAATCTCTTTCTCTCTTTATATTTGGTGCGATTCTCATAGTTAATGTTAATCTCTATGCATGAGGAGATGATGTTAGGATGTTGGGTGATGTAACGCATCGTTCAGTGCATGTAGAGGAGCATCTTCTCGAGCTGCGGGTCATCCGTCTTTGCTTTTTGCGTCGCACCTTTTTGTGTTTCCTGCAGGATGTTCACCGTCAGTGCCTCTGGATTCGCAGTGCTGTAATGTGCGTTAGATATCCTCAGATCTCCAGTTTCTCCACAGTTTTATTCTGCTTGTTTTTCCCCGTCCGAGCTGGGAATTGTGCTGACGCTGCAGGAAAGAGGAGACAGGGTGGGTTAATAACTATACGCCCCTCTTTTCGTTCATCACTCTTCTCTCGTCGCTTTGCTCTCGTCGCTCAGTCGTCAATTTAAACACAGTCATTAAAGACAGACATCGAGAGCACCTCACGCCCGGTGGTCAGGAGGCAGCAGCAGCTTTAATTGGGCGAGTTTCAGGTTTACAGGTTCGCAGACAGAACCCTCCCGTCAAAACACAGTGACGCGAGTGACAGCCCCCGCCTGCCAGAGCGTTATAATGGCATCACTACGCTCTACAGCATGGGTATGTGTACCTTCTATTCAGCTGAGTCAGGGGTTTTATTTGTAAATGGCTGTGAGCCAGTTGTGGTGATTGATGGATTTGTTTTTGCATTTTCTTGGTTGTTTCCAGTGCTAATACTTTACTACTACTAATACTATTCAGTAATGGGTATTCTAAATATTCAGTCATTGATGTTTACTTGCTAATTTCATATAGTTAATGCTTATTTAAATGCTTTTTTTTATAGTTTTGATGACTGCATCTTTAATGCTTTGGAATTGAATGCTCTCACTTTTGACTGTTCATAAACACAAGAAAAAAATAAATAAAAAGAATACCAGAAATTTAAGGATTGAATATATCACACTCTATTCTCAACATTACCAGTTCTGTTTTCTATTCTCTGTTTTATTTTCTGGTAGTTTTGCTCACCGTATTTTTCGCACTATAAGGCGTACCAGATTATAAGGGGCATTATGCAACACTAGTAAAGAACAGGGGTGTCGCCATGTTTCTCTTCTAATTCAGCAGATCCTAACACTGAGTGGTGGTGTGGTAGGTTCACAAAGATAAGTAAAGCTAAGCTATGTAAACAAAACTATAATCCCTAAAAAAAAAAGTAAAAAAAAAAAAAGTGTTCAATGTTAATCTATACAAATTTCTCTCTTGAAAACTGTTTATTTGAGTGAGTAAAGTGCGTAACCCACGTTGCTTGTTTTAACACTGTAAACACGCAGGCTACAGTCCGATAAACTCGCCTCTGAATGGCGAAAGAGCTAGAGCTTAGAGCAGTTAGCGGCTAATGCTAATGCTGCTCCAGCAGTGCAAGCAGAGGTAAACAGCAGGCTACAGGCTGATATACTCACCTCGGAATTGCGAAAAATGCTAGCGCTTAACGCAGTTAGCAGCTAGTGTTAATACTGATCCAGCCTTGGTGCACTTCACTGAAACTGTATAACTCCTGTATAACTCCTGTATAACTCCTGTATAACTCTGTACTTTAGTGGAGTGACTTTACTGCTCCTTAATACCTTACTGATAGAATTCATACATTAGGCACACTGTTTTTTGGGAAAATTAAACGTATTTCTGCTATGGTATCACTTAAGGAATCATTTAAACGGCGTTATTTTTAAATCTGTATATTAAATTTAGCTGCAGGTGGCATGAGTTGCTTGCCTTTCCCAGCAAAAAAAAAAAAAAATATTCAGGAGTATTGACTGCTGGCTGCTTCGATTCCCACATTACCATGAGTCCGTTTATGGGGTGCTGACATATCGACATTTTAAACACAGCCGAGTACCTGAGTGGACTTTGTGTTGAATAGCACTGATATGAAAATTAAACTTTAAGAGATCCTGAACTCTGGATAAAGATAAATACCTGGAGATGAGCTCCGTGCAGTTTTATTGATGAGTCTACTGATGACAGTCTGCCCTCTCAGCTCTGCTGAATGAGCTTTTACCCATAAATCAGCTGTCAGGATCTGCACAGCTGTGAGCATTTTAAGCATGATGTGGGGAAAAAAAACGAAAAGCTTGTTGTGAAGGAGAACACGAGTCATATCGAGCTGATATTTCAGAATAATTGTGAAATAATTTACTTTAAAGGAGAATACCAGTGTAAAATGAACTTGGGTTGTAGTGAAACAACATGATAACGAGTACAAACTTTTGTCAAATAGTCCAGGTTTACAATGCTAGTGATGGGGGCATAGCATTTTCAATGCAAAGAAATCACTATTTTTACACACTATTGGTTAATTTTAACAATCTCACACTAGCTTTACACTTCATTGGTCGAATTCTGAGGACTCTGATATTTAAAATAAGGCACTGAGAACTTTAAAAGTGCACAGATAGTTTATTATAAACGCTGTTTTTACACTCAGTATATTTTGTTAGTTCTCTGGGCGCCGCCATCTTGAAATTAAGTCATAATAAGTCGATTGACGAGCACGAATGAATGGATAGAATAAGGGGAACAGATTGTAAAATTAATTTCATAGAAGTACTATATTTGCTAACTCCACCAGTCCAAAACTAATGTGAAAATTCACGTAACTGATCAGCTATATTTTTGTTTGTGCTCATCAGTGAATAATAATAGATACTGAAGAATCCATAGTTTATCACATCAAGGTGCTACTTAGTTTTTTTTTACTGTTTTTATCAAAAGAAAAATTCACATTTCTGACCTGTTCTCATTTCACATTATATATCTACTAGAGACTATACATTATATCTGTCCAGTGTCATTTATTTTACTTTAATCCTGGATATGTGGAGATATTTGGAGTGCATTATTATTATTAGTATCATTATTACTGATCATTCTGGATCATTGACTTCTGTTACAAATCTGATAAAAGTTCTTTCTTTTTTTTTATATATCTCAGTTAGAGTTGTGCCATATCATATCACATCGAATGCAATAATATATATATATATATATATATATATATATATATATATATATATTTCATTTTGTGGCAGTAGTGGATTCTAGAAATTATTGTTTTATTCAGTGTTTTGTAATATCGACAAGAGTATCGTTATCGAAAAAATACCACAAAATATTATTTAAATTATATAAAATATATAATAATTATTTTAGGGCCATATTGCCCGCCCCTAGTGATTAGTGAATAAGAATAGATAGTGGAAATTTATAGTGGTTAGCGAATAATAGATCCTGAAGAATTCATAGTGGATTGTAAATAATAATGGATACTGAAAATTCATAGTGGTTAGCGAATAATACATACTAAAGGGTTTATAGTGGCCAGTGAATATTAGATACTGAAAAATTCATGGTGGTTAGTAAATAATAGATACTGAAGAGTTCATGATGGTTATTGAATAACAATGAATACTGAAAAATTCATAGTGGTTAGTAAATAATAATAAATACTTAAGAATTCATAGTGGATAGTAAATAATAATGGATACTGAAAATTCATAGTGGTTAGTGAATAATAATAAATACTTAAGAATTCATAGTGGATAGTAAATAATAATGGATACTGAAAATTCATAGTGGTTAGTGAATAATAGATACTTAAGAATTCATAGTGGTTAGTGAGTAATAGATACTGAATAATTCATGGTGGTTAGTGAATAATAATGGAGACTGAGAAATTCATAGTGGTTAGAGAATAAGATGCTAAAGAATTCTACTATAAAAAATAAAATAAAAAAATAAAATTTAAAATTTAAAACACAAGCCACTAAAAATCGCTGTATTTTGGAATAAACTGCGATCACTATTAGAACGTGTGCTATCATTAGTAAATAGCTGTAAATGTCAGCGTTATTGATCTCAAATCAATCTGTGTCCTGATTAGTGATGCAAATCTGCGACAGGAGGAGCAGGACTGAGTCAGTCCCGCTGCCCTGAGATCCTGAACATGCTGAGATGATGTGGGGATGGTATGAATAAATAATTGATGCTCGGTGTGTGTGGGCTGATGAGCACCACAGCAGTGCTGGATCAGCTTATAGAATCTTTTGAATCTTAAAATAAGATGTTAGATTGTAGTTACTGGACTGTATAATAAGCACTGCTTTCAGTAGATTAAACACACATACCCTATACAGCTTACAGACACTATACACAGAATATTATATAGAATTTAATTTAATAATAAACATAACAAATTGCAATGCATTATGCGATTTCCTGTGCAGTTGATTTTAAAAACTATTTTGCTATGTTTTTGATACATTATTATTTGTGATTATTTAAAACATATTGGTTTCATAATAATTATAGAGCCATTTATAGTGGATAATGAATAATGTACTAATGTAATGCACACTAAATAATTAATAGTACATTTTTAATGCATAATGAATAATGATTTTTTTTTCATTTTAATTTTTATTTATTTTTTAATTTTCTTAAGCGCATACTGGAGAATTCATAGAAAATGCCAACATTTCTAGATAAATGATTATTATGATCTGATTAGGGGTAGAAATCAGGGCATCTCACGATACAATATTATCTTGATACATTGCCCACAGTAATTGTAGGTTGATGCTGTCATTTTACAAGACTTAATATATTGCAAGACAATTCTCTATGATATTTCGCAGAGTCTCCTAAATAATCCAAAAACAGGAATTTGGGATTTATTGGATTGGATTTATTTTATATAAATTTAACCCTATTTATTTGATTATAGCACCACCACTTGGAGAAATGAAGCAGCACACTTGAATTCTAATTAATTAGTAAATAATAGCTAGTGAAGTCATAATGGCTAGAAAATAATAGATAGTATGTGCTATACACTATGAATTTTTCAGTAATAGATACTGTTGTAATAGTTATAATAGATGTAGTTGTTTAATAGATACTAAAGGTTTCTTAGTGGGTAGCAAAAAATAGATACTGAATAATTCATAGTGGTTAATAAATGGTAATGGATACTGAAGAATTCATAGTGGCTAGCAAACAATAGTTCCTAAAGAATTCACAGTGGTTAGCAAATAGTAAGATTATACAGTGATTTTACAGTGATTTTTTTATGCTGTCTTTACTCAATAAGCTGAATTAAATGGTCTTTTAATATCATACAGTGATTTCTAGAATATGTTTAAAAATATATCGTTTTCGGAACTTTTTGACCTTAATATATGAATTCTCTTTATAAACTGGAGTCTGGTTTGTACTGGAGGAGTAATATGCTAATCTTACCTGAGTGCAGGAGTAATGTATTCATGGCTGTAGGTGAGTTCCAGAATTAGCCGGGTTCATTAGTCTCTGTCTCTGTGCCGCTCTGCAGGTCAGATCTCCTCAGCTGAGCTGCTTCAGTGCCTCTGACCAGCGTAACAAGTTCATATTCATAAAGTTGTCATGCATGTTGGCATCATGTTCTCCTCCACCAGTCTTACACACTGCTTTTGGATAACTTTATGCTGCTTTACTCCTGGTGCAATAATTCAAGCAGTTCAGTTTGGTGGTTTGATGGTTTGTGATCATCCATCTTCCTCTTGAGATTTATAATTTGGTAAAATCAAAAACTTTTTTTTTTTTTTTTTTTTGTAATTCTTTATTTTTACAGTATGTGCTTCCAAAATTTACATTCACAATATACGTTTTTTCTTTTTTTTCATCACTTCTGATAACACAATTCACTCTTTGTATGCCTTCAACATAAAAAATAACGTATACAGAACAAGGAACTATTAACACTGAGGATGCCTTAAATTATTGTGCAATAAAAATGAAATATCTGGGTAGTAGTTAAGTCTGTTTTCTTCATGTAAATTCATGTAAATTGTCCATTTTGACCATAGTTTTGCAAATGTTGATGTTTGCAGCCTAAGTGCAAATGTATTGTTTTCCATTACATATATTTTATTGACTATATTAATCCACTCTTCCATTGCTGGATTACTGGGAGATCAGGTATAGGCCATTTCCTTGTTAGGGCTTTTTTTACTTGCAATTAAAAGTTAAGTGTACTCTTTTTTTTTTTTTTATATAATGCATTTTCAACCAGTGCAGCTGTTTTTATTTTTTTTCTTGAATTTGTTTTTGGTATAAATACCCTCCTTTTATACTCTGCATAAAAGAGCAGATAAATATAGACCAGTTACATATTAGAGTGTGTGTGTGTGTGTGAGAGATTTTGCTGCATGCAGTTTGCTGTGTTTCAGGATCTATCTCCTGCAGGAATGAGGGCATGGGTAGTGGTAGTTGTGGGTGATGAATGCTGTGGAGGTGAACCAGATTTTTAAGATTATTTACTAAGCATAATCCAGATTACATCCAGAGAGGATTGGGTGTAATGTACACAAAAAAAATCATGAGTTATTTTACGCCACAGTTTGGACCTTTGCTTTTTGTTATGGGTACAGTACAACTGGGGGGGGGGGGAAACAAAACATAAAAAACCTCCAGTCATGCAAGTTACAGTTTGCTTAATCTGGTAGAGTAGAGTAGGGCTGCAACCAATAGTCAAAAATGGCGACTAAAACAATGTTTTAAACAGAACAGATACTTAAACTGCTTGCTCTCCGTTATTTCTAAATGTATAAGGGTGTTTTTTCACACCTGTAGTTGTGATAGTTTATATGGTCCAGATCAGTTGATGAGTTTGTTCATTTGAAGCTTCAGTTTCTCCCTGTGTTTGGTTTGTTTTCACACGGGCATAAAAACCTAAACACACCGAAATGCACACTAACAATGCAAGCTTATTGTCTCCTCTGATTGGTCAGAGCTGTCTGGTGCGGGGGGAAAAAATAAAAGGAATATAGTAATATTATATTGTATACAATATATCGTGACACAGAAATATCATGATATTAAAAATCCATATTGTGATAATAGGCATGGTTTGTCTTAAAAGTAGTCCATTATTTACTGTGAAGCTTTAAGTGTATTTATTGTATAACTGTTTTAGTTTGCAGTTTATGTGCATGAAAATATTCTGCAATATTCTTTTGCTGCATTATATTATTTTATGCTATATTATTTATTTTGCAACATTATGATTATACTGAAATCAATGAATTATTTTTCTGTTTTCCAATATCGCCATGTATATCGTTATCGCAAAAATACCCTGAAATATTGATATTATTTTAGAGCCATATCGCCCACCCCTACTCCAGGGGTTGGATTAAATTGTTAATTTAATTGTAATCAGCATTCTCCTTGTTTGTGTGTTTGTTTTCAGCGGACATTATCTCAACAGTTGAATTTAACTACTCTGGGGAATTACTAGCTACAGGAGACAAGGGTGGAAGAGTCGTCATATTTCAGAGAGAACAAGAGGTAAGCTTTATACTGGAACTACGCCACAGGAATTAACAAATTTACTGTTCCATTTTACTTATTTACACTTAAAACTACATTATTACATAATGGTCCTGATTGCTTAATTCTTTTTTTTTTTTTTTGTAATCAAGTTTTTATTGAAA
This sequence comes from Astyanax mexicanus, assembly GCF_023375975.1. Taxonomy (NCBI): domain Eukaryota; kingdom Metazoa; phylum Chordata; class Actinopteri; order Characiformes; family Acestrorhamphidae; genus Astyanax; species Astyanax mexicanus. The sequence goes on from NC_064422.1 coordinate 11,997,774, forward strand.
TTTTTGTAGATAACAGATGTAACAAACAGAGTGTAACAAAAAATGTTTTGTTATCTCTTTTAAATCCCATCCCACCCCACCCACATCCATCCCACCCCACCCACATCCATCCCACCCTTTCCACCCAAACACCACACATTTAGCACAATATATACATGAAGCAAATGATTGCTTAATTCTAAATAGATGTCAAATAGCTAAATTATAAAATATGGTATTTCCTTTTCCTTTTATCACTTTTAATTTAAAAGCACTCTGTGAAGTTTTAATGTGTGATTTCAGCAGTAATTTTGCAGTAGCAGTGCTATGCTCAGATTTAGTGTGTCAAGTTTATTTCAGCAAAATAAATGTACAGTAAAGGCATTTTTAAAAGTTATGTAAAATAAGATAAAATAAGCAGAAGGTGGCCCTTTTTTTGCTTCTGGTGTGAAATGAGCTTTATATTTATCATTTGTTTAAAACTAATCTGTTGTTTTTTCTTGTTTTTTGGTTCTCGTCTGTAGAGTAAAAATCGTCCGCTCTCGAGAGGAGAATATAACGTATACAGCACTTTCCAGAGTCATGAACCAGAATTTGACTATTTGAAAAGTTTAGAAATTGAGGAGAAAATTAATAAAATCCGATGGCTGCCCCAACAGAATGCTGCTCACTTCCTGCTCTCCACAAACGGTAAGAGATATATATATATATATAAGTTTATGCTTTTTTTAATGTTGGGATTATTAATGTACTGCATGCCTCCCTCTCAGATAATTACTCAGTGAACCCGCAGGTCCTTAAAAAGTCTTAAAATGTCTTAAAAATTCAGTTTTACTTATTCAAGGACTAAAAATGGCTTTTAAATGTAGCTGTGCTACATTTTTAGTCATGAGGAGATGGCATGGAAATGTTTGGGATGTATGTAAAAAAAATGTAAGCAAGGAATTCATTGACTGCAAAACTAAAAATATAATCACATTTTTTTGTTTTTATTTATAACTATTATATATTTTTTGTTGCTAATTGAATCTAATTATAGTAGAGCTGCAACTAATGATTATTTTGGTAGTCGACTAATCTGAAGATTTTTTTTTTTTTTTCTTTCGATTAGTCTGCGATTATTTCTGACATGTTGTTCATGTCTAAAAAACAATATAAAAAGCTGAGCATGAGATTTAAATGGCATTTAAATGTCGGGATGTTGTAAAAATGTGTAAAAAGTAGACAATTAAATTTTGTAGTCGACAAATTTAAATCGACATTGTCATCTTTTAATTAGACCTTATTCTTTATTATTCTTATTATTTATATGTTATAACTGTTTCATTACAGGTGCTGGTCAACGAATTAGAATAATTTGAAATAGTGCAATCATGAAATTCTTTGAATGCATTTTTTGTGCAGAAAGCAAATCAGGTGTTCACCGCACCTGTCCTACTCGTTAGACTAATCACAGAACTCGTTACCTGGAAAAAAATTTGCTCAGCTGAGCTTTCCAAAAGGCCCATTTAGGCCATTTAACTGTGACACTGTTGTTTTATTGAATTAGAATAATGGAGAAACCGTTTCATTGAATTAGAATAATTTTTATTATAATTACAATCATCACTTTCTCAGTATTTTGTGGCTGCCCCCTTGGCTTGTATGACTGCCTGAAGTCTCCACGGCATCGATTTGACCAGCTTGTCGCAAGTTTCCGCAGTCACAGCTTCCCAGGCAGTGGCGATGTTCTGCTTCAGTTGGTCCAGCGTAGTAGGCTTTCTGTCGCGAATTTTCCGCTTGACGATGGCCCAAAGGTTTTCAATGACATTGAGGTAAGGCGAGTTGGCCGGCCATGCCAAAACTTCAAGCTGTTTTTTAGTGAACCAATCTTTGGTCGACTTTGCCGCATGAGCCGGTGCAAGATCCTGTTGAAATATGAAGTCTTCTTCGCCGAACTGTTCCTCAACAGTCGGAATCAGGAACGTTTCCAGAACATCTTGATATACGGCAGCATTGACAGTCTTTTTGAGGAAGCAGAGTTTCCCTACACCTCGAGCGGACATGCATCCCCAGACCATAACGCTCTGGGGAAACTTGACGGATCTTTTCACGCACTCGTGGTTGTAGGTTTCGCCACCACGACACCAGACACGTGGACCTTGGTCACCGAAGGAGATGCAGAAGCGTGATTCGTCACTGAAGACCACTTTCTGCCAGTCTTCAGCAGTCCACTCGCCGTGTTCTTTGGCCCACTTCAGCCTTTTCTCCATTTGTTTCTTGTTCAGCATCGGTTTTACTGCTGGAACGCGAGATTTGAAGCCGAGTTCGCGCAGACGACGGTAAGTGGTTGATCTGGAGACGTCAGCGCCAGTCTGCTTGTTCCACAAGGTTGCTGACTGCGATCTTTCTCAGCTGCTTGTTGTCGCGAGCAGAAGTTTTTCGGATGCCGGAACAGTTGGTGCGCTTGCTGCAGTTTTTCTTGAGAGCTTTGCAGACGGAATACTGGCTGATGCCGAGCTGCTCAGCAATTTTAGTTTGGGTCAAGCCTTGTTGGTGAAGGGCTTGAATTTGAGCCACTATTCCGGTTGAGAGGTCGCGCTGCTTACCCATGATTGATTTTACAACTTAGAAATTCTACTCAACCCTGACTTTATACTGCATAGTGAACACTCTTCACAGAAAACAAAAATTCAAGCATTTATTCTAATTCAATGAAACGGTTTCTCCATTATTCTAATTCAATAAAACAACAGTGTCACAGTTAAATGGCCTAAATGGGCCTTTTGGAAAGCTCAGCTGAGCAAATTTTTTTCCAGGTAACGAGTTCTGTGATTAGTCTAACGAGTAGGACAGGTGCGGTGAACATCTGATTTGCTTTCTGCACAAAAAATGCATTAAAAGAATTTCATGATTGCACTATTTCAAATTATTCTAATTCGTTGACCAGCACCTGTATTTGGTTCTGATTTTATTTTCACCCTATTATCTTATTTTTATTTTATAGCTTTTAATTAGATCTTATTTTTATCTGTCTGGTTTTGACTGTTTGTATTCTGTTATAGTTTTCATTCATCTGTTTTTGAGTATTATATTTTATCAATGTTCATTTTATTTATTTATTCATTTACTTATTATTATTTATTAATTAATTAATTTATTTATTTTTTTAATTGCCTTGCTTGATTGTTGTGCTTGTGTATTATTTCTTACACTTTCTTTCTCTACATAAAGCACTTTGGGTTGCATTTTTATGTATGAAAGGTGCTATATAAATAAAGTTTATTTTTATTATTATTATTATTATTATTATTATTATTATTATTATTGTCGATTATATCGACTAATCGTTGCAGCCCTAAATTATAGTGTACATAGGAATTTATATGTATATAGGTTTATTGTTGTGCCATTCAAGCCAGTTAAAACATCTAATAATTTTAATCATTTTTTTTTGCTAATTATTCTTATATAAATGCAAATAGAGATCTAGGCAAAAGTAGTGATTCAAATTTTTTTTGCCACAGTAATGGTATTATTTTTGTATTGTTAGAGCTATTAAAAAGGTCTTAAAAGTCATGTTACTGTCTGATGCTCGTCCTGTGCTTTCTAAAGACCCGACGGTTCTGATTGGTTGATCTAACCTGATTGTTTTTGTCTGATTTCCGTATAATAAAGATAAAACCATCAAGCTGTGGAAGATCAGCGAAAGGGACAAACGAGCGGAGGGCTACAATCTGAAAGATGAAGACGGGCGTCTGAGAGATCCGTTTAGAATCTCAACACTAAGGGCAAGTTCCTCCGTCCCCCTCACGTCCTCCTCGCGTCCCCTTCCGTCCCCCACGCTCCCTCAGGACTCTACTTCCTGTCGCCTGTCTCTGTTTGTGTGATAGTTTAAAAGAATTCTGCTCTGAAGACAATAGGCAGCTCAGAGCAGTGACGTGACGCTGAATGATGAACTTTTGTTGTTTTGTTGTTGTTGTTTAGAAATTAACCTCCTCAGACCTGGAATTTTTATCTTAGTGTGCATTTTAAATTTATTAATTCTAATTTGGAATTTGTAGGACCTAAAAAGTATAAAAACTAAACTTTGTCTTTAATACAGCAAGTCATTTTTCAAAATGGGTCTCTGCAGCTCTGGGGAAAAAATAAGAGAGCACCTAAAAATGATGAGTTTCTTTGATTTTATCAAATTGAAAACCTCTGGAATATAATCAAGAGGAAGATGGATGATTACAAGCCATCAAACCACCAAACTGAACTGCTTGAATTATTTTTGCACCAGGAGTAAAGCAGCATAAAGTTATCCAAAAGCAGTGTGTAAGACTGGTGGAGGAGAACATGATGCCAAGATGCATAAAAAAAAAAAACTGTGATATTAAAAACCAGGGATATTCCACCAAATATTGATTTCTGAACTCTATGAAACTTTATGAATATGAACTTTCTTTGCATTATTTGAGGTCTGAAAGCTCTGCATCTTTTTTATTTCAGCCAAATAAATGCTCTAAATGACAATATTTTTATTTGGAATTTGGGAGAAATGTTGTCTGTAGTTTATAGAATAAAACAACAATGTTCATTTTACTTAAACATAAACCTATAAATATCAAAATTTTTTACCATTTTTTCTCAGAGTTATTTACAGTATATTTATTATATACTGTAGTATTAATGAGGTCAGTGAATGCTGTTGAGTTTTTGCTCATATGTTGCATAAAAAGTAAATAATTTAATTAATAATTTGACAGCCCTAACCCCCACTATCTACCATCAACAGCTAAAAATGTAAATTTTTGTCTCTGTCTCTGGTCCACAGGTGCCTGTGCTGATGCCGATGGACCTGATGGTTGAAGCCAGCCCTCGCAGAATATTTGCGAATGCGCACACATATCACATCAACTCCATTTCAGTAAATAGTGATCATGAAACATACCTTTCTGCAGATGACCTAAGAATAAACCTATGGCACTTAGAAATCACAGATAGAAGTTTTAGTATCCTTTTCCAAGTTACTTTTTACTTTTTAATTTTTAAATGTTTTTTTAAAAGCTGCTTTTACTACAGTGTTGACTGTAGGGCTGCAGAATATATGGTTTTAGCATCACAATGTATAAATCTGCTATAGTTACACTGCGGGTAGGTTCAGTATTTTGTGCAAAAATTACACTTTAGATATATATATTTTTTGCTGCTTGTTACAAAGAAAATTTTACACTTATTTTGCATCACTTTCCACCCAATATCATTTATTTCACTACAATCATTAATACACATATTGCATATTTTTGTTTGGCTCTTATAAAAAAAGAATAGGAAACAACAATAATGGAAAAAATTATTTGGGGGGGATTTTGGGAGGATTTTTAAAATTTAATTTTTGGGAAAATACTTTTTCTTGCTTTTTCCTCTCTCAAACTCTTGCGCTTTCTTGTTCTCCTGCCTATCCTCACTGCCACTCTTTTACTTTTTCACTTTCTCTTTCTCTCTCTCTCTCTCTCTCTCTCTCTCTCTCTCTCTTACTGTCTCTTTCTTTCTCTTTTTCTCTCCTTTTTTATTTCTCTCTTTTTTTTTCCTCTTTTGTTTCTCTCTCTCTCTCTCTCCTTCTATCTCTCTTTTAGTTCAGTGGTGCTTTATTGGCATGAATGGAACTAATATATACATACATACATATACACTATATTTCTCTCTCTCTCTTTCTCTCCTTTGTTTTTTCTTTTTTTGTCTTTCTGTCCCTCTTCTGCTTTTTATTTTTTTTCTCCTGTTACAAAGGAGCGTTTACACTTATTTTGCATCACTGTCCACCCAATACCATTTATTTCACTACAATCATTAATACACAGATTACAGATTTTATTTTTTATTTTTGGGCTCTGATAAAAAAAAAATATTGGATGGAAATAAATAATAATAAAGAAATATGGATTAAATTATTTGGGGGGGAGGATTTTGCGAGGATTTTTTTAAAATACAATTTGTGGGAAAATCTCTAGAATGTGCTCAGTGTCCTCATGCTATAAGCTTTAGTTTTTGCTTATTCTATGCTAAAAACTCTGGCTAAAAGTCCTGTTACTCAAAACCTAAAAAGTAACAGGAGTGAGTTCCAGTAACAGGAGTAATTTATTTAGTCATAAATATCAATTATTTGAACATGCAGTCTATAACCATTTCTTTAAAATAAAGAGTTTCCTGAGAGAAGATTTAAATGAATTAGTAGACTTGCCATAATTCGCTTATTTATTTATTACGAGGATTCGATCCTCTTCTGATAACGAGGAGTATAGTTACTTTAGTTTTAGGTCTTTTTTGGCCGTTTGTCTGTTTTTCTCCTTCACTGCTTCCTCCTCCAGACATTGTAGATATAAAGCCTGCCAACATGGAGGAGCTGACGGAGGTGATCACGGCTGCAGAGTGCCACCCTCACCAGTGCAACGTGTTCGTGTACAGCAGCAGCAAGGGCACCATCCGCCTCTGCGACATGCGGGCAGCGGCCCTCTGCGATAGACATAGCAAATGTGAGTAGACCAAACATGCTCTCGCGCGACGCTGCTGTGCTTTCTCTTTCTTTATCACTTCTCTTTTTTTTTTTTTTTTTCCTCTGGTTTATTTGCTGTTGCAATTGCTCTAAATTTTGCTCTCCTGTGCGCTCTCACTTTTTCTTTCTTTCTCTTACACTTTGTTGCTCTTGTTCGTGCACTCTCTCTCTCTCATTCGCACTCTTTCACGCTCTTCTCTCACTCTTACACACTGATGCCCTTTTTGATTCTCTTTTTCCCTTCCTTTCTCTTGTTCTTTCCTTTCTCACACAATTATGCTTTATTGTTCTCTTGCCCGTCTGCATTGGCGCACTCTCATTCTTTTACTGTTTCACTTGCACTCTCTCTCTCTTTCTCTCTCTCTCTCTCTCTCTGTCTCTCTCCATCTCTCTTGCGCTCTCTCTTGCGCTCTCTCTTGCGCTCTCTCTTGCGCTTTCTCGCACTCATTTCTCTCTTGCGCATTTTTCTCTCTGAAAAATGGCTTGAAAACTAGAGTTTTATTTGACAAAATCATATAATGCAAACTTAACAGACTGGTTTCTCTCAAACATTGATTCTATAAGAAATAGAAATAAAAATAAGAATAAAAAATAAATGTAAAATTTTGTAGGTCTTATATAGTGCAAACCACAACCAGTCATATTAAGACTATGGTTTGTGTGTTTTTTCTCCTAAATCTCTTGTAATTTTACTATTCATAACCATAACCAGTCATATTAAGACTATGCTTGAAGTGCAAACAGAGACAGACCATGTTTTTAAATACAGTACAGAGCTAAGGGATTAGTACAGCTGCCTATGAAACAGTCACGTGTAGGATTTACTTACAGTATTTATATATGGTTTGTGTCTTGTTGGTCACTCTGTTACTGTTTATTGTTTTCACTGGAGCCAAAATGCAGCCAGACAAACAACTTAAAAGTAGCAGAAGCATCTTCTGTACAAATGCATGAATTTTCCTCTTCTGCTGAGAGCTGCTCTCACTGTTCAGACACCACACTCGCTGCTATCGCTACTGTGTTGCCAGATCCCACTTAAAAAGTCCACACTAAACTGTCCCCCCCCCCCCCCCCCCTTGCGAGACAGGTTAAAGCTAGACGAGAAATATCGTCACGTTTTAATCTTGCTAGATCTCGATTCGATTCAGATTTTTGGGGTCACGATTCGATCCAGAAGCGATTTTCAATTCTGGAATGATTTTTCAAATCAAATGGCCTATAATTTTTGTTTAAGTTATGGGAGAAGATAAAAAAATTAAAATGGGCAATTTAAACAAGTAGAACATTTATTTAAAACAATAAACTTAGCTTCCTTACTGTATTAAATCGTTTTGCAACATAGTGACAGTGCCACAATAATGGATGGCTAGTTTCTAGCATGATTAACTAATCCTGAATTCATTTCTAAAAGGAAGACATTGTTAAAACTGGAAAACACTCATCAATGTAACACAGCCACAAGGTCAAGAGTGAAACTAGATAGGCTATATTTACGTAACAAGCAGAAAAAATACTAAATATACTAGATTTTAGCATGCACACCCCTCTGTTGCCTAACAGCTCACTTACTGTGGCGCGGAGCTTTTTAACTGCGACAGTAGCTTCACCCAAAAAAATAGATTTTTTGAAAATGAGAATCGATTCTGAATCATTCAATGTTAGATTCGCGATTCAAGCTCAAATTGATTTTTTCCTGCAGCCCTAATCTGAACACTCCTTTACCCCACAAAGCCTGTACATAACATAACCGCTCCTTCCAGGAAAATAGCCTATGAACTCTTGGCGTTAAGATTATATTACTACCGCTACTACTGTCTCATTCTCTGCAGTTTTAAAGTGAGAAGACATTTTATTCTGTTTAATGTCAGCAAGTCTCAAGAAAACAAAAATAGTGCGTCTGGTTTTCACCCTCTCAGCAGAAAGTCACAGTTTTCCATTAATGTAGAAAAAAACCATGCTCTGATTCTCTCTGTGCTTTAATTAACCTGCTTTTACTGTGTAATTCAGGGTCGTCTGCAGGAGCGTGTAGAACATTCCTCAGATACGCTTATCTACTACAGATTACTGCTCTAGTTTCTAACTGAGGGATTTTAAATAAGAACACAGAATAATCCCCATTACAGAGTACAGTAATTCATATCACAGAGAAGGACTCTTATTGTTGTAGAGCAACATTCAGTCACCCAGATCAGGAATTGAACCCCAGTCTCACACATGATGAGGTAGCTCACTGGCAGGTAGTGGTGTTATCCACTGCACCACACCAACCACAAACCAAAAAAATGCCCTTTTTATTTATGTATTTATCAAAATCAACAGTAATTCTCTTTAGCTTTACAATACCCTACATGTTCCACCTTAAATGGATTATAATGGTGTGTTCACACTTGTCCCAAATAAGAGCTCATTGCTGAAGTTGGCTAAAATTGACAAATGTTCACAACAAAAATCTGATTAACTGCGATTATTCGCACTTGTTTTTCTTAAGACGCAACTTTTTAGTGGATATTTAAAAGTAGATAAAAGAATGAATGTATGAAATTTAAAATGCAGTTATAATTATATTTATATATTATAATGTTAATTCAGAATGTCAGTCAATCTATAGCTTCTGATTTAACAAGTGTTCTTGATGTTTTACAACTTGAGAAAGTTTAAAAACGTTCAATTTTAAACCATTTTGATCTAAAAAATCTGCCCATACTCTTCTCTTCTCTTCCACCAAAGTTTTTGAAGAGCCTGAAGATCCGAGCAGCAGGTCGTTCTTCTCAGAAATCATCTCCTCCATATCTGATGTCAAGTTCAGCCACAGCGGCCGATACATGATGACCCGAGACTACCTTTCAGTGAAGGTGTGGGACCTCAACATGGAGAACCGGCCTGTAGAGACCTACCAGGTACCGCACACCAAACACACAGTAAAACCTTACCATGCACTCAATCACCTCATAGATGAGTCTACACTGTGCTCTTGGGGTAATTCTGACTTCTTGGCAGAAAAGCCACAGTCCCAAATTGTCTGTTTGTAGATTGTTTGCTTTACTGTAGACTGGATTGGATGGATTGGATGGATGTATGAATTGATTGGATGGATATATAAATAGATGGATTGATTGGATAAATGGATGGATGGATTGATTGGATTGATTGGATGGATGGATTGATTGGATAAATGGATGGATAAATGGATGGATTGATTGAATAAAATTATAGTTTGGATTGATTGCATGGATG